>NC_140643.1:35651759-38105759 GCF_978046115.1 Saccoglossus kowalevskii | reverse complement strand
AGCTAGGCATTCGTTTAGGTTGCACTAATGGGTATCCAGTATTCAGAGCGAGGCATTGGTATAGGTTGCACTAATGGGTATCCAGTATTCAGAGCAAGGCATTGGTATAGGGTACACTGATGGGTATAAAGTATTCAGAGCTAGGCATTGGTATAGGGTACACTAATGGGTATCCAGTATTCAGAGCTAGGCGTTGGTATAGGGTACACTAATGGGAATCCAGTATTCAGAGCTAGGCATTGGTATAGGTTGCACTAATGGGTATCCAGTTTTCAGAGCTAGGCATTGGTATAGGTTGTACTAATGGGTATCCAGTATTCAGAGCTAGTCATTGGTATAGGGTACACTCATGGGTATCCAGTATTCAGAGCTAGGCATTGGTATAGGTTGCACTAATGGGTATCAAGTATTCAGAGCTAGGCATTGGTTTAGGTTGCACTAATGGGTATCCAGTATTCAAAGCTAGGCATTGGTATAGGTTGCACTAATTGGTATCCAGTATTCAGGGCTAGGCATTGGTATAGGTTGCACTAATTGGTATCCAGTATTCAGGGCTAGGCATTGGTATAGGTTGCACTATTGGGTATCCAGTATTCAGAGCAATGCATTGGTATAGGTTGCACTAATGGGTATCCAGTATTCAGAGCTAGGCATTGGTATAGGGTAAACTAATGGGTATCCAGTATTCAGAACTAGGCATTGGTTTAGGTTACACTAATGGGTATCCAGTATTCAAAGCTAGGCATTGGTATAGGTTGCACTAATGGGTATCCAGTATTCAGAGCTAAGCATTGGTATAGGTTGCACTAATGGGTATCCAGTATTCAGAGCTAGGCATTGGTATAGGGTAAACTAATGGGTATCCAGTATTCAGAGCTAGGCATTGGCTTAGGTTGCACTAATGGGTATCCAGTATTC
Source organism: Saccoglossus kowalevskii (assembly GCF_978046115.1). Classification (NCBI taxonomy): domain Eukaryota; kingdom Metazoa; phylum Hemichordata; class Enteropneusta; family Harrimaniidae; genus Saccoglossus; species Saccoglossus kowalevskii. Next base: position 38,104,841 of record NC_140643.1, on the reverse strand, counting down.
AGAGCAAGGCATTGGTATAGGTTGCACTAATGGGTATCCAGTATTCAGAGCTAGGCATTGGTATAGGTTGCACTGATGGGTATCCAGTATTCAGAGCATTGCATTGGTATAGGGTGCACTAATGGGTATCCATTATTCAGAGTTAGGCATTGGTATAGGTTGCACTAATGTGTATCCATTATTCAGAGCTAGGCATTGGTTTAGGGTACACTAATGGGTATCCAGTATTAAGAGCAATGCATTGGTATAGGTTGCACTAATGGGTATCCATTATTCAGTGCTAGGTATTGGTTTAGGGTACACTAATGGGTATCCAGTATTCAGAGCAATGCATTGGTATAGGTTGCACTAATGGGTATCCAGTATTCAGAACTAGGCATTGGTTTAGGGTACACTATTGGGTATCCAGTATTCAGAGCAATGCATTGGTATAGGTTGCACTAATGGGTATCCAGTATTCAGAGCTAGGCATTGGTATATGTTGCACTAATGGGTATCCAATATTCAGAGCTAGGCATTGTTATAGGTTGCACTAATGGGTATCCAGCATTCAGAGCTAGGCATTGGTATAGGGTACACTAATGGGTATCCAGTATTCAGAGCTAGGCATTTGTATAGGTTGCACTAATGGGTATCCAGTATTCAGAGCTAGGCATTGGTTTAGGTTGCACTAATGGGTATCCAGTATTCAGAGCGAGGCATTGGTATAGGTTGCACTAATGGGTATCCAGTGTTCAGAGCAAGGCATTGGTATAGGGTACACTGATGGGTATAAAGTATTCAGAGCTAGGCATTGGTATAGGGTACACTAATGGGTATCCAGTATTCAGAGCTAGGCATTGGTATAGGGTACACTAATGGGTATCCAGTATTCAGAGCTAGGCATTGGTATAGGTTGCACTAATGGGTATCCAGTTTTCAGAGCTAGGCATTGGTATAGGTTGTACTATTGGGTATCGAGTATTCAGAGCTAGTCATTGGTATAGGGTACACTAATGGGTATACAGTATTCAGAGCTAGGAATTGGTATAGGTTGCACTAATGGGTATCAAGTATTCAGAGCTAGGCATTGGTTTAGGTTGCACTAATGGGTATCCAGTATTCAGAGCAATGCATTGGTATAGGGTACACTAATGGGTATCCAGTATTCAGAGCTAGTCATTTGTATAGGTTACACTAATGGGTATCCAGTATTCAGAGCTAGGCATTGGTATAGGTTGCACTAATGGGTATCAAGTATTCAGTGCTAGCCATTGGTTTAGGTTGCACTAATGGGTATCCAGTATTCAGAGAGAGGCATTGGTATAGGTTGCACTAATGGGTATCCAGTATTCAGAGCTAGTCATTGGTATAGGGTACACTAATGGGTATCCAGTATTCTGAGCTAGTCATTGGTATAGGGTACACTAATGGGTATCCAGTATTCAGAGCTAGGCATTGGTATAGGTTGCACTAATGGGTATCCAGTATTCAGAGCTAGCCATTGGTATAGGGTACACTAATGGGTATCCAGTATTCAGAGCTTGGCATTGATATAGGTTGCACTAATGCGTATCCAGTATTCAGAGCTAGTCATTGGTATAGGGTACACTAATGGGTATCCAGTATTCAGAGCTAGGCATTGGTATAGGTTGCACTAATGGGTATCCAGTATTCAGAGCTAGTCATTGGTATAGGGTACACTAATGGGTATCCAGTATTCAGAGCTAGGCATTGGTATAGGTTGCACTAATGGGTTTCAAGTATTCAGAGCTAGCCATTGGTTTAGGTTGCACTAATGGGTATCCAGTATTCAGAGCGAGGGATTGGTATAGGTTGCACTAATGGGTATCCAGTATTCAGAGCTAGGCATTGATATAGGTTGCACTAATGGGTTTCAAGTATTCAGAGCTAGGCATTGGTATAGGATAAACTAATGGGTATCCAGTATTCAGAGCTAGGCATTGGTTTAGGTTGCACTAATGGGTATCCAGTATTCAACGCTAGGCATTGGTATAGGGTACACTAATGGGTATCCAGTAGTCAGAGCTTGGCATTGGTATAGGGTACACTAACGCGTATCCAGTAATCAGAGCTAGGCATTGGTATAGGGTACACTAATAGGTATCCAGTATTCAGAGCAAGGCATTGGTATAGGTTGCACTAATGGGTATCCAGTATTCAGAGCTAGCCATTGGTATAGGGTACACTAATGGGTATCCAGTATTCAGAGCTAGGCATTGGTATAGATTGCTCAAATGGGTATCCAGTATTCAGAGCTAGGCATTGGTATAGGTTGCACTAATGGGTATCCAGTATTCAGAGCTAGGCATTAGTTTAGGGTACACTAATGGGTATCCAGTATTCAGAGCGAGGCATTGGTATGGGTTGCACTAATGAGTATCCAGTATTCAGAACTAGGCATTGGTATAGGGTAAACTAATGGGTATCCAGTATTCAGAGCTAGGCATTGGTATAGGGTACACTAATGGGTATCCAGTATTCAGAGCTAGGCATTGGTATAGGTTGCACTAATGGGTATCCAGTATTCAGAGCTAGGCATTGGTATAGGTTCCACGTTCCACTAATGGGTATCCAGTATTCAGAGCTAGGCATTGGTATAGGTTGCACTAATGGGTATCCAGTATTCACAGCTAAACATTGGTATAGGGTAAACTAATGGGTATCCAGTATTCAAAGCTAGGCATAGATATAGGTTGCACTAATGGGTATCCAGTATTCAGGGCTAGGAATTGGTATAGGTTGCACTAATGGGTATCCAGTATTCAGAGCTAGGCATTGGTATAGGGAAAACTAATGGGTATCCAGTATTCAGAGCTAGGCATTGGTTTAGGTTGCACTAATGGGTATCCAGTATTCAACGCTAGGCATTGGTATAGGTTGCACTAATGGGTATCCAGTATTTAGAGCTAGGCATTGGTATAGGTTGCACTAATGGGTATCCAGTATTCAGAGCTAGGCATTGGTATAGGGTAAACTAATGGGTATCCAGTATTCAGAGCTAGGCATTGGCTTAGGTTATACTAATGGGTATCCAGTATTCAGAGCAAGGCATTGGTATAGGTTGCACTAATGGGTATCCAGTATTCAGAGCAATGCATTGGTATAGATTGCACTAATGGGTATCCAGTATTCAGAGCTAAGCATTGGTATAGGTTGCACTAATGGTATCCATTATTCAGAGTTAGGTATTGGTATAGGTTGCACTAATGGGTATCCATTATTCAGAGCTAGGCATTGGTTTAGGGTACACTAATGTGTATCCAGCATTAAAAGCAATGCATTGGTATAGGTTGCACTAATGTATATCCATTATTCAGAGCTAGGCATTGGTTTAGGGTACACTAATGGGTATCCAGTATTCAGAGCAATGCATTGGTATAGGTTGCACTAATGGGTATCCAGTATTCAGAGCTAGGCATTGGTTTAGGGTACACTAATGGGTATCCAGTATTCAGAGCAATGCATTGGTATAGGTTGCACTAATGGGTATCCAGTATTCAGAGCTAGGCATTGGTATAGGTTGCACTAATAGGTATCCAATATTCAGAGCTAGGCATTGGTTTAGGGTACACTAATGGGTATCCAGTATTCAGAGCAATGCATTGGTATAGGTTGCACTTATGGGTATCCAGTATTCAGAGCTAGGCATTAGTATAGGTTGCACTAATGGATATCCATTTTTCAGAGCAATGCATTGGTATAGATTGCACTAATGGGTATCCAGTATTCAGAGCAATGCATTGGTATAGGTTGCACTAATGGGTATCCAGTATTCAGAGCTAGGCATTGGTATAGGTTGCACTAATGATTATCCAGTATTCAGAGCTAGGCATTGGTATTGGGTGCACTAATGGGTATCCAGTATTCAGAGCTAGGCATTGGTTTAGGTTGCACTAATGTGTATCCAGTATTCAGAGCTAGGCATTGGTATAGGGTACACTAGTGGGTATCCAGTATTCAGAGCTAAGCATTGGTATAGGGTGCACTAATGGGTATCCAGTATTCAGAGCTAGGCATTGGTATAGGTTGCACTAATGGGTATCCAATATTCAGAGCTAGGCATTGTTATAGGTTGCACTAATGGGTATCCAGTATTCAGAGCTAGGCATTGGTATAGGGTACACTAATGGGTATCCAGTATTCAGAGCTAGGCATTTGTATAGGTTGCACTAATGGGTATCCAGTATTCAGAGGTAGGCATTCGTTTAGGTTGCACTAATGGGTATCCAGTATTCAGAGCGAGGCATTGGTATAGGTTGCACTAATGGGTATCCAGTATTCAGAGCAAGGCATTGGTATAGGGTACACTGATGGGTATAAAGTATTCAGAGCTAGGCATTGGTATAGGGTACACTAATGGGTATCCAGTATTCAGAGCTAGGCATTGGTATAGGGTACACTAATGGGTATCCAGTATTCAGAGCTAGGCATTGGTATAGGTTGCACTAATGGGTATCCAGTTTTCAGAGCTAGGCATTGGTATAGGTTGTACTAATGGGTATCCAGTATTCAGAGCTAGTCATTGGTATAGGGTACACTCATGGGTATCCAGTATTCAGAGCTAGGCATTGGTATAGGTTGCACTAATGGGTATCAAGTATTCAGAGCTAGGCATTGGTTTAGGTTGCACTAATGGGTATCCAGTATTCAAAGGTAGGCATTGGTATAGGTTGCACTAATTGGTATCCAGTATTCAGGGCTAGGCATTGGTATAGGTTGCACTAATTGGTATCCAGTATTCAGGGCTAGGCATTGGTATAGGTTGCACTAATGGGTATCCAGTATTCAGAGCAATGCATTGGTATAGGTTGCACTAATGGGTATCCAGTATTCGGAGCTAGGCATTGGTATAGGGTAAACTAATGGGTATCCAGTATTCAGAGCTAGGCATTGGTTTAGGTTACACTAATGGGTATCCAGTATTCAAAGCTAGGCATTGGTATAGGTTGCACTAATGGGTATCCAGTATTCAGAGCTAAGCATTGGTATAGGTTGCACTAATGGGTATCCAGTATTCAGAGCTAGGCATTGGTATAGGGTAAACTAATGGGTATCCAGTATTCAGAGCTAGGCATTGGCTTAGGTTGCACTAATGGGTATCCAGTATTCAGAGCAAGGCATTGGTATAGGTTGCACTAATGGGTATCCAGTATTCAGAGCTAGGCATTGGTATAGGTTGCACTGATGGGTATCCAGTATTCAGAGCATTGCATTGGTATAGGGTGCACTAATGGGTATCCATTATTCAGAGTTAGGCATTGGTATAGGTTGCACTAATGTGTATCCATTATTCAGAGCTAGGCATTGGTTTAGGGTACACTAATGGGTATCCAGTATTAAGAGCAATGCATTGGTATAGGTTGCACTAATGGGTATCCATTATTCAGTGCTAGGTATTGGTTTAGGGTACACTAATGGGTATCCAGTATTCAGAGCAATGCATTGGTATAGGTTGCACTAATGGGTATCCAGTATTCAGAACTAGGCATTGGTTTAGGGTACACTATTGGGTATCCAGTATTCAGAGCAATGCATTGGTATAGGTTGCACTAATGGGTATCCAGTATTCAGAGCTAGGCATTGGTATAGGTTGCACTAATGGGTATCCAATATTCAGAGCTAGGCATTGTTATAGGTTGCACTAATGGGTATCCAGTATTCAGAGCTAGGCATTGGTATAGGGTACACTAATGGGTATCCAGTATTCAGAGCTAGGCATTTGTATAGGTTGCACTAATGGGTATCCAGTATTCAGAGCTAGGCATTGGTTTAGGTTGCACTAATGGGTATCCAGTATTCAGAGCGAGGCATTGGTATAGGTTGCACTAATGGGTATCCAGTGTTCAGAGCAAGGCATTGGTATAGGGTACACTGATGGGTATAAAGTATTCAGAGCTAGGCATTGGTATAGGGTACACTAATGGGTATCCAGTATTCAGAGCTAGGCATTGGTATAGGGTACACTAATGGGTATCCAGTATTCAGAGCTAGGCATTGGTATAGGTTGCACTAATGGGTATACAGTTTTCAAAGCTAGGCATTGGTATAGGTTGTACTAATGGGTATCCAGTATTCAGAGCTAGTCATTGGTATAGGGTACACTAATGGGTATACAGTATTCAGAGCTAGGAATTGGTATAGGTTGCACTAATGGGTATCAAGTATTCAGAGCTAGGCATTGGTTTAGGTTGCACTAATGGGTATCCAGTATTCAGAGCAATGCATTGGTATAGGGTACACTAATGGGTATCCAGTATTCAGAGCTAGTCATTTGTATAGGTTACACTAATGGGTATCCAGTATTCAGAGCTAGGCATTGGTATAGGTTGCACTAATGGGTATCAAGTATTCAGAGCTAGCCATTGGTTTAGGTTGCACTAATGGGTATCCAGTATTCAGAGAGAGGCATTGGTATAGGTTGCACTAATGGTTATCCAGTATTCAGAGCTAGTCATTGGTATAGGGTACACTAATGGGTATCCAGTATTCAGAGCTAGTCATTGGTATAGGGTACACTAATGGGTATCCAGTATTCAGAGCTAGGCATTGGTATAGGTTGCACTAATGGGTATCCAGTATTCAGAGCTAGCCATTGGTATAGGGTACACTAATGGGTATCCAGTATTCAGAGCTTGGCATTGATATAGGTTGCACTAATGGGTATCCAGTATTCAGAGCTAGTCATTGGTATAGGGTACACTAATGGGTATCCAGTATTCAGAGCTAGTCATTGGTATAGGTTGCACTAATGGGTATCCAGTATTCAGAGCTAGTCATTGGTATAGGGTACACTAATGGGTATCCAGTATTCAGAGCTAGGCATTGGTATAGGTTGCACTAATGGGTTTCAAGTATTCAGAGCTAGCCATTGGTTTAGGTTGCACTAATGGGTATCCAGTATTCAGAGCGAGGGATTGGTATAGGTTGCACTAATGGGTATCCAGTATTCAGAGCTAGGCATTGATATAGGGTACACTAATGGGTATCCAGTATTCAGAGCTTGGCATTGGTATAGGGTACACTAACGGGTATCCAGTAATCAGAGCTAGGCATTGGTATAGGGTACACTAATAGGTATCCAGTATTCAGAGCTAGGCATTGGTATAGGTTGCACTAATGGGTATCCAGTATTCAGAGCTAGCCATTGGTATAGGGTACACTAATGGGTATCCAGTATTCAGAGCTAGGCATTGGTATAGATTGCTCAAATGGGTATCCAGTATTCAGAGCTAGGCATTGGTATAGGTTGCACTAATGGGTATCCAGTATTCAGAGCTAGGCATTAGTTTAGGGTACACTAATGGGTATCCAGTATTCAGAGCGAGGCATCGGTATGGGTTGCACTAATGAGTATCCAGTATTCAGAGCTAGGCATTGGTATAGGGTAAACTAATGGGTATCCAGTATTCAGAGCTAGGCATTGGTATAGGGTACACTAATGGGTATCCAGTATTCAGAGCTAGGCATTGGTATAGGTTGCACTAATGGGTATCCAGTATTCAGAGCTAGGCATTGGTATAGGTTCCACGTTCCACTAATGGGTATCCAGTATTCAGAGCTAGGCATTGGTATAGGTTGCACTAATGGGTATCCAGTATTCACAGCTAAACATTGGTATAGGGTAAACTAATGGGTATCCAGTATTCAAAGTTAGGCATAGATATAGGTTGCACTAATGGGTATCCAGTATTCAGGGTGAGGAATTGGTATAGGTTGCACTAATTGGTATCCAGTATTCAGAGCTAGGCATTGGTATAGGGAAAACTAATGGGTATCCAGTATTCAGAGCTAGGCATTGGTTTAGGTTGCACTAATGGGTATCCAGTATTCAACGCTAGGCATTGGTATAGGTTGCACTAATGGGTATCCAGTATTCAGAGCTAGGCATTGGTATAGGATAAACTAATGGGTATCCAGTATTCAGAGCTAGGCATTGGTTTAGGTTGCACTAATGGGTATCCAGTATTCAACGCTAGGCATTGGTATAGGGTACACTAATGGGTATCCAGTATTCAGAGCTTGGCATTGGTATAGGGTACACTAACGCGTATCCAGTAATCAGAGCTAGGCATTGGTATAGGGTACACTAATAGGTATCCAGTATTCAGAGCAAGGCATTGGTATAGGTTGCACTAATGGGTATCCAGTATTCAGAGCTAGCCATTGGTATAGGGTACACTAATGGGTATCCAGTATTCAGAGCTAGGCATTGGTATAGATTGCTCAAATGGGTATCCAGTATTCAGAGCTAGGCATTGGTATAGGTTGCACTAATGGGTATCCAGTATTCAGAGCTAGGCATTAGTTTAGGGTACACTAATGGGTATCCAGTATTCAGAGCGAGGCATTGGTATGGGTTGCACTAATGAGTATCCAGTATTCAGAACTAGGCATTGGTATAGGGTAAACTAATGGGTATCCAGTATTCAGAGCTAGGCATTGGTATAGGGTACACTAATGGGTATCCAGTATTCAGAGCTAGGCATTGGTATAGGTTGCACTAATGGGTATCCAGTATTCAGAGCTAGGCATTGGTATAGGTTCCACGTTCCACTAATGGGTATCCAGTATTCAGAGCTAGGTATTGGTATAGGTTGCACTAATGGGTATCCAGTATTCACAGCTAAACATTGGTATAGGGTAAACTAATGGGTATCCAGTATTCAAAGCTAGGCATAGATATAGGTTGCACTAATCGGTATCCAGTATTCAGGGCTAGGAATTGGTATAGGTTGCACTAATGGGTATCCAGTATTCAGAGCTAGGCATTGGTATAGGGAAAACTAATGGGTATCCAGTATTCAGAGCTAGGCATTGGTTTAGGTTGCACTAATGGGTATCCAGTATTCAACGCTAGGCATTGGTATAGGTTGCACTAATGGGTATCCAGTATTTAGAGCTAGGCATTGGTATAGGTTGCACTAATGGGTATCCAGTATTCAGAGCTAGGCATTGGTATAGGGTAAACTAATGGGTATCCAGTATTCAGAGCTAGGCATTGGCTTAGGTTATACTAATGGGTATCCAGTATTCAGAGCAAGGCATTGGTATAGGTTGCACTAATGGGTATCCAGTATTCAGAGCAATGCATTGGTATAGATTGCACTAATGGGTATCCAGTATTCAGAGCTAAGCATTGGTATAGGTTGCACTAATGGTATCCATTATTCAGAGTTAGGTATTGGTATAGGTTGCACTAATGGGTATCCATTATTCAGAGCTAGGCATTGGTTTAGGGTACACTAATGGGTATCCAGCATTAAGAGCAATGCTTTGGTATAGGTTGCACTAATGTATATCCATTATTCAGAGCTAGGCATTGGTTTAGGGTACACTAATGGGTATCCAGTATTCAGAGCAATGCATTGGTATAGGTTGCACTAATGGGTATCCAGTATTCAGAGCTAGGCATTGGTTTAGGGTACACTAATGGGTATCCAGTATTCAGAGCAATGCATTGGTATAGGTTGCACTAATGGGTATCCAGTATTCAGAGCTAGGCATTGGTATAGGTTGCACTAATAGGTATCCAATATTCAGAGCTAGGCATTGGTTTAGGGTACACTAATGGGTATCCAGTATTCAGAGCAATGCATTGGTATAGGTTGCACTTATGGGTATCCAGTATTCAGAGCTAGGCATTAGTATAGGTTGCACTAATGGATATCCATTTTTCAGAGCAATGCATTGGTATAGATTGCACTAATGGGTATCCAGTATTCAGAGCAATGCATTGGTATAGGTTGCACTAATGGGTATCCAGTATTCAGAGCTAGGCATTGGTATAGGTTGCACTAATGATTATCCAGTATTCAGAGCTAGGCATTGGTATTGGGTGCACTAATGGGTATCCAGTATTCAGAGCTAGGCATTGGTTTAGGTTGCACTAATGTGTATCCAGTATTCAGAGCTAGGCATTGGTATAGGGTACACTAGTGGGTATCCAGTATTCAGAGCTAAGCATTGGTATAGGGTGCACTAATGGGTATCCAGTATTCAGAGCTAGGCATTGGTATAGGTTGCACTAATGGGTATCCAATATTCAGTGCTAGGCATTGGTTTAGGTTGCACTAATGGGTATCCAGTATTCAGAGCTAAGCATTGGTTTAGATTGCACTAATGGGTATCCAGTATTCAGAGCTAGGCATTGGTATAGGGTACACTAATGGGTATCCAGTATTCAGAGCTAGGCATTAGTTTAGCTTGCACTAATGGGTATCCATTATTCAAAGCTAGATATTGGTATAGGTTGCACTAATGGGTACCCAGTATTCAGAGCTAGGCATTGGTTTAGGTTGCACTAATGGGTATCCAGTATTCAGAGTTAGGCATTGGTATAGGTTGCACTAATGGGTATCCAGTATTCAGAGTTAGGCATTGGTATAGGTTGCACTAATGGGTATCCAGTATTCAGAGGTAGTCATTGGTATAGGTTGCACTAATTGGTATCCTCTATTCAGAGCTAGGCATTGGTTTAGGTTGCACTAATGGGTATCCAGTATTCAGAGCTAGGCATTGGTATAGGTTGTACTAATGGGTATCCACTATTCAGAGCTAGGCATTGGTTTAGGTTGCACTAATGGGTATCCAGTATTCAGAGCTAGGCATTGGTATAGGTTGCACTAACGGGTATCCAGTATTCAGAGCTAGGCATTGGTTAAGGTTGCACTAATGGTATCCAGTATTCAGAGCTAGGCATTGGTTTAGGTTGCACTAATGGGTATTCAGTATTCTGAGCTAGGCATTGCTATAAGTTGCAGTAATGGGTATCCAGTATTCAGAGCTAGGCATTGGTTTAGGTTGCACTAATCGGTATCCAGTATTCAGAGTTAGGCATTGGTATAGGTTGCACTAATGGGTATCCAGTATTCAGAGTTAGGCATTGGTATCGGTTGCACTAATGGTATCCAGTATTCAGAGCGAGGCATTGGTATAGGTTGCACTAATGGGTATTCAGAATTCAGAGCTAGGCATTGGTATAGATTGCACTAATGGGTATCCAGTATCCAGAGCTAGGCATTGGTATATGTTGCACTAATGGGTATCAAGTATTCAGAACTAGCCATTGGTTTAGGTTGCACTAATGGGAATCCAGTATTCAGAGCTAGGTATTCGTTTAGGTTGCACTAATGGGTATCCAGTATTCAGAGCTAGGTATTCGTTTAGGTTGCACTAATGGGTATTCAGTATCCAGAGCTAGGCATCGGTATAGGTTGCACTAATGGGTATCCAGTATTCAGAGCTAGGCATTGGTATAGGGTACACTAATGGGTATCCAGTATTCAGAGCTAGGCATTGGTATAGGGTATACTAATGGATATCCAGTATTCAGAGCTAAGCATTGGTATAGGGTACACTAATTGGTATCCAGTATTCAGAGATAGGCATTGGTAAAGGGTACACTAATGGGTATCCAGTATTCAGAGCTAGGCATTGGTATAGGTTGCACTAATGGGTATCCAGTATTCAGAGCTAGGCATTGGTATAGGGTACACTAATGGGTATCCAGTATTCAGAGCTAGGCATTGGTATAGGTTGCACTAATGGGTATCCAGTAGTCAGAGCTAGGCATTGGTATAGGTTGCACTAATTGGTATCCATTATTCAGAGCTAAGCATTGGTTTAGGTTACACTAATGGGTATCCAGTATTCAGAGCTAGGCATTGGTATAGGGTACACTAATGGGTATCCAGTATTCAGAGATAGGCATTGGTTTAGCTTGCACTAATGGGTATCCATTATTCAAAGCTAGATATTGGTATAGGTTGCACTAATGGGTACCCAGTATTCAGAGCTAGGCATTGGTTTAGGTTGCACTAATGGGTATCCAGTATTCAGAGTTAGGCATTGGTATAGGTTGCACTAATGGGTATCCAGTATTCAGAGTTAGGCATTGGTATAGGTTGCACTAATGGGTATCCAGTATTCAGAGCTAGGCATTGGTATAGGTTGCACTAATTGGTATCCTCTATTCAGAGCTAGGCATTGGTTTAGGTTGCACTAATGGGTATCCAGTATTCAGAGCTAGGCATTGGTATAGGTTGCACTGATGGGTATCCACTATTCAGAGATAGGCATTGGTTTAGGTTGCACTAATGGGTATCCAGTATTCAGAGCTAGGCATTGGTATATGTTGCACTAACGGGTGTCCAGTATTCAGAGCTAGGCATTGGTATAGGGTATACTAATAGGTATTCAGTATTCAGAGCTAGACAATGGTTTAGGTTGCACTAATGGATATTCAGTATTCTGAGCTAGGCATCGGTATAGGTTGCACTAATGGGTATCCAGTATTCAGAGCTAGGCATTGGTATAAGTTGCAGTAATGGGTACCCAGTATTCAGAGCTAGGCATTGGTTTAGGTTGCACTAATCGGTATCCAGTATTCAGAGTTAGGCATTGGTATAGGTTGCACTAATGGGTATCCAGTATTCAGAGCGAGGCATTGGTATAGGTTGCACTAATGGGTATCCAGAATTCAGAGCTAGGTATTGGTATAGATTTCACTAATGGGTATCCAGTATCCAGAGCTAGGCATTGGTATATGTTGCACTAATGCGTATCTAGTATTCAGAGCTAGGTATTCGTTTAGGTTGCGCTAATGGTATTCAGTATCCAGAGCTAGGCATCGGTATAGGTTGCACTAATGGGTATCCAGTATTCAGAGCTAGGCATTGGTATAGGTTGCACTAATGGGTATCCAGTATTCAGAGATAGGCATTAGTTTAGGGTACACTAATGGGTATCCAGTATTCAGAGCGAAGCATTGGTATAGGTTGCACTAATGAGTATCCAGTATTCAGAGCTAGGCATTGGTATAGGTTCTACTAATGGGTATCCAGTATTCAGAGCTAGGCATTGGTATAGGTTGCACTAATGGGTCTCCAGTATTCAGAGCTAGGCATTGGTATATGTTAAACTAATGGGTATCCAGTATTCAAAGCTAGGCATTGGTATAGGTTGCACTAATGGGTATCCAGTATTCAGGGCTAGGCATTGGTATAGGTTACACTAATGGGTATCCAGTATTCAGAGCTCGGCATTGGTATAGGGTACACTAATGGGTATCCAGTATTGAGAACAATGCATTGGCATAGGTTGCACTAATGGGTATCCAGTATTCAGAGCTAGGCATTGGTTTAGGTTGCACTAATGGGTATCCAGTATTCAGAGCTAGGCATTGGTATAGGGTATACTAATGGGTATCCAGTATTCAGAGCTAAGCATTGGTATAGGGTAAACTAATGGGTATCCAGTATTCAGAGCTAGGCATTGGTATAGGGTACACTAATGGGTATCCAGTATTCAGAGCTAGGCATTGGTATAGGTTGCACTAATGGGTATCCAGTATTCAGAGCTAGGCATTGGTATAGGGTACACTAATGGGTATCCAGTATTCAGAGCTAGGCATTGGTATAGGTTGCACTAATGGGTATCCAGTAGTCAGAGCTAGGCATTGGTATAGGTTGCACTAATTGGTATCCACTATTCAGAGCTAAGCATTGGTTTAGGTTGCACAAATGGGTATCCAGTATTCAGAGCTAGGCATTGGTATAGGTTGCACTAATGGGTATCCAGTATTCAGAGCTAGGCATTGGTATAGGTTGCACTAATGGGTATCCAGTATTCAGAGCTAGGAATTGGTATAGGGTACACTAATGGGTATCCAGAATTCAGAGCTAGGCATTGGTTTAGCTTGCACTAATGGGTATCCAGTATTCAAAGCTAGATATTGGTATAGGTTGCACTAATGGGTACCCAGTATTCAGAGCTAGGCATTGGTTTAGGTTGCACTAATCGGTATCCAGTGCTCAGAGTTAGGCATTGGTATAGGTTGCACTAATGGGTATCCAGTATTCAGAGCGAGGCATTGGTATAGGTTGCACTAATGGGTATCCAGAATTCAGAGCTAGGCATTGGTATAGGTTGCACTAATGGGTATCCAGTATTCAGAGCTAGGCATTGGTAAAGGTTGCATTAATGGGTATCCAGTATTCAGAGCTAGGCATTGGTTTAAGTTGCACTAATGGGTATCCAGTATCCAGATCTAGGCATTGGTATATGTTGCACTAATGGGTATCAAGTATTCAGAGCTAGCCATTGGTTTAAGTTGCACTAATGCGTATCCAGTATTCAGAGCTAGGCATTGGTATAGGTTGCACTAATGGGTATCCAGTATTCAGAGCTAGGCATTGGTATAGGTTGCACTAATGGGTATCCAGTATTCAGAGCTAGGCATTAGTTTAGAGTACACTAATGGGTATCCAGTATTCAGAGCGAAGCATTGGTATAGGTTGCACTAATGAGTATCCAGTATTCAGAGCTAGGCATTGGTATAGGGTACATTAATGGGTATCCAGTATTCAGAGCTAGGCATTGGTATAGGGTACACTAATGGGTATCCAGTATTCAGAGCTAGGCATTGGTATAGGTTGCACTAATGGGTATCCAGTATTCAGAGCGAGGGATTGGTATAGGTTGCACTAATGGGTATCCAGTATTCAGAGCTAGGCATTGGTATAGGTTCTACTAATGGGTATCCAGTATTCAGAGCTAGGCATTGGTATAGGTTGCACTAATAGTTCTCCAGTATTCAGAGCTAGGCATTGGTATATGGTAAACTAATGGGTATCCAGTATTCAAAGCTAGGCATTGGTATAGGTTGCACTAATGGGTATCCAGTATTCAGGGCTAGGCATTGGTATAAGTTGCACTAATGGGTATCCAGTATTCAGAGCTAGGCATTGGTTTAGGTTGCACTAATGGGTATCCGGTATTCAAAGCTAGGCATTGGTATAGGTTGCACTAATGGGTATCCAGTATTCAGAGCTAGGCATTGGTATAGGTTGCACTAATGGGTATCCAGTATTCAGAGCTAGGCATTGGTATAGGGTAAACTAATGGGTATCCAGTATTCAGAGCTAGGCATTGGCTTAGGTTGCACTAATGGGTATCCAGTATTCAGAGCAAGGCATTGGTATAGGTTGCACTAATGGGTATCCAGTATTCAGAGCAAGGCAATGGTATAGGTTGCACTAATGGGTATCAAGTATTCAGAGCTAGGCATTGGTATAGGTTGCACTAATGGGTATCCAGTATTCAAAGCTAGGCATTGGTTTAGGTTGCACTAATGGGTATCCAGTATTCAAAGCTAGGCATTGGTATAGGTTGCACTAATCGGTATCCAGTATTCAGAGCTAGGCATTGGTATAGGTTGCACTAATGGGTATCCAGTATTCAGGGCTAGGCATTGGTATAGGTTGCACTAATGGGTATCCAGTATTCAGAGCAATGCATTGATATAGGTTGCACTAATGGGTATCCAGTATTCAGAGCTAGGCATTGGTATAGGTTGCACTAATGGGTATCCAGTATTCAGAGCAATGCATTGGTATAGGGTGCACTATTGGTATAGGTTGCCCTAATGGGTATGCATTATTCAGATCTAGGCATTGGTTTAGGGTACACTAATGGGTATCCAGTATTAAGAGCAATGCATTGGTATAGGTTGCACTAATGGGTATCCATTATTCAGTGCTAGGCATTGGTTTAGGGTACACTAATGGGTATCCAGTATTCAGAGCAATGCATTGGTATAGGTTGCACTAATGGGTATCCAGTATTCAGAGCGAGGCATTGGTATAGGTTGCACTAATGGCTATCCAGTATTCAGAGCGAGGCATTGGTTTAGGTTGCACTAATGGGTATCCAGAATTCAGAGCTAGGCATTGGTATAGGTGTGCACTAATGGGTATCCAGTATTCAGAGCTAGGCATTGGTTTAGGTTGTACTAATAGGTATCCAGTATTCAGAGCTAGGCATTGGTATAGGGTACACTAATGGGTATCCAGTATTCAGAGCTAAGCATTGGTATAAGTTGCACTAATGGGTATCCAGTATTGAGAGCTAGGCATTGGTATAGGTTGCACTAATGGGTATCCAGTATTCAGAGCTAGGCATTGGTATAGGTTGCACTAATGGGTATCCAGTATTCAGAGCTAGGCATTGGTATAGGTTGCACTAATGAGTATCCAGTATTCAGAGCTAGGCATTGGTATAGGGTACACTAATGGGTATCCAGTATTCAGAGCTAGGCATTGGTATAGGGTAAACTAATGGGTATCCAGTATTCAAAGCTACGCATTGGTATAGGTTGCACTAATGGGTATCCAGTATTCAGGGCTAGGCATTGGTATAGGTTGCACTAATGAGTATCCAGTATTCAGAGCGAGGCATTGGTATAGGGTGCACTAATGGGTATCCAGTATTCAGAGCTAGGCATTGGTATAGGTTGCACTAATGGGTATCCAGTATTCAGAGCAATGCATTGGTATAGGTTGCACTAATGGGTATCCAGTATTCAGAGCTAGGCATTGGTATAGGTTGCACTAATGGGTATCCAGTATTCAGAGTAATGCATTGGTATAGGGTGCACTAATGGGTATCCATTATTCAGAGTTAGGCATTGGTATAGGTTGCACTAATGGGTATCCAGTATTCAGAGCAAGGCATTGGTATAGGTTGCACTAATGGGTATCCAGTATTCAGAGCAATGCATTGGTATAGGTTGCACTAATGGGTATCCAGTATTCAGAGCAATGCATTGGTATAGGTTGCACTAATGGGTATCCAGTATTCAGAGCTAGGCATTGGTATAGGTTGCACTAATGGGTATCCAGTATTCAGAGCAATGCATTGGCATAGGTTGCACTATTGGGAATCCAGTATTCAGAGCAATGCATTGGCATAGGTTGCACTAATGGGCATCCAGTATTTAGAGCTAGGCATTGGTATAGGTTGCACTAATGGGTATCCAGTATTCAGAACAATGCATTGGTATAGGGTGCACTAATGGGTATCCAGTATTCAGAGCGAGGCATTGGTATTGGTTGCACTAATGGGTATCCATTATTCAGTGCTAGGCATTGGTTTAGGGTACATTAATGGGTATCCAGTATTCAGAGCAATGCATTGGTATAGGTTGCACTAATGGGTATCCAGTATTCAGAGCTAGGCATTGGTATAGGTTGCACTAATGGGTATCCAGTATTCAGAGCTAGGCATTGGTTTAGGTTGCACTAATGGGTATCCAGTATTCAGAGCTAGGCATTGGTTTAGGGTACACTAATGGGTATCCAGTATTCAGAGCAATGCATTGGTATAGGTTGCAGTAATGGGTATCCAGTATTGAGAGCTAGGCATTGGTATAGGTTTCAGTAATGGGTATCCAGTATTCAGAGCTAGGCATTGGTATAGGTTGCACTAATGGGTATCCAGTAATCAGAGCGAGGCATTGGTTTAGGTTGCACTAATGGGTACCCAGTATTCAGAGCTAGGCATTGGTATAGGGTAAACTAATGGGTATCCGGTATTCAGAGCTAGGCATTGGTATAGGTTGCACTAATGGGTATCCAGTATTCAGAGCTAGGCATTGGTTTAGGGTACACTAATGGGTATACGGTATTCAGAGCTAGGCATTGGTATAGGGTGCACTAATGGGTATCCAGTATTCAGAGCTAGGCATTGGTATAGGTTGCACTAATGGGTATCCAGTATTCAGAGCAATGCATTGGTATAGGGTGCACTAATGGGTATCCAGTATTCAGAGCGAGGCATTGGTATAGCTTGCACTAATGGGTATCCATTATTCAGTGCTAGGCATTGGTTTAGGGTACATTAATGGGTATCCAGTATTCAGAGCAATGCATTGGTATAGGTTGCACTAATGGGTATCCATTATTCAGTGCTAGGCATTGGTTTAGGGTACATTAATGGGTATCCAGTATTCAGAGCAATGCATTGGTATAGGTTGCACTAATGGGTATCCAGTTTTCAGAGCTAGGCATTGGTATAGGTTGCACTAATGGGTATCCAGTATTCAGAGCTAGGCATTGGTTTAGGTTGCACTAATGGGTATCCAGTATTCAGAGCTAGGCATTGGTTTAGGGTACACTAATGGGTATCCAGTATTCAGAGCAATGCATTGGTATAGGTTGCACTAATGGGTATCCAGTATTGAGAGCTAGGCATTGGTATAGGTTGCACTAATGGGTATCCAGTATTCAGAGCTAGGCATTGGTATAGGTTGCACTAATGGGTATCCAGTATTCAGAGCGAGGCATTGGTTTAGGTTGCACTAATGGGTATCCAGTATTCAGTGCTAGGCATTGGTTTAGGTTGCACGAATGGGTATCCAGTATTCAAAGCTAGGCATTGGTATAGGTTGCACTAATCGGTATCCAGTATTCAGAGCTAGGCATTGGTGTAGGTTGCACTAATGGGTATCCAGTATTCAGAGCTAGGCATTGGTATAGGTTGCACTAATGGGTATCCAGTATTCAGAGCAATGCATTGGTATAGGTTGCACTAATGGGTATCCAGTATTCAGAGCTAGGCATTTGTATAGGTTGCACTAATGGGTATCCAGTATTCAGAGCAATGCATTGGTATAGGGTGCACTATTTTTATAGGTTGTACTAATGGGTATCCATTATTCAGAGCTAGGCATTGGTTTAGGGTACACTAATGGGTATCCAGTATTAAGAGCAATGCATTGGTATAGGTTGCACTAATGGGTATCCATTATTCAGTGCTAGGCATTGGTTTAGGGTACACTAATGGGTATCCAGTATTCAGAGCAATGCATTGGTATAGGTTGCACTAATGGTTATCCAGTATTCAGAGCTAGGCATTGGTATAGGTTGCACTAATGGCTATCCAGTATTCAGAGCTAGGCATTGGTATAGGTTGCACTAATGGGTATCCAGTATTCAGAGCTAGGCATTGGTTTAGGTTGTACTAATAGGTATCCAGTATTCAGAGCTAAGCATTGGTATAAGTTGCACTAATGGGTATCCAGTATTGAGAGCTAGGCATTGGTATAGGTTGCACTAATGGGTATCCAGTATTCAGACCAAGGCATTGGTATAGGTTGCACTAATGGGTATCCAGTATTCAGAGCTAGGCATTGGTATAGGTTGCACTAATGGGTATCCAGTATTCAGAGCTAGTCATTGGTATAGGGTACACTAATGGGTATCCAGTATTCAGAGCTAGGCATTGGTATAGTTTGCACTAATAGGTATCCAGTATTCAGAGCTAGGCATTGGTATAGGTTGCACTAATGGGTATCCAGTATTCAGAGCTAGGCATTAGTTTAGGTTACACTAATGGGTATCCAGTATTCAGAGCGAGGCATTGGTATAAGTTGCACTAATGCGTATCCAGTATTCAGAGCTAGGCATTGGTATAGGGTACACTAATGGGTATCCAGTATTCAGAGCTATGCATTGGTATAGGGTAAACTAATGGGTATCCAGTATTCAAAGCTATGCATTGGTATAGGTTGCACTAATGGGTATCCAGTATTCAGGGCTAGGCATTGGTATAGGTTGCACTAATGAGTATCCAGTATTCAGAGCGAGGCATTGGTATAGGGTGCACTAATGGGTATCCAGTATTCAGAGCTAGGCATTGGTATAGGTTGCACTAATGGGTATCCAGTATTCAGAGCAATGCATTGGTATAGGTTGCACTAATGGGTATCCAGTATTCAGAGCTAGGCATTGGTATAGGTTGCACTAATGGGTATCCAGTATTCAGAGCAATGCATTGGTATAGGGTGCACTAATGGGTATCCATTATTCAGAGTTAGGCATTGGTATAGGTTGCACTAATGGGTATCCAGTATTCAGAGCTAGGCATTGGTATAGGTTGCACTAATGGGTATCCAGTATTCAGAGCAATGCATTGGTATAGGTTGCACTAATGGGTATCCAGTATTCAGAGCTAGGCATTGGTATAGGTTGCACTAATGGGTATCCACTATTCAGAGCAATGCATTGGCATAGGTTGCACTATTGGGTATCCAGTATTCAGAGCCATGCATTGGCATAGGTTGCACTAATGGGCATCCAGTATTTAGAGCTAGGCATTGGTATAGGTTGCACTAATGGGTATCCAGTATTCAGAGCAATGCATTGGTATAGGGTGCACTAATGGGTATCCAGTATTCAGAGCTAGGCATTGGTATAGGTTGCACTAATGGGTATCCAGTATTCAGAGCAATGCATTGGTATAGGGTGCACTAATGGGTATCCAGTATTCAGAGCGAGGCATTGGTATAGGTTGCACTAATGGGTATCCATTATTCAGTGCTAGGCATTGGTTTAGGGTACATTAATGGGTATCCAGTATTCAGAGCAATGCATTGGTATAGGTTGCACTAATGGGTATCCAGTATTCAGAGCTAGGCATTGGTATAGGTTGCACTAATGGGTATCCAGTATTCAGAGCTAGGCATTGGTTTAGGTTGCACTAATGGGTATCCAGTATTCAGAGCTAGGCATTGGTTTAGGGTACACTAATGGGTATCCAGTATTCAGAGCAATGCATTGGTATAGGTTGCACTAATGGGTATCCAGTATTGAGAGCTAGGCATTGGTATAGGTTGCGCTAATGGGTATCCAGTATTCAGAGCTAGGCATTGGTATAGGTTGCACTAATGGGTATCCAGTATTCAGAGCGAGGCATTGATTTAGGTTGCACTAATGGGTATCCAGTATTCAGAGCTAGGCATTGGTATAGGGTAAACTAATGGGTATCCGGTATTCAGAGCTAGGCATTGGTATAGGTTGCACTAATGGGTATCCAGTATTCAGAGCTAGGCATTGGTTTAGGGTACACTAATGGGTATCCGGTATTCAGAGCTAGGCATTGGTATAGGGTGCACTAATGGGTATCCAGTATTCAGAGCTAGGCATTGGTATAGGTTGCACTAATGGGTATCCAGTATTCAGAGCAATGCATTGGTATAGGGTGCACTAATGGGTATCCAGTATTCAGAGCGAGGCATTGGTATAGGTTGCACTAATGGGTATCCATTATTCAGTGCTAGGCATTGGTTTAGGGTACATTAATGGGTATCCAGTATTCAGAGCAATGCATTGGTATAGGTTGCACTAATGGGTATCCAGTATTCAGAGCTAGGCATTGGTATAGGTTGCACTAATGGGTATCCAGTATTCAGAGCTAGGCATTGGTTTAGGTTGCACTAATGGGTATCCAGTATTCAGAGCTAGGCATTGGTTTAGGGTACACTAATGGGTATCCAGTATTCAGAGCAATGCATTGGTATAGGTTGCACTAATGGGTATCCAATATTCAGAGCTAGGCATTGGTATAGGTTGCACTAATGGGTATCCAGTATTCAGAGCTAGGCATTGGTTTAGGTTGCACTAATGGGTATCCAGTATTCAGAGCTAGGCATCGGTATAGGTTGCACTAATGGGTATCCAGTATTCAGAGCTAGGCATTGGTTTAGGTTGCACTAATGGGTATCCAGTATTCAGAGCTAGGCATTGGTTTAGGGTACACTAATGGGTATCCAGTATTCAGAGCAATGCATTGGTATAGGTTGCACTAATGGGTATCCAGTATTGAGAGCAAGGCATTGGTATAGGTTGCACTAATGGGTATCCAATATTCAGAGCTAGGCATTGGTATAGGGTACACTAATGGGTATCCAGTATTCAGAGCTAGGCATTGGTATAGGTTGCACTAATGGGTATCCAGTATTCAGAGCGAGGCATTGGTTTAGGTTGCACTAATGGGTATCCAGTATTCAGAGCTAGGCATTGGTATAGGGTAAACTAATGGGTATCCGGTATTCAGAGCTAGGCATTGGTATAGGTTGCACTAATGGGTATCCAGTATTCAGAGCTAGGCATTGGTTTAGGGTACACTAATGGGTATCCGGTATTCAGAGCTAGGCATTGGTATAGGGTAAACTAATGGGTATCCGGTATTCAGAGCTAGGCATTGGTATAGGTTGCATTAATTGGTATTCAGTATTCAGAGCTAGGCATTGGTATAAGGTACACTAATGGGTATCCGGTATTCAGAGCTAGGAATTGGTATAGGTTGCACTAATTGGTATCCAGTATTCAGAGCTAGGCATTTGTATAGGGTATTCTAATGGGTATCTATGAACAAATGACAAGTTTTCAAGAAGTTACCAAAAATATTCACCAAAATTAAAGAACCAAAGATATCACCTAAGGTACCCACCTATCCTAACCTATACACCAAGTATCAAAGCAATTGAGCTAGTAGTTTTCTGAAAGAAGTTGTAAATGCAATTGTTAATGGATGACCTATATGAACAGCCCCACTCTGACATCTATGATGACAGCAGAGCAAACAATGCTGTACATATGCCAATGATATTGTATCAATAATTTGATCACTATAATTCAGTGGGATAATACACATATCATACATACACAAAATATGTTAGGAAATTAAAAAGTATTTATTTTACAAATTACATTGAATAAATTGAATCGAAGTTACAATAATTTACATTCTTAAAAACATAAGTAAACAAATAACATGTAAATAGCGAAGCAGTGCATACAAAAGTTTAAATTTGAACTCATTATCATGAACATTTATATGCCCACACAGTACATCCACTGTCTTTAATAGAACGTCACACTTGTTCATATTTGTTATTACCGGGTAGATATTTGCCTGCTTAGTGGTTGTAATGGTGGCACAGAGCAACAGTCCAAACTATTCAGTTCAGAGATAAGCATTGACCTTTCATGTAGAATATCTATTCATTTTTTCAGTGATACATTTTGTTGGAGGAGGCCTACTTTTCAATGCTTATGCAAATCTTTATTAGTTGCTTTAACTTCGATAAATTACAAATGCTAAACATCCTTTTGGAGCTAATTTGTGCATAATGATCATGTAAATTAATGATTTTTGGGTCTCTGCACCAACATTTAATAAAATTAACTAACTCTTAACAATGTAATAAATAATTTTTCAATTAATTGACACATTTCAACAAATTAAATTTTCAGTCAATGGTCGGATAAATGTATTCATGCCTACAGATATTTTAGTATGAGAAGTTTCAAATTAATACTGTGAAAGTTGTCTGAATCCACCGCAGTTGCAAGTAAATTGTCTGTGGAAACCATTACTGTCCACTCAAGATGATCAACAAATGATTTAGAAATTAATCAAACATAGCAGTCATCTGATCTTGTCTTGTGTCTGATGCTTCTGATCAGGTAACATTTCATCACAGTTCAATTGTAATGTACCGGTAATAAAATGTTTTGTCATAGAAACCTATCATTCATAGCAAATTGTGTCCATAAAATTTCACTTGCAACTATATTTCTTAAGACGTGTTCTATTTTCCTATGTATATACATGACAAACATTCATATACCGTAGAAGTATAGATATGTAGATTATTTTTTTTTAAGAACAGTTATTTTTTATATCATATCAGCCCATTTTGGAAGTAAAAATATATAGAAAAATATTTTTATTTACACAAACTTAAATCTTGCACAAAAAAAAAATTGAAATACATACAAATAATCATGTCCCTGAATAACATGACAGATGGTTATCATGGCGACAGTACTGAAGCTTTTAGAAAATATATACATTGTCATAGCCATTTGCCTATGTGCATCTACCTGAATAATGCAAATAGGAAACGGTGGGCAAGTAACCATGTAACCAGCACAGCTAACCAAATTACTGAATACATTCAAGTAACATTCTGTTGTCAGCCATCAAGACACAAAATGAGAATCAGTAACCACAAGCTGTGTGATTTTAAATAGAGGCACCAATTAAAAGAATTGGTTTTACTTAATTAATACTGAATAACAAAATGTACATGTAATCCTTCTCAAAGGTATACATTGTGGTGTATGTTTTTGACATGCACATCAAAAAGTGTCTGGGTAATCTGTAACGTTCCCATAAACTGTTGACTTGTTCAGTGTTAAAATTTTGTTCCAATTTTCACAATAAGACAAACCGACTGTACGATACTATAAAAGTCTCGCCTGGATTATTATGTATTTTGTTTCATACTTTGTTCAATTATGATCATATTTGTTAAGTAACATGAAATCTACACTACAATGCATTCAACACAGATACATGTGTAACTGTGAACCCATTGTCTTAAAGCCCTCACATATTCAACAAAATTCAAGAATCTTACGTTACTTAATTACCATACAATCAGGTTCAGTCAATTGACATATGCCCACATTGTACATAAAATATAATTACCCAGGATGCAAAACTACACTGGTTCACTGTTAAATTCTGTTTGCATATCATCTGAGGGTATCAAAGGTTGTTGTCGTAGTTTGAGAGCTTCTTCATAGCTAGGAGGTAACTCTTGTAGTAGTGATTCCTGCACTGTGTGGTAAGCTGGTGGTGGGTCAGTTGACACCGATCGTATCTCATCAGGTGGACTGCCATGTATGGATGCAGTGATGAAGGAACGAATTGTGTTATCTGAAATTTGTAAAATGTATATAATGTAATTATGAAGCTGCACGCTTCAATTCACTGGAATTGAACAATTATTAACCCTTTATTTATTTATGTACAATAATTACGGAGGTTTGGACCGAATCAAAGATTAATACATGTTATCTGCTTCATGCTTTCATTATTACTGGTTAATGCCATTAGGATGCAAAAAATAATTAAACAAGCAGCCTGTCGGCTGAGATAGCTCCGCTGTTAGCAATGCACATGGCAATTAAAGAACAGAAGATATCATTAGAAAATGAACAAATCTGAGAGAGGTCCACATGTAGTACCTATATGTATAATATATCAAAGTACCGTAATTGGACTTGCGGTTTTCAAGAAGAAGTCGAAAATATCACTTTTTACCAAAAATTACAAAAATATTCATCAAAATTAGAGAATTAAAGATATCATCATGAAATGAACAAATCTGAGAGAGGTCCACATGTAGTACCTACATATGTAATATCAAAGCAATTGGACTTGAGGTTTTTAACAAGAAGTCGAAAATATCACTTTTTACCAAAAATGACAAAAATATTCACCAAAATTAGAAAATTAAAGATATCATTACAAAATGAACAAATCTGAGAGAGGTCCACATGTAGTACCTATATATGTAATATCAAAGCAATTGGACTTGCGGTTTTCAACAAGAAGTTGAAAATATCACTTTTACCAAAAATTACAAAAATATTCACCAAAATTAGAGAATTGAAGATATCACTATGAAATGAACAAATCTGAGAAAGGTCCACATGTAGTACCTACATATGTAATATCAAAGCAATTGGACTTGAGGTTTTTAACAAGAAGTCGTAAATATCACTTTTTACCAAAAATGACAAAAATATTCACCAAAATTAGAAAATTAAAGATATCATTACAAAATGAACAAATCTGAGAGAGGTCCACATGTAGTACCTATATATGTAATATCAAAGCAATTGGACTTGCGGTTTTCAACAAGAAGTTGAAAATATCACTTTTACCAAAAATTACAAAAATATTCACCAAAATTAGAGAATTGAAGATATCACTATGAAATGAACAAATCTGAGAAAGGTCCACATGTAGTACCTACATATGTAATATCAAAGCAATTGGACTTGAGGTTTTTAACAAGAAGTCGAAAATATCACTTTTTACCAAAAATGACAAAAATATTCACCAAAATTAGAAAATTAAAGATATCATTACAAAATAAACAAATCTGAGAGAGGTCCACATGTAGTACCTATATATGTAATATCAAAGCAATTGGACTTGCGATTTTCAACAAGAAGTTGAAAATATCACTTTTTACCAAAAATTACAAAAATATTCACCAAAATTAGAGAATTGAAGATATCACTATGAAATGAACAAATCTGAGAGAGGTCCACATGTAGTACCTATATATGTAATATCAAAGCAATTGAACTTGCGGTTTTCAACAAGAAGTCGAAAATATCACTTTTTACCAAAAATGACAAAAATATTCACCAAAATGAGAGAATTAAAGATATCATTACAAAATGAACAAATCTGAGAGAGGTCTACCGAAGGTACATATATACCAAGTTTAGTAGTTTTCAAGAAGAAGTCGAAAAAGTAAAACATTGACAACGATGGACAATCACTCATATGATAAGCTCCGCTCGACAAAGTCGACAGCGGAGCTAAAAAAAGAGGTCACTGGGCAATTTTTAAAAAAAACTAAGATTTATATCTGTACTCAGATCTTATCACTGGATAAGGATACGTTCAATAGTACACAAGTTTTAGATTCATCAATTCTAGTTACAAGATATGTCTCGGTATTAGTAAAGATTTCCCCTAATATCATGAAATGAACTCATCTAAAAGAGATCCGTCCATTCAAGGGACATGAACATATCTACTATGCATCAAATCAATTGAATCAGCAGTTATCAGGGAGAAGTAGAGTAGCATTTTTGACCAAAAATGACACAAATATTTGCTAAAATTACAGAATTGAAGATATTGTGATGAAATAATCAAATCTAACAAGTCATTGAAAATGACACAGTCCCCGTTAAATTTTTGAAAGTTCTCTTTGTGCTCGTCATATTAAAGCGGAGGGGTTGTTGCGAGCGTGTCCTTGAAACTTGAGTTCCAAGTGGCGTATACAACAGATTGTATATTTACATCAAAACACGTGTTCCATGTAGTAGTAATATGGCCAAAAATAAAAACAGCCGTTATTCTGCCATCTTTGATCTGATTATGAAACACACTGATATGTATGATGTATGTGCCAAATAAGAATGAAAATGGTACATAAATTGTATATAGTAGTAAGGCCAAAAAGTCAGATGGCTGTCAATCGACCATCTTTGACCAGATTTTGAAACAAATTGTAATGGACATGCATCCTAACATGTATAAAGTACATGTATGTGCCAAATTTGAATGAAAACTGACAGAGCACGTCCAAGATACTGCATAAAAAAACAAAAAACAAGATGCCTGCCAGTCGACCATCTTTGATCCAATTGCGAAATAAATCGCCATTGACATGTAACCTAACATGTATAATCTATGTACCAAGTTTGAATGACAACTGACAGCGCATGTCCAAAATACAACATTTTCAAAAAACAAGATGGCTGCCAGTCGGCCATTTTGAATCGAATCGCTAAACCACTGCATGTGCATATGTCCCACACAAGATACTAGGCACATGCAAAGAATGAACAGAATTGGTCCACAGGATTCTGAAATATGACTCTGGACAGACTGACGCACTGACGGACGGACACACGGTCAGACGGACGGACAGACTCAGGAACTCACGAACGGTTGGGGACATGTATCCTAACATGTATGATCTATGTACTAAATTTGAATGAAAACTGACAAAGCATGTCCAAAATACAACATTTTCAAAAAACAAGATGGCTGCAAGTCGGCCATCTTTGATCCAATTGTGAAATAAATCGCCATGGACATGTATCCTAACATGTATAATCTATGTACCAAGTTTGAATGAAAACTGACAAAGCATGTCCAAAATACAACATTTTCAAAAAACAAGATGGCTGCCAGTCGGCCATTTTGAATCGAATCGCTAAACCACTGCATGTGCATATGTCCCACATAAAGTACTACCACATGCAAAGAATGAACGGAATCGGTCCAAGGGATTCTGAGATATGACTCCGGACGTACACACGGATGCACAGACGCACGGACGGAGGGAGACCGAATTACAAGTCCCCGTTTTCGGACTTCGTCCAAACGGGGACTAATAAGGGACCACCAAAGGAACACATACACAAAGTATCAAAGCATTTAGCACAGCAGTTTTCAAGAAGAAGTCAAAAATAGCATTTAAACAAAAAATATTTGCTAAAAT
Organism: Saccoglossus kowalevskii; assembly: GCF_978046115.1. NCBI lineage: Eukaryota > Metazoa > Hemichordata > Enteropneusta > Harrimaniidae > Saccoglossus > Saccoglossus kowalevskii. Next base: position 38,077,108 of record NC_140643.1, on the reverse strand, counting down.
AATATCTTCACTAAAGATTCAACTCTAATAGAGGTTCACTCATGGTATATATATATATATATATATATATATATATATATATATATATATATATATATACAGAGCATTAAACAAATCAGAGCAGACATTTTCAAAATGACATTTTTGACAAAAAAATTCATTAAAAATAGAGAATTGAAGATATTGATATTATCAAGAAATGTTCACTCAAAAGGTTCATCCAAGAAACATAGGTACCAAGTATAAAAGTATTATGGTTTTTAAAAAGAATTCCTTTATAAAAACAATAATGGATGCCATAAACGGATAATATACAATGTGATATTCAGGATGGTTTTTGGAAGGATAGGCAGTGAGGACAAAGGTATTGTGTCACACCATAAATCATTGACGATATTGAAATAGAATGAATTTTAATGAAATAGAAACAGACTACTTTGAAACAACTGAAGGGGTTAACCAAGGATGTGTACTAAGTCCCTTATTATTTTCAATATATATCAATGAATTTGCCAAAATTCTGCATGATTCTGACATTGGGGTGAAAGTTGGAGAACAAGTAACCACCAGACTTTTCTGGGCAGATGATGATGTTCTCATTGCAAATCAAAGAAAGCTTAGAAAGAACTCCCATATGCTGAGAGTATTGTAACACATTAAATATAATTCGGAATTACTTAGCTGAAAACTAATTATGCAAATCAGAAAATTAATATGAACAGATTTTAGTGTAAAATTAATGAGGTCTGCGCAATGTAACAGAAAATCTATGTACCAAGTTTGATTGAAATGTGATTAGAACCAAAAAATTATGAATTATTACACTAATTAGGGAATTAATATGAACAGATTTTTACCCCAAACTAATTAGGTTTGTACATTGTCCTTGAGCATCTTTGTACTAAGTTTCATTGAAATGGAATAATTAGTACTTTAGATATCAGTGTGAAAGCTTAAAATTGGTTAATTATGCAAATTAGGTAATTAATATGTACAGATTTTAACCCACAATTATTCAGGTCTGTCTATTGTCCTACAGCATCCATGTACAAACATTCATTGATATGTGATGATTAATACCTGAGATATCAGTGTGAAAGTTGGAAATTGGTTAATCATGCAAATTAGGTGATTAATATGCACAAATATTTACCGAAAACTAATTGGGTCTCTGCATAATTCTAGATTCATTGAAATGTGATGATTAGTACTTTAGATATCAGTAGAAAAGCTGAAAATTAATTATGCAAATTAGGTAATTAATATGCACAATTATTTACCGTAAATTTAATCAGGTCTCTGCATAGTTCTAAAGGATATATGTACCAGGTTTCATTGAAATGCGATGATTAGTACTTGAGATACCTGTGGAAAAGCTGAAAATTAACTAATTATGCAAATTAGGTGATTAATATGCACAAATATTTATCCGAAACAATCAATCTCTGCATAGTCCTTGAGTATGTAAGTACCAAGTTTCATTGAAATGTAATGCTCACTACTTATATCAAAAGCTGAAAATTAATTAATTATGCAAATTAGGTAATTATATGTACTGATATTACCATAAAAACTATCAGGTCTGTGCAGTGTCATGTGACATCTATGTACCAAGTTTCATTGAAATGTAATGATTAGTACTTGAGATATCAGTGGAAAAAACAAAAATTGACTAATCATTATGCAAATTAGGTAATTAGTATCCACAGATTATTACAAAAAACTAATCAAAACCTAGCATTAGTTCAGAGCATCTATGTACCAAGTTTCATCAAAATCCAATGAGTGGTTGTTTAGATATCAGTGGAACAGTCATGGAACCACTATAAAATAGCAAATTATCATGCAAATTAGGTAATTAATATGCACGAATTTTTACCAAAAACTAATCAAATCTGCGCATATGTTCAGAGCATCTATGTATCAAGTTTCATCAAAATCCAATGAGTGGTTCTTTCGATATCACTGGAACAGTCAAAAAACAGCTAAAAATTAGCTAATTATCATGCAAATTAGGTAATTAACGAGCATGGATTTTTACCAAAACCTAATCAAATCTGCACATTGGCCCAAAGCATCTATGCACCAAGTTTCATCAAAAACTGATGTATGGTTCTCGAGATAGCAGTGGAACAGTGGGACACACATACACACATACACACTTTGGAAATTTTTTATTAGAAGAAACCAACACATATAAATATTTAGGCGTTATTATTTCTAAAAATCTTAAAGACCATTCACAGTTCACTGAAATGTATAAGAAAGGATGAAACTAATAGTGTATTGTAAATCAATTATAAATCAACATAATAGGTTTGAATATGGTGATGTATTGTGGCATAGTATAATAATGCCATCTATCTCAGACTAGTAATACAACAGACGAGCAACGCGGCGTTTTCTTTTGAAGTAATGCGTGCCACGTTTGTTTAGGTTATCAGTTCTTATCGTACCGAGTAAACATTGCAGAGCAACAAGATTATCACAAAATAACGCGAGATCTATTCATATTCCAATCAACTATCGTGATAAATCGCGAGACATAGGTAATTCTTACTACCTCCATGACCACACTGAAAAATCAAAAATTACATTTACAGAAGAATTTAGCGAATCTGAGGACGATAGTTAAGAACACGTATAACACGTACTATGAAGTCGATTGCGACAAAATTAACGAAGCACAATGTGTGCAGAATATCCGGTGTTTGGTAAACTTTGACGGTGTCTATGTCAATACTACCGAGCATGGCACGCATAGTATATACAATTTAGCCAATTAACACCTGAAACAATAGGCGTTGCCAGTCTGTTGTATTACTAGTCTGAGCATCTATTAGCTATGGGTGTGGTGTATGGTTAAAGAGCCAATACCAATTTGGCAAATTTCTTTTCAAAAGTCAATAGAAATGTTGCAGGCACTGCTGTATTAGAGGATTTAAGATGTGCAGATTTAAGCTATGTTCTTAATAAATTTCAGATACAGTACTTGTTTGCTCTTGTTGCCGTTCCAAAGGCTTAATAAATATTATTATTATTATTTACATTTTTGTATCACCTATAGCAATTATACAGAATGAGGGAGTTTCCAGTACGATAATAGATTTCCATTATATATAATGCAAAGTTCTTCCTCATAAAACATTGCACAAATGTAGTAAAATTCTCAGTAGTGCAAAATTTGAAATGACTTAACATTGTCATTGGAAGATCCCTGCAAATCAGTGTTCTAAATTTAAATCTTCCAGAAATGGCCGTCAAGAGGCCAACTTGGATTGGAATGAACCAATAAACTATTTACGAGAGAATACACATACTGTATCTAACACTGGACCATTAATCAGTCAAGGCAGAAAACAAATTATTATTGAAGTTACTCATATTTAAAAAGATTAAACAGAAAAGTAATATTGATGCTTTACGTGTAAGCATGAAGTGTAATGGCAAAAGTTTGGCCAAAATGGTCATTTCTGTTGGTAACTACAGAGACATACCTAGTGTTGCAACAGTTTGATTTTGGCATCTCATTCGTTGCCGCCTGATGGAAGCCCGCACAACCAGTACAACAGCGAGTATCACAACAACAATAATACAGCCAACAAAATAAACAACATATTCACTTGGATGGTGTGACATCGCAGTGCTTTTGTTGTCATTGTCTTCTTCAAGTCCTATAATATTAAAATTATTTGTAGATGAGCGAGGGAAAAATCTTTCTCAAACTTGTATAGGTGTTTATATACCATATGATATGTGTGTTTGCTGTTATTAGACAACTATGTTGAAGTTGAGGTCAAGGTCAATCTCTATTCTGAGTTTTAAAAATCTTTTCCAGACTGGGCATATCATACTCCACAATCTCCATTTCTTCAAACTGGTAATAATGCAGTGACCAGTTTCTTTTATGGTGCCAACAACATCACTCCACCCTATATTGCCAACTCACAGTAATAACAATTACAGCGTAGCTCTTTCGACCACAAGGTTGCTTGTATATGATATGTGTGTTCTGAACTTTACTGACTGGATATGTATACTAGGTGTTTATATATGATGTGTCAACGAATACGAAAAACATAAATTGGATTGTTTATAAAAATGAATGTTAAATTAGAATACCTGCAACTATGATCTACACTAGACATTTTGTGTGACTTATAAATAATTTGACAGCATTCTTTGCAACCAAAAAATTGCCCACTTGATGAAGCATCGCGAATGGGCAAGGTTTTGAAAAGATTGTGTATCAAACAAATACAGTAGGTATATGTGTTTTTAATTTACTGCCTGGATATTTATCAGAATTTATGGTATGTATGAACATCAATGGCTCATTGACTGAATACATGAATCTATATTTCGATATTTAAACACTCAAAGCTTACTGACTGAACACTACATCTCATTTATTTCTATCATGTAGATATCACAATTTTGATATGTACAGAATTGACATCTCAACTTTACATGATTTACTTCAATCTTACCATTTCCAAATTGGCAACGGTCACCATGATAACCAACATTACAGCCACAGTGCCCATCATCCAGACAAATACCATTACCATTACAATCTGTACTGAACCTACACATACTGTTGGGAATCAAATTTAAAGTGGACATTTCTGTAATGAATGAAAAAATATCATTTGACCCTTTGAATGTCAATTTTTTCTTCTTTCATAAAATAAATAAACAAAAAATAACAAGTTTTGCACTATAATTGTTACCATATTTATTCAAATAACACTCCCACATCCCCCCTGAGGGGATGGAAAAGCTCATAAACAAAAATGATTTTTGCATGCCATAAAAAGCTACTGAAAGTAGAAACATAGGTTGTGTTGGTAATGTTGAAAAAGATTAAGATTATGATTAAAATCTATCATAATTAATGTAAGCAAGAATCTAGCAACAAGGAAACACATTTTTTTAATTTCTGGTTCCCTGTGAACAAGAATCTTGTGAAAAAAATAACAGATACTTGCTAGAATCTTTTCATAATTTATTGTCAGCAAAATTCCAGTCAGAAAATTGTAAGATTCTTGCTAGAATTCAGTGAGAAAAATCATACTGTCTGTAATCTTTAAACAGAAAAAAAAAAAAAAATTATTTGATGGGTTGTTTTATGAATAATAGTGAATATATAAGCAACACCAGTAGGACTTGTAATAGAAACGGTGATTGTAACTTACTACTGTTTTCACATGAATTTCCTTCATAGTCATCTGAGCAGATACAAAAACCAGTTAATGTGTTACAAATACCTCCATTCTGACACAGATTTATACATCCCCTTGGAGTTTTATCTTCTGCTACTGTAGCAAAACATGCAAGATTAAAAAAAATAAATAATGCGTTCAAGTCAATGTAAAAGGACACGGAACTGGCAGGATAAAGGTTAAACTATAACACATGGGAGAAAATGATATATTACCATACATGGACCTCAATCATCCAGATTTTTGTATATACACATTCAATTTTACTTCAAGAATTACACCAAACCGAAAGTAGGAATAATGTGTGAAAAAATGTGATCACAATATATTCTAGCCAACTTACTGAACTGACAAGCAGTGCCATAGTATTTATCAGCACACACACACCGTCTATCAATGCAAGTACCTCCATTCTGACATGGCCTTTTACAGGATACTGGCTTCTCTCGTACTGTTATAATAGATCACAATACCAATATTAATACAGTGCAAAGATGAAATCACAATTATCAATGGCCAATATTTTCATTTGACATATTTCTTGAAAATGTAGCTTCCTTTCAGTTGTTGGTAGACTTAAGCCACACACTAAACAACATTCACACAAATTAATGTATTTCTCATATTTTCAAGCAAATATTTTTAACAGTACATCAAAGCTTTCTCCGATTGGTTGAAATGTTGGGTATATTAGACAAGCATAAACGTACAGTGTACCAATATCCATGCTATACATGGTTCAATTCTTGGGTTAAATGCAAATCACCAACACCAGATTCAACAGCAAAGTGATGAAGCTGACAAACAGTGACCACATCAGCATTCTCTAGCTAACATTCTGCTAAACACCCATTCCTTCCAAAATGCTTCAAATTTGACTGTCTAGCTAAAATACTTGGTCTTTGAGCATTGTTCGTCTTTTCTGAATACTTGTAATCAAATTTATATTATACAGCTTGGATATCGACCGCGGTGAATATGGTAAGAATTTGTATTCCACAGCAAGTGTGTGTAAACTACACTTTGACAATGATCGGTTAACTTTGAAAGACAGTAAATACTTCATGCCATATTCAGTTTACTTTTCAAAAGTAGCTAATTACTATAATTGCTAATTGTTAATTTTTTTAAAAAAAAACATGACATTTTTTTGTCATAACAATTCCAATAATTCATCTTTGGAAATTCTGGAGAATTGTTTTTGATACAACACTGCATTCTGATTGGTTAATACATTGTAACAGATTTGACCTATCTGGTCAAAGAACATTGTTGCAGGTCAAATCATCATGGCAGAAATTGCTCTGCATTACAATATGCGTACAATCAAATGATAAAGACTTTGATTTTGACTGTTTTCTCACAAACACTAATAAATTTTACATAATAAATTCTGATAGTAGGTAATCAATATTGTAATAAAATGTGCATATTTTTTGTGACCATTTCTGTTTCTTCATGTAATGGTGTTGTGGAAACCAATAATGACTCAACTAATTTCACAATCGTATTTGCTCCAATGAGATGATATATTCTCCCTAATCAAGCACATGATGAACTGAAATTGTAATTTGCACAATTTTTCAAAGGGGTGTACCCCATATTTCTGGAGCTAAGTACCCTGGGCGTTAAGACGCTTGAGTACAATACAAATCTTTAACATGCTAATTCATTCTGTACACAATCATACTAAAAATTTTTTATAGCATTTCCAAAAATACTGTAATAGTGAGATATTTTTGGTAGTTGTACCAATATAATAATAAATAATAATAATAATGTTTATTTGCCATAGATTACATAAAAAAATAACAATACAGCAATAAATAATAACCAATAAATATTGATAAATAATAATAATATTAATCTATGGCTGGGAAACCGAAATTAGCTCATGCAGAGCTAGTCTAGTCTATTTCCCATCAAAATATATTTTTAAATAGCTATTTATTAAAATATAACAAGGTTATCACCTGATATTTGTAGAGCTGGCTGATATGAGCAATGTAATGGGCTAATATTATCCATGGAACACAAGCAAGATGATAATACAATCCATGAGTATCAACTAATTCTACTAATAAGTGACCAACACTGAGTGTCAAAATAACAGAGCATTCACAAATAATATGCTAAATAGGTTGACAGTTATGGTAGCCCATAGCTTTTAAAATTACCCTTCTTCAGAAATGACCCTTCTTAGTGATATTTTATCAAAATAAACTTTCACTTGCATTTATTATCATTATAGAATTGTTATCCATTCTGAAATTCTCATATTGCAGCGATAAAACGGTACTATGGGAGTGATATGCACCATGGTTAATGATAATTACCAGAATTCACTTCAGAAGCTGGCTAAAATTTACTACTATTGCTATGATAATGAGCAGATGTGCCGAAATGTAAATGTTATCTTACCGAACTGGCAAACTCTCCCGTAGTAGTTAGCTTGACATAGGCACACACTTTGATGACATATACCTTCGTTGCGACAAGGCCTCAGACAGGGTCCACCCTTTTCACAACAGTCTTCATTCAAGTCTACAATAAAAAAATGTGTTCTTTAATTTCAATGCATACAGCGGTGAATCTGGTGAATTAGAATGCTGGTATTTCATTTAGACAAATAATGCAGCATGGTATTGAGAGAAGCTCTGATCACATTTGGAGAATTTTATAAATTTTTATGCCTGCATAGAAAACTTATCAAACAGGAAAAATTGAACTGGTACTAGAATGACATACAACAATGGAAACTGGTACTACACTGGCGTAAACTGGTACCACAGTGGCACTTCATGTACATTGGCATAAACTAGTACGACACTGGCATTAACTGGTACCACAGTGGCACTACATGTACACTGGCATAATTACTGGTACCACAGTGGCACTACATGTACACTGGCATAAACTAGTACCACAGTGGCACTACATGTACACTGGCATGAACTAGTACTACACTGGCGTAAACTAGTACCACAGTGGCACTACATGTACATTGGCATAAACTAGTACTACACTGGCATAAACTAGTACTATACTGGCATAAACTAGTACTACATTGGCATTAACTGGTACCATAGTACCACAGTGGCACTGATTGTACACTGGCATAAACTGGTACTATACTGGCATAAACTGGTACTACACTGGCATAAATTGGTACCACAGTGGCACTACATGTACACTGGCATAAACTGGTACTATACTGGCATAAACTGGTACTACACTGGCATAAACTGGTACTACACTGGCATAAACTGGTACTACACTGGCATAAACTGGTACTACACTGGCATAAACTTAGGCGAGGGTTCTCCGAACCCGCCTATTCACATAGTTCATACCCACCATAGACTCCGGTCAGTCAAAATGACTATTTTGAACTGTAGGCATTAATCAGCGATTCTGCCGGTGACAGAGAGATAGAATCTAGGTCAGGGGAAGCCCCATGACCTCAAGATTCTTTTACCCCTTACGTCATGAACCCACGTGACCGAGGCCACATGGCAACGCCATAGGTAGTCGTCCATCACTCTAGTTCCTTTCTCTCCGCCTCGAGGACTTAGACCAACGCGACGGAAAGAGTGGGGAGGTTGGGGGACCCAGAGTCTATGGTGGGTATGAACTATGTGAATAGGCGGGTTCGGAGAACCCTAGTCTAAATTCACTACGTTCAATTACCCACCATAGACTCCGGTCAGTCAAAATGACTATTTTGAACTGTAGGCAAAGTCAGACACCGATAGGTGGCGGGTTTTTCCGAGCAAACAGAAAAAAAGAATGATTAAAGTCTTTTCCCAGTCCGGGATGAAAACAAACTCAAAAAACCTAAGTTAAAACCCAAGAAGGGTAGTGTCTTACCTTGCCTGTGCTGTCCCCGAAGCAAGAAACCAATGCTGCTCACAGCTGTGGTGACAGGGTTCGGTGCGCCCGAGAAAACTAGACCCAAGCCGAATTCGGGGTGGTAAGTTTGAAGTAGGACCGAAACAGTTCGCATGAGGGCGTAGGTCGAAAGAAGCGAAACCTGGGAGCTGCCAGGGAGTGCTAGTGGTACAGACAATCTGCCCACAAGAATGCCGAGACTGACTTATCGCCTATGCGCAGGGGCCCCTGCAGTCGTACGGGCTGGGTCAGCAAAAAAAGCCTGACCCGTTACGACGGGGCCTAACCTGAAGAGACCCTGCTCAATAGATTGGGTGTCTCTTAGGTAGTAGTTGATGAAGACGTTCTGTGTTCTCCAGAAGCCTGCCCTCAAAATGTGTTCGAGGGGGGCGCCTGACGCTAGCGCTAGTAAGTTAGCAATCGCACGGACCTCATGTGCTCGTACTTGGTGTCTCTGCAAGGTCTGTGTTGAGGAGGATAGTGTTCTATAGACCTCCAGTACAGTCGCAGTAATCCACCTGGAGATGGAAGTCGGGGAAGCCGGCTTATCTTGTTTGCCAGGGCCGTAACACAAAATCATGTGTTTGGTTCCCTGTCTGGAAAACCTGGTACGGTTCTCGTAGCAACTCAGCACTCGGACCGGGCAGAGAAGTAATTCCTCCTGATCCTCCGGACCAACCATATTGGACAGCCGGGGGATGACGATCGGTTGAGGATCGGGTCCTGGGATTTGGTTCTTGGCGAGAAACCCGATACGTGTCTTTAGTACAACTTGATCGTCCATAAAGGCGGCACAACCGTCCGCAAAGGACAGTGCACCTAGCTCTGACCGGCGCCTACCTGAGGCGAGGGCCAGTAGGAAGACTGTTTTCCACGTCAAAAACTTGAGTGGTGCTGAAATGAGGGGCTCAAAGGGAGGTCTGCTTAGGGCTGATAAAACAACCAACAGGTCCCAATCAGGCGGTTCCCTTGAACGGGCTCTGGGCCTCTGATTATGGAAAGCAGTAAACAGTCTCCTAATAATGGGACAATCGGCTAAACTTGACCCCAAAGAGTTTTCTATGGCAGGGGACAAGGCTGACCTGTAGCCAACGATTGCTGCGTAGGACAGACCCACTTCGTCAAACAAGTGCACAAAGAAGTCTGCTGGATGGCATGGATCAATCTCCCTTCCACTACACCAACCGGTGTATGCTTGCCACTTCGAGTCGTAGGCAGCGTTGGTGGAATCCCTGTTCGTGCTGGCCAGGACGTTGGCAGCCCGCTTAGATAGACCTTTCGTCTGCGCGAGTGTGCCATCCGGCTGGGACAGCAAGTCCGGTATGTCCGGCAGTACTACCGGTGTTTCTACTATCATTTCCAGCAGTAGCGGAAACCAGGCCTTGGTCGGCCAATTGGGCGCCACCAGAGTTAATATGCAGGTGGGCTCTTGTCGAAGTTTCTCCAGTACCCGGTGGATTAGCGGGAAGGGAGGAAAGGCGTACGCATCCATGTGGGACCAGGGGATCGATAAGGCATCCACGGCCCATGCTCCTGGTGTCGGCAGGAGTGTTACGTACGTCGGGAGCTTGGCGTTCTGGGGTGCGGCGAACAGGTCTATCTTTGGACCGTCCCACAGTCGAAACAGCCTGGAGGCTACCCACTGGGGGATCAGCCACTCCGGCGGCGCCTCAAAAGGGCGTCTGCCAGATCGTTTCTCACCCCTGGAAGGTGGCGTGCGGTTAGCTCCACATTGTATTCCAGGCACCAAAGGAGAATTTGCTCTGCTAGGACCGACAGCGATGGGGAACGTGTCCCCCCCTCCTTGTTGATGTAGGAGACCACCGCTGTGTTGTCTGTGCGGAGCAGGACACTGTGGTCTCGAACTTCAGGTCGAAAGTGTGAAAGTGCTAGGTGCACTGCTTTCAGCTCGAGCCAGTTGATATGGTGGTCCCAAACCCATTGCGGGGGCCATATTCCTTGGGCTTGTTTGTCCAATAGATGCGCTCCCCAACCTTGGAGGGAGGCGTCTGTTACCAGAGTCATGGTTGTGACGAGTGGGTTCAAGGGGACCCCCTGTCTGAGGTTGGTCAGTGACGACCACCAGGACAGGGTTTCCTTTACTTGGTCCGGGATCGATACCCGTCTGTTTAGTTCCCGTAGGTGAGCTCGGTATTCCAATAACAAGCGTTGGACCGGGCGGCTGCGTAGTGCGGCCTGGGGAACTACCCTTCGAACAGAGGTCATCATTCTGATGAGCCGCATTAGTTCTCGGAGAGACACTGAAGGTACGCTGACTAGGCATTCTGCTAGATTGCTTAGCGCTAGGCAACGCGCTTGAGATGAGCGAACCAGGCTTACTTCGGTGTCGAACTCCATGCCCAGAAACACCAACTGTTGCGTCGGGTCGGGATGGGACTTTTTGTGATTTACTAAAAAGCCCAACTGGTGAAGTAAATCCTGTGTAAGCCTTACATGTCTGGCTAAAAACCCCTTGTCTGGGTTGTGTATCAACCAGTCGTCTAGGTACGGATTGATGTGTACTGACATTTGGTAGAGCAGCAGCACTACCTGATTCATCACTCTGGTGAATACGTAGGGCGCTGTGGATAACCCGAAGGGAAGCACCCAAAATTCGAATACTTGGCCCAGATAAGCGAATCGAAGGAGAGGGCAACTCGCTGGGTGCATCGGTATGTGCAGGTAAGCGTCGCACAAGTCTAAAGAGGCTAGCCAGTCGAGTCGGTGGATGGAGAGTAGGACACTGGATGGTGTCTCCATGCGGAACCGATCGATAAGCACATACTGGTTTAGTCTGCTTAGGTCCAGAACCGGACACCAGCCGCCTGTAGATTTTGGTACTACGAATACATTTGAGTAGAAGCCTGGACTTAGTGCCAGCTGAACTATTCTGTGTATGGCGCCCTTTCTTAGCAAACTGTCTACTTCCTGTCTGATTGCTTCCTTCTTGCGGGGGTCCCCTGGCAGTGCCCCCAACGGGGGGAGGGACACTGACAGGGGCGGAGGAGATGTCAGTGGTATTCTGTAACCGCGTGCGACCACCTGGAGCGTCCAGGGATCGGTTACCCGCTGCCTCCAAGCCGGAATGCACCGGCGGAATCGGCGTGCGACAGGGATCTGTGGCCATGGGTTCGGCGGTTGCAAGAGGGGGGGGGTCTCCTCTACCGTGAGGTGAGCCTCACCGTAGATCTCTGGGGTTACTAAGCTGTAGCCTGATCTCTTGCCGAACGCAGGCCCATCTCCCCCCCCCCCCGAGGTAAGCGTCAAACATGCTTACCCCGCTGCCGGGGATGATGACCACCCGAGGAGGAGGAGAAGCCACCACCTGGTCCTCTCTTTCCTGGGGGCGCGCCGTTACCCTTCCCTCCCACGGATGGGTACGAGCGCTTGCCTCCTGGCTGACTCTGTTTAGCGGAGCTAGTCCTAGGGCGTTGTGCTTTCTGTGCTTGGGGCGCCCTCCGTTTACCCTTGGCAGCGGCCAACTGGCTAGCGGATTCGACTTGGACCATTTGGTTTGTTACACCCTGAAGCTCTGCGACTGCCCCCGCTATCTCCCCATTAAAGAGGGTGGAGGATCTCCAGTCTGCGTAACTGAGGCAGTGGCGTACCCCCTGACTCAGTTCGCCGACGAAAACACACGCGTCTAAAACCGCGTCTCGCTGCACAGTAGTAGCCCAGGCCAAGAGAGCCGTATGACACTGGAGGATATCGCACATAGCCGTACGGTGGCCTACCATTAACTGTGTCGCCTGCTCTAGGAGGCGAGTGCGTTCTGCATCTGAGGTCTCAGAGTCCTGGGCACGCACAAGAATGCGCTCCAGTGTGGCGTCCACAAATTCAAGGAAATTGATTGGTCGCAACTTCGCTCTCAGGGCATGTTGGATAGTCTCAGAATGGGTCGATGAGAATGACCATGGAACGCGGCCATCCCCCAGCCCGGGGCTTTCAGCGTTACCTCCTCCACGGCTGACCAACGACCGCCCCTAAACACAGTCTGCGCACCGTCCCCCACGCTCAGCGCTCGGCTGGACCAGGAGAGACGTGCAGATGGGGTCGATCTGGATCCCGGCGCCTGTGATCCCATCAGCGTAGAAGCGATCGTAAACGGCTGCTTAAGGATCGAGGGTGGGGGAATATACATAGCGTCACCTGGACTGATAATATTCCGCATCACCCTAACGGCGTGGCTCACTGAGTCATTACGCAATGTGGACTCTGAGGGGCCGCCCGAGGTACCCACTGTGTCCGACGCGAGTGAACTGCAATCCCTCAGCCTAAATATGTGGGCGAGAGCATGTTCAAGAGTGCATCTCATGACAGGGTCGGTTCCCTCTGGGAACGCCTGTGGGTAGGCGAGAAGGGAGTCGAAACCCACAGCGGAACTTGGACTTGAGGGTAAATTAACCAGTATGTTCTGACCCGAACGCCCTGCCCCAAAAACGGAGTCCTGGCTACCAACGTCCCTGTTGGTGTTACGTGTCTGAGGTTCACGAGGAGACCTGTTGCCACTAGCCTGAGCCTCGGCCTCCCCCGAATCAGCGGGGGTGGGGGTGGGGGTGCTGTCATGGCTGGGAACGCGGGGTTCCCTGGAAGAGACTGTTTAGAATGCAAACGGTGCTTTCTGTGTTTCTTCCTACTTGCCGGCTGAGAGGCCGCAGTGGAGACAGCTCGCTCCGCCTGCAGGTGATCTACTCAGCCTGTCAAGGACGCAATTTGCCCTGACAGTCCTTCGACCAATGCCCTCATTTCAGCAGCATAACCGGAACGGTGCGAGGATGGGTCCACAACAGCACCCAGCGCGGGCCCCATAGGAGGAAAGACCTCCAGGGGCACAGCCTCGCTGTTGCCGGTAAAGTTGGGAAACCCACTGCCTGAAAACAGACTGTAGATGCCCTCCGATCAGCGGGGGGAGGCCGACAAAAATCGGCACCCCCACTATCGGGCCCTTTGCTTGGTATCCCGGTATGAGAACTGGTAACCGAGCGCGAGGACTTGTCATTCATGACAACGCACAACTCACTCATACCCATGCCGGTAGCACTTGCCGCGCGACCTTTTCGCGAATGAGCGACACAGTCAGTCTCGGCTATTTTGACATGCTGCTGGAACGATTCCCAGGCTTCCGAACCCCAGTGATTACACAAATTCTCTGGGCAGACACCCGAACCCCGAGCGCACGTGAAACAACGATAACACTTTGAATGCGGGTTCCATTCCTGCAATACCTGCGTACACTGAGTACAAATCCGCCTAAAAAACTGAGGAGACAATACCGGCGATGAGCCTCTGGCGTTGCCAGTGCATCTGTCCATTTCTAAATACATTAAAAATAAAAGACGACATGCATGAGGGAAAAGAATTATAGGTGTAAAAGGTGCCGCCATGAAATCAACATGTGACTACGTAGAGGCGCCGGGTTTGATTTCTTTGTTGTGGAAAAGCATAACACACAAAGGGGAAAACGACACGAGGGTAAAAAGACAAGAAAAACTTATCCTACCAGCTAGAATGTCGGATGCCGTGGCTGCGGCGACGACCCACGCTAGAAACCCGGACAGGAAAAAGCAACAAAGCCAGGCAGAGCCGCTCAGAATCATTCCCCGACGAGGTGAAGAGTGATGGACGGCTACCTATGGCGTTGCCATGTGGCCTCGGTCACGTGGGTTCGTGACGTAAGGGGTAAAAGAATCTTGAGGTCATGGGGCTTCCCCTGACCTAGATTCTATCTCTCCGTCACCGGCAGAAACGCTGATTAATGCCTACAGTTCAAAATAGTCATTTTGACTGACCGGAGTCTATGGTGGGTAAGTGAACGTAGTGAATTTGTACTACTTTGGAATCAAACAGGTACTCAGCTGGTACTACACTAATGTAACCTGGTACTATATATAGACATACACTGTGTAACCAGGCACTGCACAACCAAAAACTGGTAACTACATGTACAAGTAAATTTTTTTCTTAGTGGAATTTGCCAATCTGAGAAAAAAATTTTCTTTTAAATTTAAGCATTTTGAATTCAAATGAAATGAAATCAACATTTCGCGATAACAAATTTGCTTTTTAGGGTTACCTATATTCTATATGAATTTTGGGCTCAGAAATACGAAAAATTATTCTAATAACTTAGTGAATAATATTCACATTACAATTCCTCCAATTTGATTAGGCCAGACTTTTTTTATTCCTTGTTTCTCAAGTTTTTATAAGTAAATTCTTTTGAAAAAAAATAAAATTAAATCTTTTTTTTCATTAGATTTGTGTGATTCTCAAAGAATGAAATAAAATTGTATTGTCGCCAATTGTGGCACAATTTTCAGCATAATGAGGGATTCCACAAACCACGCCGCCGCCATGCTCGCCTAGTAGTGTCAACCAGCATGCAGAGAGGCCAATACCCAAGATTCACTGTCAGGCGGCGGACGAAAAAAAAATGAAGATAAAAATAATTTTTTTAGCAATTTTTTGCACTCACAAGTCGGTGGGCGCGAGAAATTACGCTGAAATAAAATTTTATCTTTATTTCACTTTCAGCTCCTGTTCATTCAGCGGGTTCGCGAAACAAGGGATAATAAAAGTCTGCATTTAAAATGGCAAATAAAAATGTTTTTCAATAAAATAAAATGTTACAATGGTCTGGTATGTTACACAGGAACTACGCAGTAGTATACATTACTAAACAATGTGAATATAGTTTAAAACACACAGTAATAGAAGACTCTGAAGCAACTAATATGAAAATACTGTGATTGCATGGGGACTTCCTCTAGGCAACTGACACATTGCAAACCATATTTTGACACTGTTGCTGTGTTAAAAATAACCGAGAATTGTATAGGTCTTAAAACCAGCAACATTATATGTACCATGTTCTATTTATGATTCAATGCACCATAAAAACAACAACAATCAATAACAGTGTTTATGTCCTGTACAAAAGTCTCTGTGTCAATTGAAACACAACAGCAATGTTTTATACACTGTTTCAACAGGAAATGAATAAAAGGGTTGTTTAAGCGAATGAAAATGTCATTACATACAGTAAACTGGCGATGTTTCAAGGAAGGATGAATAAATAACATGTCGGGGGGGGGGGTTAGATGACTATAACTATAGACAAGTATACTTTATGTTTGGTTACATATAAGATTTTATTAGTCCCTCTTCAGATGCATCATGCAATCCAAAAACAGAGATTTATGGATTGACCTCTATGCATCCATGCGTGCATGACATGTCTAGACTGACTACATTCAAACTTCACACATACATCATAAATAAGAATATACATATGCACATCAATTTGTTTAATGATCTGATTCAAGATGGCTGAATGGCGGCCATTTTTGTAATGAAAAATCATCAAAATCATTTCTCGGTTGTTTACAGATGGATTTTGTTCAAACTCAGTACATACATTGGACATTATGGGACCTTGATGAACATCATTTTGTTTTTAAGTTAAGATTTCATTTAAATGAATGTGGTTCTAGTGGCTATGGTCCAAATTTTTAATATTATTTATACACTATACATCATCTCATAGATATCAGATATATTGGTTTGATGGTTCGATTCAAAATAACCGAATAGTGGCCATTTTTGTGCTAAAAAAATTATTAAAAATCAAGCATTTCTGGAATTCCGGAACTGGATCTCGCTCATTTATAGATTGATTTTGTTCAAACTTGGTAAATACATTGGACATTATGGGTCGCTGATGCACATCATTTTGTTTTTAAGATCAGATTCAAAATGGATGATTGGTGGCCATTTTGTATTAATGAATGCGATTCTAAAGCCATATCTCTGACATATCTCTGACATGCTTTGACTGATGTTCAAATTATTCCTTATTTTTTTAACTTTTGGTATCTATCCTAATGGTACGAGTCAATAATAATAAAAGTATCACAAACATGACATATAGTCAGCTTGAACAACCTTAAAGAGCTACACGTATAAAGAAAATATAATCATTGCCAAATGAAACGGTGACTGGAAGAACAATAACTGACAGTGAGTGGGAGGAATGTGGGTGGAAAGTGATTTGCTTTTTTTTTTTGCAGCTGTTTCACTCATTCTTGTAATTCATAAACCCCAAGAGGTGAAATATAAACTACTTGCTTACCTTGTGAAATTACCACAGTCATATAAACGCTACCAAGTGAAATATAAAACACTAGCCGGCGATACATCAATCTTTGACAACTAGTCAACATGTCTGAAAAAATAATTGTGTAAACATGCAAATATGAGTCATTTTGTGTGACCCCTTAAAATTAATTTATTTAGTGACTGCTAGAGGTGGGTGGCAAAAAGCTATATACCAGAGCACACTGTTACATAGATGAATAGCTTTGAAGCATAAATAAATTTTTGGGAGACAGTCTTGTGAAGAGTAAACCATTGTTATGTTTATGTGTACAGTACAAACTCTTAGTGTAACATAACATAAAATTTGAGCTTTCTTTCAAAACTGTTATTTAAATTGTGTAATTTCTCTAAACATGTCTCATGTATTAACATAGATAATATCACAAAAAATAATTTTAAATCAATGATGACTACGATACTGTCCTACAAGAACATTGTGGTAGCCAAGTCGAAAAACAAATTATTCCCAAAAATAATGTACACCTCAAATGTCAAAACAATCAAGTTGTTAGTGTTCAACGAAAATTTGAAAATATTATTTTTTACCAAAAATTACAAAAATATTTTCCAAAAATAGAGAATTGATGATATCGGCAGGAAATGAACAAATCTGATAGATTAATTTCACATTTCACAACAGCCAGAACCAAATTACTTTTTTTTTTGTGTTAACCACATTCTGCCTTACGGGTTTGCGTTGGTACGACTTGGCTACCACAATGTTCTTGTAGAACGGCGTAGTTATTTCGACCATCAGGTCGATTGTTTAAACACTAAATTAAAATTTTATTAAGTTTAAGCAGAGGTACATTACTTGGGGTTTGCAACTACGATGACATGATACCAAGATCCCGTTTCAATCTTGCTCTTGCGTATGCGTTCCAACTCAGAAAAATGCGAATGCGCATGCCCGAGGTAACTAGAATACTGAGATGCCCAGGTGGATCAAAATAGCTGCTCACGATATGACGGAATACGATAACTATATTTTCTGTACATTTTCGATGTATTACATTTTTTCACTATGAATATGGCAATAAATGTTTTATTGATTTTTACAAAGGTCGTAGCATCAGTCTCGCTATCTACGAGATGAGACTTGAATGGGATCTTGACATGATGTCACCATACAGTACTATGCGCATTGCAAACCCCAAGTAATGTACCTCTGGTTTAAGTAAAATTACCTACTACACAGTTAATAATGCTTATATCTATCTAATTATGTTTTGTATGTGTTTTTTTTTTTTTTTTTACAAAATTAAGTACAATTTAAGTACAAAATGCTAAGAGGAAGTTTGAACACTTTATGTATCATTACTGCATTAAAAAATATCGAAAACAGAAACCATGATATAACTACATGATAAATAAGTATTGATCTAATTATGATTGTCCGCTCACGTGACAGTGATTTGACCTCCTCCAATAGACTTGTTGATATTGGACGTCAATAAAAACACACCAAGCTTACAGTGAATATACGCGTGGTTTACTAGTATACATGGCCACGTTGACAAAATAAGGTGAAGAAAAGGTGAGATAAGGGGTCAGTTAATAGTCAGTTGACGGTCCCGAAACAGCAGCGCCACAAAAATCAAAATATTCTGTAAATGTTATTGTAAATTGACCTTACCTTCTGCGGTTTACCGACAACCAGGCAATTTAAAACAACCATTCGTACAGATATGCGTACTATGTGGACTCCACGATGATTTAATGGACTAATATCTCTCAATATGTATAAATACTTCGTCAAAATAATGCGGGAACAAGTCAGAAGAAGTCAAGTTTCAATGTTCTCACTCATTATTTCAAAGAACAAACAAACCGGAAGTCATTTTAGGGCGTTGAGCATGCGCATACGCGGGACTTTCACACGCAGAAGTTTTACGATGTTTCACGTCACAGAATAGCCGGTGTTTTTTATAATATATTGGAATTTATGCCTAACTTCAACCATCAACCGATGAATTATCATGACAAATATATTTTTCAAAATGACCGCTTTAAATTTTATGTTATTTCAGTTATACAGTACGTGTTACGTATTATTTCTTTCTCAGTTTTATTTATACTGTAAGTTGTTGCTGTGATTTCTACTAGCTCAACATTGGTACGATTTTGTTCTGATCGGGAATTTGAAATCAGTCTCACGTCAAGCTTAGGTGGAATGTCGTTGTTTGTAACGATGGTACATTTTTGTAATTTACCGTCATCTACTATATTTTCTCCTCATTTCATACCATGTAATGGTTGGAATTTATTTAAGTGGGAACTTGACTTAGTATATTGAAAGTATGACCTAATTTCCATCTTCTATGCTCTATATTCTAACTTTAAAGTGAAAATAGGTGGGCCGTTCCGACACGCATTGGTAAATTCATACAGTATATTGAAAATCGAGCCTGAGTGTATCAATAGTGTAAGTAGCAAACTCAAAACAGTTCATTTAAACCAAGGCGATCAAGTTATGCATCATAACTTAATGTGATACAGATTCGATGTCAACTTTGTAATCTATATCACACTAGATGAGGAGTGTGTTATATAAGATCAGTGTGATATTAGATCACTGTGGTTTCTAATGTTAGATGGTTTCAAGCTCAGACTAGTTGTATTACTAGTCTGAGTTTCAAGTTAACAGGATTAGCGGCCAGCTCATTACACACGATTACACAGCTCAAAGTAATCTTATTGCACAAATTTGATTTTTCATGCGATCATTCGGGGGACATTTAAAAACAAATGATATGCCGAATTTCATACTAAGCAGTAGACTGCATGGAAAGGTGTATATTTTAGTCAAAATTGAGCTTTATGTCAAAATCAAAAGAAAAAAAGAAAAGAAAAGAAGTGTACATTTCACCGTTTTGAGATCACTAATACTATATGTCATTCTCATTTAGCATCCTTATTTATTTATTTATTTATTTATTTATTTATTTATTTATTTATTTATTTATTTATTTATTTATTTATTCAAATTTTATGCAAATGTACTACGCCCACATTTCATTTATTTTATTTTGATTGTTGCAATTGTCATGTGAATGATACTGTATTACAATCTCCAAGTGACGGTAACATATTTTTCAAGTTCGAAGTTCAGCTGCTTATAATTCTTTGTTTATTTGCTCCAATGAAAATATATATTTACATATACTTGTAAAAATAGCTGCCGTGGTTCATATCCCTCTTGGTTGCCGGCCGTCATTTTCATTTGGTGTACACTGCCGGCCACTAGAGCTCAGACAACCAACCAGACTAGAGTAATTTATTTATGTAAATGTAACATTTTTTTATTCGATATAAAGTTCACTTCTTTCTTGTTCTTTGTTCGCCGGATTTGACTGTGTCCCCGTGATCAATTCAACCAAGGATTTATCAAATATGTGGGCCATTATCCAATATCCTTTATTCAACATAGAATGTAAATGTAGAAAATGTTTGGAAAGAAGAAGTTTTCAGAATTAATAATCTTGATGATGTACTAGTAAGCTGTTTAGTGTTTTTGTTCAATACCACATTTAGTAGACATCCAAGGATACAAACATATACTGTATATTATGGTTTGTATATTTTTGGAGTGGTGTATAACACAGCGGTGAAAATATGAAACAAATTATATTATCCGGTATTGATATTTCCAACTTTTAGTTGCCTGTGTGTAGCGGTAAACAGGCATCACAATAAACACAGATGTCGCCCTCTATCGGTTAACATTGCTTGGTATTTTTGGGGAAGTGAACATTCTGGTCACACTATGTGATCGATATACTAGTACATATAGTTCTCATTCCGTTATGGAATCGCGCCGCGAAGGTCGAATGCGTTTTAATTGGCTCTCTAAATTGGATCCCCACTGTTGTAGAGACCAACAGAACCAAACCATCCCCTGACCTCTGAGTGTTGACTGACTTTCTTCGTTCAGGTCGTTCCGGGGTTTGTCCGATAATGTTCATTCGCAAAGCAAGATGTCGCAGTTTTGTCGTCTTGATTTCGATCGTGTTGTCGCTTCAGATTATACTGTTTGTAAAAATTTACAACACGGAATCTGGAAGTACAGAAGTTGCCATGGATCCAGCAGAAGTAGTTAGATGGGAAAACCACGGCGAATTATTCAGCGGAACCAGGGAAAGTTTTGTTGAGATGTCGAATATGTCTGCACATGTAGACAGTCAGTATGATAAGTACGGCATCCTTGATAAGCTCCAAGATTCAGGTAAAATATCTTTGTTTTCCAAAAATAAATTCATATCAGAGTTTTTTTCCATTTTTGTTTACATGCGTACTGAACTGATTTAAATACTGAACACAGTTGGTAGATTTGGATTCAACTGTGTTGACATGAGTCTGCGTTGCCGCGGCGTTGTGTGTGGAACAGTTTTTCAAATAAGAATCGTTTTTTACTTGTTAAACAATATAAAACAACTACATGCCATTTTATGTTTTTTTAGTGAATTTGGCTCAGTGCGAGGATTAGCAGAATCGTTATTTAGCTAAAAGTCCCAATTATAATTAAATTAGGGGAAATACAAAGATTATAACTAAATTAAACTGTTTTGCACTGCTGTAACACTTTATTTTCACTGTTTTGATGATTTTGAGCAATTTCTCTGGGTTCTATTCAGCTATCTATTGTTATTGACTCCTGTGTGCGAAAACACATTTAAGTCAATTTCAAGCTTTTCCACTGATATAATCATTACATTTCAATGAAACTTAGTACATAGATGTTCTAGGACAATTCACAGACCTGATTAGTTTTAGGTTAAATCCAGGCATAATTATTATTTGCATACTTTTCGGCTTTTCCATTGATATCTCAAGTTCTAATCACATTTGAATGACATTGTACAGACCTTATTAGTTTTTACGTTAAAATCTGTGTATACTAATTATCTGATTCACATAATAATCAGTAATATTTTTGTTTTTTCATCAATATCTCATACTAATCCTCTTATGTCAATAAATCTTGGTACATAGTATACTCTGAGACAATAGGATGACCTATGACCTAGTTAGTTTTGGGTTTAAATATATTCATAAGAATTTGCATAGTAATTAACCAATTTTCCACCTATATCTCAAAAAACAGTTATTTCATTTCAAGCCTTATAAGTGCATGGGGACATTGCTAACGTCCTGATTAGTTTTGGATTGAAATTCAAGCACACTAATTTCATAATTTGCACAATATGCATAATTATTACATTTCATTGAAATTTAGTACATAGGTCTGGTGTAATCCACAGATGTGATTAGTTTAATGTTGAATACCATGTATATTCATTGATTATCTAATTATTATTAGCAAAATTTCGATATCTAAAAAATTCAGATTTAAATTGAACTTGTGGTATAGGTGCTGCCGAATAAATTAGCCTGCAAAGCAAATGTCCTACAATCAAATTTATTTTCTTTCTGTGAATATTATAAACTTCAATACATTGTTTTCATGTTGGGCATCTCATGTAGCAGACAAGCTTCTTGTTTGAAGGGCTAGTATTAAATTTAGAATTAATTTTTTAATATGCCTCAAATACTTTCAGAACATGGGAACACTTCGTAAGCTTTTTTTGATTTTACATGTTTACATATAGTGTTAATTAAGCAGATTTTACTAATCAGCAAAGAAAATAGTAGAATTAAAAACCTGTGAATACTAAATGCGTTCACATTACCCCACACAAATGACATATTTTATTGACTAACAAATTAACTACCATCCCTTGTGTGCAGTGAGAATAATTCAAATAATGTGTGATATTGTTATATACCAGTATATTTTCAAATGCTTAACACTAGATATTATCCCTTTGTGATTAAAAAATATTATACTGGTCATTTTATATAAACATGGAACACATGCCTTTGAAATTCAAAGTCTCAACTTTCACAAAATAAATCCATATTTTTACAAAAATGTGCAAGACATATAGCCAATGAGAAATTAAGTCAACAAATTATGGAAAATACATATTAATAACAATATGCGAATTGTTAAAATTCAGTTTCAAGCATTTAGCAACTTTATTAATCGTTTGAGTTGACATTAACAGACATGAGTGAGTACCGGTACAGCCAGTTTTGTATTAAGACTTTAACGATCTACACCGAAGTGTATTGAATGTAATACTTATACTACTCAAATTATATTACTTTGAAGTGAAGGTTACTTTGGAGATGCAGAATTGTTCAAGTTACGAACATAGAATTTGGTTCTAAGAATGACCATGCTCTGAAATCATTTCCTCAATTTTTCATAACAGTATGATGTCATTCATTACCCATAATTCTGTGCTGGATAATAAAGATGATGTTCTACATAATTCTGATGACAAGTTGAATATATCTAAACAAATTTAAACTGATAAAAAAACAACAACTTACATTGTATTCTCCTAAATTTGTGGAGCTCTTTCATCTAGGAGCATTATGGTGTTTGTGTAGTCTTCTCCATTAAATACAAACATGAATGGTTTCACTGTCACTTGTTGTGTGATATGTTTATATATGTAAACTAAAATACATGTAGAAGCTTTTAGTACGACTTGTTGAAGGAATTAAAAGAGTTTTCACAATCTTTCATCAAATTTGATTGTAAATACAAAGTATTGTTTTACCAGTTTGCATCTGATATTATATGTAAGTTTCCGAAACCAAGGAAAAAATCTGTATAATATGGGAGTTACCTACTCAATTGTTCAAAATATGAACATTTTATTTTTGAAAATTACCCCCTTCCCCGAAAGAAACAAATTTAATGGCCATTTTTAATATCTTTTGTTAGAATGATGATTATGTTAT
Organism: Saccoglossus kowalevskii; assembly: GCF_978046115.1. Lineage (NCBI taxonomy): Eukaryota > Metazoa > Hemichordata > Enteropneusta > Harrimaniidae > Saccoglossus > Saccoglossus kowalevskii. The sequence continues at coordinate 38,053,019 of NC_140643.1, read as the reverse complement.
AGCACCAGAAAAAATAAAATAAAATAAAATAAACTCCAACACAATGTCTTTCTTTAGTTTGTTCCCGGGAAACACAAATGTTGTTGTTTGTCCTAATGTTTACATCAGTAGCAGTGTTTAACTGATACCAGTTATATTATTTTACAAATACAAATGTAATATTCAAAAAAATCTTTTGATAGTTAAAAAAAAAACAGAATAAGTTTATGCTCAGATGATTAAAAAAATATGGAAAAAAAATATGGATAGAGTTATGCTCCTTGTTCATGAACGTGTTAATAAATTAATTGTTTCACTTTTATGATCAGTAACAGAAAAATTGGCATTTACAGTTGCTATTCGATCTTTACTGTGTATGCCCTGTGAAATCTAAACAGAATTCTGTGTTTATTATCCACAGTGCTACTGGCTGGAAATAACGGTACTTGGCATGTATTGAAGGAGGTCAGTAAAAGAATTGGAACAGTTACAGATCGTTTTAAACGTCTAAAAGAAATGGAAAGTGCACTTTTCACCTCTGTGATTGGAACACCCAGCGATTCAGAGTGTGTTCTACCAGTCGTCGATGCACCCGTCAGTATATGTACTCGTGATGTTAAATGGAATTGTAGTCTAAGCGAGACTTTCACTCACTTTGATAGGAGTAATGGGTAAGATATATGGGTTTCTGATAACATTGTTAGTGACTTGTAAGATTTGTATAGGGGATTGATTTCAACTCACCACTTCATCATCCTGGCATCTCTTTGCAATGATCCCAATTATTCCATTGAAATAGACAAGCACAAGCATTGCAGGGCTTAAGGTCATTGTCTTTTAAGACCCAAGTAATTTAAGGGGTAGGTCATTTGAATTCCGACAGAGGGGGCAAGAAATAAATAAAAAATATAAATACTGTGGCGCTTTAGAACAATCACAAAAAATCAATGCTACTTTTGAAATGAAGGAATTACTGTAATTAATGATTGAAGCAATTAATTAATTAAAATCTTCTGATCAAAAAGTTAACCCTTTGAGTATTTTTTCTGTCCAAATTTCCGTGAATATATTTACATTTTGTAAAATTTTGACTAATTTTCATCATAATTTTGGACAGTTTCAGATATTGCTTATAGTATTTGATCAAAAGATTTATAATTTTTTTAATTGTTTTAGTTAATATTTTATGTGGGGCGGATCAGACTGTACAAAATAATTTTTGTAGATGGTTCCAAAAGTTGACATTAGCAAAATTCAATTTGCAGATTTTTCTCCTTTTCCTTTTACTGGTTTGCTGTTAGCTTACATGTTGTAGGTACCAGAATTTCTACATTACATGGAAAACTAAACTACAATTTGTCTAGTTTTATCTAAATCATGATACTTGACATGTTAAGACAAGACAATGGTACAACTAGTTTGATTGAAGCTGATCATATTACATATCACTTAGGTACATCAATACATCATCAAATGACATCAAAACAGTTGGAATGCTTTTAACAGAATTAACTCTTGAACTCTAAAATCTACTTATGTCAACTTTCACAAACTTAAACCAACATAATTATTTCAATAGTTTTTCAAAAATGTTGACTTGTGAATGATAGAATATATTCATTTAGTAAAAAATTAAGCCCTCCAAAAAATGTTCTACCAAAATATTGCCTTGAAAATTTTGGCTTGAAGCATTAATAAATATATTAAGTTTAAACATCCAACTTATCAACTTTAGACATTATAAATGACCATGATTGTGAATTAATCACTGAACCTTAATGTCATTGGTACAAAAATTGGTAATTATTAAAAATTATTATTATTATTATATTATTAGCTAAGTTGATTTTTTGTATTAACACACATCAAATTACTGTAGATGTATTCAGTCGGTTACTGATAAATAGCATTCAATATTTATATGTAAAAGACATGAAAATCGCATTGTGATTTCATTCCTATAGTTGTACTGGGTGGGGTCTTGGGACTATTACTAGTATGTGAAATATTTGAATTTACACCAATCACTGGATATATGTGATGAACTTTCAGATTTCAATGCTTCTCATTTGATGTGTGTGTTTGAGTGTCATTTGTTAACTCACAAGTGTTTTAATGCGCAGCGGTTCCTACAGAATTGGTTCTGTTCTGATTAACAGTGAAATATCAATTATTTTCCGTATTTGCAAAATTTCAGATCATGGATACTTCACATGCTAGTCCTAGCTATGAAGACCAGCATATCTAGGTATCTGTCCACTTACGCTAATTTCACAAAATATGTGGTAGTAAGATTTGACAAAAAATAGCAAAAATAGTAATAGTTTTGCCAGAAAGTGTCAAAAACGTTAACAATTTGGGATAATAAATATTTCAATCTTAGGCGATACTCGATGTCCAAACCTGGAACCACTTCGACAATCACAAATACATAATTATGTATTACGATACTTTTAAAACAAAAATTTTCAGCTCTACTGTCCACAAGTCGACAGCATTACATTGCTTTCTTGTCACCCATTTAATGCTTTGTATATATTCCTTGTATATGTTCACCTTGGGTGGACTTTTTTCAGATTTGTTCATTTTGTGAAGATATCTTAAAATCTTTAATTATGCTGTTTTTGGCTTCGTCTTTTAAATCGCTAGGTCTATTGCTACTTTATATGTAGAAACCTTTAGTGGACTTTAGACAGATTTTTCTCTAATTTTAGTGTCATTTTTGATGAAAATATGCTATTTTTAAATATCTAGCTGTATACATGTTGCAGAGCTTGTTTTTTTTGCAGTCCTTCTTTTGTGAATTAGAATTTGTGAAAAGAATTATGAATGGTCTGCATACACAAAAATTATTTTTTAAAGTAATTCCTGGCCAAGATAAAAATTCACATTAAAGTATCATGTCTGGCATGGACCCATTAACATCTCACATCAGATTAAGCCTGAGTCAGAAAAGCCATCATGCTGCATGACAACAAGCTTTTAAGAAAGCTTGGTAATTTCAAATATGCAGCTTTATATTTTCACTTACTTAATAAAATCCACAAAGGTGCCCTCAAGGAGGAGAGATTGTAGTTGAACCAAGCAACAGTCCCATTAGCCTTGCATGTAAGTAAATCTTGTTGGAGATTAGATTTAACAATGTAACGTAGTACATACCGGTATTAGATAGTGTATCGTTAAGATAGATCTTGTTTTTCAATCAGATATATTCTACAACTTTAAGTAAGAGGTTTACGTGATAAAAGTTTAATTGATAGTCTGTATTTAAAACTGCATTTCTTATATACATGTATGTCCCGTCACTATTTAGTGCTTGATTTAATTACCTGAACTACAGTGCTGTCACACATGTATGGGCATATGGTCAGCTGTCCGTGAACAATTTCTTTTTAAAACTTGCTGAAGCATTACATTTCAGACAGCTTTAAACACCAGGCTGATTGTTTTGTAGGTAGCCGTGGGTGGATCTGTATAACATTTTTGACTCCCATGTGCGAAGCACAAAATGGGAGTCTTTGCAGTTAGTGTGTCTGTATGTGTGTGTGTATGTGTGTATGTGTGTATGTGTGTATGTGTGTATGTGTGTATGTGTGTATGTGTGTGTGTGTGTATGTGTGTCCGACTGTTCCACTGCTATCTCAAGAACCATACATCGGTTTTTGATGAAACTTGGTGCATAGATGCTCTGGGCCAATGCGCAGATTTGATTAGGTTTTGGTAAAAATCCATGCTCGTTAATTACCTAATTTGCATGATAATTAGCTAATTTTTAGCTGTTCTATGACTGTTCCACTGATATCTAAAGAACCACTCATTGGATTTTGATGAAACTTGGTACATAGATGCTCTGAACATATGCGCAGATTTGATTAATTTTTGGTAAAAATCCGTGCATATTAATTACCTAATTTGCATGATAATTAGCTATTTTTTAGTGGTTCCATGACTGTTCCACTGATATCTAAACAACCACTCATTGGATTTTGATGACACTTGGTACATAGATGCTCTGAACTAATGCTAGGTTTTGATTAGTTTTTGGTAATAATCTGTGGATACTAATTACCTAATTTGCATAATGATTAGTCAATTTTCGGTTTTTCCACTGATATCTCAAGTACTAATCATCACATTTCAATGAAACTTGGTACATAGATGTCATACGACACTGCACAGACCTGATAGTTTTTAAGGTAATATCAGTACATATTAATTACCTAATTTGCATAATTAATTAATTTTCAGCATTTGATATAAGTAGTTAGCATTACATTTCAATGAAACTTGGTACTTACATACTTAAGGACTATGCAGAGATTGATTGTTTTCGATAAATATTTGTGCATATTAATCACCTAATTTGCATAATTAGTTAATTTTCAGCTTTTTTCACAGGTATCTCAAGTACTAATCATCGCATTTCAATGAAACTTGGTACATAGATCCTTTAGGACTATGCAGAGACCTGATTAGTTTTAGGGTAAATAATTGTGCATATTAATTACCTAATTTGCATAATTAATTTTCAGCTTTTCTACTGATATCTAAAGTACTAATCATCACATTTCAATGAATCTAGAATTATGCAGACCCAATTAGTTTCCGGTAAATATTTGTGCATATTAATCACCTAATTTGCATAATTAACCAACTTTCACACTGATATCTCAGGTACTATACATCACATATCAATGAATGTACATGGATGCTGTAGGACAATAGACAGACCTGAATAATTGTGGGTTAAAATCTGTACATATTAATTACCTAATTTGCATAATTAACCAATTTTAAGCTTTCACACTGATATCTAAAGTACCGTAAAAACTCCAAAATTTTGACCGGTTTTAAATAATTGGTGTTCGATATGTGACGTGTGTTTATAGTCAAAATTAAGGTGCATTTTCGGACGGTCGAATTTTTCAGAATAGAAATCAGCAAATGAAAAAATGGGGATGATAGACAGTGTGCTTCATTAGTTTTTAAAAAATGCAATGTCCGTCAATTGACGTAAACTTCTTCATGTTTCACGGTAAAAGCAAAGGTCGTGGCCGAGTTGTAACTCAAAATCTAAACAAAGTCATCAATCAGTGAGTATTATGACAAGCAAAACAAAACATCAAGACGCGGAGAAGAGGTCAGCACAAAACTAATAGGTCAAAAGACAAAGCTGTCTCGCACTACCTAGAAAAACTTGCGAATGTTCGAAGTACAGGTACCCATTGGACAAAAGATGCATGGAAGTTTAGCAAACTATCTCCCCGACCCAGTGCAATGTATCCGGTTAGAATCAAAGCTCACGTGTCCCTTATTTGAGGGACCAAATTCTGCCGTAAATTCGCCCTTGGATTAAAAAATAAAATGGGATTTAAGAAAATAAAATGGGACTTTTAAGGTGTATTTTGGCATCATTTTTCGGACATTTCAATCAATCCTGCCGGCTAAAATAGAGTCTAAGTTTTACTGTAGTCATTGACGTTTGTCTATTCAAGAGTACACGTGTATGATTTTTATCGTGACTAGCGTGAGCGGGTAAGCTTCCTTTCGAGAATGAGCTGTTATCACTGTGAACAATGTTAAATTATTCTTCAGATGACCAGTTTATTTTTTAAAAACAACTAATTTTTTTATTTAAAAAAAATCATGCCGTTTTCGCATCAAAATCCAAGCCAAAATATCGTACTACAACACCAATTTCTTCCGCATTGCGTTCAATAACATTAACATATTTAAATAAGCTATGGTAATTTGAACACGTTGGCATCATCCAGCTTTTTGATTGGTTAATTAGCGATTTGACCTATTTGACCTAAGAGAACATGGCGGATATCCTACAGCATCAAACGTTTATACGAGACCGGAATCATTCGCTTACGATGAAACTAAGTTGACTTTTATTTCTATTTCATAACCATTCAACAAATTTATTTTGTGTACATTACTATAATCACTACTGAGTACAGTAATAATCAACAATTCAGAAACGCAGCATGCCGAGATTTTTGTGTTCGTTTTTATTTGAAACTTCGTTTATTTAGAATATATTTTCGTTACCAATAAAATAAAAATCTCTCAGTCAATCAGAAACCCGGATTCATGCCTTCGAGGAAGGTCCCGTTTGAACGCTCACATCGTTTTTTTTTTTTTCGTTTGGGGGAAAACTAAAACTGGTCGCAATTTTCGAATAAGAATGAGTCGGCAATTTTTAGTGGAGTCGAAAATTTGTAGGTAAATAAAACACAGAAACCGGCAAATAAATAGGCGTTCGAATTTTTAGAGGGGTCGAAATTTTGGAGTTTTCACGGTACTAATTATTCCATTTCAATGAAACTTAGTATAAAGATGCTCTAGGACAATGTACAAACCTAATTAGTTTTGGGTAAAAATCTGTTCATATTAATTCCCTAATAAGCATAATAATTCATAATTTTTTGGTTCTAATCACATTTCAATTAAACTTGGAGACATAGATTTTCTGTTACATTGCGCAGACCTCATTAGTTTTACACTCAAATCTGGTCATATTAATTTTCTGATTTGCATAATTAGTTTTCAGCTAAGTAATTTCGAATTATATTTAATGTGTCTCCAATACTCTCAGCACATGGGAGTTCTTTCTAAGCTTTCTTTGATTATATATTTCATAACATCATTTTCTTTTTTATTATTTTAAAATATTTTTCTCATTTTGATCATTGAAAAAAAATTGAATTAATGAAAAATACCGGTCTGGTATGAGATATTTTATATTTTTAGCAATTTATATGTGATATTTGTGCCAATACTTCTGTGGAGGTGGTGGGTGATGTGGCGGCAGTTTAGTTGTTGAATGTAAATTGTTGTCTAAAAACAGTTTCAACTTACTGTAGTATTATACTAATTCATTCCCTACAATACAATTGTATACAACATTAAATTCAACTGTCATATCATATGTATATATACATTAAATAATTGTGTAATACTAAATTAGGGGGTCTGCATATTGAACTCCTTGTTCCCTGCTGGTATATCTGAAAGTACAACTAGGTGTAATGGGTGTTCTGTGGTAGGATACCATTTTAAGTGGGTATAGTGCTCCCCATCATTTGATGTGCAGTCAAACGTGACTAAGCGGTTTACTATTGTCAAGGATCTCCAGCTACATAGAGACCTCCTTTGTAGAAATAGGTGCAAAGTATTATAGTCTTTGTCTACTGCCAACAAATGACTTAACTGAGAGAATCGTGACTTGCGTTTAAAACAACTTAAGTTGTGAAAGATTGTGTCAAGAAATTATGACTCGCTGTAAATAATAGACCCATCTATAAAAACAAAACTATTCTATATGATGTAAGAATTACAGCTTGGAAACAAGCATAAAAGCAGATGTTTGTTGAAGTCCTCGATCCACAGAGACCTTGCGTTTACTTATTTCTGCTGGTTACTGAGGTACAACTTTTCTATAGATTATAAATATTCTTACCAGACATGAGACTTCTGTCTTGTGGTTTATATTTTGTCCAATATTGTTTTTTACTCTCATAAGACAAAATGTCTCACAAAAATGTAATGGAAGACATTAACTTACAGATCTATGTATAATGAAAATTCAATATCCAGTCTGGTCCGTATAACATATTTGCCATAGTTTTATGCTGGCTTATAAGTTAGCTTTATATTCAAAACCGCCTTATATCTAAATTAAATAATCTGCCTAAATATGTTTTCATATTAAGTAAATACTACAAAGAATAAGTTGAATTATTGTTGACAAAATGATAAATGTGTTCATTTTAAATATTATAAGTTTCTATGAAAAGCAACGCCAGCTGGTATGTATTCAGCTTTATAGAAGTAAAGTTACGCCCAAACTGAACTGTAATAACCCTATTGACATTAAATAAGTCATTTTACAAAAAAAAATATTCATGAACAAGCATTGTGAAGACACTATGGATGGGTACTGACTGATCTTTTAAACTGACAAAACTACATGTATTCTGCCCCACATATTTAATTTCTGCTGAGAACACTTATTATTTGCGGGTCATTGTCCTAGTTTGTTTACTTATATGTTAGCCCCTTACAGATTGGTTTTCAATCATCTTTGCCAGCCAAGAATCATTAATTTGGCTGTCACCTCACCACAGTTCTCACTGGAACATTATTCACTGTTGATAAACACAACATCGCATACTCAAATGCTTTTTCATGGTAAATAGAACACTAATTCACTTGTTGTAATGCGGTTCATGGGAAAACAAATGCGTAATTGCATGTATATCTTAATTATTATAATTAAGCTATGTCGTGTTTGATTTGAGTTGTTGTGGCTGATAGATGGATCCACCTTCTTGATGTACCCAATCAAATAGTGGAATAGTGAATATTAACAAGATCGTGCATTGGTTCATGGGATCGCCTTCAGTGAAATTGTATGAATTGAACCATGGTTCTAATTGTGTACAGTGCAGTGTTTGTGACCAACTTGTTGCTCATACATAGCTTTACTATTATGCTTGTATCACGTATGTTTTCATTGTGCATTTTAACATTGTGTATTGATAAAAGCACTTCACGAATACAAAACATGTATGGCCTTGATGCAATGAAGACATGATGTGAATGCAACAATAATAACAGGTTCTATATTGTTATAAAACATGATAACAAGATTTAGGAGTGGGGTAGTGTAAATTGCCAAATAAAGTAATATTTAAATGATCCAGTATACAATTAATGCAAGTGATTATTTACATGTACTTCTATCAGAGATGTGCCTCTAATAGAGCAAATACAGTATAAGGTGGATGATAATAATAATAATAATAATAATAACTTTATTGTCGCCTCGTAAATAATTTCACATTGGGTTATAGCAAAAAGTGATATTTCATGAAATGTGATATGTGGCCATGATTAAAGTACATTTTGACAAGTTTTGTATCGTTATTTGTACTAATACAATGTGGGTTTACTGTCTACATATGAATACAAGTATCATCGGTTTATAATTAGCATAAATACATAATTAGCATAAATACAGTGGGTTTACAGAAAACAGTAGTGACTACATGTATGTGTAAGTACAAGAACCATTGCAGTTATAAACACTTTATTATATTTTGTCATGTTGTGTTTACAATTCTTTCTCATTATTACTTTGTTTGTAGTACAATCTACGTGTCTTGTCCCGGTGTGTTTCGTGTTAACTTCAAAGAAAGAACGGAATCTGAATATCCACTGTCTAATGGTCAGTATGTTGATGTGCCCAAATGGCAGTATATACAGGGACCTGCGACCATTCCGATGAAATCAACATATGCTGATATTGTATGCAAAGATAACAGGTATGTATTCATTACGGCTTTATTTTTACCTCTAAGTTATGTTATTATAACGTGAAACCAGTACAATTAGTTATGGCCTGTCAGTTAAATGTATATATTGGAGCCTGTGATTTTATACTGTCTGTATGTCTGCTCTACAGACTTCTCATTAGACTTGCATACAGTCTCTTGTTTATTTTGTTGGTATTTTTTTTTAATAAAATAAAATATGAGAGTGTATAAATGATGAAAGCAGGGTTACCACGAAATAAACAATAGACTTGTGACCCTTACAAGGGTTCCCTTGCTATTAATATTAATGAGCATTTCAATGACGTCACAGGATTTGATTGAGGGAGCAGGATACATTCTTCCATGGCCGTGAATCGTAGGCAAACGATCGCTAGCACGGCAACAAAAAACACGTTCAACATCTGTTGTATCACCGAGAATACAAGAATGCATTTGCATGTGGGTCAAAAATACCAAAAATCGTATAATCGTAGAAGCTGACCAGAAGACGCATGCATGTCAGGAAATTTAGTACAGGCAGTCATTTGATAGACCAACACTCAACGCATCAACGTCCTCTTGTTGCGATATTCTCAAAGTGATATATAACCTAGTATCTTCAGTGCACCTGCAGAGCTGTCTTGCAATCCATCATGAAAAAATCTCACTGAATATAAGAAATTTCAGTTTTGACTTTCTATTGAGACGAATTAATTCCAATTTTGATGAGTTAACGCTGATTAGTGGAATATTAATGAACCTGTCAATCATTGCATCACGTACTAAACTCAGACTGGTGACAATCACCATCGGTGTTGCAAGAGGGTGTCTACAAAGGTCACAAGTCCCTTGTATATTTCATAGTAACACAGCTTTCACGGGTAATTAGACTTTTGCCATTTACACGTTCCCTTAATATTTAATTTTATTGAGTTTAAAAAAATTCATTATAAAATTTAGAGAGATTAAAATGAAAAAAAAAAATGGTTCACTTTAATAACAAATGTTAAGTTAATTCTGTAGTAGTTATATATACTCTTTATACACATATTTGTAACATTCACATTATATTAATTTTGAAGCAAATAAATATACATGTACTTATTTTCCATTTGAACACAAATATAAAGTCAGAAAACATAAATAAAATTAGACAAATTTTCATATTTAGGGGTTTGTATCAACTCTTGTACAATTTTGTACATGTCTTCATCAAAATTCTCATAATTTTATAATTGATAGTGTTACTGAATCTATGTCTGGATCTTTAATATGTTGTGAAAAATAGGGTGAGGCCTTAATTATAGTGTGTGTGGGCAGTCATGGGTTCCTTGAAACAGTCAGGACATGATTTAAATATTGTCCATGAGTGACATCTGAATGAGATGAATATTAGAGCAGTTTCAAAACCTCCCAACACGTGTCAAGGATGACTTTTGTAAAATTGTTAAACTATGTTTGCCTGGATACAGTTACATTATAAGTTACTAAACAGCAAACTGTTTAATTATTGTGCTATGTATCATCTGACTGTTAAGTGCATTCTAACCTGGGAGACATGTGTCCATCTGCTGAGTAAATACACCAACATTTCTTGCATAAATAATCAACATAAAGGCCTTATAGTGTCACATACTTACAGATCTCATACCATAATCTCTGTCTGTAAAGCATGTATCTGTTTCAGTAGGATCCACTTCATTAGCAGCTTGCAAGATGGGTTGTTGCCAATCAAAAATCATATTAATTAATATTAATATTAAATAAATTCTCACCAGTAGATTATGTTCTTACCATTGAAAAATTTAGAATAAATACATTCTTACCAACAACAGATAAATGAAATAATACCAAATATTTGATAATGGCAAATTGGATTAGAATTTTCATATTCATTCTGTATATTAAATTTAGTACTTTGAACACTAAAGTATTAAAAAATTTTCACTTTTTACAAAACTTATTTTTGTCCTTACATTTTCAAAAACAAAATGATCAAGACATAAAGCTGATGGGAATTTATGTGTATTTGATTCTAAATTAATGTGGAAAATTCTACAAAATGTTGGTGTGAAAAATAGTAGGATTTTAAAAGGTTAACCAAATCATGAACTATTAGACTACATGTATTTCCAACTCAGTCATCTTTAAAATAACTGTCAGACATTGGAAACTGAATGTGAACTGTTACCAGCATATCCTCATGGTACTGTAAAACCATTTATTTTCATTGACATTTAATTTCACTATTTTGATGTTTTGAGCATATTCACTGTCAATCTGATTAAAATCTGATGTAGTGTACGGGCTTTAATTATTTTGGCTATACATGTACATTTATTTTTATTTTATTTTTTATTACTTTTGTTATTAATGGATCTTATTTTAAACAGATTGATTCACTGTGTTTTTAATTTCAAGAATTTGTCAAGGAAAGAACAAGTTCTTTTGTTATTTTACATGTTCTCATAGATTTAATTTAACGGATTTTACTTATTAGCGAAAATAGTGAAATTAAAAACCAGTGAATAATTAATGCATTTACAGTATTAAGTGTTGATAACAACAAAATCTGGTCCATCTTTTTTTTCCAGAATCATTGCAAACATGCATTTTATTCGGTCAATGATCTATAAATGTGCTTTCATTTTTATTTTTCATTAAAAATTAATTTCATTTTCTTAAAATTCTGACGTACAAAAAATGTGTTACTTGCTATATTTCAATCATTATTTGAAATATGAATGACTTTAAATTTGAACTTGAATTGTTTGTGAATGTAGTTAAACTCACAATATACATTATAAATATCCTCTCAAAACTGTCATGTGCAATCCAGTGTCCTTATAAAAATCTGAGCAGCCTCAGCAAAATAACAAACCAGAGAGAATGCCTGTGTATACAGTCTGCAGAAACACATCAGTGTGAGTGTGTGCTGTAATTGGGACGGATATCAGGTTACGTTGATATCAAATATAGAGCCTCTTACACCATCAAATTAGTACTATGAATGATATGCCTAGCCTGGCTCTGAAGAGATGCTGTATTGAATAGCACAGTATCTACCGGTATATGGGTTTATGTGCCCAGCCTGGCTCTGAAGAGAAGCTGTATTGAATAGCACAGTATCTACCGGTATATGGGTTTATGTGCCCAGCCTGGCTCTGAAGAGATGCTGTATTGAATAGCACAGTATCTACCGGTATATGGGTTTATGTGCCCAGCCTGGCTCTGAAGAGATGCTGTATTGAATAGCATAGTATCTACCGGTATATGGGTTTATGTGCCCAGCCTGGCTCTGAAGAGAAGCTGTATTGAATAGCATAGTATCTACCGGTATATGGGTTTATGTGCGCAGCCTGGCTCTGAAGAGAAGCTGTATTGAATAGTACAGTATCTACCGGTATATGGGTTTATGTGCCCAGCCTGGCTCTGAAGAGTCCCTGTGTTGAATAGCACAGTATCTATCGGTATATGGGTTTATGTGCCCAGCCTGGCTCTGAAAAGATGCTGTATTGAATAGCATAGTATCTACCGGTATATGGGTTTATGTGCCCAGCCTGGCTCTGAAGAGATGCTGTATTGAATAGCACAGTATCTACCGGTATATGGGTTTATGTGCCCAGCCTGGCTCTGAAGAGTCCCTGTATTGAATAGCACAGTATCTACCGGTATATGGGTTTATGTGCCCTGCATGGCTCTGAAGAGTCCCTGTATTGAATAGCACAGTATCTACCGGTATATGGGTTTATGTGCCCAGCCTGGCTCTGAAAAGATGCTGTATTGAATAGCATAGTATCTACCGGTATATGGGTTTATGTGCCCAGCCTGGCTCTGAAGAGAAGCTGTATTGAATAGCATAGTATCTACCGGTATATGGGTTTATGTGCCCAGCCTGGCTCTGAAGAGAAGCTGTATTGAATAGCACAGTATCTACCGGTATATGGGTTTATGTGCCCAGCCTGGCTCTGAAAAGATGCTGTATTGAATAGCACAGTATCTACCAGTATATGAGTTTATGTGCCCAGCCTGGCTCTGAAAAGATGCTGTATTGAATAGCACAGTATCTACCGGTATATGGGTTTATGTGCCCAGCCTGGCTCTGAAGAGTCCCTGTATTGAATAGCACAGTATCTACCGGTATATGGGTTTATGTGCCCTGCATGGCTCTGAAGAGATGCTGTATTGAATAGCATAGTATCTACCGGTATATGGGTTTATGTGCCCTGCATGGCTCTGAAGAGTCCCTGTATTGAATAGCATAGTATCTACCGGTATATGGGTTTATGTGCCCAGCCTGGCTCTGAAGAGATGCTGTATTGAATAGCACAGTATCTACCGATATATGGGTTTATGTGCCCAGCCTGGCTCTGAAGAGTCCCTGTGTTGAATAGCACAGTATCTACCGGTATATGGGTTTATGTGCCCAGCCTGGCTCTGAAGAGATGCTGTATTGAATAGCACAGTATCTACCGGTATATGGGTTTATGTGCCCAGCCTGGCTCTGAAGAGATGCTGTATTGAATAGCACAGTATCTACCGGTATATGGGTTTATGTGCCCAGCCTGGCTCTGAAGAGATGCTGTATTGAATAGCATAGTATCTACCGGTATATGAGTTTATGTGCCCAGCCTGGCTCTGAAGAGATGCTGTATTGAATAGCACAGTATCTACCGGTATATGGGTTTATGTGCCCAGCCTGGCTCTGAAGAGATGCTGTATTGAATAGCACAGTATCTACCGGTATATGAGTTTATGTGCCCAGCCTGGCTCTGAAAAGATGCTGTATTGAATAGCACAGTATCTACCGGTATATGGGTTTATGTGCCCTGCATGGCTCTGAAGAGTCCGTGTATTGAATAGCATAGTATCTACCGGTATATGGGTTTATGTGCCCAGCCTGGCTCTGAAGAGATGCTGTATTGTATAGCACAGTATCTACCGGTATATGAGTTTATGTGCCCAGCCTGGCTCTGAAGAGATGCTGTATTGAATAGCACAGTATCTACCGGTATATGGGTTTATGTGCCCAGCCTGGCTCTGAAGAGTCCCTGTATTGAATAGCACAGTATCTACCGGTATATGGGTTTATGTGCCTTGCATGGCTCTGAAGAGATGCTGTCTTGAATAGTACAGTATCTACCGGTATATGGGTTTATGTGCCCAGCCTGGCTCTGAAGAGATGCTGTATTAAACATTTTTCATGTTCTTCCACTCACAATTTTGTTTTATTATTTTCTCTCAAGATTTTTTTCTTTAAATGTTTGTGTCAGATAACCCAGACTCTCATCAACATCATCTTTGTTGTTCAAATTTGCAAATTTTGCCACAGGATTTAACTTTATTCCTTATTTGGCATGTGAATCGATTATTGTGGCATTATGGCAATTCAATGTACAGTAACAAAGTTTTAAAATAAAAAAATTTTTCTTAAAATTTTAATTCTACACTACACAAATATATGACCTAGTTATCAAAGGTTTCCAAATTAGTGCCCTAACTTGATAATGGGATATACTATTTCAAAAATAATATGGCATCATCTTGTTGTGCCGAATTGAATGAAGTATAACCACCCTCATAAAATTTCATACACTACCTTTTTTTGAATTCATATACATGAACAGCGGTATTTGTATGTATGTGTTTTTATAATAATAATAACAATGATACAAATAATAATAATAAATATTAAAGGCATAGTTTATAAATTTTGTTTTATGAATTTCCTAACTTACATGTATATATTAAACAAATTTTTAATTATTTATTAATAATGGGGACAAAGTTGTTTTTTTCTGCAATAAAATAAAAACTGCATAGCCTTAGTTGGAATGGTTTGTGCATCATAGATTTTGCCAAAGTTGAATCCAGTTAGAGCTTTGAACACTTAGTAAGATTTTGAACTTCTGACCCTCAAAAATAAAATGAATAGGCCTTTTATATTTGGAAGTGAAGCCAAACAGCTGCTAGCTGGCAATGACTCAGAAGACTTAGTTTTCAACAAATACTCCAGGGTATATGAACAAAGTTCAGATGTAATGTTAACTCTCTAAGCCCCATATTGTTTCCAGCCAACACTTTGCTGCAACATTTTGCCTATTTTTTCAAAATTTTTTATAATAATGTTTTTGATCTTTCGGGGACATTTGTAGCATATTTTATTTTGTTACTCTCAAAGGGTTAATTAAAAATTGTGTAGTTCATTCAAAATAATTTCCAACTATATGCGAGTATAATCTTTATCCTACTAATATTAGTCTTGAAATATTAATTATTCTGCCTTATCCTTACCGGGACATTGGAGGAAAACAATCATGTGATGTATGTGTATAGTTGTACTATGTGAATAAATTTATGGTCTATGAGATTCTAATGTCTCAAAATGGCAACAAGCGTCATGGGACATTTAAAATAATTTGCCATATTTTTGGTTGTAAAACAGTAAATTAAACAAGATACACTTAGGCCCTTTGTCCGAGATGATTGAAAACATTTAGGACATTAAAAAAACAATACCAGCAAATTGCTGATGTCCAGTGAGCATCAGAATCAATTTCCTTACTTACTTTCTGTCTAATTTATTTGAAAATGAATCTGTCTAATAATGATGATAATAATAATATCATTATTGCATCCTTAGAAATAATATTTACTATCAGTTAATAGCAATATCTATATAAAATGAATCTAATAGTCAAAGAGAGAAAGTCAGTATTACAAATCAAGAGAATGATCATTTCTTAAAATGAAAGAATTGTGAATAAAATTGCGTAATAGATTAATTGTATTTTTATCACTACTTTTCATTAAATAATGAATTACTGGTTTCTTTTGGGAATATGATGTTTGAGAGAATTTCTTTATAGTCTATGACTATATTCATTAGAATATATTTGACAATCAATATTTACTAGTTTATTTGTAAATAAACTAAATGATGTTCCAGTGTATCAGGGTGAAATTCAAAATCTATTGTTTTCATACAGAATAAAAATTATAAATTATAATCCTCTTTTAGGAATCAAGATATGCATAATTACCATACACAGTTCTTAGCCGATAAAAAACTCAACCAAAAGCAGTTGTCCAAGTTTTTAAAGATCAAGAAACAAGAGCCTGACTGGAAGCCACAGTCAATCCTTGTGGTAACATTGGATTCCTTATCAAGAGCACATGCTCACAGGAAATGTGGGTTACCTCTGACAATGAAACTTTTGAAACAGCTGTATCGTGACCCACTTATAGGTTAGTACTATTTAACTGCTTAGATATTAGCCTATTGATATAAACGGAAATATATAGATGCAAGTCATCCTGTTACATGCCTTGGAGTATTGAAGATGTGTATCTACAATCGTTTTTCTTCCCGGGGTTTCTAGTGATTGTGTTTTTTTGCTGAGAGAATTGATCAAGTTTATTTGTGATGTACATTACTGGAAATGGATCTCCTCCCTGTGGGAATTGCCAGATTTGTTGGTGTGTTTTCTTTAAATTGCCCTATGCTTTTTAAGCTAATGACTGATAGTTATTTTCATGACCATGAAATCAAATAGTATGCTAGGAATGAAAGGAACAACTGTTGTAGATGTGTTTTGTGGTATTTCATGCATCTGGTAGTGGTTTATTGTGACATTTACTTCTATGATTTATACATAAAGCAAAGGTTAAGGAGACACATTCAAGTTCGGAGACTACAAACAATAATATACATTTGACTTTTCACTGCTGTTATTTATTTTACTCTATCATTGTCAAGGTCTTCTCAAGTTTAATGTTATGTAGTGTAGATGTGTGGGATTGGATATCATTATCAAATCCACTGTTTATTTGAGGCTAGGTTATCCAACAATGTACTCTCATAAAAACAGTCTGAAGTAAAACTCTACTTAGTTTATGTTAGAAGAGAAATAAAATCATTGAATGCATGTGTGTATATGTAAAATTGATATTATTGACTTTTTATCACTTTCTCACAAAGTTTAAGGCAATTTAAGAGAGACGATAGCTTTCAGAAAAAGCAAGTTGTTAGAGTTTGTCTGTCAATTGACTATTAGAGCGCAAACCTTTGAACAGAAAACATCTCAGCTTGTTCATACATAAAAATACGCAGTAAAACACTAATTAATAAAATGTATTTAATACATTTATTTTGTAAATTGTATTCTTTTCAATATCAGTTGATACTATTGCATTTCTGCAAAATATCAAAAGGCCATGTTGTATTGTTGCTGAGTCAGCAACACAATACTACTTCTGTTTCATTCATTCAAAAAAAAATATAATTGTAAATTTGAACTGATGGCTCAATAACTAGCAGATGCAACTCCATTCAAAGTGGACTTGTTATAATGAGATGTAAAACTTTTATTTAAAATATCAA
Source organism: Saccoglossus kowalevskii (assembly GCF_978046115.1). NCBI lineage: Eukaryota > Metazoa > Hemichordata > Enteropneusta > Harrimaniidae > Saccoglossus > Saccoglossus kowalevskii. The sequence goes on along the minus strand of NC_140643.1, from coordinate 38,035,331 downwards.
AAAGTACAAGTCTGAATTGAGAAGCTAGTACTAGAATGAGAAATAGAACGTATTGTTACGGTAAAGTCAAGACAAAATCAGACTTGACAACTCTTGCCACACATGCTTGTCTCACAAAAAAACATCTTCATCTTGTATATTGTATTCATTCAGTAGAAGAACACCTCCAGTAGAAGTGCATATGAACCCCAAATCATATTTGTTGTATACTGAATCATAAAACTATTTTGATCATAGAAATTTTCTTTCGGCAACAGGTATTTTTTTCACATAGAAAAATATCACAAAATATTCACTAAAATTTAAAAAGCTAAATTAACGCTGACCATTTAGCAAAAAATATCATGTGACAAAAGTATTCACTATAAATAATAAGAATTAAAATTACCGTCATAAAATAATCTTATGACTGACAGTTTTAAAAATAACTTTTGATAATTTTAAAATATAGAGCCCAATGGCTTAACTAAATTGAAAATCAATATTAAAATGATGAATTTAGAAAAATTTACATTTTTAACTTTTCCTTAACCTTTTCACCACCACGCCCAAATTTTTCTTCACTTTTTTTTCATATTCTTCAATATTTCTGGAAATAAGCCCTATTATTGGAGCCAACAGACAGAATTTGAATCAATTTGCAGTTTTTACTCAAAATTTAGCTATTTTTGTCTCAAAATTCTGATGTGATGAAAAGGTTAAAAGCCATCAGCTATATGGGTTTTATACAAATGTACCTTGGGGGGTTCTCACTCTGATTTGTTAATTTCATGACAAAAAGTTTGATTTTTCGGACTTCTTATTGAAAACATCTAGCCTGACTGCTTTTGTGACAAAACCTTTCATTATCATTTTGGTAAAAAAATGCTCTTTTCAACTTCTTGAAAATGATAAATAATGTGTCATCTTGGTAAACATTGCCTCTAATATGTCTGTTTCTTTAGGTACCAGTAATTCCAAAAATTCACATCAAGCATTTCTGTTCAATCGACTAAATGCTATATCTGGTTCCACCATATTAAACCTGACTCCGCTCTTTTCTGGTGAACACTATGACAACGTGGATGAAGATAAAGTGAAGATGTCAATGTAAGACATAGTAATTGAATTATTTTACTCATGTTAGTACCTTATGTCTTAGAGCTTTCTTATAACTATTTTCTTTCTTATAACTATTTTCTTTCTTTCTTATAACTATTTTTGCACTTGCATTCTTTGTAATGACTTGATTAAAAAATAAGATTATTTTTGAGGTAAAATAAATGTGACAGGACAGAAAAAAGGTTTACATATAGTTGCGCTTGTAACATTCTATAAAACCAAAAAAGAAAAGATTTAGATTTAAACCTTTTGCACATTTATATATTAGTTAATTTTTCTTCTTTTTCTTTGATAGTATTTAGACCAAATGAACAAAATTTTCTGTTGACTACAGATCTGGGTCAATATTTAAAAAAATGACGGAAAAATTTATGTAGACTTGTTTTGTGAACAGGGTTAACAGTTGTTAAGTTTATCATCTCTTTAATAGAGACATTTTTATGGATAAATTCTGCTTTTATCTCCCTCATCACTTTAGTAAAAGTTTCCTGTGTAGTGGGTTACCTCTTACATTTTGTGAGAATTTCAAGTTCTTTATGACAAAAAAAATGTTTCAAAAGAAAAATCATTGTCTAATTAATAAAGAAAAAAGTGGGGTATAATAGTGAGTTTAAGATACTGCCCTCTAGTGTCAAGACAACATTAATTTTTTGCTGGAATAGAATTTTAAACTGTAAGTAAAAAAGCAGCTTTGTTAATTTTTTGTAAAATGGTGTTTTAATTCATTAATTTTTTACTCCAGTGTGCAAGGCACACAAAGGGAGTTTTTGTAGTTATTCGGTCTGTATGTCTGTATGTATATATGTATGACTTTTTCCACCAATATTTCAAGAACTGCTGGTCAGATTTCAATGAAACTTGGTACATAGGCGCTCTAGGACAATGTACAGACCTGATCGGTTTTGGGTTATAATGCATGATTAATGATTTCCTTATTTGCATAATAATTAAATAAATTTTCGGCTTTTCCATTAATATGTACTAATTGACATTTCATTGAAACTTCTATGCTCTAGCTGTGATATTGTACAAAGTTTTAAATTAATATCTCGAGAACTAATTGCCTTAATTCAAGGAATATTGGTACATACATTCTATAAGACAACGCAACCACAGATTTACAATCACATTAATTAATTAATTAATTAATTAATTAATTGATTGATTGATTGATTGATTGATTGATTGATTGATTGATTGATTTATTTATTTATTTATTTATTTATTTATTTATTTATTTATTTATTTATTTATTTTGAATTTTGAATTACTAGTAATTTTGATGAATATTTTTTTCTGAACTTTGATTTGAATTCCCTTTTTAATATAAATTTTTTTATTCACAGTACATCACATGTATCATATACATTTGGTACTTATTTTAAAACACAGAAAGTATTGTTACTAATCGACTGACTCGCAATGTTGCATTAAAATTACAGATTTGCTAAAGATATTAAAGAGTGGCTATGGCAGTATGCTGGTTACCATGGTTATTTAACATTTTATGGAATTGATAATAGTAGTGGGATGATGGGTACTAGGACTCCGTGCAAGGTTGGTACAAGCTCAGTTGCTGAATGACAGTTTTGGGAATGGTACTTATTAGTTTCTGTTCTGACGCTGTTTGAAAACAGGGACTTATTCATGTGTGTGTACGTCCATTTGTCTTTGCATGTATGCGTCCAAAAGGCTGTTAATTCAGTCATCTGCATAAATGCATACTGCTATCTATTCAGGTGTCAGTTTTAATTCTTTCATCATCAAAGTCAACTTTTCTCAGTACTGAGAACAATGAAAAGTAATTGCTATTTGGTCCAAAAGACTCCAGACTGCAACAGTGTTTGGTGGGCAAAGGGTTCAATGGGCTCCAGACTTCAACAGTGTTTGGTAGGAAAGGGATTCAATGGGCTTCAGACTGCAACGGTGTTTGGTGGGAAAGGGATTCAGTGGGCTCCAGACTGCAACCGTGTTTGGTGGGCAAAGGGTTCAATCGGCTCCAGAATGCAACAATGTTTGGTGGTAAAAGGATTCAATGGGCTCCAGACTGCAACAGTGTTTGGTGGGAAAGGGATTCAATGGGCTCCAGACTGCAATAGTGTTTGGTGGGAAAGGGATTCAATGTGCTCCAGACTGCAACAGTGTTTGGTGGGAAAAGGGTTCAATGGGCTCCAGATTGCAACAGTGTTTGGTGGGAAAAGGAATCAATGGGCTCCAGACTGCAACAGTGTTTGGTGGGAAAGGGATTCAATGGGCTCCAGAATGCAACAGTGTTTGGTGGGAAAGGGATTCAATGGGCTCCAGACTGCAATAGTGTTTGGTGGGAAAGGGATTCAATGTGCTCCAGACTGCAACAGTGTTTGGTGGGAAAAGGGTTCAATGGGCTCCAGATTGCAACAGTGTTTGGTGGGAAAAGGAATCAATGGGCTCCAGACTGCAACAGTGTTTGGTGGGAAAGGGATTCAATGGGCTCCAGAATGCAACAGTGTTTGGTGGGCAAAGGGTTCAATGTGCTCCAGACTGCAACAGTGTTTGGTGGGAAAAGGGTTCAATGGGCTCCAGATTGCATCAGTGTTTGGTGGGAAAAGGATTCAATGGGCTCCAGACTGCAACAGTGTTTGGTGGGAAAGGGATTCAATGGGCTCCAGACTGCAATAGTGTTTGGTTGGAAATGGGTTTAATGGGCTCCAGACTGCAACCATGTTTGGTGGGCAAAGGGTTCAATGTGCTCCAGACTGCAACAGTGTTTGGTGGGAAAAGGGTTCAATGGGCTCCAGATTGCATCAGTGTTTGGTGGGAAAAGGATTCAATGGGCTCCAGACTGCAACAGTGTTTGGTGGGAAAGGGATTCAATGGGCTCCAGACTGCAATAGTGTTTGGTTGGAAATGGGTTTAATGGGCTCCAGACTGCAACAGTGTTTGGTGGGCAAAGGGTTCAATGGGCTCCAGACTGCAACAGTGTTTGGTGGGAAAAGGATTCAATGGGCTCCAGACTGCAACAGTGTTTGGTGGGAAAGGGAGTCAATGGGCTCCAGACTGCAACAATGTTTGGTGGGTAAGGGATTCAATGGGCTCTTGACTGCAACAGTGTTTGGTGGGAAAAGGATTCAATGGGCTCCAGACTGCAACAGTGTTTTGTGGGAAAGGGATTCAATGGGCTCCAGACTGCAACAGTGTTGGGTTGGAAATGGGTTCAATGGGCTCGAGACTGCAACAGTGTTTGGTGGGAAATGGGTTCAATCGGCTCCAGATTGCAACAGTGTTTGGTGGGGAAAGGGTTCAATGGGCTCCAGGATACAACAGTGTTTGGTGGGAAAAGGGTTCAATGGGCTCGAGACTGCAACAGTGTTTGGTGGGAAAAGGGTTCAATCGGCTCCAGACTGCAACAGTGTTTGGTGGGGAAAGGGTTCAATGGGCTCCAGGATACAACAGTGTTTGGTGGGAAAAGGGTTCAATGGGCTCGAGACTGCAACAGTGTTTGGTGGGAAAGGGATTCAATGGGCTCCAGACTGCAACAGTGTTTGGTGGGGAAAGGGTTCAATGGGCTCCAGGATACAACAGTGTTTGGTGGGAAAAGGGTTCAATGGGCTCGAGACTGCAACAGTGTTTGGTGGGAAAGGGATTCAATGAGCTCTAAACCACAGTGTTTGTGATGCATATAGATGTGCATTATTGTGTTGCCTTTTAAGCTGTCACAAAAAAGTAATTTGAGACATTCCTACTGTAAATGCATGACTATGATTGGATGAGAGATCATAAACCATCAACCATAAATCTAGTTGATCCTGGAAGCACCGGCCTGTCCTTAATTAGTCCTTACTGATGATATCATTTGTGGATGCATGTGTTAAGTTAATGTATGTAATATACGATACATTTGGATTAGTTGGACGTTTCTATATGATTTCATAAATTGTCATTATTTGCCACCAGGGGGCGCTATATGCTATTTTTAGGTCTCTGTATAATTATATACTTGTACAGATAGATTTTTCTGTGCAGATTCTAGTTCTGTATTTATTTGTTTTCATTATTAAAGTGCTTGTATCTTCTGTTATAGGATTGTCATTACCGTCCACCAACTTTACCTCATGCACAACATGGCTGGTTAAAAAAAGAAAACACTCAGGTATGTTTTAGGTCTAATAATCTATTAATTAATAATTCTAGTTCTCTTGTCTATTTCATTTCTGGCTATCAGACGTGTCCCAACAAACTATGTGTCTAGAATGGCAGTGGAAGTATATATAACTACAACATTTATCCCTAGTATGGATTAAACTTCGGTTTTCATTGAATTTAATCCTAAATGTTTATTGGCTTCTTATTTGAGCTGTGAAATAATTGGTTTTGTGTTTTTTTTTTTACATATACATGTATTAACAATTATTAAGTTGAGTGATGATTCTTCATTTAATATTTTATCAGATTGATGTAAATACATGGAGTGGTCTGTGTGATGGCAATGGTATGTTACATGATTATTTATTAAATTTCACTAAAGAGTTTCTGCAACAGGATCACCCTGCTAAATGGGCTGCCATAGATTTGAATGCTGGCCACAGGTATGTATAAATAAGGTAAACTGTTAGAAATAGGCTTCCCTGACTGCCATAGACATGAATGCTGGCCACAGGTATGTATAAATAAGGTAAACTGTTAGAAATAGGCTTCCCTGACTGCCATAGACATGAATGCTGGTCGCAGATATAATGGGTTATCATAGATTTGAATGCTGGTTACAGGTTGTAGTTCCTATTAAATGGACTCATGGACTTAGAATCTGACCACAGTTTAGTCTCTGCTAAATCAGCTGCCATAGAAAGAAATGTACATACCAATGCCACATGTACGTACCGGAAAATGGCTGTAGTCCATGTTAAATTCTGATAAGTCTCTGCTGAATAGCATTTCAGCAATTTTAATAATTCTGAATAGATTAATATATGCTTACATGATATATGTTAATCTGTTTTTCAGAGCAGAAGATGAATCTATCAATCAAGTTGACAGAGAGTTGGCAGAATTTCTTAGAAGTGTGTTATCAGAAAATAACAACCTCACAGTGGTATGACCTCACTATTTTCTATACATGCTTACCTCATACATTCACATGTAAATGCATTATAGTGTTATGAGAAATCAAGGTTTACAAATTTGGAGGATACTAATCAAATGTTGCTTCATTTGAACATCAAAGTTTATTGTTGTCACATTCACAGAATAAAACACATACCGGTAGTATGTAAAAATATGTTTTGTTATAAATTTTTTATGAATTTCCTAAGCAATGGAAATGATTTGGTTCAAAATTAACTTATGTAGCAAAAATGGGTTTTGTGTTCAAAGGTATTAGCAATGTATATTTCATCTATTCTTTTTCAGTTTATCTTAGGTGACCATGGTAAAATGTACCAGTCATTTCCATCGCATATTGGTGGTTATTACGAGACTCAACTACCGTTTCTTTCAATTATTTTACCAAATAAGTTGCTAGATGAAAATCCTTCTATGGTAGATGTACTTATTGTTAATCAAGAGAGATATATTGTAAGTTCATGTCAGTTAAACTATTTCTTCTCTGAGTGCAAGTTGGTTTTTATTTTTTTATTAAACTAAAATAAATTTCCTGTTAGTAGTATGTTCGTGTGTATCTTTATAAATTTTCTACGGTATTTGGTTTTATCAATAAATTGTTTGTGATACTATTTTTTTCTAGTAAAATTGTATAGAGATTTTTAAATTTGAATTGTCAATTCCACAAATAAATTACAGATTTTGGTTTAATTCATTATATTTCTTGATATAAAATTCTGTAGAAATTTCTTTCAACATTATTTAGAAATTCAATATATAAACTTACAGTTGCAGTAAGTGTTCTGTGCCTGTATAGGATGAGAAAACCAGATACCGGTATATGTCACCCTCTCCATAACCATACAATCTCAGCTGTAACTTACATGTTATGTACAGGCATCTGAGAACATGCTTGGCTGGGACTAAACATGCTTGGCTGGGACTAAACATGCTCATTATGTTATATATAAAAAAAAATTCTTTAAACTGCTTTCACAGTACTGTGTCAGCAAGTATGTACTCAAACAAGCATTTTTCCTCCATGTATACAACCATATATTAGTAAATATATTTTGTTGAATATTAGCAATAATTTCTTTTTTTAATACCACAGGTGCAATCTGATTTACATAAGACTATGAAGTCGCTGATTCAGTACCCGCTAGCTGTTAGTGGCTCTGTTGCTCCACAAGCAATCAACATACTCACTGATATTATTCCAAGGTGAAATTATTATTCTATATGGTACCATCTTTACAACATAAATCAAATCGGAAAATATTTTCATAGTCCTATTATACGAAATAGACACATTAAAATTAAGAGAAAGTAGAGGGCTATTTACAATATACATGACATGAGTGAGTGTGAGATTATACAACCAGTAGAGAATAAATCACATACATTTACTTTGCTGTATGTGTTCAGTGAGTAGCACATACACTTAAATGATACTGGTATGTTGATGATAAAAAAAAGTTATATTTTAATGACTCAGTATACAATAAATGCAATTAATCAGACATACTAAAAACTTCTAGTTGACTCATTGCGTCTTGTGTTCTTGTCACAGAAACCGTACATGTGAGGAAGCTGGCCTTCCATCTTGGAGTTGTGTTTGTGGGACAATGAAGGTAAGTTTGCATATATGTACTACAATAATTGTGAACAAACAGCATACTTAATGAGCTCATTTGCATAATTAATTTGTTTATCTTATTACTATCACCAATCATCAGGAAAATATGCTTTACATACATGCACAGTTAATTTTTCAAATTATTGATAGTGCTTTTTGCAAATCTGATTTTCATATACTTTTTTTGACCCACAAGTATTTGTATTCTGCAAAATTAAAATTGTTTACAGAATCCTCATTTTCACACGGCCATATTTCTGTTAAAAAAAAAATAACTTTGTGAGATGGCCTATGCTATCTGATATAATGTTTGTAGTTAATAACTTTATTTGCATATTTCATTTATTTGGAGTTCATGTTATTATTAATCTTTGATAAAACATTTGATTTTGTTTATATGTACAGCATTTCAATCTATTTTAGGCTCATATGCATATTTTAATATTTTCAATAATTATTTGTTAACCCTGAACTTTCACTGTCAATAAATATCAATGTTTTCAATCATATTTCTTGCCTGTGACATTACTGGCCTCTGATGTCATAACATCTAAGACAATCAGAATAATTGTTGTAGACAAGATGATGGACACTTTGAAATGCATTTCTTAACCAAAGTTTAATTTTAATTTCAACCCAGAAAGTTTGCACCTCACTTTCTACCTTGTTTCCTTTGGGAATAATGAAAAAGTTATTGACCTTAGTTTCAGCCTATATCACAAATTATCTTTTTTGTTGTCTTATTTAGATGTTTTCGTCATCTCTGTGATGTCTTCTTTCAATCTTTGCTTTCATCAGTGCACAGGAGACTTGCTAACTTTTTCTGATTTTTTTAAGAAAATGAGCGATTTTGAATGGCAAGAAAAACACACTAGGATGGCTCAGTTAGCATTGGATTTTGTGAATGCTAAGCACAAACAGGTGAGACTCATGTCATAGCATACTGTAAGACTTAGTCATTTCCACGAAACGAAACGAAACATGACAGAAATAAATTTGTCACGAATATTTAGTTTCCACCTTTTTTCTGCCTACTTTGCAGCTCGATTCATTTGTGCTGACATGGCGCGACAGCCATTTTGGAATTGTTGAACACTGATGGCACTATTCATTTCGTGTTTCACAGTGTAAAATTTTGTCAGATATTATTAGGCCAATGAAAAAAATGCGGGTTAGGGTTAGGGTTTCATTTCGTTTCGTGGAAAAGACTAAGCCCACTGTACAACTGAACATAATATACACACTAAAACACAAAAAGGTAAGCTCATGTAAATATACTGCAACAATGAACACATAGGGGAGAGGCTCAGATAATATACAATTTACTGCAACACAACACTAAAAGGTAGAACTTGTGTGGTAGAAAACAACAAAATGGTGAGCTATTGTAATAAACTACAATACAACTGTAACACTAAAATTGTGAGACTAGTGTAATATACTGCAATGCTGAACACAAAATGGTAAGGCTCATGTAACAGTATACTGCTACACTAAACAAAAAGGGAGGCTTTGCAGATAATATACTGCAACACCACACACTAAAAAGTAAGGCTAAACTGTGGGCTCATAATATACTGCAACACTGAACACAAAAGGGATAATCTCACATAATATGCAACACTAAAATGTGAGCACCACTAAATATTATACTGCAATATGTTAAAGGTGCATGCTCACATATTATCCTGCAACACTAAAAGATTAGACCCACTTACTATCGTTTCAGTCATTCTTTGAACGAGTATGTTTAACTAAATATTGCTACTCTCAGGCTCACATGCAACATTGAAAGGTGGCACCCACTTACTTGTATACATGTAGGTTAAATATTGAATTTCCAAATTATACTCAATATAAACCTACATATATCAATAATATGTATAATCTGTGAATGTTATTTTTGTCAATTAACTGTTTTTACTCCTGAATAATTTGTAGCTAAAAAAGAAGAATATTAGTTCATGCTTGGATCTGCATCTCAGAAAGATAAATCATATATTCATGAATGAGAATCCTTCATCAAATTCTGAATGGACCACGTTATATCAAATTACTTTTCAAACTATAGAGAAGCTCACCACATGGCAGGCTGTGGTGGATGATTTGTTTGACATAAAACAGGTATGTTCATGGTAAATTTAAGGTAATGCTACCTTAATTTAAATTGTACATTTTTGCACATATATGCAATGCATTGTGGGAGATAACTTTTTTTTGTTTAACATTTTTCATCCCATGTCAGCAAGCAAAATTTTGAGATAGGAAAAATAATCTCACATAGGAATCTGTGTAAAAATGCCAATTATGACCAGTGTCCAGGCAGGACATATCAGACTCTTCTTTCAGGGATATTTAAGATTACAAATCACAGTGACTTTTGTGCAGTTTTGTCTTCACTTTATCACGAAATTGTGAACACTGGTATCTGCCAAAATGTTACTATTTACAGTATTTCCCTCAACAAGTTGTTAAAATTGTACTCCAACAGCATTCATAAAGCTTATTTGGGGTCTTGAGATTATTTAACAATGTGAATTTGCACAACTTGAAGGATATGTATAATAAATTTATGTTTAAATGCCATTTCTTTTTTAATGCTGGTGATTGAGTGTGTGTTCAAATTAGTATTGTGATGCACTTGGAATCATAAGGATTCACTTCTTTACTGCAACACTGTGGGCTGCACTAATTGGGAATTAATTATTACGTCAGAATCCTGATGAATCTTTGTTTTTTCCCATTTGTAAAATCTGTCAGCTGTGTGGTACATATATTGCACTTTTATTTCAATAGACAATGTGTTAAACATCTACCATAGAGATTGGTATAAACTAGAATGCAAATATTCTTCAGTATCTGTTAATGTTTGTTTGCTATAATTGGGTCTGAACATATTGTTTTGATTTCCATGTCAACAGGTGAAGCATGTGAGCTTATATCAGAGGTTTGAAGTTTGTCAGGATAAAGAAGTTCCATTACAGTATTGTGTATGTGATCATCCTACCAATTGACATCATGCAAGATATGGAGTATTAACCCACTATATGATGTGTACTCTTGTATTTAGTTTATGAGACCGATAGCTCACATTTCTCAATCAGGAAAATGCCTGGTTGTAACTAGCACTGTGCACTGTGCTGTACAGTATGAAGTCAAGTTTTGTATAAAAATAATGTTTATAATAACACGCCCATATTGAACATGACATGCCACGATGACATGTATCATTTTAAAAGATTCTGGATTTGAAACCATTTAAACAATCCTGGATATGAGTCTTATTACTTCACTGGTATGGGAGAATAGCATTACTGTTATCAAACTTTCTACAACCCAAAATTCACTTACACAAATGCTCATGTTTCAGCAAGTTAAGAAATTAAAACAAACTAGGGGTGTTTTTAATATGACAAGTGCTCATCACAGTATGATATACATGTATATGTTGGATTTCTAAATTATTTGATTATAGATATTTTTATTCGAATTTATTAATATAGATATATTTATTAAATCATCGAATGTCAATGTTGTTTTGTCAATTACTGAATGTTGGACAACTCAAATAGAACTAAAAGGCACTTTTAAAATAGAAACTCAACATACTTTTTTTACTAATCTACGTACCATATTGGATTAATGCCATTCATCTTGCCTTGCCAAACGGATCAGGTCTTTTGGGCCATGTTTCAAAAGCAACTGTTTCTATAAATTTCAAAATTTGTTTCTAACTTATTATTCAAAGTTATGGGGAAACCAGAATTGTAATTGCATATTACAGTGTATGGCATGGTGGGAGTGCATGTGTACAAATCCTCAGCTGTCACTGGGTTGGTGTGGCTTGTTAGCTGTTGTATACATTTTGTAGCTTCACTTATGTGTTGGCTTCATCTATAAACACAACGTTCAGCACCATCAATGAGATTTTATTGACAAACCTCGTTGATGGTGCTGAATGTAAACTTCAGTTGACCTCGCTATGTTGTGGAATCCGGAAAAAGGGCCTGAAGCATGCACACTGCATACACAATATTCTAATAACTTCAATGAGGTTATGATGTAGACATATCTTATGAATATTATTTTAAAGTGCAATTATTAATAGAAAACATTTATTATAAAACACCAGAATCATGTATATTCAGTCTCGACACCCACTCTGTCTATTGTACTAAACTGGTCACCAAATTTAACACTGCTCGCCAGTATACAGCGCTACCACTTGCTGTTGCCGGCTCCATGTGTCTAGCAATGGTGAAGAAACCTTCCAAATATGGCATGGCAACCTTAGGGACCACATGTCGTGGTATTATTAATAGCCAAAATTGATGCCATATTCAGATACTAGTCATAATACAAAGGGAACTTTCGAAATCGAAATGAAATATCCTTGTTTCAAATACAAAAATATTAAATCATGATAAAAGTACAGAAGTCTCAACATATTAGTTCTAGAAAAAACATTTCCATTGTTTACTCTAAAAAAGAAAAATTAAACAGGTTCAGTTATACAAACTTTTAACTATACTAGACAACTTATAAACATTTGGAAATTCTCACAATAATATAATAATCCTTTCATCAATAATTATATTTTTTATCTATTTGAACTTGAATTCAAAGAAACCACAGAACCAAATTTGACGCTTTCCAGTAAACTGTATGACAAGAGAGATGACTTTTGATTTTACTATAACAAATTTCCCCCCTCTTTGTAGTAATAATTCTATATGGTTGTATACATTTCTCAGCTCATTGTACCTTGTTCCATACCTCGCTGTGAAGTATCAGTTGTCTAGTTTTGTAATGTCCAACTTTTTGGATGCAACTACTTCTATCTACTACTATTTGCCAATGGAAATAATATATTTCTTTAATTTGGACGACGATGTTTTGCAGTTTAATATGATGTCATTTATTGGGTTCAGAAGGAGTTCTGCCACTGCCACCTGACCAGGGGTACGCCGACAGATACCCCTTATTTACGAGGTATTACGTCAACTCGCTGGTTTCCATCGCCTTGGAAGGAGGTTATTCAACTGCGTGTTTAAGTCAAAATCCATCAAACATTTCAAAACATACAAAGCAGTGATCCAGCGTTAGTTCATGGCAATTGTCTGCATTTCTCGTCCAAAGACACACCAAGCTGTATCATTCTTATACGAAAATTTAACATATTAGTATGGACAAAATAAATCAAATTACAGCAGTTCTTGACTTTTTCGAACAGCTAGTTAGTAAACGGGATTGCAAACTTTGGCAAAAACTTGTAGTTTGATTTGGTAGACTTGCGTCGAAGTTTTATTGGTCGCCATGCTATCTGGGATTCACTATTTCATAGGGCGCGGGCAGTCAACACAATATATGTAGTGATACGCATTTAATATCTACTCATTTCTTTATTTATATACATTATAACTATTTCGAATAATATTACAATGCAAAATCACAGTGAGATTACTGACAGAATATTGTAAAATGTGTAACACTTGGTAATTTTAGTCAGTGATAGAAAATGTGGACTGATCCGTTTCTGACCTCCGTTTTTTTGTAAACCGTGACACAAAATACTCTTAGTAGTATGACGTCACGTTTAAATACCAATATTGACAGTCGTCTATGATTCAAAGAAATATTTTACCATGCTTCTTTCGAACGTGGCAAAACTAATTTGTTCACGCAATCGGAATATGGATTTGACAAAAAAAAATGTGTGCATTACATTTAGTATGAAATTGAATTTATATACATCGTGGTCGTGTCAAAAAAAAAATACACCAATCAAGTCTAGATTGGTCAAAAACCAGAATCGCTGTAAGAAGTGATCAAGCCATATACTTTACAATGGCCAATCCACGTTTCACACCATGAGGTCATAAATGTATCGATGAAAAATGAGCAATTATTAGAACAAGGCATTCAAAGAAAATGCGTACAATACATAGAGCTAATAGATACAATATCTAAAAATAAAGACAAAACACACATAATTGAAATTATCAAATTGTTGATATAATTTTAAGTCAGCAATAAATTCCTACTTGGCAATCGTGCGTATGTTGGCAATAGACGCTGAATAAGACGACATAACGTGACACTCCTGCACGTGATGCTGAGACGTTAAATAATGTCACATGATAATATTAATCAGTTGCTGCAAAACCATTCCAGTCCAAAGATGACATAACGTACATCTCATGCAACTGTGTTCAAACGTGGAATAACAAGTTTGCGTAAAACTGTTGCAGAATAAACTGTCCTAGTCTAAATATGACGTAACGTGACAAAGAATAAGATAATAACTTAAATCTAGTGCAGCATAAAATATCCCAGTCTAAAGAAGACATGACACACGTGCATGTGGTGTTGTGACGTAGAATGAGAAGATAACGTGGATCATAAACTATCTCAGTAAAGTACAGTCGTACATGTGGTGTCGTGGGTTAGGCGCAGCTTAAACTGTTCCACTCGAGTATTTGCATCCAAGTGTTGCTTTCATTGAAATGCATGCCACTAAATGAGGCTGAAAAAACAAAAACAATGAAAATTATTACGTCACCACTGTTAATGTAACTATACAAATGGAAAATGGGGAGAGGCTCGAATCATAATGTATTTGCATCTTTCAGCCATGAAATTTACAAGTTTTACATAATAGACTTGTTAAAATGGCGTTGTTTACTCCATCGAAGCCCCTTTATATATAGTCGTTGACATATGAAACCTTAGACATCCCTGCAATATATCACAATAACATCATATAATTTTATTCGAATATTTCGAGTTTATAAAAACAGTAATGGTCATTATCTGATCTCTGCCCAATTGAGATAAGTTGTATAATACAGTGTTGAATATTCCAATGTTATAAGTTGTGTTTTTTTGTGAAGATAAATCATACGTGGTGTATTAAACATGATATTCATTCCGTAAATTTAATTTAATGTATTGTAATGTTTCCCATCACACGCACACATCCTTTTCTAATCGTGTAAACACATCTCTGGAATATGTTACATCCAAACATTTTAGGGGATTTTTAAATGAAATATTTTACATTAAAGTTCGAGAATTTACCTGACTTTACAAAACTTGTACAAATGTTTCTTAAAATTGACACAGTTGACAACACCTCACTTAGTAATGAACACAATTAAATTGGTTCATTGTAAAATTACCGAAAAATGTCGTATGACGAAATATACTAGTAACAAATATTTTCTTGAAGCAACTAATCAAGGATAATATACGAACATTGCATAGTAAAATTAATACTCACCTCCCCATCGATCTAATAGGAATAAATCAGGGATTATGTCAGAATCAACTTTATTAAAACCACTCGTGGAGATGTATGGCACCTCTATTGCTGACACAAAGTTAGAATAATCCGTCTGTATAATCTCCCATTCATAGGAGGATATCTGGCTCCATGTTTCTCCGCCATCTTCACTAGATATATAGTGCATTCTATCAGCATTCTCATTGGAAAGCCCATATATGCAGTGGGTTTCTCTATGGTAGCCTAGTATATTTCGAACCATCCCATTCAACTCTAAAGGAAATTAATTTGAAAAATCATATTGAATGAAAGAAAATAGTTTTTAATATTGAACACAGTATTATTTGAATTATTGTTATATTTACTCCCAGATAATACATAAATACTTAGGTATCGTATCCGATTTGTACGTATATGCTTCTACCCAGGGTTGACATTTTACAGGCAACAGGTGACCGTCACATGAAGCTGGGTATATGAAAAATGCTACCAATAAGGGTATTGCCGCTTATTGTGAAAATGATACTTGTATGTTCGTATGCCGAGGAGAGGAACATGACTTGGGGTCCACAGCTCCCGACAATATAAAATAAATATACACATTCATATCCCAGAAAAAACGTTCTCCTTCAAACAAATAGTGTGGGATTTTAAGTTCAACAACTCGCACTAAAGTGATTTACATCAGCGTATGTAATTTCAATCGAGTACACATGGTAGGTATCAGTTCTATTCTATTTTTAGAAAATGATGAGTTGTAACATACACTTTTGGGGGGATATATAATATAAATATTATGAAAGACTTACTTTTCCATGATGACCCATCAATACTAGAATAACATTCCCATTGCTTTGCTCTACATCATATAATAAAAGTATTCAGTTATAAAAACTGTGACCCATGTTTTGCCGGGCTTTTTTGTAAATAAACATGATAACGGATTATATTCATCAAAAATTCAAGGGGCTGCGAGGCAGGGACCAATAGATTATATTCTGGGAAATATTCTGAAAAATTCCGGTTTTTCTGTGAGTAGAACAACTAAAAAGTTATTGATTACATCCATTCTCAGGAGATGTCTCCTTTCCAACAACGGACAGTCAATTAGATTGTTCCGGTAAGTTATCAGTATTGTAACATTGTAAGTATAAATAGTAGACTTGTCGATGAAATCAACACCACTGACTCACAGCAAGAACTCTTGCTATCACAGTTGTTAAAAGCAGGAGTTTGATTTTTATAATACATTGTTTCTAATTTCTAAGTGAATAATAATATTTATTGTAATTTCACTCTCTATAATAATTGTCAAGAATCGTACCTGATTATTTTTCTATATGTGTCTTCAGTGCCTTGTAACAAGTCCCCGAATTGATAATATCGTGAAATATCACACACATACAGGGTACGGTTATCTACATCCAGAACAAACCCTCTATCATACTCTTCTGGACTGGTTGTTACTATTGAATCCTCACAGCTGGTGTCTGACGAAAAAGCAAAAACCAAACAAAAACAAGTTTATGTAATTAGACCGACCAAAAAGTCCTCAGCATCGCCGCTCATACATTTTCTGATTTTTAACTTCATGATATGAAATGATATTTCAGTACTGCGAACTGTCGATTTCGATTCTTCAAATTACGTTGACGATTACGCATATAGGTGGATGTATGAATACCACAATCTGTTTGTTAATACGGTGGTAATAAAATAAAATGAAACACTGTCTGTAGAATTTGTATTCATCCAATTAAATGTTATGGTAAGGAACTGTGACTGAAACATTGAGAACATTTTAATACTGGTTGTTGCAATTAAATGTAATCCCAATAATATGGCCAAATGAGAACGTTTTTGTATTCCATGTGTCTAGGATATCACTGCAAACTAAATAGCAAATTTGTAATCTCGTTGGTGAACAGGTAATATAACAGGTAGCAGATACTCATTATTTTGCAAATAACCATATATTTTTCAAATTACAAATAATCATATACTTTGCAAATTACAAATATTCAGTATGTCTACTATATATCGCATCAGTGCGAACAGTACGTTTGCCGGTAAAATCGAATGATTTGATTTTGAACTTGAATTTCTGTTTTATAGTTCATTGGATAACACGGCGTTGAGATAGATACCCTTACTTCATCAAATATTCCCATGTTTATCTAATCCCACGCGATATTTTGTCGTCACCGGCCTTTTTTGTCCTTTGAGTTGACAAGTATCAACAAATTGTACATTCTACATTCATTCGCTTTCAGTCACAGGTACAAGGAATGACCGTATAAACCAAATACCTGGTAGCATTCTTAATATCAGTGCAATCTAACTGACACTATTTATTTGTGATAAAATGAAAACATCATACATACATAATAACAGTTATAACACATTGCACGAATTCAACACATTATGTAATACATATGCAAACTATTTTATTTATCCGCAATTACATATTTATCATTCACCCAGGTCTTAGTAGGGACGAATGCATATGTAACAGTGACTTGTCATACCGGTTGGTTTTCTTGATCCACAGTCTAGGCAATCTGTGCCATGAACGCACAAACTGGTTACGTAGTCCTGGCCTCCATCATCGCACTCTCCGTCGTTGCTGTATTTACATTTTTCAGAACAAAATTCTAAACAAATATATTATAATATTGTTGTCATATAATCTACATTGTAAAATTGTTGTACTCGTATGCTTTCGAATTTTAGTCAACATATACATATAAGTATCAAAACTATAGTCTCAATCGAACACTGAATAAATTATCCCGTCTCATTATTCATATAATACAAAACAACATAATCTAAGGATATAGGAAATATGCCGCATATATCTGCTTGTGGATGATGACAGTGTACTATATCTTGTTTTTATTCTAGGTGACTGGGATATTCGCAATGGCTGCAAGGACTCATTCGGAAACTAGGTAAACAGAACATGGAACAGCATAGGCTCATTCGTTGTAAATTACATTTCCATTCTATAGATCTATTGCACCGCATAAGCCTGGGTTCACCTGCCATTTGTAATGGGATGACTATATCAAAATATTATACATTCTACAAACACACGGGTACAGAGAAGTGCCTGTTAATAGCAAGTACCTGTTAGCATTCTTAGTCCACAATCTGTACAGTCGGTGCCGAAGTTGCATATAGAGGTGATGTGTCCATCGCCCCCATCATCACACTCCCCATCATCACTGAATCTACAATATTCAGTACATACTATGACAGAAAGAAGACTTTTAATAAAGTTTATTTGGTCATGTTTAATGTAAAGCAAAGGCCACATATATTCCCGTGGCAGTGCACAAGTTTACAAAATACATCGTTCTGTTACGTGTTCTTCTAAAAACTAAGTGCACTATTCATGGTATGTCGGTACAACTGGTCTAATAGTTTAGTGTGTACACATTTCCATAATCGTTATTCCCTCCCAAAGTTAGAATTCTTAGTTGATTCTAGTGAGTCCATTAAGTCTTACACCACCACATCAACACTCTCCATAAAACAATACGTCATATATCTACAATAGCCACTTCACAGTAACGCATCACCCAGCCTACCCATCACTTAACTAAAACAAACACTATTTGAATAACATCTGCTTCTTATCACATAAAATAATATACATTCAATTCCAAATAGTGTAAAATACTTATTTTAATATGACCGAATTTGTACTTAGCAATTATATTTGTTCATGTTTTATATCAAACATCGCCAATCTGAATGCGCCTTAATCAATGATCAAATCAAAACAAACTGTGTTTCATATCCAAAATATATTTTGTGATGATATGATATGATATGATATGATATGATATGATATGATATGATATGATATGATATGATATGATATGATATATGATATGACATGCATGACATGACATGACATGACATGATATGATATGATATGATATGATATGATAAGATATGATATGATATGATATGATATGATATGATATGATATGATATGATATGATATGATATGATATGAAGTGTGGTATATACAATTTGTGTACACCTACCAAAATATTGTGATGTATTATCAGGACAACCATATAGTTCAATACGGAGTGAGGTATATGCCTGTAAGGTGCTCGATGTAGATTCAAAACTGATTATGGATACCACGACATATCTGGCCGTTATCGGCTCCAGTAGTTTATTATATGTGATGGAATCAACACTTGTACCATAGTCGTGATAAAACTAGAATAGAAAGAAAGTGATAGGAAATACACACTAGTTGACATACTATCAAATCTGACATGATTAGTTGCATTCTAAGTTCTTCAATAGTTTTATTATTACCAAATTTGAAAACCTGGGATATGTTTACAGGACCAGTTTTCTGTTAATCATTCAGGGATTGTACAGGAGAACAACTACTTTGTTTGCATCGTTATGTATTAATAAGATTAATAAGATTTAGATTAGACATGTCAAGTTGTATCGTATAAAGAGGCGATTTAGCAGCAGATATAAAAGAATACTTCACACTAGTCTAAGAATTACCACATATACAATATTCAAAATGAGGTGTGATGTTTTATATATATCAAAACTGATATTACATAACAAATTGACAGTCAGTCCGCGATATGAACAGTTTGTAAAATATATTGGGATTTGATCAATACACTTACTATCGAGGATAATCCATCCAGTGGTTTGGCAGAGGTGTATAAATTATCGTCTGTACTGTAAAACAGTTTAAAACTTGATATTTCACCTGAGTAAAATTCATTATTGAAACCAATGCCAGATCCTCCTTGGGTAGCAATTTCTGTGATTTGAAAGATGTCTTCCAGATCAATTTTCAGGTAACGATATTGATCTCCATCCCGTGCTTGTGATTTCCATGCTTTGAAAGAGAAAGTATTTACTAATAATTCTCTAGTAAATGTGACAAATCAATGAAATAAATGACAGTGGAGAGAGAGAGAGAGGGTCGAGAATTTTAAAAGTCACATACAAAATATGTTCCCTTCATAAACATGGATTATGCTGATCCCTTGAATAATTTTCATAATAATGAATTTCATAAATTTCATAATTGAATAATCAATAAAAAGCAAGTACCCATTCCTAGTGTTGCAAGTGCAATAAATAAACCGAAAAGAATATAATTAGACTTATTAAGTCTTGGTCTTAATTTGCAAGGACAATTATTAGGTAGTATTATTAGGTATATGATTATTTCTGCTCAGTGTTTTTTCTCAACTGTAGAATAAGCATTACGATGAGCATCCTTATCAAACTGGAGAGTTTCTTGAACACTGGAATATATATTAATTCATATCAATTTAATTAGATATTTCAGAAATTATGCTATTACCTCCATCTGCATTGTTCAGTCTGGCATAGTGTGCTGGTGCATATTCATCAGGTGCAAAGGATGCTGTTATTTGACAGTCAAGAATGGATCCATCTTCCATCCCCAGCGCCATTTTACATGTGTTATTATCTGCAATGGAAACCACAGTATTTGTATGCATTCACAATCAGGACATTAATAAACATGTACTCAAATTTATCATTCATTTTACAAGAACATACAATGCTTTATTTACCTGATACATTGTGATGCCCTGTGACATTGAAAGCGTAGGTAACACTCTTCAAGCCAGGATCATAAAATACCGAGCCAGCTGTATTGACGTTCCCAACTCTGTGCTTCATATAATATAACTGCTCTACTGGAGTGGTGGCAATGTACTCACCGAGTGTGTCAAGCATATTGTCTGGATCCAGTATGACGACAAATCCAAAATGTACAGTGTCAGTGAAAAATAGTCTTGCCAACTAAAAGAAAACATCAAAAAGGTTGTGTATTGCCCAAATACATGTTATGCATGTATGGGAAATAGAAATAAACAAATTAAATGACAACTAATTATGCTCTTTAATTCATTGAGTAGTGGCCCAGTTGAATGCTGCCCATCCAGGCACAGTTACATCATCTTTGATTGTACCATTGATTTACCCGCACATACACACAGCATACATGCTTGTTATACCTTCAACTGTAAGCCATTAGGTTGGTATGTGATTATCAGTGATTCAATGCCGTCATACCATATCCCTTGGTGGTAGGAAATATAAGGTGGTAGAAATACAGAAACTGTGACGTTATATGCTTCTGCAGTTGATTCCAGTGTGTGAAAAAGGCTGATATTATAAGAGACAGTATCCCTGGAAATTGAAATAATGGTAATGTTCATAATAAAAAGACTAAATACAGTAATTATGGTGATTTATTTTTAGCTATTTCTAATGGCAAGCAGTATGAAAGTGTTAGATACTGTCAATTTCAAACAGTTTAGAGTTTAGTGCAGAATGTTATCGTTAAACACGTACCCTTGATTGAGATTATATAGTCCATCTTGTGATGTTACATTAAAATCTAAATATGGTCGTTCTGAGTTGTCGCGCGACACGACAATCTCTTGTTGGCCAATCCAAAGCTGATTAGCATAACTGGCGCCACAGCTAACCCAATGAGCCGATCCATCCTCGTTCTCAGCAGCATCCGTTAGCAGAACTTCAAAGTCTATAATGATCATATCGTCATCTTCTTTCCATACACCTTTACTGCGTGTATGCCCTGCACATTATGAAGTGATATATAGCTTTTATTGTCAACTACTTACAGTTGAGAACAATAAACGAAAAAAGTTATTCTGTTCATATGCAATTGTGATAACTATAGGCGATATATTTGAGAACAATAGCAATTTAACATATCTAAGTTAAATAACCAATTTTCTTTCCTTATTTTCAGTTTTTCTATGAAGTGCTCATTTGCTATGGAAGGCTGGCATATGTAATCACATACTGAATGTTTTCATCAACATGACATTGTTTCTCTCTGCCAAAATAATTATAATATAAGTATACGACTACGGTGTTTTAAATGATTTTGCCGTTACCACAAGTTGGAGGTCCAGTGTGATCACATGACTATCAGTTCTCTTGTGAACAGTGTTTTCTTATTTTGAGTCATTTGCATTAACCTGTTTTTGATGAATTCGAACATATCTAGATTGTAATGAGAACTTTGCATCAAAAGAGATAAAACAAATCCCCAAGGATTATGTTCTTAAGGATTTGTGCTCATTTTAAAGCCAAACTGAGAGATGTGGTTTTTACTGAATGAGTCGAAAGAATAAAAAAAATGTGATGTGAATGTTGTATAAGTGCTTAGTCATATATCAAATCAATTTCAGCGTGTTGGCATTTAAAAAGTTGAAACGTTGTGTTGTACATTGTAAAAATGGTGTTAATATTGTAGATATACATCAACAGCGCCATCAACAGTAATTGTCATCATTAATGATACACTTGTAAGGTGTTCTCAGGTGGTGTTAATTTGTATGCTAAATTGTGATTTCACATTTGAAGGAGGTTTATTGTGCTATCAGTACACGTCGACATTGAACTTAGATATGTTTTTATACAAGCACGTGTTTAAAAGATGTTCATAGGTATAATTAAATTACTGCATACGCTAAATAATACGACAACAACTCGTTTCTCTTAGTTCGTGAACTCAGACCTCAAGTTCATTTATTCACAAGTTTTGAAAATGTCGAAACAACATATAACCTTACCTTCTTGAAAGTGTAATCGTACCTGTATTAACTATAATCCCGAAGTCCATCGAGGCTTGATCATACTGAGAACTATTATCCGTTGATATAAAACGAGGTTCCAACATAGAATCAAAACAACCGATATTATCTCCGACATGAATTATCTGGAAATTTGTGATCGCCAAGTTTGCTGTATCGTTGAATGGTAGAAATACTTTAACGAACAGTGAAGCCACGCCTTCCGGCAACGTTATGTTTATCAGGAAGTTCATTCTGTCACCTGGGCGTGTGTACGTCGTCGACTCAACACTATATAGAATGAAAACGGCCTGGAGAATAAAAAAATGCAATTCGATTAGACATACGTCATAATGACGTTGATAAGGCTTTTCAATGTCATTTAACTGTGAATAAATACAAGTTGAGATTTTTCCACGGCAGAAAAAAAAACCTGTTCGAAATATGACCTTCTATAACTCCTGGCTTCCGCTCTCCAGGTCTAAAAATGTAGTTAGGTTTTGATTATTACTAAAAAACACCAGCCACTGGTTGTGGCATCATACTCATGGCCGGTAGACCCAAGTTCAAATCCTACCTTAGGCTGGACATCAAAAGGTTCGACCCCTACCCTGGGTGAGTGTGCACAGGCTCAATGAGAAGGGCTTTTCCACTGGCCGAGATTCATTCACTCACGAATGTGAATTTGGGGGAACCATGGTTAAGGTCTGCTGGTGCTTGTGTTCGACCGAACCTGGTTGGCGCCAGGATAGCCCATTGCCATTTGATAGAGAGATGGCCACACAACCCTGTCATGTAGTCCCAAACATGCAAATTACTTCTGTGGCAAAATGCACTATGTGTCAGCACTTGCAATTTGCACATACAAAAAAAAGGTCAGGAGAGACAACAGTGACATTAAAATACCCGAGCAATCGCCTGGCACAAACAAAAAATACTAAAAACAAACAAACAACACATTCATGTGTATGTGATTTTGTTCATGTGGTGTGTGAATTTGTTCGCATGAATGTTTTCAAACTACAAGCCAGTAGTATATTTTGGGATACCAGACATCATAGTATATTAATCTCCATTGTGACAGTGTGAAATCTTCCCTACCAATCAAAATCAAAACCGCTAAAAGTGGAGATGAGACGACGAGGACTGGCGTAGAAAAATGTGACAGTGGCGATCCGTGTACGTATCACGTGCATCGGTTGCCTTGGTTTCACTACTAAATACCCGGATTTTAACTCTAACATGCGCATTCACGTCCAATGAACAGCTATATAGGTCTGTGTAATATTTCTGAAAGAAATACGTCTTGTCATGCAATAAAACAACCACAGTCTTTCAATAACAAACAAACAAATAAACAAACAACTTACTGTGTTATTTGGATCGACCTCTCCAACGGTATCTGTACTATCTTGCGATAATGGCAAAGCGATTATACTTGATATATACGCCGTGCTAAAGACAGGGGGCTGTTCTCCATCGTACCCCCTAACTTCAACCAAAATCAACGGCACATTGTCCCCGATCGTCAAGTCAGCATTTGCAGAGAGTTTAGCTATTACATCAAACACAAGCTAAAGAAACAAATATATATATAAAACAAAATTGTGTTGATTCTGTGGATTTGTGTTTCTAACGATTATACAGCACATATTAAATCATATATAGCAAACGTAGAATTACTGATGCATTACTTACCGTATTCTGTGACGTATTGTACGATTCATTTCTAATCCCAACATTATAGATATAACCCATATCCATCACTACTTTATTTATCATACCATTCGGTCCTCTGCATTAAAGTAAACATGTAACAACTATTGTATATCGGCTGTATTTGTAAAATCAGTCAGGAAACTAGATTCCTTCAATATTCATATCAGACACTTTTCGCTCTTATACACATATATACTCCAACCTTGACCTTAGTCAAGGTAACAGTATATATGTAATATAAGTGTTGAAATCTTATAAGGAACTTGTGGATCACGTTTAAAGGTAATGGTTATTGGTCTTGCTTATTTACTGTGATTTTCTTCATTTCATC
The DNA here is from genome assembly GCF_978046115.1 of Saccoglossus kowalevskii. Taxonomy (NCBI): domain Eukaryota; kingdom Metazoa; phylum Hemichordata; class Enteropneusta; family Harrimaniidae; genus Saccoglossus; species Saccoglossus kowalevskii. Next base: position 38,010,534 of record NC_140643.1, on the reverse strand, counting down.
TTAACATCTGAACAGTAAATCTATGCATGAGTGTGGATTAAGCTCGGTTATTATATTAGGATTCTCATTTGGGGGATGCCTGCTGGCAGAGTGGGCGATTTGGTGCTGTGGTCGTTACTTTGAATCAAACATATAATTCTTTCTCCATATAGAGCATTACATTTCTAAGAATTTAACTATTTAATTTGATCTTCATAAGTAAATAAGTATTGGGACTGTAAGAGGAATATATGTACCAGCCTGAGGGCTTTATGGTTATTATTATAATATCACTTTGACTTTTCATTAAAAGTTGCAACCAGGTCATCACAGTCGTACAGGAAACGTGAGTTTTAGCTATTGCACATAAAACACATACGTTATACCTTGACCTCCGATCCCAAAACATAGCGAGGTCTTGTGAATCACATGGGAACTATGTGTGCCAATTGTCATGACACACGTAGTTATATAGTACCAAATCATATAAACATGATTTGACTTAACAATGACATAATTGAACATTGTTCCTACAAATGTTACGTTCCCGTATATAAGAAATCAGTAACTTTATGTATTACTTCTTACAATAAAATCATATTTGCAGTTTCATTTCGTTTAATGTACAAATAATACACACACACGAACACATGCAACGAAACTGAACGCTATGTTGTGGAGATAAATATATCTAATTTGAAGTAGAAATACCGTTGTAGTTACGTATCCACAAATACAACAACACCACCCAAACAATTGTTTACGCACCGGACTCATCATCAATGCAAACTACACTTTAATATTATAGGTTCGAGCAATCACGATTCAAAACTCGTTTGCGAATAACGACAATTGTGGTTCACCTTATTTGACAATTCGAACTATGAACTAATAACGATCATATATATAACTGGGACAATTTGATGCAATTTACTACTAAGCACGCGCGATTCTGCAAATCAGATACTTACTCTTCCTCGATATCTGGTTGCTTGGCAACATCAACGCATGGTAAATTGCTGCCGACTGATGCCACATATACCACACACACAGACACGTGACCTGCATCAAGATCGGGATTTGAAGAGAACGAGACGTTACAGGGAATCGACGTGCCGACAGGTACTTGGATGGTGTATGTATACTTCACAAAGCCACCGAGAGATACAGCAGAATAGGTGTCATCGAATATATCCAAGGTAAACGAAACATCTTCATATGGCTAAACAAAAAATAATAATTACAATAAATAACACTTATTAAATACTTAATGTTAATTATTACGGGTAAACAAAGGCATTTATTAGTAACATTTCCTCTAATTAAGGTATTGACAAAAGAAAATCAGTCAATGATTCAGACATTTTATGAAAGTTACCAAACATGCGATTATATCAACATAAATACATCATCTGAAAGCGTAGATATAGGCGAATACAGCTGTGCAAATGTCGTACCAATGTTCATCTGAGGTATTAACTGATGGTTAATTTCGCTATTTGTGTTTTCGACTATTAAACACACTGTTTTCAACACTTTCCATCACACGAATGACCTGTGAATCGCACATGACGTTCGTAACGCTGTAGTTTGCACGATCGAGTCTCGGTTTCCCTTTATCATTCAAACCAGGAATGATGTTGGACAGTAATGTTTTGTGGGTAATATGACAGATTGAGCTCACTATTCTACTTACCAACCAAATAGTTGACATGTGTGTAGTAAAAATAACCTGTCCAACCCATATATTAGTTTCGTTGTGATAAACAGCTCCTGCGCTGATCCGATAAGTGCCCCCTTCTTCCACATTAGCATCGTCCACCAATAATGCCGTAAACTCAATTATGATTTGGCTTGAGTTAATATTGACTGTATCAATTCCGGTGTTGGTGACTCTTTCAAGATGAAAGGTAGCTGTATCAGGCTACAACAAAATAAATAAATGGTAGAATCTTTCGTAGAATGAATTGTGTGTATGGTATATGTAGATTTACCTCACTGCAAGTACATACATACAACCAACTTTACCTGTAACGGGTTCCCGGTACTGGAGTCTATAACCGGTTGTTCGTCGCCTTCTATGATAACATTGCCACCCACGAACGCGATGTGCGGTGTACAAATAATAACAGCAGTTATGTTTCCATCTGTTGTGTAAAGTTCTACACTTATATCGGTTTCTTGCAATGGCAGCGTAATAGTAAGACGCAGAGACACCGCTGTGCCGATATTCAAATCTGCTATCTCTCCAGGCACCTCCCCAATCCTTTCTAACGCAAAGGATACGTTTTCTGCAAACACTATTTGTTCAACAGCCTAAAATAAATCCATAAAAATTATGCACATTATTTTCATCGAGAAAACTATTTAGAACCCAATTGTAGCCAATATGAACTACATCCATGGTATATCATATATCTAATTGTACATTACAATTCCGAATTCCCGACCACCAAAAGCTGATAACGACAATTTATTAGCGATATTAATGTGAGGAACCACATTATAATAGTTCTCGTTTGGTCTGTCTTTTATAGAAATTGGTTAAGTACAATCTATGTGCCAATCTTCGAAGATTATCTCTTTCCTTAATTGTAAGAATAATGTCCGTTTTAGCTAACCTTGTCAATCCGTGACACCTGGCGACCATTCAATATATAAAATACATGGCAAATAAAGTAAATATGATTATGCCAAAAAATCATTTCTCAATATTGAAAACGACAACGGAAATTGAATTTTACCCAGATTTTCAAATGCGCATCTGTCGAATTGAAATACAAAATCCATATGAACATATCACAATATGTGATGAATTCAACATTGTCGAGTGTATAGCGCACAATTCTAAATTGAAAATTGATATATTGAAATCAAAATTTCTATATTCAATGTGTATTGGTAGGACCCGACCTAGTTTCGACGTATACGCAAAGGGACCGAAATATCCGGCGGCAGTCAAAACATTGTGGGGCTAGGGATCAACCAACAGCATTTCAACAACATATTGGAGTAGAGGGCGTGTCACCTTGTCAGTTTATTGCCAATACATACAGACAGACACATGCTTCGTTCTTGAAACCGGTCATTCATTAAAACGTTGAGTCTACCTGCTCTAACCGGTAGTTCTAATTCCAGTATTTCTTCCTGCACCTTGATATTAGCCGGCATACTGCATGCACCAACCCCAACCACCGTGACTATTACGAGCGAGCTTCGTATTGTTCTATGCGCTGTTTCGTCCCGTGTCAGTGCAAATCATGTCGACATATTTCAACTTCCAGCCAATAGAAAACGCCGTAATATTAGAGGTGTGGCTTAAATGACATTCTACTAACTGTTCACCCAATGAAGATGACTCCAAATCATTCGTTTATTCAATTAGACTTTTTCAGTTTTCAGCTGGCTTGGGTCTCTGTCCGGTTCCCCCGCCGAGAATGTTTCTATGTCAAAGGGCCGGTTATGGCAATGCTAACTTGTATCAAATCTCGAAGGTTTTTTTTTTGTTTATCTTGAAAATAGGACAAGACCCAGATGGAATAATGAAATTTGACTCCAATCTTCCAATTTTCAATTTGTCGTAGTACGCCCTCACTCCAATTTGATACATTAAGCTCGTATTTTGAAAGTTTAACTGTGATAATGAGAATAAAATAATGAATGGCCACAGTATGTAGGGCAGATGTAGGGGTAATTTAAAATGGAAAAAAACCGATGTGACTTTATTACTTGAAGCATTAAATATGGATATTTTTCATAGTCTAAGTGTAAATTTCAAAGATGAAACCTGACGTTTTGCCATAATTCCATCTTGTTTATTTGATACACACACGAGAAAATGAATGGCCGCCAGGTGTCACGGATTCTTGTTGCCTTAATTTTGTCACATGTCTCGACACAAAAAGGGCATGCGAATCACAAATATTGTTAAAAACGGAATGCCATGTCTCAAATGCCAAATTTGTGTCGAATGTATTGCATAATGAAGGTGAATTTGCGTTGACCGGCTTGCATAATTTAGAAGTAATCATTTATTCACACTTGTGCGTGTACAGGAGTGAACCACACGTATAATATTATATTTATTATTAATATTCTCTGTGTAATGAATGTTTATATAGCCTTGCCTTTGCAAGGTTTGTGTTTTTGCGTTGATTTTTGTAATCTATAATACAAAAATGTGCAAATTACGTTAATTGAAAACGGAAATGAAACTCGATTTTCAACTTACTCTTTTGCTTCGCTTATAGTTAAGGTGAGAATCGCTATCTTCTACGGCCACGACACTCACTTTAACATCGGATGTATCAAGAACATGTCGTAACCCCAATTCTTCGTCGTCATAGACAGCGATTACCTGAGATAAGTAAACTTGACCAGCGTTCAACAGAGAACCATCTTTAACGCTGATCGCGCCAGATGTTGAATCTAGATCGAACAGACTTCCAAATGTCTCGTCTGTTATCAGGATCTTCACATCTTGTTTACAGTTGTCTGCAGGTTCGTAGTTCGTGACGTCAGCAACCAGGAATGGTGTAGAATGATAATGATTCTGCATAATTTCTACTTCGTATAACGATTCTATGAACTCTGTTTTAATAACAGCAGCTGTAAAAACATTCTATAAGTTTTGCTTTTGCATCTTATTCTGTAAATGTACCACTGGGTACGCTTCTTATTATATACAATTCTTTTGTCAGTTAGTTAATATTTAACTTAATCTGTCATATTTCATTTCAATCATTGGTGTAATTCGCATCTACAAATTGAAAATCATTTTTGAGTTGCCTATATACAAAACAGTAAATGAACAATTACAATAATGTAAATATTATATAGGGACTATTTGAAAGCATTTGTAGATAAGCTGTTTGTCTAGAAACATACGAAGATTTTGCGCGGATACTGATATCTATAATTAATTGATTACGAGTTTCGATATCGAAGGCTCTAATTACTGACTGTAGAAGTATTGCTTGCTGTGTTAGGTGTTTACCCATTTTATGTGGAAATTGAAAATCGACACCCTTTGATAGAGAATATCGATATCGTCATTTAATGCTTTTTAACATATTCTATCTACTGCAATAATTGATTTTTGCTAATACTAAGTGAAAGGTATAGATTTATCATTCAAAATGTACACAAATAGTTCAACGTATAATGTACCTGGTTGAGTACAATTAGTACTGTCCCAGCATGCATTGCAGACGCATTCGTCTTTGCTGTTACAGTAACCATAGAAACAATTGTACTCCTCCAATCTGCGAATAAAGTAAATGTAATTAATTCATATTAAATGAATAGTCTTAATTTGTAGTTGATGTAAACAAATAAAATGCAACGTAACTTGATACATATACTATATTTATTTTGTGTTGGGTGTTTAAATTTATCATACATCGAACGGTCGGTGGTGCAATTTCCCAGAGTTCTTCTGTGAAATCCGATTCCTTGTTCGACTCATCAAATACGGAACATAATTGTGCCGTGTTATTAGCACTATTTATTATTTCTTATCACTACACACGTTAACAACTCAAAACCACGAAGTGTTTTACTGTTGTTCATATACATGTTTATGTTCACTGTTCAATAATTAAAATACTTTATATGTATATTTCATTTTCAGAACGAGTAATCAAAAAGAAAACAGGACAATGTGAACTAGCTTATCACATCCAATAAATCTATATCAATAAATTCATCCAACCGTTCCATTATTTATAACTGTAAACTGTAATATAATTTCTAATGTTGTTACTGAATTACACAGTGTGTATATAAATCGCTAATCAGCATATCGATGGACTAATTAGTAGCTTCTATTTATTATAAGTTTGTTGAATGAGGTTTGGAGAATACTTACAAACATTTTGAAAATGTACGCTCATCTGCTTTGACGTATTTCTGACAAATTGGTACCTGGCTTACAGCGATGACTGGAATAAAGTACGGTAAGAATAAACAAGAGAAGAAGGCTGTGGCGTTGTCCGTTGAATAAACTGCTGGGTAACTGACACTCATAACATTACATAAAATCAGCAGTAGGCAGATTTATGTACCACAAAGCATACAGTCATGAAGTCGATCTAATTAGTAAGTTATAATCCACATCAAACACGTGCTCATCCTTGAAAAAAAATTCTCCCACATGATGAGGCAAGTCCTTTAAATGAATCGAAAATGTCATTCTAAACTCGGAATATACTTTACGCACGCTGCAATAGCACGTGGGCGGCGAAATGTACATCCATAGGCTGGGAAAGTGAAACGCTGCTGTAATGATGCGGAGAATAAAGATGAAATAATTCCAACTATTACGACCTTCTCCCAATTGATACATGTTTCAACTAGGCGGTAGCAAAATGAATCTAAAGACATTAGTTTAAGATAAGTAGGAAAAACTGGCAAGAGCCCGCCACCGCATGACATTATTTACTAGTATTATATTATACTACAATTGCAATATTAACAAACTTACCGGAATTATAAGAATGGCAAATAGCAATAAGCAATAACAGGTAGTTTCTCTGTGCTGCCATGGTCATATCAAATGCACATATTCTTGTCAGTTTGTCATCCAAGTGGACAAACATCACGTGACATGCTATTATACGGTGGCAACAATTACGCCGATAGTTTATTTGATTCAAACAGGTATTGATTTTATCATTTGTGGATCGAATTATACCGACCTCCACTCCATGCATTAAGCTATTATTGACTTGTTTCCGTTATACTATTGAAATATATCTATAATTGTTAAATTACCACGTGTTCAAAATCATTTTTGTGTCTTGCACTAAATTGATTGTAAGACAGTTATACATATTATAAATACACCAAAGAGAAGCTGTCATATAAGCACGATACAATGCCCCAAATAAACAATTCTCTATATTTACGTTTTTTTTTTAAATTCTGTGTTAATTATTTGTTTAACAAATTATATGTGCTACATGTTACAACTAGGTCAAAATGGAATACACAAATAGCCTAAGATCATCCATCCCGTTCACATTTTCTAGAACAAAAAGACGTGTACCAACTCTAACAAGTGAAATGTACACCGTTTTTATTTATACACGTGGAAATAATTATATACAGGCAATTATCGTTGCCCACTGTCGTCACAAACACAAATCACAAGTAATATAAACCTTGTTCAGAAAACAAATACTATGATATTAATACATTATAATACGTGTCACAATGTATGTTGGGTATGAACTCCGTTGCACGCTGATAATAAATTAATTTATTCAAATTGAAATAAATTATACGTCTGGGAATATATATTGAGTTACACATATGTTAAGGTCAGATTCAATCTTAAAATATATATAAACAATATGCAGATTTTAGTGTTCTTGGAAATCAATTTACAATCAAAAGTACTTTGAACACAATAACTAGTTGTCTTTGTTATAATTTTAATTAATATTAACTATACAATTATTCAAGCTGAACTCAACATGATACAAATTACAAATTCATTACGAGAATACATCAAAGTAAGAACGAGGGCAGTACGGTGACATATCGGTCGACGTATCTTTTTTTATTTGTAGTCGCTATGTTTGATATATATTATCTCGTAAGTCCAGCGAAACATATTTTACGAGATTCGTGCCTATGTGAAGGGTTCCTTTCAGTGACGTAATTATATTTGAATGCGCCCACATGGGGTTTAACGGACGGCTGAATCGCAATGTAGAATAATAAAAAATATCCACATTATCTCGCTAAATGACATCAATATATTCCATACAATTGATTGTAAATTGCAAATACTATTACATATTACCAACAATTACAGTTCGATTTGTTTCCATATATCAACAATAACGTTTCCATAAAACACAATCACGAAGATGGATAGGTCCATTCACCAACTAATATCCAAGAGCCAAAAGTCAACGAAGAAGTGTCGTTGACAGCGGCCTGTGTGTCTACTTGACCCAGTCTCTTAAAAATACCCCGCTTGGCAGCTGAAATGAAATGGTATATTACAGTGAAACAGATGTTTAACGCAAATCTGAATATTCAATAATGTCATAACATCTCTCCGGTGATGGTCGAGAAAGGCATAGCAAAATTTCGTAAATAATGTATATGGTCTAAATCGAGACTCTGGTATTTTGACTAACCTTGGTGATTCGCCATTTCGATATAAAATAATTTTAGTTCAATTTCTCACTTATTTGCAGGTAAAATTTTAAGTGGTATATATTTCAAATGGTGCCTGTACTTGTATTGTTATTCACAATCGATACCTGGTTTGACATATTCATCTGTTTAGCGATACATACGCCGCCCTCTATTGCACGAATGCAATGCCGTTTGAGTTCGTGCAACTCGGAAAAGTGATTAAAATAATTTTTACCGTGGCGGAGACGGATTGTCACACAGATAAACTCACCTCCCCATTGATAATATTCATCGCCTGATACATCTTCCAATACACTAGACGGATGAGGTTCATCCTCGATGAAATCAAATGGTACACTACGAGCCTTTACAACTTCTATAAAGGCATCTGTTTCATATTCTAGGTAATTATCAAATACGACCGTATTCCAGGTTAATCCTAGGTCATCGCTTCTCATCACAGCTCTCTTGTTCTGTGCAATACCGTACAATTCACGGGTGGATGGTATTGTGGCTATCACGTTGGCAACGTTATTGTCAATATCTGAATATTGATGGTATACATGAGATGGAAATATTATAATACATAAAATTACTAATAGGTGTGTATACATATAGAGCCATATATCCACTACATTCTCACAGACACGTCACATTTATTACAAAAAAATACAAGTAGAATGATAAAAACAATGATATAAAAAGTTCACAATTATGAATAAAGACGAGTTTCAGTATCTTCAACATCATTCGTGATACAAAACAGTATACAACAGAAAAATAATACAATTTGAATATACAAATAAGCGAATATAATAAAATAGAGATTTAAAAGTTAAAATTACAAACTGAGTTTTCTTTTCTGTAACGCCTTATAAGTACATTTTAGCACACTAGCATCTGTCATGCGCATTATAAATATACATTAATCGGTATTTGGGTGGTTGACATATTGACGTGGTAAGTAATGTACTCGCAAATCCCGATAGGCGGGGCAAAGAAGTATTCGTCTTGCGCACTGGTATTGTACCATTGCATTCTTTATAGTATCTAGCGACACTGACAATGCTTTGATGTCTTCCCACTTTTAGTGGCAAACATTAACAAGGGAAACATGCCATAGCTTGAATCAATTTGGGATGATAATTTATTAATAGATGTTTTCCAACTGCAACACGCTTTTATAATATTTCTACATACACAATTTAGGTTTGTTGCAAATATTACTCCACGAGTTTTTGTACAAACCATACGTATCCAAAACCGTGAGAATACAACAGTTCTTAACAGTTCATAAGTTTTAGCCAGAAATTTACCAGATTCACAAACCACTGATTCTCTAGAGCAACTTGGCGGTAATTTTCAATAGCATCCAACAAACTTAAATCCCAAATTTCAGAACAATTAATCAGTAAAATCACTGTATAGTATTAGTATGACAGATCATAAGGTAGGTACGGAAAGGTAGCACGGTAGCCAGAAGAACTTGAAAATTCAGAGCTGGAAATATACATGTTGGTTTACATATTGCCAAAATAGTTCAATGTATTTATGAACAGGCGATCCGTGTAGCTTGTGCAATACTTTCGTGGCGTGAACATATTTGCTGAACCTAATAATATGAAGGGCTGCAATATTTAGGACAAGACGGAGCTACTTTAAATTGATCTGAGAGATAATTATCAATCAAAATAATTAATGGACTAACTCTTCTGTTGTTTCTGGTCTTTTCTGTGGCCAGAATCTGTTTCTGGGGGTGAAATAGCGTGTATATATGAATACGGTAATGTATTTATATTTATATACATGAGCCCCGGGATTTCACAAGAATATTGATTGAATAGTGGGTTATCCTATATGCGTGGATGGTAGGTTTTACTAGTTTTGATTGAAAGAAAAAGGGTTACACAGTTATGTCTTGTCTGAGTTCAGTTTTAAATAGTTCAGTTCCACCAATATAGTATATACCTGGGTACATGTGTTCATAACTAACAACCGATTAGTTACAAAACTGACTAAATGCTGATTTTAACATTCATTCGCTTGAAAAGTAGTATTTTTCCAACGACTTTATATCAAATCAATATATTGAATGTGTGTGTTCAATTATTTCTACTCACCATGCCATGTGTCGCCTCTGTCACGTGAACAAGAACATCTAATTGGTCCACTGGAAATAACACAACATAAGAATTAAGCAGTGACTATACTTTTCTACAACTGGGACTACATATTTAATGTATACGTTTTGCATGCAACGTCCATACTTAGTATATTTAAACCGGAATAAGAAATCTAACCTGTTAAGTTGTAGGCAAATTTGACGACCATGAAATAGAACTCATTCACTAACATAATTCACAAAAGCTGTTCAATCAATTTAATGCGAAAATACTTACTCTATATATTCTAATATGCAGACAAACACAGCGCCATCTACCGGATCCACAATGAAACCACGTTCATATTGATCAAGATCTGTAAATGAAGATGTGGAATATACTGTATATTGTATTTCAACATATTGTATTTATTAAATACTTTATAATGTTTTTTTTTTTTACACATTACCATATGACCTTGGCCTCCACAACGTTTTACGACTGTATGCAATGCAATCAATACATTTATACATTACCAGGGGGAGTGGCATGACACGATTGGTTTTCCTTTATACATACATTTATATTTATGAGAAATTTCACTGTATCGCGAATTTCGTTTGAGTTTAGGCTTGATAAATTATGCAATTAATGTAAGGTAACACACTAAATAAAGTCAAAGGTAAAAGAATTTCGATAAATTGAGTATGAGAACAAGAGTTACGAAAAGGTATATAGGACATTATTTAAAAATACATTGTACTGGAATAGCGAAAAAATGGAAATCAAGAGTCGTGTTCCTACAAAATGAACTGAGAGTATTGTTTCATTACATCTTAATCCAGCTTGCGCTGCAGAGTGCAATTAATTTACATCAAAAGAAAGACTACATATGCTACATTTATTTTGAACTAGTTCGATACACTAATCGGTGACCAACTAAGGAATCTTATGAATATACACCCAAGAAAAAAACAATCCACGGAAAATCGTAAGTAAAAGTAGTTTCCCTAAGTCCGCCAAATTAACAAATTTACTTATTAAGTATTATTGGTAATAAGTCTATTTATTTGATTATGAAATCTGGTTTTCTTTAATGAAGAGACCATATTGCTATTTTTGTTAATGTGAGTGAGAAATAATTTATTATATTTTTAAACGTATACTGTGCTATTTTGGAATACGACAATTTGTATTATTATTTTTTGGTGTTATCCTGTATGTGGTTGACGTACTTTATATTTGTGATTAACCGTATTACAGTGATTGTTCAGTTTATTACATTCGTGTTTATCATTTTCTGTTCCAAATGGTCTATACATGTCGATCTTACCTGGTAGTGGTTTTGTAGTCTGACATACGTCTGAAAAAATAGATAATTATTATTGTTGAGTTGTATGTAGTATCTTAATTGACTAATTGATCTTAATAACTATAATAATATGATTGAAGTAAACAAAAACATGTATTTTTCATTTGAATTTTTTAGTTATCGATTAATGATGGAACAAGATATTGAAATTGATTACATGTCTTACCCATATATGTGTCGTCATTGGTTTTACGGCATCCGTGTAATTGAAATCTCATAAGCGGATATTCATAAATATGATTTGCCATCGGCATGTACTCGGTTGGTGATATCCTGATATACCGACACTCGATTGGGTCATTCAAAATATGCTCAACAAAAGGTACATCGGATGAATCATTGTATATATTAACGAATTCCTACAAATAAAATCCTAATATTTAGCAGTCTGTACCCAAGGATGAAAGCAGTACGGTAACTGTTCGGTAACTTGTGAATGCAACCAATAAATTGACAAACTACCATGGACAGGACACAATTGGTTCAAATAATCTTGTCATTTACATGAATTAATATTCATGAGCAATGAAAAACTCGTCTTTTCAGTAATAGTGTGCCAAAATGCTTTCTGATAACCAACATTGTAATTCTAAATTGACTGATTTTATCGTTCTGATGAACGATGACATTTCACTCTTAGACTAGTATTTAAATGGCGCATGATGTTTTCAATGACTTTCACCAGTGCAAAATTATCTAATTAATATACATTTCGAGAAATCACTGTGTGTTTTCATGGGCAGTTTGAAATGGGACAAGTTTGAACGCAATAAAATCAGGCGTAGATCACCCTCCTGCAAATAACTTTTAGCGCCAAACTAGTTGTTGGTTGAATTATTTTGCAATGCAATGGATAACATTTTAGGGCCTGTGTAAATCCACGTCATGTTTCTAAGTTTTGTTTGATTATTATGCGAAGAAATCGTTGACATGATTTTATTTTTTCGTAAAAGGGACGTTGTTGCTTTGACGATGGTCTTTGAAACGATGGACAATGAACCTCGAAACGTTCCATCTCGATCGGACGGCCGCCTTGTGTGCGAATCCCCCCTGCAAATTACGTTACTTACCAACACCACACCATTTTCTTGGTAATCTGTCCATACCACGCCTTCATTGCTATGTTTCAGTATATGCTTCGTTACATAGTACGCATCTTCAGCGCCGTATTGGATGGTTACCCCGGTAATGCGATATTTGTCCCCAAAGGACAACTGTGAAAAGACCAGACGAAGAAAAAAATAAATAAACACATTATGGAGATTCTGTACACCTGATATTCATTCATTCTGTTGGCCTTGTCTGAATGTTATTCCACAAGACACTCTTCACAAAGTTATAGTAAAAAATACTTAGTGGTTTGATACGATGCTACTCACTTTAATAATAAGAACCTGAATGATAGAAACTTTCCCACATTGAAGATTATATTATCAGTGTAATAACATTTCTGCTTGACAACCTATATTTCGGGTTTTTGAGGATATATTTTAAACAAGGTATCATCATATCCAGCATAACCTAATGAGACTACATAATCAGCTACCTTTGCTACATACATCGCGCTTTGAATTTGTCTTCAAAGCCAATATTGTACCAGACTATACGACAAATGATGTTATTTCGACCATCATCAATTGCTTACACCTTTACAGCAATATCCAAGTCTCCGTCCTACTTATACGGTATAAATTTCCCAACTCACTCTGTATGCCTGGGTTTGTAGTACATGCAACTAAATTAACATTTAAAAGGGAGATATAATAATATTGTACGTGGTTGTCTTCATGTTGCTCATAAAATGTGTGCGGATTACAAGGCACTGCCAACAACAACAACATGGGACTTACTTGTATGTATTCATTTCCTTTGTAGGGAGCCATATCCCGGACAGCTGGCCCCCAACCAAGCCCACTGTTGATGGCAGACTCCGAAGGTAAGTGGGAGACAGAGAATGAACTGGCAGTAAACTGACATGGATCGAATATAGATGTATCAATGGCTTCAATACACTCTACAAAAAATGAACAGTATTAATTATATACTAATATAGATAACTTAAAATGAAATAATTATTCATGTAAGACGTTATACAATAGTGTCACTAAAACTTTGTCAATGAATGTATTAAATATCCCCAAAATCTGCTAGCAAAGTAAATATTACCCATCTGTATTCTGAATCGTAATCTATATTATAAAGTAAACATGCTTAAACTACAGCATAACCTACCAGCTACGATAAAACTGATATCGAGCACTTCGATGTGGGAATGGTAATTATCTCCCAATACGACAGTACCACTTTCGTTTATGTTATCCCGTTGGTAATAAATCACGTCCGCGGGTATGGTGGCCTTGATGAGATCAGAACCAATCTCTATTGTACGCAATGGATCGATAGTCAGATTGAATCGGAAGCATATGATATCCGTGAAGAACATTTGTTCAATCTATAAAAATAACATGGATTGTATGAAATATTAATGTATTGTTATTTTCCACAATCAAATTTTTGAAACTTTTTGTTTGCATAAACATATTTTCGTGTCTTGATTTTTCGGCTTCCACACTTCAAAAACTATTTCCAGTATCGTCCGGACTTTGAAGTTTAATTTGAAAAACGAAAAGATGGTGACAAATGTATGACGAGTTTTCATAGCGTCAATTCTGTACAAAATTACGTAAAAGTCCTGAAAGCTATGAATGATCATCCAACGATTGTATCAAGCGTAGGTTTGCAGATTGAGTACGATGTATTTGATATCATCAAAATAAGAATACCAGTAATTAGCAATTGCTATTCCGTTACATATATACCGTTGAGTTTAACTTGAATAGTATTTTTATAAGACAATCAAACGCTTACGTGGAATTGAACACCATACGTTCCCGTGGTTATGATTGGTGAATGTCCTTCTAGTACCAATATATCGTCAAATGTTAAAAAATTAGGAATCATTAAATTCACCCGGACACTATGCGCATGCGCTGATGAGATAGATGAGTGCATCAAGTGTACTGTACCGTCAATTGTATCCCTGCGCGAAAGAGTACGAATAAAGAGAGTAGTATAAATAATGTTAGTGATGACAACATACAGGAAAAAAATAATTTGTTTACTTTTTATTTATTAGAAATCAGAAATATATATATATATAACATGATCTGTTGTAGGTTATTCTATAAAGCGACAAAAATCAAACCAAGCTGAAATATCAAGTACAAGTACTTACCCTTGTTGTAATTCCTCCGGTTCAGTTGAATCCAGCGTGATGTTGAATGTTAGATCTGGGCGTTCGTCGCCAAACACGACGACCTGAATATCACGATGAAGGGTCACGTATCGTCCGAGACTGTAACTGAATGTCACTTCAATCGGAACAATAGATTGGTTGACATTGTCGATGTGATCTGTCAGTTGTACGGTTAATTCAACGTGAAGCTCGTCATCCTCTTGGTTGTATTCTTTGAATTGGTAATAATGGGAAATGCCTGACAAAAATAAATGTATTGATGTGGAAAAGGTCGTAAAACACCACGATTTGTTTTCAACTAGCTAACATTATCGTTACTTGTATTTCTAATCTGATACACTTATGCCCAATACATTTCATTAATAATATGTCTTGATAAAAATAAAGACGAGACTATATGGATGATATTGTATGCACATGTTTTCAAAACAAATATCACTCGCTAAAACGAATGATGTTACAGATCACAGATTTTATGAATGAAAATAAAAATGCATGTAAAATGTATACAACTGTCACATGTGGTACAAAATGTGCTTAACACTTACCGTGATTGAAAATTACACCAAAATCATAGCTTGCTGTAGTGTTCTGAGTTGTACCAGTGTCTGACGTATAGACAGGCTCCCATTCCCAAAACTGACTGCAAGCGAAATTTTTACCGATGTGAACTAGTGATGTACGTGTGATTGTCAATCGAGCCTCATCATTGACGTATGGCAGACTGATGTTCATAACCATGCCAGTCGACATTGGTGGCATACTGATGTTCACCAGGAATGTTTCTTCTGAACCTACAGACATGGTGATGTTGCCATCGTATGGTGGTGTCAGCGTAAAGAGAGGTTCTGCACTGGTCTAAACAGAAGAATCAACATTTAGACTGTGGTGCTGTTGGTTTAATTAGTATATAATTATAATTGCATCGATTAAATGGTATGAACGTTGATGACTTGCCTCATCTGCTATAAGATGTTGGGATACAGTGAACGGTGTTTGTAACAACCATGTGTTAGTGTCACTGTTTAGAGATACACTAGCTCCAACCGATAGTTCTTTGTCGTCTGTGGTTGTATCATTCACATCATGAAGTTCCAAGTCTATTGTTATCTGAACTACCACTTGAACTCTCAGCTTGACGATGAAAGCACATAATTGACAGAAAAATATGAATTCGGATTATATGTAGAAATAATCAAATAAATCAAATCCATGACAGATACAAATACTTTAACCGAATTATACCGGAATCTAAGATGCAATATTCTTACGGTCGATTTGGAAGAAAAATTATGGGCTGTTTCTTCAGGGTGTGTTATCATGGTAAATAGTAGAGCTAATGTGTGGGTTGACTATGGAATGGCTTCGAGATATATAAACTAACAAACAATTTACACATCTTTTACATAAACAAGAAATATACCTTATTATCGTCGTCCAATAGTGAGCCACCTACTGCAACATTTGTAATTGAAAACGGTTCAATACCAGCAACGTCGAAATGACCATCGTCGAAGGAGGAGACAAAACGAGTTTGTACATGACTTCCATTCACGCAGGGCAAGTTCCAACCTGCTGACACCACCTGGACATCACATATCTGCGTACTATGAGGGTCGTCAACGTCACCATGAAACTCAATTGTATATTCACCAGTTGTACCAGGTGGTACGTAAATGTCGACGTAGAACACAGCGGCGCCTCCCGCAGTGACTCTGGATTCCTCTGTCAACTTTGCTAATATGAGGTCCGGGAGCACATCCTACAAATACAGATACGAATATATCATATCCACTCTACGAATAGCCTTACCTAAACTCGAATGGTCAAAAAATAAGTAAACTAGACGACGTGTGACTAATATCGTTGGAAAAATAAATGCGTTTATCACAAGGTTCATATAACACATGCCGCCTAATTTATAATGCCTTCATGCACATGAAGTCTGGAACGCAACATAGAAATATATTAGTGTCTTACAAAGTTATGTGATACTGGGTCTACATCGACTGTAATATAATCTTCAGACGTCCAATAACTCTGGCTACTAGTTGACACCCCAACCGAGAAGTGTTGATCTGCGGGTAGCAGAGCGTCATCAGAAGGAATGGCAGCTTGACGCAACTGAACAATAACCTGGGTTAGTATGATGCTATCACTGGCATTAGAGGCTACTGTGCTACCTAATAAATACACAAAAACGTCATATTGCCAATGCATTTGGTATATGGATATCGGGGTACAGAGGCTTCACATTGAAACATACCATGACTCTAACTTGTCTACACTCCATAATGTTACACTACACACTCATAATAGTACAAACACTTTTATAATCGCTCTCATCAGCCAGATAAGTTGATATACTCTTTAGATGAGATAGGTGATTACTAGACCATTAACCTGGTCACATAAAATTATATATTACCTGTATTTCGAATTGGTCCTAGATCTAATACAGCTTCGTCAATCTGTGAAGGGTCGCTCTCATCAGCTAGGTAGATGGCACGTTTAGTGATATCTAAACAAGGAAGGTTTTTTCCAGCCTCCACCAGACGAGCTTGACAAACAGACAACGTATTATTTGGTACCATGACGTCTAGTTCGTAACTGGAAACTGACTGTTCAGGTGTACCAATTGCAACATAATAGAGAGCCGCCTCGCCAACCTTCAATGACCGAGTGCGACCAGGTTCTCGGTAAAAATCGTACTGAGGTTTGGACTCGACCTAAGGGGAGTTGAGTAATGGTTAATCAAAACGGTGTGTTATTCAGAAGTTAGAAGAAAACAATTTTTAAACATAAACTAATGGAAATATCCAATTAGTTCCTGATGGCAATGTTGTTGGAAAACATCTAAAAATTGTAAAATAATGTAATTTGTCTAATAACGAGAAAAACTTCATTGAAAGACGTTGATGTATATCTAGTTCCACCAGTGTTATGTTTTATTTTGTTACTGTACCATATTCTCTAATTAGAAGCTACATTTATACTTACTGAATCGAAATCGGGTAAGCTGAAATTCGCTATAAGAGAGACTTGATTGGACCAGAATGCATTCCCATTTATATCCACACTGAACTCAATCCATAGTGGCATACCATCTTCTATTTTAACGTGTTCTTCCATAACTACATGGACCTCGAATCTAACTATGTTATCCCCTGTGGTTGTATCACCATCGTACTCTGGGTTGCTAAAGGTTTCTATGGAAATGGTAACCAGGTCGATGATATCATCATTTTCTGACGACGCGTACATGATGGAGAAGTCATTAAGCTCAGAGCACGCAAAATTATCTCCAAGAAATACCCTATCAACCCGGCATATGCCCATCACGGCCTTCCCAGACAGTACAGTGGTCGATATTTTTGCATGTATATTTTTGAAAGTCGTTCCAGGTGGAATGAACATTTCGAAGTCAAATGAGGCAGCCGAGTTCATGTAGATGTAGTCGTCATTGGCGCGATTCCTGACTTCGAACGACGGCATCTGTAATTTAGAGACGCAATTATTAAAATGTAATGCGCAAAACTAAGCAGGTTTTATAAAGCCTCGTTTAAGGAAATTCAATGTGTGTTGTGAGAGCGGTCAGTGGTTAATGTGCATAAAATTTCTATTTTAAAACTGTTTTTAATGTTTCTTGAACAAGACCACTATTTTAGGGTTTTCGTTATGTTTCTAGTTCCAGTATAATGCATAAGATTGTGTTTCCCCCCCAAAGTCTTCTATTCTTACATGGATGTATCCAATTGTGGTTTATTTTGATTTTTGACCAAAGCTAGCACTATATGTCGCCTATGGAAATTAGTGGTCTGTGGCTTCTTGCAATACTTCTTTGTAAGTTCAAATAAGGTATTGTATACGGCGTTACCCGTCCATGGTTCGTCGCCATTGGTTACGGCTTGAAATATATATATAACAATATAATAATAGCACGATTCATGTTTCCAAGTGTAATGTATCAAGGTACCTTGTCAGGAGAATAAACATGCGCCTGATCTGTCACAAGTACCGGAATCTGTGCCACCCAAAGAACGTCATTATCAGCCATTTCATAACGGACCCCGGATGTGACTAGGAACGTACTGTTCAATGTTACATCCGGGTGCTCGTCCATCAGTTGAGCGGTCACGTGGATCATTATAGTGTTGTCGTCATCAGTGTGACGTTGTCCGGTATTAGTGATGTGACCAAAGTTGAACTGGACGTAGTCAGTATGAATCCCATCCTATAATAAATGTACACCAGTATATACTAGTATGAAACATTGTTACTCAATTATAGTTCGTTCTAATCGAAAGGATTGTGTACAATATAAAAAAAAACAATATTTGAACCAACAAACACTACCTCACGAATGTAAAGCTGTCCCATGATTCGAACATCATTTACAAGCATAATTTAATTGAAATATATGTGTGAAATAGGACAAACATGTATAATTTAATTTATATGTAAAAAGCTATATATCATGCAAAGATACATAGATACACGTTTGAAAGTTTAATGTTTTAATGTCGACCATTCAGAAATGATATTGCATCAACCCGGAAGGGACATCCTGTGAGCTGTAAGTGTGTCTTATTTACAATTAGAGATAACGTAAAAACGCAATACTACCTCGCGATAGTAATCCAGTATAGCCTCGCCAACGCACGGCATATTGAAACCAACGTGGACAACTTTAGCACTGCATATAGAGAAGACAGCGGCGTTCTTATTATACGGCATAGACATGTCTACTACCAATGCTGTTGTTATCCTTTCTTCCAGTGTTATATTTATGACGAATCCTACTGACCCACCAATCAGTACATCATTGTAATCTATGGCGTAGAACACAATAACAGGGTCTTCCGTCTGTTGTAAACAAGAAGGGGGTTCACATTATCATTAATATCATATTATTTGTCTGCATGATCTACATAATGTAATTGATCGATTTATATGACGTCATTCGTTTACCATTCCCGGAGGCGCCAAAGGTTTGGCCGTGACTGCCAACTGCGATGAGTATATTTCTGCGTCATCGACGAGTAAAGAAATTCCCAACCAATATTTTTCTTCTTCTATGATTTCTGTGTTATTCGTTAATAATACAACGAATTCACCTGTGATGACATTGTCTTCTGATGTCGTGCCATCGATACGAGACCCTGGTGACAGAAATAATACAAACTACATTTAAATAATCCCTTCCCATTGCATCTGCCATATAAAGAGTTTCACTACCAACTAAAGTAGAAAAACGGCATAATACAGAAAAGTACTATTTTTGGTGTTAAAAATGTAGTCAATTCTTGTCGTGTCTGTTACATAAACAGTTGCGATATTGGGTACTGTGGTATACACCATGACGACAACACAGTCTCTATATCTTAGACTATGTGGTTAAAAATTCGGAAAAATTAAATCAAGGCAATTCCCGAGGGGATGAATGTTTAACTCTGTAAATGAAATTAGTGAATATTTTTTAAACTGGTGTTCAGTAGTAAAACACGTCAGTAAAGATGTGATTTATTATGTTTGTACCTGTGTTTACTATGCGTCCATAATCTAAGGTTGCCATGGCGTTTGTGTCGGCACCATCTTCCTTCGAGAGCATAAGTTGCGGCAACTCGTCCGGTAAACAAGTAAAACTGGATCCTATGTAATAGCAGGAATAATATTCATTGACTAAAAATGGAGACGCATTTTCTTTGTGGTAATTGTCAAAGATATACATGTATATATTTAAATTATTGCCCATTGCAATATTACTGATATTATAAATTTATCACTGTCGATACGACAGGTACACCAAACGAAAGTTCAGAAATATTTGTTGACTCTCACCTTTGTCTCGAACAAAAACTGTACAGACAGAAAAAGCCGACGTTACATCGAATGGCGTCACCACTTTAATTTGAATATCATTCGATGGGTCCATTAATTCCAAGCTGAAGTTAAACACCCCTGAGGAGAGCATGTTTATCTCTGTAGCGCCATCTACGGTCAAGACGGGATCTTGGCTTAGCTGTTCAGACAAAAGTAACGATTATTTAAAATATGACGTCATAAATCAGATTTGAATAAATCAATTTGTTCTCACGATGCAAATTATTTTATAAAGAATGCGTATAGTGCGACGAATGAATATAGTCAAGATATAACCACAATAAACATCTCCCTGTCTAAATATCACTAAAAATGGAATCCAATGTTTCAATAATATGTTTTATAGTTTTATTTTAATAATATTCATTAATATCATCACTACACAGAGACGAAGTATGACTAATGATATTATATTAGCCCGGAAACAATTAAAACATTTTATGTTTTTGATGTACCAAAACATTGTCTATTCTTACCCAGTTTTCTGCTACAAACGTGAACGGTATGTTGCCGTTCCACACTTGGTCGTTGTATTCTACCGTGGCATACACTTTAACAATATCTCCATCAACCACGTCCACGACATCCTGCATAATGACTGAAAACCCTATTCGTATTTCACTGGCCTCTTGGTTTATAAGATCAAGTGCCTGGTTTTCAATTTCTCCGATGTTCAATTCTAAACGATTGTACTGTAAATAAAGAACACGTTTTCCAGTGAGCCATGTACTAACATGAATACTGTAGTGAAATGTATTACTGTATTGAACATTTCTAAAATCGAATATGTATGAGACCTTTATGCATGCCATGGCGTTTTTCACATGACATGAAGCACACGTTCTCCTAACTCAGGAATCATTTAGTGCTTGGATGCCATTACGAGATGACCCACAGCATGAACATAATCGACGCCTTGTATTTCACCGAATGTGACGGATAATGTACATATGTTTGATATAGTCCAATGTGTATCACCATATATGGTTCGAGAGACTTTATATATTAAATATTAATTACTGGAAGTTTCTTGTGTCCAGCTTTATATAATACACAGAACATACAAATGGATATCACTGAACGTCTTAGTAAACCTCATAAATCCAACATATTATAATTTAATTTAATTAAATTTAAATTATAACAAACTTGTTATGTGTTAATGTAAATATATATAGCACCAAATCAAAATTAACAAACATGAATTATACTCAATCTGTGGGCTCGGGATATTTTACGCAGGTGATCAATTTAATTAATATCCAAAATAACGATGGGAATCCCATAAACAATATATGCTAGATTTTGCCTTAACGGGACAATTTCTATCAACAATTTACTTGCATTCGAACGATAATTACGGCCAACATATACCAAAATATACTTGTCAACTTTTACGATTGGCGGATTTTACGATCTCTCTGTTTGTTTCGAATACACATTATTGTGTACGCTCTTGGCCTGCATACAATCAACCTTTTGATTATGTCAGAACCCAGTCTTAACCTTACCCTATAGTCCCCAGCATCTGCCTGAAGGTGGTAGCTTATTAAATCATCATCAATTCCTGCAATATTAGAACCAGTATGCGAGATATTTGGGGAGCACAGCGTCATATAGGCCGTTGTTGACACGTCAGTGGTGATTACAATGCTGATATTCATCGTGGTAGCTGGCATCCATATTGTAAGACCCATTTCAACGTTGGAACCCACTTTAACTTCAGACGTACCGGCGAAATCTCCGTATTTCTCCAGTGTGAATGTAGCTTCTTCTGGGAGGCCCACACTCTGTAAGTGATTTTTATTACGAGGTTATTACGAGTACAAGACAGTACAGCGGCAGTATCGACCGACGCGCAGCGGACGGCAGTGTACTGTCTGGGTGCATACTTTCCTTCCAAGGATATATCATGGGAATGCCGAAATCCAAAAAGTTTAAAACAGAATCAGAGAACTTCTTTGTTTGGAGACCGGTCAAACTCTGGTGGCAGCCATGTTTGTTTTTATTATAAGAGGACGTTTGCGCGCGTAATCATTCCATATTTGGAATTCGCATTTCCTAATATGGTAGGATGAAAATACCCCGTAAACTACCGCATAACGACGGCACGCTGTAACTTATGGCGTTACGGTTACATATATATAATAATTGTTATTATTCCAATTATTAAGTTTCATTGAATAATTATTATCATGTTTGCGACTAATGAACGTAAACTAAATATTACGACACATCCGCCTGCAAAATGGGTAGTATATTCTAATATCGTTATGTGGGAATGTGCTTTTTATGCACGACCATAACAACTTTGTGTGTTATGACTAATTAATATTCAATATTTCTCCACATATGTATGAATCGTTTAATAACAATCCTGCCAATAACAATCACTTTTTTTAAAGACCCCTGTCAAAGATACTTCGTTAGAGATGTGAATGTGTCTGGGTTTCAAATTACAATTCATTCTCACAGAACAATAAACATTAAAGTCTTTAACTCGTAGCTCGTAGTGTATTACTGAACTCGAAGTCGCGGCAATCGCGGGTTTAGTCTTTTTGACAAGATCCGGCAAATTATTCTGTCACGTGACACGTAGGTATTCACATCCAGCCTTTCAAAAATTATATGGTAAATAATATTTGGTATGAGATAATATAGAGAGAATTCCTTATACAGAATGTCGAACCCTCATAATATTAAATTTAATCTTGAATCATTAAATAAATCATGTCTCGCCAATCGTTGTGTATACCCTCGTCATTTCTCTGTTACTACTCGATAACGGGCATTGCATCGTTCTTTTTATTTCTTGACAAACACTTACCCTTCGTTCGCGACTTTTTATACCCCCAATCGGAATCACTGACACCATAATGGTTGAAACTGAATAAGAAGACAATTCCCGTGTACCAGAATACGGAAATTTGTTTTTGGCGGCGATAGAAATAATGTGCTTTGAACCAACTATTATTTCTTTTCCAGGGGCTATACTTATTTCACCCGACGTAGGATTCACCAAGAACAGGGATTGGTCGTTTCCAGATTCTATAAAATAATGAATTTTGGAGCATGCGCATTCGTCCTTATCCGGGCATTTCAACGCGTCCAAATCCCTCGCCATGGCAACGGCAACCACTTTGCTATGTGTAGCCACTTCAACCTCGGTATAATCCTGCATAAATATAGGCAGATATGCGTTTTCTGCAAAATAATCAATATATCTTTTAAGAAACAAATATGTGTATGTGTAATCGATATTTGTATTTAATGTTGTCGTATTGATTCACTGTGTCTAAAGCAGGGAAACCGGTTATGTACGACCCCAATTATATTTTTATTTTTAACTTTTTGTTTGTATTTCAGCATTCATAGCCGATTGTTTGAGGACACACACCTAAAGGAAACCACTTAATAACCGCGGTAATGTTTCTGTTCCTAGGAGGAATTCGATCGGAAGTGTTATAATTGTCTGTTGAATGCATAGTTCCATGCTTACCTTTTTGAGGCAAACACGCACAATTATAAATTATCTACCAATATATGTGGTTACACGAGATTTTCTAAATAAGGTCTCACACTAAAATTTTATCTGAATGGCCTCAGTAGATGGATTAAAATCCTCAACCCGACTGTTTGAAATACTATGTGCCAGTTCCTAACCCACTGTTCAGTTTGTGCAATTATAATTATGTTTTTTAATGTGAAAAATTAGGTGTTGATTTTTTTCCAAATACTTATTCCTAAATATTAATAAATCATAGAAACTCAAGTTTATGTAAGATAGAATAAATTGGCAAATTTGGTCACCACATTTCACACCAACACACCCTGGCATATACAGACTTTAAATGACACGTTATTTAAAATTTCATAAAAAGCGATATATGTCTTATCCTACGATTATACACAGTATATATGTCCTATTGAGTAAGACAAACTGAAGCAATCATGAACTCATTCTTTATTTTGTCTGGGTTCTAACGTATTTTTACTATTTCAAATACTAACCTGGCTGATCGCACTGAGGTCCTTTCCAACAGTAAGAGCAGACGCATTCACCAGTTACGTCATCACATTGTCCGTGATGGCATGCTACGGGGGCATTGCTGTTACATGAGATAATGACAACAACGATGTTTTGAAATGTTCCATTCTACTATTGATGATGCAATAATTGTAAATAACGTAAACGTACCGTGGGTGATA
Source organism: Saccoglossus kowalevskii (assembly GCF_978046115.1). Lineage (NCBI taxonomy): Eukaryota > Metazoa > Hemichordata > Enteropneusta > Harrimaniidae > Saccoglossus > Saccoglossus kowalevskii. The sequence goes on along the minus strand of NC_140643.1, from coordinate 37,985,579 downwards.
CAATAATTGTAAATAACGTAAACAAATGTGTATGAATACAAATACCATACGTAACGTAAACGTACCCAGTATAATGCGATAGATTATGAAACTTATAGTACTGTGTACGATTTCATTTCATTATTTGAAAAACTGACTTACTTTTCACATCCCCTTTCTATACACTTGCAATAGGTTATTCCACTCTCACTGGCATCTATTGAAAACAAACACACGAGAACGCGTTCATTAAAACATCAGCAAACGCATATTCTAACGAACTAGTTTGGTTTTAACAAAAACACAATATAGTCTTGAAATTGAGCAGGGAGTACGCTACGTCCCTTATGAAACGTGTCTTGTGCACGGATACACTATTAAAATTAAAATAAATTATATCTTCTTTTTTTTAGAAAAAGTATATCTGTAATCAATTGCATTATTTATCGCGTTGAGCTCACAATATTTGCATAGTATCAAGTCAACACGATTAACGTCAAATTGAGACCTACCATTTCCCTCAAATAAAACGGCAATCAACACTAATAAAATACATTCGTATTTTAGCAACTTCTGTTTTCGCCAAAATGTCATATTTTCTTCACACCATGCTTCTTGTAAAAGAAACGGTCAGCTCACCAATGACGCAGTCTTGGTCGAAAAGTCAGAGAAGTAAAACTTAAAGAGACACTGTGAGAAGTAACACATCTGCTGACCCTTTTTGTCATTATAGTGACGACGGACAAATCGATATATTTAGCATTTTTTTTTGCTATCGAAATATAATCACTCGATATGTTGTTACGTTGCGCTCTAACTTTGTAAATATGATTACGACTTCTGATTGTGAAATTTAGTTTTAAAACATGTTGTTTATCTACGTCAGTTTGTACAGGTAAGCGTATATCACATATATATCTGAGTCAAAAACAGACACAATGTTATGTACCATTGTTACCAGGTGTGTTTATTTAGTAAGCCAATTAATCAATAGACGTATTGATATAAAGAACAAATCAATGACTAAACAATGATAAATTTTCTTTGAAGTAACATGTGAATAATAATGTTTCAATAAAACCGCAGATGTATCTTCCTCTCCTTTTAATTCTACCACGATAGATAATACGATTTGCATTTACTGGTAGTGATATACCTAACACGGGGATTGACACCTTGCAATCAACGCAAGGTCACTGACGTCTCAGCAATACTGACACATTGTCAACATTTTTATGTGTTTGCCTTTTATTTGTTTTTAATGCAAGACGGGTAAACGAACTGATGTCCAGTACGTACACACGCCAATGAATTTGCTTACATACGTATTGTCCCCGCATCGATACGTCGAGTGATGTTGAATAGAAATGTTTACATTACCTCGAAAACTGATACTGTATTGATATTTTCACCGCTAGGTCCAATTAATGAAAACGGGTATTGAATTACAAAAATGTACACCTGTTTAATTTATTTATATGATAAAATGACATGTTTATTAGAATACGAAACAAATACAGGGCAAACACAATACATGTCACAATATGGAATATGGAATATGTGTAAATATCGTAATATTAAATAAATTTAATTCATACGTTATGACTCATCAGAAAGATTGCATTCAAGTTCCACAGGTGTCTTGGCTTGATATAATTGTGTTCATTAGTATGTTTATTGAATATTAAATAAATTGTTTTGTGTTTAAATTGCAACATCGTAATGGTACCTTGTATCATTTCTAAGTGCCTGCAATATTAACGCCTGCAATACCAAGTTTTCCATCGACTTCCTCGGTTACGTATATTACCGGATAGTGTATCAAATATTCAATGTATATCGCACGGTAGAACATTTCCTAAATTATATAAAAATAAAATCTTTATTAGAACTCATTTTTAATATTAACAGCAAATTATCTTCATTCTATTTTATTTTATAGTAATCCTACTCGTAAATAGTGTTCTACCTGTCCACTAACCTGCGATAACTGGCGGTTTTAGTACAGCATTTACTAGGAAAGTACTCTTTCTTAGTTCGGGACAATCTTTCGTCCATTTACTCATTCTATTCTATCAAATATAGAATATTATCCTCTCTATAAATGATCATTTTGGATTATTTATCAAGAGATTAATTCAACGTTGAACAAAAAATAATGTATTGATTGTAGCATCGTATTAGTCATCACTAAGTAATGCATCATTATGTTATTATTTTTATAGATTTATGTGGCCATCATCACCATGGTAACGGTATGGCACACTGTTATGTTTAATTACTGGGTCAATAAGATTTGCATTCGAAGTTGTATAGATGAGTATATTTGAGTGTACTATATTTGTGTCAGATTTATTTAAATTTGGTAAACCTGAGGTCTACAGACAAATGAAATTGATACCTCATGAGAAAATTTGTACGAGGGATATCATATTTACCCATCAGCTTAATCTTCTGGTTTCTTCGACCAGATTTGCATATCTATTTTCATAAATCACATCCTAGCTGTTATTACAACGCGTCTACACTCTCCCGAATATCAAGAGTACAATCACCTTTAAGTGAAGGTCAGACACTGGTGATTTGTGAGAAATATTCCATGCTAATAAAACGGAATAATTGAGTTATTATCAAAATATTCAATTATCGTAAAGTATGGTCAGTGTGTTTTATTTGACTTAAATATTTGAACTTAAACAATGATTTAGGAAAATGCCAAGTACGAAGCTAAAGTAATTAATAAACGACCACTAGACGTTCTTTTTAATTCGCAAAAAAAATACATCTACTATTCACAGTGGTTGTAAGAATTTGTTTACATAGTGTGTGCAGCTGAAACGTCGGATCAATCGCATATTTGCTATACGATTTGTGTCATCCATGGTGCAGTTTAAATATTCAGCTGCCAAAATAAATATATTTTTAAGTTTTATCCAATGCTGAACAATAATACAATCTGGAAAAAATTATAATTTAAAAATATAATTTCTAAGAATCGTCAAACAGCTATTGCACTGTAACTCTAATATTTGCACATCTGCATATCTGAGGTTGATTGGCAGCTGTCGATTTGTAAGAAACTGATACTGTGTCGATATAGTTTCACCGCCAGTTACTCTTAATGAAAACGTGCATTTGAATTACAATAGTATTTAATTATCTATTCATAATTTATTCTTACTATAACGAATGGAAATTGGAGTTGCGTAATATATTTAAAGTAACATACCTCTGTTATATAACATGTTTTCAAATACTGATTGCGCTGAATGATTTCATTGCCTCGCCCCCAAACAACGAATCTACGGAAGGTTTAAATAACTCTTCATATTCCTATAACTCCAGCCCGCCTGTGATCCATACATTGTAAAAAGATGAAGACGTTGAGACAATGGAATATTCTGTTTATAATACTTGTGCATGGTGTCCAGTCATCAAGTAAGTCAGACATTGTGTTGTAATATACGATAAATTATTTACCTGTACAAATTAATGTCAAAGATAGCACAGTTTTGATACTTGTGGTCCGGTTAAACAATTCGTATTACTAACAAGTACCTCTATCTCATTTTGCCCACTTCTGCTTACTACTAATTTCATAGTTATTTTAAATAACATCTTACTTATGTTATTTTATCAGGGCCATTCATGTTACGAATGGACGCATCATCAAATGCCTTGTACAAAGGCACTCTGCCAACACTAGACGAGTTCACTATATGTTTGTGGATTAATGCCAACTCGACCTATCAGGGACATGCAGGGGCCCCTCTATCGTATGCTACCTGGAACTCCGACAACGAATTACTCTTATACGATATTTATTCATTCAAAATCTTCGTCAAGGGCACCACTGTCGAAACAAACGAGTGCATTGCAGTCGACAGATGGATACACGTATGCGTGTTATGGAGAAGTGATACGGGCTACTGGGCGCTTTACACAGATGGTACGAATATATTGGATGGAACAGGGCTTTCTACTAACCTAATTGTAGATTCCGGCGGATCCATATCGATCGGACAGGAACAAGATTCAGTGGGTGGCGGTTTTGATACGAAACAGGCTTTAGTTGCGGATATTGCCCACGTGGGAATCTGGAGTACCACTATGGACCCCGCCGCCATAAGTAATCTAGCAAATGACTGCAGTGGTAAACTACAGGAAGGCGACATATTCAAATGGGTTTTGTTAGATCTGAATTTGTCTGGGACAACTGAAGTGCTAAATTCAGACATATGTGGTAGGAGGTTTCACTCTATTTGGCTGTATTATGATATTAGCGCGGGTATTAGGCTGTACGATTCTATTTGGCTGTACGATTCTATTTGGCTGTACGATTCTATTTGGCTGTACGATTCTATTTGGCTGTACGATTCTATTTGGCTGTACGATTCTATTTGGCTGTACGATTCTATTTGGCTGTACGATTCTATTTGGCTGTACGATTCTATTGGGCTGTACGATTCTATTTGGCTGTACGATTCTATTAGGATGTACGATTCTATTTGGCTGTACGATTCTATTTGGCTGTACGATTCTATTAGGCTGTACGATTCTATTTGGCTGTACGATTCTATTTGGCTGTACGATTCTATTAGGATGTACGATTCTATTTGGCTGTACGATTCTATTAGGCTGTACGATTCTATTAGGCTGTACGATTCTATTAGGCTGTACGATTCTATTAGGATGTACGATTCTATTTGGCTGTACGATTCTATTTGGCTGTACGATTCTATTAGGATGTACGATTCTATTTGGCTGTACGATTCTATTAGGCTGTACGATTCTATTAGGCTGTACGATTCTATTAGGCTGTACGATTCTATTAGGCTGTACGATTCTATTGGGCTGTACGATTCTATTTGGCTGTACGATTCTATTAGGATGTACGATTCTATTTGGCTGTACGATTCTATTTGGCTGTACGATTCTATTAGGCTGTACGATTCTATTAGAATGTACGATTCTATTTGGCTGTACGATTCTATTAGGATGTACGATTCTATTTGGCTGTACGATTCTATTAGGATGTACGATTCTATTTGGCTGTACGATTCTATTAGGATGTACGATTCTATTTGGCTGTACGATTCTATTGGGCTGTACGATTCTATTTGGCTGTACGATTCTATTAGGATGTACGATTCTATTAGGCTGCACGATTCTATTAGGCTGTACGATTCTATTAGGCTGTACGATTCTATTAGGCTGTACGATTCTATTAGGCTGTACGATTCTATTGGGCTGTACGATTCTATTTGGCTGTACGATTCTATTAGGATGTACGATTCTATTTGGCTGTACGATTCTATTTGGCTGTACGATTCTATTAGGCTGTACGATTCTATTAGGATGTACGATTCTATTTGGCTGTACGATTCTATTAGGATGTACGATTCTATTTGGCTGTACGATTCTATTAGGATGTACGATTCTATTTGGCTGTACGATTCTATTGGGCTGTACGATTCTATTTGGCTGTACGATTCTATTTGGCTGTACGATTCTATTAGGATGTACGATTCTATTAGGCTGCACGATTCTATTAGGCTGTACGATTCTATTAGGCTGTACGATTCTATTAGGCTGTACGATTCTATTGGGCTGTACGATTCTATTGGGCTGTACGATTCTATTGGGCTGTACGATTCTATTGGGCTGTACGATTCTATTTGGCTGTACGATTCTATTAGGATGTACGATTCTATTAGGCTGCACGATTCTATTAGGCTGTACGATTCTATTAGGCTGTACGATTCTATTAGGCTGTACGATTCTATTAGGCTGTACGATTCTATTGGGCTGTACGATTCTATTTGGCTGTACGATTCTATTAGGATGTACGATTCTATTTGGCTGTACGATTCTATTTGGCTGTACGATTCTATTAGGCTGTACGATTCTATTAGGATGTACGATTCTATTTGGCTGTACGATTCTATTAGGATGTACGATTCTATTTGGCTGTACGATTCTATTAGGATGTACGATTCTATTTGGCTGTACGATTCTATTGGGCTGTACGATTCTATTTGGCTGTACGATTCTATTTGGCTGTACGATTCTATTAGGATGTACGATTCTATTAGGCTGCACGATTCTATTAGGCTGTACGATTCTATTAGGCTGTACGATTCTATTAGGCTGTACGATTCTATTGGGCTGTACGATTCTATTGGGCTGTACGATTCTATTGGGCTGTACGATTCTATTTGGCTGTACGATTCTATTGGGCTGTACGATTCTATTGGGCTGTACGATTCTATTGGGCTGTACGATGCGTTTCACTGTGTGTATTAAATGATGCTGTATACAATGATATACTCATTTAAATTCAAAATAACATAGAATTCTTTTCTTTTTATATATTGTTTCTACAATAGCTTCAGGTGAGTTATTTTAAAACTATTTTATCATTTCTTATAGAAATTGTAGCACTAAAACGTGTATAACGCCATACGCGTCATATATGAAATTTGACTTGTTAATTAACTTGACGCTAAAGACAATATTGTCAATTCCAGCGCGGATTAATCTAACGAAACTATTTGTTTATCATTCTTTCCAGCTTATTCTTCTTCGATCGAAATCATCACACCAACTGACTACTATGAGAATGGTGAAACCGTGACCTTTAATATAAACATAACAATTGACAGAATACAAAATATTAGTAACTTATTCATGGTAAATTCAACGATAAAGTGTTTAACGGATCAGGTAATTATAAATAATGGAACATAGCAAACACGAACATAATGACATTTGTATGTTTGTTTTAAATTGTTATATACTAATGTCATCAATCAAATATGTATATAGTATATCTCGTCGACACATTTAATACACAATACTCTCTCAAAAAAATGGGCAGATTTATATTTACTACTAATTTCGAGATAAAATTGTCAAAATAACTTTCAGTTAATAATTAATTACTAACTTTAACATGGGAATTTCGCGCTTGCATTAATTTAACGTGGCCATCGCTAGCTATGAAATTAAGTACTAAGTAAACACAACTTCGGTGATTTGACTACGAATATTCTAAAATTGGGGAGGTCGTGACAACGACAAAACTCCATTTGGCTTCTCGAATTGCCAGTACACCTGTTTCTGGCGGCCTGTGAACCAAGGGTAAATTATTTATATTTATTTGTACAATTACTTTACAACACAGTGCAATTAATTACAAAAGTAAGCAAAATACAAGGACAAATCTAACTTGAGAATATAATGGCGTAGACCTGTGGCCAGCCATAAGCACCTTAGTCAGCTTAGTAATCCCATCTAGTTTGTGTTAATACTCAATTCTTACTGGTTTCTACCAACAAATGAAAAAATGTTCAAACTACAGAAATCAATATGTTCATAACTTTTAGTTTTACAATAACTACACGGCTCCACTCTAAATTGATTATTAGTATCGAGTATATATTCTATTCTATATCCGCACGCAACTGAGTTGCAGTACTAGTGTAAAAATCACACATACATTTATACAGGCTCCTAATAATTGATTGACGGCTGATATGTTTATTTCATTATTTGATTATCTGTTCAGTCAGGTTTGTTGTCGATTGATATACACTCATTAAATATCAGTGCGTGTTGTGAAGAAGTGATGAGAAGAGTTTCTATAGCAACGTCGAAAATAAACAACACAGTAAGTAAAATAAAAAAAATATTATTCGATTATATAAGTAACATCACTAATTATTCCAAGGCCTTGAATATATTTATATTGTATTGATTATTATTATTTGATTGGATTCTTTACAGGAGATACAATATTGTGACGACAACTCTCTAATAATTTCGACAGATACTAGTTCCCTGATTGATACTGATTTATTTCTGTTGAATGGTGAATTTCAAACTATACTCCCCGGTAAGTAAGACTGTTGCTACAAACTTTCGATATAGTCTAGGAATATGTGCAGTAATCACGTCAACTAGTGTCTGAAGAGTATGTATTTATATTAATATTCTACCTCACACGACTCGCCTCTGTCGATCAGTTACCCGAAGAATTCTTATTTTCCTTGGAAATCTGAAATGGAGAAGGAGTAGTAACTACACACAACGCAACAGTATATACGTAATTGCTTTCTTTAAAATCAATGTCATGTATTTATGGCCATATCCGAATATATAATCGCCGTTATAGGTAACTGGCAAGTGTTTGTACTTAGTTTTTATTATGTTTAACTTATAGATTATCTATATACAAACTCCGAGATTGTCTGTATCACAAACGCAACGATTTTAACAAGAGAACAGTTTTCCTACACAATGCATGACAGCATATCGATTGTCTCTGTTAGTCCAACAATACAATTCGTAAACCAACGATCGGACATTATTAAGGGAAATTTAACTGACAGTGTCATAATAAAGATAGATTTTCCGAAAGGAAGATTTAACATCGCCATCACCGTCATTTTGTCGAATGATGGACCGGGAGAGATTACCGTCGAGAGTACTGCACTGTTAACAGCTGGGCAGAATATCCATTATGTCACGACAAATGACAGTGTATATACATTGTCTGCGAATGCATGGAACGACATAATTACAATTTCGACAAGACACGTGGAAGGTTCTAGCACAACACACATTTGGACTGTAGTTAACGCTACTTATCCATTGTATATTACCAATGGCAATGTCGACGATGTAGAGAATTCGCTGACTATTGCGCTACATGTATTGCTTTGTGGTAAACCGACGTCTGGAAGTGATGTACCTGTCGTGGCTGTGGCCGTGCTTGATGTTGGTGGACCTTATGTGTGGCAGGCATTCACAGAGTTGTTAATCGATGATACAGACACAATTGATTTTGCAGTAAATGCTCCGCAGTTTCACTATTACGATGAGTAGGATTTTTTTTTACATATTTTAATAAAATATATTTAGTTATGCCTACCTTTATTGCTTGTGGTAATTAAATATTTCAACTTTAATGTATGAACTGAATGATGTCTTTTTACAATTTCCGTAAACTAAGATTAATCTTTCTCAATGGTTTATTATTACAGTATTTCTAAAGCGAATGTTACTTTGGATATTTGGTTTGATAATAGTGTTAGTAAACAAATATTTGAAGTCAATATCACATTAATAGTCACGCCTTTCGTCCATTTCCTGGATTTTGAATCATGGGTAGGACTCCCTGACAGACCAATAGAAGTACAAGATAAGTCAAGGTGGAAATTACTGGTGAGATTATTGATGTTTTAACCCATTGACCCGGCTGTTCTATAACAAGCGAGACATGTGATACTCTTAGTTAGATATCATGTAGTCAAATTATAAAATACCAGACTATTTCCGATCTTTGTTACGTGACGCGTTATCCACAAAAATATGTTTTCTCCTCTTGCGATGAGAGGAATCCAGATTAACTATTTCGGTTTTTGTTTAGGTCAATACAATGTAGCACTGCTGGAGATACACTGGTGTCTATGATACGACACACATGTGATATTTTGTATGCTGTCAACTAATACAGCTAACGAGACGATGTAAGGGGATACTCTGCTGCTGTTGACTTCATAAAAATAGTTCTTGCTCGACAAATGTTTTGGAGGACTAGAGACATTCCATCTAACACAAAAGAAAGTCGTATGTTATTAAAAAATGTTGCAAATGTTCGAACTAGATGATCAATACATACAACAACAATTAACTGCAGCTCTCATTCCGTCATTACAGATTAACAAACTCACAACACTTTCCAACATTTCTATAACAATATCAACTGCGATTGACAATGGCGTACTAAATCCAGACGTAGATGGCGTGTATATGATTGGAACTGTGGAACTGCATTACAGACTACTCAATAGTACATGTGATATACCAACGATCTCGAATATGAAAGCCATTCAAATGAATTACAACATTTTGTCAGGTAATTAACGCAGTCGTTGTTGATATTGTCTTATTTACAACATTAGGGGTTCAATAAAATACACCATTATCAGTTTTCATGAAACTATATTTCTAGAATGCTGTGGAAGTTTCTAAAGTGGTGAAAATGCTTGATATAAACTATGATGTAACATAATAATATATCTTTAATAATCAACTGCTATATAAAAATAAAATAAGTAAATTGTTAGCTTATGTGATATATAGTAGATAACTGGCACTTCCATGTGCGAAATAAAGTGAAAATCTTGCCTCACCCATACAAATCTTACATTTTAGTATTTTTTTGTAGCTGAGTATGTGGAAGATAATCTAGAATCAGGTAAACTTTTATTGGATATTGTATTATATAATATGTTTCTATGTATCTAGGTTTAAACATGATGTATTGATTTGTGAAACCTGGCAGGGCATGAATGCATTTCCGAGTTGTAAACATAATTATAGTGCTGACTTTTGATTGTGCACGTGTTGTTAGACAACCGACGCTGTGCCGATGACAGTGTTCGAGACATCCTATCATCAGGGACGTGCCGATTGATTAGTGTTAACATTGGTATTTTGCTTAAATAATACTTATTTGACTAATGATAAGAGCATAAGTGGAAACACGAAAATGGTACAGTTGATTACATACGTTATTCTGTTAACTAAAATTAATTGATATATTTCGCTCAACCAATGTGAAATGTGTGTAACACATACATTTGGTTATGGAATAATAATATTATATGTATGTCGTGTTTTCGTTCCAGTGGGATGCAATGACTCAACGTTATCGATATCAGAAATGAAATACATATGTGTCAGCAGAAATTCCAGGTAATGAAATACACTGCACTGCGGTGACAATTATGTGAGTATATCAAACGTGACTTAACCATTTGCATCAGTTTGACATATTTTGTTTTTTGCAGGCGTTATTGCCTATTGAATAAAGAAGACGATTCTGTGTACTGGTCAGGTAAACAATTATAAATTAGTTACCAATTGTATCATAGTATTTAGCATGTAAAAATCGTCGTTCTGACTAATTGGAATAATAACCCAATATAATCTATCAAATAACCAATGTCATTGCTATTAGGTTACAGATTTTGAGAAACAAATATTTATGGTAAATCAGTATCTTTCGAACATCGGTTTGAATTCTAAAACACGCAGAAAAAGTGTTGGCGACTTAATAAATAAGGAGAACGTAAAAAACATCAATTTACTACGTTGTCTTTCAGCAATATATAGATTACGATATAATTTCAAATAAATGTCGACAAAGTTAAAAAACAAACATGATTTCGACTACGATAAGGTTAGCATTTACGTTGTCACCAGGTGTATATACAATATCCTTGGAGCAAATCCAGATTTGAAATGCGTATCTGCAGGTTTTTACAGATAAATATTCAAGATTAGTAGTAGTATCCACTCGAATTTGTACACCAGGCCTTCTTATGCAAATCCGACAATACGTCTGTTCATGTTTCCTCACGTACATCTCGGTATATAATTCCGGAAGATTGTTCGTTACATTTGCAGTACAATATCAAATAATGTGTCATAGTCATTGAGATATCTAATTATATTTCATCTCTCTGTAGTGATAAGCAGACAACCTCTTTATATTACCTCAATATTTGCTGGAGCATTATTAGGCAGTGGATGCGATCGCGAAATAAATGTGATAAGCGAAGACAGAGGGCGCACGTGGCATGCTGTACCTGATCTAATTTCCTATGTAAACCACACAACTGACAATCAAGGTATGAATATTTGTATGTATTATTGTAATGGTTTTATTCCAGACATAGTTCATATATAAACCGTCACAATCGCAATGTATGACAATATTCACATTACTTTTTTAGTTACGTACGAGAATACGACGACGAGCACAACGATTGCACAACCTACAGTAAATTCGCTTGCTTGCAGTGTAAGCGCCCTCACATTACCAGCCAGATTCGGGCTTGAAATGATTGACATGTCTAATATGTTTCAACCAATCAGAAGACAGGCTAATTAACATATCAACTGAGACTGTGTAAACCATACACACTTTCTTTGATAAAATTAGATCCCGAAAACTTGCGTTCTCGGAAAAAAACAATGGTTACTCAATTTTTTTGGCGTCAACAACATGGTAACATAGCGCGAGACAAGTAAACACACAGGCACGCGCGATGTACGGTTTATTGTTATGATCCGTGGCTCGGCTGCTCCATCCACTGTATGACGTATACACAAATTTACAAGCCCGAATCTGGTCGGTAATGTGAGGGCGTTTACACTGATGGCAAGTCTGTTGGGATTTCGCGGTCACATGACTTTCGCGTTCACCCCTTTACGCAATTTATATTCATTTTTCAAGAATTTTTCATCGGAATCGCAACAGACTGCAAGCAAGTCTAGAGTAACGTCAATAAAAGACGGGAACAATTGCTTACGAAATATTTTAGACGAATGAATTGATTTTAGTTTATCAAAATGTGTTGTTCAGTGTTCATTATTGTAATATACGCAATATTCTGTATTTACGTTTTAGTATCTGTTGTTGAGGTTGTATCATGATCCGATGCCTGGAGAACAGTTGTCTGTCAACCATCACACTTAAACAACCAACTTGGTGTCTACGTTACTTTCGAAGTTGTTGAGAGCAGCGGATGCGTTTGTGTGACTACAACATACCCAGGACACAGTTCTAAATTTAAGCACTCTCCCAGAAGTTGACATGCTGTCACTATGACAACCAGCAACTTCGTATATAAATCATCACAAAGTGTTTTCGAATTGAATCGAATGCTATAAAATTTGTCACTAATTATAACATTATGTGTTGATATTTTTAGAATGATAGTAAAAACATACGGTAAAATACAATTGGTATCTTGGATGCAGATAAATGTGTCACTGGTCGTGTGCCATATATTTTATTTTTTGTTTTTTCCTGATAATTTTAAAATAATTTTTGTGTCCGAAGGAAATAAAAAAAAACAAATGGTATGTTTCAATTTCATTGTTTTTAGGTAAATCACTTGCACTGTTCCGAATCATATATCATTTGTACGTTGGTGGAAATGAAACATATATAACTCCTAGCATTCAAATACAACGTAAAGCAATATGATATAATAAGAGAAACCACCAAATAGATTTAGCTTAGAATCTCTCAAATTTTAATATTTTAGTGCTCTGACAGCTGATATGCTTCTGGATTTTATTATAAAGAGACAAGTGGGTCAATATTTGTTGCACAATTTTATAGGTGTTTAAGTCACATAGATGCGATTATGGTAACGGTGGCCGACTTGAATAAGTCTATTTAAATGACATGCAATTGTGATAAAACCCGTAATGAATTGGTCTTACCAATGTCATTGGCGGATTTAGATGGGGGCTGAGGGGGGCGCGGCCCCCCTATTTTTAACAACCAACAGGGCTTCACGCCATCGGCGCTCGCGAACTTGGCCTTAGGCCAACTTATCGGCCCCCCTATTCCAGAATCCTAAATCCGCCCCTGGATGTTAAGGTCATAAAACCCGATATACTAAATTAAGTTGTCCTTAGGATTGTTTCGTTGAATTATTTTTTTCAGGCAGTTACTATAAAATTAATCTTTGTCTGTGGATTTGTCTTAATGATATTAACATTCCAGTCTGCTCTAATGAACCATTCAACGAGAGAAACAGAAAAACATTACCACCGTTACAAAATGTAATTTAATAATAATAACCACTAAGGAAATTTACAAATACATCGTTTGACCAGAGAGGGCAGCAGTCATTTTTGGCTACTCGCCTCTTTTCAACAGAAAGGCAAATGTACACAAGAATATACCCTAGAATTACAAAAGTACTGAAACCAAAATTACGGGTTAGCTTTGTCATATTACACCTATCGAATTGTTCTAAGCCTTTTTCTGCAAAAAAAAATAATTTGTCGCAGTATGTAGGATGGCAAAATGAACACTCTTTGTACATTGACGAAAAATGCGGAACGACGTTGACAAAATCAAATAGCTTACGATCACTCCAGACTGCGTGAACTCTGCGGTTGTCATTAACCAAACACATATTGATTGATAATGGCAATTTTAATGATTCACAGCACACGTTATTACAGTTAATTACTTCTAATCATGTGTGTAGTGTGAATTAGCGTCTAGGCAACTGGTCTCTGTGGATGCAATATTGAACATGCACGATGCTAATATGCGAATAAATTCAAATACACTAAACAGTCTGTTGCAATTTATGTCAAATTGAGGTCAACCCTTTTCTGAATCATGACAGACTCAGTCTGAATCAGGAATGGGGCGTATTCTGTTGTATTTTAGTTATGTTGTATCTTAGTTAGGTTGTGTTCTGTGTATGTTGTGTTTTGTGTTTGTCGCATCCTGTTTTGTCCTGGGTATGTTGTGTTCTGGGTATGCTGGGTCATGTGTATGTTGTGTTCTAGGTATGTTATGTCTTGGGTATGTTGTGCCCTGGATATGTTGTGTTCTTACTATGTTGTGTTTTGGGTATGTTATGTCATGTGTATGTTGTGTTCTTAATATTTTGTATTCTGTGTATTCAGTGTCCTGGATATATTGTACGTTGGGCGTTCTGTGTATGTCATGTTCTGGGTGTGTTGTGTCCTGGGTGTGTTGTGTCCTGGGTATGTTGTTTTCTGGGTATGCTGTTTTCTGGGTATGTTGTGCTATGGCCATGTTACGTCCTAGGTATGTTGTGTTCTTACTTTGTTGCGTTCCGGGTATGTTGTGTTCTCACTATGTTATGTTCTGGGTATGGTGTACTAGATATGTTTTGTTTAGCATTTTTTTGTCCTGGATATGTTATGTTCTTGGTATGTTATCTCCTGGGTTTGATGTGTTATGGGTATGCTGTTTTCTGGGTATGGTGTGTCATGTGTATGTTGTGTTCTTAGTTTACTGTGTTTTGGGCATGTTGTGTTCTGGGTATGTTGTACTATGTCTATGTTATGTCCTGGGGATGTTATACTCTGGGTATATTGTGTTCTGCGTTTTTGTGTCCTGGGTATGTTGTGTCCTGGGTATGTTATGTTCTGGGTATGTTGTGTTCTATATATGTAGTTTTCTGCGTGTTTGTGTCCTTGGTATGTTGTGTTCTGGGTATACTATGTCCTGGGTATAATGTGTTATGGGTATGCTGTGTCCTGTGTATGTTGTGTTCTTCGTATGTTGTTTTCTTGGTATGTTATATCCTGGGTATGTTGCGGCCTGAATATGTTGTGTTCTGAGTATATTGCGGTCTGTGTATGGTGTGTCCTAGGTGTGTTGTGCTCTTAGTATATTGTACTCTGTGTATTCGGTGTCTTGGATATGTTGTATTATGGGTATGTTGTGTTCTGTGTATGTCATGTCCTGGGTGTGTTGTGTCATGTGTATGTTGTGTACGTAGTATTTTGTATTCTGGGTATGTTGTGTCCTGTGTATGTTGTGTTCTTAATATGCTGTGTTCTTGGTATGTTTTGTTCTGAGTATGTCGTGTTATTGGTATGTTATGTCCTGGATATGTTTTGTTCTGAGTATGTTGTGTCCTTGGTATGTTATGTTCTGAGTATATTATGTTCAGAGTATGCTGTGGTCCACATGCGTTGTGTTCCTGGAAACGTGTTCGTATTAAGTTGTTGACTTGAACACACTATTTTTTGGTACCTTGGTAAATAACATACACAATACTGTGACACAAAATATTTTACGGAATCGTGATATTTGTCTGTGAACTGTGATTGTGATGAATGGAAATAACCAATAACCACCCATAGGTGTGCATGCCACGCGTTTTGTAAAACAGGTCATGTTATATGTAATATATGAATACGAGCAATTCATAAAACTTGCAACATATGCGACATCATTCAATAATAATCAGAAACTAAATGTGGCCAAACATTTTGTACAATCATGCGCGTTGCGCCGATTTACGAGGTTATTTGTCAATCAAATGACAGACAGACAGACAGACAGACAGACAGACAGACAGACAAATAAACAATTAACAGTTAGTTGTGAAATATTGTAGATATCTAGCATATATGCGTTAAAGCAATCGGGCTGGTAGTTTTCTTGAATATGCCGAAAATACAAATTTTGACCAAAAATGACTAAAATATTTGGTAAAAACAGAGAATTATTGATATCCTTATACATGAACAAATCTTAAAGAGGTTCACCCAAGGTACTTTCATCTAACACATCAAAGAAACTCGGCTGGTAGTTTTTAAGAAGAAATCAAATTGCAATTGTTGAAAATCACCAATATGAAAGGTTCCACCCGGCACCCTGTCATAAATAAATATCAAGGAACCATAACTTAGCGCATGTTTGTGACCCGTCTTATTAGAATGCCCCCGACCCCTTCATTAATTGAAAACACGTTAACGGCATTAAAGTCTGGAATTCAATTTCAGTTGCACCTTTTTAACGAGTATTACATCCTTTTATGATCAATCTGGGTTCAATCGAACGACCGGAGTTGCAGTAACAGAATGGTTGGCCACACGGTGAGATGCATACATATCTTTCCATCGCTATACTCATTATTCTATATTGTGGAAGCATGTGGACATTTGCCTCATATTCAGCATAGCTGCACGAATCTGCTTATTCAACATAGATTTGTGATATTGTACAGTCTGGTTTTGGTTAATTGTCAATAAATGCATGGTCGAATAATTTTCCATGTATCTATGAATGTGGTTTGTCTACTAACAGTTCAGACCGAGACATACAATATATATATATAGATATATATATTACTGTATAAATCATGACGCAACGTTATAAAAACTATCGTCCATCCTAAGAACACTTCAATCGGTGTATATTGTGAAATAAATTGCACGTATTATGTATTATGTATAGTAGTGAAGGAATTGTGAGCAATTACTATTTACGCTTACGTGATTTCTGCATTTGAATTAGTTCAGGCTCGCTGAATATCACGTGGTACATGTATTTAGAGCTGTTGTCACTTCATTCGAGTAAATATCTGGCCTCGTAATTACGCAAACACTGGTTGCCAATGTTGGTGTTATTGTCACTTGTTGCGTAGCACATATGTCTCGTATAAATTACACGACATCATCGTATACAACGAAGTGATGTAGCATTGATTGAAAGAATTGGCGATGTCATGTGACATTAAGTTTACTCGTCACTTGAATGATATACTTATTTACTTGTTACAAAGACTAAATGACATTGACGAGACGTTTAACAAGTTTCTGTCTGTCTTTGTAAATTTATTATATACCTATCGCTATCGCTTACGTAATACTAAATAAGTAATCTCCTATGGGTAATGTGATCTGTTTGATCGATTTATACTATCACACTGCTCACCGCGATTCGATTACTACGCCCTCAGCAATCCTCTTTGAAACTTGCTAGTTTCGTTTATAATACCTACAATATCAAAAATATGAAAAGTCAGAAGTTTATAAACATGCGTCGGGGTCTTGCCGAGTACAACCAATTAAAGAGGAATATGCTACTCACTTCTCTACATAGCTTCTCTTTATTTTGTAGCACAAAGAAAAATACCAGCCCTGATCCAACATTATTGAATCTCGCGAATGTTGGTTATCATGATTTCTACTTAATTACGAAACTCAGAAGTTGTGACATAATACACATGCGACAGTATTGTTATATCAATGTTTGCCAATAATGCAGGGGCGCAAACCATAGGAATTGCAGAACAAGTTTGAGTTTACATTTTAAAGTGAACCACGCTGCGTGCAAGAAACCAAAAGAACATTGGTTTAGTGTTTCCAGTGAACTCTGTATATAAGGTTTATGATGTGTCTTATGAGAGGGGATTTGTGTCATGTAAGCATTAGTAAGCACTGACTTAGCCGACGTAGATCAGTATTATATAGCGGCGGTTATATGACACGATATATAGATTATTAAACATGCAAGCAAAACATTGTGTTCATTTTCAGAAAGCGAGGACGCAGAAGAATACAGTTGAGCTCGTTATTCGGTCCATGACTAACCAGTTCTTCATTACTGTCTGGTGCGTAATAGAATTGTGAAATTGACCAATATTATACGCACACATCAGACGATGCGAGATTGAATTTGTTCAATTGGCGTATGTGGGTTGATTAGCAATCAAGCACAAACGAAGCCTCTGTTGACATTTATAAGATTGTTACAAGAACGTATCCATCGGGATTAAGAACATTTTTGATATGATGTAAGTGGACTTCCAAATTATACGGATCTCGTTTGATGGTGAATGTATTAAATTCTTGGCCGAATTAGACAAAACAAAATTATCAAGACAAGATTAAACATTCAATTTGAGTGAATGCTCGCTGTATAATTCACCAATGGCTTCCGTATTGCCCCTTGCACAATGACATCGACGCCTTTTCTTGAATCTAGAACATTTGTAGATCGTTAGCTGAATAATGTGCGCGTTGTCACGTGTCACCGAGGTGGAATGTTGATTTATGAGAGTACTAAACATTTCCACTAACGAGGGAATATGAAAAGCTATTCATACCAAAATATTGACAACACAACGTATGGTACTGTATTATACATTCACAATTAAATAGTAAATTATCTTTCCCAATTACCAGGTGCTAATGTTGAATGACGGTCCATCTAAGATAGCTTATTGTAAAAGAGGTCTATGCAAAGCACCATGACCATTGTATAAACTCAGTACTCACTCATCTGTGGATATGACCGTACACATCCATCTGATAACAACACTGATATATGGATTATTTCACAATATGTATAATTTTGTTAGTCGTTACAAATGGTTTTCGTCTGACTTTTTTTATCCGAACATTAACTAATAAAGCATTGTTAAACACAAAGCCGCTCGACTGCAGTGATAGCTTGATAATGGTGACTTATCGGGACGATTTACAGACTTCTGAAATTTAATATCCACGTATTGAAATACAGGAGAATGCGGTTAAAACATGATGTGAATTGCAATATACATTGCAATGTACATACACACGATACAGGTCAATACAAGGTTAGAATATTTAAATAAATATTGGCGCGGTAACAATGTAACATATTATTGCGGATAGCGTAACACGCTGCTCGGAGCATAACATTTGTAAAATACCTGAACAAACAAGTGCACTGAAAAACAATATCAGGAAAAGATCTCGAGTTGGAGAAGCATAACAGCCTACAGGCTTGGGATACTTTCTACTCTGAGATGAGAGCATATGCTAGAAGCATAAACAATTTTAATATACGCGCTGAACCATGTATTACAATAGGTCAATGCACGACGTCTGTTAGGGTGACCAAACCACAGAGCGTTATTATAAATGTGACCTGACATAAGCATTTTGTAAGCACAGCTGACTGTGTTTATAATGAATTTAGACATATTTAGAGCTCATTTACTGAATTTGAGGTATGAATTATGTATGTTAACACTTTCTAAACCTGGTGTACATAATACATTGAAAAGACGCAATATAAATGTCGTCGACATCAGTTAATTGTGCTGTTGCGATAACATCAGCTAGATTGAATTATATCGTATTATAGAGATTGTTAACACTTGGTAGCCTGGAATAATAAGTCAATAGGTAAATAAAATACTTCAGTACCTTGATAAATTCATGAATTTCCAGAAACTAAATTACCCAAGATCTAATGAAAAAGTAATAGGGTAATTTATCGTTTTATTAACTCAAGGTACTGAAGTATTTTATTTACATATTGAAGGTATTACCACGAACCTCCACCCAATGCCAGTCAAAATGACAGAAGTGTTACGCCCGTACATTTGTAACAGCCGTGTTATGTTACACTAGCGTTTATTTTCGGTTATGTGGTTGACAAAAATAGTAACTGACTTGACAGATATCAGTGTTATACATTAGTTTTGTTTATACTATATTGATGATGGTTATATCACTAGGCTTATTGGGACATTAATATAATGCCATGTTTATTCCACCCACAGAGTCATGGGAACATCATAATCCAGATAAATGTCATCAGTTGGTCGGCAAACTAATCTAATTGAGCTTATGTGGGCGTAAGACTTAGCTACGCAATGTTTAATCCTTGGCTTCACGAATTCCACATGGATTCTTATTTGAATATGGGGGATTGATAGGACCACTAAATAATCACACAGTTGTGCATCGAAATGACCAAATTTTATTATACGACACATCACATACAAGCGCAACTATGGGTCTACAATCGTGCAGGCTATCCGCCATGTGTATATGTATAGATTCAACGTCATATCCGATACTGAATGTAGTTGGCATTCGTGGGAAAGGAGTTTACATTTCTCCAACTCTAATGGACATTGGCGAATGCTTTTTGACATGCTTTGGAATCTTACGCGTGAAGTGTTACCGACACAACATGTTTTGTCTTTGTCTTTTTCGGTAGACCATGTAGATATATGTGATCCTCTTAAAATCCTGAAACCGATATCTGCAGCTCTATGGTATGCCGTTAGCTAATACAAGAAGAGTTTACAATACGTAGAAACATCAAACCAACTAATATAATTCACATGATTGTAATTGTATATTTCTGCAAAATAAAACAAACAATTCAATGATGTTCGTTTTTCAGTTTTGCAAGACACTATACACGGGAGAGATTTATGTTGATTTTAAAGTGGTTTGATATGACACGTGACTACTCTACAAACCTGCATGACACTCTTGGTCTAGCATGTGCTAACGTGTGCATACTCATCGCAAGCACGAAGCATAAGGACGTACTGTTTCAACACGTGGTATTTGTGTATACTTTAAGGTCATCTTCAAACACTCTACTGGGCTCTAAATATCACGTGATGACAAGCCACTCGCCGTATGCTGACCACATATGCGGGATTTTCTACCAAAACAAGCAAAATATCGACCCATTATTAATACGTTTAAACATTGTACACATAGTCCGTGATAGTTTTACATTTGTTACAATTGTGATTTATGTCAGTTTTTATTATAAATAGAGCAATACAAATAAATAAATTATTTATATTATATTTTCTCCATATAGTGCATGCTAGTGCATGCTATTAGATATGTGCATATTACTAGATAATTCCTGAATATATGATAGACGTTAATGTCAATTAGAACTATAACATTGAAAGTCGCCTTGATGGTTAAATCTTGGGGGCTTTTTTTTTTCAAATGAATTGTTAAACAATTGAGAAAGTTATATGCATTGCGCATATTTCAACTAAAACCAGTGTTATACAAAAAGTGTACCCAAACTGCTGAGACGTTTTAACCTGGGCACTTGCATTAATTACCGTCGGTGACTTATTCGATACCTTCCAAAAATCCAAAAAAATACTAAAGCTGGGTTAGTGGCGGCGGCACAGGGGGGGGGGGGGGCAGAGGGGGTGAGCATATCAGAAACCTACATGCAAAATTTCGTGCCGTCGCCTCAGTTTGTACTCGTTAGGCCAGACTTTTTTATTTCTTGTTTCGCGAGTTTTTATAAGGCAATTTTTTGAGGAGAGCGGAGAAAAATTTAATTAATTCTTTTTTTCTATCAGATTTGTGTGATTCACAAAGAATTGATCGGAGAGAAGAAATGAAATAACATTTTATTCCTCGTATAACCTTATTTCTCATCTGCTCGAGACTTCGGTACTTTGATCATGATACTGTCACGAAAATGCAACTTGGATTTGTTATGTGGCGGGCGGTAAAAAAAAAATGAAGATAACATTATATTTTTATTTCATTTTCGGCTCCTGTTCACTCGGCGGGTTCGCGAAACAAAGGATAATAAAAGTCTGGCCTTAGTGTGCACAACAGTCAAAATTGCCATCTTTGTTTATATGAGACTACCGTCCTTCAAGTTGATAGTATATACAGCCCACCCATGATTTAACTAGTAAAGCGCGTATTACTAGACTCAATGCAGCATATATAGCATTGTGTGAATGCATCTACCTAGATTCAATTGTGGTATTCTGTTTTCTGTAATTATTAATATGGCATGTTTAGCTGATAGATAGCAGACTTATAGTATAACTAATATAAATAGCTCTACAAGTTTATACGAATAATTTCTCGTACGCACTTTTAATTTTTTTTAATTTTTTATTTCTATATTCCATTTAGCATGACCTCTGAATGCACAGCTGTAGTTTGTAAAATAATATTATAAAATATTGCATTATATTACATTGAATTGAATAGACGTATAAATCACGCTTATGGTATGTCCTACAAGTCATGCTCACATTACATATTCGCAATTCATACAGTTCCGGTAACAACTGTCATACCAGGGCGTATGTGCGATCCACGAGAGATTTACACGGACGATTCCAGCGAACAATTATTTGAGATGACGCAGGCTTAAAAATACTTTTTTTTAGTTTTGTAACTGACTTGTGTATTATCGTGTATACATGCGTTCTTTTTAAGAGCTAACCACATAATTCAAATGAAAAAAACAAGGAGTAACAATAGTTTGAATAAGTGTGTTCCAACGTGCAAAGTGATTACCAACACACCAATGTTTACAGAGCGAGTCAAACACACGACGTTTTAAGTGAGCATGTCTGGTCTCTGAACCCGCTCCAGAGTAGATTGATTACCACAAAAGACATCTTCCCCAGGGCCACAAGCATAATTATCCCCACAAGAGGGCATTTTAAAACGTAATTGAAAGTTTGTATATATGAGTGGTAAATGGTTTACAGATCCATAACATGACATATCAATAACAATTCTAGCCGACTATGCTAGAGAACGTAGTGCAAAGCAACCCATAACTCCTAAAGCAATAATTAAGAAAACTTGTTTCATGTGAATATTATACAAGTTTGTGTCACGTAATCAATTATCTGAAAAACCTAAAGCTCTGTAGGCTTTCAACTTAAAATCCAAATCACAAAATTATGTTCAGATAGATGTGATTAGCATATAAGAATACGGGTATATGCCTATCACACCAAGGATAATTAACTTTTGTTAATCAATCGCAATGATTAGCATGTTCGGTTTGTACTTCAGCGTTTTTTTTGTGACGAAAAGGGTACATTCTGCCCACGTGCCGGTCTTGCTGAACTCGTATTGAGAATAACGTTTTGTCTGAAGGGTCGTATATAAGTCAATTCCTTTTTCTAGGCTGTAGGATAAATGAATAGTGTCTTTTTCTCTTTCAATTAGAAGCGGAAAACCACAGGTTAACTGAAACCTATATGTCTCGTGCCAAATTACTGTTTGTGCGTTAGGTGTATACTAGTAGTATAATCACGTAGACACCAAATAGGCACAAATTAACCATATAGCCAGTAACATCAAGTCTGTCATTCAAAATGTCAGTTTATAAAGTGATACAATTATCACAAGTCTAAATAAATAATGACATACGTCGATGTGAGCATCTAGGGTTAATACCTGTTCATGGCAACCTTTATAAATATGAATATTGTATTTATTATAAAAAAAACACTTTTGTCTTGAAGGCACTCAATCGTTTAAAAATATTCTGTATTCGTAAATGTACTGAATAAAACTTAGTGAAGAAATCCTGTGTTTCTAAATATACAATCTAAGTACAGTTTATTAGCCAAGGACAATGGGATGGACGTTTTGTTAAGGTGTCCTGGTTAGACATCACGTTATGTGACCACTAATGTTATTGGTATAGATTTTATAGTAGTAAGTCTGGCAATATGCAAACTGATGTTATTAGTATATATTCAATACTTGTAGATGACGTAATTTGTCAACTGGTGTTAGTTATTAGTATAGACTATAAAGCAGCTGTTTTACAATGTCTTGCAAGCCATGTTAGTTTTTAGGAATGATGGTGTTACATTCTGGTTTATTTCTAGTTTGGTATATAATATCACAACATAAGTGTTACATTGGCGTGACGATGATAACTATGTAATCAATATAATACTAGACAATTGATTGTATTACATTTGAAACAGTTTTTGCCCCAAAGGCATATATCCGTGGCCGGACATTTTCTTTGAGATCGTAACTTAAATCCAGTATCCCAACATTTTAGCTTATCGTTATTTTTAACACATGCCTGGGAATAACACGCGTGTAGTACCTTATTAGATGACAAGTCTGCGCATACTAGGCTGGAACCAAAACGAGTCGATCATATACTTTGATTGCCCTATGAATACCGAACTTGATTATTTTTTATTAGTGTGAATAACTCATGAACAGTTTTCCCGGAGAGTACACGTTTTTTATGGATACGGCGATGTTTATATTTAATAAAGCCGGAAGCTAAGTAACGCTGGTAAATTTATGGAATGATTTCATTTAACTTTAATAACTTCTAATTTGGCTGAATTACATTTCATATACATTAAATCTAAATTGTGAATGTTATACATTAATTCTGGAATGAAATTCAAGTTTAACAACGTAAACATCTATGAAACCAATTTCAAGGATTGTTCCTTTACAAACATCACACTCTATTACTTAACTAGCTTCGTGTGTCTGTTTATGCTTTGGTATGTTAGTATAACAACACAGGCGGATGAAACGTTTTGATCAATATTAAGAAAATATAATATTAATAATGCAAAAATTTTTAATTGCTTTACATCGCTATGCCGTGAGCTAAACCAAATCCCTTAATAGATTCACGATTTGGAATTCTTCAGTCGTAAGACATGCTTTCTTAAACTTAGTATGCAAGGTTGTTTAGAGAAAACACCTGACCACCTGCAAGCGAATGCATCAACTGAACAATATACAAAATCAGTCGACATTTATTTCATTGAATTTTTAATGACATCGGTATGTCAAGAAAATACGATAGTAATGTCAAAACATACATGTATATTATAAATGTTTACCTATGGGCTACTAACTCCGCCATGGTTTACAAAACGACTCTAAATCAACTATTTATGTATATAGAGTGATGTAACGGAATACCAACAAAGTGATGTCTTGCATAAACGCTGTATTTCTCGGAGACAAAATGGCGACGGTTTTCACGATCAGTGGCTCTTTCCAAAGAATTGGTTGAGCATCTATCAAGCATGGATCACTATGATTCAAAGTACTATATTTCGTGTAATTATTACGACACAGTTACTGGTAACAATACACAATCATGGCAGTAAATTACCCTATATACATATATGTCAATGTGTGTTTCATAACACATTGCAACATTTCAGATATGAATGTTAAACTCCTGGGAAAGACAAAGTCGGGCAGTATTTATGAGTTCACAATTGTGGTCATATGTATCAAGAAATATGTTAATTCACCTATACTAATATGTCAACCCTACTATGTATTGTTAAGTAATTCATGACACTACCTGTCATACATCACTTTGACTTTGTAAGCAGTATCTATGTATCTTATTATTTATCAGGAATCAGTTTCGATCATTCCCACATCTCAAATGCCATATTATTCTTATATTTAAAATTCTTGTTAATAATCCCTTCAATCTAGCATACCTATGCATATTGATGATGGATACTACTTACATGCGTTATACTTCCTGATATCAACAGACAATTTAAATATCACCTTTATATGCAGTAAAGCAAACGTACGAATATGAGGTACTAACTTTAACTATGTAATCCATAACATATGTTATCTTTATGATGGCAAACAATTCCATAAAAAAAACTACTTTTTATGACAAATACTACATTTATGGTGTCCATAAAAAAACTACTTTTTATGACAAATACTACATTTAAACGAGGGTTGCAATTAAAAACATGTCGTAGGAAGAGCATATCAAATGTCGTCTGCTGTATTTCATATGATTAATATGAGGCCCGATGTAAACAAATTACTTACTCTTTTTTAAATTGGTTATTGCTGTTCTTTGAGAACAATATCCCACTGTATTGTAACGACCTCCATGTCGGCTAGATGAATAATGATGAATTGTTCCAATATATTGCATCAAATTATATACAGTTACTTTACTTTACGAAAACAGAAAACGAAAAGTGAGACGGGAAACGATTTGTTAAACGTCGGGCTGTCAGAGCTAATGATTCCAATTAGCTATATATGCCTTTTCTAAACAAAGAAAGTTATGAACAAAAACCTTTTGTGAACGCAGGCCAGATACTGAGAAACCATCTTCTGGAACAGATCAGACATATGAGCAGTTCGGCCAAGTGTGTGAACCTATACTTGGAGTGTACAAGAATTAACGTGTACCGAAGAATATCAAAGCACTAACATCGTTAACCATGTAAATACAGGTTTAGTATTGCGAAATTAAGTTAAGTATATGTTGAATAAGCCAGCGCCAAAAACTGTCACTCTTGAAAGACAGAATGTGTCAAACTTTGTGATTTAATAGTTTTAACAGGGCCAATTTTGAATCTCAGGAAGACAATAAAGAAATTCAAAAAAATCGGACGTTGAGATAAGATAAGTCTCTTGAAAAACCTTGCTTTAGCGGTATTATATTGAACGAACTGAGTAATGTATACGGTATGCACTGCCAAAATATATTACTACAAAAAGGGGTAATGTCTTTTGTCATAGTCTAGTAGAAAGTTTGACAATCAAATTCAGAAAGGAATATCAGTCAGAAATAAAACGTGATTCTGTGCTTTCAGGTGGATAAGTCGTAGAAAATATATCATCAATATACCTGACAATTAAATTTTGCCTCCCTGTGTTTTATATTTATGTTTTTGCCTCATATGAGAAATCGGAAAGCAGAAGATCACACTTATGTTGCCAGTCAAATATTCAAGCAGGCTGACGAGTCTTATCATTCTAAATTTGGTGATTTTGTACCCTGATACAATGTGTTTTTATCATGTGAAATATGAAAAAGCGTAATTTTAATTTATCTTGTGGTAGGTTCTGATAGCGGAAATATCAGAGATAGATCTTGCTTCCAAGTTTTCCAATATTTTTTCCTGTAATATCCAAACTTGAATAACACCACTCTTGGAAAATACAACATATTTGATGGTAGAAAGAACACATGCTTACGTGTCAAATGACATGCACTTATTTCTATTAACACAATGCAAAGATAATAATGCCATGTTGACAGCAAATATATGTACCAATAGTTACTGGAATTCTTGATACTGATTATTGTGAGACGAAAGAACAGCAACTATCATTACGCGACACATACGTTGGTGAGACTGTGATAACAGAAATGAATCGCAGTGAAACGCGCCTTCATATATAATAAACAATTGATTGATACACAATAACTGTGTTAGTTAATTGACCGTACCATTTCCAATTGCTAAATTAGAAATTGATACCCTTATTATAATGGCACTGTGGAAGCAATGTGCATTGAACAGTTGATTTACAATTTGATTATAAGCAAAATCTTTGGAACGTGGTCACTACTCAAACTGAACACGAGAAGCAATCTATGAAGTAAAATTCAATATTGCAGCCAGCTATAAGAATATTGTAGCATTAAGGCAGACTGATGGATATCATATGGATATAGATGAATGTATATAATATCACATATACATACTACTGTGATATACGTGGATATTGACAAATCAAATAATCTACCGACCGAAATGTTAGAGGCATATCATGAAGTCAACATAGGAGTCTAGGTTCTGTGGACATGCAAAAAGTAGATCACATGTTTTATTGGTCAATTGTGATATGCTGTTGATCGATGAACTCGTTGACCTTAATGACCTGAAGTTGAACTGTAGTAATTAATACACACGTGCAGATGTTATGTGACTTTATAATCCAACGCTAAGATGTTGAAGCCTGACATGTTTCAAAAGCATTGTTTGAAGTTTTTATGGAAAGTGTCTAGAGTAACCCTGTTTTTATCAACTGTAATGAATAAAATATGCAGATCTACAAAAACGGTGTCCAGACCTGCATCAAACGATGGGATAAATGCATACGTCTGGGTGGTTCCTATGTAGAGAAAAACTAATAACTTTGCTAAGTTTCATTAATCTCCTGCTATGGGAAATGGGTCAGGGGCATTACTTATTGAACGTCCCTCGTATCAATACAAACACAATTACGACAAAACGGCATGCAACAGAAAGCTGAAGGTTTGGTGAAAATTGTTGTGTTCACCGTAACGCCATAAGTTACAGCATGCCGTAATGTTGCGGTATTTTAGAAGATATTTTCATTATACCATTTTCATTCTACCAAAGATGGCTGCCACCAGGGTTTGACCGGACTCTATACAAAGAAGTTCGCTGATTCTGTTCTAAACTTGTTGGATTTCGGCCTTCCCATGATGTATCATTGGGAGGAAAAAATGTATAACAATAAGGTTATTACGAGGATATCGAAAATATGCACTCAGTCAATACGCCGTCGCATCGACTTCCGCTGCGCGTCGGTCGATACTCCACTGTACTGTCTTTGTGCATACTTTTCGGTATCTACGTAATAACCTCATATTATTTACATTGGATTGACATAGTAGAGCGTGGTGGTGTACAATGTTGGGTATGAAGCATAGTGTGGCATTCCGTTTTATGTTTAGCTGACTAGTAGTCTGCCATTTGATAATTTTTTTAAATCATTTTTTTATGTTTTAGTTTTTTATTTTCCCCCCAAAATATCTTGCAGCATACGTGATACTGTAACATCCTTAGATTTAAATATAATTTCATTTTTATTCACTTATATATTCAAGATGCAATCATATGCGCCAACATTTTTCAGGTACGCATGCGCAGTAAAGAGCGTCCTACATATTGTGTAACTCCATTGAACCATATATAATTGCAGAGTCTTGGCAGTAGCCTTGAGCTGTGAATAGAATTGCAGAGCCGCATCTCCCCGTACTTCAATCGAGCCACAACGAGACGATGAAATGAGTTATGTACACTTCATTCTGAATACGCTTCCGGCATAAAAACTTGTCAATCTTTTCAGGACCAAATAAATAAAAATGTGAGTGTAGTTTTCCAATTACTGTCCACTGTATTATATTTCAGCAATCGTCGTGTATCGATACATTCAATGACTGTCTGGGCCAGTGGCAATGTGTGGGACATGCGTTACAAAGAAACAGCCGAACAATCACAAATAACAAGAAACGTCCGTACTCTACTGTACTGGTAAATCTTGAATGCACGCACGATGAGCTGAAGAAGTTGTGATAATTTTAATGTCGATTGTTGATTTAATTCTCCGAACTAAGCATATCCAATTTCCGAATTAATAAGTTTAAAAGGCTAGTCCACTTACGTTTGTATCTCTAATTATAGAAAAGGCATCACAACCCATTTTCTGCACAGATATGTGAATATGAGTAATATCCTTAACAATTACAACAATGCAGTACATTTTTTCATAATGTCATTTTGTAAGATGTTGTAAGTGTCGTGAGTGGTTTTGTACCTTGATTTACCTAATTTGTACGGAGGCTGATTGGCGAATTGGAATGTTTCGGCCAAATCTCAGACTGTTCTTGTGAATACACGTTGCTTAAATTGTGAAAGATTTGTCTCATATTTTGAGTTGCCAGGTAGTACGTACCAGGAATGCAAATCTCAATCTCAGTTATGTAATAGTTCGTCCAGTAATGTCGAGCTAATGTACAATTAGTTAATAGTACGTACCAGTAATGCAAATCTCATACTCAGTTATGTAATATAGTTCGTCCAGTAATGTCGAGCTAATGTACAATTAGTTAATAGTACGTACCAGTAATGCAAATCTCATACTCAGTTATGTAATATAGTTCGTCCAGTAATGTCGAGCTAATGTACAATTAGTTAATAGTACGTACCAGTAATGCAAATCTCATACTCAGTTAGGTAATAGTTCGTCTAGTAATGCCGAACTAATGTACAATTAGTTAATAGTACGTACCAGTAATGCAAATCTCATACTCAGTTATGTAATAGTTCGTCCAGTAATGTCGAGCTAATGTACAATTAGTTAATAGTACGTACCAGTAATGCAAATATCATACTCAGTTATGTAATATAGTTCGTCCAGTAATGTCGAGCTAATGTACAATTAGTTAATAGTACGTACCAGTAATGCAAATCTCATACTCAGTTATGTAATATAGTTCGTCCAGTAATGTCGAGCTAATGTACAATTAGTTAATAGTACGTACCAGTAATGCAAATCTCATACTCAGTTATGTAATATAGTTCGTCCAGTAATGTCGAGCTAATGTACAATTAGTTTATAGCACGTACCAGTAATGCAAATCTCATACTCAGTTATGTAATATAGTTCGTCCAGTAATGTCGAGCTAATGTACAATTAGTTAATAGTACGTACCAGTAATGCAAATATCATACTCAGTTATGTAATATAGTTCGTCCAGTAATGTCGAGCTAATGTACAATTAGTTAATAGTACGTACCAGTAATGCAAATCTCATACTCAGTTATGTAATATAGTTCGTCCAGTAATGTCGAGCTAATGTACAATTAGTTAATAGTACGTACCAGTAATGCAAATCTCATACTCAGTTATGTAATATAGTTCGTCCAGTAATGTCGAGCTAATGTACAATTAGTTAATAGTACGTACCAGTAATGCAAATATCATACTCAGTTAGGTAATAGTTCGTCTAGTAATGCCGAACTAATGTACAATTAGTTAATAGTACGTACCAGTAATGCAAATCTCATACTCAGTTATGTAATAGTTCGTCCAGTAATGTCGAGCTAATGTACAATTAGTTAATAGTACGTACCAGTAATGCAAATATCATACTCAGTTAGGTAATAGTTCGTCTAGTAATGCCGAACTAATGTACAATTAGTTAATAGTACGTACCAGTAATGCAAATCTCATACTCAGTTATGTAATAGTTCGTCCAGTAATGTCGAGCTAATGTACAATTAGTTAATAGTACGTACCAGTAATGCAAATATCATACTCAGTTATGTAATATAGTTCGTCCAGTAATGTCGAGCTAATGTACAATTAGTTAATAGTACGTACCAGTAATGCAAATCTCATACTCAGTTATGTAATATAGTTCGTCCAGTAATGTCGAGCTAATGTACAATTAGTTAATAGTACGTACCAGTAATGCAAATCTCATACTCAGTTATGTAATATAGTTCGTCCAGTAATGTCGAGCTAATGTACAATTAGTTTATAGTACGTACCAGTAATGCAAATCTCATACTCAGTTATGTAATATAGTTCGTCCAGTAATGTCGAGCTAATGTACAATTAGTTTATAGTACGTACCAGTAATGCAAATCTCATACTCAGTTATGTAATATAGTTCGTCCAGTAATGTCGAGCTAATGTACAATTAGTTAATAGTACGTACCAGTAATGCAAATATCATACTCAGTTATGTAATATAGTTCGTCCAGTAATGTCGAGCTAATGTACAATTAGTTAATAGTACGTACCAGTAATGCAAATCTCATACTCAGTTATGTAATATAGTTCGTCCAGTAACCCTAACCTGCATATCGAACATCAAATAGATTAGTACTGATATTATTACATGTATTATTGCTAAATTCAATTATTTTTCACATATTTGATTTAAGTTTTGCGTTTTATTTCACTTTCACTTTTATATTGAAATTTCTCCACTTGATTCTCGATTTTCAAGTAGCGTTACGTGTCCATTCCCACTAATATGATCAATATGGACATATTACGTGATTTTTTGTATGCAAACTCAAGTATTAAATTTAGAATCTCGCATTAACAACTCCAACAAGAGACTTCCATGCCTCAATTTATTAATATTTCAATTTCTATGTACATGCATTTACATTACATCAAAATTATATTCTATGAACGAATTAGGTAAATAACATAACGATCAAGTCATATTCTGAATGAGAGCATATGATGAATCATCGGGTAAGAATAATCAAACTAATCATGGCAACTCACGATCATTGCTCGTACTACTAACTAGAGAGTAACGTTCGCCATATAATATGCATAAATGTTACCCCTATATTATGACGTCACTCTATGTGCATACGAGTTAAATCATTTATATTTTTCATGGGCTCGATTACGTGTCAGGATTACTTTATTTGTGAACCAATAGTGGGGTATAGAATAATCTTATTATGGCTTAATGTTGTCATAACTCATAGATATATTACAATGCACCAGTCCACCACACATTCAGGTATTTCAGTATTTCACCAGTCATTAATATTAGTAAATAAGGAACTGCGAAGTAGTAAACAGTAGGATTCCGTCCGCGGTGTTTCACTCCTCATATGTTGTGTACCCACATTCTTTAAAATATCACCACTTGTACTAAAAGTAATCTTGAAATTCGTTTAAATGAATTTCCTCTCTATACAATACAAATATATTCCGCCGCCTTTTGTTCCTCATCTTGCCCCCGAGAATCAATTTATCGTGTATTATATCGGTCCGTACTGAAAAGGAAAGAGAATCGACTTTACAGTTAATTACTTTGATATGTATTACCAATCTTAAACATATATAAAGAATACATAAAAATTCTGTATCAGAAAAACGAAACGACGGTGAATGTACTTACACACCAAATCAAATGGCATTTGACATTTTAATCTCATTAATGAAACCTCACAACTAAGAAAACTAACGCTCTATTACTTAGTATTAACATACAGTTTTCGCAATTAGTAATGCTATCTCAATGCTATTAGTACAGTATTGCACGTGGTGTGTCAACGATAAATTGATATGTCCTGGTGATTGGAAAGGTGTCATATAACTTTAATTCACAGTTTATTGCAAAATGGAATGGATGAAATGACGGAATTATTGAACTATGAGAATATATTACAAGGGTAATCTTATTCCAAAATATGCAATTTCCGGAAAACAAGACGAACATTAAAATATTTTATGAGTATCATTGAATACTCGAAATTGTATGATGCACGGTACGGTACGGTAAACTATGTATGTGTTTTGTTTTGTTGGATGCGACCTTGATTACCATTCATTATTAAGTTTATAAACTGAAATTATAAAGACACCAAATATCAAACAATTTATTTCAAATATCATGTCATTTCAAGTGAAGTTTGGTGTTGGTAAAAATTATTGTATATACGTATGACGCAACGTATATGCGACTGTATGCATATTTAATGTAGTGCCTTTAGATACGTTATCATTTACATAGATTTCTCAGTTTGTGTGGGATATTTGATATGCAGTACGTTTTGTTTGAATTATAGTTATTTTCGTCACTCCTGTGATCCTGTGACAAATAATGTATGTGAGATGTCTTTCCGATTAAAATCCTAATTAATCAAAGTAACCCATACATTTTGGCAACTGGCCTGACACACACACACATATATGTAATTGCATTTCTAGTATTACCAGATAGTTTCAAGTTAGAACAACATCATTCAGCTCATTCTTGTGACATGCATTGTAACTGATAAATGCAAATCACCAATAATTTGATCTGAATGAATCCATTTCAACTAATTTATATATATATATCACTATATTAAGACGAAAACACAAATTTATCTTGTCAGGTAGCTGCAAAATACAATATGCTAACCTCAGCAATGAGGTTAATATAAATGTTAACGTCCAGTCAATTCATGGAACGATTATACGTCGTGAGAAAATAACAACTGGCTGCGTATAAAGAAGAGGCTTTGTACTTGTCAAATAAATTATCTGTATAAGTAATACTTCCCTGCTTGCCAAATATCATATACCTCCAATAGACAAATGTGATTAATCTTGTTATACGGCAATGCAATGGGTATTACATGTCAAATCAAATTCACAAAAGTAATAGCCATCCTTACGCAAGATACTGATTTTTACAGAGGAAATGAAATCTGGCAAGGCATCAATGACATTACTCCTGATCCCCGGGAATAAATTGAATCTCGGCTAATATTGGACGTTTTAGAGTTTCTGCTGTCAATTATATCGTACGATATTGCACAACAACTTTTCTATGTATTCCATGTACAGAATTGAATGTCACTCCTGCCTAGAAATCAATTGGATTTAAAGATCAAATCTATTTAGGGATTTGGCGTATTGAGTTCATTGACAACTTCCTTACATTTACTTTTTGAACTGTCTCCATGTGTGTTTGTAAACCCACGGGATTTGCACGGTCTAGCTCCAAGAAGAGTAAGGATTTATAAAATAAAATAAAATAAAATAAAATAAAATAAAATAAAATAAAATAAAATAAAATAAAATAAAATAAAATAAAAAACAATTAAAATAAAATAAAATAAAATAAAATAAAATAAAATAAAATAAAATAAAATAAAATAAAATTAAATTAAATTAAATTAAATTAAATTAAATTAAATTAAATTAAATTAAATTAATGGAGTGGGACAGTTAGCATAGCACGATATATCCAGAACTTATTTAAATATTACACTATTATGAGAATAATAATACACGTTCTACTGTATGCTATTAACAACAAGAGGGTGGTATTTAAAATTGTCACTTTCGTTTTACACGAACGTTCTACTATGTGTATATTGTATAGTTATTTTCATATTTCGATAATGGATTTATGTAAACACATGGCGTACAGAGTTATTGCTGGAGGAATGAACACAGCTATCCCCGGCATACACGCACCGTATCATGCATCAATGAGTTCCTACACACTATTACCTTCAAATCGTTCACGCGAGATATTGCAGTATTTGAACGGAAGTGTATGTACAAATCAATCCAAAGCCTAGTGATTTTTTTTTCATTTTGGAACTTTAATCGCCA
This sequence comes from Saccoglossus kowalevskii, assembly GCF_978046115.1. Lineage (NCBI taxonomy): Eukaryota > Metazoa > Hemichordata > Enteropneusta > Harrimaniidae > Saccoglossus > Saccoglossus kowalevskii. The sequence continues at coordinate 37,950,947 of NC_140643.1, read as the reverse complement.
CTAGTTAAATTGCAACAATTTTTAGATGTCCAAATAAAGACGAAAGTATTGAATTTGTTCATTAGGACATGGACACAAATTTCGATTCATAATATTTGTATGACTGTTTGGTATGACGTGCATTGAATAGGTACATATGGCATCTGTAATATAAATTTCTGCAGTGAAATCGTTGAGGTGGGACGTGTTCCTGACAGTTTATATCGGCATTGGTTATGTTAAACGGCTGAAAAACAGAAAATCTTGTTTGCATTTCACTCCTTTCCAATTCACACGGAAATTGGTGAGATAAGGAATGTAGTGATACCCCTCAAACTGGTGCTAAGGGGAAGAAGCTGATTTTTATGGATTTTTCATAAAATATGTATAATTAAACACCACCAACTACAGCTAATTTTGATCGAACATTGATTGATTTCTAGTTATTTGCACGCTATTTACATATACATCAAATCACCTGACATTTACCCCCTTGTGTTTTGACTTCCAAGTATTATATGCGATAAAACCAACTTGCTTGTAGCTCATTATTCTCTATAGTGAACTATGACCTTTTCGCATGAATAAGTATTAGTAGCTACTGCGCATGAACGTGTTGTTGCTACGTTATCGAATCGATTTGACATCTCAGCCAAATGAATACAGCATGCGTTATTGAGACTCTGGCGTGACGTTGTTATGTAATCAATGTGTATGGAGAAAACCTTGAAACAGACAGACAATTTATATATTTTTTATAGAAGATTGTTGTTTTGGATGAGCTATGTTTTGTTTGGTTATTATTCCTTCAGGTGTTTTACCGGTACATGTGAAAACGTCACGGAATGTGAGGTTTGTCAATATATGGAAAATTGGATTATAATAATGTTTTTTAGTGAAGCGTTGGTTATTATATGTTGCTAGAGGTTACTTGCACTATTTAAACATGTTTACTACTCTGTTAGTATGACAGTTGAGAACATAGAAACTATAGTAATTTATAGTTTTATGAAAGAACATTTCATTAATATTATTTTCAGAACGTACCAAAAACAACAACTACTATAAATTTCAAAACACCACTCATGAACAGATGTAACCGTGATGGAGCATATCAACCAACATAGTAACCTGCATAACTTTATGCATATATGTCCAAACACGTGACCAGAGCCAGATGTGGGCAAGTGAAGTGTTAAACTTAAACTAAATCATTGACATTTTCACTAAATAGAGATGCAATTTGTAGATTTGAAAAGGAGGTCAAATGTCAGTTTTTACGTATATATACTTTAAACATGCTTTACACCATTGCTATTGCATTGTACTAATTCTATGTTTCAAATAACTATTATTTCCAACAACAACTTGTTATATATAGAAACGTGTTTAGATACTCTTTGTGTGTTTTCCTCGGTAAAATAAATTGGCTAAGTGTTCACGCCCGGGGTGCTGTCATTCATTATTATATTAAGGAGAGAGTAAAGTGGATTTTTCAATGTATTTAAACTCGTATATAATTCGCCAGGAGACCAGAGCTACATGTCCTCGTTAATTATCTCTCGTTGTATTGGGTTCTTTTCTAGTCGGTAAACTATATTTGTACCTGTGGGCATAGCCAGTAGTTAACACCATTGATAAGCCAATTGATTACGCATCGGTAGAATTTTTCCTTGTTGTTAAATTCAGTAAAACACGTGACAGTGTAAGTTGATTTAATTTTGTTGTGCGTTACATAATTACAGTATGACATACATATGTGATAATATGAGCGTCTTATTGGGCTGGTTCGCACGTTGTATAAATAAGTCAGTGCGATAGAATCAGTGTCACAGTGACATATTAAGGCCGTCAGGTTTTTTAGTTATGAAGTTCAAGCTAATTAAATCATCATTTGAACTTTCAGGAAGTTCTAAACTAGGCTGAAGGTGATATATTTACTTTAATATATATAGTACGGGACGAACTAAATATAGGACTGTCGGGAATAAATTATCCCACTAATACATTAAAGTAATTTTATCTGCCAGATACAAGGTCATATTCCCAGATACTGTTAAATATAACCTGGTGTTTTTCGTAAACATTCACTGATTGACAGTAAATTAAAAATATATTTAAATGACATGGTCAATATAAAAATCGTTTAACTTAATTGTTTCTTCGTCACGTAAAGAGAACCAATCACGTATATGATAGTCGTGTAAATTGAAATATAGTACTATTTCATAGTGTCGTGTCGCAATGTTGCGCTGTGACCGTTTATTTCATGCTTCGTCTTCTGACAACGTGACTTGACAGGTTCATCGCATTGACTCTCGTCCTACAAAACAATATATAAACTGATTGGTGTAAAGTAATTTAATATAATTCCAGGCATATGACGAACAGACAACGGCAAGGGTAAATCACCACTGTATGACGTGTACCGTCCCGTTAGAGCGCCAAATTTACAAATATTGAGAAAGACGGGACAGAGGGAATAATCGCTCTTGAGTTCATTCGAGATATGCATTATAAAAAATGTTCTTCTAAGCAATGTAGTAATTAACATTCTATCGTAACGCCCCGCCCCACGTACACAGTCGGACAGTCATACACATACTTCAATGCAACTTAGAACGATGGCTTTGCGGCTATGATTTCTGAAGCAACGTACTGTAGAGCATTACAAAACCATCTGCATTTGCATCATTATTTAATCAGCTGCATGTTGTTTTCTTCTTTCCGATTTCTAAAGAGTCCAATTATTGTTCCACGAAAAGGTGAATATATATCATATAATTTCAATTCAATTCACGAGGCATGGCATTGAGGCACTTCAAAGAATATAACTAGTTCGTCATTGATTAATTGATTATTTAGATTGTTCTTGTAAAGAAAATAGTCGCACAACGGATGATTGCACGCTAGTCCAGTAGTTAGCTGCAGTTGCAGTCGTTAGATTCCAAGTTCCGCTGATCCTATTGGGAAACAATCTACGTTATTCATCAGTGTGCTATAATATTGCTATTGTTGTTATACTCTCGTGAAATAATATGCATCGTATTGTTTAGTTTAATTGCTTTTTTTAACGGAGCGTTTAAAAGTCGAGCGAATTCTAGGGTGTATTCAAATGTACGTGGATAGCTGTAGAGCTAGCAAGAAACGTATACTGACGTGTGCATACATGACTGCATAACTGCAAAAGTTGTTATCCCGAATAGTGCAACATGATGTCAAAGCCTGGAAAATAGTACGTGTTCTTGCATGTATAACTAATCAAGTTTTGTTGGTATTCAGACTCTAAGTGTAAACCGTCAACGAGCTACTTTCACTCGCAATACCCCCCATGAAATCACGCGTGTGTTTGTTTTCTGTTCTTGTTTGGTCCTGTGAAATACAATAAGAACTGATTTTATCGTAACAAAAACGAAAGAAGTAGAATAAGGTTGACAAATAATAATGCATGTCAAATTATTTTGTAATTTCATAGACAATACATGTATATTATGCAGACTAAACCAAACGATATGTTGGTCTCAGTGTTATCAAGTGGATGTCGGCGCCAGTCTATATGCGGTATTCGTACCTACTTAGTATAACACACTGCTTTATACATTTACTGAGCACTTGATGATTATTTAAAAAAGCCACCCTGTAAAGCTTTTTTGTAAATGATGGTTTTGGTATAATAGCTTTACATTGTCTCTATAGCTATATAGCCCTCGGCTATTTTCACTAATGGCAGATTTATACCGTGAGACTTGGACGCTAAATTTGTTTGCATGAAAGTAGCCGTGGCAAATCCTTCAAGGGATTGCTGTTACCATAATAAATAGCACATTAAAGCAGTTAATCCGTAAATAAATAAATAAATAAATAAATAAATAAATAAATAAACAAATAAATAAATAAACAAACAAATAAACAAACAAACAAATAAATAAATAAATAAATAAATAAATAAATAAATAAATAAATAAATAAATAAATAAATAAATAAATAAATAAATAAATAAATAAATAAATAAATAAATAAATAAATAAATAAATAAATAAATAAATAAATAAATAAATAAATAAATAAATAAATAAATAATTTGCCAAGATGACCTACATACATATTTTCAGAACTAAACCGCAGACAGAAAGACAATAAGAGCTTTGTGTGTAATATTGAGCTCGCAATGTGACGGCCGATATAATCCACAGGAGAGTAATCCACATAGAACATATTATTTTATTAATAATGCTAATAATAGTATGCCAGACGTCTATGTATTTACTACAATATGATATGCAAAGTAAAATGAAATAGAAATATCGGAGTATCGCGGAATGGTGAATATGGAATCGCGGTTAGATGATGGGGCAGATTTGCTCACAATACCAGTCACGTATTATGTATTATCCAATTGTTACATGAAACTTGAAAAATAAAATATCGTTGTATATCTGCCATAAGAATCAGCAAACACGATTACCACCCACACGTAATACGGCACCGGTAATACATATGTTATGCTCTCTTCTCGTCCATTATTAATAGAAGGTGCAACCTTTTTTAAAATTCATATATTCACTTCTCAGTTGTTGAACCAATAATTAGTGACAAACTGTTTGGTGATTCAAAAAAATTACGTTATTCTATCTAATGAGGACATCACAATAATCAAAAGTAAAGGGCTCCTGTTTGAATGTATATAATTATATATATAACACATATGATATGCTGACGTCACAGATGTCCTGGTACAGTTCATCTAGTAATACGATTAGAATTTTCACTCGAGTGTTGCTTGTGTCAAATAATGTTAAATGTCAAAAAATTGAACTGCTTTGATCACCTAAGAATATGGTTAGCAACCAATTAAAAACGATCGTTGGGCATTCGTCGTCGTCGTCGTCGTCGTCGTTGTTGTTGTTGTTGTTTTTGAAGTTACACACGTTTGAAATACTTAGAATAACATATTGTAGGTCGCAGAGAAAGAAAATAAACCGAGTGGAGCAAAATGCCATTTGCTTGCAACATATACATATTCTAGCTGACTGTAATCACATCATATAGCTATTGCATTCAAGCGGGTTAGGGTGTAACGAATTGGACAATTTTACATATTTTGAACACATTCCACTACATATTTCACGCTGACGACATTATTGTGTTTGCTTTCTTCTCATGTTTCATAACAGAATGGGTTTATTTGTCTTGTAGTGAAGTAACACCCTACATGATGAACAGGACAAAGACTAGTTATATAGATGACCATTATTTAAGGAATTCGGATAAACCATCGCCGCAGTCAGGTATATTATAGAAATACTGACCCAGACCAGGGCATATCAAAACAGATTTGTCGACCCGAAGGGAGCCAGTCGACAAATCTGTATATCGACCTTAGCCCGGGTCAATATTTGTATTATTATACGAATAAAACAGTGCATTGTAATATCTCTGTTGTCAAGTTTTAATGACAACACAAAGAATGCTCTCTATTCACAAGTAGCTGTTTTATCATAATTCCATTGGTTCGTATGAGATTTGTTTCATAATCCCTTTCAAAATTACTGTCCTATTTGTGGATGTATCAACTAGCTCCGGACGACTGTTTGACATTTCACAACCCGAGAGATTAACTCAAACCTAAATAAAACACATTTCCGGTCAAATGAACAATTTAATGAAACCCGCATGTATGTACGATACACAACGAGTAATACAATAACCTTCATGAAATAAATAGAAGCACTGAACGTCGGTATACGACGTCAACAAATGCTGGAATATCGTGTGAAATTCAAGTTATCAACCCTAGCTACGTACCCGGTGCGGTGACTACAGTTAACCGACCGATATCGTTTGTGTGTTGTTTGATGATCATCTCCTGGTTACAAGCAATTACACTACTGGTCCCAAGGGATACAAGATACATTGTTGAGCAGATAAGGTTACAGTTGTTCGACCTTGTCACAAATTAAAGTTGGTTCCCCGAGAAAACGCCGACAAACTTCGAAAGGTCAATAAGCGTTTTTAGACCGATCGTAACGTGTGCACAGGCGAAGAAGCCTAATATTACATCTTTGACCGCTTAGAAGTCAATACAGAAATGTATCGACCGCCAAATGCGCGAATCTGATTGAATAATAGGGCCATGGGGTATATTGCACAATTCACGACATATATACCCGAGCCGAAATAGGGCAAAATACCACCTTTATTTTTAATGTAAATGAAATGTGGATTGGAACTAGCACACATACATACATCCATTCAGAAGACCAAAATACACAGTGTCCAATATATTTGCGTTACAAAGTTTAATTCTTTAGTTTCTTGTTAGCGACAACATTGATTTATGTAAAATCGACTCAATCCATATAATTCCGAAAAAAAAAATAAATAAATAAACTCAAATTAGTGCCCGATTACGTTTTCTGGTTTACAATCAAGCCCCCGCAGACGGTGTGAGCAATGCCTTGTTGTGGAGAGTCATCTTATAATCCTCTCTTTACCTATCTTGATAACAAATAGTGACTTTCAGTGTTACGTGTACTGGTAATATATAATGACTGGTGTTGGTCACACTGATTTCTGATGACTTATATACTGTTTACGGATAATAAATAATGATATTTGTACTGATTAGATATTCATAGTAACGTTGTAAACGAATATACTGATTAAAGTATTTTATAAACACGTTAAGTAATAATGGATAAATAATGTCGTCATGTAGAATAATCGTCATTTACACTATTTATTTATTCATATATTTAAATACAAGTAAGTATATAAATGCAAACCCCGCCTAGAATAAAAGTTTTTTTTTCTTATTCTGCATTACTCTACAAGTGCATTCGTTACGTATAATCATCATTGGTATTTACGTTGTGTAAGTAACCACTCTACAAGTGCACTCGTTACGTAGAATCACTAATGGTATCAACGCTGTTTGAGTAATCAATCTAAAAGTGCACTCGTTACGTAGAATCATCATTGTTATTGACACTATGTGAGTAATCACTGTACAAGTTCACTCGTTATGTAAAATCATCATTGGTATTAACACTGTATGAGTAACGTAGAATCATCATTGGTGTAAACGCTGTGTGAGTAATCGCACTACAAGTGCACTCATTACAAAGAATCATCATTAGTATCAATGCTGTGTAAGTAATCACATTAGAAGTGAACTAGTTACGTAGAATCATCTTTGGTATTGACATTCTGTAAGTAGCCACTCTACAAGTGCACTCGTTACTTAGAATCAATATTTGTACTGTCAAAGTGTGATTAACCACTATACAAGAGCACTTGTTATGTTGGATCAAACGCTGTGCGAGTAACCAGTCTACAAGTGCTTTTGTTACATGGAATCATTATCGGTATTGACACTGGTTGAGTAACCACTCTACAAGTTCAAAGTCCACTCGTTACTTAGAATCATTATTGGTATTGTCAATATGTAAGTAACCACTCTACATGTGCACTAGTAACGTAAAATCATTATAGGGATTGTCAATGTGTAAATAACCACTCCACAAGTGCACTCATTACATATAATGATCTTTAGTGTAAACGGTCAGTAAGTAAACGCTTGACAAGTGCGCTTGTTACTTAGAATCGTCATTGGAATTTGCACTGTGTGAGTAACTACTCTACAAGTCCACTCGTTAATTAAAATCATCTTTGGTGTAAACGCTGTGTGAGTAATCGCACTATAAGTGCACTCATTACATAGAATCATCATTAGTATAAACGCTGTGTAAATACTCGCATTACAAGTGAACTAGTTACGTGGAATTATCATTAGTATTGACAGTGTGTAAGTATCCACTCTGGTGTGAGTGCACTAGTAAAGTGAAATTATTATTGGTATTGTCAATGTGTGCACTCGTTAGGTAGAATCATCATTGGTATAAATACTGTGTGAGTAATCGCATTACAAATGAACTAGTTACGTGGAATCAATATTGGTATTGGTATTGGTATTTCGTAAGTAACCATTCTACAAGCGCACTAGCTACATAGCACCATCTTTGGTATAAACGCACTGTGAGTAATCGCTCTACAAGTGCACTTATTACATAGAATCATCATTAGTATAAAAGCTGAGTAAGTAATCGCATTACAAGTGAACTAGTTACGTGGAATTATCATTGGTGTAAATGCTCTGTGAGTAATCGCTCGACAAGTTCACTCGTTACGTAAAATCATCATTAGTATTGACGCTGCATGAGTAAATACTCCACAAGTGCACTCGTTAAGTGCAATCATCATTGGTATTAACACTGTATGAGTAACCACTAAACAAGTGCACTCATTAAGTAGAATAATGATTGGTATTGTCAATGTGTGAGTAACAACTCTACAAGTGCAATCATTGTATAGAAGCATCATCAGAATTGTCAATATGTGAGTAACGGCTCTACAAGTGCACTCGTTGATTACAAAATAAATTTGGTGTAAATGCTGTGTGAGTAATCGCATTACAAGTGAACTAGTTACGGAGAATCTTCATTGACCTTGATATTGTGTAAGTAACCACTCTACATGTCCATTCGTTACATAGAACCATCTTTGGTGTAAACACAGTGTAAGTATTCGAACTACAAGGGCACTCATTACATAGAATCATCATTAATCGCATTACAAGTGAACTAGTTATGTTGAATTATCATTGGTATTGACATTGTGTATGTACCACTCATCATTGGTATAAACGCATTACAAGTGAACTAGTTTCGTGGAATCATCATTGTTATTGTGAAGTAACAAGTGCACTCGTTACATAGAATCATCTGTGATGTAAACGCTCAGTGAGTACTCGCTCGACAAGTGCACTCATTACTTAGAATCGTCATTGGAATTGGCAATGCTCTACAAGTGCGCTCGTTAATTAAAAGTATCTTTGTTATAAAGGTTGTGTGAGTAATCACTCCACAAGTGTACTCGTTACGTAGAATCATCATTGGTGTAAAGGCTGTGTGAGTAATTGCATTACAAGTGCACTAATTACGTGGAATCATCATTGACATTGATATTGTGTAAGTAACCACTCTACAAGTCCACCCGTTACATAGAAACATCTTTGGTATAAACGCTCTGGGAGTAATCGCTCTACAAGTGCACGAGTAAAGTAGAATCATTATTGGTATTGTCAATGTGCGAGTAACCAGTCTACAAGAGCACTTGTTATATGGAATCATCTTTGGGGTAAACGCTACACTCTACAACCATTCTACAAGTCCACTCGTTACATAGAACCATGTTTGGTGTAAACGCAGTGTGAGTAATTGCTCCACAAGTGTACTCGTTACGTAAAATCATCATTAGTATAAACACTGTGTAAATAAACGCATTACAAGTCAACTAGGTACGTGGAATTATCATTGATATTGACATTGTGTGAGTAACCACTCTACAAGTGCACTTGTTATGTAGAAACATCATTTGGATCATCAATGTGCACTCGTTAATTAAAATTATCTTTGGTATAAACGCTGTGTGAGTAATCAGTATACAGTGCACTCGTTACGTAGAATCATCATTGGTGTAAACACTGTGTGAGTAATCGCATTACAAGTGAACTAGTTACGTGGAATTATCATTGGTATCGATATTGTGTAAGTAACCACTCTGCAAGGTCACTCGTTACATAGAACCATCTTTGGTATAAACGCTCTGTAAGTAATCGCTCCACAAGTGCACTCGTTACTTAAAATCATTATTGGTATTGTCAATGTGTGAGTAACTACTGTCCTTGTTATATTGAATCATCTTTGGGGTAAATGCTGTTTGAGTAAGTACTCTACAAGGGCATTTGTCACCTAGAATCATAATTGGTTGACACTGTGTGAGTAACCATTTTGAGAGTTCACTTGTCATGTAGAATCATCATTGGTATTGAAATTGTGTGAGCAACCACTCTATAAGTTAACTCGTTACGTAGAATCATCATTGATATTGACGAGTAACCACTCTACAAAAGCACCCGTTACGTAGAATCATCATTGGTATTAACACTGTGTGAGTAACCACTCTACAAGTACACTTGTTATGTAGAATCATCATTGGTATTAACACTGTGTGAGTAACCACTCCACAAAAGCACCTGTTACGTAGAATCATCATTGGTATTAACATTGTGTGAATAACCACTCTACAAGTTTACTTGTTATGTAGAATCATCATTGGTATTAACACTGTGTGAATAACCACTCTACAAGTTTACTTGTTATGTAGAATCATCATTGGTATTAACATTGTGTGAATAACCACTCTACAAGTTTACTTGTTATGTAGAATCATCATTGGTATTAACACTGTGTGAGTAACCACTCTACAAGTACACTTGTTATGTAGAATCATCATTGGTATTAACACGGTGTGAGTAACCACTCTACAAGTTTACTTGTTATGTAGAATCATCATTGGTATTAACACTGTGTGAGTAACCACTCTACAAGTTTACTTGTTATGTAGAATCATCATTGGTATTAACATTGTGTGAATAACCACTCTACAAGTTTACTTGTTATGTAGAATTATCATTGGTATTAACACTGTGTGAGTAACTACTCTACAAGTACACTCGTTATGTAGAATCATCATTGGTATTAACACGGTGTGAGTAACCACTCTACAAGTTTACTTGTTATGTAGAATCATCATTGGTATTAACACTGTGTGAGTAACCACTCTACAAGTTTACTTGTTATGTAGAATCATCATTGGTATTAACATTGTGTGAATAACCACTCTACAAGTTTACTTGTTATGTAGAATCATCATTGGTATTAACATTGTGTGAATAACCACTCTACAAGTTTACTTGTTATGTAGAATCATCATTGGTATTAACACTGTGTGAGTAACCACTCTACAAGTACACTTGTTATGTAGAATCATCATTGGTATTGACACTGTGTGAGTAACCACTCTACAAGTTTACTTGTTATGTAGAATCATCATTGGTTTTAACACTGTGTGAGAAACCACTCTACAAGTTCACTTGTTATGTAGAATCATCATTGGTATTAACACTGTGTGAGTAACCACTCTACAAGTTTACTTGTTATGTAGAATCATCATTGGAATTAACACTGTGTGAGTAACCACTCAACAAGTACACTTGTTACGTAGAATCATCATTGGTATTGACACTGTGTGAGTAACCACTCTACAAGTACACTTGTTACATAGAATCATCATTGGTATTGACACTGTGCGAGTAACCACTCTACAAGTACACTTGTTATGTAGAATCATCATTGGTATTAACACTGTGTGAGTAACCACTCTACAAGTACACTCGTTATGTTGAAACATCATTGGTATTAACACTGTACGAGTAACCACTCTACAAGTACACTCGTTAATTAAAATCACCATTAGTATTAACACTGTGTGAGTAACCACTCTACAAGTACACTCGTTAATTAAAATCACCATTAGTATTAACACTGTGTGAGTAACCACTCTACAAGTACACTCGTTATGTAGAATCATCATTGGTATTAACACTGTGTGAGTAACCACTCTACAAGTTTACTTGTTATGTAGAATCATCATTGGTATTAACACAGTGTGAGTAACCACTCTACAAGTACACTCGTTATGTAGAATCATCATTGGTATTAACACTGTGCGAGTAACCACTCTACAAGTTTACTTGTTATGTAGAATCATTATTGGTATTAACACTGTGTGGGTAACCACTCTACAAGTTTACTTGTTATGTAGAATCATTATTGGTATTAACACTGTGTGGGTAACCACTCTACAAGTTTACTTGTTATGTGGAATCATCATTGATATTAACACTGTGTGAGTAACCACTCTACAAGTTTACTTGTTATGTAGAATCATTATTGGTATTAACACTGTGTGGGTAACTACTCTACAAGTTTACTTGTTATGTAGAATCATAATTGGTATTGACACTGTGTGAGTAACCACTCTACAAGTTTACTTGTTATGTAGAATCATCATTGGTATTAAAACTGTGCGAGTAACCACTCTACAAGTTTACTTGTTATGTAGAATCATTATTGGTATTAACACTGTGTGGGTAACCACTCTACAAGTTTACTTGTTATGTAGAATCATTATTGGTATTAACACTGTGTGGGTAACCACTCTACAAGTTTACTTGTTATGTAGAATCACCATTGGTATTGACACTGTGTGAGTAACCACTGTACAAGTTTACTTGTTATGTAGAATCATTATTGGTATTGACACTGTGCGAGTAACCACTCTACAAGTACACTCGTTATGTAGAATCATCATTGGTATTAACACTGTGTGAGTAACCACTCTACAAGTTTACTTGTTATGTATAATCATCATTGGTATTAACACAGTGTGAGTAACCACTCTACAAGTACACTCGCTATGTAGAATCATCATTGGTATCAACACTGTGCGAGTAACCACTCTACAAGTTTACTTGTTATGTGGAATCATCATTGATATTAACACTGTGTGAGTAACCATTCTACAAGTTTACTTGTTATGTAGAATCATTATTGGTATTAACACTGTGTGGGTAACTACTCTACAAGTTTACTTGTTATGTAGAATCATAATTGGTATTGACACTGTGTGAGTAACCACTCTACAAGTTTACTTGTTATGTAGAATCATCATTGGTATTAAAACTGTGCGAGTAACCACTCTACAAGTTTACTTGTTATGTAGAATCATTATTGGTATTAACACTGTGTGGGTAACCACTCTACAAGTTTACTTGTTATGTAGAATCATTATTGGTATTAACACTGTGTGGGTAACCACTCTACAAGTTTACTTGTTATGTAGAATCACCATTGGTATTGACACTGTGTGAGTAACCACTGTACAAGTTTACTTGTTATGTAGAATCATTATTGGTATTGACACTGTGTGAGTAACCACTCTACAAGTACACTCGTTATGTAGAATCATCATTGGTATTAACACTGTGTGAGTAACCACTCTACAAGTTTACTTGTTATGTAGAATCATAATTGGTATTGACACTGTGTGAGTAACTACTCTACAAGTTTACTTGTTATGTGGAATCATCATTGATATTAACACAGTGTGAGTAACCACTCTACAAGTTTACTTGTTATGTAGAATCATCATTGGTATTAACACTGTGTGAGTAACTACTCTACAAGTACACTCGTTATGTAGAATCATAATTGGAATTGACACTGTGTGAGTAACCAATCTACAAGTACACTTGCTATGTAGAATCATCATTGGTATTAACACTGTGTGAGTAACCACTCTACAAGTTTACTTGTTATGTAGAATCATAATTGGTATTGACACTGTGTGAGTAACCACTCTACACGTTTACTTGTTATGTAGAATCATAATTGGTATTGACACTGTGTGAGTAACTACTCTACAAGTTTACTTGTTATGTGGAAGCATCATTGATATTAACACTGTGTGAGTAACCACTCTACAAGTTTACTTGTTATGTAGAATCATCATTGGTATTAACACTGTGTGAGTAACCACTCTACAAGTACACTTGTTATGTAGAATTATCATTGGTATTAACACTGTGTGAGTAACTACTCTACAAGTTTACTTGTTATGTAGAATCATCATTGGTATTAACACTGTGTGAGTAACCACTCTACAAGTACACTTGTTACGTAGAATCATCATTAGTATTGACACTGTGTGAGTAACCACTCTACAAGTTTACTTGTTATGTAGAATCATCATTGGTATTGACACTGTGTGAGTAACCACTCTACAAGTTTACTTGTTATGTAGAATCATCATTGGTTTTAACACTGTGTGAGGAACCACTCTACAAGTTCACTTGTTATGTAGAATCATCATTGGTATTAACACTGTGTGAGTAACCACTCTACAAGTTTACTTGTTATGTAGAATCATCATTGGTATTAACACTGTGTGAGTAACCACTCTACAAGTACACTTGTTACGTAGAATCATCATTGGTATTGACACTGTGTGAGTAACCACTCTACAAGTACACTTGTTACGTAGAATCATCATTGGTATTGACACTGTGTGAGTAACCACTCTACAAGTACACTCGTTATGTAGAATCATCATTGGTATTAACACTGTGCGAGTAACCACTCTACAAGTACACTCGTTATGTAGAATCATCATTGGTATTAACACGGTGTGAGTAACCACTCTACAAGTACACTCGTTATGTAGAATCATCATTGGTATTAACACGGTGTGAGTAACCACTCTATAAGTTTACTTGTTATGTAGAATCACCATTGGTATTAACACTGTGCGAGTAACCACTCTACAAGTTTACTTGTTATGTAGAATCATCATTGGTATTAACACAGTGTGAGTAACCACTCTACAAGTACACTCGTTATGTAGAATCATCATTGGTATTAACACGGTGTGAGTAACCACTCTATAAGTTTACTTGTTATGTAGAATCATTATTGGTATTAACACAGTGTGAGTAACCACACTACAAGTACACTCGTTATGTAGAATCATCATTGGTATTAACACTGTGCGAGTAACCACTCTCCAAGTTTACTTGTTATGTAGAATCATCATTGGTATTAACACAGTGTGAGTAACCACTCTACAAGTACACTCGTTATGTAGAATCATCATTGGTATTAACACTGTGCGAGTAACCACTCTACAAGTTTACTTGTTATGTAGAATCATCATTGGTATTAACACAGTGTGAGTAACCACTCTACAAGTACACTCGCTATGTAGAATCATCATTGGTATTAACACAGTGTGAGTAACCACTCTACAAGTTTACTTGTTATGTAGAATCATCATTGGAATTAACACTGTGTGAGTAACCACTCAACAAGTACACTTGTTACGTAGAATCATCATTGGTATTGACACTGTGTGAGTAACCACTCTACAAGTGCACTTGTTATGTAGAAACATCATTTGGATCGTCAATGTGCACTCGTTAATTAAAATTATCTTTGGTATAAACGCTGTGTGAGTAATCAGTATACAGTGCACTCGTTACGTAGAATCATCATTGGTGTAAACACTGTGTGAGTAATCGCATTACAAGTGAACTAGTTACGTGGAATTATCATTGGTATCGATATTGTGTAAGTAACCACTCTGCAAGGTCACTCGTTACATAGAACCATCTTTGGTATAAACGCTCTGTAAGTAATCGCTCCACAAGTGCACTCGTTACTTAAAATCATTATTGGTATTGTCAATGTGTGAGTAACTACTGTCCTTGTTATATTGAATCATCTTTGGGGTAAATGCTGTTTGAGTAAGTACTCTACAAGGGCATTTGTCACCTAGAATCATAATTGGTTGACACTGTGTGAGTAACCATTTTGAAAGTTCACTTGTCATGTAGAATCATCATTGGTATTGAAATTGTGTGAGCAACCACTCTATAAGTTAACTCGTTACGTAGAATCATCATTGATATTGACGAGTAACCACTCTACAAAAGCACCCGTTACGTAGAATCATCATTGGTATTAACACTGTGTGAGTAACCACTCTACAAGTACACTTGTTATGTAGAATCATCATTGGTATTAACACTGTGTGAGTAACCACTCCACAAAAGCACCTGTTACGTAGAATCATCATTGGTATTAACATTGTGTGAATAACCACTCTACAAGTTTACTTGTTATGTAGAATCATCATTGGTATTAACACTGTGTGAATAACCACTCTACAAGTTTACTTGTTATGTAGAATCATCATTGGTATTAACATTGTGTGAATAACCACTCTACAAGTTTACTTGTTATGTAGAATCATCATTGGTATTAACACTGTGTGAGTAACCACTCTACAAGTACACTTGTTATGTAGAATCATCATTGGTATTAACACGGTGTGAGTAACCACTCTACAAGTTTACTTGTTATGTAGAATCATCATTGGTATTAACACTGTGTGAGTAACCACTCTACAAGTTTACTTGTTATGTAGAATCATCATTGGTATTAACATTGTGTGAATAACCACTCTACAAGTTTACTTGTTATGTAGAATTATCATTGGTATTAACACTGTGTGAGTAACTACTCTACAAGTACACTCGTTATGTAGAATCATCATTGGTATTAACACGGTGTGAGTAACCACTCTACAAGTTTACTTGTTATGTAGAATCATCATTGGTATTAACACTGTGTGAGTAACCACTCTACAAGTTTACTTGTTATGTAGAATCATCATTGGTATTAACATTGTGTGAATAACCACTCTACAAGTTTACTTGTTATGTAGAATCATCATTGGTATTAACATTGTGTGAATAACCACTCTACAAGTTTACTTGTTATGTAGAATCATCATTGGTATTAACACTGTGTGAGTAACCACTCTACAAGTACACTTGTTATGTAGAATCATCATTGGTATTGACACTGTGTGAGTAACCACTCTACAAGTTTACTTGTTATGTAGAATCATCATTGGTTTTAACACTGTGTGAGAAACCACTCTACAAGTTCACTTGTTATGTAGAAACATCATTGGTATTAACACTGTGTGAGTAACCACTCTACAAGTTTACTTGTTATGTAGAATCATCATTGGAATTAACACTGTGTGAGTAACCACTCAACAAGTACACATGTTACGTAGAATCATCATTGGTATTGACACTGTGTGAGTAACCACTCTACAAGTACACTTGTTACATAGAGTCATCATTGGTATTGACACTGTGCGAGTAACCACTCTACAAGTACACTCGTTATGTAGAATCATCATTGGTATTAACACTGTGTGAGTAACCACTCTACAAGTACACTCGTTATGTTGAAACATCATTGGTATTAACACTGTACGAGTAACCACTCTACAAGTACACTCGTTAATTAAAATCACCATTAGTATTAACACTGTGTGAGTAACCACTCTACAAGTACACTCGTTAATTAAAATCACCATTAGTATTAACACTGTGTGAGTAACCACTCTACAAGTACACTCGTTATGTAGAATCATCATTGGTATTAACACTGTGTGAGTAACCACTCTACAAGTTTACTTGTTATGTAGAATCATCATTGGTATTAACACTGTGCGAGTAAACACTCTACAAGTTTACTTGTTATGTAGAATCATTATTGGTATTAACACTGTGTGGGTAACCACTCTACAAGTTTACTTGTTATGTAGAATCATTATTGGTATTAACACTGTGTGGGTAACCACTCTACAAGTTTACTTGTTATGTGGAATCATCATTGATATTAACACTGTGTGAGTAACCACTCTACAAGTTTACTTGTTATGTAGAATCATTATTGGTATTAACACTGTGTGGGTAACTACTCTACAAGTTTACTTGTTATGTAGAATCATAATTGGTATTGACACTGTGTGAGTAACCACTCTACAAGTTTACTTGTTATGTAGAATCATCATTGGTATTAAAACTGTGCGAGTAACCACTCTACAAGTTTACTTGTTATGTAGAATCATTATTGGTATTAACACTGTGTGGGTAACCACTCTACAAGTTTACTTGTTATGTAGAATCATTATTGGTATTAACACTGTGTGGGTAACCACTCTACAAGTTTACTTGTTATGTAGAATCACCATTGGTATTGACACTGTGTGAGTAACCACTGTACAAGTTTACTTGTTATGTAGAATCATTATTGGTATTGACACTGTGCGAGTAACCACTCTACAAGTACACTCGTTATGTAGAATCATCATTGGTATTAACACTGTGTGAGTAACCACTCTACAAGTTTACTTGTTATGTATAATCATCATTGGTATTAACACAGTGTGAGTAACCACTCTACAAGTACACTCGCTATGTAGAATCATCATTGGTATCAACACTGTGCGAGTAACCACTCTACAAGTTTACTTGTTATGTGGAATCATCATTGATATTAACACTGTGTGAGTAACCATTCTACAAGTTTACTTGTTATGTAGAATCAGTATTGGTATTAACACTGTGTGGGTAACTACTCTACAAGTTTACTTGTTATGTAGAATCATAATTGGTATTGACACTGTGTGAGTAACCACTCTACAAGTTTACTTGTTATGTAGAATCATCATTGGTATTAAAACTGTGCGAGTAACCACTCTACAAGTTTACTTGTTATGTAGAATCATTATTGGTATTAACACTGTGTGGGTAACCACTCTACAAGTTTACTTGTTATGTAGAATCATTATTGGTATTAACACTGTGTGGGTAACCACTCTACAAGTTTACTTGTTATGTAGAATCACCATTGGTATTGACACTGTGTGAGTAACCACTGTACAAGTTTACTTGTTATGTAGAATCATTATTGGTATTGACACTGTGTGAGTAACCACTCTACAAGTACACTCGTTATGTAGAATCATCATTGGTATTAACACTGTGTGAGTAACCACTCTACAAGTTTACTTGTTATGTAGAATCATAATTGGTATTGACACTGTGTGAGTAACTACTCTACAAGATTACTTGTTATGTGGAATCATCATTGATATTAACACAGTGTGAGTAACCACTCTACAAGTTTACTTGTTATGTAGAATCATCATTGGTATTAACACTGTGTGAGTAACTACTCTACAAGTACACTCGTTATGTAGAATCATAATTGGAATTGACACTGTGTGAGTAACCAATCTACAAGTACACTTGCTATGTAGAATCATCATTGGTATTAACACTGTGTGAGTAACCACTCTACAAGTTTACTTGTTATGTAGAATCATAATTGGTATTGACACTGTGTGAGTAACCACTCTACACGTTTACTTGTTATGTAGAATCATCATTGGTATTAACACTGTGTGAGTAACCACTCTACAAGTACACTTGTTACGTAGAATCATCATTGGTATTGACACTGTGTGAGTAACCACTCTACAAGTTTACTTGTTATGTAGAATCATCATTGGTATTGACACTGTGTGAGTAACCACTCTACAAGTTTACTTGTTATGTAGAATCATCATTGGTTTTAACACTGTGTGAGGAACCACTCTACAAGTTCACTTGTTATGTAGAATCATCATTGGTATTAACACTGTGTGAGTAACCACTCTACAAGTTTACTTGTTATGTAGAATCATCATTGGTATTAACACTGTGTGAGTAACCACTCTACAAGTACACTTGTTACGTAGAATCATCATTGGTATTGACACTGTGTGAGTAACCACTCTACAAGTACACTTGTTACGTAGAATCATCATTGGTATTGACACTGTGTGAGTAACCACTCTACAAGTACACTCGTTATGTAGAATCATCATTGGTATTAACACTGTGCGAGTAACCACTCTACAAGTACACTCGTTATGTAGAATCATCATTGGTATTAACACGGTGTGAGTAACCACTCTACAAGTACACTCGTTATGTAGAATCATCATTGGTATTAACACGGTGTGAGTAACCACTCTATAAGTTTACTTGTTATGTAGAATCACCATTGGTATTAACACTGTGCGAGTAACCACTCTACAAGTTTACTTGTTATGTAGAATCATCATTGGTATTAACACAGTGTGAGTAACCACTCTACAAGTACACTCGTTATGTAGAATCATCATTGGTATTAACACGGTGTGAGTAACCACTCTATAAGTTTACTTGTTATGTAGAATCATTATTGGTATTAACACTGTGTGAGTAACCACTCTACAAGTACACTCGTTATGTAGAATCATCATTGGTATTAACACTGTGCGAGTAACCACTCTCCAAGTTTACTTGTTATGTAGAATCATCATTGGTATTAACACAGTGTGAGTAACCACTCTACAAGTACACTCGTTATGTAGAATCATCATTGGTATTAACACTGTGCGAGTAACCACTCTACAAGTTTACTTGTTATGTAGAATCATCATTGGTATTAACACAGTGTGAGTAACCACTCTACAAGTACACTCGCTATGTAGAATCATCATTGGTATTAACACAGTGTGAGTAACCACTCTACAAGTACACTTGTTATGTAGAATTATCATTGGTATTAACACTGTGCGAGTAACCACTCTACAAGTTTAATTGTTATGTAGAATCACCATTAGTATTAACACTGTGTGAGTAACCACTCTACAAGTTTACTTGTTATGTAGAATCATCATTGGTATTAAAACTGTGCGAGTAACCACTCTACAAGTTTACTTGTTATGTAGAATCATTATTGGTATTAACACTGTGTGGGTAACCACTCTACAAGTTTACTTGTTATGTAGAATCATTATTGGTATTAACACTGTGTGGATAACCACTCTACAAGTTTACTTGTTATGTAGAATCATAATTGGCATTGACACTGTGTGAGTAACCACTCTACAAGTTTATTTGTTATGTCGAATCATCATTGGTTTTAACACTGTGTGAGAAACCACTCTACAAGTTCACTTGTTATGTAGAATCATCATTGGTATTAACACTGTGTGAGTAACCACTCTACAAGTACACTTGTTACGTAGAATCATCATTGGTATTGACACTGTGTGAGTAACCACTCTACAAGTACACTTGTTACGTAGAATCATCATTGGTATTGACACTGTGTGAGTAACCACTCTACAAGTACACTTGTTACGTAGAATCATCATTGGTATTGACACTGTGTGAGTAACCACTCTACAAGTACACTCTTTATGTAGAATCATCATTGGTATAAACACTGTGTGAGTAACCACTCTACAAGTTTACTTGTTATGTAGAATCATCATTGGTATTAACACTGTGTGAGTAACCACTCTACAAGTACACTTGTTACGTAGAATCATCATTGGCATTGACACTGTGTGAGTAACCACTCTACAAGTACACTTGTTACGTAGAATCATCATTGGTATTGACACTGTGTGAGTAACCACTCTACAAGTACACTTGTTACGTAGAATCATCATTGGTATTGACACTGTGTGAGTAACCACTCTACAAGTACACTCTTTATGTAGAATCATCATTGGTATAAACACTGTGTGAGTAACCACTCTACAAGTACACTTGTTACGTAGAATCATCATTGGTATTGACTCTGTGTGAGTAACCACTCTACAAGTACACTTGTTACGTAGAATCATCATTGGTATTAACACTGTGTGAGTAACCACTCTACAAGTACACTCGTTATGTAGAATCATCATTGGTATTAACACTGTGTGAGTAACCACTCTACAAGTACACTCGTTATGTTGAATCATCATTGGTATTAACACTGTGTGAGTAACCACTCTACAAATTTACTTGTTATGTAGAATTATCATTGGTATTAACACTGTGTGAGTAACCACTCTTTAAGTTTACTTGTTATGTAGAATCATCATTGGTATTAACACTGTGCGAGTAACCACTCTACAAGTTTACTTGTTATGTAGAATTATCATTGGTATTAACACTGTGCGAGTAACCACTCTACAAGTTTACTTGTTATGTAGAATCATCATTGGTATTGACACTGTGTGAGTAACCACTCTTTAAGTTTACTTGTTATGTAGAATCATCATTGGTATTAACACTGTGCGAGTAACCACTCTACAAGTTTACTTGTTATGTAGAATTATCATTGGTATTAACACTGTGTGAGTAACCACTCTACAAGTACACTCTTTATGTAGAATCATCATTGGTATAAACACTGTGTGAGTAACCACTCTACAAGTACACTTGTTACGTAGAATCATCATTGGTATTGACACTGTGTGAGTAACCACTCTACAAGTACACTTGTTACGTAGAATCATCATTGGTATTAACACTGTGTGAGTAACCACTCTACAAGTACACTCGTTATGTAGAATCATCATTGGTATTAACACTGTGTGAGTAACCACTCTACAAGTACACTCGTTATGTTGAATCATCATTGGTATTAACACTGTGTGAGTATCCACTCTACAAGTTTACTTGTTATGTAGAATTATCATTGGTATTAACACTGTGTGAGTAACCACTCTTTAAGTTTACTTGTTATGTAGAATCATCATTGGTATTAACACTGTGCGAGTAACCACTCTACAAGTTTACTTGTTATGTAGAATTATCATTGGTATTAACACTGTGCGAGTAACCACTCTACAAGTTTACTTGTTATGTAGAATCATCATTGGTATTGACACTGTGTGAGTAACCACTCTACAAGTTTACTTGTTATGTAGAATCATCATTGGTTTTAACACTGTGTGAGAAACCACTCTACAAGTTCACTTGTTATGTAGAATCATCATTGGTATTAACACTGTGTGAGTAACCACTCTACAAGTTTACTTGTTATGTAGAATCATCATTGGCATTAACACTGTGTGAGTAACCACTCAACAAGTACACTTGTTACGTAGAATCATCATTGGTATTGACACTGTGTGAGTAACCACTCTACAAGTACACTTGTTACGTAGAATCATCATTGGTATTGACACTGTGTGAGTAACCACTCTACAAGTACACTCGTTATGTAGAATCATTATTGGTATTAACACTGTGTGGGTAACCACTCTACAAGTTTACTTGTTATGTAGAGTCATTATTGGTATTAACACTGTGTGGGTAACCACTCTACAAGTTTACTTGTTATGTAGAATCACCATTGGTATTGACACTGTGTGAGGAACCACTCTACAAGTACACTCTTTATGTAGAATCATTATTGGTATTAACACTGTGTGGGTAACCACTCTACAAGTTTACTTGTTATGTAGAATCATTATTGGTATTAACACTGTGTGGGTAACCACTCTACAAGTTTACTTGTTATGTAGAATCACCATTGGTATTGACACTGTGTGAGTAACCACTCTACAAGTACACTCGTTATGTAGAATCATTATTGGTATTAACACTGTGTGGGTAACCACTCTACAAGTTTACTTGTTATGTAGAATCATTATTGGTATTAACACTGTGTGGGTAACCACTCTACAAGTTTACTTGTTATGTAGAATCATCATTGGTATTAACACTGTGTGAGTAACCAATCTACAAGTTTACTTGTTATGTAGAATCATCATTGGTATTGACACTGTGTGAGTAACCACTCTACAAGTTTACTTGTTATGTAGAATCATCATTGGTATTGACACTGTGTGAGTAACCACTGTACAAGTTTACTTGTTATGTAGAATCATTATTGGTATTGACACTGTGTGAGTAACCACTGTACAAGTTTACTTGTTATGTAGAATCATCATTGGTATTAACACTGTGTGAGTAACCACTCTACAAGTTTACTTGTTATGTATAATCATTATTGGTATTAACACTGTGTGAGTAACCACTCTACAAGTACACTCGTTATGTAGAATCATCATTGGTATTAACACTGTGTGAGTAACCACTCTACAAGTTTACTTGTTATGTAGAATCATTATTGGTATTAACACTGTGTGAGAAACCACTCTACAAGTACACTCGTTATGTAGAATCACCATTGGTATTAACACTGTGTGAGTAACCACTCTACAAGTTTACTTGTTATGTAGAATCATTATTGGTATTAACACTGTGTGGGTAACCACTCTACAAGTTTACTTGTTATGTAGAATCATTATTGGTATTAACACTGTGTGGGTAACCACTCTACAAGTTTACTTGTTATGTAGAATCATAATTGGCATTGACACTGTGTGAGTAACCACTCTACAAGTTTACTTGTTATGTCGAATCATCATTGGTTTTAACACTGTGTGAGAAACCACTCTACAAGTTCACTTGTTATGTAGAATCATCATTGGTATTAACACTGTGTGAGTAACCACTCTACAAGTACACTTGTTACGTAGAATCATCATTGGTATTGACACTGTGTGAGTAACCACTCTACAAGTACACTTGTTACGTAGAATCATCATTGGTATTGACACTGTGTGAGTAACCACTCTACAAGTACACTCGTTATGTTGAATCATCATTGGTATTAACACTGTGTGAGTAACCACTCTACAAGTACACTTGTTATGTAGAATCATAATTGGTATTGACACTGTGCGAGTAACCACTCTACAAGTACACTTGTTACGTAGAATCATCATTGGTATTGACACTGTGTGAGTAACCACTCTACAAGTACACTCGTTATGTTGAATCATCATTGGTATTAACACTGTGTGAGTAACCACTCTACAAGTACACTTGTTATGTAGAATCATAATTGGTATTGACACTGTGTGAGTAACCACTCTACAAGTACACTTGTTACGTAGAATCATCATTGGTATTGACACTGTGTGAGTAACCACTCTACAAGTACACTCGTTATGTTGAATCATCATTGGTATTAACACTGTGTGAGTAACCACTCTACAAGTACACTTGTTATGTAGAATCATCATTGGTATTGACACTGTGTGAGTAACCACTCTACAAGTACACTTGTTACGTAGAATCATCATTGGTATTGACACTGTGTGAGTAACCACTCTACAAGTACACTCGTTATGTTGAATCATCATTGGTATTAACACTGTGTGAGTAACCACTCTACAAGTACACTTGTTATGTAGAATCATAATTGGTATTGACACTGTGTGAGTAACCACTCTACAAGTACACTTGTTACGTAGAATCATCATTGGTATTGACACTGTGTGAGTAACCACTCTACAAGTACACTTGTTACGTAGAATCATCATTGGTATTGACACTGTGTGAGTAACCACTCTACAAGTACACTCGGTATGTAGAATCATCATTGGTATTAACACTGTGCGAGTAACCACTCTACAAGTACACTCGTTATGTAGAATCATCATTGGTATTAACACGGTGTGAGTAACCACTCTACAAGTACACTCGTTATGTAGAATCGTCATTGGTATTAACACGGTGTGAGTAACCACTCTATAAGTTTACTTGTTATGTAGAATCACCATTGGTATTAACACTGTGCGAGTAACCACTCTACAAGTTTACTTGTTATGTAGAATCATAATTGGTATTGACACTGTGTGAGTAACCACTCTACAAGTTTACTTGTTATGTAGAATTATCATTGGTATTAACACTGTGTGAGTAACCACTCTACAAGTTTACTTGTTATGTAGAATCATCATTGGTATTAACACTGTGTGAGTAACCACTCTACAAGTTTACTTGTTATGTAGAATCATTATTGGTATTAACACTGTGTGAGTAACCACTCTACAAGTTTACTTGTTATGTAGAATTATCATTGGTATTAACACTGTGTGAGTA
The DNA here is from genome assembly GCF_978046115.1 of Saccoglossus kowalevskii. Lineage (NCBI taxonomy): Eukaryota > Metazoa > Hemichordata > Enteropneusta > Harrimaniidae > Saccoglossus > Saccoglossus kowalevskii. The sequence goes on along the minus strand of NC_140643.1, from coordinate 37,925,808 downwards.
ACCACTCTTTAAGTTTACTTGTTATGTAGAATCATCATTGGTATTAACACTGTGTGAGTAACCACTCTACAAGTTTACTTGTTATGTAGAATTATCATTGGTATTAACACTGTGCGAGTAACCACTCTACAAGTTTACTTGTTATGTAGAATCATCATTGGTATTGACACTGTGTGAGTAACCACTCTACAAGTTTACTTGTTATGTAGAATTATCATTGGTTTTAACACTGTGTGAGAAACCACTCTACAAGTTCACTTGTTATGTAGAATCATCATTGGTATTAACACTGTGTGAGTAACCACTCTACAAGTTTACTTGTTATGTAGAATCATCATTGGCATTAACACTGTGTGAGTAACCACTCAACAAGTACACTTGTTACGTAGAATCATCATTGGTATTGACACTGTGTGAGTAACCACTCTACAAGTACACTTGTTACGTAGAATCATCATTGGTATTGACACTGTGTGAGTAACCACTCTACAAGTACACTCGTTATGTAGAATCATTATTGGTATTAACACTGTGTGGGTAACCACTCTACAAGTTTACTTGTTATGTAGAATCATTATTGGTATTAACACTGTGTGGGTAACCACTCTACAAGTTTACTTGTTATGTAGAATCACCATTGGTATTGACACTGTGTGAGTAACCACTCTACAAGTACACTCTTTATGTAGAATCATTATTGGTATTAACACTGTGTGGGTAACCACTCTACAAGTTTACTTGTTATGTAGAATCATTATTGGTATTGACACTGTGTGAGTAACCACTCTACAAGTACACTCGTTATGTAGAATCATTATTGGTATTAACACTGTGTGGGTAACCACTCTACAAGTTTACTTGTTATGTAGAATCATTATTGGTATTAACACTGTGTGGGTAACCACTCTACAAGTTTACTTGTTATGTAGAATCATCATTGGTATTAACACTGTGTGAGTAACCACTCTACAAGTTTACTTGTTATGTAGAATCATCATTGGTATTGACACTGTGTGAGTAACCACTGTACAAGTTTACTTGTTATGTAGAATCATTATTGGTATTGACACTGTGTGAGTAACCACTCTACAAGTTTACTTGTTATGTAGAATCATCATTGGTATTAACACTGTGTGAGTAACCACTCTACAGGTTTACTTGTTATGTAGAATCATCATTGGTATTGACACTGTGTGAGTAACCACTGTACAAGTTTACTTGTTATGTAGAATCATTATTGGTATTGACACTGTGTGAGTAACCACTGTACAAGTTTACTTGTTATGTAGAATCATCATTGGTATTAACACTGTGTGAGTAACCACTCTACAAGTTTACTTGTTATGTATAATCATTATTGGTATTAACACTGTGTGAGTAACCACTCTACAAGTACACTCGTTATGTAGAATCATCATTGGTATTAACACTGTGTGAGTAACCACTCTACAAGTTTACTTGTTATGTAGAATCATTATTGGTATTAACACTGTGTGAGAAACCACTCTACAAGTACACTCGTTATGTAGAATCACCATTGGTATTAACACTGTGTGAGTAACCACTCTACAAGTTTACTTGTTATGTAGAATCATTATTGGTATTAACACTGTGTGAGTAACCACTCTACAAGTACACTCGTTATGTAGAATCATCATTGGTATTAACACTGTGTGAGTAACCACTCTACAAGTTTACTTGTTATGTAGAATCATAATTGGTATTGACACTGTGTGAGTAACTACTCTACAAGTTTACTTGTTATGTGGAATCATCATTGATATTAACACTGTGTGAGTAACCACTCTACAAGTTTACTTGTTATGTAGAATCATCATTGGTATTAACACTGTGTGAGTAACTACTCTACAAGTACACTCGTTATGTAGAATCATAATTGGAATTGACACTGTGTGAGTAACCAATCTACAAGTACACTTGCTATGTAGAATCATCATTGGTATTGACACTGTGTGAGTAACCACTCTACAAGTTTACTTGTTATGTAGAATCATAATTGGTATTGACACTGTGTGAGTAACCACTCTACACGTTTACTTGTTATGTAGAATCATAATTGGTATTGACACTGTGTGAGTAACTACTCTACAAGTTTACTTGTTATGTGGAAGCATCATTGATATTAACACTGTGTGAGTAACCACTCTACAAGTTTACTTGTTATGTAGAATCATCATTGGTATTAACACTGTGTGAGTAACTACTCTACAAGTACACTCGTTTTATAGAATCATAATTGGTATTGACACTGTGTGAGTAACCACTCTACAAGTTTACTTGCAATGTAGAATCATCATTGGTATTAACACTGTGTGAGAAACCACTCTACAAGTTCACTTGTTATGTAGAATCATCATTGGTATTAACACTGTGTGAGTAACCACTCTACAAGTTTACTTGTTATGTAGAATCATCATTGGCATTAACACTGTGTGAGTAACCACTCAACAAGTACACTTGTTACGTAGAATCATCATTGGTATTGACACTGTGTGAGTAACCACTCTACAAGTACACTTGTTACGTAGAATCATCATTGGTATTGACACTGTGTGAGTAACCACTCTACAAGTACACTCGTTATGTAGAATCATTATTGGTATTAACACTGTGTGGGTAACCACTCTACAAGTTTACTTGTTATGTAGAATCATTATTGGTATTAACACTGTGTGGGTAACCACTCTACAAGTTTACTTGTTATGTAGAATCACCATTGGTATTGACACTGTGTGAGTAACCACTCTACAAGTACACTCTTTATGTAGAATCATTATTGGTATTAACACTGTGTGGGTAACCACTCTACAAGTTTACTTGTTATGTAGAATCATTATTGGTATTGACACTGTGTGAGTAACCACTCTACAAGTACACTCGTTATGTAGAATCATTATTGGTATTAACACTGTGTGGGTAACCACTCTACAAGTTTACTTGTTATGTAGAATCATTATTGGTATTAACACTGTGTGGGTAACCACTCTACAAGTTTACTTGTTATGTAGAATCATCATTGGTATTAACACTGTGTGAGTAACCACTCTACAGGTTTACTTGTTATGTAGAATCATCATTGGTATTGACACTGTGTGAGTAACCACTGTACAAGTTTACTTGTTATGTAGAATCATTATTGGTATTGACACTGTGTGAGTAACCACTCTACAAGTTTACTTGTTATGTAGAATCATCATTGGTATTAACACTGTGTGAGTAACCACTCTACAAGTTTACTTGTTATGTAGAATCATCATTGGTATTGACACTGTGTGAGTAACCACTGTACAAGTTTACTTGTTATGTAGAATCATTATTGGTATTGACACTGTGTGAGTAACCACTGTACAAGTTTACTTGTTATGTAGAATCATCATTGGTATTAACACTGTGTGAGTAACCACTCTACAAGTTTACATGTTATGTACAATCATTATTGGTATTAACACTGTGTTAGTAACCACTCTACAAGTACACTCGTTATGTAGAATCATCATTGGTATTAACACAGTGTGAGTAACCACTCTACAAGTTTACTTGTTATGTAGAATCATTATTGGTATTAACACTGTGTGAGAAACCACTCTACAAGTACACTCGTTATGTAGAATCACCATTGGTATTAACACTGTGTGAGTAACCACTCTACAAGTTTACTTGTTATGTAGAATCATTATTGGTATTAACACTGTGTGAGTAACCACTCTACAAGTACACTCGTTATGTAGAATCATCATTGGTATTAACACTGTGTGAGTAACCACTCTACAAGTTTACTTGTTATGTAGAATCATAATTGGTATTGACACTGTGTGAGTAACTACTCTACAAGTTTACTTCTTATGTGGAATTATCATTGATATTAACACTGTGTGAGTAACCACTCTACAAGTTTACTTGTTATGTAGAATCATCATTGGTATTAACACTGTGTGAGTAACTACTCTACAAGTACACTCGTTATGTAGAATCATAATTGGAATTGACACTGTGTGAGTAACCAATCTACAAGTACACTTGCTATGTAGAATCATCATTGGTATTGACACTGTGTGAGTAACCACTCTACAAGTTTACTTGTTATGTAGAATCATAATTGGTATTGACACTGTGTGAGTAACCACTCTACACGTTTACTTGTTATGTAGAATCATAATTGGTATTGACACTGTGTGAGTAACTACTCTACAAGTTTACTTGTTATGTGGAAGCATCATTGATATTAACACTGTGTGAGTAACCACTCTACAAGTTTACTTGTTATGTAGAATCATCATTGGTATTAACACTGTGTGAGTAACTACTCTACAAGTACACTCGTTTTATAGAATCATAATTGGTATTGACACTGTGTGAGTAACCACTCTACAAGTTTACTTGCAATGTAGAATCATCATTGGTATTAACACTGTGTGAGTAACCACTCTACAAGTTTACTTGTTATGTAGAATCATCATTGGTATTAACACTGTGTGAGTAACCACTCTACAAGTTTACTTGTTATGTAGAATCATCATTGGTATTAACACTGTGTGAGTAACCACTCTACAAGTTTACTTGCTATGTAGAATCATCATTGGTAATAACACTGTGTGAGTAACCACTCTACAAGTTTACTTGTTATGTAGAATCATCATTGGTATTAACACTGTGTGAGTAACCACTCTACAAGTTTACTTGTTATGTAGAATCATTATTGGTATTAACACTGTGTGAGTAACCACTCTACAAGTTTACTTGTTATGTAGAATCATCATTGGTATTAACACTGTGCGAGTAACCACTCTACAAGTACACTTGTTATGTAGAATTATCATTGGTATTAACACTGTGTGAGTAACCACTCTACAAGTACACTTGTTACGTAGAATCATTATTGGTATTAACACTGTGTGAGTAACCACTCTACATGTCCATTCGTTATGTAGAATCACCATTGGTTTTAACACTGTGTGAGTAACCACTCTACAAGTACACTCGTTATGTAGAATCATAATTGGTATTAACACTGTGTGAGTAACCACTCTACAAGTTTACTTGTTATGTAGAATCATCATTGGTATTAACACTGTGCGAGTAACCACTCTACAAGTACACTTGTTATGTAGAATTATCATTGGTATTAACACTGTGCGAGTAACCACTCTACAAGTACACTTGTTATGTAGAATTATCATTGGTATTAACACTGTGTGAGTAACCACTCTACAAGTACACTCGTTATGTAGAATCATAATTGGTATTAACACTGTGTGAGTAACCACTCTACAAGTACACTCGTTATGTAGAATCATAATTGGTATTAACACTGTGTGAGTAACCACTCTACAAGTACACTCGTTATGTAGAATCATAATTGGTATTAACACTGTGTGAGTAACCACTCTACAAGTACACTCGTTATGTAGAATCATAATTGGTATTAACACTGTGTGAGTAACCACTCTACAAGTACACTCGTTATGTAGAATCATAATTGGTATTAACACTGTGTGAGTAACCACTCTACAAGTACACTTGTTATGTAGAATTATCATTGGTATTAACACTGTGTGAGTAACCACTCTACAAGTACACTCGTTATGTAGAATCATAATTGGTATTAACACTGTGTGAGTAACCACTCTACAAGTACACTCGTTATGTAGAATCATAATTGGTATTAACACTGTGTGAGTAACCACTCTACAAGTTTACTTGTTATGTAGAATCATCATTGGTATTAACACTGTGCGAGTATCCACTCTACAAGTTTACTTGTTATGTAGAATCATCATTGGTATCAACACTGTGTGAGTAACCACTCTACAAGTTTACTTGTTATGTAGAATCATAATTGGTATTAACACTGTGTGAGTAACCACTCTACAAGTTTACTTGTTATGTATAATCATCATTGGTATTAACACTGTGCGAGTAACCACTCTACAAGTACACTCGTTATGTAGAATCATCATTGGTATCAACACTGTGTGAGTAACCACTCTACAAGTTTACTTGTTATGTATAATCATTGTTGGTATTAACACTGTGTGAGTAACCACTCTACAAGTACACTCGTTATGTAGAATCATCATTGGTATTAACACTGTGCGAGTAACCACTCTACAAGTTTACTTGTTATGTAGAATTATCATTGGTATTAACACTGTGTGAGTAACCACTCTACAAGTTTACTTGTTATGTAGAATGATCATTGGTATTAACACTGTGTGAGTAACCACTCTACAAGTACACATGTTATGTAGAATTATCATTGGTATTAACACTGTGTGAGTAACCACTCTACAAGTACACTTGTGATGTAGAATCATCATTGGTATTAACACTGTGTGAGTAACCACTCTACAAGTACACTTGTGATGTAGAATCATCATTGGTATTAACACTGTGTGAGTAACCACTCTACAAGTTTACTTGTTATGTAGAATCATCATTGGTATTAACACTGTGTGAGTAACCACTCTACAAGTACACTCGTTATGTAGAATCATCATTGGTATTAACACTGTGCGAGTAACCACTCTACAAGTACACTCGTTATGTAGAATCATCATTGGTATTAACACTGTGTGAGTAACCACTCTACAAGTTTACTTGTTATGTAGAATCATCATTGATATTAAAACTGTGCGTGTAACCACTCTACAAGTTTACTTGTTATGTAGAATCATTATTGGTATTAACACTGTGTGGGTAACCACTCTACAAGTACACCTGTTATGTATGATCATCATTGGTATTAACACTGTGCGAGTAACCACTCTACAAGTTTACTTGTTATGTAGAATCATCATTGGTATTAACACAGTGTGAGTAACCACTCTACTAGTACACTCGTTATGTAGAATCATCATTGGTATTAACACTGTGTGAGTAACCACTCTACAAGTACACTCGTTATGTATAATCATCATTGGTATCAACACTGTGTGAGTAACCACTCTACAAGTTTACTTGTTATGTAGAATCATAATTGGTATTAACACTGTGTGAGTAACCACTCTACAAGTTTACTTGTTATGTACAATCATAATTGGTATTAACACTGTGTGAGTAACTACTTTACGAGCACACTCGTTATGTAGAATCATCATTGGTATTGACACTGTGTGAGTAACCACTCTACAAGTTTACTTGTTATGTAGAATCATAATTGGTATTGACACTGTGTGAGTAACCACTCTACAAGTATACTTAATATGTAGAATCATAATTGGTATTGACACTGTGTGAGTAACTACTCTACAAGTTTACTTGTTATGTGGAAGCATCATTGATAATAACACTGTGTGAGTAAACACTCTACAAGGTTACTTGCTATGTAGAATCATCATTGGCATTAACACTGTGTGAGTAACCACTCTACAAGTACACTTGTTACGTAGAATCATCATTGGTATTGACACTGTGTGAGTAACCACTCTACAAGTACACTTGTTACGTAGAATCATCATTGGTATTGACTCTGTGTGAGTAACCACTCTACAAGTACACTCGTTATGTAGAATCATTATTGGTATTAACACTGTGTGAGTAACCACTCTACAAGTTTACTTGTTATGTAGAATCATCATTGGTATTAACACTGTGTGAGTAACCACTCTACAAGTTTACTTGTTATGTAGAATCATCATTGGTAATAACACTGTGTGAGTAACCACTCTACAAGTACACTTGTGATGTAGAATCATCATTGGTATTGACACTGTGTGAGTAACCACTGTACAAGTTTACTTTTTATGTAGAATCATTATTGGTATTGACACTGTGTGAGTAACCACTCTACAAGTTTACTTGTTATGTAGAATCACCATTGGTATTAACACTGTGTGAGTAACCACTCTACAAGTACACTTGTTATGTAGAATCACCATTGATATTAACACTGTGTGAGTAACCAATCTACAAGTACACTCGCTATGTAGAATCATCATTGGTATTAACACAGTGTGAGTAACCACTCTACAAGTACACTCGTTATGTAGAATCATCATTGGTATTAACACTGTGTGAGGAACCACTCTACAAGTACACTCGTTATGTAGAATCATCATTGGTATTAACACTGTGCGAGTAACCACTCTACAAGTACACTCGTTATGTAGAATCATCATTGGTATTAACACTGTGTGAGTAACCACTCTACAAGTTTACTTGTTATGTGGAATCATCATTGATATTAACACTGTGTGAGTAACTACTCTACAAGTACACTCGTTATGTAGAATCATAATTGGAATTGTCACTGTGTGAGTAACCAATCTACAAGTACACTTGCTATGTAGAATCATCATTGGTATTAACACTGTGTGAGTAACCACTCTACAAGTTTACTTGTTATGTAGAATCATAATTGGTATTGACACTGTGTGAGTAACTACTCTATAAGTTTACTTGTTATGTGGAATCATCATTGATATTAACACTGTGTGAGTAACCACTCTACAAGTTTACTTGTTATGTAGAATCATCATTGGTATTAACACTGTGTGAGTAACTACTCTACAAGTACACTCGTTATGTAGAATCATAATTGGAATTGACACTGTGTGAGTAACCAATCTACAAGTACACTTGCTATGTAGAATCATCATTGGTATTAACTCTGTGTGAGTAACCACTCTACAAGTACACTTGCTATGTAGAATCATCATTGGTATTGACACTGTGTGAGTAACCACTCTACAAGTTTACTTGTTATGTAGAATCATAATTGGTATTGACACTGTGTGAGTAACCACTCTACACGTTTACTTGTTAGTTAGAATCATAATTGGTATTGACACTGTGTGAGTAACCACTCTACAAGTTTACTTAATATGTAGAATCATAATTGGTATTGACACTGTGTGAGTAACTACTCTACAAGTTTACTTGTTATGTGGAAGCATCATTGATAATAACACTGTGTGAGTAAACACTCTACAAGGTTACTTGCTATGTAGAATCATCATTGGCATTAACACTGTGTGAGTAACCACTCAACAAGTACACTTGTTACGTTGAATCATCATTGGTATTAACACTGTGTGAGTAACCACTCTACAAGTACACTTGTTACGTAGAATCACCATTGGTATTGACACTGTGTGAGTAACCACTGTACAAGTTTACTTGTTATGTAGAATCATTATTGGTATTGACACTGTGTGAGTAACCACTCTACAAGTTTACTTGTTACGTAGAATCATCATTGATATTAACACTGTGTGAGTAACCACTCTACAAGTACACTCGTTATGTATAATCATCATTGGTATCAACACTGTGTGAGTAACCACTCTACAAGTACACTTGTTACGTAGAATCACCATTGGTATTGACACTGTGTGAGTAACCACTCTACAAGTTTACTTGTTATGTAGAATCATAATTGGTATTGACACTGTGTGAGTAACTACTCTACAAGTTTACTTTTTATGTGGAATCATCATTGATATTAACACTGTGTGAGTAACTACTCTACAAGTACACTCGTTATGTAGAATCATAATTGGAATTGACACTGTGTGAGTAACCAATCTACAAGTACACTTGCTATGTAGAATCATCATTGGTATTAACACTGTGTGAGTAACCACTCTACAAGTTTACTTGTTATGTAGAATCATAATTGGTATTGACACTGTGTGAGTAACTACTCTACAAGTTTACTTGTTATGTGGAATCATCATTGATATTAACACTGTGTGAGTAACCACTCTACAAGTTTACTTGTTATGTAGAATCATCATTGGTATTAACACTGTGTGAGTAACTACTCTACAAGTACACTTGCTATGTAGAATCATCATTGGTATTGACACTGTGTGAGTAACCACTCTACAAGTTTACTTGTTATGTAGAATCATAATTGGTATTGACACTGTGTGAGTAACCACTCTACACGTTTACTTGTTATGTAGAATCATAATTGGTATTGACACTGTGTGAGTAACCACTCTACAAGTTTACTTAATATGTAGAATCATAATTGGTATTGACACTGTGTGAGTAACCACTCTACAAGTTTACTTGTTATGTAGAATCATCATTGATATTAAAACTGTGCGAGTAACCACTCTACAAGTTTACTTGTTATGTAGAATCATTATTGGTATTAACACTGTGTGGGTAACCACTCTACAAGTACACCTGTTATGTATGATCATCATTGGTATTAACACTGTGCGAGTAACCACTCTACAAGTTTACTTGTTATGTAGAATCATCATTGGTATTGACACTGTGTGAGTAACCACTCTACAAGTTTACTTGTTATGTAGAATCATCATTGATATTAAAACTGTGCGAGTAACCACTCTACAAGTTTACTTGTTATGTAGAATCATTATTGGTATTAACACTGTGTGGGTAACCACTCTACAAGTACACCTGTTATGTATGATCATCATTGGTATTAACACTGTGCGAGTAACCACTCTACAAGTTTACTTGTTATGTAGAATCATCATTGGTATCAATACTGTGTGAGTAACCACTCTACAAGTACACTTGTTATGTAGAATTATCATTGGTATTAACACTGTGTGAGTAACCACTCTACAAGTACACTCGTTATGTAGAATCATAATTGGTATTAACACTGTGTGAGTAACCACTCTACAAGTACACTCGTTATGTAGAATCATAATTGGTATTAACACTGTGTGAGTAACCACTCTACAAGTACACTCGTTATGTAGAATCATAATTGGTATTAACACTGTGTGAGTAACCACTCTACAAGTACACTCGTTATGTAGAATCATAATTGGTATTAACACTGTGTGAGTAACCACTCTACAAGTACACTTGTTATGTAGAATTATCATTGGTATTAACACTGTGTGAGTAACCACTCTACAAGTACACTCGTTATGTAGAATCATAATTGGTATTAACACTGTGTGAGTAACCACTCTACAAGTACACTCGTTATGTAGAATCATAATTGGTATTAACACTGTGTGAGTAACCACTCTACAAGTTTACTTGTTATGTAGAATCATCATTGGTATTAACACTGTGCGAGTATCCACTCTACAAGTTTACTTGTTATGTAGAATCATCATTGGTATCAACACTGTGTGAGTAACCACTCTACAAGTTTACTTGTTATGTAGAATCATAATTGGTATTAACACTGTGTGAGTAACCACTCTACAAGTTTACTTGTTATGTATAATCATCATTGGTATTAACACTGTGCGAGTAACCACTCTACAAGTACACTCGTTATGTAGAATCATCATTGGTATCAACACTGTGTGAGTAACCACTCTACAAGTTTACTTGTTATGTATAATCATTGTTGGTATTAACACTGTGTGAGTAACCACTCTACAAGTACACTCGTTATGTAGAATCATCATTGGTATTAACACTGTGCGAGTAACCACTCTACAAGTTTACTTGTTATGTAGAATTATCATTGGTATTAACACTGTGTGAGTAACCACTCTACAAGTTTACTTGTTATGTAGAATGATCATTGGTATTAACACTGTGTGAGTAACCACTCTACAAGTACACATGTTATGTAGAATTATCATTGGTATTAACACTGTGTGAGTAACCACTCTACAAGTACACTCGTTATGTAGAATCATAATTGGTATTAACACTGTGTGAGTAACCACTCTACAAGTACACTTGTTATGTAGAATTATCATTGGTATTAACACTGTGTGAGTAACCACTCTACAAGTACACTCGTTATGTAGAATCATAATTGGTATTAACACTGTGTGAGTAACCACTCTACAAGTACACTTGTGATGTAGAATCATCATTGGTATTAACACTGTGTGAGTAACCACTCTACAAGTTTACTTGTTATGTAGAATCATCATTGGTATTAACACTGTGTGAGTAACCACTCTACAAGTACACTCGTTATGTAGAATCATCATTGGTATTAACACTGTGCGAGTAACCACTCTACAAGTACACTCGTTATGTAGAATCATCATTGGTATTAACACTGTGTGAGTAACCACTCTACAAGTTTACTTGTTATGTAGAATCATCATTGATATTAAAACTGTGCGTGTAACCACTCTACAAGTTTACTTGTTATGTAGAATCATTATTGGTATTAACACTGTGTGGGTAACCACTCTACAAGTACACCTGTTATGTATGATCATCATTGGTATTAACACTGTGCGAGTAACCACTCTACAAGTTTACTTGTTATGTAGAATCATCATTGGTATTAACACAGTGTGAGTAACCACTCTACTAGTACACTCGTTATGTAGAATCATCATTGGTATTAACACTGTGTGAGTAACCACTCTACAAGTACACTCGTTATGTATAATCATCATTGGTATCAACACTGTGTGAGTAACCACTCTACAAGTTTACTTGTTATGTAGAATCATAATTGGTATTAACACTGTGTGAGTAACCACTCTACAAGTTTACTTGTTATGTACAATCATAATTGGTATTAACACTGTGTGAGTAACTACTTTACGAGCACACTCGTTATGTAGAATCATCATTGGTATTGACACTGTGTGAGTAACCACTCTACAAGTTTACTTGTTATGTAGAATCATAATTGGTATTGACACTGTGTGAGTAACCACTCTACAAGTTTACTTAATATGTAGAATCATAATTGGTATTGACACTGTGTGAGTAACTACTCTACAAGTTTACTTGTTATGTGGAAGCATCATTGATAATAACACTGTGTGAGTAAACACTCTACAATGTTACTTGCTATGTAGAATCATCATTGGCATTAACACTGTGTGAGTAACCACTCTACAAGGTTACTTGTTATGTAGAATCATAATTGGTATTAACACCGTGTGAGTAACCACTCTACAAGTTTACTTGTTATGTAGAATCATAATTGGTATTAACACTGTGTGAGTAACTACTTTACAAGCACACTCGTTATGTAGAATCATCATTGGTATCAACACTGTGTGAATAACCACTCTACAAGTTTACTTGTTATGTAGAATCATAATTGGTATTGACACTGTGTGAGTAACCACTCTACAAGTACACTCGTTATGTAGAATCATCATTGGTATTAACACTGTGTGAGTAACCACTCTACAAGTACACTCGTTATGTAGAATCATCATTGGTATTAACACTGTGCGAGTAACCGCTCTACAAGTACACTCGTTATGTAGAATCATCATTGGTATTCACACTGTGTGAGTAACCACTCTACAAGTACACTCATTATGTAGAATCATTATTGGTATTGACACTGTGTGAGTAACCACTCTACAAGTTTACTTGTTATGTAGAATGATCATTGCTATTGACACTGTGTGTGTAACCATTCAATTAATTAATTATTGTCATTGCAATGTGCGAATATTAACTCAACTAATGCACTCATTGCTTCACATCATTATTTATTTTTTATTTTTCCACACTATTACGACACTCGACAAAACAAATGTGTAGAAGATGAAAAAATTAAAATACAAAATGAATACAATATAATAATCTTCATAAATTGTCTGACCTTTAACGCTAAGAGATTAAAACACACCTCTTATTGAATTGCAAACTACTAAAAATATCTACACTATCAGAGTTGTAAATGTTGTTCAAAAATTCAAGACACAGGGGGATAGCGAGGTAGTTTTAAAAGGCTGAAAGGGAGAAACGTACGTGGTGCCGCATGAAGTATTGTACGAGGAATACAGATTGTTATTAAGATACAATGGCTAAAAACGGCATCAAGAAGCTTTCTACGAGACTCAAGTGTTGCTAGATTAAAATGATTGCATAAGGCAGCGTAACCAGCTGATGCATACGACATATTGCCATCCATACTGTATGTATAATTGTCCAACCGTTACTGTCAGTTACATTGTTTGAGTATTCATTTCATAGTGTATTTATTAAATTGATTGTCATTGCCATTACAAATGTGCGAATATTAAATTTACTAATGCACTCATTGGTTTACATCATCGGCTTTACCTCAGTCGACAATGTGGTCTCCGGGTCCCTAAAACTGTCCTAATTCGCGTTAGAACCCCGGGACTGCACACTGGTTGAGTACAGGATTATGTCAACACCAAATGCACTATTTACAATATGTAGATATACTGTCAAAACACACAAAATACATAACAAAATCCATCACAGCAGTGCCAACTTACAGCAATTTCCACGACTCTTTCGAGAGACGAATTGCGCAACGTTTACCGCTGATCGAATGTTCCAAAGTCCCGGCATGTACGACTAATCAAGCGAAAGCGTTACACAATCCCAGCTACTTATTCCATGAATATTCTGCAACGCGACGCGTGAATCTGCTTGGCTGTCATGGTCACGATGTACAATAATACTTGATATGTTCGACGTTACCTAATGCATCAGTGAATATTTAATGATGTGCGACATTACCTGATATATATAGTGAATATTTAATGAATTTCGACATTACCTAATATATCAGTGAATATTTAACGATGTTTGAGATTTCCTAATGTGTCAGTGAAAATTGAATGCTGTTCGACATTACTCAATGTATAAGTAAATATTTTATGATGTTCGACATTAACTAATATATCAGTAAACATTGAATGATTTTCGACATTTCCTAATATATCAGAGAACATTTAATGATGTTCGACATTACCCAATATATAAGTCAATATTTTATGATGTTCGAAATTACCTAATATATCAGTAAACATTTAATGATGTTCGACATTACCTAATATATCAGAGAACATTGAATGATGTTCGACGCTACCCAATGTATAAGTCAATATTTTATGATGTTCGACATTACCTTATATATCAGTGAACTTTGAGTGATGTTCGAAAATACCAAATATATTAGTCAACATTGAATGATGTTCGACATTACCTAATATATCAGAGAACATTTAATGATGTTCAAAATTATCTAATGTATAAGTCAATATTTAATAACGTGCGACATTACCTGATTTATGAGTGAATATTTAATGTTAAACATTACCTAGTATACCAGTGACTATTTAATGAACTTCGACAATACGTAATATATCAGAGAACATTTAATGATGTTCAAAATTACCCAATGTATAAGCCAATATTTAACGATGTTCAAAATTACCTGATATAGCAATAAACATTTAATGATGTTCGAAGAATTTAATTGTGTTCGATGTTAAATGATTTTTCAGTGAATATTTAATGATGTTTGAGATTACTTGATATATCAGTGAACTTACAAAGATTGCTTGGTATGAAAGTGAACTTTTAAAGATGTTCAAGATTACCAGGTATATTAGTGAATATGGAAAGATTTTTGAGAACACCTGATATATCAGTGAATATTTAATGATGCCTTAGATTATCTGATATATCAATGAATCTTTAATATTGTTCGGGATTACCTTATATTGATATGTCAGTGAACGTTTTAATCTTGTTCGAGGTTCGTGAATCTTTTATAATATTCGACATTGCCTGATATAATTAGTAAGTATTTAATTGTGTTCCTGATAACCTGGTATACCCGTGAAGATGTAATGATTTTGAACATTACCTAGTATATCAGTAAATATTCATAATGATGTTCGATATTACCTCATATATCAGTCAATATTTAATGATGTTTGAGATATTACCTGATCTATTAGTGAACTTTTAATGATTTTCGAAATTAACTGCTATATCAGTAAACATTTAATGATGTTGGTGGTTACTTGATATATCAGTGAACATTCAATGATGTTCGACATTAACATATATATATATATCAGTGAATATTTATTTATTTATTTATTTATTTATTTTTTTATTTATCTATTTATTTATTTATTTATTTATTTATTTATTTATTTATTTATTTATTTATTTATTTATTTATTTATTTATTTATTTATTTATTTATTTATTTATTTATTTAAATATGGTGACCTGGAAAAGTGCTAATGTATTTAACCAATTAAAATTCTACACTTTGAACTTTCATTGTGACGAAGTGAACATCTGCTCGGAGAAATCCCAGGCACATTTAAAACAGATGTTCACACTAATAGAAATGAGCTCATCAATAGGTAGCTTTTTCTTTTGTGAATTTCAATCCAAATCATTCTCTAGAAAAGGAATCTGCTTGCATTAACAAATCTAATTGTATGTATGTATGTATGTATGTATGCAGTATATACATTAGGTTTAGCTGGTGCCCCCCCCCCGTTGTCTGTGTGTTTAGTAAATGATCGACTTATTGAAAATAGCGCCAAAACGTTGCAAAATGTTGGCGTGTCACAATTTATGATTTACAAAGAGTAAACGACCTTACCTAGGGTCGCAATTACATGTCAGTATTACACAACAATGTAGACTACTAACATACAAACAGTCAAGGATATTCTATAATTGTGTCAAAATGGTTAAATTCAATAGTTGAATCAAAATGAAATAATCAATTTCCTGTCAAAAGCTTTTATGTAATGCACGAGACCTCTACCAAATGAACGTGCACATATTGACAGGCGTCATTAATTATGCAAAACGTATTCATTTAAATGTGTGCATGACGCCACCATCTATCAATTGCACTTGTGACAGAGTTCCAAATGTCTAAAGCATAAACTTATCAGAGGAATATTGAAATGAGACAATTCTTACTTCCCCATTGTGTAGTTTATTTTAATACTCGTGTCCTAGCTCTAATGCCAGATATATATAATGATCTCAGATTTGGATTTCAGTAACAGTACCGATGTACGATCACCCATACCACATAGTCCGCCCCTCTACAATAGTGACTGAATGCCTAACATTTTGACAACATTCATCCGTGTATGCAATGGCAATATGCATAGATCTTTGACGTGCATACAGTCCCGTTCTTAACACATGAAATACACACATGACGCTATATCGGCACAATATTGCATTGTGGATTGACATTTAACTGAGTAAATACCTATGAATACCTCTGAACATATCCATTGTCACATCAACGCATGTGTTACCCATAACCTACAACATAGGTTAGTAAACAATAGTCGCGTCATTGCCAAGCATGGAGGGGATTAAGTAGCTCTGGATTATTCAGTGTCCCTATCGCCTCGCACATGCGTGCGTGCAAACAAAACTGGTGGGCCCATTACAATATATTTTTGTTATAGTCAATTAGAAACTTCGATACTTCAGATCGATTAATGGAATGGTGTTATATTTGGATACATGGCAGTAATGATGAACCGGTGGCAGAGGAAAATAATATATTCTGTTGCCCCGACAACCAAACATATTCGGTTCAGTATTTAATTCGTTGGCAAAACCCGAGGCATATTTAATTAAGTCATTGTGTTTGCGGGTCTAAGTACGTTGCTAAGATAACTAAACATATGTTGCTATGACTATGCTCATTCAATTATCTCACGTGATCTATAATACGTATAATGGCTAGGATTGTTGAAATCAAGTGAACATTTTAAATATATACTGAATACATCTTGCTAGGCAGGTCTATCCGTGTATCGAAATAAGTTGAATGTTACATTGTTGGTGGGCCTTCCCGTGTACAATAGGCATTGACATTAGATTGGTTATCATGTATTTATCAGTGCTTAGTATCAACATACGTATTTGTGTGAATGTTTTTCAAATCAAAGTCATGCGTCGAGTAAATTCTCATTCAGTGACAGTAAGATGGGATTATAGCAATAATACCTATGTTTAATATCATCGCCGAACAAAATGTATACCAAACAATGCAGTCTGTAACGGGTAAGCTTTTATATACGCATGAGCTAACCTCTAATAACTATATGACGGGGCAATCTGTAAACCATGCTATGCATTGATAGCCGATGCAGTGACTTCATATATTGAATACGTTTCCAATATTAAGTTCGGACGTTCGTTGTGTAAAGCACAGCGCGAAAGAATATCCGTTATATTATTTGAAGGTGCGACTCGCAACAAATAAACAAACGATACATATGTCTTCTCTGGTATAAATGAGGGATACGTTTTCCAAAAATATAACAATTTCGCTAACAATTTCGAAAACTGTACAACAATGTCTCCCATATTAAATAGCCCGCTAAGCGACGCTGTGGGGTGTTGTCAATGGTACTCGTCAAAGACTCGTTCACGTTGAAAATATGCATTGCGTTTTCCTTCTGTGTGTGTACTTAAATCCTTCAGGCTTGATTTGTGTCGTGTGGGATACCATTAGAAGGTAATCCTGAGGTATTTAACTTCTTGGCTGACTGTATACAAATAATGCAAGTCGACCTGTCGTGGAATATATCAATTCCTAATTTTCATGTGCCATATCAGTATGGCAATATACATATGGACAGGCCCATGGGAATGTTTACGTCTGTATCTCGTGAGAAAACCAATGGGATTAGATAAATCTCAAATGGAATGTGTATTAGGGTTCTTTGAAAAAAAAAGCAAAAGAAAAAAACAGGAAAGCGACAATTCTGAGTTCATTGTTGTCAAATTCATTAGTAGTTACTTTATGTTGAGAGTAATTAGCGTTATACAAATATTTGTCATTCATTAAATAATAAGACATAAATTGGGTAAGTGTTTCCGGTTTGAAATTGCTGTTGTATTGTATTAACCCACGATTATTCAATCGAACACAGGTCTTAACTTACAATGAAATACACTTGACTACATGAACAACGACACGGTATGGCTAATTATCGTCATATTTCATCATTTAGACAATCTATCATGGCCGCCGATGACTCAAGTGTCAATGGAATGCTAACCGGAAACAATTATCTCTTTTAAGCGATGCAAAGCACACTTGAGTTCTTCCGATGTGTGTTATCATGTACCTCAATGATTGGCATCACGGTGCGTTCGTACAAGCAGTTGCTTGGAACCGTTTGTCAGTCTAATTGTCTATGAGAGCTTTACAAACTAGCGTCTATTATTTCACTGTAGCAACGCATGCATGGCTGGTCTGTGCAATGTACCGCTTGTAATTCGCCAAACTGAGTCAACTGACTGGAACCTCGCGGGTGCTTAAAATGCCTCTAATTCCCAAGTTTTGCATAGTAAAGATAATATCGCAGTCATAATCCTCAAGGTGGTATTACATGTCCAAGAAGACAAACCCACAGAAAACAAAACACGAAACGACTGACGAATACAATTGAATGTCCCTCGCTATACTAATATCGAGAGTACCTACAGACAAAGAGCTGCAAAAACACTTATTCGTAGTCAAAATGATTAAATGTAATATATTTGATACCGGCATTCAAATAATAAAATAAAGCAGTCACGCATTATTTGTGAATAACCGGCAATCCATAAAACCGTCAATGCTTTTTAATTTCATATATATATTTTCAAATTCGTGAGTCGAATAGTTCCCCATAACTAATGGACTTTATGAAAGAAAAACAAACAAACTCGACTCCGGAGTGAATGAAACAACATATATTTTCAGACTATAATGAGTGAAAAAAAAAGCAATAGCTATTGGTTTACAGATTTAATGAAATTAAAATACAGCTTCTAGTTTTATGTGACTATATAGCATATGTCAATGTGGACAGTATCCATTTATCTAATCAAAAAATAAGTCGAGTATACAGCCTGCATAGAAATCGAAATATTACTTGAGAGGGAGATCCAAATAGCGCTCAGTCAGTAATTACGTGAACGGCGAATCCTATTAAATACATTGCTGATTACATATCGGTTGTTCTTACCCTTCTCTGTCTTATCACTCTTGTCAGTGGTATACAGTCACGTTTGCTGGTGTGATATATGACCAAGTAGTGCCCAGCAACGCGTAATGAATTATATCGGCTCAAAACATTTGATGAAAACATTTGTTGTTTTATTACGTATCAAGTTACAGACCGCCGTAGTGTTAGCAGCTTGTCTCGTGAGAACATGATTAATCTGGATAACGTGTTTACCAGAAATATTATATTATATTATATTATATTATATTATATTATATTATATTATATTATATTATATTATATTATATTATATTATATTATATTATATTATATTATATTATATTATATTATATTATATTAATTTTTAATCAGAATATTATGCTTTTGACTGATTACACATAACGATAACTAGTTGCACAAGACATATGAGGCTTATAGCTGCAATATCGAAAAAGACTTTCAAATGATTTTCGTTTGTAGGATAATATTTCGACCTGGCTTACTCTGCGTAAATGTAAATTGGCATTACCTGTCTTTAAACATTGATAATTGAAGATCGAAACCTTAGCAATAACAATGAACTGATGCGACGAACTGCAGTATAGATAAGTGACAGGAAGTTGACTTTACCGTCTCTTGTCTCAAATTATACAAACTATATTTTATTCAGTTAAACAAATGTTACCGTACTCTATTAGGAGCGCGTGTTTGTATTACACGTGGGCGCGTGTCGTGTCATTTGCGTTCACCCCGGCGCTGTATGTGGCAGTACAAATGATGTACCAGCATTTTAAACACAAAACATCGTCATTCACAAAAAGAATTTACTATGAATAATTCAATTTTATTCTATTTTAGATAATCGAAAACAATTGAAAAACAAAACAATCACTATTCAGACATGTATTATGCGCATATAATATCCTTGACACGGTTCAATATTATATACGCAAATCGACCGCCGTCTACAACAACACTGATTAAAGTTTAAAACGATATCATGCCGATGGTTACCGGGGCAACGACATACATGAGAGGTATTTCACTTTTCAAACGTACAGGTGTTTCCAATGCATTTCATCAAGGGTAAATAAGTATGGCAATGAGTTTAAGTCCTTTTGTGAAAACATCGTCCGACAATGCACGTCAAAACCACTCTCAAGAGAGTCTTTGTTTGTTCAGTTACGCACCACGCATTCAAATCCTAAGACGGCATTAGCCTTGTAGCATCATAAGGTTTCAATCACGTGTTCCACAAAGAACAAGACAGTTGCCGCTAAAGCTGCTTAACTACTTTTCTTTAAAATACCACTACTCGGCAGTCGTACCAAGTGTGTTAGGATTCTGGGAGAGTATATGCGATAAAATTAGTTGAGTAATTCATGTAATCAAGCATTAAATTGAATAGTATCTTATTCAACGTGTATCGTGCCGGAATTATAAAAAACAAATACCCACACCGGAATAGATAATTGTCACAGTTGACACATGAAGCTCTTTGTCACACAGTGGAAATATGAGACACGCGAATCAAGCCATTGCTAAAAGGAATGGATCGATGGGCATACAATAAAACAACCAATTCATGTCCAAACACATGGCTGTGGACTCAGAAAGTAAGCTCTCCATCTTATAAAGTAAACTCCGGAACAGCGGTCATGAACTTGCCATATAGCCCGTTGAGTACGCCAAGTTAATTAGTATCTGATATCATATCGATGTAGTTCTAGGGAGTGTGTCCGATAGACTGTCTTTCTTGTTGTAAATCACGTTCCTTTGATTGACTCTCGGAGAAGCGCGAGTATTGCAACTTGACCGTTCCGTGGCGTAGTTGTTCGTTCGCGAATAGAATGTCTTGTCCCCCCTTAACTTGGTTTTGTCCTTGCATGACAACAAGGCGATTCTGAACGCACGCCTATACTTGGTGCTCATCACATTGTATATAATAGGATTTGCAGCCGAGTGTACCATCAGTGGTAGTATAGAGATGTTATGAAGACACACACTCCACGGTGGCGGCTCAATCTCACCGAATTGGAGAATAAGCTGCAGAATGAAAACTAACTCCTTCGGGAAAAGGCAGATAAAGTACAAAACAGTGGTGGAAACGCAAATGCGCACCACTTGCTTATCGTGGCTTGGAGCCTGTCTCGACGAATTGGCAACAACATCACGCATTGCTTTCGAGGCTTTCTTAAAGTGGTATGCTGTTAAGCTGTAAAGAATCGCCACGGTACATATACTGATCAAGCATACAACTATGAAGATGATGTAAATGGCAACGTACACTGACGCTGGTGCCTCCACGTAACATACTAATGCGGAAGGTATCTTAATAACAGCAGACATTATCCACATCAAAATGTTAAAGAAAAGGGTTTTGCCCTTGGTGCAGATCTGACGTGCCCGGAACGGGTGCGTTATCGCTACGTACCTTTCGATGCTGATGAAGCCAACACAGAACGTAGACGTTAATACGGCAATATCAGCCAGAGTTCCAACCATGCATCGTACGTTCGGGTTAACCATCAGTACGCAACTGTTGTCGGTGACCAGTAGGCATACGTAGAGTATCCACAAGACCAGTAGGTAAACCAAGTCGGCCGCTGCCAAATTTATCAGGTAATGGTTGGTCACAGTTTGCATAAACTTCACGCGTATAACCACAAACATGAAGGACAAATTGCCAATCAAACCGACTGTTCCGAGAAAGATTCCCAGCGCGAAAAATACAACCGGATCAGCTCCACAAGCACTGTTTCTCCCCGTATCCTCTTCATTCGGTGTAAAAGTGGAGTTAAGCAGACTCATGTTACTAGCGACATCTGCCATGTCTAACGCGGTTCGCCGACTCCTGTAACATAAATAAAAGATATACAATGGTATACATGGTATATTCTGGATAGAATATGCATGGCACACTCCACGCATGCGCGTGATAAGTAATTGTTCGTCGACATCATTGCGGCTTACTATTCGTACAAAAATGAAATATTTCATAACATGAATAATAATGAATTTGTGTTCATAATTGTTAATACGTTTACACGTTTACTTGGCTTCTATACGTTAGGTGTCAAACAACTAACAAGTTTTAACATTGATCCGAAAATAACTAAGTGGTGGAAACAAGACGTAACAAGTCTTTGGTGGTGATTCAAATTTACAAAGTAGCCTATGTGTCAGATGAACGAGAGAGAGGCATCGTAGCTTGTAGAGGTGTAGGAGTGGGTGAACTGTAACCTGTGGAACAACTCTATTAAAATGAAGTTAAATGGAATAATTGGCCAATCCCTTCGAATAGCAAGTATAGTACCCACATACCATAGGGAATAGTAATGAGTGTCCAGCTGTCGCGAATAAATTAATACTCTCAAATACCCACAGATTTGTCACTTTATTAAAAAAATATAAAAAAAAACCGACGTGTTGAAATTAACTCTTTGTTTTCAACTTGCGATCATGGCAATTAATTTTAGCACTCGCGCGTGTTCTGTAAGGTGAACGATAGCTAGTCCGAGTGAATGCATAGCTTTATAGGAATTCAGAGAATGGAAAGTGGGGCATCGTTGATATGCAGAGCCGTGCACTTGTAAAAAGGGTATCTGATATATCTAATGCATGTCAAATGCATATTCAATTACAGCGTTACCTGTTTACCGACAAGGCGGCATATTCAACGTCAATGGCATGTTTTAACCATTTAAATGGAGGCCAAAGTTCACCTTTGATTGATCCGCCGAGTATATTACACGCGGCATGTAATGATTGTCGTTGCTACATTGGTTTGTATTTGTAGCATAATTTGCGGCATTCAACAAGTATTGTTCCCGCTGATTTATGGTGTGCACTTTGGCAATGAACGGTTATCGTGTGTGATAAAATTGTTTCCCAGCAAAGACATTCATTATTCTATTGTCCGTTTGGTCATTTTCCCATCTATAATTTATGGACAGATCGCTTGCCTAACTTAATGCAATATATGCAAATTTAAATTGCATAAATTTACTCCTATGTGGATGTGAATTGCTATTGTCTAAATGAAATCAAACGCCGAACAGCATGTTTTTTAATGTGGCACGCCATCTATATATATATATAGATATCACCCACACTTCACACACAGACCTGTAGATCGCGTTATGTGACACCAACCGGAAGTGCATTATATTGCTCGGGTGTCGAACCTTCAATATAAAACGCTCAAGGTCTCCTAATATACCTTGTCTAATTATCAATTTCAATCACATGGTATTCTACTATATATTATGTTATACACAATCATTCGGCAGACAAGGTATATATAATATTATTTGGATTTATATGCAAATTAGTGTAACAGATATTGTTTGTCAAATCTCAATGTTGATATAGTCATATATCTGTTGATTATCCCCCACTTCTATATGTCTCTATTACTGGACTCCCAGATAAAAACGTCACATAATCTGATGTTTTGCCATATTCAGGAAACTGATATCAAGAAGTGAGTTGCATCAATGTTGGGAGAACACACATTATTATAACATCACTGGCGAGTGGATTTAAGGGAACTTTAAGAGTGCTGCAGGCGTTCCACTAAGATCCAAATTTAGCTGATATCCCGCTATTGATATTATTAATTGACTTACCTAGAATATATTGGGGAAAAGGTACAGTTGCACATTTATATCGATTATTGTTTAATGAAATACTTCATCTCGACCTCCCCCCAATACGTCAATATTTTTTGTAGACCATACATTAGAAAGAGCTGTTGTTAAATCTGATAAATGAAGTCATAGGTTTCTAACTAAAATAAATATGTACACCGACATCTGTTCCTAGAGTATGCGTAATAAACAATTATATTACATTTAAGTGTTTGATGAATATTATCACTTTACATTATAATCAAAACACATATTAATTATTGATGACTTTCTGAACTGATAGAGATGTTAACAATCTTAGAAAAATATCCGTTTGACAAATTATAGGCAACGTTTTATTGGGTAAATCTGAATTTTGGAGGTGAGATAAAACGAAAACTATTGCTATTACGAAACACCCGACGTCTTTTAAATGTGCCAGTTAAAGTTCTAAAGTAACATCCGCTTTCAATCCACGATGATTACGTGATCGTCATATAGATTGATTTATTCATTCAGCGGTGTGATTGACAAAAGTACTCGCCACGTCGCCAAATACATATATCCGTGTGTCTACTGGGACGAGCATTCCTATAATGTTTAGATGTTAATTTGAGACACGTTTTACATTAGTAACTGTGTTGTATATGTGCATCAAGTGTAGGAATGTTCAAGAGGGCGGTTAGATGCTGCATGACCCAATCATTTGTTATATTTCGCAACATCAATTGTAAAGTTAGCAAGAGATGTCGTGCGAACACAGAGATATCCGGGGTATTGATGCCTGCGGACAATTTAGTAATTTTCAAAACGAAATCACTGCGGTAGTATTTTTTTTGTTGTTCGCATGCGACATAATCCTTTATGAGAAAACATACAACAATAACATATAATAATTATTTTAATAAGTTTAATAATTGTCCTGCCATCTCGGCATTATAACGTCTGTCATGTTCGTCCGTCGCACCTTGACACACATCATATAGTCACGCAATAATAAGCTGCTGACAGTGAATTTACAAATTAACTAAATTGTTAAGAGTGGCGTGTTCTACATACAATCGTACACCACGAATGACGTCATTTTTATCTAATATTTCATTTATTCTACCACGAAGGGAAGGAAAGGCAAATGATAATTCGCTCTACGCAATCCTGTCTAACTGAAGATAACATCATTAGCCTGCAAGTATTAAAGGAATTCAGTTCCATACATGCATTGCCAATTCAACACGGCTATTTAAATAGCATTCACTTGCATGACAGGGAGGACCATGTCAGCACATTAGAACAAGTTGTTGATACAAGAAGATACATGTAATTCTTCTGAGGAACATATGTTTGTAGAATTCAAGGACGTTGAATGAGAGAAATGTGGGGATAGCACGCGCAACTGAGATTATCGTAGTCAATTGACATTTGACAAATGCACCACGCAAAATGTAAAATTATAATTTCAGCAGCGGATGTCATCCTATGTGCAGCTTGGGTCCTTGGGGCAGAATGCTTTTCGTAAAGCGATTATGTAATCAGTCAATCAGTCAATCATTCAGCTGGAATGTTCGTGTGGGAGTAAATGTACATTCATCGTGCGTGGTTTGTAGCAGTATAATTTGTGTATATATTTCGATTCATAGATACATCAAAACTATTAGGTAATTACGCGAACTATTTCAAATATAATCTGAAGAAAAATAAATATGATATTATTTTTTGAATACATTATGCTCTATGTTTGGTATTGGAAGCAAGCTAATCAATATGGGTTTATTAAAAGAGGATAATGAAATAACAGTCAAACTTATTAACATCAACATAGTAAGTTTCACAGTGTATCAGTAAACGTTTTTAGTGGTCTTCTGGTTTCATTGAGTGTTACTACACTACCAATCATGTATTCACTTTGTCAGCTGGGATCCAAAGTTGTGATATTGAGTGGTTTATATAGTGATACTAAGTGTTACTATGTGTTGTGGTTGGGGAAATCAGGTTATTCTTCATTGGTGACAAGGGTGTACGTCAAGGGTGTAATGATCAGCCGTGTTCGTTCTTCATGGAGAAAATTGAAATGATTTAACACTACGATAAAGACTTTCAACTTCCGAAATTATGAAATCCTTCATTTGTTTGGAAAAAACAACTGAGTTTTACAAGAAAATCCGGAATATATTAAGAATTGTATTCGATATGCACACCAAAGATAATTTTCACAATTATACAAGTATTACGGTTAATTCGCTATATTCTCTATATTTTGCATTTCATTTGTCTTGAATTATGAGTGAAATCACAAACTATGTAGTGCATTCAACAACACATGTTTGAACAATAATTTTAATAAATATAATTTTACTCTATAATGTTTTAATATAAAAAAATGTAGTGTCCCGCATAAAAACCCAAAAAAATTACATTGTCGAAAGCGGGAAGTCGTTATAGTTGTTTTTAATTACGAAAAACCGGTAATAGAGAATGTGAGTTTGTATAAAGATATTGATTTTGTAGGATTTTTATCTGTAACCTGCAAACAAAGATTTACAAACATTCAAACATTGGTCTACCGAGAAACCGTTTACAAAAGAAAGCTAAGGGAGAGCTTTTGCAATACACAACTACGGTATTTTGCTCGACACGAGAAAATATATAGTGAATTTAAACTGATTTTACTGGAAAAAATAATCTGTATTCCCCATTTCGTTCAAGTTTTCAAAAAGCTGACGGATAATTGATAATTTGTACCGCCTTTCGACTTTTGATGAATACCATTCTTTAATATTCCTTGGTTGTGATAAAATCAAGAACAAAGATATAAAATAAATGTTCCGTGAACTCTACAGTAATGTTAAATGTATATGTTATTTACAACTTGAAATAAGTCGACTGACAAGACTTATAGATGAACATGAAAGCATAATTTTAAAAAAAAAATCATTACAGGCAAAGACGTAGATGGTAATCCTCATACATGGCTTTAATCTAAAATTACTCTGACTCCAGAATAATCTCAAAAAATATCGACTGGTCGATATATGGCCCTCTCGCCACTCTGAAGCAAGACTAGAAGAAGAGGTGAGACCGTTCTCGTTAATAGAAAGATTGACTTAAAAATTATATTTTATTTAGCGATAATTCAGCCGTTGTCCTTAATGTTGATTCGTACGACCAACCACGCGACTCGTTCATTTGGAAGTAATTTTTTTGGAAATTTTAAAGAATGGTCTAGAATGTATAAGTATATTGTATTAAATGGCTCTTCTAGGACCTCTTGAAATATGAAATTAGAATATTTACGATTGGAGGAAAACGAGATAATGTTAAATTAGAAAATATAGAAATAATTAGATATTCTGTATTGCTGTAAACCATCTTTCGCTAATACTAAATATGCTATTAACAACATGACATGATATTTCGATCTGGAGCCCAATAGGCGGGGGGGGGGGTACGAAATGCTTTCTAAGCAGTATATGTAAACTTGTAAAGACTGTACCGTAATATAATGTTTTCAAGTATTCAGTTAAACGTAAATACGATATGTAAACACAAATACACATCTTTCAAAACGGTCCATTATTATTGAAAACTCTGACCTCGTCAATTAGATTCATTGCAAAATATGAAACCTATTAACATTTCTTTTTAATTGTATTATTTTTCTCTAATATACTTTTCAATTCTTTGTTGTGTGTTCTATGCTTTTTATACCGCCTGCTATCACACTAATTTTGTTAAAGTGACTTGTGCGGCAATGGTAACGTTATAACGCCAATATGACGAAACAAAATATATAGTGTTACGTGGCAAATGTTGACACACTAGAGGTAGTTATTTCTAAACCTGTGAGTGAATATAGCAATTTCTCAACAACATTTTGAAGTTTTCAGTAATATCAAAACAACAATCAAAACAATATTGTTTAGCTAGACTTAATGTCAATGAAATGGACAACTGGCATGCGTGTGTTCAGATGATGCTTTATCATCGACCGTTTTCAAAAAGGAAAAGAAGATACTAAGTAGAATGTGGTTTGTTACAGCACTGTATTCCGTTCAACATAACATTGTGATGTGAGGTAGGCTAGGGAGGTAGCAACAAAATAATAACAATGTTTGCAGTAAACTAAAATGATTAAAAAAGATATTATTATTTTCCCGGGAATCAAATACATGTTGGTGTGGTTAATTCATAGTCTCTAAACACGTTTTTGCCCCCAAAAAAACCAATTCGGCACCAGAAGTTGATTTTAGTGTAACGTCTTAATGTTTCTAGCAATTGTTGTCACTGTACACTTACTTCATTGCTGTTTGATAACAACTACCGCAATGATATGAGGTTTTACACAAACAACGTTGTTCGAAGTATTGTGTCAACGACTGTAAAAAGGGAGCTAGCATAGCAAAGACATGAATTGACAATTGCGCTCTGAACATAATAAAAGAATGAACTGATAAATGATATTCTGATGTATGGCCATAGTGGTACATTACGCTATTTTGATTAAAATTCCGAGGTTATGCATAGAAAATAAAATAAAAAGCACACATAACAGTGCTACATTTGCAATAGGAAGGTACACAGATAATTACGGATGTACCGTGGGAGTACCCCTGATAATTGTTTTTGATACCTTGAGATCTAGGTGCAATTTAATCTTCAAATACAATCTCATGGTGTTGTTACCCATTAGCTAACACTATTATATATTTGGCGTCCCCTGCGCGGATAAAATATACTTCTCTCACGTGATTCGAGGTGAGCTCACTAAATATGCGAGAGAAGCAATGGGACGGAATTTTATAAGTTACGTCGCACGCCTGCTATCTCACTGCGAATAGTATTATTACGTTATAAATATTGTGCATCTAGATTTTGAAACCCATTACTTTACATTGTCATCTTAAAAGGTGGTATGGCTTAAAATACATCTGAGCAGTTGACTGACTGCACCATGAGTAAAATAAAAATAGACAAGTACCTCAAAGGCAACTGTGATCTTTTGTGCAGTTGAAAACATTACATAGTCGCATACACAATATTGGTGCCCCGTGACTTCATCACATGTCACATTGCACAGACTACTTAAACGTGATCTATCCACCCGCGGGACCCTACATACGTGCTCGAAATTCTGCCCTGAAGTGTTGGCATAACCTTAAAGCCACATTCTCAGCAGGACTTCATTATGTATTAAAGGGCATCCTGTGTATATTGCAAGAGACCTGCTTGGTTTCATCGATTGAATTTCAATACCCGAGTAGCGTGTCCAATAAGTGCTAAATATAGACCCGTCACATTCATATACAAATTCAGAGAATTTCGTGTTTGTACTAAAGATGATTATGCAATATGAAATTGAAATGTTTGAGTCACCATTTTACGAAGTGTGACATGGTGATTTAATTATTGATAAAAAGGATTCCTTTTTGACATTATTAATTTCTAATTCATCGAACTTATTAACACGAACGTGTCATTATAATTAAATTGAATTTACGGCTGGTCGTTCTTGCTTGATTGAAATTCACACACATAGAGAAAATAGACGTTACATTTCATTTCTACCTTGGTAAATTTCATATAGTTACGCCAAGGATAAATCTATGTATCGATTTAACATATTTTAGTTATTTTTAGTATCAAGCATTTATATTTAATGAATATTTTTGAATGTAAAAACAAATGAAGTACTATCATTCAGAATAAAAATCAATCATCCAGAGGACCACAAACTCCTTGCTGATGCGATCATTCGTGTGTAAAGAAATGATAATATGAGAAATTTTATTTCATTTTCTATTTTAAATTCATCTAGCTAAAATTAATCTGGGACCCAGAGTATTTGTTAGTATTATAATCAGTAGATGTAATCAGTGAAATGAAAATGTAGTTCATTGTTGTTGGCGTTTATCGAAATGGAGTTTCGTTCTGCTACCTTCAATTTTGCACGAACCAATTCTGTAAAACAATGTTTGAACATGATGTACGTCATTTACTGTTTACCGAATAGAGTTGAACTGTTGACGGTTCACTGCCTGGTCTATTCATGCGGAGAAGGGTTTCAAAATTCGAAATGAGGAAACATGATTTTAAAATAACGGTTGCCATGAGATACCATGAAGCTACCGTTAATGAAAAAACGCGTGACGCATGTTCAAGTTCTTTGATACATTAATTGTATTTGAAATATAACAAGGTCCTATTCATACGATCTCAAAATATCGATTGTGAACATTAACGAATATAGCTTAAAATAATCAAATGTTGGTGCAATACAGTACTTTTGGCGTTGGCAGCTGTGCTCCGACCATATTGAGGTATTCGACATCCAAACGGACCTCGATTTGGAAAGACAAATGTTTCAGAATACACGAGGGAATGGATAAATTTGAAATAAGTCAATTAAAAGAAAGTTCGTTTTTGTATATAATAATCGGCATTGAATATTTTCTACGCTGTCTGGGAAAAACTAATTCAGTATATGCGCTATCCCACGCTGTTCATTAAATGGAATAAAGTAACTTTCATTGTTACAATTGAGTCTACATTATATTTTGACGAGAGGACCAATCGCCTCGCTATTAACATCATGTGTATTTAATTGGTCCCACGAATAAACACGGTGACAACGTAATTGTGTGCTTGTGTGCAATTAATGGCGAATGCTAACATATTTCCTATTATTGGTGTTTTTGAATGCCGTAACATGCGAATTTATTGAATTTTCATGAGTGTGTATAAAGAGCTAAATTGTTAAATATATACGTGTATCGATTGAGGTGAGAACAGTTTGCGAAATGTTGATACTCGTGAGAGGGGAAGATTTATCTTAGAGAAGAAAGCGTGCATAAGTGACAATTATTCAGACGAATATTTAATTGTATGCTGAAAAGGCGTGTGGTACAATGAGCTAATGAATACGAATACTTTTTTATGTTAAATATAGCACACTGTTGAAAGTAACAGTAATCTATCTGCATGTCATCGTTCCCAATCCCGCCAAAATATAAGTATAAATCATATCTAAGTGAAGGGGGTCGGTGATAATATAATTTTACATTGGTGTACGTTGAAATAAGAAAAATATATGTTTTACCTTCCAGTGGGGGATGCGCTATAAATATATCATATTAGTGAGGGATCCAAGTTTTTACACTGAATCCAGCTTAAGACTTATTTGCTTTTCATGTTCTTAAAACTCTGTAAAATATCCACCATTGTTGATACTTTCTAGCTAATCTGACTAGTGCTTTGGCTTAAGTGGGCGTATGACTTGATCCGCCACTGTACCGTGAAATTTACTTAAATATGACTATCACGCCGCGTTGATGTTTGTGTATGTATTTTGAACATACACCAAGTACTTTCACCTCAATACTTCCGTCTATATATATATATATACATATATATGTCAGTGCTGCCCGGGGTATGGGTACAACAACAATAAACAAACCAGTATGTTACCGCGGCACGCTCACGTGAAGAAAGTGTAGTCCTTATGTGAAACTGTCGCTTTATGCCTGAGTCTTTAGCAGTACCCATTCGCTGAATCGATCATGGTTCACTCATAATCTCCCCCTTTGCATTGCGCTTTCTTTCACATAGCTAGCTGCCATATTCACATGAGATTGGGTTTTCCATTAGAAAACAATCGTCTTGGGAGCAATCAATCAATGCAGACTGTCTTAACGATAATTGAGCATTTCACAATAACGCATGTATTTTTTTACTTTACATGTGACATGTGGATGACAATAGTTCACCAAACAGCCGAGCGGATTAGCATTTAATAACACATGTTTGGTAGTTTTCTTTAGTAATACCGCACATTGACCGTAAAGGTATTAACGGGGATCAACAAAGACTTGCGTATTCCCGAGAATGTGAATCCATCTATAAGTAAACACTATTACATATATGTATTACTATGCCTTTTATCAATGAATCTACACCTCCCCTCCGTTCCATGTATGCCTAATCATTATAATTACAGTTATTTAATTTTATAACCAGAAACAATTGAACAATGACAGTATTTTGTATCAAATTGTACACCACTGAATATTCATACTTCAAGTCCCAGTGTACACTTCTATGTACTACATAACGTTACAAACCAGACACGTAGTAATGTGTCTCGCTATTTCCCACTATTTTAATACCAGGTCATGTTAATATACATATATGTCAGTGTCAACAATTATGCTGTCCTGGGAGACAGGACGTTAATGAATGAAATACAAATTAGTCGGGCAGCTAATAAAATATCCGTGTCATCCCCAATCAATTAGAGTACATGTTATGTGTTGATGGGATTTTTTTAAACGATATTTTTGACACCATTCAAATATTTGTTAATAGGAAAACATCTGTGCCAAAAAATCAATTGTCCTTGAGGATTTTTTCGCCGATGAATGTGGTACGCTTTATTGCTTATGAATAGAAATGGGATTATGGTGAACTTGGATAGGTGTGTCATATTACATTCCAGCGACGCACTGTCTGCAGCATTGCTAAGTTGAACTGTGTTTTTTCGGTTGCGTGTACGTCACAGATAATCGCCTAATAGTTATAATACGAAATATAATCCGAATGAGGGGGAAATGGTCAGACTAAATATGGGCGTGAAATGTATATTTTCTTTACTTCATTACTTCAGAAACAAACTAGGTTAGTTTGTGGACAGTAATAGTGATAGTTAGTCAATATTGACGTTATTGATCGAAAGGTTGGAATATGAAAAGTAATTACCGTTTTGCATATAATTATCGATATTTTGATATCACCCTGCCATCCGCGTGTGCTTAAATAATCTTAATAGGTGGTCGTTTACCATGTTATGGTAAACAAAAAAAAACGTTAATATGTAAATTTCTTGTTTTCTATTCGTTACGTTGCGATGCATATTTCCCTAGTATAAATGCATGCTCCATAATACTTGCTTCATGGGAGAATATTTTCATTGAAAGAAAATATGAGTAATAGTCTTGCGAACGCGATATTTTCAATTATTAATGTATAAGTTCAAATATGCATTCGCACGATTTTTCTGATTGGAAGACAATGATGACGGAAGGTGCCCAAAAATATGAATAAACGCAATTTGAAGGCACAAGAAGACTCGAAATATCACGCAACATAAATCACTAACATGTCAATATGGAATGCTGAACAAGCACGGCTATCTTGAACATACATCTGTTTAATGTTGGACTGTTTTCTTTAACATCCAATTGTTATAAAAACTCAATTATTTCTGTGAGCATGGGAGGGAATGATTGGAACTTGGTTTTGATGTAGTTATCATGGCATCGTTTGCACGATAGCTTATCTGACAGCGTTAATCAGACATTGAAATTCATTCGTTCAAACTCCCCTTTCATCGTATGAATAAAAAGTAAAATAACGTGTCTTGATGCGGGTGATCAATCATGTAGTGTATAATATTATTCACAATAAACGTGCCGTATGTAGTCGACAAAAACTGTCCACTCCGACACCATGGGTGCTGCTCATAAGTTTAGTTATTACAGACCTATTATTTGAGAACCGTGTGGTCACAGAGCTCAGAACTAGGTTACATGCAAATCAGTAATTTAATTCTTTCTACACAGATGGGTAAACAGACTGTCTAATTAATGTTTAGGAATCAAACCGGTTACTCATTACTGGGATTTCGACACATAGTTATTTTACTCACATTTAGGACAGGAACAGCGGACAGGACCGAGAACCTTCAACGGTATCATGTGGTGGAACTCTTCTTCAACAAACGTGCGAATATGTGTTTGGTCAGCTTATGTGGAACGCAATGTAAAGACAGCACAGCCGACATCGTGGATTTAACCCGAACTGCGTTAATGCGAGGCGAACACGCTTAACCACGCTCAGGTACCATAATTTGTCAATGAATATGTAGACGATATGGACGTCATACATTTAATCAATGCGGGTTTATTCCAATGCACCTCACTTGAATCACGTGATCATATTGCATCAAATTATATAATTTATGTAACTTCCTTTAGTGTGAGACGTGACTAAAAGTGTGCAGATAATTTAGACAATGTGTATTCTGAGAGTGAAGATACACTCCATGGATATGACAGTATATAGATAAGCGTGCTATACAAAATAAAAGTGTTTTACTTAGTACCATTTGTCGCCATGACTCATCTATACAAAATGTGACATGTATATCTAATCAGACAAAATCTGAAACACAATTACATTACCCCCGCTGTAAAGGTGGTGTCATTTAGGATTACATGACAGCTTAATGTACATAATCGCGAACAACATTTTAAGAATACCTTATCGTATAACTTTAACGTATCGAGTCAGAAAACTTCATTTATGTGTCATTTATAAACAGACGTGTGTAAACGAGTCGTATGGTTGAGAATACAAAAAAAAATCATTTTATCTATGACGTCACACGTTAAACGCGTAGTTCAAGTTGGATATAACGGCAATACGCGCAATATAATGCAAACGCGAGCGTATTTCAACCATCAAAATGCTGTATAATTATTTCGGCATGTATTAGCAATAAACCATTGTTCGGTCATCTGGCATATCACATGACATTACACCGAATCACTCTGTGCTATATTTCGTGTTATTATACCGGGTCAGATGATTATACACATTTTATGGCGTTTGTACTGCTTTCTAGTTTAACGTACAAAGACGAGTCTATATATAGAATATTGAACAAGCAAGGTGTTTAGAAAGGGTTGACAAATTGAGAAACGCAATTTTGAGAATAGAAATATTTGTTCTGGATACTCAAAGGTTATAAAACAAGTTTCAGGGAATTATTAGGAGTGCTTATTTTCACTTGGTCGTTGCCTTTTATCGGTGGATTTACATTCTTATTATATTGTACTTGTACCGAATTATTAAGTCCGTGAAGCCAAGTCTATATGAATATGACAAAGCAAATATTTTCTTTCGAAAGCCCATCTTTTAATAAGACAATTACCTTGTGGCGTTTTTTATTTGTCTGTGTAGAAATATTTCATATCTGATGGCGTTGTTTCAATCTCATTCGTGGATCTTCCATCAGTCTATGCTACTTCTGCTGCTGGCGTCTACCTTTGCCGCGAAGAATTAGATCGGGTACATTTTGTATCGTATCACGATCAGGAAGAACAGTACAATACACCTGATTGCAGCATGGGTATTTGCCATGGTCGTCAAAGTACCGTCGTATTGAATTGTGTATCATATATCGAGTGGACAGAACTGCCTGATGGCGTCTATTCATTGCTGCCATTTATCAGCGTACTCAATGTGTTAATTTCTTTATCGATGCTCTGACCTTGATGACCTTGTTAATTCATTGCAATCGCCGACGGACCTAAAGTTTTTAAAGATATAAGCAGCTGGCATCCGGGGAGTTGCCATCGATTTGTAATTAGTTCGTAATTTTTATTTTCTTTGAACATTTAGCCAGTGGTTTCTCCATTATTGGCCTCATTTACTGAAAAGTAGCTCGAAGCAGCTGTGTGTAGCTATGTTCTCTTTTCTTTCTAGGATTTCCAGATTGAATGTCCTTTCAATGCGAAAGCGGTGAATGTGAAGTTGTAAATCTGCTCAGCGAGGAGATTTGTTAATTAGAATTGTGGAATAGGATTGGACACTTTTCTACGGTCGGGCAGTAAATCAATAAGTCGTCAAAGAATGGAAAGTCATATTGAAGTTTTAAGAAGGATCGATTTCGTAGCCTTCGGCTTTGAAGAAATGAATTCACGTGAAACACCCTGAAATCATAATTTTTCTAACCAATGATTCAATTATAATTGGCTCATTCGATTAGCAAATTTTAGTTTTAATGTAATATAGTTATTGAAAGTCAAACATCTGTTGCAAGGCAATTATAAGAACAAGGGTAACAATGTATGTCTGTTTTGTTTGTGTTTATGAACAGTACACTTTGACGGGCATTGTGATGTGTTATAAAATTAAAATTGAATGTCACGACGTCACTATAATTGTTATATAAAACACTCGTGAAGGCAACATGCCATGTGCTATTCCAGAAACATGACATACACCTCAATTCATTGTTACAGTAGGAGAATATGTCATATTTTTGCAAATCTGTAAAACACCCGTTAAATGGCTGTAATCTACATTTACACCTGTAATTCGAAATAAAGACATCGTTTTACATCGTTTTTTTAATATATTACTGTTGTTACATTTAAATGTGAAATTGCTAATATTTATTATTTGCTCTCATTGTCTAAAAGCATAATTTCGTTTTGATGAATAATGTACATTTTTCTTTTTAGAACAATTATACGTGATAATTTCCATAGAACCCATGAAACCTCATTTAACATTTTGATGAAACAGAAAGAACTAGTTATTTTTCATACAAATTATTCGTGGTCCTACCATGGTCTAAAATAACAGTCGTCAGCTTCAGAATTTTTTGTCAGTGTATTTCTAGATACTAAAACAATCCTTAAACTTGTTATATGGTAATAATTGTATTACACAAATAATGACAAAAGGACTATTTACATAAAGCAGATTTAATGAAAATGTGTATTTTGTCTAGCTGCAAATGTTCAGCAAAACGGTTCCCCGGTCGACGGTATAGTAGCGTGAT
Source organism: Saccoglossus kowalevskii (assembly GCF_978046115.1). Lineage (NCBI taxonomy): Eukaryota > Metazoa > Hemichordata > Enteropneusta > Harrimaniidae > Saccoglossus > Saccoglossus kowalevskii. Next base: position 37,888,879 of record NC_140643.1, on the reverse strand, counting down.
ACAATAAACCACAGTCTTAGATACATGATTGAAGTTCACAGTACCCTTTGCACCACAAATCACACCAGCAATAGACGAGATGCATTAAATCCGGGCGACCACCTTGAGTATAACAGTGGTTTCATTACACTTTAGTTATAAAGGTGATAATATTGCCATTTCAGAAGATGACGGCAACGAAAAGGCCGCTATGGACGAGGCAAATCACGAGGTAACGCCAGGCAACGTATGCGCTGCCTCACAATTTGCCTAGTTCGTATACTATAATAGCGTAAAATCTTGTCGAAATGCTCAGTTGCTCAGTCTTGTACCCGCTGCTCCATGCGTTGCTCGAGCGTAACGATTTGCCTCCAGTAAAACGGAATACGTGCTTGTAGAAGATGGGATTAAATCTTACTTTCGAATTATATCACATCATGGAATTAATCAATTCTTTATTTTATTGTTCGTGTTAACCACCCAATACACGTACGTAGTATTGTAGACGGGAATAAATTATTGCCTTAAGAAACTACTCAAAATTTGGGCAATAAACATTCATCATTCAGTGTGTAGCATCAACAACTGTAAACATGTGGTCGAACCAACAACAATAAATTCTACGTAGCATTTCTAAAATTTAATGTGAATACACAAATTAAATTCACATACATTAGAAACAGAGAATGAATTTTAAAATGTATTTATTCCAATCGTTTCTAATCTTCCCAGGCAGAATTTGTTCCCCAGTTTTCAATTTTATAATACGAGTACATGTTCCATTTTTATACTCCTTTTTCACTATCTATTCAGATATTACTAATGAAAAGCAATTGTCCGGACTACATGATTATACAGAATAATACAAAACAGTAATTAACAGATAGCACGTCGTATATATATATATATTGCTGTAGATTATATTGTGTACTTATGTCATATCTACTATATTGCGTTCTTTAGATTTGTAATTGTACTTTATCTGTTTATTGTTTAGGAATGTTGTTTTTTTTGTATTATTTTTTACTTTTACAACATTATATTATACTCAGTATGTTAACATATGAACATCTTCATTGTCGGTCAAAATGTATCAGTCTTCACACAATTTACAGCAAACGTTTTTATTATTTGTTAATGTTTGTAGCAGTATTTGGATTAGCGCATCGTTCCAGGAATCAATTTATAATACTCAGTATGGGAGGCGTAAATTCACAGTGTTTAACATCATTACAATGCAATTTCGAGACCATGTACAGACAAATACAGACCATCCCATATAAATGCACTCACTGTGATGATTAATAAACATGGAGGGCTAACTGGTCATTATCAAGTGTAAGGGTCATAAAATATGTTGATATTGAATTGTAATTACCAGCCTAAGAGTATTTCGACAAATTGTTCAGTTTATCAAACCCCCATCTTGAGTTCAAATGTCCCCGCCTCCGAATGTTCAAAATATCTCTTCAAAATAATACATTTTTGTGAATCTCAGCTTTAAAACATGGCTTGTCTATTACGAGACTGTCACATTGATCTATATATAATATATAATAAAAATAATCAGCATTTACAGACATGCAAATGCAGTGTATTGTTATCAAACTAGTACTGAGCATTTGAATGGCAAACGCAGCGTGATTACCCTACAGCTGTTCGGATGATTTACACGTTTGCACGACAACTACTAGTAAAAAATGTCGCATTAGTTGACATACACGCATATACGTAAAAATAGTTGGGTACTAGAACGAAATATATTCTCTGTTATTCTTTCCAGTTATCACGTCTGCAGACGAACGCAACTAGTCTATGTCCCGGTTGAGTCTGCGAAAACATTTGTCGAACTCTGTATCAGGCAACTACGGCACGATGTAACGCGGGATGTGTGTCTGTCTCGTTCTCTTATACACTCATGCAAACATCAGATCTTACTTAAGATGCATTAGATTTACTACTCGGCTGTTTAAAAACTATTCACATTAGCTGTCTTGTACTTCACATAGATTGCGATTTAAGGTAGTTGGCTTCCATTAAAACTATACCGCTTGGCTTTATTTTATTCCACACAATTAATGTATCATTCATCCTATTTTTTAGTCATTTATCATTGGTTTCTATGATGAAAATGGGTTTGTCTTATCTCAGAATGGTGTTTTAGTACATATGGTAAAAGATAGATACTCAAATGATTGTCTCGAATTATTTAAATCTCCTGGCAAATGCTATGTTTCGTTTTCCTGAAAGTACGCTTTAACATTTTCACAGGGAAAAGCATATGTTTGTACCTATGTCAAAAATTCCCAAAGTTGTCATCATCAACAATTATATAACATTTTCGAAACAAAAACCCCGGGAATAGATAATGTATTTATAGTAACATATAATGAGACATGAATCTTGGCGTCAGGTCAAGCGGTGTCAGAACATGTTTCTTTTATTATACAGCCACTCTTCATTTACACCAGTATAACAGAAGATTAAGTAATGCTGTCTTGAGTAGATTAACGTAAAGCTTTCCTTGACGCAATGAGATTAATTTGATCATTGCCGCCTGATAAGAAAACAATGCTCTAAATGCGATTGCAACGTTAGTTTCTTAAATCCAATTTATAGAAGACACGTGCGCACCATTAATAAATAGAAAATGATTGTAAGTTACGAAAGCAGTTTTCTAATCTTACTTCAGGACACAGATGTGCGTGCAACTTCTTTATATTATTCTGACAACTTGAAGTTACTTTTCGCTCGATTAGGCTGAACTCTCTTACCCGTACGCCGACTGGCAAAGCTCAAGTACGTCTCTTTACTTCGTCAAAATACTCAAGTATTCACGCCCAAGGCCAGCACCTTGCACTGTTAAATTAGTGTTTAGACCATGTAAGAAAAGATCACTCTGATTCCCTAGCTTGTAATATTAATTTCATACCCAAAGGCAAAGTCGTTTAATTAATGTTTATTTGATTTCTTCGTTAAAGTGTTTAGAGTCTAGATACGCTACCTTTTTATTATAATTGTTTATCTTCCTACTCTGAAGTGTGGTAGTTATACAGCACTGTCATCAGGTGGTATATCAAATCATAACATAAATAAGGAGGGTCATATCGAATCGAAAATTGAGCATCATTTTCATTAGATTTTAATATATAATAGGGTTTAGAAAATCGAAAACAATTTTGGGTCACTGGATAATATTGTTTGGGCAAACGTTAAATAATGTTTGTGTTCGGAACGGATTTTGTCTTTATTATTTATTTCATCATAGTAATACATTTCGATGTGTTGTTTGGTTTAAAAAAACAATTGTTATAATTAATCCATTTGTTTAAATCAGCGATTTACCAATGATATGTCATTTTACCATTATAATACACACTGTATAACCGTTGAGTGTATGCTCGGTGTACGCACCATTTGAATTCGTTTCAACTGTCTTAAGCGAATATGCCAAGGGGCATGTCTAGGAAATCTCGCCTTATCTCTCTATGCTTTCGTGTTTATATGCGCTATGTCAATTTCAGATTGTATCTAAATAAACGTGTGGTTGTCTACATGATGTGACTATCTTTTATCGTTTCCGTGTTTCGGCAGTTGTTTCCGCTATCTTGAAATTAACCATGCCTCGTTCACTGTGTTGTGGTGTTCGGCATACAGCACATAGTCTGACGTTCTATTCTTGGATACGTAATGTAAAACAGTGTACAGCGAATATATCTATCTAACCACAATACAATAATTTAACGTTTTATTGGTTTCCGTGTCATTGATCATCATTTCATGATGCACAATTGTTGAATTACGAAATATAATATGGGTATCAGTTTACTTGACCCCAGTAGTCGTTTCGTCCCACGAAGTGGCCGTGACCTTAAAAATACGAGTACGATTACCCAACTCCCGGCCTTCATGTTTCTTTGTGTTCGTACGATTAGCAAAAAGCTCAAGAGCTTGACAGATCATCCTCACTTGTATTTACGTTTGTAGAGATGCGTATTGAGGTTCTTTCAATTCGATAGGTAATTTAGTGATTAGCATTTAATGCGTTTCTACGACCTCGACACACATGTCTACTCAATGGGCATACACTGTACATTTTACCCGGCTTAACGACAGACATTGTCAATAATAATGTCTGAAACACAAATCGAAATGTTTGTGGTTTTTTTATTTACAATAATGGTTGATTATTAACCTAGTGTTCATGATGTTGCCTACATATAATTGAATATAATTGATTACCAAGATAAGAAATGAAACAAGCCATGCTTACTTTAAACACATGTTCATAGACAAGATTTATATTTAAAGATCCTTAACTTAATTAAATCACATATATAAAACAGTAGTTACATCTACTGCGTTATGTCCTATTTTAGTCTATCAGCCAGTCCTTTGTTTATTTACGGATTTCAGTGTACACGTCAGAATTTAGGTAATGATTTCACCGGAAACCAATTGGATGTTGAACTTTCTAATATGCATGTACAGAATAAAAGCACAAACAATAATCAGAATTGTAAATGCGTTTAATCCGACCTTGTACTAAATGATTCACGTGCCGAGCGCCAACATTGAAACGATAATACCAATTGAAACGAAGGACACTGGTTTCGACAAATTGAATAACCCCCTTATACCATCTCCGCTCTTAGAGCGACAGAAGTTGTGATCATTTTAATACACTGATTGTTATCTTTCGGTAAGGTAATAAGTTAATTTAATTAGTCAACGATTGGCACTATATAGGTCATGGCTAACATAATAGTTCGCTCAGAAATAATTAAATATTTATTCAAATTACCTCCGTGTATGAATATATTTTATCTATCGACGCAAAACAATTAATATCATCATTAATTTAAATAATCGCGTGTTAATATGTGAATAAGGGCACTGTGACATTCGCGTAGTATAACCTTCATATGTGTTAGTATGGCCACGGTTTGTCATGTCATTTGACAGTTTTGTTGACCTTTATATTAGATTTATAGATATGAGGATATAGTAAGTCAGTGTAACCACCGACGCCTAGCGAGGCATATATACTTAAAATGAGCAATCCCTGACGAACGGTTAATATTTTGAACCCGTGGTTAAAGACTGTACGACTTATGAATACACCAGAGTTGATTTGAGAAAAACCATGGAATGTATATTCATAGCAAATTTTAACTGTATCCAACTGTTTAACAAACCTATAGACGGAGAAAGAACATATTGTTTTCTTTATATTTTTTTATTGAAATGAAAACGTTTGTTTTTTTCAAATTCAGATGAATCACCACAGGTAATAACAAACTTTTAATAAACTTTTTTAATTTTTTTTTCTGCCGGGAGGCTAAAACAACAATGTTTGTCATTAAGATGATAGCGTATTTATATATAATCAGTGAATGGCAATGTTTACCAATGGACGATCTCTTTATTGGTATATTTACAATGGATACCATCTTATCAAACATATTCGCAAAATCTTCCCCTAATTTACACCATTTTGTATGAAATTATTCTTTTAACCACTATCAATGTATCAATAACTTGGCAATTATCAATTGATAGGATTCATTGTTGTAATAATAGAACAATTCGTTCGCGTTTAGTAGCCAATATGCTTTTTCTATGTTTTTTTGACAATGAATAATAACAGTAACAACCCACGTCAAATGTACAAAGTAAGTGATTTAAAATTATTTTATTTATTTAATTACTTGGTCGACATACGCCTTTCTTCAAACTATCCCCTAAATTTCAGCAGGAAATAATGCAAATTTAGACAGGTTCCGCCAGTTATTCTGTCACGTAATGCATGTAGTATATATCAGGGGTAAATCTTCTCCACGGGGTTCTCCACTCTGTCGGGGGGAATCTCGTCTCGTCTCTCTATCTCGTCCCCTTGAGGTACGGGATCGGGAAAGTCACTTTAACTTTACAGTCAAATAAGGCACACACAACGAAATACGTTTCAGCTCTCGTCTTAGTCGGTCAATCGAACACTCTATCAGACACAGCGCCCTGGGGAAAAGATCCCCAAGACTCTCGCAAGGCTGAACCAAGACTCGCCCAAGACTGGACTGCCTCAAGGCTCCGTCGCCCCTGGACTCTCTCGGACTGGACTCGACTCTCCAGGACTGCCTCGACTGCGTCTATCGTGGAGTATTCGCCAAGACCAACTCAAACTCTCTTTATTCATTTTCAAAACTCTAACCAATTACAAAACAGTAAAAAGACTCTAAGGCGTAAACTTCAATCATAAAGCCAATCACACTAAGTACTGAATACGTCATATCTTTTGATTAATCGTTCACTACATTATTAACTATGGAATACCAACTGTCAGAATCGCGACGGATATCTCGTAATTAGTTCCAAATCACTGAGCCAAGTTCCGTCCAAAACTTCAAATAGGCCTACACGATGACAGACATAACACAGCAATTCGCTAATAATCAGTTAATTAAGTCGGTTAACAGATACGCAAAAACAAATTCATGACATATATTTGAAAACATAAGGTAGATAAAAGTTTATGTAATGAAACAACAGACGGAGAATTCTTAGTTTTAAAAATCCCGTCACACCTTTCACGCTACTTTAAATATATCACATTTACATATTTGAAGAGGGAGTAGTGTGACTTGGGAGATAGTTTAGTATCAGCATCTGCCTGTATTTCATCTAATTAAAGGTGCTCAACATGTACGCATATTTTTTTATATCTTTGATTTTGTTGCGATAAATGATATCGACGAGTTTTATCTTTATGAACTGCCTCAGAAACATGCAAATGATGTATGTTGAATACTTGCCGACATTCAGCTTTCCATACGCGTGGCTCATACTCAGTTTGTCACCATAATACAATGTGAGGGTGCGGGATTAATGTTAAACTTTTAACACGAACGTCTTTCTGGGATAACTATTGTGTTGAAAACAATTTATATTATCTGCAAATTTTAAAATATAGGATACTCTATTATATGTATATAAGTGTGTAAATTTCAAATTTAATCGTTGTTGGTACTTCTTTTTTTTTAATTTGTATGTTCAGCCCGTCTTAAAAATCTCAATGACGTAACTTTTGGCCACAGTCAGCTGGCGCACACGTGATAACAAAATAAATGCGATATTCACTATATGGGGGCAGCCATCTTGAATGCGGCATAAAACTAAAGACAAGAATCTGAAAAACGCGTTTCACAACTTGTCTCTTATTTAGTTTTATGCCGCATTCAAGATGGCGGCCCCCATATAGTAAATATCGCATTTATTTTATTATCACGTGTGCGCCAGCTGACTGTGATTTTGGCAGAGTGAATTGTGCATGTGACGACGGTGAATGTTTATTCATTAGCATTCCAAACATAATTTCATCAGATGCACATATGCACTTAGACAATGACGGCGTTTTATTGTTTATTACCAGCGAAATTGATTTTACGCCCGACTTTAGTCGAAGTCACACGGAATGAACATGTACCAAAATTGAACTACATATTTTAATCAAGCGTTATTGTTGTAATGAAAATGTAACAATATGAATATATGGAATAAATAAGCACTTAGATTGATGACCCTATACTCGAAGGTGTATTAGCCGTGAACATTACTCCAAACTAATTTCAAGCCTTCAAAAAACATGATACGATGAGGCTACTCTTAAGATATTCTATAATATATAAAAATATTAAACAAACATATATTCAAATATATAATCAGAGTTCTGAGCACTCAAGTTGAAGTTTGTGTCCATTAACCGAAACGAGTCAATCTCAGATGTAAATAATTATTGCCAGCGTTTTATTATTCTGGAGCCGTGTTTGAAGCTTAGGCGTGTTGGTATTGCATTGTGATTGAGAATTGATATGCACACATGATTAATCGAAAACTAATTCATTTTAACACACCTTACTTAAGTCGCGTCCCCTAGCTACACACGTTTATATGACGTAAATGGGGGGACACCAAGAACGTTCAATATTGTTTTGTTCTGTAGCTGCCATTCGTGAAGAGCATGTTTTAAGAGATGTTACTATATTCGAGATGACGAACGACTAAACTACCACCGGCAGTAATTTCACCCATATATGTCATTGTGACGTCACAGAAGCGCTCCGTCAATAGAGGGATTGGCTTATAGGAAAAGTGTATTACTGGTACGTTTTATTAATTCAAAGTGCATGCGCAATTATTTCGGTTTCATCACTTGAATGTGAGAACATGAGCTATAAAACTGTTTGCTATAATTTAAAATGAACAATAAACCAGGATTTATATATACAATAAAACAAGTTATCCACAGTAAGTCTCTGTAACTGCAAACAATAATTAGAGGCTATTCGTGATTAGTGCCGGAAACAGTATTGCAATAAACAGTAATAATAGTTTATAGAGCACGTAGCGAATGACCGTTTTATCACATAGTCACAGACAGTGGACGTGCATGAAAAGTAGATGACTGGGATCTACAGCAGCGGTTACGAGCACGGTATGTGAACACACTCGTTATTGTTGTGGAATACACATTTGCGAGGATTACTGTCGAATTGTATCACACAACTGAATTCGCAGAATTACTGAATCACAATAGATCTTAAACTAGCGAATGATAAATATTTACTGAGAAAATTACATTATATATGTTATATTTACGAACAATTTTAAATTTACACATACCTAGAATATACGCAATAAATACAATCTAGATAGAATGCTGTTATAAACCGTTCACTTCACATTTTAGCGCTGTTTCCTTGGCAAAAATGAGTGAAATACCGTGAGTTCGATTTTATCAATATCCATAATGACTATGTACTTTACTACAAAGTGATAAGAATGCAGAAAAAGAATGTCATATTTGGATTTTGGAATTTAGCTCTGTCCGGATAAAACAAATAAAACAGAGCAAAAGATACCACGTTAGCAAATCCGACATGAAAGCACGGATATCACAGATGATCATATGATAATATATGTAATCCATGTGACTATGGCGATACCGATGACTATAAATGTTAATACATAACATGATCTGATAAACGCTATCAAAATAACACATTAATTAAAAACGTTCAACACGGTCGTCATATTGACGATTCACTTTAGTCCGCCTAGCACAATTAGAAAAATCACTAGCCTATTTATTCAAAGAAAATCTATATAAGCCTTCTCAGAACTATGAACTTACTGTTGTGTAGGCTAGGCGCCCTTGTTGATAAGATGCCAGGCACAGTTTAAGCTAAAATTTCAACAGTGATAACACTCGTCTGTAAGTGAAAAGTAAAGTACTGTAAAGAAACGGGAGTTACATAGAACGAAAACAAGTGTAGTTGCTATAGCAAGTGCAATAGATGGGATTTTCTTATCAACGTACTCATATATCTGTTATGTCGTGACTGTTATGTTATTGGACTACATTATTGAGGTACATTTTCCACGTCCTGGCCAGTCATATATTGCCCTGCTCAGTTCATAGGAGCACTACACTTGTAAAACCATGCCTAGCCTAGGGAATATCACACCCTAATACATTTCCTAGTCCATTAGAACACTACACGTGTAATATAATGCTCAGTTCGTAGGATCACCACGAATGTAATACCATGCTTCGTCTATATGAACAGTACACGTGTAATACCATGACTAATCAATGAGGACATTAAACCTGTTTCCATGCCTAGACTATAAAAACATTACATATGTATTACAATGCCTAGTCCATGGGAACATTACATGTTCAATAACATGCATACTCTATATGAACATTACACGTGTGTTTCCATGCCTAGTCTAGAAGAACTTTACATAATGTATTACAAATTCATGAGAACATTACACGTGTAATGCTGTGCTTAGTTTATAGGAATATTACAGGTGTATTTATTACCAAGTCAATACCAAGTCTAGTCAATATGAACAGTACACGTGTAATACCACGACTAGTCCACGAGGACATTAAACGTGTATTTCCATGCCTAGACTATAGACACATTACATATGTATTACAATGCCTAGTCCATGGAGACATTAAACGTGTACTACCATGCCTAGTCCACTGGTATATTTATTATATATGTATTATCATGCCTAGAAGATAGGAACATTACACGTGTAATACGATGCTTAGTCCACAAGGACATTAAACGTGTTTCCATGCCTTGTCAATATGAACAGTGCACGTGTATTTCCATGCCCAGACTATTGACACATATGTATTACAATGCCTAGTCCATGGGAACATTACTCGTTGCATTACCATGCCTAGTCCATATGGACATTTGACGTGTAATACAATTCCTAGTTCATTGGAACTTTACATGTGTATTAGTTTGCCTAGTCATTATGAAAATGACACGTGTAATACTATGCATAGTGCATGAAAAGCAACAACATATAATATTGGAATATACGTATAGCACTCAACACAGTTGTCAAAACAATGCTACACGCCCGCTGATAAACGATATGAATACTAAAATTTGCGTTGTCAATAACAAAGACCTACCTTTCATCAAAAATTCAATCTGCACTAATACATATACATGAAAGGCGACTACTTTACACATATGAGCTGTAAGCTCGGCGTTCTCGTGAGATCGTATGAAGAATGCGTTTGTTTCAAAATAATGTAACGCATACCCGATGTTGTATTGGGAGTATGCACTCGCGAGATAGTACTGAGAGTGTGCTCTCGCGAGATCATATTGGGAGGCACAATTCTCGCAAATCAAGTTTTCATATGGCTCATCCCCTAAAACATAATAATTGGGGCCATATGATTACAGTAGTTGTTATGGCAGCTGGTTTTAGATATACTGAAACTATTGAAGCTAATTTCATCTGACTTTTACAGTCCAAATTATTATATAATCTGCTTTTTTGACTAACACAACTTCATATGTTAAATGTGTAACTGCTAATACGATAACGTTCTTTAGGTTAAATCTGATTATAGAAAATGATTCGACAGGAATTAATCATCTGGAACTGAATACGGAATACAAAGTGAAATATGTGTGTAGGAGTTCGCGTTATTAGTTTTCATACACGTTGGCGACAAACAGGGACAAAGAATGTCAATGTGTATTTTAATATCCCCTATTTGATTTAGCCTCCAGTTAATTCTACATCTATTAACACGCACACCTAAAAAGAAATAGACATCCGATATTTAGCGCAAGCTTTTACTTCAGACCGGTATCCCACTTAAAACAAATTCAACCGATATACGTAAATTGGTTAACGTGACCGTTTTTTGCGAGTGTATAGTTAGTGGGATGAGCAAATTCATCAATATCATTCAATATACGTATGTCATCGGTTTTCATCAAATTAAGTGAGTAGGTTTACTGTCAGACAACAAATCAACACGGTAAGCGCAGATTTGAATGATGACAAAAATAAATCACTTCATTACAAGCCTTTTTGTTTTGGTATGTTTCTTGTTGACTCTATAAACCATTCCTTACGGTAGTGGCGCAATAATTCCCCTGTACGTATTTGCATTCGATGGATTGAACACGGTTAAAAACAAAACAAAAATATTATTGGTAATGATATTCTGTTTTCCCTATACAAAATTCTGTATTCATGGTAATGTATTATTCATGGGTGTGAACATCTACCGCAAGCACTTTTCTTTGCTCTCACCAAGGAGAATATATTTCCTTTCGTAGATAATATTTGTAAATATTATAAACACACAATATTTTATGTTATCGTACAGCTCAGTCTATAGCCGATGTCGCCATTGATTTGTGAGATATGTCACGATGGAAACTACTAACACAAACAGGCAGCATAAACCATCTTCTTCAAACCAGTTATGATTTCACAAATGTTTTAGTATATACAATACATCAATGTCGGCAGTAGGCGGGGTTAATAACCGACATGACAGGAGTTCACACGTGTCAACGGGGTTACAATTTATAATCAATGACAGTGTTACCATTATCTTTGATTAAATGTCAATTCCAGGCGATTGCACTGTCGAGGAGCTATATGACAGTTGCGTAACTCTAACGACCGTTCATTTAGTTATTAATTCATGCAATGTATTTGTTATTGTCGTTGATGTTTTTTCGAAATCATCGACATATGTATTATACTCATTATGTCATTGAAGAGTCCCGCAACGCACTAATAACTTGACGTAGATTGCCAATAAACTAACAACAAATGGTTATAGACACTGAAATGACTTGGCATTTCAAGAAGATTACGAATAAATAACGACAAGTGATCACAGACACTCTAATGGCTTGTCATTTCAAGTAGATTGCGAAAAGCACGCTACAAGTTAACAAAGACACGCAATAAAATAGTGTAATGATAATTTCTAACTCACTGGTAAAAGAAAACGTGAAACTATAGATGATAGTAGATGGTGTGTTCATAAAATACAGATATAAAATGAATATGTAATGATAGTGTTCAAGTCGTACAAGAATGTAAAATAATAATGCCTAGGCAATCCAAGGAGGTCTGACGATAAAGTTTAGGCATTACAAGAATGTATAGTGGTAATTCTCAAAAAGTACAGGGAGGTGTGACGATACTGTCAAGTTATTAAAAAAAATTAAATGATAATAGACTGGTAGTCGAAGAAGGTCCAGCTATAATGTTCAGGAATTAAATGAATGTAAAATAATAATGCCTATGCAATTCAAGAAGGTCTGGCGAAAATGCAAAATTGTATAGTGGTAATTCGCAATTAGTACATTGAGGTGTGACGGTACTGTACAGGTATTACAGAAATGTAAGACCATCATTCTCAGGTAGTTCAAGACGATTGGGCGATATTGTCCAGGAATTACCAGTATGTGTGGTGGCAATTACCTAGCAGTACAGGAATTACCAGTATGTGTGGTGGCAATTACCTAGCAGTACAGGAATTACCAGTATGTGTGGTGGCAATTACCTAGCAGTACAGGAATTACCAGTATGTGTGGTGGCAATTACCTAGCAGTACAGGAAGGTCTGGCGATATTACCTGGATACTAAAAGAATGTAAAATGATTAAGCTAAGGTAGTACAAGATGGTCTGATGATAATTCCCTGGTATTAAAATAATCTAAGGATAGAATTTCATGTAGTACAGGAAGATCTGACAATGTCTAGGTATTACAAGATTATAATGCACATGTCTCATAATATAATCTGGATCCTACAAGAATTTAAGAAGGTATAATAAGAATCTAAGGATATATTGTTCATATAGTACAGGAAGGTTTTGCAATAATGCTCAGGTACTAGAAGAATATAGGACGACAATGCTCAGGCATCAGAAGAAGGCCTGGTACTAATATATAGATATTACAAGAATGTACGGTGATTAATGCTCATGGTCTGACGATCATGCTTAGGTAGCAGAAGAAAGTTTGGCGACAATGCCAATGTATTAAAAGAATGTTAGATACTAATGATCAGGTTGTATTGGTAGGTCTGACGATAATATCAGTATATTGAAGAGTGTAATGCTCACTTAGTACGGGAAGATCTGACGATAATGCCCATGTATTACAAGATGGCAAGATGGTACTGCTTAGTTAATCCAAGATTGACGATAATACCAAAGTATTACAAGAATGTAAGACAGTAATGTTCAGGTAGGCCAGGAAGGTCCGACGATAATGCCCGGGTACAAATCTATGAATATAATGTTCAGCTAGTACGGGGAGTTCTGGAATTAAAGGGGAAGTCAAGCCAAACAACACAATGACCCCCAAGAAAAAGCTCCACAAATGTAGGAGAATGCAATTTACAGTTTTTTTATATCACTTTTCATTCTCTAGATATTCAACATTTCATCAGTATTATGTTGTCAGCCATCTTGATACTCGGGCAAAGGACCATGGGTAAAGTATGAAATCACAGAGTCTGTTGTAAGAAATTGAGAAAATGATTTCATCTATAACATGGGAATTACTGATGCGAATTAGTTCAAATTTCCGTTATGCATATAACTCTTGTATATGATTATAGTAATGTAAATTAGAATGTTACAAATACACATGAAGTGAAGATATTGCCAAAAACTTTAAAAAAATAAAAATCGTTATTTTCGTTGTGAAATATAGAATGACACTTTTTTGTCCACTTTTTATGATCAACAAGTAATATGACACCTATATAACCTACTCACATCGGTAAATTGTATACAATATAAGGAAATTTCAGCATTTGGTATAAAAACATAAAAATAAATATTTTCAGTTCTGTTTCCATGACAACTATTTTATAAGCATGTTTGGCACCAGTACATGTATGCTACCCTGTTCTAAACTTTCAGCCAATTTAAAGTTCAACTTTTGAAGTTATAGATGAAATCATTTTCTCAATTTCTGACAACAGACTCTATGATGTCATACTTTACCCACAATTCTTTGCTGAAGAATCAAGATGGCGGTCTACATAAATTGTTGAAAAATTGAATATCTAGAGAATGAGAAGTGATATAAAAACACTGTAAATTACATGTTCTTACATTTACCGAGCTCTTCCATCGAGGAGTATTATGTTGTTAGCCTTGACTTTCACTTTAATGCTCTGGTATTACAGTACAGCTGAACACACTGCTTCGATATGACAACTCTTATTACCATCATTATTAAATTGTTTCTGTGCAAATATCATGCTGCATAGTTGATATGCTAAATAGGAGTCTCATTTTAAGAAATATTCGAAATACTCAGATTTACGCCCGCGGTAAACTAACAATTATATTTCAAAGACATGTGTAAATGATTAAACACTTCCTTTTGGTAAGTGTTTATTTACTTTTAGTTTGGCAGATGGTCAGAAACACAGTGGCTCCAATTATTCCATATTCCCAAGATAAAATAAACCAAGCGTTTATAAGAATGTACCAGCGCCATTTATCTCATTAGTGATGTTGATGCACGTGGTCGTGATTAATTGCAAAGTAATTAATTGATTGCGTGTAACGATAATTTTTTGTTCGAAATTCATAATGGAAATACCCCGCTGTTCTTTGATTTGAGAGTCTAATTTCATTTAACCTCAATTTGGCACTTTCACTCTAATGTAAATATCGTATTAATAGTTCATTCAGGGTTAAGCTAAGACGGGTCACGATGTCAGAGTGGTGAGTACTAGATCAAAAACACCAAGGAACGAATATGTGGTGATGACTTTGAGCGACAATGAGAAGCATGACTGTAGTTTAAACAAACATGCCCTACAATCATTTTGTTAGATAATTGCTACGTATTTTCGTAACATCTCAAGTTATTTCAATTATTTTTTGAGAAGATTCAATTGCGGTCCAGTGCCGGAAATATCGGTCAATTTTATTGTAGAGTAATCCACAACAGGGTGGTATTCTCATGAAATAACGTCACGTAACTCACCCATTAACCTTCATTTCATTTAAACTAACGATGCTTTTGACTAAATATTTCTTTCTAGTCTCGATAGGAGCCGTGGAAGGTAAGTGACAGATGCCGCGACACTATTTTGTCAGTGTATCAGTGACGGCTGGCTAATAAGTGCAATCTTGTCTAATTTTATATAAATATACCTTGGATTGGGGAAAACTATTTAATTCACAAGCTTTTAATGTACACGCACAGTTGTTTTATTTGAACGGAATAATAACACGCCGGTTGCCGATACTACACATTTTGTTTTATTCCACCGATCGATTATATCCACTTCCCTAAAGGCCTCGAAATGGATAACTCATTACCAGCAATTGTATATCTTTATTTATAATATGTATGAGTTACTGCGCTGTGTGCACTCACCACTTTCCCCGTGGGATATACATGGAAACTTGATGAAACTCATTGTATTTTATTTGAAGATGGAATATCTTCAACGTTGAACTTACAATTAAGTCAGGTCACACTGTAGAATCTTCCATAGAACCTATACGAATCGGCATTATTTAAGCAATAACAGCCATCAGCAACCCGTGTCAGTACACATGTGTGTTATTTGAAGTTCAACATTTCAATTTTGTGTTCTGTAAGTGCTGTTTAAAGTTTAATAAATCGTTCACTGTATTTGAGTTTGTATGATTGGAATATATATTTTGTGTCAACAGAAGTAAACACACTACGTGTGCCTTGGGTATCTAATTCACGCTACTGCGTTGTATATATATCAATGACAATGTACTTGGTGTACGTCTATAGAGGGCGTTTGAGATTATATTCTGTGAACCTTGTAAATATATCTAATTAAATTGCATTATATAACTTAAAATACATTAAATAAATTCATATTGACCTGATGACTCCAATTAGACAACTTTGGACAGTAGCACTGCTGTTTAGTTTTAGTATACGTGATACACTTTTGAAATACGTTTTTCGGAGGGTGACATCTGTATAATTACGTCATTTTTCGAGACTACTACACTTGAAGGAGTCACGTCAGTGTCCACTTTAACAAACATTGATGTGTAATTCAATACCACTTGCGCGACGAAACAAATTATATAGACGTCATATGGGATGTCCGGGACGTCCTTTAATGGAAGCCATGTTGACAGCTGGGTATTGTCTATTTGCCATTTTTATAAAGACATACTTTTCCAATTACTGTCGACGTGAAGAATTAGGTCTGCATGTAGCGACCGCTTAAATGAACACTGAAAGATTTTTCTGAAGGCGGTGACATACAAACCTCATTGAAGGAGGCACGTCAGTTAACCGGAACCCCATTTTATCGCGAAGACATTTTTTGCATTATTTTTTTTAATATATTTTTTTTAATTTCGAGCCAGGAAAACGTTGTGCAATATTGCTTGAATATTAACTATTTCTCAACACGAGTAATACATTTTGTGTAGGAAGGCAAACCTTGAACATGGATGTGGATTGGTGCGCAGTGACACTCGTTTGTGAGTACGGTTAATCAGCTGATCTACTGGTATATTAAGATTGACTTAGTGTCAATTATACCTTTCCTGCCAGTTTGAATTCTTATAGAGCGATGAGTGGTTTAGATTTATTGTAACCAAGGCGAGTCAGTATAAAGTAAATAAATGGTTCAACATGGGGCGCCGTTTATCGGGTAAACTTTAATGAATAGTTCGATATAACAGTTTTAGTTATCGTGGAGAGCACAATTACTGCGTTGCGTCATAACTTCTTAACGCACTAAGTGGGGTGCCGGCTCTCTTAGTATAATTTAAAAGTCAGATTATTTGACCCCTGAAGCGATCCAGGCAAGTATTTGGGGTTTGTATCATGAGGCCAATTTGACCTGATTCGACAGAGCAAACAGAAGTGAATCATAATAGTTTTCAATAATAAATTGGCTGCGCCAATATGTGTTAAATAGATATGCGAGTGGGTTTGTTTTTATTGGCGTATGTTGCCATTTAATGTGCAAATGAAATTAGTTCACCTACCAGTGGGTGCGAACAACAGTTATTTAAGCATATAATATGATTACGTCTGTAATGTACTAGCTGGTAAGACCAAATCTGTATTTTAATAATGATATTGTCAGAAACATAAATTATCAATTGATTTATAATTAGGCAAATTATTACAAAACAAATGGAATACTCGTAATTATGAACTGGTGCTTATTAATTTCGTCAGATTCCGCTATGTATATAAGCCAAAACTCATCAATTGAGATGTTAATAAAATATCTAATGCCAGTATTTGAAGACATAGCGTGAAATACGTGAACCGCCTTAGCGAGTACAGTTCTAGCAGTTACTGTCCTATCTTGTACTTCCTTGATGTGTCTTTTCCTATCCCATGTGTAGTAAAATAAAATCCATAGCGGTATATACAGGAAACGATAGTTTCATAAACAGTAAAATTAAGTCCAATGTCACGGAAACCATAGTTACATAGACAGTATAATAAAGTCCCCTGTCACTAAAATTATAGTTGCATATATAGTAAAATATGGTCATCTGTCACTTAAACAATAGTTGCATATAATGACAGAACAAAAAAGTCCCCTGCCACTCAAACAATAGTTGCATATACTGACAGTACAATAAAGTCCCCTGCCATTTAAACCATAGCTGCACATACTGACAGTACAATAAAGTCCTCGGTCATTTAAACCATAGTTGCATATACTGACAGTACAATAAAGTCCCCTGCCATTTAAACCATAGCTGCACATACTGACAGTACAATAAAGTCCTCGGTCATTTAAACCATAGTTGCATATACTGACTGTACAATGAAGTCTTCTATCACTTAAACCATGGTTGCATATATAGTAAAATAAAGTCCCCTGTCATTTAAACCATAGTTGCATATACTGACAGTACAATAAAGTCCCCTGTCATTTAAACCATAATTGCTTATACTGACAGTACAATAAAGTCCTCGGTCATTTAAACCATAGTTGCATATATAGTAAAATAAAGTCCCCTGTCATTTAAACCATAGTTGCATATATTGACAGTACAATAAAGTCCCCTGTCACTTAAACCATAGTTGCATATATAGTACAATAAATTCCCCTGTCATTTAAACCATAGTTGCATATACTGACAGTACAATAAAGCCCCCTGTCATTTAAACCATAGCTGCACATACTGACAGTACAATAAAGTCCCCTGTCATTTAAAACATAGTTGCATATACTGACAGTAAAATAAAGTCCCCTGTCATTTAAAACATAGCTACACATACTGACAGTACAATAAAGTCCCCTGTCACTTAAACCATAGTTGCATATACTGACAGTACAATAAAGTCCCCTGTCATTTAAACCATTGTTGCATATACTGACAGTACAATAAAGTCCTCGGTCATTTAAACCATAGTTGCATATATAGTAAAATAAAGTCCCCTGTCATTTAAACCATAGTTGCATATATTGACAGTACAATAAAGTCCCCTGTCACTTAAACCATAGTTGCATATATAGTACAATAAATTCCCCTGTCATTTAAACCATAGTTGCATATACTGACAGTACAATAAAGTCCCCTGGCATTTAAACCATAGCTGCACATACTGACAGTACAATAAAGTCCCCTGTCATTTAAAGCATAATTGCACATACTGACAGTACAATAAAGTCCCCTGTCATTTAAACCATAGCTGCACATACTGACAGTACAATAACGTCCCCTGTCATTTAAACCACAGCTGAACATACTGACAGTACAATAAAGTCCCCTGTCATTTAAACCATGGCTGCACATACTGACAGTACAATAACGTCCCCTGTCATTTAAACCATAGCTGCACATACTGACAGTACAATAAAGTCCCCTGTCATTTAAAACATAGTTGCATATACTGACAGTACAATAAAGTCTTCTATCACTTAAACCATAGTTGCATATACTGACAGTACAATAAAGTCCCCTGTCATTTAAAACATAGCTACACATACTGACAGTACAATAAAGTCTTCTATCACTTAAAGCATAGTTGCACATACTGACAGTACAATAAAGTCCCCTGTCATTTAAACCATAGCTGCACATACTGACAGTACAATAAAGTCCCCTGTCATTTAAACCATAGCTGCACATACTGACAGTACAATAAAGTCCCCTGTCATTTAAACCATAGCTGCACATACTGACAGTACAATAAAGTCCCCTGTCATTTAAACCATAGCTGCACATACTGACAGTACAATAAAGTCCCCTGTCATTTAAACCATAGCTGCACATAATGACAGTACAATAAAGTCCCCTGTCATTTAAACCATAGCTGCACATACTGACAGTAAAATAAAGTCCCCTGTCATTTAAACCATAGCTGCACATACTGACAGTACAATAAAGTCCCCTGTCATTTAAAACATAGTTGCATATACTTTCAGTACAATAAAGTCTTCTATCACTTAAACCATAGTTGCATATACTGACAGTACAATAAAGTCCCCTGTCATTTAAAACATAGCTACACATACTGACAGTACAATAAAGTCTTCTATCACTTAAAGCATAGTTGCACATACTGACAGTACAATAAAGTCCCCTGTCATTTAAACCATAGCTGCACATACTGACAGTACAATAAAGTCCCCGGTCATTTAAACCGTAGTTGCATATACTGACAGTACAATAAAGCCCCCTGTCATTTAAACCATAGCTGCACATACTGACAGTACAATAAAGTCCCCTGTCACTTAAACCATAGTTGCATATACTGACAGTACAATAAAGTCCCATGTCATTTAAACCATAGCTACACATACTGACAGTACAATAAAGTCTTCTATCACTTAAAGCATAGATGCACATACTGACAGTTCAATAAGGTCCCCTGTCATTTAAACCATAGCTGCATATACTGACAGTACAATGAAGTCTTCTGTCACTTAAACTATAGTTGCATATACTGACAGTACAATAAAGTCCCCTGTCATTTAAACCATAGCTGCACATACTGACAGTACAATAAAGTCCCCTGTCATTTAAAACATAGTTGCATATACTGACAGTACAATAAAGTCCTCTGTCATTTAAACCATAGCTGCACATGCTGACAGTACAATAAAGTCCCCTGTCATTTAAACCATAGCTGCATATATTGACAGTACAATAAAGTCCCCTGTCATTTAAACCATAGTTGCATATATTGACAGTACAATAAAGTCCCCTGTCACTTAAGCCATAGTTGCATATATAGTAAAATAAAGTCCCCTGTCATTTAAACCATAGTTGCATATATTGACAGTACAATAAAGTCCCCTGTCACTTAAACCATAGTTGCATATATAGTACAATAAATTCCCCTGTCATTTAAACCATAGTTGCATATACTGACAGTACAATAAAGTCCCCTGGCATTTAAACCATAGCTGCACATACTGACAGTACAATAAAGTCCCCTGTCATTTAAAACATAGCTACACATACTGACAGTACAATAAAGTCTTCTATCACTTAAAGCATAGTTGCACATACTGACAGTACAATAAAGTCCCCTGTCATTTAAACCATAGCTGCACATACTGACAGTA
The DNA here is from genome assembly GCF_978046115.1 of Saccoglossus kowalevskii. Taxonomy (NCBI): domain Eukaryota; kingdom Metazoa; phylum Hemichordata; class Enteropneusta; family Harrimaniidae; genus Saccoglossus; species Saccoglossus kowalevskii. The sequence goes on along the minus strand of NC_140643.1, from coordinate 37,867,960 downwards.
CAATAACGTCCCCTGTCATTTAAACCACAGCTGAACATACTGACAGTACAATAAACTCCCCTGTCATTTAAACCATGGCTGCACATACTGACAGTACAATAAAGTCCCCTGTCATTTAGACCATAGTTGCATATACTGACAGTACAATAAAGTCCTCGGTCGTTTAAACAATAGTTGCATATATAGTAAAATAAAGTCCCCTGTCATTTAAACCATAGTTGCATGTATTGACAGTACAATAAAGTCCCCTGTCACTTAAACCATAGTTGCATATATAGTACAATAAATTCCTCTGTCATTTAAACCATAGTTGCATATACTGACAGTACAATAACGTCCCCTGTCATTTAAACCATAGCTGCACATACTGACAGTACAATAAAGTCCCCTGTCATTTAAAACATAGTTGCATATACTGACAGTACAATACAGTCTTCTATCACTTAAACCATAGTTGCATATACTGACAGTACAATAAAATCCCCTGTCATTTAAAACATAGCTACACATACTGACAGTACAATAAAGTCTTCTATCACTTAAAGCATAGTTGCACATACTGACAGTACAATAAAGTCCCCTGTCATTTAAACCATAGCTGCACATACTGACAGTACAATAAAGTCCCCTGTCATTTAAACCATAGCTGCACATACTGACAGTACAATAAAGTCCCCTGTCATTTAAACCATAGCTGCACATACTGACAGTACAATAAAGTCCCCTGTCATTTAAACCATAGCTGCACATAATGATAGTACAATAAAGTCCCCTGTCATTTAAACCATAGCTGCACATACTGACAGTAAAATAAAGTCCCCTGTCATTTAAACCATAGCTGCACATACTGACAGTACAATAAAGTCCCCTGTCATTTAAACCATAGTTGCATATACTTTCAGTACAATAAAGTCTTCTATCACTTAAACCATAGTTGCACATACTGACAGTACAATAAAGTCCCCTGTCATTTAAAACATAGTTGCATATACTTTCAGTACAATAAAGTCTTCTATCACTTAAACCATAGTTGCATATACTGACAGTACAATAAAGTCCCCTGTCATTTAAAACATAGCTACACATACTGACAGTACAATAAAGTCTTCTATCACTTAAAGCATAGTTGCACATACTGACAGTACAATAAAGTCCCCTGTCATTTAAACCATAGCTGCACATACTGACAGTACAATAAAGTCCCCGGTCATTTAAACCGTAGTTGCATATACTGACAGTACAATAAAGCCCCCTGTCATTTAAACCATAGCTGCACATACTGACAGTACAATAAAGTCCCCTGTCACTTAAACCATAGTTGCATATACTGACAGTACAATAAAGTCCCATGTCATTTAAACCATAGCTACACATACTGACAGTACAATAAAGTCTTCTATCACTTAAAGCATAGATGCACATACTGACAGTTCAATAAGGTCCCCTGTCATTTAAACCATAGCTGCATATACTGACAGTACAATGAAGTCTTCTGTCACTTAAACTATAGTTGCATATACTGACAGTACAATAAAGTCCCCTGTCATTTAAACCATAGCTGCACATACTGACAGTACAATAAAGTCCCCTGTCATTTAAAACATAGTTGCATATACTGACAGTACAATAAAGTCCTCTGTCATTTAAACCATAGCTGCACATGCTGACAGTACAATAAAGTCCCCTGTCATTTAAACCATAGCTGCATATATTGACAGTACAATAAAGTCCCCTGTCATTTAAACCATAGTTGCATATATTGACAGTACAATAAAGTCCCCTGTCACTTAAGCCATAGTTGCATATATAGTAAAATAAAGTCCCCTGTCATTTAAACCATAGTTGCATATATTGACAGTACAATAAAGTCCCCTGTCAATTAAACCATAGTTGCATATATAGTACAATAAATTCCCCTGTCATTTAAACCATAGTTGCATATACTGACAGTACAATAAAGTCCCCTGGCATTTAAACCATAGCTGCACATACTGACAGTACAATAAAGTCCCCTGTCATTTAAAACATAGCTACACATACTGAAAGTACAATAAAGTCTTCTATCACTTAAAGCATAGTTGCACATACTGACAGTACAATAAAGTCCCCTGTCATTTAAACCATAGCTGCACATACTGACAGTACAATAACGTCCCCTGTCATTTAAACCACAGCTGAACATACTGACAGTACAATAAACTCCCCTGTCATTTAAACCATGGCTGCACATACTGACAGTACAATAAAGTCCCCTGTCATTTAGACCATAGTTGCATATACTGACAGTACAATAAAGTCCTCGGTCGTTTAAACAATAGTTGCATATATAGTAAAATAAAGTCCCCTGTCATTTAAACCATAGTTGCATGTATTGACAGTACAATAAAGTCCCCTGTCACTTAAACCATAGTTGCATATATAGTACAATAAATTCCTCTGTCATTTAAACCATAGTTGCATATACTGACAGTACAATAACGTCCCCTGTCATTTAAACCATAGCTGCACATACTGACAGTACAATAAAGTCCCCTGTCATTTAAAACATAGTTGCATATACTGACAGTACAATAAAGTCTTCTATCACTTAAACCATAGTTGCATATACTGACAGTACAATAAAATCTCCTGTCATTTAAAACATAGCTACACATACTGACAGTACAATAAAGTCTTCTATCACTTAAAGCATAGTTGCACATACTGACAGTACAATAAAGTCCCCTGTCATTTAAACCATAGCTGCACATACTGACAGTACAATAAAGTCCCCTGTCATTTAAACCATAGCTGCACATACTGACAGTACAATAAAGTCCCCTGTCATTTAAACCATAGCTGCACATACTGACAGTACAATAAAGTCCCCTGTCATTTAAACCATAGCTGCACATAATGATAGTACAATAAAGTCCCCTGTCATTTAAACCATAGCTGCACATACTGACAGTAAAATAAAGTCCCCTGTCATTTAAACCATAGCTGCACATACTGACAGTACAATAAAGTCCCCTGTCATTTAAACCATAGTTGCATATACTTTCAGTACAATAAAGTCTTCTATCACTTAAACCATAGTTGCACATACTGACAGTACAATAAAGTCCCCTGTCATTTAAAACATAGTTGCATATACTTTCAGTACAATAAAGTCTTCTATCACTTAAACCATAGTTGCATATACTGACAGTACAATAAAGTCCCCTGTCATTTAAAACATAGCTACACATACTGACAGTACAATAAAGTCTTCTATCACTTAAAGCATAGTTGCACATACTGACAGTTCAATAAAGTCCCCTGTCATTTAAACCATAGCTGCACATACTGACAGTACAATAAAGTCCCCTGTCATTTAAACCATAGCTGCACATACTGACAGTACAATAAAGTCCCCTGTCATTTAAACCATAGCTGCACATAATGACAGTACAATAAAGTCCCCTGTCATTTAAACCATAGCTGCACATACTGACAGTAAAATAAAGTCCCCTGTCATTTAAACCATAGCTGCACATACTGACAGTACAATAAATTCCCCTGTCATTTAAAACATAGTTGCATATACTTTCAGTACAATAAAGTCTTCTATCACTTAAACCATAGTTGCATATACTGACAGTACAATAAAGTCCCCTGTCATTTAAAACATAGCTACACATACTGACAGTACAATAAAGTCTTCTATCACTTAAATCATAGTTGCACATACTGACAGTACAATAAAGTCCCCTGTCATTTAAACCATAGCTGCACATACTGACAGTACAATAAAGTCCCCGGTCATTTAAACCGTAGTTGCATATACTGACAGTACAATAAAGCCCCCTGTCATTTAAACCATAGCTGCACATACTGACAGTACAATAAAGTCCCCTGTCACTTAAACCATAGTTGCATATACTGACAGTACAATAAAGTCCCATGTCATTTAAACCATAGCTACACATACTGACAGTACAATAAAGTCTTCTATCACTTAAAGCATAGATGCACATACTGACAGTTCAATAAGGTCCCCTGTCATTTAAACCATAGCTGCATATACTGACAGTACAATGAAGTCTTCTGTCACTTAAACTATAGTTGCATATACTGACAGTACAATAAAGTCCCCTGTCATTTAAACCATAGCTGCACATACTGACAGTACAATAAAGTCCCCTGTCATTTAAAACATAGTTGCATATACTGACAGTACAATAAAGTCCTCTGTCATTTAAACCATAGCTGCACATGCTGACAGTACAATAAAGTCCCCTGTCATTTAAACCATAGCTGCATATATTGACAGTACAATAAAGTCCCCTGTCATTTAAACCATAGTTGCATATATTGACAGTACAATAAAGTCCCCTGTCACTTAAGCCATAGTTGCATATATAGTAAAATAAAGTCCCCTGTCATTTAAACCATAGTTGCATATATTGACAGTACAATAAAGTCCCCTGTCACTTAAACCATAGTTGCATATATAGTACAATAAATTCCCCTGTCATTTAAACCATAGTTGCATATACTGACAGTACAATAAAGTCCCCTGGCATTTAAACCATAGCTGCACATACTGACAGTACAATAAAGTCCCCTGTCATTTAAAACATAGCTACACATACTGACAGTACAATAAAGTCTTCTATCACTTAAAGCATAGTTGCACATACTGACAGTACAATAAAGTCCCCTGTCATTTAAACCATAGCTGCACATACTGACAGTACAATAACGTCCCCTGTCATTTAAACCACAGCTGAACATACTGACAGTACAATAAACTCCCCTGTCATTTAAACCATGGCTGCACATACTGACAGTACAATAAAGTCCCCTGTCATTTAGACCATAGTTGCATATACTGACAGTACAATAAAGTCCTCGGTCGTTTAAACAATAGTTGCATATATAGTAAAATAAAGTCCCCTGTCATTTAAACCATAGTTGCATGTATTGACAGTACAATAAAGTCCCCTGTCACTTAAACCATAGTTGCATATATAGTACAATAAATTCCTCTGTCATTTAAACCATAGTTGCATATACTGACAGTACAATAACGTCCCCTGTCATTTAAACCATAGCTGCACATACTGACAGTACAATAAAGTCCCCTGTCATTTAAAACATAGTTGCATATACTGACAGTACAATACAGTCTTCTATCACTTAAACCATAGTTGCATATACTGACAGTACAATAAAATCCCCTGTCATTTAAAACATAGCTACACATACTGACAGTACAATAAAGTCTTCTATCACTTAAAGCATAGTTGCACATACTGACAGTACAATAAAGTCCCCTGTCATTTAAACCATAGCTGCACATACTGACAGTACAATAAAGTCCCCTGTCATTTAAACCATAGCTGCACATACTGACAGTACAATAAAGTCCCCTGTCATTTAAACCATAGCTGCACATACTGACAGTACAATAAAGTCCCCTGTCATTTAAACCATAGCTGCACATAATGATAGTACAATAAAGTCCCCTGTCATTTAAACCATAGCTGCACATACTGACAGTAAAATAAAGTCCCCTGTCATTTAAACCATAGCTGCACATACTGACAGTACAATAAAGTCCCCTGTCATTTAAACCATAGTTGCATATACTTTCAGTACAATAAAGTCTTCTATCACTTAAACCATAGTTGCACATACTGACAGTACAATAAAGTCCCCTGTCATTTAAAACATAGTTGCATATACTTTCAGTACAATAAAGTCTTCTATCACTTAAACCATAGTTGCATATACTGACAGTACAATAAAGTCCCCTGTCATTTAAAACATAGCTACACATACTGACAGTACAATAAAGTCTTCTATCACTTAAAGCATAGTTGCACATACTGACAGTACAATAAAGTCCCCTGTCATTTAAACCATAGCTGCACATACTGACAGTACAATAAAGTCCCCGGTCATTTAAACCGTAGTTGCATATACTGACAGTACAATAAAGCCCCCTGTCATTTAAACCATAGCTGCACATACTGACAGTACAATAAAGTCCCCTGTCACTTAAACCATAGTTGCATATACTGACAGTACAATAAAGTCCCATGTCATTTAAACCATAGCTACACATACTGACAGTACAATAAAGTCTTCTATCACTTAAAGCATAGATGCACATACTGACAGTTCAATAAGGTCCCCTGTCATTTAAACCATAGCTGCATATACTGACAGTACAATGAAGTCTTCTGTCACTTAAACTATAGTTGCATATACTGACAGTACAATAAAGTCCCCTGTCATTTAAACCATAGCTGCACATACTGACAGTACAATAAAGTCCCCTGTCATTTAAAACATAGTTGCATATACTGACAGTACAATAAAGTCCTCTGTCATTTAAACCATAGCTGCACATGCTGACAGTACAATAAAGTCCCCTGTCATTTAAACCATAGCTGCATATATTGACAGTACAATAAAGTCCCCTGTCATTTAAACCATAGTTGCATATATTGACAGTACAATAAAGTCCCCTGTCACTTAAGCCATAGTTGCATATATAGTAAAATAAAGTCCCCTGTCATTTAAACCATAGTTGCATATATTGACAGTACAATAAAGTCCCCTGTCACTTAAACCATAGTTGCATATATAGTACAATAAATTCCCCTGTCATTTAAACCATAGTTGCATATACTGACAGTACAATAAAGTCCCCTGGCATTTAAACCATAGCTGCACATACTGACAGTACAATAAAGTCCCCTGTCATTTAAAACATAGCTACACATACTGACAGTACAATAAAGTCTTCTATCACTTAAAGCATAGTTGCACATACTGACAGTACAATAAAGTCCCCTGTCATTTAAACCATAGCTGCACATACTGACAGTACAATAACGTCCCCTGTCATTTAAACCACAGCTGAACATACTGACAGTACAATAAACTCCCCTGTCATTTAAACCATGGCTGCACATACTGACAGTACAATAAAGTCCCCTGTCATTTAGACCATAGTTGCATATACTGACAGTACAATAAAGTCCTCGGTCGTTTAAACAATAGTTGCATATATAGTAAAATAAAGTCCCCTGTCATTTAAACCATAGTTGCATGTATTGACAGTACAATAAAGTCCCCTGTCACTTAAACCATAGTTGCATATATAGTACAATAAATTCCTCTGTCATTTAAACCATAGTTGCATATACTGACAGTACAATAACGTCCCCTGTCATTTAAACCATAGCTGCACATACTGACAGTACAATAAAGTCCCCTGTCATTTAAAACATAGTTGCATATACTGACAGTACAATAAAGTCTTCTATCACTTAAACCATAGTTGCATATACTGACAGTACAATAAAATCTCCTGTCATTTAAAACATAGCTACACATACTGACAGTACAATAAAGTCTTCTATCACTTAAAGCATAGTTGCACATACTGACAGTACAATAAAGTCCCCTGTCATTTAAACCATAGCTGCACATACTGACAGTACAATAAAGTCCCCTGTCATTTAAACCATAGCTGCACATACTGACAGTACAATAAAGTCCCCTGTCATTTAAACCATAGCTGCACATACTGACAGTACAATAAAGTCCCCTGTCATTTAAACCATAGCTGCACATAATGATAGTACAATAAAGTCCCCTGTCATTTAAACCATAGCTGCACATACTGACAGTAAAATAAAGTCCCCTGTCATTTAAACCATAGCTGCACATACTGACAGTACAATAAAGTCCCCTGTCATTTAAACCATAGTTGCATATACTTTCAGTACAATAAAGTCTTCTATCACTTAAACCATAGTTGCACATACTGACAGTACAATAAAGTCCCCTGTCATTTAAAACATAGTTGCATATACTTTCAGTACAATAAAGTCTTCTATCACTTAAACCATAGTTGCATATACTGACAGTACAATAAAGTCCCCTGTCATTTAAAACATAGCTACACATACTGACAGTACAATAAAGTCTTCTATCACTTAAAGCATAGTTGCACATACTGACAGTACAATAAAGTCCCCTGTCATTTAAACCATAGCTGCACATACTGACAGTACAATAAAGTCCCCGGTCATTTAAACCGTAGTTGCATATACTGACAGTACAATAAAGCCCCCTGTCATTTAAACCATAGCTGCACATACTGACAGTACAATAAAGTCCCCTGTCACTTAAACCATAGTTGCATATACTGACAGTACAATAAAGTCCCATGTCATTTAAACCATAGCTACACATACTGACAGTACAATAAAGTCTTCTATCACTTAAAGCATAGATGCACATACTGACAGTTCAATAAGGTCCCCTGTCATTTAAACCATAGCTGCATATACTGACAGTACAATGAAGTCTTCTGTCACTTAAACTATAGTTGCATATACTGACAGTACAATAAAGTCCCCTGTCATTTAAACCATAGCTGCACATACTGACAGTACAATAAAGTCCCCTGTCATTTAAAACATAGTTGCATATACTGACAGTACAATAAAGTCCTCTGTCATTTAAACCATAGCTGCACATGCTGACAGTACAATAAAGTCCCCTGTCATTTAAACCATAGCTGCATATATTGACAGTACAATAAAGTCCCCTGTCATTTAAACCATAGTTGCATATATTGACAGTACAATAAAGTCCCCTGTCACTTAAGCCATAGTTGCATATATAGTAAAATAAAGTCCCCTGTCATTTAAACCATAGTTGCATATATTGACAGTACAATAAAGTCCCCTGTCACTTAAACCATAGTTGCATATATAGTACAATAAATTCCCCTGTCATTTAAACCATAGTTGCATATACTGACTGTACAATAAAGTCCCCTGTCATTTAAAACATAGCTACACATACTGACAGTACAATAAAGTCTTCTATCACTTAAAGCATAGATGCACATACTGACAGTTCAATAAAGTCCCCTGTCATTTAAACCATAGCTGCATATATTGACAGTACAATAAAGTCCCCTGTCATTTAAACCATAGTTGCATATATTGACAGTACAATAAAGTCCCCTGTCACTTAAGCCATAGTTGCATATATAGTAAAATAAAGTCCCCTGTCATTTAAACCATAGTTGCATATATTGACAGTACAATAAAGTCCCCTGTCACTTAAACCATAGTTGCATATATAGTACAATAAATTCCCCTGTCATTTAAACCATAGTTGCATATACTGACAGTACAATAAAGTCCCCTGTCATTTAAAACATAGCTACACATACTGACAGTACAATAAAGTCTTCTATCACTTAAAGCATAGTTGCACATACTGACAGTACAATAAGTCCCCTGTCATTTAAACCATAGCTGCACATACTGACAGTACAATAACGTCCCCTGTCATTTAAACCACAGTTGAACATACTGACAGTACAATAAAGTCCCCTGTCATTTAAACCATGGCTGCACATACTGACAGTACAATAAAGTCCCCTGTCATTTAGACCATAGTTGCATATACTGACAGTACAATAAAGTCCTCGGTCGTTTAAACAATAGTTGCATATATAGTAAAATAAAGTCCCCTGTCATTTAAACCATAGTTGCATGTATTGACAGTACAATAAAGTCCCCTGTCACTTAAACCATAGTTGCATATATAGTACAATAAATTCCTCTGTCATTTAAACCATAGTTGCATATACTGACAGTACAATAACGTCCCCTGTCATTTAAACCATAGCTGCACATACTGACAGTACAATAAAGTCCCCTGTCATTTAAAACATAGTTGCATATACTGACAGTACAATAAAGTCTTCTATCACTTAAACCATAGTTGCATATACTGACAGTACAATAAAGTCCCCTGTCATTTAAAACATAGCTACACATACTGACAGTACAATAAAGTCTTCTATCACTTAAAGCATAGTTGCACATACTGACAGTACAATAAAGTCCCCTGTCATTTAAACCATAGCTGCACATACTGACAGTACAATAAAGTCCCCTCTCATTTAAACCATAGCTGCACATACTGACAGTACAATAAAGTCCCGTGTCATTTAAACCATAGCTGCACATACTGACAGTACAATAAAGTCCCCTGTCATTTAAACCATAGCTGCACATACTGACAGTACAATAAAGTCCCCTGTCATTTAAACCATAGCTGCACATAATGACAGTACAATAAAGTCCCCTGTCATTTAAACCATAGCTGCACATACTGACAGTAAAATAAAGTCCCCTGTCATTTAAACCATAGCTGCACATACTGACAGTACAATAAAGTCCCCTGTCATTTAAACCATAGTTGCATATACTTTCAGTACAATAAAGTCTTCTATCACTTAAACCATAGTTGCATATACTGACAGTACAATAAAGTCCCCTGTCATTTAAAACATAGCTACACATACTGACAGTACAATAAAGTCTTCTATCACTTAAAGCATAGTTGCACATACTGACAGTACAATAAAGTCCCCTGTCATTTAAACCATAGCTGCACATACTGACAGTACAATAAAGTCCCCGGTCATTTAAACCGTAGTTGCATATACTGACATTACAATAAAGCCCCCTGTCATTTAAACCATAGCTGCACATACTGACAGTACAATAAAGTCCCCTGTCACTTAAACCATAGTTGCATATACTGACAGTACAATAAAGTCCCATGTCATTTAAACCGTAGCTACACATACTGACAGTACAATAAAGTCTTCTATCACTTAAAGCATAGATGCACATACTGACAGTTCAATAAGGTCCCCTGTCATTTAAACCATAGCTGCATATACTGACAGTACAATGAAGTCTTCTGTCACTTAAACTATAGTTGCATATACTGACAGTACAATAAAGTCCCCTGTCATTTAAACCATAGCTGCACATACTGACAGTACAATAAAGTCCCCTGTCATTTAAAACATAGTTGCATATACTGACAGTACAATAAAGTCCTCTGTCATTTAAACCATAGCTGCACATGCTGACAGTACAATAGAGTCCCCTGTCATTTAAACCATAGCTGCATATATTGACAGTACAATAAAGTCCCCTGTCACTTAAGCCATAGTTGCATATATAGTAAAATAAAGTCCCCTGTCATTTAAACCATAGTTGCATATACTGGCAGTACAATAAAATCCCCTGTCATTTAAACCATAGCTGCACATACTGATAGTACAATAAATTCCCCTGTCATTTAAACCATAGTTGCATATACTTTCAGTACAATAAAGTCTTCTGTCACTTAAACCATAGTTGCATATACTGACAGTACAATAAAGTCCCCTGTCATTTAAACCATAATTGCATGTACTGACTGTACAATAAAGTCCCCTGTCATTTAAACCATAGCTGCACATACTGACAGTACAATAAAGTCCCATGTCATTTAAACCATAGTTACATATACTGACAGTAAAATAAAGTACCCTGTCATTTAAACCATAGCTGCACATACCGACAGTACAATAAAGTCCCCTGTCATTTAAACCATAGCTGCACATACTGACAGTACAATAAAATCCCCGGTCATTTAAACCGTTGTAGCATATACTGACAGTACAATAAAGTCCCCATGTCATTTAAACCATAGCTACACATACTGACAGTACAATAAAGTCTTCTATCACTTAAAGCATAGATGCACATACTGACAGTTCAATAAAGTCCCCTGTCATTTAAACCATAGTTGCATATACTGACAGTGCAATGAAGTCCCCTGTCATTTAAACCATAGCTGCACACACTGACAGTACAATAAAGTCCCCTGTCATTTAAAACATAGTTGCATATACTGACAGTACAATAAAGTCCTTTGTCATTTAAACCATAGCTGCACATACTGACAGTACAATAAAGTCCCCTGTCATTTAAAACATAGTTGCATAAACTGACAGTACAATAAAGTCCCCTGTCATTTAAACCATAGCTGCACATATTGACAGTACAATAAAGTCCCCTGTCATTTAAACCACAGTTGCATATACTGACAGTACAATAAAATCCCCTGTAATTTAAAACATAGTTGCATATACTGACAGTAAAATAAAGTCCCCTGTCATTTAAACCATAGCTGCACATACTGACAGTACAATAAATTCCCCTGTCATTTAAACCATAGTTGCATATACTTTCAGAACAATAAAGTCTTCTGTCACTTAAACAATAGTTGCATATACTGACAGTACAATAAAGTCCCCTGTCATTTAAACCATAGTTGCATGTACTGACAGTACAATAAAGTCCCCTGTCATTTAAACGATAGCTGCACATACTGACAGTACAATAAAGTCCCCTGTCATTTAAACCATAGTTACATATACTGACAGTAAAATAAAGTCCCCTGTCATTTAAAGCATAGCTGCACATACTGACAGTACAATAAAGTCCCCTGTCATTTAAACCATAGCTGCACATACTGACAGTACAATAAAGTCCCCTGTCATTTAAACCATAGTTGCACATACTGACAGTACAATAAACTCCCCTGTCATTTAAACGATAGTTGCATATACTGACAGTACAATGAAGTCTTCTGTCACTTAAACTATAGTTGCATATACTGACAGTACAATAAAGTCCCCTGTCATTTAAAACATAGCTACACATACTGACAGTACAATAAAGTCTTCTATCACTTAAAGCATAGTTGCACATACTGACAGTACAATAAAGTCCCCTGTCATTTAAACCATAGCTGCACATACTGACAGTACAATAAAGTCCCCTGTCATTTAAACCATAGCTGCACATACTGACAGTACAATAAAGTCCCCTGTCATTTAAACCATAGCTGCACATACTGACAGTACAATAAAGTCCCCTGTCATTTAAACCATAGCTGCACATACTGACAGTACAATAAAGTCCCCTGTCATTTAAACCATAGCTGCACATAATGACAGTTCAATAAAGTCCCCTGTCATTTAAACCATAGCTGCACATACTGACAGTAAAATAAAGTCCCCTGTCATTTAAACCATAGCTGCACATACTGACAGTACAATAAAGTCCCCTGTCATTTAAACCATAGTTGCATATACTTTCAGTACAATAAAGTCTTCTATCACTTAAACCATAGTTGCATATACTGACAGTACAATAAAGTCCCCTGTCATTTAAAACATAGCTACACATACTGACAGTACAATAAAGTCTTCTATCACTTAAAGCATAGTTGCACATACTGACAGTACAATAAAGTCCCCTGTCATTTAAACCATAGCTGCACATACTGACAGTACAATAAAGTCCCCGGTCATTTAAACCGTAGTTGCATATACTGACAGTACAATAAAGCCCCCTGTCATTTAAACCATAGCTGCACATACTGACAGTACAATAAAGTCCCCTGTCACTTAAACCATAGTTGCATATACTGACAGTACAATAAAGTCCCATGTCATTTAAACCATAGCTACACATACTGACAGTACAATAAAGTCTTCTATCACTTAAAGCATAGATGCACATACTGACAGTTCAATAAGGTCCCCTGTCATTTAAACCATAGCTGCATATACTGACAGTACAATGAAGTCTTCTGTCACTTAAACTATAGTTGCATATACTGACAGTACAATAAAGTCCCCTGTCATTTAAACCATAGCTGCACATACTGACAGTACAATAAAGTCCCCTGTCATTTAAAACATAGTTGCATATACTGACAGTACAATAAAGTCCTCTGTCATTTAAACCATAGCTGCACATGCTGACAGTACAATAAAGTCCCCTGTCATTTAAACCATAGCTGCATATATTGACAGTACAATAAAGTCCCCTGTCACTTAAGCCATAGTTGCATATATAGTAAAATAAAGTCCCCTGTCATTTAAACCATAGTTGCATATACTGGCAGTACAATAAAATCCCCTGTCATTTCAACCATAGCTGCACATACTGATAGTACAATAAATTCCCCTGTCATTTAAACCATAGTTGCATATACTTTCAGTACAATAAAGTCTTCTGTCACTTAAATCATAGTTGCATATACTGACAGTACAATAAAGTCCCCTGTCATTTAAACCATAATTGCATGTACTGACTGTACAATAAAGTCCCCTGTCATTTAAACCATAGCTGCACATACTGACAGTACAATAAAGTCCCCTGTCATTTAAACCATAGCTGCACATACTGACAGTACAATAAAATCCCCGGTCATTTAAACCGTTGTAGCATATACTGACAGTACAATAAAGTCCCCATGTCATTTAAACCATAGTTACATATACTGACAGTAAAATAAAGTACCCTGTCATTTAAACCATAGCTGCACATACCGACAGTACAATAAAGTCCCCTGTCATTTAAACCATAGCTGCACATACTGACAGTACAATAAAATCCCCGGTCATTTAAACCGTTGTAGCATATACTGACAGTACAATAAAGTCCCCATGTCATTTAAACCATAGCTACACATACTGACAGTACAATAAAGTCTTCTATCACTTAAAGCATAGATGCACATACTGACAGTTCAATAAAGTCCCCTGTCATTTAAACCATAGTTGCATATACTGACAGTGCAATGAAGTCCCCTGTCATTTAAACCATAGCTGCACATACTGACAGTACAATAAAGTCCCCTGTCATTTAAAACATAGTTGCATATACTGACAGTACAATAAAGTCCTTTGTCATTTAAACCATAGCTGCACATACTGACAGTACAATAAAGTCCCCTGTCATTTAAAACATAGTTGCATAAACTGACAGTACAATAAAGTCCCCTGTCATTTAAACCATAGCTGCACATATTGACAGTAAAATAAAGTCCCCTGTCATTTAAACCATAGCTGCACATACTGACAGTACAATAAATTCCCCTGTCATTTAAACCATAGTTGCATATACTTTCAGAACAATAAAGTCTTCTGTCACTTAAACAATAGTTGCATATACTGACAGTACAATAAAGTCCCCTGTCATTTAAACCATAGTTGCATGTACTGACAGTACAATAAAGTCCCCTGTCATTTAAACGATAGCTGCACATACTGACAGTACAATAAAGTCCCCTGTCATTTAAACCATAGTTACATATACTGACAGTAAAATAAAGTCCCCTGTCATTTAAAGCATAGCTGCACATACTGACAGTACAATAAAGTCCCCTGTCATTTAAACCATAGCTGCACATACTGACAGTACAATAAAGTCCCCTGTCATTTAAACCATAGTTGCACATACTGACAGTACAATAAACTCCCCTGTCATTTAAACGATAGTTGCATATACTGACAGTACAATGAAGTCTTCTGTCACTTAAACTATAGTTGCATATACTGACAGTACAATAAAGTCCCCTGTCATTTAAACCATAGCTGCACATACTGACAGTACAATAAAGTCCCCGGTCATTTAAACCGCAGTTGCATATACTGACAGTACAATAAAGTCCCCTGTCATTTAAACTATAGCTGCACATACTGACAGTACAATAAAGTCCGCTGTCATTTAAAACATAGTTGCATATACTGACAGTACAATAAAGTCCCCTGTCATTTAAACCATAGCTGCACATACTGACAGTACAATAAAGTCCCCTGTCATTTAAAACATTGTTGCATATACTTTCAGTACAATAAAGTCTTCTGTCACTTAAACCGTAGTTGCATATTCTGACAGTACAATAAAGTCCCCTGTCATTTAAACCATAGCTGCACATACTGACAGTACAATAAAGTCCCCTGTCACTTAAACCATAGTTGCATATACTGACAGTACAATAAAGTCCCATGTCATTTAAACCATAGCTACACATACTGACAGTACAATAAAGTCTTCTATCACTTAAAGCATAGATGCACATACTGACAGTTCAATAAAGTCCCCTGTCATTTAAACCATAGTTGCATATACTGACAGTTCAATGAAGTCTTCTGTCACTTAAAGTATAGTTGCATATACTGACAGTACAATAAAGTCCCCTGTCACTTAAACTATAGTTGCATATACTGAAAGTACAATAAAGTCCCCTGTCATTTAAACCATAGCTGCACATACTGACACTACAATAAAGTCCCCTGTCATTTAAAACATAGTTGCATATACTGACAATACAATAAAGTCCTCTGTCATTTAAACCATAGCTGCACATACTGACAGTAAATGAAGTCCCCTGTCATTTAAAACATAGTTGCATTTACTGACAGTACAATAAAGTCCCCTGTCATTTAAACCATAGCTGCACATATTGACAGTACAATAAAGTCCCCTGTCATTTAAACCATAGTTGCATATATTGACAGTACAATAAAGTCCCCTGTCACTTAAGCCATAGTTGCATATATAGTAAAATAAAGTCCCCTGTCATTTAAACCATAGTTGCATATACTGACAGTACAATAAAATCCCCTGTAATTTAAACCATAGTTACATATACTGACAGTACAATAAAGTCCCCTGTAATTTAAAACATAGTTGCATATACTGACAGTACAATAAAGTCCCCTGTCATTTAAACCATAGCTGCACATTCTGACAGTACAATACATTCCCCTGTCATTTAAACCATAGTTGCATATACTGACAATACAATAAAGTCCTCTGTCATTTAAACCATAGTTGCATATACTGACAGTACAATAAAGTCCCCTGTAATTTAAAACATAGTTGCATATACTGACAGTACAATAAAGTCCCCTGTCACTTAAACTATAGTTGCATATACTGAAAGTACAATAAAGTCCCCTGTCATTTAAACCACAGCTGCACATACTGACACTACAATAAAGTCCCCTGTCATTTAAAACATAGTTGCATATACTTTCAGTACAATAAAGTCTTCTATCACATAAGCCATAGTTGCATATACTGACAGTACAATAAAGTCCCCTGTCATTTAAACCATAGCTACACATACTGACAGTACAATAAAGTCCCCTGTCATTTAAACCATAGCTGCACATACTGACAGTACAATAAAGTCCCCTGTCATTTAAACCATAGTTGCACATACTGACAGTACAATAAAATCCCCTGTCATTTAAACGATAGTTGCATATACTGACAGTACAATGAAGTCTTCTGTCACTTAAACTATAGTTGCATATACTGACAGTACAATAAAGTCCCCTGTCATTTAAACCATAGCTGCACATACTGACAGTACAATAAAGTCCCCGGTCATTTAAACCGCAGTTGCATATACTGACAGTACAATAAAGTCTCCTGTCATTTAAACTATAGCTGCACATACTGACAGTACAATAAAGTCCGCTGTCATTTAAAACATAGTTGCATATACTGACAGTACAATAAAGTCCCCTGTCATTTAAACCATAGCTGCACATACTGACAGTACAATAAAGTCCCCTGTCATTTAAAACATTGTTGCATATACTGACAGTACAATAAAGTCCCCTGTCATTTAAACCATAGCTGGACATACTGACAGTAAAATAAAGTCCCCTGTCATTTAAACCATGGCTGCACATACTGACAGTACAATAAAGTCCCCTGTCATTTAAACCATAGTTGCATATACTTTCAGTACAATAAAGTCTTCTGTCACTTAAACCGTAGTTGCATATTCTGACAGTACAATAAAGTCCCCTGTCATTTAAACCATAGCTGCACATACTGACAGTACAATAAAGTCCCCTGTCACTTAAACCATAGTTGCATATACTGACAGTACAATAAAGTCCCATGTCATTTAAACCATAGCTACACATACTGACAGTACAATAAAGTCTTCTATCACTTAAAGCATAGATGCACATACTGACAGTTCAATAAAGTCCCCTGTCATTTAAACCATAGTTGCATATACTGACAGTTCAATGAAGTCTTCTGTCACTTAAAGTATAGTTGCATATACTGACAGTACAATAAAGTCCCCTGTCACTTAAACTATAGTTGCATATACTGAAAGTACAATAAAGTCCCCTGTCATTTAAACCATAGCTGCACATACTGACACTACAATAAAGTCCCCTGTCATTTAAAACATAGTTGCATATACTGACAATACAATAAAGTCCTCTGTCATTTAAACCATAGCTGCACATACTGACAGTAAATGAAGTCCCCTGTCATTTAAAACATAGTTGCCTTTACTGACAGTACAATAAAGTCCCCTGTCATTTAAACCATAGCTGCACATATTGACAGTACAATAAAGTCCCCTGTCATTTAAACCATAGTTGCATATATTGACAGTACAATAAAGTCCCCTGTCACTTAAGCCATAGTTGCATACATAGTAAAATAAAGTCCCCTGTCATTTAAACCATAGTTGCATATACTGACAGTACAATAAAATCCCCTGTAATTTAAACCATAGTTACATATACTGACAGTACAATAAAGTCCCCTGTAATTTAAAACATAGTTGCATATACTGACAGTATAATAAAATCCCCTGTCATTTAAACCATAGCTGCACATACTGACAGTACAATAAAGTCCCCTGTCATTTAAACCATAGCTGCACATTCTGACAGTACAATACATTCCCCTGTCATTTAAACCATAGCTGCACATACTGACACTACAATAAAGTCCCCTGTCATTTAAAACATAGTTGCATATACTTTCAGTACAATAAAGTCTTCTATCACATAAGCCATAGTTGCATATACTGACAGTACAATAAAGTCCCCTGTCATTTAAACCATAGCTACACATACTGACAGTACAATAAAGTCTTCTATCACTTAAAGCATAGTTGCACATACTGACAGTACAATAAAGTCCCCGGTCATTTAAACCATAGTTACATATACTGACAGTACAATAAAGTCCCCTGTCATTTAAAACATAGTTGCATATACTGACAGTACAATAAAGTCTCCTGTCATTTAAACCATAGTTGCATATATTAACAGTACAATAAAGTCCCCTGTCACTTAAGCCATAGTTGCATATATAGTAAAATAAAGTCCCCTGCCATTAAAACCATAGTTGCATATACTGACAGTACAATAAAATCCCATGTAATTTAAACCATAGTTGCATATACTGACAGTACAATAAAGTCCCCTGTAATTTAAAACATAGTTGCATATACTGACAGTACAATAAAATCCCCTGTCATTTAAACCATAGCTGCACATACTGACAGTACAATAAAGTCCCCTGTCATTTAAACCATAGCTGCACATTCTGACAGTACAATACATTCGTCTGTCATTTAAACCATAGTTGCATATACTTTCAGTACAATAAAGTCTTCTGTCACTTAAACCATAGTTGCATATACTGACAGTACAATAAAGTCCCCTGTCATTTAAACCATAGTTGCATGTACTGACAGTACAATAAAGTCCCCTGTCATTTAAACCATAGCTGCACATACTGACAGTACAATAAAATCCCCTGTCATTTAAACCATAGCTGCACATACTGACAGTACAATAAAGTCCCCTGTCATTTAAACCATAGTTGCATATACTTTCAGTACAATAAAGTCTTCTATCACTTAAACCATTGTTGCATATACTGACAGTAGAATAAAGTCCCCTGTCATTTAAACGATAGTTGCATATACTGACAGTACAATGAAGTCTTCTGTCACTTAAACTATAGTTGCATATACTGACAGTACAATAAAGTCCCCTGTCATTTAAACCATAGCTGCACATACAGACAGTACAATAAAGTCCCCGGTCATTTAAACCGTAGTTGCATATACTGACAGTACAATAAAATCCCCTGTCATTTAAACTATAGCTGCACATACTGACAGTACAATAAAGTCCCCTGTAATTTAAACCATAGCTACACATACTGACAGTACAATAAAGTCCCCTGTCATTTAAAACATAGTTGCATATACTGACTGTACAATAAAGTCCCCTGTCATTTAAACCATAGTTGCATATACTGACAGTACAATAAAGTCCCCTGTCAGTAAGAGCATACGGTCGTAAAACTCCTGCACAAATAGATCCGCACAGGTGGACAATTTTTGATGTAAATATGTAGATATTAGTTTCAGTTGTACTTAGCATTTGGCAGGGGGGATCGTAACCTCTTGTGGTGAGAACCAGTGTGACTGGCCTGCCAACGGGGTGCTAAGGATTTCATTGGAAACGTTATCAGTTACATCCGGTAATGTAATTTCGTTTTACATACCCGTAAATCAAAAATCGCAATAAAGTCCCCTGTCATTTAAACCATAGCTGCACATATTGACAGTACAATAATTGCCCCTGTCATTTAAACCATAGCTGCAAATTCTGACAGTACAATAAAGTCCCCTGTCATTTAAACCATAGTTGCACATACTGACAGTACAATAAAGTCCCCTGTCATTTAAACCATAGCTGCACATATTGACAGTACAATAATTGCCCCTGTCATTTAAACCATAGCTGCAAATTCTGACAGTACAATAAAGTCCCCTGTCATTTAAACCATAGTTGCACATACTGACAGTACAATAAAGTCCCCTGTCATTTAAACCATAGTTGCATATACTTTCAGTACAATAAAGTCTTCTATCACATAAACCATAGTTGCATATACTGTCAGTACAATAAAGTCCCCTGTCATTTAAACCATAGCTACACATACTGACAGTACAATAAAGGCTTCTATCACTTAAAGCATAGTTGCACATACTGACAGTACAATAAAGTCCCCTGTCATTTAAACCATAGTTGCATATACTGACAGTACAATAAAGTCCCCTGTCATTTAAACCATAGTTGCACATACTGACAGTACAATAAAGTCCCCTGTCATTTAAACCATAGTTGCATATACTTTCAGTACAATAAAGTCTTCTATCACATAAACCATAGTTGCATATACTGTCAGTACAATAAAGTCCCCTGTCATTTAAACCATAGCTACACATACTGACAGTACAATAAAGGCTTCTATCACTTAAAGCATAGTTGCACATACTGACAGTACAATAAAGTCCCCTGTCATTTAAACCATAGCTGCACATACTGACAGTACAATAAAGTCCCCTATCATTTAAACCATAGCTGCAGATACTGACAGTATAATAAAGTCCCCTGTCATTTAAACCATAGCTGCACATACTGACAGTACAATAAAGTCCCCTGTCAATTAAACCATAGTTGCATATACTTTCAGTACAATAAAGTCTTCTATCACATAAACCATAGTTGCATATACTGTCAGTACAATAAAGTCCCCTGTCATTTAAACCATAGCTACACATACTGACAGTACAATAAAGGCTTCTATCACTTAAAGCATAGTTGCACATACTGACAGTACAATAAAGTCCCCTGTCATTTAAACCATAGTTGCATATACTGACAGTACAATAAAGTCCCCTGTCACTTGAACCATAGCTGCACATACTGACAGTACAATAAAGTCCCCGGTCATTTAAACCGTAGTTGCGTATACTGACAGTACAATAAAGTCCCCTGTCATTTAAAACACAGTTGTATATACTGACAGTACAATAAAGTCCCCTGTCATTTAAACCATAGTTAAATATACTGATTGTACGATAAAGTCCAATGTCATTTAAACCATAGCTACACATACTGACAGTACAATAAAGTCCCCTGTCATTTAAACCATAGTTACATATACTGACAGTAAAATAAAGTCCCCTGTCATTTAAACCATAGCTGCACATACTGACAGTACAATAAAGTCCCCTGTCATTTAAACCATAGTTACATATACTGACAGTAAAATAAAGTCCAATGTCATTTAAACCATAGCTACACATACTGACAGTACAATAAAGTCCCATGTCATTTAAACCATAGTTACATATACTGACAGTAAAATAAAGTCCCCTGTCATTTAAACCATAGCTGGACATACTGACAGTACAATAAAGTCCCCTGTCATTTAAACCATAGCTGCACATACTGACAGTACAATAAAGTCCCCTGTCATTTAAACCATAGTTGTATATACTGACAGTACAATGAAGTCTTCTGTCACTTAAACTATAGTTGCATATACTGACAGTACAATAAAGTCCCCTGTCATTTGAACCATTGCTGCACATACTGACAGTACAATAAAGTCCCCGGTCATTTAAACCGTTGTAGCATATACTGACAGTACAATAAAGTCCCCATGTCATTTAAACCATAGCTGCACATACTGACAGTACAATAAAGTCCCCTGTCACTTAAACCATAGTTGCATATACTGAGAGTACAATAAAGTCCCATGTCATTTAAACCATAGCTACACATACTGACAGTACAATAAAGTCTTCTATCACTTAAAGCATAGATGCACATACTGACAGTTCAATAAAGTCCCCTGTCATTTAAAACATAGTTGCATATACTGACAGTACAATAAAGTCCTCTGTCATTTAAACCATAGCTGCACATACTGACAGTACAATAAAGTCCCCTGTCATTTAAAACATAGTTGCATATACTGACAGTACAATAAAGTCCCCTGTCATTTAAACCATAGCTGCACATATTGACAGTACAATAAAGTCCCCTGTCATTTAAACCATAGTTGCATATACTGACAGTACAATAAAATCCCCTGTAATTTAAAACATAGTTGCATATACTGACAGTAAAATAAAGTCCCCTGTCATTTAAACCATAGCTACACATACTGACAGTACAATAAATTCCCCTGTCATTTAAACCATAGTTGCATATACTTTCAGTACAAAAAGTCTTCTGTCACTTAAACAATAGTTGCATATACTGACAGTACAATAAAGTCCCCTGTCATTTAAACCATAGTTGCATGTACTGACAGTACAATAAAGGCTTCTATCACTTAAAGCATAGTTGCACATACTGACAGTACAATAAAGTCCCCTGTCATTTAAACCATAGTTGCATATACTGACAGTACAATAAAGTCCCCTGTCACTTGAACCATAGCTGCACATACTGACAGTACAATAAAGTCCCCGGTCATTTAAACCGTAGTTGCGTATACTGACAGTACAATAAAGTCCCCTGTCATTTAAAACACAGTTGTATATACTGACAGTACAATAAAGTCCCCTGTCATTTAAACCATAGTTAAATATACTGATTGTACGATAAAGTCCAATGTCATTTAAACCATAGCTACACATACTGACAGTACAATAAAGTCCCCTGTCATTTAAACCATAGTTACATATACTGACAGTAAAATAAAGTCCCCTGTCATTTAAACCATAGCTGCACATACTGACAGTACAATAAAGTCCCCTGTCATTTAAACCATAGTTACATATACTGACAGTAAAATAAAGTCCAATGTCATTTAAACCATAGCTACACATACTGACAGTACAATAAAGTCCCATGTCATTTAAACCATAGTTACATATACTGACAGTAAAATAAAGTCCCCTGTCATTTAAACCATAGCTGGACATACTGACAGTACAATAAAGTCCCCTGTCATTTAAACCATAGCTGCACATACTGACAGTACAATAAAGTCCCCTGTCATTTAAACCATAGTTGTATATACTGACAGTACAATGAAGTCTTCTGTCACTTAAACTATAGTTGCATATACTGACAGTACAATAAAGTCCCCTGTCATTTGAACCATTGCTGCACATACTGACAGTACAATAAAGTCCCCGGTCATTTAAACCGTTGTAGCATATACTGACAGTACAATAAAGTCCCCATGTCATTTAAACCATAGCTGCACATACTGACAGTACAATAAAGTCCCCTGTCACTTAAACCATAGTTGCATATACTGAGAGTACAATAAAGTCCCATGTCATTTAAACCATAGCTACACATACTGACAGTACGATAAAGTCTTCTATCACTTAAAGCATAGATGCACATACTGACAGTTCAATAAAGTCCCCTGTCATTTAAAACATAGTTGCATATACTGACAGTACAATAAAGTCCTCTGTCATTTAAACCATAGCTGCACATACTGACAGTACAATAAAGTCCCCTGTCATTTAAAACATAGTTGCATATACTGACAGTACAATAAAGTCCCCTGTCATTTAAACCATAGCTGCACATATTGACAGTACAATAAAGTCCCCTGTCATTTAAACCATAGTTGCATATACTGACAGTACAATAAAATCCCCTGTAATTTAAAACATAGTTGCATATACTGACAGTAAAATAAAGTCCCCTGTCATTTAAACCATAGCTACACATACTGACAGTACAATAAATTCCCCTGTCATTTAAACCATAGTTGCATATACTTTCAGTACAAAAAGTCTTCTGTCACTTAAACAATAGTTGCATATACTGACAGTACAATAAAGTCCCCTGTCATTTAAACCATAGTTGCATGTACTGACAGTACAATAAAGTCCCCTGTCATTTAAACGATAGCTGCACATACTGACAGTACAATAAAGTCCCCTGTCATTTAAAACATAGTTGCATATACTGACAGTACAATAAAGTCCTCTGTCATTTAAACCATAGCTGCACATACTGACAGTAAAATAAAGTCCCCTGTCATTTAAAACATAGTTGCATATACTGACAGTACAATAAAGTCTTCTGTCATTTAAACCATATTTGCACATACTGACAGTACAATAAAATCACCTGTCATTTAAACCATAGCTGCACATACTGTCAGTACAATTAAGTCCCCTGTCATTTAAACCATAGTTGCACATACTGACAGTACAATAAAGTCCCCTGTAATTTAAACCAAAGTTGCATGTACTGACAGTACAATAAAGTCCCCTGTCATTTAAACCATAGCTGCACATACTGACAGTACAATAAAGTCCCCTGTCATTTAAACCATAGCTGCACATTCTGACAGTACAATAAAGTCCCCATGTCATTTAAACCATAGCTGCACATACTGACAGTACAATAAAGTCCCCTGTCACTTAAACCATAGTTGCATATACTGACAGTACAATAAAGTCCCATGTCATTTAAACCATAGCTACACATACTGACAGTACAATAAAGTCTTCTATCACTTAAAGCATAGATGCACATACTGACAGTTCAATAAAGTCCCCTGTCATTTAAAACATAGTTGCATATACTGACAGTACAATAAAGTCCTCTGTCATTTAAACCATAGCTGCACATACTGACAGTACAATAAAGTCCCCTGTCATTTAAAACATAGTTGCATATACTGACAGTACAATAAAGTCCCCTGTCATTTAAACCATAGCTGCACATATTGACAGTACAATAAAGTCCCCTGTCATTTAATCCATAGTTGCATATACTGACAGTACAATAAAATCCCCTGTAATTTAAAACATAGTTGCATATACTGACAGTAAAATAAAGTCCCCTGTCATTTAAACCATAGCTACACATACTGACAGTACAATAAATTCCCCTGTCATTTAAACCATAGTTGCATATACTTTCAGTACAAAAAGTCTTCTGTCACTTAAACAATAGTTGCATATACTGACAGTACAATAAAGTCCCCTGTCATTTAAACCATAGTTGCATGTACTGACAGTACAATAAATTCCCCTGTCATTTAAACGATAGCTGCACATACTGACAGTACAATAAAGTCCCCTGTCATTTAAAACATAGTTGCATATACTGACAGTACAATAAAGTCCTCTGTCATTTAAACCATAGCTGCACATACTGACAGTAAAATAAAGTCCCCTGTCATTTAAAACATAGTTGCATATACTGACAGTACAATAAAGTCTTCTGTCATTTAAACCATAGTTGCACATACTGACAGTACAATAAAATCACCTGTCATTTAAACCATAGCTGCACATACTGTCAGTACAATTAAGTCCCCTGTCATTTAAACCATAGTTGCACATACTGACAGTACAATAAAGTCCCCTGTAATTTAAACCAAAGTTGCATGTACTGACAGTACAATAAAGTCCCCTGTCATTTAAACGATAGCTACACATACTGACAGTACAATAAAGTCTCCTGTCATTTAAAGCATAGTTACATATACTGACAGTAAAATAAAGTTGCCTGTCATTTAAACCATAGCTGCACATACTGACAGTACAATAAAGTCCCCTGTCATTTAAACCATAGTTGCATATACTTTCAGTACAATAAAGTCTTCTATCACATAAGCCATAGTTGCATATACTGACAGTACAATAAAGTCCCCTGTCATTTAAACCATAGCTACACATACTGACAGTACAATAAAGTCTTCTATCACTTAAAGCATAGTTGCACATACTGACAGTACAATAAAGTCCCCTGTCATTTAAACCATAGTTACATATACTGACAGTAAAATAAAGTCCAATGTCATTTAAACCATAGCTACACATACTGACAGTACAATAAAGTCCCATGTCATTTAAACCATAGTTACATATACTGACAGTAAAATAAAGTCCCCTGTCATTTAAACCATAGCTGGACATACTGACAGTACAATAAAGTCCCCTGTCATTTAAACCATAGCTGCACATACTGACAGTACAATAAAGTCCCCTGTCATTTAAACCATAGTTGTATATACTGACAGTACAATGAAGTCTTCTGTCACTTAAACTATAGTTGCATATACTGACAGTACAATAAAGTCCCCTGTCATTTGAACCATTGCTGCACATACTGACAGTACAATAAAGTCCCCGGTCATTTAAACCGTTGTAGCATATACTGACAGTACAATAAAGTCCCCATGTCATTTAAACCATAGCTGCACATACTGACAGTACAATAAAGTCCCCTGTCACTTAAACCATAGTTGCATATACTGAGAGTACAATAAAGTCCCATGTCATTTAAACCATAGCTACACATACTGACAGTACGATAAAGTCTTCTATCACTTAAAGCATAGATGCACATACTGACAGTTCAATAAAGTCCCCTGTCATTTAAAACATAGTTGCATATACTGACAGTACAATAAAGTCCTCTGTCATTTAAACCATAGCTGCACATACTGACAGTACAATAAAGTCCCCTGTCATTTAAAACATAGTTGCATATACTGACAGTACAATAAAGTCCCCTGTCATTTAAACCATAGCTGCACATATTGACAGTACAATAAAGTCCCCTGTCATTTAAACCATAGTTGCATATACTGACAGTACAATAAAATCCCCTGTAATTTAAAACATAGTTGCATATACTGACAGTAAAATAAAGTCCCCTGTCATTTAAACCATAGCTACACATACTGACAGTACAATAAATTCCCCTGTCATTTAAACCATAGTTGCATATACTTTCAGTACAAAAAGTCTTCTGTCACTTAAACAATAGTTGCATATACTGACAGTACAATAAAGTCCCCTGTCATTTAAACCATAGTTGCATGTACTGACAGTACAATAAAGTCCCCTGTCATTTAAACGATAGCTGCACATACTGACAGTACAATAAAGTCCCCTGTCATTTAAAACATAGTTGCATATACTGACAGTACAATAAAGTCCTCTGTCATTTAAACCATAGCTGCACATACTGACAGTAAAATAAAGTCCCCTGTCATTTAAAACATAGTTGCATATACTGACAGTACAATAAAGTCTTCTGTCATTTAAACCATATTTGCACATACTGACAGTACAATAAAATCACCTGTCATTTAAACCATAGCTGCACATACTGTCAGTACAATTAAGTCCCCTGTCATTTAAACCATAGTTGCACATACTGACAGTACAATAAAGTCCCCTGTAATTTAAACCAAAGTTGCATGTACTGACAGTACAATAAAGTCCCCTGTCATTTAAACCATAGCTGCACATACTGACAGTACAATAAAGTCCCCTGTCATTTAAACCATAGCTGCACATTCTGACAGTACAATAAAGTCCCCATGTCATTTAAACCATAGCTGCACATACTGACAGTACAATAAAGTCCCCTGTCACTTAAACCATAGTTGCATATACTGACAGTACAATAAAGTCCCATGTCATTTAAACCATAGCTACACATACTGACAGTACAATAAAGTCTTCTATCACTTAAAGCATAGATGCACATACTGACAGTTCAATAAAGTCCCCTGTCATTTAAAACATAGTTGCATATACTGACAGTACAATAAAGTCCTCTGTCATTTAAACCATAGCTGCACATACTGACAGTACAATAAAGTCCCCTGTCATTTAAAACATAGTTGCATATACTGACAGTACAATAAAGTCCCCTGTCATTTAAACCATAGCTGCACATATTGACAGTACAATAAAGTCCCCTGTCATTTAATCCATAGTTGCATATACTGACAGTACAATAAAATCCCCTGTAATTTAAAACATAGTTGCATATACTGACAGTAAAATAAAGTCCCCTGTCATTTAAACCATAGCTACACATACTGACAGTACAATAAATTCCCCTGTCATTTAAACCATAGTTGCATATACTTTCAGTACAAAAAGTCTTCTGTCACTTAAACAATAGTTGCATATACTGACAGTACAATAAAGTCCCCTGTCATTTAAACCATAGTTGCATGTACTGACAGTACAATAAATTCCCCTGTCATTTAAACGATAGCTGCACATACTGACAGTACAATAAAGTCCCCTGTCATTTAAAACATAGTTGCATATACTGACAGTACAATAAAGTCCTCTGTCATTTAAACCATAGCTGCACATACTGACAGTAAAATAAAGTCCCCTGTCATTTAAAACATAGTTGCATATACTGACAGTACAATAAAGTCTTCTGTCATTTAAACCATAGTTGCACATACTGACAGTACAATAAAATCACCTGTCATTTAAACCATAGCTGCACATACTGTCAGTACAATTAAGTCCCCTGTCATTTAAACCATAGTTGCACATACTGACAGTACAATAAAGTCCCCTGTAATTTAAACCAAAGTTGCATGTACTGACAGTACAATAAAGTCCCCTGTCATTTAAACGATAGCTACACATACTGACAGTACAATAAAGTCTCCTGTCATTTAAAGCATAGTTACATATACTGACAGTAAAATAAAGTTGCCTGTCATTTAAACCATAGCTGCACATACTGACAGTACAATAAAGTCCCCTGTCATTTAAACCATAGTTGCATATACTTTCAGTACAATAAAGTCTTCTATCACATAAGCCATAGTTGCATATACTGACAGTACAATAAAGTCCCCTGTCATTTAAACCATAGCTACACATACTGACAGTACAATAAAGTCTTCTATCACTTAAAGCATAGTTGCACATACTGACAGTACAATAAAGTCCCCGGTCATTTAAACCATAGTTACATATACTGACAGTACAATAAAGTACATTAAAGTCATTTAAACCATAGCTGCACATACTGACAGTACAATAAAGTCCCCTGTCATTTAAACCATAGTTGCATATACTTTCAGTACAATAAAGTCCGCTGTCATTTAAAACATAGATGCATATACTGACAGTACAATAAAGTCCCCTGTCATTTAAACCATAGTTGCATATACTTTCAGTACAAAAAGTCTTCTGTCACTTAAACAATAGTTGTATATACTGACAGTACAATAAAGTCCCCTGTCATTTAAACCATAGTTGCATGTACTGACAGTACAATAAAGTCTTCTGTCATTTAAACGATAGCTGCACATACTGACAGTACAATAAAGTCCCCTGTCATTTAAAACATAGTTGCATATACTGACAGTACAATAAAGTCCTCTGTCATTAAAACCATAGCTGCACATACTGACAGTACAATAAAGTCCCCTGTCATTTAAAACATAGTTGCATATACTGACAGTACAATAAAGTCCCCTGTCATTTAAACCATAGCTGCACATATTGACAGTACAATAAAGTCCCCTGTCATTTAAACCATAGTTGCATATACTGACAGTACAATAAAATCCCCTGTAATTTAAAACATAGTTGCATATACTGACAGTAAAATAAAGTCCCCTGTCATTTAAACCATAGCTACACATACTGACAGTACAATAAATTCCCCTGTCATTTAAACCATAGTTGCATATACTTTCAGTACAAAAAGTCTTCTGTCACTTAAACAATAGTTGCATATACTGACAGTACAATAAAGTCCCCTGTCATTTAAACCATAGTTGCATGTACTGACAGTACAATAAAGTCCCCTGTCATTTAAACGATAGCTGCACATACTGACAGTACAATAAAGTCCCCTGTCATTTAAAACATAGTTGCATATACTGACAGTACAATAAAGTCCTCTGTCATTTAAACCATAGCTGCACATACTGACAGTAAAATAAAGTCCCCTGTCATTTAAAACATAGTTGCATATACTGACAGTACAATAAAGTCTTCTGTCATTTAAACCATAGTTGCACATACTGACAGTACAATAAAATCACCTGTCATTTAAACCATAGCTGCACATACTGTCAGTACAATTAAGTCCCCTGTCATTTAAACCATAGTTGCACATACTGACAGTACAATAAAATCCCCTGTAATTTAAACCAAAGTTGCATGTACTGACAGTACAATAAAGTCCCCTGTCATTTAAACGATAGCTGCACATACTGACAGTACAATAAAGTCTCCTGTCATTTAAAGCATAGTTACATATACTGACAGTAAAATAAAGTTGCCTGTCATTTAAACCATAGCTGCACATACTGACAGTACAATAAAGTCCCCTGTCATTTAAACCATAGTTGCATATACTTTCAGTAAAATAAAGTCTTCTATCACATAAGCCATAGTTGCATATACTGACAGTACAATAAAGTCCCCTGTCATTTAAACCATAGCTACACATACTGACAGTACAATAAAGTCTTCTATCACTTAAAGCATAGTTGCACATACTGACAGTACAATAAAGTCCCCGGTCATTTAAACCATAGTTACATATACTGACAGTACAATAAAGTACATTAAAGTCATTTAAACAATAGCTGCACATACTGACAGTACAATAAAGTCCCCTGTCATTTAAACCATAGTTGCATATACTTTCAGTACAATAAAGTCCGCTGTCATTTAAAACATAGATGCATATACTGACAGTACAATAAAGTCCCCTGTCATTTAAACCATAGCTGCACATACTGACAGTACAATAAAGTCCCCTGTCATTTAAAACATAGTTGCATATACTGACAGTACAATAAAGTCCCCTGTCATTTAAACCATAGTTGCATATACCGACAGTACAATAAAGTCCCCTGTCATTTAAACCATAGCTGCACATACTGACAGTAAAATAAAGTCCCCTGTCATTTAAACCATGGCTGCACATACTGACAGTACAATAAAGTCCCCTGTCATTTAAACCATAGTTGCATATACTTTCAGTACAATAAAGTCTTCTGTCACTTAAACCGTAGTTGCGTATTCTGACAGTACAATAAAGTCCCCTGTCATTTAAACCATAGCTGCACATACTGACAGTACAATAAAATCCCCTGTCACTTAAACCATAGTTGCATATACTGACAGTACAATAAAGTCCCATGTCATTTAAACCATAGCTACACATACTGACAGTACAATAAAGTCTTCTATCACATAAAGCATAGATGCACATACTGACAGTTCAATAAAGTCCCCTGTCATTTAAACCATAGTTGCATATACTGACAGTACAATGAAGTCTTCTGTCACTTAAAGTATAGTTGCATTTACTGACAGTACAATAAAGTCCCCTGTCACTTAAACTATAGTTGCATATACTGAAAGTACAATAAAGTCCCCTGTCATTTAAACCATAGCTGCACATACTGACACTACAATAAAGTCCCCTGTCATTTAAAACATAGTTGCATATACTGACAATACAATAAAGTCCTCTGTCATTTAAACCATAGCTGCACATACTGACAGTAAATGAAGTCCCCTGTCATTTAAAACATAGTTGCATATACTGACAGTACAATAAAGTCCCCTGTCATTTAAACCATAGCTGCACATATTGACAGTACAATAAAGTCCCCTGTCATTTAAACCATAGTTGCATATATTGACAGTACAATAAAGTCCCCTGTCACTTAAGCCATAGTTGCATATATAGTAAAATAAAGTCCCCTGTCATTTAAACCATAGTTGCATATACTGACAGTACAATAAAATCCCCTGTAATTTAAACAATAGTTGCATATACTCACAGTACAATAAAGTCCCCTGTAATTTAAAACATAGTTGCATATACTGACAGTATAATTAAATCCCCTGTCATTTAAACCATAGCTGCACATACTGACAGTACAATAAAGTCCCCTGTCATTTAAACCATAGCTGCACATTCTGACAGTACAATACATTCCCTTGTCATTTAAACCATAGTTGCATATACTGACAATACAATAAAGTCCTCTGTCATTTAAACCATAGTTGCATATACTGACAGTACAATAAAGTTCCCTGTAATTTAAAACATAGTTGCATATACTGACAGTACAATAAAGTCCCCTGTCACTTAAACTATAGTTGCATATACTGAAAGTACAATAAAGTCCCCTGTCATTTAAACAATAGCTGCACATACTGACACTACAATAAAGTCCCCTGTCATTTAAAACATAGTTGCATATACTGACAATACAATAAAGTCCTCTGTCATTTAAACCATAGCTGCACATACTGACAGTAAATAAAGTCCCCTGTCATTTAAAACATAGTTGCATATACTGACAGTACAATAAAGTCCCCTGTCATTTAAACCATAGCTGCACATATTGACAGTACAATAAAGTCCCCTGTCATTTAAACCATAGTTGCATATATTGACAGTACAATAAAGTCCCCTGTCACTTAAACCATAGTTGCATATACTGACAGTACAATAAAGTCCTATGTCATTTAAACCATAGCTGAACATACTGACAGTACAATAAAGTCTTCTATCACTTAAAGCATAAATGCACATACTGACAGTTCAATAAAGTTCCCTGTCATTTAAACCATAGTTGCATATACTGACAGTACAATGAAGTCTTTTGTCACTTAAACTATAGTTGCATATACTGAGAGTACAATAAAGTCCCCTGTCATTTAAACCATAGTTACATATACTGACAGTACAATAAAGACCCCTGTCATTTAAACCATAGCTGCACATACTGACACTACAATAAAGTCCCCTGTCATTTAAAACATAGTTGCATATACTGACAGTACAATAAAGTCTTCTGTCATTTAAACCATAGTTGCACATACTGACAGTACAATAAAATCACCTGTCATTTAAACCATAGCTGCACATACTGTCAGTACAATTAAGTCCCCTGTCATTTAAACCATAGTTGCATATACTGACAGTACAATAAAGTCCCATGTCATTTAAACCATAGCTGAACATACTGACAGTACAATAAAGTCTTCTATCATTTAAAGCATAAATGCACATACTTTCAGTACAATAAAGTCTTCTATCACATAAGCCATAGTTGCATATACTGACAGTACAATAAAGTCCCCTGTCATTTAAACCATAGCTACACATACTGACAGTACAATAAAGTCCCCTGTCATTTAAACCATAGCTGCACATACTGACAGTACAATAAAGTCCCCTGTCATTTAAACCATAGTTGCACATACTGACAGTACAATAAAATCCCCTGTCATTTAAACGATAGTTGCATATACTGACAGTACAATGAAGTCTTCTGTCACTTAAACTATAGTTGCATATACTGACAGTACAATAAAGTCCCCTGTCATTTAAACCATAGCTGCACATACTGACAGTACAATAAAGTCCCCGGTCATTTAAACCATCGTTACATATACTGACTGTACGATAAAGTCCCCTGTCATTTAAACCATAGCTACACATACTGACAGTACAATAAAGTCTTCTATCACTTAAAGCATTATTGTTGCACATACTGACAGTACAATAAAGTCCCCTGTCATTTAAACCATAGCTGCACATATTGACAGTACAATAAAGTCCCCTGTCATTTAAACCATAGCTGCACATACTGACAGTACAATAAAGTCCCCTGTCATTTAAACCATAGTTGCACATACTGTCAGTACAATAAAGTCCCCTGTCATTTAAACCATAGTTACATATACTGACAGTACAATAATGTCCCCTGTCATTTAAACCATAGTTGCATATACTTTCAGTACAATAAAGTCCCCTGTCATTTAAACCATAGCTGCACATACTGACAGTACAATAAAGTCCCCTATCATTTACACCATAGCTGCACATACTGACAGTACAAAAAAGTCCCCTGTCATTTAAACCATAGCTGCACATACTGACAGTACAATAAAGTCCCCTGTCATTTAAACCATAGTTGCATATACTTTCAGTACAATAAAGTCTTCTATCACATAAGCCATAGTTGCATATACTGACAGTACAATAAAGTCCCCTGTCATTTAAACCATAGCTACACATACTGACAGTACAATAAAGTCTTCTATCACATAAAGCATAGTTGCACATACTGACAGTACAATAAAGTCCCCGGTCATTTAAACCATAGTTACATATACTGACAGTACAATAAAGTCCCCTGTCATTTAAAACATAGTTGTATATACTGACAGTACAATAAAGTCCCCTGTCATTTAAACCATAGCTGCACATACTGACAGTACAATAAAGTCCCCTGTCATTTAAACCATAGCTGCACATACTGACAGTAAAATAAAGTCCCCTGTCATTTAAACCATAGCTGCACATACTGACAGTACAATAAAGTCCCCTGTCATTTAAACAATAGTTGCATATACTTTCAGTACAATAAAGTCTTCTGTCACTTAAACCGTAGTTGCATGTACTGACAGTACAATAAAGTCCCCTGTCATTTAAACCATAGCTGCACATACCGACAGTACAATAAAGTCCCCTGTCACTTAAACCATAGTTGCATATACTGACAGTACAATAAAGTCCCATGTCATTTAAACCATAGCTGAACATACTGACAGTACAATAAAGTCTTCTATCACTTAAAGCATAAATGCACATACTGACAGTTCAATAAAGTTCCCTGTCATTTAAACCATAGTTGCATATACTGACAGTACAATGAAGTCTTCTGTCACTTAAACTATAGTTGCATATACTGAGAGTACAATAAAGTCCCCTGTCATTTAAACCTTAGTTACATATACTGACAGTACAATAAAGTCCCCTGTCATTTAAACCATAGCTGCACATACTGACACTACAATAAAGTCCCCTGTCATTTAAAACATAGTTGCATATACTGACAGTACAATAAAGTCCTCTGTCATTTAAACCATAGCTGCACATACTGACAGTAAAATAAAGTCCCCTGTCATTTAAAACATAGTTGCATATACTGACAGTACAATAAAGTCTTCTGTCATTTAAACCATAGTTGCACATACTGACAGTACAATAAAATCACCTGTCATTTAAACCATAGCTGCACATACTGTCAGTACAATTAAGTCCCCTGTCATTTAAACCATAGTTGCACATACTGACAGTACAATAAAGTCCCCTGTCATTTAAACCATAGTTGCATGTACTTACAGTACAATAAAGTCCCCTGTCATTTAAACCATAGCTGCACATACTGACAGTACAATAAAGTCCCCTGTCATTTAAACAATAGTTGCCTATACTTTCAGTACAATAAAGTCTTCTGTCACTTAAACCGTAGTTGCATGTACTGACAGTACAATAAAGTCCCCTGTCATTTAAACCATAGCTGCACATACCGACAGTACAATAAAGTCCCCTGTCACTTAAACCATAGTTGCATATACTGACAGTACAATAAAGTCCCATGTCATTTAAACCATAGCTGAACATACTGACAGTACAATAAAGTCTTCTATCACTTAAAGCATAAATGCACATACTGACAGTTCAATAAAGTTCTCTGTCATTTAAACCATAGTTGCATATACTGACAGTACAATGAAGTCTTCTGTCACTTAAACTATAGTTGCATATACTGAGAGTACAATAAAGTCCCCTGTCATTTAAACCATAGTTACATATACTGACAGTACAATAAAGTCCCCTGTCATTTAAACCATAGCTGCACATACTGACACTACAATAAAGTCCCCTGTCATTTAAAACATAGTTGCATATACTGACAGTACAATAAAGTCTTCTGTCATTTAAACCATAGTTGCACATACTGACAGTACAATAAAATCACCTGTCATTTAAACCATAGCTGCACATACTGTCAGTACAATTAAGTCCCCTGTCATTTAAACCATAGTTGCACATACTGACAGTACAATAAAGTCCCCTGTCATTTAAACCATAGTTGCATGTACTTACAGTACAATAAAGTCCCCTGTCATTTAAACGATAGCTGCACATACTGACAGTACAATAAAGTCCCCTGTCATTTAAACCATAGTTACATATACTGACAGTAAAATAAAGTTGCCTGTCATTTAAACCATAGCTGCACATACTGACAGTACAATAAAGTCCCCTGTCATTTAAACCATAGCTGCACATACTGACAGTACAATAAAGTCCTCTGTCATTTAAACCATAGTTGCATATACTTTCAGTACAATAAAGTCTTCTATCACTTAAACTATAGTTGCATATACTGACAGTACAATAAAGTCCCCTGTCATTTAAACCATAGCTGCACATACTGACAGTAAAATAAAGTCCCCTATCATTTAAACCATAGCTGCACATACTGGCAGTACAATAAAGTCCCCTGTCATTTAAAACATAGTTGCATATACTGACAGTACAATAAAGTCCCCTGTCATTTAAACCATAGTTACATATACTGACAGTACAATAAAGTCCCCTGTCATTTAAACCATAGCTACACATACTGACAGTACAATAAAGTCTTCTATCGCTTAAAGCATTATTGTTGCACATACTGACAGTACAATAAAGTCCCCTGTCATTTAAAACATAGTTGCATATACTGACAGTACAATAAAGTCCCCTGTCATTTAAACCATAGTTACATATACTGACAGTACAATAAAGTCCCCTGTCATTTAAACCATAGCTACACATACTGACAGTATAATAAAGTCTTCTATCACTTAAAGCATTATTGTTGCACATACTGACAGTACAATAAAGTCCCCTGTCATTTAAACCATAACTGCACATACTGACAGTACAATAAAGTCCCCTGTCATTTAAACCATAGTTGCATATACTTTCAGTACAATAAAGTCTTCTATCACATAAGCCATAGTTGCATATACTGACAGTACAATAAAGTCCCCTGTCATTTAAACCATAGCTACACATACTGACAGTACAATAAAGTCTTCTATCACTTAAAGCATAGTTGCACATACTGACAGTACAATAAAGTCCCCTGTCATTTAAACCATAGTTACATATACTGACAGTACAATAAAGTCCCCTGTTATTTAAAACATAGTTGTATATACTGACAGTACAATAAAGTCCCCTGTCATTTAAACCATAGCTGCACATACTGACAGTAAAATAAAGTCCCCTGTCATTTAAACCATAGCTGCACATACTGACAGTACAATAAAGTCCCCTGTCATTTAAACAATAGTTGCATATACTTTCAGTACAATAAAGTCTTCTGTCACTTAAACCGTAGTTGCATATACTGACAGTACAATAAAGTCCCCAGTCATTTAAACCATAGCTGCACATACTGACAGTACAATAAAGTCCCCTGTCACTTAAACCACAGTTGCATATACTGACAGTACAATAAAGTCCCATGTAATTTAAACCATAGCTGAACATACTGACAGTACAATAATGGCTTCTATCACTTAAAGCATAAATGCATATACTGACAGTTCAATAAAGTTCCCTGTCATTTAAACCATAGTTGCATATACTGACAGTACAATGAAGTCTTCTGTCACTTAAACTATAGTTGCATATACTGAGAGTACAATAAAGTCCCCTGTCATTTAAACCATAGTTACATATACTGACAGTACAATAAAGTCCCCTGTCATTTAAACCATAGCAGCACATACTGACAGTACAATAAAATCACCTGTCATTTAAACCATAGCTGCACATACTGTCAGTACAATTAAGTCCCCTGTCATTTAAACCATAGTTGCACATACTGACAGTACAATAAAGTCCCCAGTCATTTAAACCATAGTTGCATGTACTGACAGTACAATAAAGTCCCCTGTCATTTAAACGATAGCTGCACATACTGACAGTACAATAAAGTCCCCTGTCATTTAAAACATAGTTGCATATACTGACAGTACAATAAAGTCTTCTGTCATTTAAACCATAGTTGCACATACTGACAGTACAATAAAATCACCTGTCATTTAAACCATAGCTGCACATACTGTCAGTACAATTAAGTCCCCTGTCATTTAAACCATAGTTGCACATACTGACAGTACAATAAAGTCCCCTGTCATTTAAACCATAGTTGCATGTACTGACAGTACAATAAAGTCCCCTGTCATTTAAACGATGGCTGCACATACTGACAGTACAATAAAGTCCCCTGTCATTTAAACCATAGCTGCATATACCGACAGTACAATAAAGTCCTCTGTAATTTAAACCATAGTTGCATATACTTTCAGTAAAATAAAGTCTTCTATCACTTAAACCATAGTTGCATATACTGACAGTACAATAAAGTCCCCTGTCATTTAAACCATAGCTGCACATACTGACAGTAAAATAAAGTCCCCTATCATTTAAACCATAGCTGCACATACTGGCAGTACAATAAAGTCCCCTGTCATTTAAAACATAGTTGCATATACTGACAGTACAATAAAGTCCCCTGTCATTTAAACCATATTTACATATACTGACTGTACGATAAAGTCCCCTGTCATTTAAACCATAGCTACACATACTGACAGTACAATAAAGTCTTATATCACTTAAAGCATTATTGTTGCACATACTGACAGTACAATAAAGTCCCCTGTCATTTAAACCATAGCTGCACACACTGACGGTACAATAAAGTCCCATGTCATTTAAACCATAGCTGCACATATTGACAGTACAATAATGTCCCCTGTCATTTAAACCATAGCTGCACATACTGACAGTACAATAAAGTCCCCTGTCATTTAAACCATAGCTGCACATACTAACAGTACAATAAAGTCCCCTATCATTTAAACCATAGCTGCACATTCTGACAGTACAATAAAGTCCCCTGTCATTTAAACCATAGCAGCACATACTGACAGTACAATAAAGTCCCCTGTCATTTAAACCATAGTTGCACATACTCTCAGTACAATAAAGTCCCTTATCATTTAAACCATAGTTACATATACTGACAGTACAATAAAGTCTTCTATCACTTAAAGCATTATTGTAGCACATACTGACAGTACAATAAAGTCCCCTGTCATTTAAACCATAGCTGCACATACTGACAGTACAATAAAGTCCCCTGTCATTTAAACCATAGCTGCACATACTGACAGTACAATAAAGTCCCCTATCATTTAAACCATAGCTGCACATACTGACAGTACAAAAAAGTCCCCTGTCATTTAAACCATAGCTGCACATACTGACAGTACAATAAAGTCCCCTGTCATTTAAACCATAGTTGCATATACTTTCAGTACAATAAAGTCTTCTATCACATAAGCCATAGTTGCATATACTGACAGTACAATAAAGTCCCCTGTCATTTAAACCATAGCTACACATACTTTCAGTACAATAAAGTCTTCTATCACTTAAAGCATAGGTGCACATACTGACAGTACAATAAAGTCCCCTGTCATTTAAAACATAGTTGCATATACTGACAGTACAATAAAGTCCCCTGTCATTTAAACCATAGCTGCACATATTGACAGTACAATAAAGTCCCCTGTCATTTGAACCATGGTTGCATATATTGACAGTACAATAAAGTCCCCTGTCACTTAAACCATTGTTGCATATATAGTAAAATAAAGTCCCCTGTCATTTAAACCATAGCTGCACATACTGACAATACAATAAATTCCCCTGTAATTTAAACCATAGTTGCATATACTGACTGTACAATAAAGTCCCCTGTCATTTAAACCATAGTTGCATATACTGACAGTACAATAAAGTCCCCTGTCATTTAAACCTTAGCTGCACATACTGACAGTACAATAAAGTCCCCTGTCAGTTAAACCATAGCGCACATACTGACAGCACAATAAAGTCCCCTGTCATTTAAACCATAGCTGCATATACTGACAGTACTATAAAGTCCCCTGTCATTTAAACCATAGTTGCATATACTGGCAGTACAATAAGGTCCCCTGTCATTTAAACCATAGTTGCATATACTGACAGTAAAATAAATTCCCCTGTCACTTAAACCATAGTTGCATATATAGTAAAATAAAGTCCCCTGTCATATAAACCATAGCTGCATATACTGACAGTACAATAAAGTCCCCTGTCATTTAAACCATAGTTGCATATACTGACAGTAAAATAAAGTCCCCTGTCACTTAAACCATAGTTGCATATATAGTAAAATAAAGTCCCCTGTCATTTAAACCATAGCTGCACATACTGACAGTACAATAAAGTCCCCTATCATTTAAACCATAGTTGCATATACTGACAGTACAATAAAGTCCCCTGTCATTTAAACCATAGCTGCACATACTGACAGTACAATAAAGTCCCCTGTCATTTAAAACATAGTTGCATATACTGACAGTACAATAAAGTCCTCTGTCATTTAAACCATAGCTGCACATGCTGACAGTACAATAAAGTCCCCTATCATTTAAACCATAGCTGCACATACTGACAGTACAAAAAAGTCCCCTGTCATTTAAACCATAGCTGCACATACTGACAGTACAATAAAGTCCCCTGTCATTTAAACCATAGTTGCATATACTTTCAGTACAATAAAGTCTTCTATCACATAAGCCATAGTTGCATATACTGACAGTACAATAAAGTCCCCTGTCATTTAAACCATAGCTACACATACTTTCAGTACAATAAAGTCTTCTATCACTTAAAGCATAGGTGCACATACTGACAGTACAATAAAGTCCCCTGTCATTTAAACCATAGCTGCACATACTAACAGTACAATAAAGTCCCCTATCATTTAAACCATAGCTGCACATTCTGACAGTACAATAAAGTCCCCTGTCATTTAAACCATAGCAGCACATACTGACAGTACAATAAAGTCCCCTGTCATTTAAACCATAGTTGCACATACTCTCAGTACAATAAAGTCCCTTATCATTTAAACCATAGTTACATATACTGACAGTACAATAAAGTCTTCTATCACTTAAAGCATTATTGTAGCACATACTGACAGTACAATAAAGTCCCCTGTCATTTAAACCATAGCTGCACATACTGACAGTACAATAAAGTCCCCTGTCATTTAAACCATAGCTGCACATACTGACAGTACAATAAAGTCCCCTATCATTTAAACCATAGCTGCACATACTGACAGTACAAAAAAGTCCCCTGTCATTTAAACCATAGCTGCACATACTGACAGTACAATAAAGTCCCCTGTCATTTAAACCATAGTTGCATATACTTTCAGTACAATAAAGTCTTCTATCACATAAGCCATAGTTGCATATACTGACAGTACAATAAAGTCCCCTGTCATTTAAACCATAGCTACACATACTTTCAGTACAATAAAGTCTTCTATCACTTAAAGCATAGGTGCACATACTGACAGTACAATAAAGTCCCCTGTCATTTAAAACATAGTTGCATATACTGACAGTACAATAAAGTCCCCTGTCATTTAAACCATAGCTGCACATATTGACAGTACAATAATGTCCCCTGTCATTTGAACCATGGTTGCATATATTGACAGTACAATAAAGTCCCCTGTCACTTAAACCATTGTTGCATATATAGTAAAATAAAGTCCCCTGTCATTTAAACCATAGCTGCACATACTGACAATACAATAAATTCCCCTGTAATTTAAACCATAGTTGCATATACTGACTGTACAATAAAGTCCCCTGTCATTTAAACCATAGTTGCATATACTGACAGTACAATAAAGTCCCCTGTCATTTAAACCTTAGCTGCACATACTGACAGTACAATAAAGTCCCCTGTCAGTTAAACCATAGCGCACATACTGACAGCACAATAAAGTCCCCTGTCATTTAAACCATAGCTGCATATACTGACAGTACTATAAAGTCCCCTGTCATTTAAACCATAGTTGCATATACTGGCAGTACAATAAGGTCCCCTGTCATTTAAACCATAGTTGCATATACTGACAGTAAAATAAATTCCCCTGTCACTTAAACCATAGTTGCATATATAGTAAAATAAAGTCCCCTGTCATATAAACCATAGCTGCATATACTGACAGTACAATAAAGTCCCCTGTCATTTAAACCATAGTTGCATATACTGACAGTAAAATAAAGTCCCCTGTCACTTAAACCATAGTTGCATATATAGTAAAATAAAGTCCCCTGTCATTTAAACCATAGCTGCACATACTGACAGTACAATAAAGTCCCCTATCATTTAAACCATAGTTGCATATACTGACAGTACAATAAAGTCCCCTGTCATTTAAACCATAGCTGCACATACTGACAGTACAATAAAGTCCGCTGTCAGTTAAACCATAGCTGCACATACTGACAGCACAATAAAGTCCCCTGTCATTTAAACTATAGCTGCATATACTGACAGTACAATAAAGTCCCCTGTCATTTAAACTATAGTTGCATATACTGACAGTACAATAAGGTCCCCTGTCATTTAAACCATAGTTGCATATACTGACAGTACAATAAAGTCCCCTGTCAATTAAACCATAGCTGCACATACTGACAGTACAATAAAGTCCCATGTCATTTAAACCATAGCTGCACATATTGACAGTACACTAATGTCCCCTGTCATTTAAACCATAGCTACACATACTGACAGTACAATAAAGTCCCCTGTCATTTAAACCATAGCTGCACATACTAACAGTACAATAAAGTCCCCTATCATTTAAACCATAGCTGCACATACTGACAGTACAATAAAGTCCCCTGTCATTTAAACCATAGCAGCACATACTGACAGTACAATAAAGTCCCCGGTCATTTAAACCATAGTTGCATATACTCTCAGTACAATAAAGTCCCCTGTCATTTAAACCATAGTTACATATACTGACTGTACGATAAAGTCCCCTGTCATTTAAACCATAGTTACACATACTGACAGTACAATAAAGTCTTCTATCACTTAAAGCATTATTGTAGCACATACTGACAGTACAATAAAGTCCCCTGTCATTTAAACCATAGCTGCACATACTGACAGTACAATAAAGTCCCATGTCATTTAAACCATAGCTGCACATATT
Organism: Saccoglossus kowalevskii; assembly: GCF_978046115.1. Taxonomy (NCBI): domain Eukaryota; kingdom Metazoa; phylum Hemichordata; class Enteropneusta; family Harrimaniidae; genus Saccoglossus; species Saccoglossus kowalevskii. The sequence goes on along the minus strand of NC_140643.1, from coordinate 37,824,854 downwards.
GACAGTACAATAATGTCCCCTGTCATTTAAACCATAGCTGCATATACTGACAGTACAATAAAGTCCCCTGTCATTTAAACCATAGCTGCACATACTGACAGTACAATAAAGTCCCCTATCATTTAAACCATAGCTGCACATACTGACAGTACAAAAAAGTCCCGTGTCATTTAAACCATAGCTGCACATACTGACAGTACAATAAAGTCCCCTGTCATTTAAACCATAGTTGCATATACTTTCAGTACAATAAAGTCTTCTATCACATAAGCCATAGTTGCATATACTGACAGTACAATAAAGTCCCCTGTCATTTAAACCATAGCTGCACATATTGACAGTACAATAAAGTCCCCTGTCATTTGAACCATGGTTGCATATATTGACAGTACAATAAAGTCCCCTGTCACTTAAACCATTGTTGCATATATAGTAAAATAAAGTCCCCTGTCATTTAAACCATAGCTGCACATACTGACAGTACAATAAATTCCCCTGTAATTTAAACCATAGTTGCATATACTGACTGTACAATAAAGTCCCCTGTCATTTAAACCATAGTTGCATATACTGACAGTACAATAAAGTCCCCTGTCATTTAAACGTTAGCTGCACATACTGACAGTACAATAAAGTCCCCTGTCAGTTAAACTATAGCTGCACATACTGACAGCACAATAAAGTCCCCTGTCATTTAAACCATAGCTGCATATACTGACAGTACAATAAAGTCCCCTGTCATTTAAACCATAGTTGCATATACAGGCAGTACAATAAGGTCCCCTGTCATTTAAACCATAGTTGCATATACTGACAGTAAAATAAAGTCCCCTGTCACTTAAACCATAGTTGCATATATAGTAAAATAAAGTCCCCTGTCATTTAAACCATAGCTGCACATACTGACAGTACAATAAAGTCCCCTGTCATTTAAACCATAGTTGCATATACTGACAGTACAATAAAGTCCCCTGTCATTTAAACCATAGCTGCACATACTGACAGTACAATAAAGTCCGCTGTCAGTTAAACCATAGCTGCATATACTGACAGTACAATAAAGTCCCCTGTCAGTTAAACCATAGCTGCACATACTGACAGCACAATAAAGTCCCCTGTCATTTAAACCATAGCTGCACATACTGACAGTACAATAAAGTCCCCTGTCATTTAAAACATAGTTGCATATACTGACAGTACAATAAAGTCCTCTGTCATTTAAACCATAGCTGCACATGCTGACAGTACAATAAAGTCCCCTATCATTTAAACCATAGCTGCACATACTGACAGTACAAAAAAGTCCCCTGTCATTTAAACCATAGCTGCACATACTGACAGTACAATAAAGTCCCCTGTCATTTAAACCATAGTTGCATATACTTTCAGTACAATAAAGTCTTCTATCACATAAGCCATAGTTGCATATACTGACAGTACAATAAAGTCCCCTGTCATTTAAACCATAGCTACACATACTTTCAGTACAATAAAGTCTTCTATCACTTAAAGCATAGGTGCACATACTGACAGTACAATAAAGTCCCCTGTCATTTAAAACATAGTTGCATATACTGACAGTACAATAAAGTCCCCTGTCATTTAAACCATAGCTGCACATATTGACAGTACAATAAAGTCCCCTGTCATTTGAACCATGGTTGCATATATTGACAGTACAATAAAGTCCCCTGTCACTTAAACCATTGTTGCATATATAGTAAAATAAAGTCCCCTGTCATTTAAACCATAGCTGCACATACTGACAATACAATAAATTCCCATGTAATTTAAACCATAGTTGCATATACTGACTGTACAATAAAGTCCCCTGTCATTTAAACCATAGTTGCATATACTGACAGTACAATAAAGTCCCCTGTCATTTAAACCTTAGCTGCACATACTGACAGTACAATAAAGTCCCCTGTCAGTTAAACCATAGCGCACATACTGACAGCACAATAAAGTCCCCTGTCATTTAAACCATAGCTGCATATACTGACAGTACTATAAAGTCCCCTGTCATTTAAACCATAGTTGCATATACTGGCAGTACAATAAGGTCCCCTGTCATTTAAACCATAGTTGCATATACTGACAGTAAAATAAATTCCCCTGTCACTTAAACCATAGTTGCATATATAGTAAAATAAAGTCCCCTGTCATATAAACCATAGCTGCATATACTGACAGTTCAATAAAGTCCCCTGTCATTTAAACCATAGTTGCATATACTGACAGTAAAATAAAGTCCCCTGTCACTTAAACCATAGTTGCATATATAGTAAAATAAAGTCCCCTGTCATTTAAACCATAGCTGCACATACTGACAGTACAATAAAGTCCCCTATCATTTAAACCATAGTTGCATATACTGACAGTACAATAAAGTCCCCTGTCATTTAAACCATAGCTGCACATACTGACAGTACAATAAAGTCCGCTGTCAGTTAAACCATAGCTGCACATACTGACAGCACAATAAAGTCCCCTGTCATTTAAACTATAGCTGCATATACTGACAGTACAATAAAGTCCCCTGTCATTTAAACTATAGTTGCATATACTGACAGTACAATAAGGTCCCCTGTCATTTAAACCATAGTTGCATATACTGACAGTACAATAAAGTCCCCTGTCAATTAAACCATAGCTGCACATACTGACAGTACAATAAAGTCCCATGTCATTTAAACCATAGCTGCACATATTGACAGTACACTAATGTCCCCTGTCATTTAAACCATAGCTACACATACTGACAGTACAATAAAGTCCCCTGTCATTTAAACCATAGCTGCACATACTAACAGTACAATAAAGTCCCCTATCATTTAAACCATAGCTGCACATACTGACAGTACAATAAAGTCCCCTGTCATTTAAACCATAGCAGCACATACTGACAGTAGAATAAAGTCCCCGGTCATTTAAACCATAGTTGCATATACTCTCAGTACAATAAAGTCCCCTGTCATTTAAACCATAGTTACATATACTGAATGTACGATAAAGTCCCCTGTCATTTAAACCATAGTTACACATACTGACAGTACAATAAAGTCTTCTATCACTTAAAGCATTATTGTAGCACATACTGACAGTACAATAAAGTCCCCTGTCATTTAAACCATAGCTGCACATACTGACAGCACAATAAAGTCCCATGTCATTTAAACCATAGCTGCACATATTGACAGTACAATAATGTCCCCTGTCATTTAAACCATAGCTGCATATACTGACAGTACAATAAAGTCCCCTGTCATTTAAACCATAGCTGCACATACTGACAGTACAATAAAGTCCCCTATCATTTAAACCATAGCTGCACATACTGACAGTACAAAAAAGTCCCGTGTCATTTAAACCATAGCTGCACATACTGACAGTACAATAAAGTCCCCTGTCATTTAAACCATAGTTGCATATACTTTCAGTACAATAAAGTCTTCTATCACATAAGCCATAGTTGCATATACTGACAGTACAATAAAGTCCCCTGTCATTTAAACCATAGCTACACATACTGACAGTACAATAAAGTCTTCTATCACTTAAAGCATAGGTGCACATACTGACAGTACAATAAAGTCCCCTGTCATTTAAAACATAGTTGCATATACTGACAGTACAATAAAGTCCCCTGTCATTTAAACCATAGCTGCACATATTGACAGTACAATAAAGTCCCCTGTCATTTGAACCATGGTTGCATATATTGACAGTACAATAAAGTCCCCTGTCACTTAAACCATTGTTGCATATATAGTAAAATAAAGTCCCCTGTCATTTAAACCATAGCTGCACATACTGACAGTACAATAAATTCCCCTGTAATTTAAACCATAGTTGCATATACTGACTGTACAATAAAGTCCCCTGTCATTTAAACCATAGTTGCATATACTGACAGTACAATAAAGTCGCCTGTCATTTAAACGTTAGCTGCACATACTGACAGTACAATAAAGTCCCCTGTCAGTTAAACTATAGCTGCACATACTGACAGCACAATAAAGTCCCCTGTCATTTAAACCATAGCTGCATATACTGACAGTACAATAAAGTCCCCTGTCATTTAAACCATAGTTGCATATACAGGCAGTACAATAAGGTCCCCTGTCATTTAAACCATAGTTGCATATACTGACAGTAAAATAAAGTCCCCTGTCACTTAAACCATAGTTGCATATATAGTAAAATAAAGTCCCCTGTCATTTAAACCATAGCTGCACATACTGACAGTACAATAAAGTCCCCTGTCATTTAAACCATAGTTGCATATACTGACAGTACAATAAAGTCCCCTGTCATTTAAACCATAGCTGCACATACTGACAGTACAATAAAGTCCGCTGTCAGTTAAACCATAGCTGCACATACTGACAGCACAATAAAGTCCCCTGTCATTTAAACCATAGCTGCATATACTGACAGTAAAATAAAGTCCCCTGTCAGTTAAACCATAGCTGCACATACTGACAGCACAATAAAGTCCCCTGTCATTTAAACCATAGCTGCACATACTGACAGTACAATAAAGTCCCCTGTCATTTAAAACATAGTTGCATATACTGACAGTACAATAAAGTCCTCTGTCATTTAAACCATAGCTGCACATGCTGACAGTACAATAAAGTCCCCTATCATTTAAACCATAGCTGCACATACTAACAGTACAAAAAAGTCCCCTGTCATTTAAACCATAGCTGCACATACTGACAGTACAATAAAGTCCCCTGTCATTTAAACCATAGTTGCATATACTTTCAGTACAATAAAGTCTTCTATCACATAAGCCATAGTTGCATATACTGACAGTACAATAAAGTCCCCTGTCATTTAAACCATAGCTACACATACTGACAGTACAATAAAGTCTTCTATCACTTAAAGCATAGGTGCACATACTGACAGTACAATAAAGTCCCCTGTCATTTAAAACATAGTTGCATATACTGACAGTACAATAAAGTCCCCTGTCATTTAAACCATAGCTGCACATATTGACAGTACAATAAAGTCCCCTGTCATTTGAACCATGGTTGCATATATTGACAGTACAATAAAGTCCCCTGTCACTTAAACCATTGTTGCATATATAGTAAAATAAAGTCCCCTGTCATTTAAACCATAGCTGCACATACTGACAATACAATAAATTCCCCTGTAATTTAAACCATAGTTGCATATACTGACTGTACAATAAAGTCCCCTGTCATTTAAACCATAGTTGCATATACTGACAGTACAATAAAGTCGCCTGTCATTTAAACGTTAGCTGCACATACTGACAGTACAAAAAAGTCCCCTGTCAGTTAAACCATAGCGCACATACTGACAGCACAATAAAGTCCCCTGTCATTTAAACCATAGCTGCATATACTGACAGTACTATAAAGTCCCCTGTCATTTAAACCATTGTTGCATATACTGGCAGTACAATAAGGTCCCCTGTCATTTAAACCATAGTTGCATATACTGACAGTAAAATAAATTCCCCTGTCACTTAAACCATAGTTGCATATATAGTAAAATAAAGTCCCCTGTCATATAAACCATAGCTGCATATACTGACAGTACAATAAAGTCCCCTGTCATTTAAACCATAGTTGCATATACTGACAGTAAAATAAAGTCCCCTGTCACTTAAACCATAGTTGCATATATAGTAAAATAAAGTCCCCTGTCATTTAAACCATAGCTGTACATACTGACAGTACAATAAAGTCCCCTATCATTTAAACCATAGTTGCATATACTGACAGTACAATAAAGTCCCCTGTCATTTAAACCATAGCTGCACATACTGACAGTACAATAAAGTCCGCTGTCAGTTAAACCATAGCTGCACATACTGACAGCACAATAAAGTCCCCTGTCATTTAAACTATAGCTGCATATACTGACAGTACAATAAAGTCCCCTGTCATTTAAACTATAGTTGCATATACTGACAGTACAATAAGGTCCCCTGTCATTTAAACCATAGTTGCATATACTGACAGTACAATAAAGTCCCCTGTCATTTAAACCATAGCTGCACATACTGACAGTACAATAAAGTCCGCTGTCAGTTAAACCATAGCTGCACATACTGACAGCACAATAAAGTCCCCTGTCATTTAAACTATAGCTGCATATACTGACAGTACAATAAAGTCCCCTGTCATTTAAACTATAGTTGCATATACTGACAGTACAATAAGGTCCCCTGTCATTTAAACCATAGTTGCATATACTGACAGTACAATAAAGTCCCCTGTCAATTAAACCATAGCTGCACATACTGACAGTACAATAAAGTCCCATGTCATTTAAACCATAGCTGCACATATTGACAGTACACTAATGTCCCCTGTCATTTAAACCATAGCTACACATACTGACAGTACAATAAAGTCCCCTGTCATTTAAACCATAGCTGCACATACTAACAGTACAATAAAGTCCCCTATCATTTAAACCATAGCTGCACATACTGACAGTACAATAAAGTCCCCTGTCATTTAAACCATAGCAGCACATACTGACAGTACAATAAAGTCCCCTGTCATTTAAACCATAGTTGCATATACTCTCAGTACAATAAAGTCCCCTGTCATTTAAACCATAGTTACATATACTGACTGTACGATAAAGTCCCCTGTCATTTAAACCATGGTTACACATACTGACAGTACAATAAATTCCCCTGTCATTTAAACCATAGCTGCACATACTGACAGTACAATAAAGTCCCATGTCATTTAAACCATAGCTTCACATATTGACAGTACAATAATGTCCCCTGTCATTTAAACCATAGCTGCATATACTGACAGTACAATAAAGTCCCCTGTCATTTAAACCATAGCTGCACATACTGACAGTACAATAAAGTCCCCTATCATTTAAACCATAGCTGCACATACTGACAGTACAAAAAAGTCCCCTGTCATTTAAACCATAGCTGCACATACTGACAGTACAATAAAGTCCCCTGTCATTTAAACCATAGTTGCATATACTTTCAGTACAATAAAGTCTTCTATCACATAAGCCATAGTTGCATATACTGACAGTACAATAAAGTCCCCTGTCATTTAAACCATAGCTACACATACTGACAGTACAATAAAGTCTTCTATCACTTAAAGCATAGGTGCACATACTGACAGTACAATAAAGTCCCCTGTCATTTAAAACATAGTTGCATATACTGACAGTACAATAAAGTCCCCTGTCATTTAAACCATAGCTGCACATATTGACAGTACAATAAAGTCCCCTGTCATTTGAACCATGGTTGCATATATTGACAGTACAATAAAGTCCCCTGTCACTTAAACCATTGTTGCATATATAGTAAAATAAAGTCCCCTGTCATTTAAACCATAGCTGCACATACTGACAGTACAATAAATTCCCCTGTAATTTAAACCATAGTTGCATATACTGACTGTACAATAAAGTCCCCTGTCATTTAAACCATAGTTGCATATACTGACAGTACAATAAAGTCCCCTGTCATTTAAACCTTAGCTGCACATACTGACAGTACAATAAAGTCCCCTGTCAGTTAAACCATAGCTGCACATACTGACAGCACAATAAAGTCCCCTGTCATTTAAACCATAGCTGCATATACTGACAGTACAATAAAGTCCCCTGTCATTTAAACCATAGTTGCATATACAGGCAGTACAATAAGGTCCCCTGTCATTTAAACCATAGTTGCATATATAGTAAAATAAAGTCCCCTGTCATTTAAACCATATCTGCACATACTGACAGTACAATAAAGTCCCCTGTCATTTAAACCATAGTTGCATATACTGACAGTACAATAAAGTCCCCTGTCATTTAAACCATAGCTGCACATACTGACAGTACAATAAAGTCCGCTGTCAGTTAAACCATAGCTGCACATACTGACAGCACAATAAAGTCCCCTGTCATTTAAACCATAGCTGCATATACTGACAGTACAATAAAGTCCCCTGTCAGTTAAACCATAGCTGCACATACTGACAGCACAATAAAGTCCCCTGTCCTTTAAACCATAGCTGCATATACTGACAGTAAAATAAAGTCCCCTGTCATTTAAACCATAGTTGCATATACTGGCAGTACAATAAAGTCCCCTGTCATTTAAACCATAGTTGCATATACTGACAGTAAAATAAATTCCCCTGTCACTTAAACCATAGTTGCATATATAGTAAAATAAAGTCCCCTGTCATTTAAACCATAGCTGCATATACTGACAGTACAATAAAGTCCCCTGTCATTTAAACCATAGTTGCATATACTGACAGTAAAATAAAGTCCCCTGTCACTTAAACCATAGTTGCATATATAGTAAAATAAAGTCCCCTGTCATTTAAACCATAGCTGCACATACTGACAGTACAATAAAGTCCCCTGTCATTTAAACCATAGTTGCATATACTGACAGTACAATAAAGTCTCCTGTCATTTAAACCATAGCTGCACATACTGACAGTACAATAAAGTCCGCTGTCAGTTAAACCATAGCTGCACATACTGACAGCACAATAAAGTCCCCTGTCATTTAAACCATAGCTGCATATACTGACAGTACAATAAAGTCCCCTGTCATTTAAACTATAGTTGCATATACTGACAGTACAATAAGGTCCCCTGTCATTTAAACCATAGTTGCATATACTGACAGTACAATAAAGTCCCCTGTCAATTAAACCATAGCTGCACATACTGACAGTACAATAAAGTCCCCTGTCAGTTAAACCATAGCTGCACATACTGACAGCACAATAAAGTCCCATGTCATTTAAACCATAGCTGCATATACTGACAGTACAATAAAGTCCCCTGTCATTTAAACTATAGTTGCATATACTGACAGTACAATAAGGTCCCCTGTCATTTAAACCTTAGTTGCATATACTGACAGCACAATAAAGTCCCCTGTCAATTAAACCATAGTTGCATATATAGTAAAATAAAGTCCCCTGTCATTTAAACCATAGTTGCATAATTATATTGACAGTACAATAAAGTCTCCTGGCAGTTAAACCATAGTTACATATACTGACAGTACAATAAAGTCTCTTGCTACTTAAACCATAGTTGCATATATAGTCAAATAAAGTCCCCTGTCACTTAAACCATAGTTACATATATTGACAGTACAATAAAGTCCCCTGTCACTTAAACCATAGTTGCATATTCAGTAAAATAAAGTCCGCTGTCACTTAAACCATAGTTGCATATTCAGTAAAATAAAGTCCGCTGTCACGTAAACCATGGTTGCATATATAGTAAAATAAAGTCTCCTGTCATTTAAACCATAGTTGCATATACTGACAGTACAATAAATTCCCCTGTCATTTAAACCATAGCTGCACATACTGACAGTAAAATAAAGTCTCCTGTCATTTAAACCATAGCTGCACATACTGACAGTACAATAAAGTCCCCTGTCATTTAAACCATAGATGCACATACTTTCAGTACAATAAAGTCTTCTGTCACTGAAACCGTAGTTACATATACTGACAGTACAATAAATTCCCCTGTCATTTAAACCACAGTTGCATGTACTGACAGTACAATAAAGTCCCCTGTCATTTAAACCATAGCTGCACATACTGACAGTACAATAAAGTCCAATATCATTTAAACCATATTTACATATACTGACAGTAAAATAAAGTCCCCTGTCATTTAGACCATAGCTGCACATACTGACAGTACAATAAAGTCCCCTGTCATTTATACCATAGCTGCACATACTGACAGTACAATAAAGTCCCCTGTCATTTAAACCATAGTTGCATATACTTTCAGTACAATAAAGTCTTCTATCACTTAATCCATAGTTGCATATACTGACAGTACAATAAAGTCCCCTGTCATTTAAACCATAGCTACACATACTGACAGTACAATAAAGTCTTCTATCACTTAAAGCATAGTTGCACATACTGACAGTACAATAAAGTCCCCTGTCATTTAATCCATAGTTGCATATACTGACAGTACAATGAAGTCTTCTGTCACTTAAACTATAGTTGCATATACTGACAGTACAATAAAGTCCCCTGTCATTTAAACCATAGCTGCACATACTGACAGTACAATAAAGTCCCCTGTCATTTAAAACATAGTTGCATATACTGACTGTACGATAAAGTACCCTATCATTTAAACCATAGCTGCACATACTGACAGTACAATAAAGTCCCCTGTCATTTAAAACATAGTTGCATATACTGACAGTACAATAAAGTCCCCTGTCATTTAAACCATAGCTGCACATATTGACAGTACAATAAAGTCCCCTGTCATTTGAACCATGGTTGCATATATTGACAGTACAATAAAGTCCCCTGTCACTTAAACCATTGTTGCATATATAGTAAAATAAAGTCCCCTGTCATTTAAACCATAGCTGCACATACTGACAGTACAATAAATTCCCCTGTAATTTAAACCATAGTTGCATATACTGACAGTACAATAAAGTCCCCTGTCACTTAAACCATTGTTGCATATATAGTAAAATAAAGTCCCCTGTCATTTAAACCATAGCTGCACATACTGACAGTACAATAAATTCCCCTGTAATTTAAACCATAGTTGCATATACTGAGAGTACAATAAAGTCCCCTGTCACTTAAACCATTGTTGCATATATAGTAAAATAAAGTCCCCTGTCATTTAAACCATAGTTGCACATACTGACAGTGCAATAAATTCCCCTGTAATTTGAACCATAGTTGCATATACTGACAGTACAATAAAGTCCCCTGTCACTTAAACCATTGTTGCATATATAGTAAAATAAAGTCCCATGTCATTTAAACCATAGCTGCACATACTGACAGTACAGTAAAGTCTTCTATCACTTAAAGCATAGTTGCATATACTGACAGTACAATAAAGTCCCCTGTCATTTAAACCATAGCTGCACATACTGACAGTACAATAAAGTCCCCTGTCAGTTAAACCATAGCTGCACATACTGACAGCACAATAAAGTCCCCTGTCATTTAAACCATAGTTGGATATACTGACAGTACAATAATGTCCCCTGTCATTTAAACCATAGTTGCATATACTGACAGTACAATAAAGTCCCCTGTCATTTAAACCATAGTTGCATATATCGTAAAATAAAGTCCCCTGTCATTTAAACCATAGTTGCATAATTATATTGACAGTACAATAAAGTCTCCTGGCACTTAAACCATAGTTACATATACTGACAGTACAATAAAGTCTCTTGCTACTTAAACCATAGTTGCACATATAGTCAAATAAAGTCCCCTGTCACTTAAGCCATAGTTACATATATTGACAGTACAATAAAGTCCCCTGTCACTTAAACCATTGTTGCATATATAGTAAAATAAAGTACCCTGTCACTTAAACCCGAGTTGCATATATAGTAAAATAAAGTCTCCTGTCATTTAAACCATAGTTACATATACTGACAGTACAACAAAGTCCCTGTCACTTAAACCATAGTTGCATATATAGTAAAATAAAGTCCGCTGTCAGTTAAACCATAGTTGCATATTTAGTAAAATATAAAGTCCGTTGTCACTTAAACCATAGTTGCATATTCAGTAAAATAAAGTCCGCTGTCACTTAAACCATAGTTGCATATTCAGTAAAATAAAGTCCGCTGTCACTTAAACCATGGTTGCATATATAGTAAAATAAAGTCTCCTGTCATTTAAACCATAGTTACATATATTGACAGTACAATAAAATCCTCTGTCATTTAAACCATAGTTGCATATACAGTACAATAAAGTCCCCTGTCCCTTATTTATTTATTTATTTATTTATTTATTTATTTATTTATTTATTTATTTATTCATTTAATCTAATCCAGAATAGCGTGTAATGTCAGTAATATGCATATCATAATTTAGAGCTTGGAATAATGATATTTTATTCAAAATTACGTAATATACATTAAATCGAATCTTACATTTCATACTGCCCGTTGAATTTAGATGTTAACTAATTCAAAGCTAGCAAGCTTTTGTCCACGTCATGTCGACATAACTTGGATATTAACCCTGAATTGTAAGGACAATGTGACGCAGATCGTTCATAATGGGAAAGAAACTCGTGCCACCACCCACTGAGTGATATATTAGACATCTAAACATGGACGTAACTCAGTTTGAACCTTTTAATGCAATTAATGTTATTGTATTGTACACTGCATGTACTGAGATGACAGTTTAAGGGTGCGTGTCATACGTTTGATCCAAATGAAAAGATGCCGACAAGCCACTTTAAGCCGTTTATTGAATATTATATTCCTGTGATAAAACAGTCATAACATTACCTAATAATTTATAAAGCGTGAGTACAGAAAGCAGTCAGTTCAGAAACATTCAACATACTCGTAATTCGGCTGACTAAACTGTGTTGCGTGCAAACATTATTCGATTGAGTGGAATGTCAGAAATTTTTCTTTTGATGACACCACGTTGTAGCGTGTTCTCTGTTGTCTACACTGCATTATACACAGCAGAAAACAGTATCAATGTATGATACGTTAGATGTCTTTCCGGTATGGTTGATAGTATGTGACATTACATCTATTCATATATAAACCCCCACCTCGATGAATGTGTTCTGTACATTTCTACATGATAACTTTATAGAAATGTGAGCTCAGTATTACCGGACACTGTGCAATGGAACTTCAACAAAGTATTCTTTAGCATAATTTAAAATCGACCAGGTATTCATTACACATTATATGACCCATATAGACCCAATCTATGCGCCCATGTGGTATCTGAAGCTTGTTTTTTTTTTATTTCAAACACAAATTACAGCATTGTACATTATCGCCATTATGATCATTTATTATTGCTGCTACAATCGTTTCGTTTACTTCCTTCTCTTAGTATGCTTGCCACCACAGTGAAAAATAATAGTTTGCAATCATTAAAGTTATTAACATACTGCTTATAAGAATTGTTCGCCCCAAAATCAATGTCATTAAATAACAGTTACGACAATCATGCTGTTCTGTGTTTGTTTGTTTTTAAATTATGGATATTCTGGTTTTGCATAAATGTGTGGTTTTGTTCACATATATAACAATATCTATTTTTGACTCGCATGTATCGAAAAATATTATGCAAAATCAAGTGCTGCTACAACAATTCTGTATATTTTGCCATTGATTATTGCATAATTTGATTTTGGGACAATTGGGTTTTGAGTGAAACGTGTCGGATTTAAGTGTATATCTTGCGATTGGCGCAACAGGTAGTATGCATTTATAAGTTATACTTTGTGTAATATCCTTTATTTAAATGCTAGTATTGAATTAAACCACCGCACCACTGTATGATTGTCACCACTTCTATTTGGAAATACAGAGATAAAATATTGCTATTGAACTCTTGTAGGTGTAGGAATGCTAGAATGTATGCAAAGACCAATGTGCATATTACAGTAGAAAGGTATTTTAACTTTGTAGCATAAATATATGATTAATTGAATTTGTACTGGCTCTAGTTTGGCTATTAACTATTTCTGCGGTGGTAAGGGCAGGTTACTGTGCACAATAGAAAATACTGTGACTTAAAACTCTAACATCACCAAAAAGAGAACAAGCACGCTTAATGACATCTAGCATTTTAAAAGCTTTGATAACAATATAACAACACTTTGAATGTGCATGCTGAAATTGAGGTTGTGAGATGAAAGCCGTGTATTTAACGGATTCTATCAATAGAAATGCCATTAATGTGGTATTTCTTAACAATTAGTGATTTCCTTTTACTAAAAGTAATCACATTACATTTGTTCATATTGAGTTTCAGTTTTCATCGCTGACACCAACGAGCACAGTGTTTAAGGTTGGCTTACAAGCGGTAGTAGTCAGTCTTACTAATAATATCATTGAATAATTTAGAATCGTCCGTAAAAAGTAAAATATTTGCATATTTAACACATCTGGTCACGTCGTTAATGTACACATTTTCAGACTGCGATGCACAGTATGTATGAAAGGAAAGGAAATGGCAATTATTTTGAATTATTTCTTAATCTCTGTATAATATGGCTCGAACACACTATACTGTAGTTAGGAATTTATTCTTATAATTTTCACTATAGACATATTAGTAGTAGTTACTAAATACTAAATATTATTTACGGATTTTCGTCTTATTCCATCTTGTTTTACGCAAAAGGCCAGCGTCATAAACACAAATTATTGATTGTTTTGTTTGAATTATGCATGGACTAACTTTACACCATTTTAACCCAAACATAACTATATTTTGCCTAATTATTTTAATTAATATGAATAATTATCATTCGAGGACTCTATTGTACTATATAAAAACGCGTTTAGGTGACATGAGCCCAATCCGGAGGAAGAGACCCCCAAAGAAAGTAATGTGGTAATGAAAACGCATACTTTTGCTAGATAACGACAATTGTCCAGGGACAGGCTGTAAAATGGAATTAGAGGAACTACGATTACAATCATGTGAACATGCACTCAAATAAAACTGAGATAACATTGAATGTACGCCTTGATATATGTTACTACTTCAAAAGCATGTCCTATTAATTTTCTGATTTTATCATGCTGGCTGCACTTACCAGCAATGGCTAACTTACAAGACAGTCGTCATTTTCTGCTGATTTGTTCATCGTACTTGTTTGTATCTATCAAATTCCAGTAAGCCGTTTTGACACTCTTTTATGAAGACTGTGTATGTGCGGCTTCAAACACCCTTTCCATGAACACCCGTACTGCAGTGACATTTTAGTTGTGAACAAAATTGGGGATTTAAATGTACAGTAAAATGTACTGTAAAACTATATACGAGCGGGTTAGAGACTGGAAATATTGTCAAATCTTTGCTATTCCGTGAAACTGTTTTGCTAAACATGGGCCATGTCGGTCTTCAGGGGAAATTCTAATATTATGTTCGCTTTTTTGCCATGCCGTGAATATTGCCACACCCCAAATTGTTGTTGTGATGAAAATAGCTCGTGTCTATATTCAAGACGTTATTATTATGTTCGCGTCTTTGCTATGTACGTGTTTTAATTTCTTGGGTTATGACAGTGTGGTCATGTCATCATGTTCTAACCATCTGTACTGAATCTGTCACGTATTTTCTGATAACAACCTGTGTTACGCGTTGGTAACAATGAATGTTTGAAATACGTATACCATATTCAGAATTGTCAAGGTACATATATTCCAGCCTCGTTCGCGTACGTGTTGGTGTAGAGAGGGTGATGATTCAATTCACACTGGTTCCCGTGATTCGTGCCGTGCTACCAGTATTTATACAAGCAAGGGTTATAGTGCGCCCTCAACTCAGTCATCTTGCAAAGACAGACGAGAGTGGGCAATTTTCTGTTACAATGTATAGAGAATGAAATAACCAGTGTACATGCATTTTAAAACGTTTTATTATTTATATTTACATACACTTAATTTAAGCATATTAGTACGTCAATACGGTAGACAGGGGATTCGTTGTGTTAAGAAGTGTTTATATTGAACATTCACGTCCCAGTCTGCTTATCATACAACTAATACAATGAAAACATGTGGCATGTATAGTAACAGAATATATCAAACGTGTTGTGAGACCGTTTATGTATAACACGATATGCATTTCATGCAGGCAAGGCCCAGCTTACATTAAGTATTATCTTTTATCACGGTACCACAGTAACGACTGTTATTAGATTCTTAGTGGATGTGAGATGGGGTATACATTATTAATATGACAGCCTAAAGTAATATCAACAACATGGTGTCACTATGACATATGCTAGCGATAACACAACTATTATATTAATGCTGATTTGCGTCATTTGTATTCTCGGACGCGCCAGGCAGTATCTTTCATGCTATCAAATAATAAACAAACTTGTGCAAATAAATCTGTACATGAGCACAGTCCCTCTATCATAGATAGAGGGACTGTGATATAAGGTAGTGCACCACATGGTGACCGGCGAGTAAATTGAATCAGGATGTAGCACAGATTTAAAACAGAACATGTACAACCAAGCTAAATCGCGGTTTGTAGATACTTTATGCGTGCTATTTAAGGTAGATAGATACCTTAGCCCTAACATTATTTACCGTTCGATTTTAAGGGGTTTTGCCGTACTTGCATTTACGACTGTTCTATCGATTTGATAGATTAATATAGCATTAGATCCATTAAAACATTGACAGAATACTGCCGCTTTATATTACAATCTTGTAAGCTAATACACAACGTTGGCCACCATAGGGCATTTGTCCTTTTCTCATTCTGATTTGAGATATACTCAAGAAACTGGCAAACATATATCTGACACCGAAAACGCACGGTGAGAAAAGTGTTTCGTTGTCATTTCGTTATGTGCTGCCATAGAGAACGCCCAGACGGTGCCAACGTCAAATCGGCCAGGCATTTCCCGCAGTTATCATAGCATACTTCAATATTTAACAGTTGCCCACATTTTGGTTTAAAACAACAGGCCAGGAGACTGAACATAGAACGCTACGAGCTAGAATGACTTCAGTTCTTGTTTGATTTTCGCGTAATCAAAAAATGTATTTTACGCATTTATGTATACGTTATATGGAACATATATGAATCACTGCAACGTGGTGCGTCATCTTCGCCAGCCAAGGTTTATTTATTCGGCCATTGCCTCATCACTACACCTTGGCAGATGGTATATAACCAACGTGTATTTAAGTGCGCCCTCTCTGGCAATACTTGGGACGATTCCTTCAAAGCATTGTCCAGTGAAATTGCTCGTTATAGATGCATCACCTACACAACTGTACAGTGTAAGTTTTCTTCCCAGCCAAAGATTGAGCTGACATATTACTATCTGTTACACGAGGGATAAACATCCAACTGATTAAATCAATTCATGTTATTAATTTGTTTTCTCATTTTACACTAAACTAAAAGAGACACAGCTACGACATACGACCACCATGAAATGCACGGTAATATTCGTGTGCATGATGCAAGCTATATGCTCGACCAGTTTAATGTGTGCACAGATTTTCAACCTTCACACGTTTGAAAACATAACAATTGTATGTCTCTGAGGTAAGAACAGTGAACTGATAAGACTTTGGGAATGATTTCAATATTTTGCACAGAACGAACCATGCTCGAGGCGGAGGCTCCGTGCTGTACACTGAAGGGACGGACATCGACTTCGGTGCCGGATCAAGTGATAGTCTACATAAATAGTTCGACTAACGATGTAACTAGACAATATACCAATCACACAAACACAATCCTGGGAAAGAGAGAACTGTGGAAAGGCCGCTAAAAATTGCAGCGGTGATTCTTCGCCATGGGCAACACAACGCTATATTATATTTATGACCAGTTGTCACATGTTACGCCAATCTTGAGCGGGCGCATGCTATAGAGGCGCCTCAAATCAGATCTATGGATTTTACCGAGGTAAAATACGCATTTTGTTAACAGCAGACGTTAAAAAAAAAAGTCGGATAAAATATCGCTTTTGCTTTGGGAACTAGTTTGCCAAAGATTGGTAGGCAAAGATGCTTGCGTTAGTATAATATTAGAAATAATACATGAATATTATCCTTGGCAAAAATAAGTTATTAGTAACATTGCAGTCAGAAATACAGTAGTACTACACGAATAGCTGTGGTAACATGTTTTGACTTCGTAGTGGTTTTGCGCCCTGCTCAGAATTTTAGACTAGGTATGCCTAGCGCGTACAAGACACATCCGCGTGTTTTTTGAAAACATATGAATTTCGGACACTTTCGGGGTGCATGACACGATTTATTGGTTTCAATTGCATGAATTAATATTCATGGGTAATGAAAAAATGTGCCAAATGCATTCCGTTAGCATATATCATATTAGTAGTTCTATTTTGATTGATTCTATAATCGAAAAACGGATGTAAAATTGTTTTTTGAGACACGTTTTTGATTAGAATCAAATCAGAATCAGCAAACTGTTGAATGATGTAACCACAGTTTTTTTTTCTTTAACGTAATCATCGCTACGAAATTCATGGGGAATGCAGTTAATATTTCACTCTAGCACTCTATTGCTCAAAATTGCCCCAAATGTTATCAGTAATTTTTATCAGTGACAATAATTAGTGTGCATTTCGAGACACCACTGTGTGTGTGTGCATGTGCGGTTTGAAATGGAACAATTTTGAACACACTAACGTCACGCACAGTAGAACTCCAGGAAGATTTTTTGTTTGTAAAAGACATAATTTTAGAGCCTGTATTTTTCTGTGTTATGTTTCTAAAATTTGTTGAAGATTATTCTGTAAAGAAATCGCTGAAATATTTCATCTGTTTGTAAAAGGGATGTTGTTGTTTCTTATTACCTCCATGCTTTACCATGGCCTACGGACGACTGGCTTCGAAACGCTCCATCCTGATCGGACGGCGCCCTGTCGTGCGTGCCCCCACCCCGCTCTTCATAATAAATAGACAGCTCAAGCTAACCAATAAATGTTTCCCATATAGAACATGTGACCAGCAAGTTTTAATCCAATGCTCGTATTATTGTTTACGTGAACCATGCTCTTCTTCGCCTTATAGTATACTTTGCCGATTATAGAACATGATTCACTCATCTGGGCTCCATATCGAGTGTAAAATCCAGAACTTTAATAATCGCTGCTGTGCGGTCACTTTTTAATGTATCGCTGTCACTGTTCTGTGTATATTTAAACTTAGTTCGATGAAGGGCGAAATAATAATAGTGATACATCGTCGATAAAAAAACGATATACTGTCATGATTTATATTTCAGCCTAACGGTGGTTGCCATGGCGTCTACTGATAGGGGTTAAATGACGAGGTCAGTCAGTTTGACAGTGGTTGCCATGACATCTACTGATAAAGGTTAATGACAAGGCCAGATGGCGAGCTAGTCGAAATCAGCCAAAGACATCTTATGAGTTTGCAGTTTTAAAAGATTACAGTACAGTAGCTGTAATCCTAACCAATCTTGTTTGCGATTCTAACTAATGTGGTATCTTTGTGGAATGTTATTGCAAGATTATTACCCCATAAATATTAGTTAGTGTTGACAATATAGTAGTGGTTTTCTAAATAGCTTGACGATTAATCAATTGATTATGATGTGTAAAACTTTCATGTGATTGGTTGTTTGTTTGAAGGCAAGGCCTTGGAGTCTCTTATACTGATTGTAATTGGTTAAGGAGTGACAAGAAATAAAGAGTGATTTAATGCTGTCTCGGGTGAAAACCAGGGACTTGGCAGAGAATCAGTTGGAACATGAATGGAGCTTGTGTGTGTTTCTTGTGAGTCTAGCGTGGAAAACGACCGAATCCCGGTTACCTAAGTGAAAGGTTTTTAAACATCAAAAATACCTATCACAATACCGTCGCAGTACTGCAGCTAAATGATGCCTTGTTAACAACTTGAAACAACTCCCCGGGTAACTCTGATAAGTGCGATAACTTAAAGAATAACCTCTATCATGCACGGTTTTATGTATGTACATAAATAATTTGGTTTAATACTGTCTTTCACACAGATTTTTCAAAACCGGCACCTAAAGTTTACCTATATTTTACGCTAAAATTTTTCGTGTGGTTATTCGGTGCTCCACCGTCCTCTACGAATACCATAAATAATGTTCGCGAACGAGAACTCTGGTACGCGGTGCGTTCGAAAATGGCATGTGCTTTGTCGATCTCCTTCCCATAGGTCTTTGCGCTTTATCAATTTTGTAGTCACTACGCACGGCCATTTTTCCGCGGTCGTTTCATTTGAAACCGAACTACAAAAAGAGGGGAAAAAAACGCATGTGACATCCGAACTATTCATTAATGTCAGACTTCAGTAAAAACGTAACCATTTTATCATGAACTATATTTTGCAAGGTAATGTTATAGTAGTGAAATGGCGCGCGTGATACACTAAAATTTGTAGGAAAAAACGTTCTGTTGACGAATATATCTGGGAAAGAAACATTAATGACTAATTTCACTGAAATGATTTTTCTAACATTTCTATTCTGGTGAATTTTTCAATATTATTTCTGGCTTCAACGGGTTCGATTTTGCGCGTCTGACAGCCATAGAACACACAGGTTCTAGTAAGTTTATAAAGTTAGTCATTTATAATAGAAACTAGTGCTTTGGCATGTAGGAAAGGGTTGTAATTTTCTAACGCAAGTCATGTATATTTTGTATAAATAACTGAACATTTTATTTAGAGTCAGGGCGTGAAACCTCTTAATAAAGTGATTAAAGTAACCGAGTGACTTACGCATAACTTTGTTAACCGACAGGGTCTTGTAGTTCGAACATATTCGAATATGCAAATGAGTTCTATGCAAAGCTGCTTTGTGCAGTGATGATAAGTGATGCGCATCGAACTGTGCGGAGTTCGCTTTGTGCAGTGATGATAAGTAACGCGCGTCGAACTGTGCGGAGTTCGGTGCTTTGTTATGGGTGAGAGCAGTGCCAAAAACATTTCTCTTAGCATTTTACTATTATGTTCACATTCTTTTTTCATTTTGTTTGCTCTTTTTAATCATTTCATCATTTTGTTCACATTTTTATATTGTTTGAAAAATAATGTCAACATAATGATAAAATAATATAAAAATGTGAACATAATGATGAAATAATGTAAAAATGCAAACACAATTAAAAAAATAGTGTGAACATAATAATGAAATAATGTAAACATGCCAACAAAATTAAAAAATAATGTGAACATAATGGTAAAATGCTAAGAGAAATGTTTTTGGCACCTATCTCACCCTATACTTTGTCATACCTCGCCTCGCCATTTTGTTGTGAAACACCACAAGACCTTTACCACGCGTATTATTTGCGTAGTTTTGTTATTAGAGGGCTCTCGTGTTGATTTATTCCTACTGATTAGTTTTAAAATATTTTATCGATAGCTGATAATGATTTTTCCGTGAACGCACTATCGAGGGTGAAATAGTTATAATTTACTAAAAAAAAATAATTTCATCGCAGAATAACGGTTACTAGGGTGTTACTCGGTTCATCAAACTGACCGTCCTGTCGATTGCCAGGCGAAGAAGTATAAAAAAAAACGAAAGTAGTGCGGAATTTCTCCGTTATAGCAGAATACAGACGCGCACGCAAACGTGAAGAGGAAGCGCGCGCAATAGTTCTTTGTCGTTGGTGGCGCTGTTAAATATTGATAACTTACGGCTTTCTCTATTTTTCCCATACGTATCACTGATCCAACACTTTTGTCTAAATTCTGAGCCCTCTTGACGGAACTTGGTAACCACTGCCGACATGTTCTACAATAGCACAATTAAATTCTGAGTGTCGGTAAATAAGAACTACTATATATTTATACTCAACTTGTTTGTCACGACCACAATACTGAATCAGTGAAAGTCACGATCTCTATATTCAAAAAAATACAATTACATAATTACGTCTCTTCTATGTCTTTCCCGGTTAATTCCTTTCAATATCATCGAATATGTACTCACATTGGGTGCCAGGTATGAAGCTTAAATGGGAACAAAATAATGTCGTCAATGTCGGATAGTCCGTGTCATACGAGCCAAACGTGTCGCGAACTGGCTTAAATATGTCTTCGACTTAGATGGGAATATGTACGGGTAGTTTTAACTCTTTTTTACGCAGTGGCCAATCATACTGAAATCGTACGCACGTTTTATAATCCGCTAATGGGATCGACCGACAAAAGGTTTTTTTAACGCCGGTTAATAATTGTCGGCAAACAAATCTACATGACTGACATATGCAACAGATATCTTACTAAAACTTAGTAATATTTGAATATTGCTCAAATTGATTGGTTACATTTCCTATCGACAAAAAAATACCACCTTCCGCCTGAAAAACAATTACTTGGAACGTTCCATTTTCGACCGTTAATGTTACACAATGCATTGTAAAGGCCGATAAATTGTTGGTTGACAGCTGTCGGGTGAGTAAAATCGTTGATGGCAGCTTACAAGGGATTTGTGTTGTACCGCCTAAATCCTGTCGTACTGTCATAAACTATTCAGCAGTGATGTAAATATAAACGAAAAGTAATATATCAGGTTTTTATGTGAGTATTAAAGTTGTACCCGAGTCGATGACTATCAGTCTATTGGCGTGTTGGATTACTAGTATGTTATGTTCATTATTGTATGATAATATACAAATCGAATGTCAACGATTTTTATCGCGGCTGAATGTTGACGATCGTTTCGCTCCCCCTTGTAAATTTATGATGGAATTTCATTTGCGGGCAATAAACAATAATAATAGCTTATTTAGGTCCCATGACGTGATAACGGCCCATGGTCAAAATCAGATGGTGCGATTACAGACCTCAGTTAGATTCAGTAGACAGCCGACAGTCCCTCTGGCTTAATGGATTTTTTAAAACTAAAATGATTTAATGTAATGTGTTTTCGAAATGCCGAAGACATTTCAAGCTAGGGCCATTTGCATCTGGAAGTAGTAAAATATGCATATAGGCGAAGCTTTTTCTGCATGGAAAGGTCAAATCCCGGGATTTTAAATGTCACACAAGTGTTTACTTATTCAAGTCAATGTCACTCCAGTCTCTAGACTTGCTTGCAGTCTGTTGCGATTCCGTTAAAAAAATCTTGAAAAATAAATATAAATTGCGTAAACGAGGGGTGAACGCAAAAGTCATGTGACCGCGTAATCCCAACAGACTTGCCATCAGTGTAAGCGCCCTCACATTACCGGCTTGTAATGATTGACATGTATAATATAACAACCGTCAGTCGGATCATGGAGGTAAAAAAAGAAGGATCAGTGACGCTTATTGTTTCCTCTGTGTACTATGATAGTTGGCGATTGTTCGCCTAGCAAACAATATGTTACCCGTTTTCCTTTAATTAAAGGGGAACTAAATAGAGCCTATTTTGGTGTTTGTATTTATCAAGTTATGTATATTGATTATAAATTTGAAAAAAAATGTAAAAAAAAATGATTATCTTCAGAGTTATGATGATTTAAATATGAGAAACCATAAACCTGCGAAGGACTTCCGTTTGCGCCATCTTGCCATAAAAAACGCCCTCATGGGGTATAAACAGGTAAGGTGACAAAGCATGATGACGAAATAGTATCTAATTAAATATAAGCAACTTAGGGAGTCATAGTTGGCTGGACTGGTGAATTGACTTCTTGTCTAGGTTGTTTCGACTTTTACGTTAATGTTATTTACAAGCGTGTCAACATACAAACATTATGGATGTGCGATTGATCGAGACAGGCATTTTGTTTTGTTTTTTGTCTAACTGTTTCCAGTACTGCACTGTGCGGCGTGCAAATTATTCAAAGTATAGATGCTGGAGTATGCAATCTTGAGTTCGTAGGGTGATGGTGGAAACATTTTCGTCCATGTATTCATGGGGCTGCACTCGTCTGGCAAATCATGGGACAAGTGTCACAGGAACACCAAGCAGATTGTTCACAGACTTCCGTGTAATTTGAAATAAAACTATCATCCGAACAAGGGGCATCGTCGATGATATACTCTCATCACTCACACTGGACTGATCTGAATCTTCACAGTATACCGTACTTCCCTGATCATAAACCCGGAGGCATGAACACGTAATGGAAAAGTAAGGGATGAGCTTGTACTCGAGGACCAACTCAGAAAATATGATTTTGTTTTGGAATTAAACACTGTACTATCTTGCAAAGAACGAACAATTATCCAAAAAAGTTATTCGTTCACCACGCCGGACTCGGGGAAAATAATACTTATTTTTGAAAAAAAAATGCGTCATTGATTTAAACGACACTTACAATGAAGAAACAAACATGTTCATAAAACACACACACATTTTATTACAATACGATTTACATACCGTCTGAATTTACGGTGAAATAATGGGTAGGGTCTGCGTTGAAACAGTGGACGAAGGCAAAGCAAAGCAATTTTCCACCATGAGGTTTTTCAGCACGATTTGACATAACAGGTCATGTCTATCATTAACCAATCAAAATTATGTGTCGTAATGATGAAATTTTCCGATTATTGACGATGATTTTTTAACGCAAAGCGGAAGTGAATTACCGCAATGTTAAAATGCGATTTGTAGCACTGATTGCAACGAAAAAACGATGATTTTTTCCTTAAAAACTGGCGATTCGCAATTTCCGACGGTAATAGTAAATGACGGTTAATAGTAACCGTGGGTAAACTGAGTGTGGAGGAAGAATTTAAACACCTTTCTCGATCGCCAACATGTCTCATCGTTCAAACCCTAACCCTTTCAAGATAGTCTCAAAGTAAACCATGCCCAATAACCAGGTACACGACTTAACGATCACATTTTTGGCTTTTCGAAAGCTACTACTCAAAGAAATAGGGATTACTCCAGAATTGCAACATCGGGGTTCATCCTGAGTAAATGACAGAATAGAAAGGGGGGGTACAGTTTTACGGGAAATAAAAAGGGCTTTTTACAATTTACAAAGAAAAACAGACGTTTTTACAGTTTACAGTGATAAAAAATGGAACATTGAATGGTCCGAAGAGCTCTCCGACTCAAATTCTCCGCCATTGCTGCGCCGCGTGTAGAGACGCATGCGCATATTACCCTCGTAATGCTCTTCATTCGGTTAGAGGGCCTTTTACGTCTTGACATTCAATTTTGCAGTGAATTGTGTCATCTAGTCGTTTTACAGTTTCTAAAATGTAATTTCCCTGGATTATTCTTTACGATTTCTTTATTTGGGTGTAAATTCTTGTACGTACCGAGAAAAATGGCACATTTTTACAGTGTACGAAAAAAATATTTGATTGATTACTTTGTAAGTCTAGCCTGTGATTACAGATTTACGGAATTTATTTTTTCAATTTACGTTGTACGAACCAAAAAATATTGCAATTACGTTGTACCCTTGGTCCCCCTTCTAGAAAGGATGCGAATCACGTTGTGTACGTTAAAAAGATATTTTTACCTCCATGACCAGAGTAACAAACATGTCGTCAGACGTGACATGAGCTCCCGTAGAAATTTGCGATATAGTTGAAGATTTTTCTGCGGAAGAATGGGTAAACTTGGCAGTAGTTGAAAACAAACTAGCAATTTTTCAGCACTTCGTTTGTATATGTGATGGTGAATAAAACAAAAAGCATAATTTCATGTGACGACGACTGCACAGTGGAATGGTTTTCAATACGAGTGTACAGGGTTGACGGCGAAAACTATACTATCGCACCAATAATCTCGATTTTCGACAACCACTCGCCGTCGCACGCCATATTTGACAGTGGTTTTCGAAAGCAAAGGATGCAAAGATTCTATAAAAAGTTAAATATTTTTTGCGGAATTCTGTGGATCATATACATAAAGTGTTTCGAAAGCTGACTCGTTAGAGAAAATAAAATACTAGTATAGTCAATCTTCAACTACAAACAGAATTCCGGTGTGAATGGTGACTTCTTGTTTTCAACAAGGGTCGCTTCGCAAGAGTAACGAGCTTATTTATGATCTGCGCAATTGATGAACTGTAAAATGACCAATTTTCACTGGGTTTAAATTTCACTGATTTACCATTTCAGGCATATTCATTGGGTTTTAAATTCACAGTTTTATCATTTAGATAATGTGTTTTATGCTAAATTTTACATATTCTCTGGGTTTCAATTTAGCGCATTTTCCAGTCAGCAAAATAAGCAAAATTAAAACCCAGTGAATAGTTAACCCCTTTACAGTAATATTTCATCGGAAAATTGTTTCTATGTAATTTAAATAATACGGTCAGTACAAACGGCAACTATCATCGAGTTGAAACACCAGGAGTACAAAGAGATTGGGAGCTTAACTTAGCAATAAACAATTAAAGTTAATAGGCTTATTTTCCGTCACTGCTCCTTCTTTTTTTACCTCCATAGTCGGATCCTGTCACGTAATGCAATAATGACTCTCGGACGAATATTGCCCAATGAAACCGGCCAATGGTCAGAAGTAGAGCAGTAAATCAATGGCGAATCTATTCAGCCGCTATTCAGACCACAGTGTCCAGTCCCACTGGAATTGCACGTATTGGTGACATCAAATACATAATAGACCTAAAAGTCCAATAAATGCGAAAGTTTTACTTCCGAATACACATGTAATATTAAAGCAGGGGAGTCGTCACCTGCACATGCGTCACATGGCCATGGCGTGTCATTGTTTACAAACAAGCGTCCGCCCAAGTCTTTGCGTTTTAAGCATGTGTTGCTATCGTCGCTTGTGACTCAATTCCCGCGGTGATATGACAGATGTGTTGTTTTGTTTGTGAATGAACGCATATTAATATATATATTATTTTTATTTTCAGGTGTCAGATTTGCGATAATTTTAATCGTTGACTTGACTGACTGGCACAGTGGCGGCGGCACAGGGGCGGTTGCCCCTCGAAAAAAATTCCAAAATCAAGCCGAAGCCCTTGGTGTAAGCAAGACTTGTCCATAAAAATGCAGGAAATAGCATTTCAGAGAGTCGAGATTTGAAAGTTTTTAAGGGGGCATGAGGTAAGGTCGGTGAGTTTGGTGAGCAGATCTCACCCCATGCACAATTTCGTGCCGCCGCCTTTGTGGCACAATGTACATAACAAACATAAAGTGACACGCTAGTGACTATTTTTAGCGGTAGGGCTCAACACATGCTGCACATCCACCGACGAGGAGGTGTGGAGGATATCCGCACTGCGGTCTTCCGCAAAACAATAACGTCATTGTTCGTTGCATTGACCAATCACGTCCCACCAATATACCGATAAAGACCTAGTGGAGCCAAAAACCCACCGTAGAGCATATTACGTTTTAAAAAGAGCAGTGCTGCCCACCGTGGATCATCAAGCGAAGATATACCACTCTATTGCCTCGACGTGACTCGAGTCGGTAATATGATGGCACTCCGTCAAACCAATTTGCATTCAGGTTTAGATAGTACACCATCAGATTACTCTACTGCAGACTACATGATCGACCACTCAGTCAGACAAGGTAAGTCAACAAATGATACACATTGTATTACTATAATTGGTTTCGTTTTAGGCGCCAATTCGTGGAATTAGCCTTGGATCCCAGAAAGTTTGACCTGGTTACTAGTGCTATATGCATGCATGTATGTATATAAATATCGGTACGTCCATTTAGACTTGCATACAGTCTCTTTTTTGATTATGTAAGTCAAGTGTAAAATAACCACATAAACTAATAAAGATTACTGAATCTTACCGAAATATTGGACAGAGTAACCCCACGCAAGCCACGGTTACTTTTTAGTAACCGCGCGCAAGGTTAAAATAAAATGCGGTTAGTCGCTATTTCATTGAAATGGTAACTATAGACAACAGGTTTAGGGGTACCGAGATGTTATATCAATTTATTTATCAAAGTCATAATAAACGGAACAGATATAGACAACTCGTTCCTTCACATATACGGGGTCTAGTTGTCTAGGGTACAGTTGTCTAGAAACCCGTTGAGGTTCACGTGATGGAAAACGTAGAAAGACATAACACACGATTATTATCGGAATTGACAAATAAAATAATCAGTGAGTGAGAGGCTTAGAATCTCAAGATTACTATAACATCGGTAACACGCACCATGGATGTACTTAGTACATCCACGCACGCACGCGAATGAACAAAATGTTGTCTAGACATTTGGATCATTTCTCATAGAGGAATTGCAGTTCCAATTTTTGTTAGACAGATTGCAGTCAAAAACAGTAAAAGAAAAAATCGGCAACACATCCACAAAACAAGAGGAATTAATGGAAAGACCAACAATATCACCATACAATTAAAAAAACACAGGAGTGGTTTATGGTTAATGTTAGCACAGGGCTGTATGTAAAAGAGTCTCCCGCAAACGCCCTCTACAGTTCTTTTTTTTTTCTATCCCTAAATCCAAGTTCGTGGACGCTTATATTCAAACCTATATTTTACATTGAAGATAGCGTTTGACTACCCACATGTTCTATAATTTTAGTTAGCTATGCGTGTGAATTGTGTGAAAATGTTTGTTTTTTTGTTTCTCTCGAACAATTTTTGAAACATACTGAAGTTGGAATCAAGTTGCAGACATCATGTCTATTGTTCTAAACTGTTCAGCAAATTGGGAATCAGACCGTGTGTGGACTGTACAATGCGAGCCTTTGTTTTCTTAAAATGAGAGTTAAGAGTGAAAAGTTCCCAAATTCAGAATAAATTACCGTTTGTTTATATTCTACAAAGATTTCCGTCGTTTTAATAAGTACATCGAATAATGCGATACGTCCAGCTATTGCACGAAATGCCAACTTAAAATGAAAGGCTAAAAAACGGCAAATTTGCATAAAAGTAATTTCACGTATTCATATTCGTCTGGAAACCTATTCGAAACGTTTATTTTTTCATGATAATTCGCTTGGATAAATTATACCCGTATCTTTGACATCCCACTCGACGAAAATAATCATGCCGCGACGAATATTTTGGGATAAATGCAACGAAATTTCGGAAACAAGCCGGTAAAATGGCGTCCGTTAAAGGTAAGAACAGTTGTTGCCACAGCAACACTCACGTGAGCTATCTAAGCTAGGAATATATAACATAAAAAAGTCCATAAAAATTGTGTTTGATGTTTATAACAAAAGGTTTTACTTCCCTGGAAGGTACTAACGTTAGTCTCTTTCATGGTTAGAACAACCCGTTTCGAAATTGGTAAGGTAGTTTAATTGTATTTTTGTTGAATAGATTACCAAATCGACATTATCTTGATTTTAATATGGCTGACGACACATACGCATGCGCACTGATACTAAACCCTGTAAGTTAATTATATGCACACTTGGGTCGCGTCAGTCACGTATGGTATAACTACCGGAATTCTACCGTTTATTTACCCGCTACGAGTATTGGTAAAATAGATTACACTCTGTTTCCAGATCGGGATAAAAGGGTCTCTACAAAAACAAAGGTATACAAAATTACCGTCAAAAATGGAAGCTACGTGTAATTTTCAGAAAGAAAAAAATAAAAACAACATACATATACTAGTATTGCTAGAGTTGATTCATATTGTCACCTTGGTGTAACGATTCACTCGTTACTGATACAAGAACAGACTGGCAATTCAAGTTGCTAACAACTAATATATGCAATAAAATGTCACTGTTATACTATATCGTAAGTATATGTCCCTTTACGCCGACGGGTGTAAAAATGGCGGAGTTTAAACCCATATGAAAGGGGTATCCGTACCGGTGTAACTGTTACGTAATAATCGAAACGTCGAGGGGTCTAATCGTCCAGGGGTTGAAAGGGCGAGGGGTCCAAACGACCTGATACCGTAATAATTAAGCCGGCGTAAAAACAGGCGATAATCATCAATTTTTGTTCTTTACGAGAACATGCATCGGCGACCAGTCGCATAACGTGTTGTGTACTGGCGTTCTAAAATTACGTCCTAAAATGAATTTAAGACTTAATTGCCTTTCATTTGTTCCTCGCCCAAATGACTTTTCGTTTCGGCGCGGATTTGGCCAGACAGGTCTCTATATTCAAAAAAATACAATTACATAATTACGTCTCTTCTATGTCTTTCCCGGTTAATTCCTTTCAATATCATCGAATATGTACTCACATTGGGTGCCAGGTATGAAGCTTAAATGGGAACAAAATAATGTCGTCAATGTCGGATAGTCCGTGTCATACGAGCCAAACGTGTCGCGAACTGGCTTAAATATGTCTTCGACTTAGATGGGAATATGTACGGGTAGTTTTAACTCTTTTTTACGCAGTGGCCAATCATACTGAAATCGTACGCACGTTTTATAATCCGCTAATGGGATCGACCGACAAAAGGTTTTTTTAACGCCGGTTAATAATTGTCGGCAAACAAATCTACATGACTGACATATGCAACAGATATCTTACTAAAACTTAGTAATATTTGAATATTGCTCAAATTGATTGGTTACATTTCCTATCGACAAAAAAATACCACCTTCCGCCTGAAAAACAATTACTTGGAACGTTCCATTTTCGACCGTTAATGTTACACAATGCATTGTAAAGGCCGATAAATTGTTGGTTGACAGCTGTCGGGTGAGTAAAATCGTTGATGGCAGCTTACAAGGGATTTGTGTTGTACCGCCTAAATCCTGTCGTACTGTCATAAACTATTCAGCAGTGATGTAAATATAAACGAAAAGTAATATATCAGGTTTTTATGTGAGTATTAAAGTTGTACCCGAGTCGATGACTATCAGTCTATTGGCGTGTTGGATTACTAGTATGTTATGTTCATTATTGTATGATAATATACAAATCGAATGTCAACGATTTTTATCGCGGCTGAATGTTGACGATCGTTTCGCTCCCCCTTGTAAATTTATGATGGAATTTCATTTGCGGGCAATAAACAATAATAATAGCTTATTTAGGTCCCATGACGTGATAACGGCCCATGGTCAAAATCAGATGGTGCGATTACAGACCTCAGTTAGATTCAGTAGACAGCCGACAGTCCCTCTGGCTTAATGGATTTTTTAAAACTAAAATGATTTAATGTAATGTGTTTTCGAAATGCCGAAGACATTTCAAGCTAGGGCCATTTGCATCTGGAAGTAGTAAAATATGCATATAGGCGAAGCTTTTTCTGCATGGAAAGGTCAAATCCCGGGATTTTAAATGTCACACAAGTGTTTACTTATTCAAGTCAATGTCACTCCAGTCTCTAGACTTGCTTGCAGTCTGTTGCGATTCCGTTAAAAAAATCTTGAAAAATAAATATAAATTGCGTAAACGAGGGGTGAACGCAAAAGTCATGTGACCGCGTAATCCCAACAGACTTGCCATCAGTGTAAGCGCCCTCACATTACCGGCTTGTAATGATTGACATGTATAATATAACAACCGTCAGTCGGATCATGGAGGTAAAAAAAGAAGGATCAGTGACGCTTATTGTTTCCTCTGTGTACTATGATAGTTGGCGATTGTTCGCCTAGCAAACAATATGTTACCCGTTTTCCTTTAATTAAAGGGGAACTAAATAGAGCCTATTTTGGTGTTTGTATTTATCAAGTTATGTATATTGATTATAAATTTGAAAAAAAATGTAAAAAAAAATGATTATCTTCAGAGTTATGATGATTTAAATATGAGAAACCATAAACCTGCGAAGGACTTCCGTTTGCGCCATCTTGCCATAAAAAACGCCCTCATGGGGTATAAACAGGTAAGGTGACAAAGCATGATGACGAAATAGTATCTAATTAAATATAAGCAACTTAGGGAGTCATAGTTGGCTGGACTGGTGAATTGACTTCTTGTCTAGGTTGTTTCGACTTTTACGTTAATGTTATTTACAAGCGTGTCAACATACAAACATTATGGATGTGCGATTGATCGAGACAGGCATTTTGTTTTGTTTTTTGTCTAACTGTTTCCAGTACTGCACTGTGCGGCGTGCAAATTATTCAAAGTATAGATGCTGGAGTATGCAATCTTGAGTTCGTAGGGTGATGGTGGAAACATTTTCGTCCATGTATTCATGGGGCTGCACTCGTCTGGCAAATCATGGGACAAGTGTCACAGGAACACCAAGCAGATTGTTCACAGACTTCCGTGTAATTTGAAATAAAACTATCATCCGAACAAGGGGCATCGTCGATGATATACTCTCATCACTCACACTGGACTGATCTGAATCTTCACAGTATACCGTACTTCCCTGATCATAAACCCGGAGGCATGAACACGTAATGGAAAAGTAAGGGATGAGCTTGTACTCGAGGACCAACTCAGAAAATATGATTTTGTTTTGGAATTAAACACTGTACTATCTTGCAAAGAACGAACAATTATCCAAAAAAGTTATTCGTTCACCACGCCGGACTCGGGGAAAATAATACTTATTTTTGAAAAAAAAATGCGTCATTGATTTAAACGACACTTACAATGAAGAAACAAACATGTTCATAAAACACACACACATTTTATTACAATACGATTTACATACCGTCTGAATTTACGGTGAAATAATGGGTAGGGTCTGCGTTGAAACAGTGGACGAAGGCAAAGCAAAGCAATTTTCCACCATGAGGTTTTTCAGCACGATTTGACATAACAGGTCATGTCTATCATTAACCAATCAAAATTATGTGTCGTAATGATGAAATTTTCCGATTATTGACGATGATTTTTTAACGCAAAGCGGAAGTGAATTACCGCAATGTTAAAATGCGATTTGTAGCACTGATTGCAACGAAAAAACGATGATTTTTTCCTTAAAAACTGGCGATTCGCAATTTCCGACGGTAATAGTAAATGACGGTTAATAGTAACCGTGGGTAAACTGAGTGTGGAGGAAGAATTTAAACACCTTTCTCGATCGCCAACATGTCTCATCGTTCAAACCCTAACCCTTTCAAGATAGTCTCAAAGTAAACCATGCCCAATAACCAGGTACACGACTTAACGATCACATTTTTGGCTTTTCGAAAGCTACTACTCAAAGAAATAGGGATTACTCCAGAATTGCAACATCGGGGTTCATCCTGAGTAAATGACAGAATAGAAAGGGGGGGTACAGTTTTACGGGAAATAAAAAGGGCTTTTTACAATTTACAAAGAAAAACAGACGTTTTTACAGTTTACAGTGATAAAAAATGGAACATTGAATGGTCCGAAGAGCTCTCCGACTCAAATTCTCCGCCATTGCTGCGCCGCGTGTAGAGACGCATGCGCATATTACCCTCGTAATGCTCTTCATTCGGTTAGAGGGCCTTTTACGTCTTGACATTCAATTTTGCAGTGAATTGTGTCATCTAGTCGTTTTACAGTTTCTAAAATGTAATTTCCCTGGATTATTCTTTACGATTTCTTTATTTGGGTGTAAATTCTTGTACGTACCGAGAAAAATGGCACATTTTTACAGTGTACGAAAAAAATATTTGATTGATTACTTTGTAAGTCTAGCCTGTGATTACAGATTTACGGAATTTATTTTTTCAATTTACGTTGTACGAACCAAAAAATATTGCAATTACGTTGTACCCTTGGTCCCCCTTCTAGAAAGGATGCGAATCACGTTGTGTACGTTAAAAAGATATTTTTACCTCCATGACCAGAGTAACAAACATGTCGTCAGACGTGACATGAGCTCCCGTAGAAATTTGCGATATAGTTGAAGATTTTTCTGCGGAAGAATGGGTAAACTTGGCAGTAGTTGAAAACAAACTAGCAATTTTTCAGCACTTCGTTTGTATATGTGATGGTGAATAAAACAAAAAGCATAATTTCATGTGACGACGACTGCACAGTGGAATGGTTTTCAATACGAGTGTACAGGGTTGACGGCGAAAACTATACTATCGCACCAATAATCTCGATTTTCGACAACCACTCGCCGTCGCACGCCATATTTGACAGTGGTTTTCGAAAGCAAAGGATGCAAAGATTCTATAAAAAGTTAAATATTTTTTGCGGAATTCTGTGGATCATATACATAAAGTGTTTCGAAAGCTGACTCGTTAGAGAAAATAAAATACTAGTATAGTCAATCTTCAACTACAAACAGAATTCCGGTGTGAATGGTGACTTCTTGTTTTCAACAAGGGTCGCTTCGCAAGAGTAACGAGCTTATTTATGATCTGCGCAATTGATGAACTGTAAAATGACCAATTTTCACTGGGTTTAAATTTCACTGATTTACCATTTCAGGCATATTCATTGGGTTTTAAATTCACAGTTTTATCATTTAGATAATGTGTTTTATGCTAAATTTTACATATTCTCTGGGTTTCAATTTAGCGCATTTTCCAGTCAGCAAAATAAGCAAAATTAAAACCCAGTGAATAGTTAACCCCTTTACAGTAATATTTCATCGGAAAATTGTTTCTATGTAATTTAAATAATACGGTCAGTACAAACGGCAACTATCATCGAGTTGAAACACCAGGAGTACAAAGAGATTGGGAGCTTAACTTAGCAATAAACAATTAAAGTTAATAGGCTTATTTTCCGTCACTGCTCCTTCTTTTTTTACCTCCATAGTCGGATCCTGTCACGTAATGCAATAATGACTCTCGGACGAATATTGCCCAATGAAACCGGCCAATGGTCAGAAGTAGAGCAGTAAATCAATGGCGAATCTATTCAGCCGCTATTCAGACCACAGTGTCCAGTCCCACTGGAATTGCACGTATTGGTGACATCAAATACATAATAGACCTAAAAGTCCAATAAATGCGAAAGTTTTACTTCCGAATACACATGTAATATTAAAGCAGGGGAGTCGTCACCTGCACATGCGTCACATGGCCATGGCGTGTCATTGTTTACAAACAAGCGTCCGCCCAAGTCTTTGCGTTTTAAGCATGTGTTGCTATCGTCGCTTGTGACTCAATTCCCGCGGTGATATGACAGATGTGTTGTTTTGTTTGTGAATGAACGCATATTAATATATATATTATTTTTATTTTCAGGTGTCAGATTTGCGATAATTTTAATCGTTGACTTGACTGACTGGCACAGTGGCGGCGGCACAGGGGCGGTTGCCCCTCGAAAAAAATTCCAAAATCAAGCCGAAGCCCTTGGTGTAAGCAAGACTTGTCCATAAAAATGCAGGAAATAGCATTTCAGAGAGTCGAGATTTGAAAGTTTTTAAGGGGGCATGAGGTAAGGTCGGTGAGTTTGGTGAGCAGATCTCACCCCATGCACAATTTCGTGCCGCCGCCTTTGTGGCACAATGTACATAACAAACATAAAGTGACACGCTAGTGACTATTTTTAGCGGTAGGGCTCAACACATGCTGCACATCCACCGACGAGGAGGTGTGGAGGATATCCGCACTGCGGTCTTCCGCAAAACAATAACGTCATTGTTCGTTGCATTGACCAATCACGTCCCACCAATATACCGATAAAGACCTAGTGGAGCCAAAAACCCACCGTAGAGCATATTACGTTTTAAAAAGAGCAGTGCTGCCCACCGTGGATCATCAAGCGAAGATATACCACTCTATTGCCTCGACGTGACTCGAGTCGGTAATATGATGGCACTCCGTCAAACCAATTTGCATTCAGGTTTAGATAGTACACCATCAGATTACTCTACTGCAGACTACATGATCGACCACTCAGTCAGACAAGGTAAGTCAACAAATGATACACATTGTATTACTATAATTGGTTTCGTTTTAGGCGCCAATTCGTGGAATTAGCCTTGGATCCCAGAAAGTTTGACCTGGTTACTAGTGCTATATGCATGCATGTATGTATATAAATATCGGTACGTCCATTTAGACTTGCATACAGTCTCTTTTTTGATTATGTAAGTCAAGTGTAAAATAACCACATAAACTAATAAAGATTACTGAATCTTACCGAAATATTGGACAGAGTAACCCCACGCAAGCCACGGTTACTTTTTAGTAACCGCGCGCAAGGTTAAAATAAAATGCGGTTAGTCGCTATTTCATTGAAATGGTAACTATAGACAACAGGTTTAGGGGTACCGAGATGTTATATCAATTTATTTATCAAAGTCATAATAAACGGAACAGATATAGACAACTCGTTCCTTCACATATACGGGGTCTAGTTGTCTAGGGTACAGTTGTCTAGAAACCCGTTGAGGTTCACGTGATGGAAAACGTAGAAAGACATAACACACGATTATTATCGGAATTGACAAATAAAATAATCAGTGAGTGAGAGGCTTAGAATCTCAAGATTACTATAACATCGGTAACACGCACCATGGATGTACTTAGTACATCCACGCACGCACGCGAATGAACAAAATGTTGTCTAGACATTTGGATCATTTCTCATAGAGGAATTGCAGTTCCAATTTTTGTTAGACAGATTGCAGTCAAAAACAGTAAAAGAAAAAATCGGCAACACATCCACAAAACAAGAGGAATTAATGGAAAGACCAACAATATCACCATACAATTAAAAAAACACAGGAGTGGTTTATGGTTAATGTTAGCACAGGGCTGTATGTAAAAGAGTCTCCCGCAAACGCCCTCTACAGTTCTTTTTTTTTTCTATCCCTAAATCCAAGTTCGTGGACGCTTATATTCAAACCTATATTTTACATTGAAGATAGCGTTTGACTACCCACATGTTCTATAATTTTAGTTAGCTATGCGTGTGAATTGTGTGAAAATGTTTGTTTTTTTGTTTCTCTCGAACAATTTTTGAAACATACTGAAGTTGGAATCAAGTTGCAGACATCATGTCTATTGTTCTAAACTGTTCAGCAAATTGGGAATCAGACCGTGTGTGGACTGTACAATGCGAGCCTTTGTTTTCTTAAAATGAGAGTTAAGAGTGAAAAGTTCCCAAATTCAGAATAAATTACCGTTTGTTTATATTCTACAAAGATTTCCGTCGTTTTAATAAGTACATCGAATAATGCGATACGTCCAGCTATTGCACGAAATGCCAACTTAAAATGAAAGGCTAAAAAACGGCAAATTTGCATAAAAGTAATTTCACGTATTCATATTCGTCTGGAAACCTATTCGAAACGTTTATTTTTTCATGATAATTCGCTTGGATAAATTATACCCGTATCTTTGACATCCCACTCGACGAAAATAATCATGCCGCGACGAATATTTTGGGATAAATGCAACGAAATTTCGGAAACAAGCCGGTAAAATGGCGTCCGTTAAAGGTAAGAACAGTTGTTGCCACAGCAACACTCACGTGAGCTATCTAAGCTAGGAATATATAACATAAAAAAGTCCATAAAAATTGTGTTTGATGTTTATAACAAAAGGTTTTACTTCCCTGGAAGGTACTAACGTTAGTCTCTTTCATGGTTAGAACAACCCGTTTCGAAATTGGTAAGGTAGTTTAATTGTATTTTTGTTGAATAGATTACCAAATCGACATTATCTTGATTTTAATATGGCTGACGACACATACGCATGCGCACTGATACTAAACCCTGTAAGTTAATTATATGCACACTTGGGTCGCGTCAGTCACGTATGGTATAACTACCGGAATTCTACCGTTTATTTACCCGCTACGAGTATTGGTAAAATAGATTACACTCTGTTTCCAGATCGGGATAAAAGGGTCTCTACAAAAACAAAGGTATACAAAATTACCGTCAAAAATGGAAGCTACGTGTAATTTTCAGAAAGAAAAAAATAAAAACAACATACATATACTAGTATTGCTAGAGTTGATTCATATTGTCACCTTGGTGTAACGATTCACTCGTTACTGATACAAGAACAGACTGGCAATTCAAGTTGCTAACAACTAATATATGCAATAAAATGTCACTGTTATACTATATCGTAAGTATATGTCCCTTTACGCCGACGGGTGTAAAAATGGCGGAGTTTAAACCCATATGAAAGGGGTATCCGTACCGGTGTAACTGTTACGTAATAATCGAAACGTCGAGGGGTCTAATCGTCCAGGGGTTGAAAGGGCGAGGGGTCCAAACGACCTGATACCGTAATAATTAAGCCGGCGTAAAAACAGGCGATAATCATCAATTTTTGTTCTTTACGAGAACATGCATCGGCGACCAGTCGCATAACGTGTTGTGTACTGGCGTTCTAAAATTACGTCCTAAAATGAATTTAAGACTTAATTGCCTTTCATTTGTTCCTCGCCCAAATGACTTTTCGTTTCGGCGCGGATTTGGCCAGACAGGTTGTGTCGACGTAAAATATTTACTCGTAAATCAAACTTCAACAATATGGCGCGACCGCGTCAACGATACAAAGTAAGCTTCCCACTATTCAACATTTGAGTTTATAAAAATCTTCCATATTTACTACTTATGAATTGAGCTTTGCACCATAACACTGTTTGTCAAAAAGTATAAGTAATCATATGTATTGTGCGCCATAATTATACGTATTAGTTCCATGGTATGTATTTTAATATGTTGACTATAATTTCATGTCATTCACAGTGGTTCCCAGACAAGACACAAGTCACCAGTGTCCGTCTATTGTAATAGATATGGGGCTGACCGACGAAATGCAGTATGTACACATTGAATCAGCGGGTGATTCGAATCGAAAGCGTAAACCTCGTACAAGATTTGAAAGGCATCAACTGGAAGCGATGGAAAAAGCATTTGTGTCGGCGCAGTACCCTGATCATTTTCATTTACAGAGCTTGTCTATCACAACTGGATTAGATGATGATACTATCCAGGTAAGTGGCGGAAAGGTAAACGTTATGCATTATATTTTGTATCAATGACTCAGGCTGAGTCAGTTTACTCGGGATCGAACGTTTTACTACACGTGTGAACACAATATGTGTGAAATCCTTCCATGTTTACTTACTGGACGCAACTTACGCCTACGTTTTCGACTGAGAACATGGAATATGTATCTAAGTTGTATATGTAATTATACTTTAAGTCAGTTAAGTCGTTCATTGGTATGATATTCACATATGCTCTCTTCTTTCACAGGTTTGGTTTAAAAATAGGCGTCAAAAGGAAAAAAGAACATCAAAGTCTACATCACGTACGAAACGTAAAAGAAAAAGTTCTTCCAGTTCAGCGCATTGCTTGAACAAAAGGATGAAAGTCGATTGCAAGTTAGAATCGGTTCATGATGGATATTATCAAGAAATGACAACTCATTTTCCTCGGTTTGTCGTGGCCGCGAATAACGAAATGAAACACGCCCGTTCAGTTTCTTGTTGTCCTCATATTTCTGACGCAACGCAACCCGCTTCAGGATCGGCATCGTCAATTGCAGTATCCCAGTACAGTGACGATCAGTCTGCTAACAGAAAACCTGTCCTATATAAACCGTACGATTTGACACCAAGTGATATTCCTTTTATCCAGTCATCGACAACAGAATCAGTGTTCACGCGATCATCGTCAGAACGTGAACATATCAGTGAGCGATTCCAACATACTAGAGATCTATCTTCGTTCGTAACATCATCGACCGAGTCTGCAGTTACCACAGGCCCCGCAACCGTCAGCGTACCATTTCGGCACTCACCATTTGCACAATCATCGACTGAACCCATAGTTACATCGGATCATGGAACTGTCAGCGTACCACCCCAATATTCACTGTTAGCGCAACTACCGACCGAACTTCTAGCTACCACGGACAGTGGAACCGTCAACGCACCATTTCGACATCCCACAGACGTTACATTCAGTGTGCTTGGCTCTCGTCCGGTTACAGCAATATCTTATCTTTCCCCGTATTTAGGGGCATATAGTTTTCCAGTTGACCGTTCCACCTACCCACAGGTGCATGAATCTATGGCAAGCATTGACGATTGTTACCTCAACTACCCAACTACAAATGACTATTGTTTGGTAACCCCAGCACAATTTCCAGATGCCACATACTTCTCATAATAGCAGGTTATCGTACATGATTACAAGAAACGTTCGATATCGGGTGATTACTAAATAAACTCTAGTCGTTTTATTCAATGAATAGTAGTACAGCCGAATGTTTAATTAGAGGTATATTGTAAGCGACAATTTGTTTTGATATTGCATTATGATGCACATATTGTGTTATTATTCATCGCATCATGAATATTAATCGAGGAATTTCTTAGCCCATGATACTTCATGATTCAATGTGTTAATTCATAAAACGAAATTATGTGCCTCCATTTCTGTAATTTAATGTAATAGCCAATTTATTTTTTCAGGCATGCAATAGAATTTTTTTTTTACATCGAACATGTATGTTTTGTGATATTTATTTCCAAAAAATGGTTAATAAGGCTCCCATTCCTTGTCAATTATAACTAAATACTTTTGTAGCAGAAGTCTATTCTTGCGGAGAAAATGTAAATATATTTTTGGAAATTAAACATGCTGTGCTTATATCCTGTGCTCTTTCTTTAAAGAAGCAATAAAACTATATTCATCCAGAGTTTCTTGCGGTTAGACCACCGAAAGTATCAATCTGCTACCCATAGGTCTTTGCGCTTTACGCAATAGTACCTCTGCCACAGGCAGCCCTCAATTTTGTGGTCAATCACCCGTTGAGGCTGCAGGTCGGCGTCTTCTACACCGATCTGACGCATATCGCGCAAGGTGTGCCGGGAGTTTCGAAGTCAGTCGTCGATTGCCACGTATTTTACGGATATATTAAATCGTTTCAGGGACTTGTTTACTAAATAATGATAAATGAAACTTGTAAGAACAAACTGGGCCCAAATTTGCAATAAGCCCACGCTTCTAGTCAATCTCCCAGGCAGAGTTCTATTCCACGAATATATCTCTGCCACCACGCGATCTTATGCTTGTCGTTGATTGGTCGATGCGTCACAGCGGTACTACTTTCAAAGACGCTCACCAAAACATTACCATGCAAGTGTTCGATTTTCGAACCCGACGAATGTGTACGCGTTGTTTACAGATTTTGGCTGTTTTCAAAGTTAGAAGCTTCTTTTTTTCTTTCTGTAACACAGACGGTGTGACAGTAGGACAATTTAGTCGTTAATACTACGAAGTGCTTTCGTTTGTACATATTTCTTCGGATGGCAATCGACAGGACAGTCGTTTGATGAACCGAGTAATACCCTAATAACCGTTATTCCGCGATGAAATTATTTTCTTTTGTTAATTATAACTATTTCACCGTTTTCAGTATGTTTACGAAAAAAATCATTATCAGCTATCGATAACATATTTTGAAACTTGTTTACTAGGATGAAGAAATCAACACGAGAGCCCTCTAATAACCAAAATACGCAAATGATACGCGTAGTAAAAGTATGGTGTGTGGTGGCAGAGACATTGACGCTGCAGTTCGGCGTCTTCTACACCGTTTGTGCTGGGACAGTGCTTCCGGTGACGACACAATGGGTATTATGCGCGTCTTCGAAAGTAGTACCACTGTGACGAATCGACCAATCAATGACAAGCATAATATAGAGCTTTTTTTAATAGTTATTTAGGACTACAATTACCAAATATAGCTGCAGAGCAGCTATTAACGGCTTTCAAGCCTGAAGGGCCATAACACCATTAAATTTGGAAAAAAAAAGTTTGAAGATTTGATTTGTGCAATGTATATACGTGTAGGTTACACAACGTTCTGGCCCAATGCCTTCATTATAGCGCTATTTCTATGTCTCTAACTTCAATAGTGCTCGAGATATTGTATATATGCATATTTAATGAGTTCTATGACCATATATGGTCAACGGATATGTTGGCCAATTCTCTTTCCATTGCCTTCAATATAGCGTTGGTACCCTGTCTGTACATGCAATACTGCTTGAAATATTAGAGACATGCATATTTAATGAGTTCTATGACCATATATGGTCAACGGATATGTTGGCCAATTCTCTTTTCTATTGCCTTCAATATAGTGTTTGTTCCATGTTTGTACATGGAATAGTGCTTGAGATATTAGAGACATGCATATTAAATGAGTTTGATGACCATATATGGTCAATGGATATGTTGGCCAATTCTCTTTTCCATTGCCTTCAATACAGCGTTGGTACCCTATCTGTACATGCAATACTGCTTGAAATATTATAGACATGCATATTTAATGAGTTGTATGACCATATATGGTCAACGGATATGTTGGCCAATTCTCTTTTCCATTGCCTTCAATATAGCGTTGGTACCCTATCTGTACATGCAATACTGCTTGAAATATTAGAGACATGCATATTAAATGAGTTCTATGACCATATATGGTCAACGGATATGTTGGCCAATTTTCTTTCCCAGTGCCTTCAATATAGCATTGGTGCCATGTTTATACATGCAATAGTGCTTGAGATATTGGAGACATGCATATTTAATGAGTTATATGACCATATATGGCCATTGAACATGTTGACAATTTCTCTTGTCCAAAGCCTTCAATATAGCAATGGTTCCATGTCTATGTGCAATAGTGCCTAAGATATTATAGATATGCATATTTAATGAGGTATATGACCTTATATGGTCAACGAATATGTTGGCTCATTCTCTTGACCATTACCTTCAATATAGCGTTAGTTTCACGTTTGTACATGCAATAGTGCTTGAGATATAAGAGACATGCATATTTAATGAGTTGTATGACCATATACGGTCAACGAATATTTTGGCCAATTCTCTTGTCCGTTGCCTTCACTATACCGTTAGTTCCATGTTTCTACATGCAATAGTTTTTGAGATACAAGAGACATGCATATTTAATGAGTTTCAAGATGGCGGCCGAACCACGTGACTAATCGAAAATCTGTTTCAGTCACTTTTAATGGCATGACATGTAGAAGGTATATACAAATTTTCAGGCAAAACGGTCCAGCCGTTTCAGAGAAGAAGTCGTTTGAAGTTGGCGGAATAATAATAATAATAATAATAATAATAAATATAGCTGCAGAGCAGCTATTAACGGCTTTCAAGAAAAAAGGATTCATAACACCATTAAATTTGGAAAAAAAGGTTTGAAGATTTGACTTGTGTAATGTATATACGTGTAGGTTACACGACGTTCTGGCCCAATGCCTGCATTATAGCGATATTTCCATGTCTTTAACATCAATAGTGCTTGAGATATTATATATACGCATATCTAATGAGTTCTATGACCATATATGGTCAACGGATATGTTGGCCAATTCTCTTTTCCATTGCCTTCAATATAGCGTTGGTACCGTGTCTGTACATGCAATACTGCTTGAAATATTAGAGACATGCATATTTAATGAGATCTATGACCATATATGGTCAACGGATATGTTGGCCAATTCTCTTTTCTATTTCCTTCAATATAGTGTTTGTTCCATGTTTGTACATGGAATAGCGCTTGAGATATTAGAGACATGCATATTAAATGAGTTATATGACCATATATGGTCAACGGACATGTTGGCCAATTGTCTTTCCCAGTGCCTTCAATATAGCATTGGTTCCATGTTTATACATGCAATAGTGCTTGTGATATTGGAGACATGCATATTTAATGAGTTATATGACCATATATGGCCATTGAACATGTTGACAATTTCTCTTGTACAAAGCCTTCAATATAGCAATGGTTCCATGTCTGTATGTGCAATAGTGTCTGATATATTATAGATATGCATATTTAATGAGGTATATGACCTTATATGGTCAACGAATATGTTGGCTCATTCTCTTGACTATTACCTTCAATATAGCGTTAGTTTCACGTTTGTACATGCAATAGCGCTTGAGATATAAGAGACATGCATATTTAATGAGTTCTATGACCATATATAGTCAACGGATATGTTGGCCAATTTTCTTGTCCATTGCCTTCAATATATCATTGGTACCATGTTTATACTTGCAATGGTGCTTGAGATATTGGAAACATGCATATTTAATGAGTTATATGACCATATATGGTCAACGAATATGTTGGTCAATTTTCTTGTCCATTGCCTTCGGTATACTGTTAGTTGCATGTTTGTACATGCAATAGTGCTTAAGATATTGCAGACATGCATATTTAATGAGTTATATGACCATAAAT
Organism: Saccoglossus kowalevskii; assembly: GCF_978046115.1. Lineage (NCBI taxonomy): Eukaryota > Metazoa > Hemichordata > Enteropneusta > Harrimaniidae > Saccoglossus > Saccoglossus kowalevskii. The sequence goes on along the minus strand of NC_140643.1, from coordinate 37,781,307 downwards.
GGTCATTGAAGATGTTGACGATTTCTCTTGTCCAAAGCCTTCAATATAGCAATGGTTCCATGTCTGTATGTGCAATAGTGCCTGAGATATTATAGGTATGCATATTTAATGAGGTACATGACCTTATATGGTCAACGAATATGTTGGCTCATTCTCTTGACCATTTCCTTCAATATAGCGTCAGTTTCACGTTTGTACATGCAATAATGCTTGAGATATAAGAGACATGCATATTTAATGAGTTCTATGACCATATATAGTCAACGGATATGTTGGCCAATTTTCTTGTCCATTGCCTTCAATATATCATTGGTACCATGTTTATACTTGCAATGGTGCTTGTGATATTGGAAACATGCATATTTAATGAGTTATATGACCATATATGGTCAACGAATATGTTGGTCAATTTTCTTGTCCATTGCCTTCGGTATACCGTTAGTTGCATGTTTGTACATGCAATAGTGCTTGAGATATTGCAGACATGCATATTTAATGAGTTATATGACCATATATGGTCATTGAAGATGTTGACAATTTCTCTTGTCCAAAGCCTTCAATATAGCAATGGTTCCATGTCTGTATGTGCAATAGTGCCTGAGATATTATAGGTATGCATATTTAATGAGGTATATGACCTTATATGGTCAACACATATGTTGGCTCATTCTCTTGACCATTTCCTTCAATATAGCGTCAGTTTCACGTTTGTACATGCAATAGTGCTTGAGATATAAGAGACATGCATATTTAATGAGTTCTATGACCATATATGGTCAACGAATATTTTGGCCAATTCTCTTGTCCGTTGCCTTCAACATACCGTTAGTTCCATGTTTGTACATGCAATAGTTTTGGAGATACAAGAGACATGCATATTTAATGAGTTCCAAGATGGCGGCCGAACCACGTGACTAATCAAAAATCTGTTTCAGTCACTTTTAATGGCATGACATGTAGAAGGTATATACAAATTTTCAGGCAAAACGGTCCAGCCATTTCAGAGAAGAAGTCGTTTGAAGTTGGCGGAAGAATAATAATAATAATAATAATAATAATAATAATAATAATAATAATAAATATAGCTGCAGAGCAGCTATTAACGGCTTTCAAGAAAAAGGAGTCATAACACCATTAAATTTGGGGAAAAAAAGTTTGAAGATTTGATTTGTGCAATGTATATACGTGTAGGTTACAGGACGTTCTGGCCCAATGTCTTCATTATAGCGCTATTTCCATGTCTCTAACTTCAATAGTTCTCGAGATATTATAAATATGCATATTTAATGAGTTCTATGACCATATATGGTCAACGGATATGTTGGCCAATTCTCTTTTCCATTGCCTTCAATATAGCGTTGGTACCCTGTCTGTACATGCAATACTGCTTGAAATATTAGACATGCATATTTAATGAGTTCTATGACCATATATGGTCAACGGATATGTTGGCCAATTCTCTTTTCTATTGCCTTCAATATAGTGTTTGTTCCATGTTTGTACATGGAATAGCGCTTGAGATATTAGAGACATGCATATTAAATGAGTTCTATGACCATATATGGTCAACGGATATGTTGGCCAATTTTCTTGTCCATTGCCTTCAATATATCATTGGTACCATGTTTATACTTGCAATGGTGCTTGAGATATTGGAGACATGCATATTTAATGAGTTCTATGACCATATATGGTCAACGAATATGTTGGTCAATTTTCTTGTCCATTGCCTTCGGTATACCGTTAGTTCCATGTTTGTACATGCAATAGTGCTTGAGATATTGGAGACATGCATATTTAATGAGTTATATGACCATATATGGTCATTGAAGATGTTGACAATTTCTCTAGTCCAAAGCCTTCAATATAGCAATGGTTCCATGTATGTATGTGCAATAGTGCCAGAGATATTATAGGTATGCATATTTAATGAGGTATATGACCTTATATGGTCAACGAATATGTTGGCTCATTCTCTTGACCATGTCCTTCAATATAGCGTCAGTTTCACGTTTGTACATGCAATAGTGCTTGAGATATAAGAGACATGCATATTTAATGAGTTCTATGACCATATATGGTCAACGAATATTTTGGCCAATTCTCTTGTCCGTTGCCTTCAATATACCGTTAGTTCCATGTTTGTACATGCAATAGTTTTTGAGATACAAGAGAGAATCATATTTAATGAGTTCCAAGATGGCGGCCGAACCACGTGACTAATCGAAAATCTGTTTCAGTCACTTTTAATGGCATGACATGTAGAAGGTATATACAAATTTTCAGGCAAAACGGTCCAGCCGTTTCAGAGAAGAAGTCGTTTGAAGTTGGCGGAAGAATAATAATAATAATAATAATAATAATAATAATAATAATAATAATAATAATAAATATAGCTGCAGAGCAGCTATTAACGGCTTTCAAGAAAAAAGGGCCATAACACCATTAAATTTGGAAAAAAAAGTTTGAAGATTTGATTTGTGCAATGTATATACGTGTAGGTTACACGACGTTCTGACTCAATGCCTTCATTATAGCGCTATTTCCATGTCTCTAACCTCAAAAGTGCTCGATATATTATATATATGCATAACTAATGAGTTCTATGGCCATATATGGTCAACGGATATGTTGGCCAATTCTCTTTTCCATTGCCTTCAATATAGCGTTGATACCCTGTCTGTACATGCAATACTGCTTGAAATATTAGAGACATGCATATTTAATGAGATCTATGACCATATATGGTCAACAGATATGTTGGCCAATTTTCTTTTCTATTTCCTTCAATATAGTGTTTGTTCCATGTTTGTACATGGAATAGCGCTCGAGATATTGGAGACATGCATATTTAATGAGTTCTATGACCATATATGGTCAACGGATATGTTGGCCAATTCTCTTTTCTATTTCCTTCAATATAGTGTTTGTTCCATGTTTGTACATGGAATAGTGCTTCAGATATTAGAGACATGCATATTAAATGAGTTCTATGACCATATATGGTCAACGGATATGTTGGCCAATTTTCTTTCCCAGTTCCTTCAATATAGCATTGGTACCATGTTTATACATGCAACAGTGCTTGAGATATTGGAGACATGCATATTTAATGAGTTATATGACCATATATGGTCAACGAATATGTTGGCCAATTCTCTTTGCTATTGCCTTCAATATAGTGTTAGTTCCATGTTTGTACATGAAATAGCGCTTGAGATATTAGAGACATGCATATTAAATGAGTTCTATGACCATATATGGTCAACGGATATGTTGGCCAATTTTCTTTCTCAGTTCCTTCAATATAGCATTGGTACCATGTTTATACATGCAATAGTGCTTGAGATATTGGAGACATGCATATTTAATGAGTTATATGACCATATATGGTCATGGAACATGTTGACAATTTCTCTTGTCCAAAGCCTTCAATATAGCTATTGTTCCATGTCTGCATGTGCAATAGTGCCTGAGATATTATAGATATGCATATTTAATGAGGTATATGACCTTATATGGTCAACGAATATGTTGGCTCATTCTCTTGACCATTACCTTCAATATAGCCTTAGTTTCACGTTTGTACATGCAATAGTGCTTGAGATATAAGAGACATGCATATTTAATGAGTTCTATGACCATATATGGTCAACGAATATTTTGGCCAATTCTCTTGTCCGTTGCCTTTAATATACCGTTAGTTCCATGTTGGTACATGCAATAGTTTTTGAAATACAAGAGACATGCATATTTAATGAGTTTCAAGATGGCGGCCGAACCACGTGACTAATCGAAAATCTGTTTCAGTCACTTTTAATGGCATGACATGTAGAAGGTATATACAAATTTTCAGGCAAAACGGTCCAGCCGTTTCAGAGAAGAAGTCGTTTGAAGTTGGCGGAAGAATAATAATAATAATAATAATAATAATAATAATAATAATAATAATAATAATAATAAACTTAACAAAAACAATAGGCTTTCAAGCCTGAAGGGACTTGAAAGCCTAATAAACATAACAAAAACAATAGGCTTTCAAGCCTGAAGGGACTTGAAAGCCTAATAATAATAAACATAACAAAAACAATAGGCTTTCAAGCCTGAAGGGACTTGAAAGCCTAATAATAATAAACTTAACAAAAACAATAGGCTTTCAAGCCTGAAGGGACTTGAAAGCCTAAATATTATCTTCTATATATCATATTTATCAGTCCGAGCAGCGTTTATTTATTTATAAACTACTATTAATGACCAATCTCCTTCCCATAGGCCTTTGCGCTTTACGCAATAGTGCCTCTGCCACAGGCAGCCTTCAATGTTGTGGTCAATCACCTCACTACGCACGGCCATTTTCTTGTAGTTGTTACATCTGAAAACGTATTAAAAAAAGTGGAAAAAAAACGTATGTGACATCCGAACTATTTATTAATGTCAGACCTCAGAAAAAACGTAAATACTAACCATTTTATCATGGACTATGTTTTGCAAGGTTATGTTATTGTAGTGAAATGGCGCACGCGATAAACTAAAACTATGGAAAACAGCGTTCTGTGTATGTACATAAGATGGGGAAAGAAACATTAAACACTAAGGGATGTACCATTAGATCTTGGAAGGGGGGTGGTGGTCAGACCAAGGAGAATTTGTTTTGTTACTATACAAATTCCTAATTTAAATTTTTTACACAGAATATGTTTACATTATTTTTTTATTTCTATTATTATTTTTTCTGGATACCTAGTTACGCATTGCCTTAACATACAGCAGTGTGGAAATTCAATATCCTGATGGTTACTACCTTATACTAAAATTGTTTGGATATTTAGAGTACTAACAAATTCTCACTTCTGGTCCAGTTAGACTTAAAATACACCACGAATATTCACTTTTGAGATATAATTTTTGGTATGTGATGGTTCTTGGATATTTCATATTTGTCGTCCTGTATTTTGTTTAGTAATTTGAACTTCCCAGTTCGCGTAAAAGGGAGAGTTTCACGATTTCGACATCGAAAGTGCCTTTGCTTCATTATATGCTGAGGGACGGCCGCTTAGGTATGTGCTCTGTAACTTGCAGCATGAACCTTAAAACGTTAGGTAATCAAACAAAAATGACGCTGTACTAAAGTCCAAAAAGTACGTTCAAGGTCTTCATTTTTGAAGACGATTTGCTCCCTCGCTTCTTCTGCACATTTTATTCGGAATCAGGGTGTGAAACGTCTTAATAAAGTGATTAAATTAACGAAGTGACTTTCGCATAACTTTGTTAACTGCCAAGGTCTTGTAGTTCGAACATATTCGAATATGCAAATGAGTTATATGCATTTGCTTCTATGCTATCGATAAAGAGCCATTGCTCGAAACGTCTAGCTATTTTTAATAGTTATTTAGGACTACGATTACCAAATATTATCTTCAATATATATGCAAAGCTGCTTTGTACAGTGATGATAAGTAACGCGTATCGAACTGTGTGGAATTCGCTTTGTCATACGCCTTACTAGCCGATTTTGACCAGCGTTAATAATTACTCTTGGTTATTCATTTGGATCAGCCCTTCATCTAGCAGTTGCTTTGACACTTTTCTATGACAGCAATGACACTTCCTCGAACGTGACAAGTAGTCGGTAATGTGACACCTTTCTTGTGAGATGGCAACAATGAATCAAAATTTAATACTATAATTTTAGTTACCATAAGAATAATATTGTTATCGTCAGCAACAATTTATATATGCTGTACTCAATGGTTAGTGTACTCATATGTGTATCACCAGTTCTAAATTTGAGAGCGACTTGTAATCGGATTTCAACGTTACCGTAACGCTCCGAATGTGTGGCCTCGCTACGTGGTTAATTTATTAATAAACTATCATGATGTAATAGTTTTGAGCCCCCGCAACAAGCACGAACTGATACCTATCGACAAGTATTGTGTGTGTTTTCAACACCATGGTTATGGTATACTGTAAAATGAGGCGGTTGAATACTCTTCAACGATCAATATTCAATAATTATTCAACGATCTTGTTAACACGCTTCCCTTAGCGGTATATAAAAGGTGCGTTCCCGCCCATGGTGTATTGTTTTCATGAAAATATGAATATAGAGTGTGACAGAACCCCACACCCTCCCCGCGGCTTTCGTTGCCTATGGAAGTTATTTTCGAGTGATCCTGCGGCCGTACTTGCGAGTGAAAGTACAGCAGAAAACACCGCATCTCGAGTGAAAACTCCCATACGCAACGAAAGCCATGGGGAGGGTGTGGGGTTCTGTTATTATTACATATGTTCCATATTTTATTATTTCATATTAAAGAAAGAGCATGCAACAAACCGGGATGGAATTTAGGTCGAGGAAACCCATCGCCCATTAATATGTTCCAAGATAGTGGTACGCCATAGCAACGCGTGTCAGTGTCGAACGCGTGTCACTGTCTGTGTGAAAATAAAATAATCAGACCTCTAATCTGAATCACTGTCCGAATAAATAACTTGTGGACGTATAGTTGGGGCACGACAGAACCAGAACTTGAACTGGGCGACTGTAATACACAGTTTATGTTGAAGTTAAATGTTCCTCCACAGAATTGTGCATTGGCAAACATGACTTTAGTCGACAGCGGTCGTCGCTGAGCTGCACGCTAAAACTTTGTTTGTGATGTTGCTTGCTGGTCGTGGATTGAATGAATCTTGGTTACCGGTTCGGTTAAAACTTTGCCCGTTTGGCGTTCGTAATCTTTATTTGGAACTGAGTAACGCCGCAACGTCGCCAGCAGAAACCTCCTGGTATCTCGAAGTTGATGGTTGCGGCTCCATGTAATCGCTGGTTTTACGACGGGTGCATGGAGGGATCTTCCGAGAGCCCTTCAGAGTTTATAAAACTCAGGTGGTCAACATATATCAAGTTGTCCCAATGGTAGTACTCCATGTGATGTACACCTAATATGCCAACAATGTTGCTGAACGAATTGAACCGAATAAAAATAGCAGACGAACATTTGTTTACAAAATAAAAATAGTTCAGTTGCCAATGGAAATACCATGTTAATTTGCATATCGACCGTGAAAATACCGAAAACATTATTGTATGGGTGATATGCAAATTAGTTTTAGTCAAAATAAGTGACTGCCTAAAAGTACCATTAGTGTTGTTCAAATTTCCCTCGGCAACGATATTCATGTACCCCAAGGGAAAATATCGTACTTCTAAATATTGTTTATTTCTGTTATGTTTCAAAAAACGGTACCCCTGAAAGGACTACTTTGTTTTCTCCCAAACCCAATTTGCATATGAGGTGTGGAAATACCGATTTTGATTTCAGGGACGAATCAAAATAAACTGCAGTAGATATGTAATAAGGACTATTATTTGACACATGAGAAGCGCGGTAAACCCGTTGTTATTCAATTCAACAAAACGTCACTCACTTTTGACTCTCTGACAATCAATACAACCGGGTAATGATACCATCCAAAATGTGTCAAGTAGTCGATGACATCTTTATGACGATGAAAAATCTAAAATTAATACCCAGCAGGTAAAAAAAGTGTATTTATATCACCAGTGATAAAACATTCACGCTCATAACAGTGTGAATACAAATGAGGCCTTCATGTTTAACCACAGTCAGCTGACGTACAAGTATCCACGGGAATTTACATTGATCTCCACATAGAGGGCGTTTGATTCAGTATGCTGCACGCACTGCGGGTTCTCATCCAAGACTGTAAATACAGTAGATATATCGAATATATTGGAGCTAATGAATATTAACGAGCGAGAAAACTAAAGTGAGGCATATATGACTATTAATTTCATGGAAATGTGACGCGTGAATGTTCACTAGGTGCAATTTATCGCATGTCTTTTGGGCCAGACGGAAACGGACTGAGCCAAAAAATCTGTTATTTGTCTGCTCCAAATATGTTAACACGCTTTTCTCTGCGGTATATGAAAGGTGCATTTCCGCCTATGGTGTATTGTTTTCATGAAAATATGAATATAGAAGGACTAATATTTGACACATGACAAGCGCGGCAAACCCGTTGTTATTCAATTCAACGTCATTCCGTAATCACTTTTGACCCTCTGACAATCAATGCAACCGGGTAATGACACCATCCAAAAAGTGACAAGTAGTCGATAATGCCATCTTTCTGACGATGGAAAATCTAAATGTAATATCCCAAAGGTAAAACAAGTAAATTTATATCACCTGTGATAAACTATATACGCTCATAATTGTGTGAATACAAATGAGACCGCCATTTTTAAACACTGTCAGATGGCGTACACGTACCCACGGGAATTTACATTGTTCTCCACGTAGAGGGCGTTTGCTTCAGTATGCTTCCCGTACTTCGGTTTCTCATCCAAGACTGTAAGCTAATTAATATTCACGAGCGACAAAAATAAAGTGAGGCATATATGACTATTAATTTCATGGAAATGTGACGCGTGAATGTTCACTAGATCAATTTGTCGCATGTCGTTTTGGCCAGACGGAAACGGACTGAGCCGAAAAATCTTTTGGACGTTTGCTTCGAATTACCACCAGACTATTAATTATTATTCATGTATGGGCATTTATTTCTGCCTTGCTTCACATACTTCGCATTAATATTCATTACCTTCAATATATCAAATATATCTGTTATGTGGAATGTTTTTAGGGCTGGAGACCAAAAGAAAAATCTGACCGAATCAAACGTCGAGCCGTGTATTTGCATCCGTCATGCTTCACGCACTTCGTGTTTATTTTCTCTATAATATCGGATTTAAAATGGAATATGAGTCTTTCTTTTTCGAAGTATAAGATAACCAGGTGCCGAAACTGGTTACACACTGGACATGGATGGCCACCTATAGTCCTCTTCTCGACGCACAATACCTCATACTTACTGTTTACAATTATATAACGTTGTTTATTTCATAGTAAAAATGAGAACATAACACATCTTAATGATAACATGTTCACGAGCTTCGTCAAAGTAAATACATTATTTTAAATAGAAAACTGATGAAAATAGCATAAATCACATTGTTCTGTTTTATTCTATTTAGTATCCGTAAAGTCTATGTCCCGAGGAGTGTAATGGCGTTGACATCATCGATCCAAATCCACCGGTTGCCCAATTATATCGCATCACATCTTGACATTTTCCGTAATTATATGCAAATAAGCTGTAGTATGGTGATGGATTGTTAATCGATGCAAACTTTCAATAATACACGCTGTCTCTATTTAACATCTCCCGTGATGACCCGTGTTTTATGGCAGGCGAAATTTCTGTTCGGGTAAAATTCGAATTTAATAGCTTACAATCGTCCACTGTTTTTCTTCGTTTGAATGCCGGTTCCCCGCTCACGTTGTCGTCGCATGAACGCTTCTTTTCACTACAGCTTAAATCCAGAGGTTGCTCCGGTAGTCCGGAATTTGGCCCTCTTGTCTTTGGAGAATACATGGCTCTAGAGTGTGCAGGAACAACAGGGTAGTAGTGATGCATATATGGCGGGTAATAATATGGGTTATATTCGTAATAACTATTAAAACTGGGTGCTGGTGGATCTGCATTTCTTTTAGTGGATTTTGGCGTACATTCGCTACTGAAATGAGCTCGCTGAGAAGACTGAAGAATTGAATCCATGGTAAACAAGCTAACTTGCCTATCTGTGAGAGTTGAAGATGTGAGCGGTGGTGTCACGGTTGTCTCCTGCCTTCCTTCTTTTGCTGACATGCTATACCCATAGCCTTCCTCTTTTACATGCACTGTATTGTTCCTTTCACGTCGGTACTTGGCACGTCGGTTTTGAAACCATCTCTGAAAAAGTAAAGAACTCAAATTATCACCTATAGCATATGTACGAATGGGGTGTTAGAATTCGTTGCCATGGTAACTGCATGGGACTCCTCCATGCATGCAGATGACACTCAGCGCCTGAATTGTGTATAAATTAACAATAATACTAGTAGTGTACATACCGTGATTGTGTTAAACTCCAACTCCAGTGCATCTGCTATTTTTTGTCGCTGAGTCGGGTCAGGATACTGTTCCTGTTCGAATACTTGTGTGAGTCCAGTAAGTTGGTAGGCATAGAAAGATGTTCTTCCACGGCCAGTTCTTTTCTGTCTTTTTCTTGTGACGTCACCTGTAGAAAGAATAAGTCAATTAGTGGCTAAATAGGAAGTTGATATTTGTAATACTAATATAATGTACATAAGTTTAGTGCCAAACTTTTAGTAAAACACAATTACGAATACTTACCGTCTAGACTGGACGATGAGTTACTAAGGCTTGGACTGTCGTCTTGGGTACATTCGTCTTCATTTCTAGTTATTGAACCTGATGAGGACAATGAAGAACTTACGGAACTTGGAGTTGAACACCGACTAGATGACCCTGGTGACACGACATACAATGACGTTGGGGAGTCATGGATAGAATCAGACATGGCTTTAGAGCGTTCTTAAATTATTTGGCACAGAAAATGTTATGTTCATCGAAGGTGGGTTTGAACTGATCTTAATAGTGTGTCATTATATAGGGTGCAACATGGGTTAGGTGTTAAACATCGGTAATTAACGCTTACCTCCTTAACTTGTATTGGACCAATGCCTGGACTACTCAGTGTTATGGACGGCCTTTATTGGTCAAGGAGGTGAGATGTTAAAGGCGTGATAATTATTCAGTGGTTTAGTTCAATTGGAATGAATAATTAACATTACTTTGCCTTTTAATTTATATGCAATAGTAAAAGTTTTTAATCACACTTGTATATGCTTTAATGGAATTGCGTTTATTTACTTTTGGAAAAGAGACAGTTCTAGTAATTTGTAACTATGTCTTGAATGCCGAGGAAGTACCTGGGGTTTTACATTTGCTGCCACAATTCCCAGATTCTCCAGTTATTTAATTGACGTCATGAGCTAAACGTAGGTATTTTTTTTGTCTGGTGTCTTGAAAATAGAGTTGTATATCCAAAGCGATTTTTATAGTGAATGTATTTTATTTATTGATAATTGTGGTAGACAAAAACGAATTTATTTCGACCGTGACTAAGTACGGTGTAGTGGGTAAACATGGTCGAAGCCGTGCAACCGTACACGGTAACTATAACGACTAATAATTTTCATTGTATTCATACGTCTGTCTTCTTTCTCTGAAGATGGCTTGTGCTTAGGTATGCACACTTTCCACAGCGACAAACAGCTTCCACTCTTGTCAGATTTCACGGTGGTAATATCATTATCACCATCTATTGTTCAGCACAGAATTATCGTCTTATGTAAGAGATGGACAAGCTAATTGAATTAATTAAACTGAAGCCTCTCATTGGCTATCATAGAATATGAGTACATTGCCTCAAACAATGCAATGACATGTTTAGTAGAAACTTCCGTTAAGTCTGAAAATTATTTCGATGACGGGCATGTTTTAGGGGCATTTCCAACTCTCCGATTGTTTCTACAAAAAAAGACTTAAAGACCGCAACAATTCAGATTTTAAATTAATTTTAAGAAATTTTCGCAACATTATGTTCTTTATAAAACTGGGGTATCGGGACAACTGGGCCGTCTGTACGTTTGAATAATGACGTCACGCATCATCGTATCGTAATGATGATCACGAAGTGTTGTTCGACGGCGGCAATTTGCACACATCGTGCGCTGCATTCTTCTATTTTGTGAGAGTACCTATTTCTCAAGAAATATTGGTTCTCTGTTTCGACCTTCACTGTTGCTCTAATATCTCCAGCCATATAAACGCACAGAATATAATCTCCTTTTAATTAGTGGGAGCACAATCTATCCACAGTCTGTAGAGGGACTGTGGTGGGAGGATCAATGGTCTGACAAAATGATGATACCATGTAAACATGGCATATATGTGATCCCGGGATTAATTTAACTGTCTTTTATATATTATTACGACTGACATTGCTACCCTGAAGTAATGACTAGATAATAATGAGTCGTATTGACGATTGCCACCTACAAGAACAAATCTTAAAGTTGAATTTACTCAGGATTTACTTGAAATGGGGATAAATATTTGCACATGATTACCACACATATAAAACAAAATTGCCAGGCGTTTCATTTGCTTTAAAATAATTATAAACGATTTACAAATTGTAATGCTGGTCTTTTAATTCATACCACCACAGTAGAAACGGCGATGCTACTAAAAGTATCGTCAATGTTTGCATGCTGCCCTCAACGGTATGTGTACCCGTTACATGGTGTATTGTTTTCATTAAAATATGAATATAGAGGGATATTTTTTGGCACACGACAAGCGCGGTAAACCCGTTATAATTTATTTCAACAAACGTCATTCCGTACTCACTTTTGACCCTCTGACAATCAATACAACCGGGCAATGACACCATCGTGTCAAGTAGTCGATAATGCCATCTTTCTGACAATGAAAAATTAATACCCAGAAGGTAAGTAAAACAAGTGTATTTATATCACCTGTGATAAACTATATACGCTCATAACTGTGTGAATACAAATGAGGCCGTCATTTTTAAACACAGTCAGCTGACGTACACGTATCCACGGGAATTTTCATTGTTCTCCACGTAGAGGGCGTTTGCTTCAGTATGCTTCCCGCACTTCGGGTTCTCATCCAAGACTAAACATATTAGATATATCAAATATGTTGTGTGTAATAAATACTCACGAGCGAATGAACTAAAGTGAGGCATATATGACTATTAATTTCATAGAAATGAGTCACGTGAATGTTCGCTAGATGCAATATATCTGATTTGTCGCATGTCATTTTGGCCAGACAAGGACGGACCGAGCCGACAAATTTTTTGGAGGACGTTTGGTCCGATTATCCACCAGTCTATGATTTATTATTCATGTATGGGCATTTATTTCCACTATGCTTCACGTAGTTCATTTCCCTAAATATATACCAAATATATCCGTTATGTGGAATGTTTTTAGGGCCAAGCCGAAAGAAAAACCCGACCGATTTGAACTTTTGTTCTGGTCGAATATCCACGAGACGAATCATGATTTCGGAGAGCCGTGTGTTTGCATCCGTCATGCTTCATGCACTTCGTGTTAATTTTGTGTATAATATCGGATTTAAAATTGGATTTTAGTCTTTCTTTTTCGAAGTATAAGTTGCTGAAACTGGTTACACACTGGACATGGATCGCCACCTATAGTCCACTTCTCGTCGCACAATACCCCATACTCACTGTTTACATTTATTTAACGTTACGTTGTTTATATATTTCATAGTAAAATTGAGAATATAACAACCTTAATGATAACATGTTCACGAGCCTCGTCAAAGTAAATGCCGTATTACATTGGATTTTGATATATCATTTAATACAAATAAATTATTTTAAATAGAAAACTGATGAAAATAACATAAATCCTGAATAAATGACATTTAATCGTAATACATTATTTCCAAATTAGCAATATCGAGTATTTCATATATACTGTGTTTTATATTCAATAAGTAAAAGAACGATCATATTGTTTTGTTTTATTCTATTTAGTATCCATAAGGGCTATGTTCCGCGGGATGTAATGGCGTTGACATCATCGATCCAAATCCACCGGTAGCCCAATCATATCGCATCACGTCTTGACATTTTCCGTAATTATATGCAAATGAGCTGTAGTATGGTGATGGATTATTCATCGATGCAAACTTCGAATAATGCACATCGTCTCTATTTAACATCTCCCGCGATGACCCGTGTTTTATGGCAGGCGTAATTTCTGCTCGGGTAAAATTTAATAGTTTAAAATCGTCCACTATTTTTCTTCGTTTGAATGCCGGCTCCCCGTTCTCGTTGTCGTCGCATGAACGCTTCTTTTCACCACAGCTTAAATCCAGAGGTTGCTCCGATGGTCCCGAATTTGGCGCTCTTGTCTTTGGAGAATACATGGCTCTAGAGTGTGCAGGAACAACGGGGTAGTAGTGATGCATATATGGCGGGTAATAATATGGGTTATAATCGTAATAACTATTAAAACTGGGTACTGGTGATTCTGCATTTTTTAGTGGATTTTGGCGTACAATCGCTACTGAAATGAACTCGAGGTGAGGACTGAAGAATTGAATCCATGGTAAACAAGCTAACTTGCCTATCTGTGAGAGTTGCCTTCCTTCTTTTGCTGACATGCTATATTCATAGCCTTCCTCTTTTACATGCACTGTATTGTTCCTTTCACGTCGGTACTTGGCACGTCGTTTTTGAAACCATCTCTGAAAAAGTAAAGAAATCAAATTATCACCTATAGCATATGTACGAATGGGGTGTTAGAATTCGTTGCCATGGTAACTGCATGGGAATCCTCCATGCGTGTAGATGCGACACTTGGCGCCTGAATTGTGTATAAATTAACAATAATACTAGTAGTGTACATACCGTGATTGTGTCAAACTCCAACTCCAGTGCATCTGCTATTTTTTGGCGCTGAGTCGGGTCAGGATACTGTTCCTGTTCGAATACTTATGTGAGTCCAGTAAGTTGGTAGGCATAGAAAGATGTTCTTCCACGGCCAGTTTGCGTTTCCAGACGGTTCGACGCCATTTATACCTCACACTAGTTATACAATTACTAGTCTGAGTTTAAACAGACCATTTGAGTTGAATGGATGCGATTTTATTGTCGAACGGCAATAACCTCTACTTATACGCCATTGCAGCATAAATCTTGTTTTCTTGTGACGCTCCGACAAAATGCTCTGCCCAAGTATATCCATGCCCGAGAGCTGCTTCCATGTTGTCAGCCATCGCGTAGTATAAATGAACCGATGCCATTAGGAAATCCGTTTGAGGGCGTTGTTCCAGCTCAGGCTGGGTCAGTTTACTCGTGATCGAACGTTTTACTACACGTGTGAACACAATATGTGTGAAATCCTTCCATGTTTACTTACTGGACGCAACTTACGCCTACGTTTTCGACTGAGAACATGGAATATGTATCTAAGTTGTATATGTAATTATAATTTAAGTCAGTTAAGTCGTTCATTGGTATGATATTCACATATGCTCTCTTCTTTCACAGGTTTGGTTTAAAAATAGGCGTCAAAAGGAAAAAAGAACGTCAAAGTCTACATCACGTACGAAACGTAAAAGAAAGAGTTCTTCCAGTTCAGCGCATTGCTTGAACAAAAAGATGAAAGTCGATTGCAAGTTAGAATCGGTTCATGATGGATATTATCAAGAAATGACAACTCATTTTCCTCGGTTTGTCGTGGCCGCGAATAACGAAATGAAACACACCCCTTCAGTTTCTTATTGTCCTCATATTTCTGACGCTACGCAACCCGATTCAGGATCGGCATCGTCAATTGCAGTATCCCAGTACAGTGACGATCAGTCTGCTAACAGAAAACCTGTCCTATATAAACCGTACGATTTGACACCAAGTGATATTCCTTTTATCCAGTCATCGACAACAGAATCAGTGTTCACGCGATCACCGTCAGAACGTGAACATATCAGTGAGCGATTTCAACGTGCTAGAGGTCTATCTTCGTTCGTAACATCATCGACCGAGTCTGCAGTTACCACAGACCCCGCAACCGTCAGTGTACCATTTCGGCACTCACCATTTGCACAATCATCGACTGAACCCATAGTTACATCGGGCCATGGAACTGTCAGCGTACCATCCCAATATTTACTGTTAGCGCAACTACCGACCGAACCTGTAGCTACCACGGACAGTGGAACCGTCAACGTATCATTTCGACATCCCACAGACGTTACATTCAGTGTTCTTGGCTCTCGTCCGGTTACAGTCATATCTTATCTTTCAACGTATTTAGGGGCATATAGTTTTCCAGTTGACCGTTCCACCTACCCACAGGTGCATGAATCTATGGCAAGCATTGACGATTGTTACCTCAACTACCCAACTACAAATGACTATTGTTTGGTAACCCCAGCACAATTTCCAGATGCCACATACTTCTCATAATAGCAGGTTATCGTACATGATTACAAGAAACGTTCGATATCGGGTGCTTACTAAATAAACTCTAGTCGTTTTATTCAATGAATAGTAGTACAGCCGAATGTTTAATTAGAGGTATTTTGTAAGCGACAATTTGTTTTGATATTGCATTATGATGCACATATTGTGTTATTATTCATCGCATCATGAATATTAATCGAGGAAGTTCTTAGCCCATGATACTTCATGATTCAATGTGTTAATTCATAAAACGAAATTATGTGCCTCCATTTATGTAATTTAATGTAATAGCTAAATTATTTTTTCAGGCATCATGCAATAGAAGAATTTTTTTTACATTTTTGTGATATTTATTTCCAAAAAATGGTTAATAAGGCTCCCATTCCCTGTCAATTATAACTTTTGTAGCAGAAGTCTATTCTTGCTGTGCCTACCTATATCCTGTGCTTTCTTTAAAGAAACAATAAAACGATATTCATTAGCCACTCCTTGCATGGCCTTATTGTTAACATACATTTACATATTGAGTTATTGCAGATGGATGAGTTACACTGCATATTCAGCTTATGAATAGTCTGTCAAAAAATCTGTCAAAAACACAACCTTCATTGCTGAACGATAGCTTGATATGTAGGCGTTAGTAGCGCTCTCGTGGGCCAAACGGTGTCAGACCTTGGGTTTGGCGTTGGCTGGTTCTCGACTCAAGTGTCATGGCGTACCGAGCCACAAGAGGCCGGTAACTAGTTGTTGCTTGTTCGATTTCCCTTGATTACCTGATGTCAGCACTTACGCTCGTGGCCGTTCAGGGGTTTCCTCATTCTCTTTACCAGAGTTCCTTGCGGTTAGACCAATGAAAGTATCAATCTCCTACCCATAGGTCTTTGCGCAGGGATCTGCCAACGCTGGTCGTCGCCGGTTGCTAGCGACCGGCACTCAGAATTTCCGACCAGGACAAAAAGTTGGCGACCAGCACTATTCTATTTGTTTATGTCGGCCACTGGACCATCATTCTATTGTCCTTGTTGGTTTTAACACACAACACAATGCAAAAAAATTAACACATAACAAAACTTGAAAGAAGATACCGCTGTTCAAAATCAACGTACACGTGTGATACGGCCTAATGTGTTTTTGTTTTAACCTTCGATTGACATTCTGTCAGTTTTAACAAACGAACCAGATCGGAGTACGTCGTACATCAAGATAATGGAAGGGGAGACAGTGATAAATACACAGAAGGAAGGATTACCATTGCAAATAGTTCAGTTGCCAATGGAAATACCATGTTAATTTGCATATCGACCGTGAAAATACCGAAAACATTATTGTATGGGTGATATGCAAATTAGTTTTAGTCAAAATAAGTGACTGCCTAAAAGTACCATTAGTGTTGTTCAAATTTCCCTCCTCAAAGATATTCATGTACCCCAAGGGAAAAATATCGTACTTCTAAATATTGTTTATTTTTGTTATGTTTCAAAAAACGGTACCCCTGAAAGGTCTACTTTGTTTTCTCCCAAACCCAATTTGCATATGGGGTGTGGAAATACCGATTTGATTTTAGGGACGAATCAAAATAAACTGCAGTAGATATGTAATAAGGACTATTATTTGATACATGAGAAGCGCGGTAAACCCGTTGTTATTCAATTCATCAAAACGTCACTCACTTTTGACTCTCTGACAATCAATACAACCGGGTAATGATACCATCCAAAATGTGTCAAGTAGTCGATGACATCTTTATGACGATGAAAAATCTAAAATTAATACGCAAGAAGGTAAAACAAGTGTATTTATATCACCAGTGATAAAACATTCACGCTCATAACAGTGTGAATACAAATGAGGCCTTCATGTTTAACCACAGTCAGCTGACGTACACGTATCCACGGGAATTTACATAGATCTCCACGTAGAGGGCGTTTCCTTCAGTGTGCTTCCCGCACTTCGGGTTCTCATCCAAGACTGTAAATACACAAGTAACCTGTAGAATACTGTGTGGGTAATATTTTTTATATTGATTTTTGTTGCATTTGCAGCAAATAGTTACCAAACAATGAGAAATCTATAGGATTGAATATACCCCACAGCTGGTTTCACATGCATTGTTCATAGTTCATATGGTGCTTACACCAGGTTTTAATTACAGCACCTAGGCGGTATGTGGTTACAGCTTAAAAAAGGAACGTGCAACAAACCGGGATAGAAATTTAGGTCGGGGAACCCAATTGCCCATTAATATGCTCCAAGACAGTGCTGCGACCTAGCAACGCTTATCAGTGTAGAACGCGTGTCGCTGTTCGTGTGAAAATAAAATAATCAGACGTCTAATTTGAGTCATTGTCCGAATAAATAACTCGTGGATGTTTAAGCGCGGTGTTCGTAGCGCAGCGCGTGTTCGAATTTCATGTAAATAAGCAATGTATTTTACACGCGTTATATACATTGCTATGACTGTCGCCCTTTAGTTGGGACCACGACAGAACCAGAACATAAACTGGGCGAATACGATACACGGTTCATGTTGAAGTTAAAAGTTCCTCCACAGATCTGTGCATTGGCAAACATGCCGTGCAACTGCGGTACTCCACTGGCGGAATGACTTTCGTTGACATCGGTCGTCGCTGACTCGTGAGCTGCACACTACAACTTCGTTTGTGATGTTGCTTGCTGGTCGTGGATAGACTGAGTCTTGGTTACCGGTTAAATGTTGCTAATTTGGCGTTGGTAATCTTTATTTGGAACTGAGTAACGCCGCAACGTCGCCAGCAGAAATCTCATGGTATATCGATTTTGATGGTTGCGGCTCCATATTAATCGGAGATTTTACTGCGGGTCCAGGCAGCGGGTGGATCTTCCGAGAGCCCTTCAAGATTTATAAAACTCAGTTTCCAGGTGGTCAACCAACATTAAGTTCTCCTAATCCTAGTATTCTATGTGATGTACATCTAACATGCCAAAAATGCTGGTGAACGATTTGAACCTGACAAAAATACTTGAAATAGATACCAGGAAGGGGAGGGGGGTAAAAGAAAAGTTATATAACATTTCATTATTCAATAATTTATTACCAAACGCTTCAGCGTGGTTTGTTTTCAGGGGTGGGTGATACCAAGGTGGAAAATGGGTGCACATATGGGTGTAATTCCTGGAATTGCAATAGAGAGGGTTCAGGCCAAAATACAATATATAGTGTTTCCATGTTTCGTCTGATATTTCTGTGGTATTCTGCTGCTGTAAATAATGCAAAATTTGTTCCGAAATTCAGTGTGTTGTGTACACTCCAGAGTTATTCGTTTTTTGCTCTTAAACACCCCTATTTTTTAATGGCAGAGTCAAATAGTTTCACTCCCACTGGGAAATCTGCATTGTTGCTTTGAATGAGAGCTAATTAAACACATTTTCCAGACCGGCGAAAGTGTAGGCAACAGCCAATTTTAACAGCCTGTCACGTGATTTTACTCTGAATGTCAACATGAAAAGAGACTAGTCCATTTTACGCAGGAATAATTGGGAGTAGAATATGTGAGGGATAGTATCAACAGAGATGTGTATACTGAAAAGTAACATCTATCCTTCTTTACCATCGCTGAACATTTCTGTTTTAGTATACTGGTTTGAAAATGTTGACTTTGCATGATTTGCATGATGTTATTTTCTTAACTGAAACTCCCCTATTGATTGAATGCCGGGTTTGAAGAAGAACGGCACACCACGTGATTCGTTTGAATACAATGGTGAAAGGTTGACACACATTTCTGTTGAAGTTAAAAGTTCCTCCACAGAATTGTGCATTGGCAAACATGCCATGCTTCTGCGGTATTCCACTGGCGGGATGACTTTTGTCGCTGAGCTGCACGCTACAACTTCGTGATGTAACTTGTTAGCAGTGGATTGAATGAATCTTGATTACCGGTTAAAATGTTGCCCATTTGGCGTTGGTAATCTTTATTTGGAATAGGGTAACGTCGCAACGTCGCCAGCAGAAACCTCCTGGTACTTTGATCTTGATGGTTGCGCCTCCATGGCAATCGCTAGTTTTACTGTCTTCCGAGAGCCCTTCCGGTTTTATAAAACTCAACATACACCAAGTTCTCTCAATCGTAGTATTCCATGTGATGTACACTTGATATATATGCCAAAAATGTTGCTGAGCGATTTGAACTGGATAAAAATAGCAGACGAAAATTTGTATACAAAATAAAAGTAGTCCGGTTGCCAATGAAAACAAGCCGATAGGCTGGTTGGCGTTGCTAGGACATGAACGTGAAGTTAACGCCGGTTTATAACTAAAACCGGGCACCGTATACGAAGTTCGCAAAAAACATTCAGTCTTTAGAAGTCACTTTATTTTATTGCTAGAACGTATTCTGCCGTTAAATGTATTATTTCCGACCGTTTTGCGATAGTATTTTCTAGATTGGAGGCAGCATTTACATTTCATTCAAAGTTCAAAGTTGCTTTGAGATTACGTTGATACAGTGTAACAATGTCGGCGCCGGTGTGCAACGTAGCCAAAATAAAATGCATAATCATTTAAACACTGCTATTACAAGACTGGTATTACTGCTCAAATTGACTAAGTGTTCAAAACGTCATAAAAAAGACGCCGCCGACGGTGCGCGTCGCACAATCTTTTTGCTAGCTGTCAAACAACTTGTCAAGTCAAAAGATCTACGCGCCAAAGTGAAAAGGTTGACGCACGAAAAATAAAAGTCAACCCGCCAACCGTCTCCACTCTAAAGCACGCCCACAGAATAAATAAGTTTATCTGCGTTGCTTCTCACGATATCCGACCAGAAATATGGCTAATACTGTTACTGCCACCGGTAAAATATTGAAGAGACGGTCAAAAACATCAGAGGTTGAAAATATGATTGTTAACGAAATTATATTGTGTGGCGGTAATCCGATCACTGGTCATTTTTCTTCTTTTCGTGAAATAGCAGAAAAGTTTCGTTTCACCGACAAGGAGATCCGCAAAATATGGCGAAGTGTATTATTATGCAGAGCAAGCAAAGACAACAGACGATATTACTATAACAATTTGAGCAGTAAAGTTGGCGCGAAAGTATTAAAAAAACAGTTTCTGGCTGTTACCATGGTAGCTGTGGGCCAGGATTAGTGACGGTACGACCTGCCTGTCATGTATGAACAAAATTAGCCAAGAGAGGAGTTAAAAGCTGTTGCTGGTGAAAAGTTACCCCAACGTTGGGGTCCATTTTCTCGGTAATGAAAATAGACATACAAAAACAGTAAATTGTTGCCCACATTCAAGCTGTGCTTTTCAATCATGGAAATGTAGGGTGTGATACATTTGGCGTGAAGGTATTAAAAGAATCAGTTTTTGGCTGTTGCCATGGAAACGGTGGTCAGAATTTGTTTTAGGATTTTACAAAAAGTAACTTTGTGCCCACACTCAAGCTAAGTAAAATGAGCTATGTCTGAGATGTTGTATCCTAAATTTGTTGGAGGAGATACATTTAGCACGAAGCTATCAAAAAATCAGTTTTTTTTTACTGTTGCTATGGCAACGGTGGGCAAATTTTTTCTCCAGATTTTTTTATGATGAAGGTGTGACCTACCTGCTAAGTTTGAGCGAAATCGGCCAAGCCAAGACACCCAACAGTGATTGGAAGAGCAATCCCAGTGTAGCGGAATGCCAATACCATGTTCATTTGCATATTGACCGTACCATTACTTTTGTTCAAAATTTATTTTAGTCGGCAAGTATATTCATGTACCCAATGGTAAAATATCGTACTTCTAAATATAGTTTATTTTTGCTGTTTCGAAAAACGCTACTTTTGAAATGACTAATTTGTTTGCTCTCGGACCTCATTTGCATATGTGGTGTGGAAATACCGATTTTGATTTCAGGTACGAATCAAAATAAACTGCAGTACATATGTAATAATGTGAAATACTTCATTTTCACTGTAAACATTTTTCCATAAAATAAATTCCAGTGAAAATGCCATTTTCCTCATACTCTATTGAGACTTGACACAGCACAGTGAAAATTGGATTCACATGTAATGCTTGAAAACGAAAATAAATTAAGTGAAATTCTATGTGACTTCATGAGAGTTGGAAATGAACAAATTATATGAAATCCAACCCTACCACTCCATACACAATGTAAACTGCACCCTCAAAACATCCTTTCACCAGTGTATTTTATTTGACTTCAGGAGAAATTGAAATAAACAAATTATATGACAACGAACTTAATTATAATTTCAGCTTCTAGTTCAGCACTGGTTAAATAAACTACCTCGTCTGTATGCCAACTTGAAGTTATTCAGTGCCTACACCAGTGACTTCAAAGTCTATGTTTCAATCCGAGGAATTTCACTTGCTATTAATTGCATTGGAGTGCCAGTCTTTTATTTTTTATTGCAATGTCAATTTCTTGCGATTACTCGGAACATGAAGCTGTAACCACAGACCGTCTAGGTGCTGTAATTAAATCCTTGTATAAGCCCCTGGTTAGACAGTCTTGAACTATGCATGTGAAGCCAGCTGAGAGATAAATCCAATCCAATAGATTTCTCATTGTTTGGTAACTATTTGCTGCAAATGCAACAAAAATCAATATAAAAATATTCCCCACATTCTACATTCTACAGGTTACTTGTTAAAATACATAAGTTTGTCCAACTCCCTGTGATACAACACCTCAGACATAGCTCATTGTACTCGGCTTGAGTGTGGGCAAAAAGTTATTATTTGAATTTTTGATATCTTTTTCATTAATGAGAAAGTTGACCCCGAAGTTAGAGTAACTGTTCAGCAGGAATGGCAAAACGGTTGGAAATAATACATTTAACGGCTGAATACGTCCTAACAATAAAATAAAGTGGCTTCTAATGACTGCCATGTTATTTTGCGAACCTCGTATAAGGTGCCCGGTTTTAGTTATAAACAGACGTTATCTTCACGTTCATGTCCTACCATGATAACAACCAATCTGATTAAAATAAGATCCTGGTTGGCTTAATTTTTTTTAATTTTTTTTTGATATAATTACTATAATTATTATTTATTTTAATTATTTACTATAATTATTATTATTTATTTTAATTATTTTTTAACGTTACAATTATTTTGCTGCAAGAATGGTTTTGTTCGTGAAAGCCACCTGCAGCAAAATAATTGTAACGTCAACAATAATTAAATAAATAATAATTATTGTAAATAATTAAAATAAA
This sequence comes from Saccoglossus kowalevskii, assembly GCF_978046115.1. Taxonomy (NCBI): domain Eukaryota; kingdom Metazoa; phylum Hemichordata; class Enteropneusta; family Harrimaniidae; genus Saccoglossus; species Saccoglossus kowalevskii. Next base: position 37,758,114 of record NC_140643.1, on the reverse strand, counting down.
TAATAATTATAGTAATTATATAAAAAAAAAATTAAAAAAAAAATTAAGCCAACCAGGATCTTATTTTAATCAGATTGGATAACAGCCGAAAACATATTGCTTGTTTTTTACCGGTTTTTATTGGCAACCGAAGTATTTTTATTTTGTAAACAAATTTTCGTCTGCTATTTGTATTCAGTTCAAATCGTTCAGCCAAATTTTTGGCATATTAGGTGTACATCACATGGAATACTACGATTGAGAGAACTTGATGTATGTTGACTGATTTTTATCATAGTACGAAGTACCAGGAAGTTACTCAGTTCCAAATAAAGATTACCAACGTCAAATGAGCAACATTTGACTGGTAATCAAGATTCATGTAATCCATGGCTAACAAGCAACATCACAAGCGAAGTTGTAGCATGCAGTACTAGTAAGTCATCCCGTCAGAGGAGTGCCGCAGTCACACGCCATGTTTGCCATCAGCATTGTATTCAAACGAATCACGTGGTGTGCCGTTCTCGTTCAAACCCGGGATTCGATCAATAGGGGAGTCCCAGTAAAAAAAAAAAAAACACATTGCAAATCATGCAAGTTCAACATTTTCAAACCAATATACTAAAACAGAAATGCTCAGAGATGCAAAAGAAGGATAGATATTACTTTTCAGTATACACATCTCTGTTGATACTATCCCTCACATATTCTACTCCCAATTATTCCTGCGTAAAATGGACTAGTCCCTTTTCATGTTGACATTCAGACTAAAATCACGTGACAGGCTGTTAAAATTGGCTGTTGCATACACTTTCGCCGGTCTGGAAAATGTGTTTAATTAGCTCTCATTCAAAGCAACAATGCAGATTTCCCAGTGGGAGTGAGACTATTCGACTCTGCCACTAAAAAATAGGGGTGTTTTCAGCAAAAAACGAATAACCCTGGAATACACACAATATACTGAATTTCGGAACAAATCGTGCATTACTTACAGAAGCAGAATACCACAGAAATATCAGACGAAACATGAAAACACTGTATATTGTATTTCAGCCTGAACCCTCTCTATTGCAATTCAAGGAATTAACCCCATATGTGCATCCATTTCCCACCTTGGTATCACCCACCCCTGAAAACAAACTCTCAATACCACGCTGAAGCGTTTGGTAATAAAATGTATCGAATATATTGGAGCTAATGAATATTAACAAGCGCGGCAAACCCGTTATTATTCAATTCAACAAAACGTCATTTCGTACTCACTTTTGACCCACTGACAATCAATACAACCGGGTAATGACACCATCCAAAACGTATCAAGTAGTCGATAATGCCACTTTTCTGACAATGAAAAATCTAAATGTAACACCCAGAAGGTAAAACAAGTATATTTATATCACCAGTGATAAAAAATTCACGCTCATAATTGTGTGAATACAAATGAGGCCGTCATTTTTAAACACTGTCAGCTGGCGTACACGTATCCACGGGAATTTACATTGTTCTCCACGTAGAGGGCGTTTGCTTCAGTATGCTTCGGTTTCTCATCCAAGACTGTAAGCTAATGAATATTAACGAGCGACAAAACTAAAGTGAGGCATATATGACTATTAATTTCATGGAAATTTGACACGTGAATATTCACTAGATCAATTTATCGCATGTCTTTTTGCCCAGACGGAAACGGACTGAGCCGAAAATTTGTTTGGACGTTTGCTCCGATTTACCACCAGACTATTAATTATTATTCATGTATGGGCATTTATTTCTGCCTTGCTTCACATACTTGCATTAATATTCATTACCCTCAATATATCAAATATATCCGTTATGTGGAATGTTTTTAGGGCTGGAGACCGAAAGAAAAATCTGACCGAATCAAACGTCGAGCCGTGTATTTGCATCCGTCATGCTTCACGCACTTCGTGTTTATTTACTCTATAATATCGGATTTAAAATGGAATTTCAGTCTTTCTTTTTCGAAGTAGGAGTTAAGCCAGGTGCCGAAACTGGTTACACATTGGACACCTATAGTCCACTTCTCGTCGCACAATATCCCATACTCACTGTATACATTTATTTAACGTTGTTTATTTCATAGTAAAAATGAGAACATAACAAATCTTAATGATAACATGTTCACGTGCCTCGTCAAAGTAAATGCCGTATTACATTGAATTTTGACATTTAGTACAAATAAATTAGTTTAAATTGAAATGAGAAAACTGACGAAAATAACATAAATCCTGAATAAATTACATTTAATCGTAATACATTATTTCCAAATTAGCAATATCGAGTATTTCATATATACTGTGCTTTTAATTCAAGATGGAGCATAACGAAAATAGCATTGTCCTGACGAATGTAATGGCGTTGACGTCATCGATCCAAATCCATCGGTAGCCCAATCATATCGCATCACATCTTGGCATTTTCCGTAATTATATGCAAATGAGCTGTAGTATGGTGATGGATTATTCATCGATGCAAACTTCGAATAATACATGCTGTCTCTATTCAACATATCCCGTGATGACCTATGTTTTATGGTAGGCAAAATTTCTGCTCGGGTAAAATTCGATTTTAACAGTTTACCATCGTCCGCTATTTTTCTTCGTTTGAATGCCGGCTCCCCGTCCTCGTTGTCGTCGCATGAACGCTTCTTTTCACCACAGCTTAAATCCAGAGGTTGCTCCGGTGGTCCCGAATTTGGCGCTCTTGTCTTTGGAGAATACATGGCTCTAGAGTGTGCAGGAACAACAGGGTAGTAGTGATGCATATATGGCGGGTAATAATATGGGGTATATTCGTAATAACTATTAAAACTGGGTGCTGGTGGATCTGCATTTCTTTTAGTGGATTTTGGCGTAGATTCGCTACTGAAATGTGCTCGAGGAGTGGGCTGAAGAATTGAATCCATGGTAAACAAGCTAACTTGTCTATTTGTGAGAGTTGAAGATGTGGGCGGTGGTGTCCCGGGTGTCTCCTGCCTTCCTTCTTTTGCTGACATGCTATATCCATAGCCTTCCTCTTTTACATGCACTGTATTGTTCCTTTCACGTCGGTACTTGGCACGTCGGTTTTGAAACCATCTCTGAAAAGATAAAGAAATGAAATTATCACCTATTGCATATGTACGAATGGGATGTTGTTTGAATTCGTCGTCATGGTAACTGCATGGGACTCCTCCATGCGTGCAGATGACACTAAGCGCCTGAATTGTGTATAAATTAACAATAATACTAGTAGTGTACATACCGTGATTGTGTCAAACTCCAACTCCAGTGCATCTGCTATTTTTTGTCGCTGAGCGGGGTCGGGATACTGTTCCTGTTCGAATACTTGTGTGAGTCCAGTAAGTTGGTAGGCATAGAAAGATGTTCTTCCACGGCCAGTTCTTTTCTGTCTTTTTCTTGTGACGTCACCTGTAGAAAGAATAAGTCAATTAGTGGCTAAATAGGAAGTTGATATTTGTAATACTAATACAATGTACATAAGTTTAGTGCCAAACTTTTAGTAAAACACAATTACGAATAGTGTACTTACCGTCTAGACTGGACGATGAGTTACTAAGGCTTGGGCTGTCGTCTCGGGTACATTCATCTTCGTTTCCAGTTATTGAACCTGATGAGGACAATGAAGAACATACGGAACTTGGAGTTGAACACCGACTAGATGACCCTGGAGACACGGCATACAATGACGTTGGGGAGTCATGGATGGAATCAGACATGGCTTTAGAGCGTTATTTGGCACACAAGATGTTATGTTCATCGAAGGTTGGTTTGAACTGATCTTGAATGTGTGTCATTATATAGGGTGCAACACGGGTTAGGTGTTAAATCTCGGTAATTAACGCTTACCTCCTTAACTTGTATTGGACCAATGCCTGGACTACTTAATATATTTATGAACAGCCCTCATTGGTCAAGGAGGTGAGGTGTTAAAGGCGTGATAATTATTCAGTGGCTTCGTTCAGCTGGAATGAATAATTAACATTACTTTGTCTATAATTTGTTTTGACTCTTTATTTCGACTAAATACAGTGTAGACGGTAAAGCCGTGCAACCGAACATGATTACTGTAACGAATAATAATTATATTCATACGTCTGTCTGTTTTTTCTCTCTGAAGATGACTTGTCCTTATGTATTCATACTTTCCGAAGAGATAAATGACTTCCATTCTTGCCACATTTTGTTACTCTCGCCATCTATTGTTCAGCATAGGATTATCGTCTTACTCACGTAAGAGATGGACGAGATAACTGAATTAACTACTACTGATGGCTCTCATTGGCCATCGTAGAATTTGAGTACCGTGTTAAACAATGAAATGACATGCCTAGTAAAAAATTCATTGAGAGGCATTTTTGGGGCATTTCCAGCTGTCCGATCGTTTTTATAAAAAAGGTCGCAAACTTACGAATTACATACCGACTATTTTTATAGGCCGTCGGAGCAGTAGCTGTTTTTTACCCTCTGGCAATCAACGTAATGACACCACTCGTTCGTCTCCGACAAAATGATGATGCCAGCAAACCTATCATATGTGTGATACCCGGATTAACTCAGTTGTCTTTTATATATTATTACGACTGAGATGCCTACCTTGAAGTAAAAACTGTATAATAATAAGTCGTGTTGACGATTGCCACCAACAACTGAAGAACAAGTCTGACAGTTGAATTTACTCAGGATTTACTCGAAATGGAGATAAATACTTGCACATGATTACCACACATATAAAACAAAATGGTCAGACGTTTCGTTTGCTTTGAATTAATTATAATCGATTTACAAATTGTTATGCTGGTCTTTTAATTCATGCCACCACAGTAGAAGTACTGTGATGCATGCTGCCCTCAACGGTAAGCACCCGTTACAGGCGTTGTCGTACCTTTAGGGTTACACAGAGTTTTGGATATGTTCTGGCTGAGTTCATGTTTCAGCCACGTGTCCAGCGCTAATTACACCCTGTTAATCAATTGGACCAGCCCTTCATCCAGTAGTTGCTTTGACATTTTTCTATGACAGCAATGACACTTCCTCGAACGTGACAAGTAGTCGGTAATGTGACACCTTTCTTGTGAGATGGCAACAAAGAATCAAAATTTAATACTATAATTTTAGTTACCATAAGAATAATATTGATATCATGAGCAACAATATATGTCATTATATGCTGTGCTCAATGGTAAGTGTACTAATATGTGTATCATGAGTTAGAAAGTTGAGAAGCGACGGTAACGCACCGAATGTGTGGCTTCGCAACGTGGCTAAATTATTAACAAACGTGTGAAGTAGTTCAAGTGACAGTACTCCATCGACCTTTCTCGCAGAAGCAAACTAAATGATATCTATAGTAACACATTTAACAGTTTTTGCAACGAAATACTAGTTTTAGCACAATGGATAATATTTCCTACGATTTCTATGTTCCGTGATTTATAATTTTTAATTTTTAATCCGCTGTTTCCATAATTTTCACATATCGCGATTTGCAACGTGCAACATGTCCGGATGTTTACAAATATAAACCACTGTGTGCTTTCACTTTCGAGCCCAGGTATAACTCCAGCTTGTGATGTAATAATTGTGAGCGCCCGCAACAAGCATGGACTTATACATATCGACAAGTATTGTGTGTGTTTTTTGCAGCACTATAGTTATGGTATACTGGAAAATACTTTTTTAGGTGGAATTAATTTTCGCCGCAAATATATTTTGGCTGTGTGAAATTTATTTTCATTGACACTTCATTGAATGGATAATACAGGAAAAATACACTGGATTGTATTTCTATCTGTTCATCAAAAAAAAAAAATTCAAATGAAGATACATTACTTTACAGTATATGCTGGTATACTATTCAACTTGACTTTCCTTCACACATTGAAAGCGTGACCTGTCCATTCTCACTCAGTTATTCCATTACGTTGCCCTATGGCTCTGACAATCAACGAGAGAGATGAATGGGCCCTCTTAACTTGTCAAGCAGTGTAGACGCCTCATTCACGACCTGGTGACACCGATCAATAAAATATCCATGAAGTCAATGAAAGAAGACGATGCCATTAACAACTATTACTTTTAACATATCCCCTATCAAATTAGCGTAAACTATAACGCGTATTTCATCAGTTTATCTTTAAACTGTTTATCCTATTACAGTCGCTGAAACAGCCCGAGACATCATGTAATTTCCATGAACACTCAACCGGTCGGTCGGTAATTGTGACTTCATGTCAGTGATTATGGGCCTCGACACTCGTACAAGTTTAATCAACTCTAGAGGAATACTGTCACTTGACGCATCGTGATAAGCGTGATATTTAAGCAATATAGAATCTCAGACTACGAAAATAAAAGAGGACATAGATGGAATGTTTCAATATTACTATTTTAGATGCGCTTACCAAAAATTAATTCAGAATTAATGTAACGTAGTAACAACCACGAACTAGTAGAATAACAATATATGACGTACTTTCGAACATTCATTTTTCCCTAGTAATTTAAACAAAATTGAATAATCACGAAAAATAATTAAAAACAAAACAAAATAATGTTGGCATGTGTAATGTTTCGGACTATATCCCCACTGTCAGACTGTACTGTCACTGTATGTATCGAGCTGTACTGTCACGGTCATTGTCGGGCTGTCGGCCACAGTCTGCGTCGGACTGGGTAGCTTGGGTATATTGCTCCCCCCCCCCCCAAAATAAAAATGGCAAGTTTTATTTTATCAAGACATCTCGGTGCTTTTTGGGGATGACTTGTCATTACTAACACATTTTTTATATCGCGTTGGTCGAATGAAAGGAGACCAGATAGAGTTCCTTCTCTTCGCGAATTTCAAGGTGGCAACGCATTATCACCTTGTATTATTTGACGGAGATTGTCACTTGACGCAATAGATAATAGGTGGACGGGCTAATTGAATTAATTATTCAGTTCCAGTAAACCGAGGCCCCTGATTGGTTAACATGGTATTTAACACCTCGTGAGTCAATGCAGACTGTCCACGCCTGGTAAATGGCCGAGATATTGGTTTAATAAGTGTTAAGGATGTCAGCATAAATTATCGCGTGATTTAACACCTCTTGGGCGATGCACTGTATATAATGCTAGGCTTTGTTAGCAAGAATCAGATCAAATTCAACTTCTGTGGACCTAACATCTTTTGTACGAAATAGATTTACAGTGCTCTAAAACCATGGCTGATTCTATCCAAGACAGTCAATCTCGTTCAACGCCATTGTGTACTGTGTCTCCAGGGTCATCGAGTCGGTGTTCAACTCCAAGTTCTGCAACTTCCTCGTTGATCTCACCGCTACCAAGTGCGAGTGATAATGATGATTGCAGCCGAGACGGCAGTCCGAGTCTTAGTAACTCATCGTCCAGTCTAAACGGTAAGGTTTCGTAATTGTGTTCTACTATAAATAATAGTGGTTCTACATTAGATCTTTTGCATTTAGTACATACATATTTCTGTCCGATAAAAAACTGAATCGTAATGTTTAATCTACAGGTGATAGCAAAAGGAAGAGAATTAATAAAACCAGTCGTGCCCGACGAACCTCTTTCTATGCCTACCAACTCACTGGACTCACGCAAGTATTTGATCAGGAACAGTATCCCGACCCCGCTCAGCGCCAAAAAATAGCAGATGCATTGGAGTTGGACTTTGATACAATCACGGTATGTGTATTTTTTTTGAGAGTTTATTTACCGATCGTTCCACGCTACTATGCGTTCCACCATGGTCATGTAACTCTGTGGTTCAATCAACGCCCATGCACATTTTGTAACAAATGAATGTATATATGTTTTATATTGTGTATCGCCTGTATTGTATCTAGGACTATGCCAGGATTATCTTCGGGGGGGGGGGGGGGTAGTCTGATTTATGTTGTAATTTGATTTGATTACCTTTTCAGAGATGGTTTCAAAACCGACGTGCTAAGTACCGACGCGACAGGAACAATGTAGTAGCGGTGAAGGAGGAACCGGTGCACGAATCTGTCATGCCAGTCGAAGAAAAAGAGCAAGGGACAACAACACCTCCACCACCCCCTGTCGCTTCTACAGTAAGCTCGTTTGCCATGGATTCGATTCTCCAGCCTTCGCCGCCTAGTCGACCACATTCTATTAGTAAAGAATCCTATGCAGAAGATGCAGATCCGCCAGCACCCGGTGTTAATAGTTACTATGAATATCATCCATATTATTACCCAGCATATATGTATCACTACTACCCTGTTGTTCCTGCACATTCTCAAGGCATGGTTTCCCCCAAGACAAGAGGACCAAATTCGGGACCACCGGAGCAACCTTTAGATTTAAGTTGCAGTGAAAAGAAGCGAAAATGTGACGACAAAGAAAACGCGGAGCCGGCATCCAAAAGAAGAAAAGTAGTGGAAGATTGCAAATCGGATTTTACGCTAACAAAAACAGAGATTGCACCAGCAATAAAATACGGGCCACCACAGGAGACGTCAAAAAGAGACAGTATGTATTATTCGAAGTTGCGATCAATGTACAACCCATCACCATACTACAATCCAGTTGCGTATAACTACGGAAAGTACCAAGATATTGTGCGACACGATTTGGCCACCCCTGGATTTGTTCCGATGACGTCGACACCGGTACATTCCTTAGAATATGGTAGACCATATGGTTACCAGTATTAACCGAACAATCTTAATGGTGTTGTGTACGAACAATCACAATGTTTATGCCTTAACTAAAACTTGTATTTATTCCCTGATATTTACGGTTAGGTTAGTTATGTATATTTATATCAAAGCATGCTTTAAACAAATCTCAATTTTAATGAGTTTCTAAATTAAATATTATTAAAGATGCCAATTTATTCACGATTTATGCTATTTACTTCTATGTTTAAAATTTAATTAACAGTTAGATGTAAAGAATTTAAATTCATATGTGATCATTACCATTATTAATACTATATGATGTATTTATTGATACTCAAACTGAGAGTTTTGCTTTCTGTACAAAACCTTGCTTGAAATAAACAACGTTATATAACAGTGTATGTACAGTGTTTTTGAGGTGTTGTGTAGAAAAAGGGCGCTAATCTGTGCCGTGAAAGTTTCCATTGTTCCCTCAAAGATATGTGTCGCAATCTATTCATATCATGGGGGGGGGGGGTTACAAAACTGGAAGTTATTTTCACGAGTGATGCAGTGTATCCTGCGGCCGTACTTTCACGAGCGAAGCGAGTGAAAGTACAGCAGAATACACCGCATCTCGAGTGAAAATAACTTCCATACGCAACGAAAGCCATGGGGAGAGTGTGAGGTTCTGTTATTATTACATATGTTCCATACTTGATTATTTCGTATTAAAGAAATATTGTGCAAACCGGGATGGAATTTAGGTCGGGGAACCCCATCGCCCATTAATATGTTCCAATATAAGTGTTACGCCCTAGCAGCGCGTGTCAGTGTAGAACGCGCCCGGAGAACGCGAGTCACTGTTTGTTTGAAATTAAAATAATCAGACGTCTAATCTGAGTCACTGTCCGATTAAATAACTCGTTGACGTTTAGTTGGGACCACGGCAGAACCAGAACTTGAACTGAACGACTATGATACACAGTTTATGTTGAAGTTAAAAGTTCCGCCACAGAACTGTGCATTGGCAAACATGCCGTGCAACTGCGGTACTCCACAGACGGGATGACTTTTGTCGACAGCGGTTGTCGCTTAGCTGCACGCTACAACTTCGTGTGTGATGTTGCTTGCTGGTCGTGGATTGACTGAGTCTTGATTACCGGTTGAAATGTTGCTCTTTTGGCGTTGGTAATTTTTATTTGGAACTGAGTAACGCCGCAACGTCACCAGCAGAAACCTGGTATCTCGATGTTGATGGTTGCGGCTGCATATTAATCGCTGATTTTACTGCTGGTGGATCTTCTGAAAGCCCTTCAAGGTTTATAAAACTCAGTTTCCAGGTGGTCAATATACATTAAGTTCTCCCAATCGTAGTATTCCATTTGATGTACACCTGACATGCCAAAAATGTTATTGGACGATTTGAACTGGATGAAAATAGCAGACGAAAATGTGTTTACAAAATAAAAATAGTTCGGTAGCCAATGAAAATACCATGTTCATTTGCATATCGACCGTGAAAATACCGAAAACATTATTGCATGGGTGATATGCAAATTAGTTTGGGTCAAAATAAGTGACTGTCTAAAAGTACCATTACTGTTGTTCAAATTTCATTTCACTCGGCAAGTATATTCATGTACCCCAAGGGGAAAATATCGTACTTCTAAATATTGTTTATTCCGAAAAACTGTACTCCTGAAGGGACTACTTTGTTTGCTCTCAGACTTCATTTGCATATGGGTTGTGGAAATACCTATTTTGATTTCAGGGACGAATCAAAATAAACTGCAGTACATATGTAATAATATAACAGAACCCCACACCTTCACGAGCGAAGCGAGTGAAAGTACAGCAGAATACACCGCATCTCGAGTGAAAATAACTTCCATACGCAACGAAAGCCACGGGGAGGGTGTGGGGTTCTGTTATTATTACATATGTTCCATACTTGATTATTTCGTATTAAAGAAAGAACGTGCAAACCGGGATGAAATTTAGGCCGGGGAACCCCATTGCCCATTAATATGTTCCAATATAAGTGTTACGCCCTAGCAGCGCGTGTCAGTGTAGAATGCGCCCGGAGAACGCGTGTCACTGTTTGTTTGAAATTAAAATAATCAGACGTCTAATCTGAGTTACTGTCCGAATAAATAACTCGTTGACGTTTAGTTGGGACCACGGCAGAACCAGAACTTGAACTGGACAACTATGATACACAGTTTATGTTGAAGTTAAAAGTTCCGCCACAGAATTGTGCATTGGCAAACATGCCGTGCAACTGCGGTACTCCACAGACGGGATGACTTTCGTCGACAGCGGTTGTCGCTTAGCTGCACCACAGTCCTTCGTTGAGGGACTGTGGCTGCACGCTACACCTTCGTGTGTGATGTTGCTTGCTGGTCGTGGATTGACTGAGTCTTGATTACCGGTTAAAATATTGCTCTTTTGGCGTTGGTAATTTTTATTTGGAACTGAGTAACGCCGCAACGTCGCCAGCAGAAACCTGGTATCTCGATGCTGATGGTTGCGGCTGCATAGTAATCGCTGATTTTACTGCTGGTGGATCTTCTGAGAGCCCTTCAAGGTTTATAAAACTCAGTTTCCAGGTGGTCAACACACATTAAGTTCTCCCAATCGTAGTATTCCATGTGATGTACATCTGACATGCCAAAAATGTTGTTGAACGATTTGAACTGGATAAAAATAGCAGACGAAAATGTGTTTACAAAATAAAAATAGTTCGGTAGCCAATGAAAATACCATGTTCATTTGCATATCGACCGTGAAAATACCGAAAACATTATTGCATGGGTGATATGCAAATTAGTTTGGGCCAAAATAAGTGACTGTCTAAAAGTACCATTACTGTTGTTCAAATTTCATTTCACTCGGCAAGTATATTCATCTACCCCAAGGGGAAAATATCGTACTTCTAAATATTGTTTATTCCGAAAAACTGTACTCCTGAAGGGACTACTTTGTTTGCTCTCGGACCTCATTTGCATATGGGTTGTGGAAATACCGATTTTGATTTCAGGGACGAATCAAAATAAACTGCAGTACATATGTAATAATTGGTATTACTTGTATAACGCACTCTTCCTTTCTCTTGACCCCCTGTAATCCTATTTTGCGCGCGGTATGTTAACCCCATATTCCGAATTTGGATGATAGTGAGCGTGTCTTGAACGTCGTGCGCTATGAAAGGCACTAGTTTTTGACACTTTTTATCGGAATAGTATGGTGGTCGAAATATGTGATATCTGTATCCTTTCCAGCTGTGTGGCTGTATAAATATATCACTAACTATTACATTACATTTAGACGGACCTTTTCGTTTCATCGAAAGACCATTTCAATCGCTCCCGTATGTTGCATCACGAATTAATAACAATAACATTGTATATATTGATGAACTGTTGGCTGAAATTAAAAGTGTGTCTCATGCAGGATGAGTGGGTTCAATACTTCACACCAGTTTTTGACTGCGACAGAAAGTGTGTCTTATTGTATTGTTCGAAAACAGTCTTTGTTAAATAAATGATACCCATGTGTGCGTGAATTGACGCTCGAATCATGGATGAGTCGATTAGTTAATTGTACTGAGGTGTCAAATATATTTGTGGAGAACACTTATAAATATAAATAAGTTTGGTATTTTAAAATTTAGTCAGAATGCCCTGCATGACTCTCCATTCCTTTGCATATTAAGACTTACATAATGGTCAAAATAAGAATATAATAAAAACAATGTTAAATACTATGAGGTTATTATGAAGATACCTCAAAGTATGTACGAATACAGAACAGCGGACACACAGAACAGAGTATCGACCGACGCGCAGCGTAGTGTCTGGGTGCATACTTTGAGGCATCTTCGTAATGACATTATTATTATACATATTTTCTTTAAATGATGCATCATGAGAATGCCGAGATCCAACAAGTTTAGAAACGAATCAGCGAACTGCTTTATGTGTGGACCATGTTTGTTTTTGCTTCCGCGCGTAATCATTCCATATTTGGAAATCTCATTAACTTATGAAAATACCCTGTAAAATACCGCAAAAGTATGACAGGCTGTAACTTATGGCGTTACGGTGACAGATATATATTATTATCATTTATCAAACGATAAAAGAATATTACTGCAAAACACGTGAACACGCTACACGAATAGGCTTGAATATGATGGACCTCAGTCTATATTTAAATACCGTGTGCAACTTACACAGCGTGACACAACTTTTTCTAGTAATAACACGGTATCAGCTCACAGTAATAACAGAACTCCAACACATTGGTCCCACATCCATGGCTGCGATGAGCCGATTCACCCACTCACTTATCACAAATCTATGCTTATGTCATAGAGTGTAGTCACGCTATATTGTACCACACTACATAAACACCAACACGATCATATCGGCCACTGTTACGTACATCGAGATATCCTCGGGGGCGGACATCCGGGCATTTTCACCGCCTGGCAACCCGCGGCGGTGAAAACAAAGGCCCAAAACTCGCATAAAACGGTACTTTTGGATGATTGTTGAGACTCCTCTGAACAGTGTAACAAAATTAGCTCTACGTGTGTAACATATACAAATTTGGTTGTTCGCGATTACTTTAAAGTCGAGTTTGTGTTGTTTTCTCGAATGTTCACCGGCTCGACCAGTGTTCCACAGCAGCGCACACAGAGCCCATAGAAATGCATGGTACAGTGGTGCGCGTCTTAGCAACGTGGAACGTCTGTGACGTAGTTCCGCCCCCGAGGATAAATAAAATGTGTTTCTAATATCGGAACTTATGGGAATATTTCCAGCAAATGAATGAGGGACCGTAAGTAAAGAAGGAACAGTCGAGGCAAATAGCCAAGATTTCTGACAAGACATATATAACGTATAAATAAAACGAAAAAATGTTACTTAGTACTACTATGAAATGTCATATATGCCATCTTTGGTTCTCTGGCCCGTGAATATTCGTTAGTTCCAATGTATCCGATATAGCGAATGTTTTCTGAGTTTATTAAACGCCCTCTACGTGGAGATTCGGTCTTAATAACCGTTCGACTATATGTTTCGGTCTCTGGCGCTTGAAATGACATTCATATTCATACACTACACTTTGGTTCGTGTACTGTGAATATTCAATAGCTTCATTATATCAAATATATGAGATAGACCAAATGCATTTATATTTAGAAGTCATAAGAACACGAAGTACGTGAAGCATGTGCGGAAAAGACGCCCTATGTGTGTCAATCAAGTGAATAATCTCGGGGTAGTCTCGGTCGACGAAACGTCCGATTTCGGATTCGGGTTTTTCCTTTCGATCTCTGGTATATAAAACAACACTCGATGTATCAGATATATAGTCGGGTTAATAAATATCCCCTATAATGCCACAAATATATCATTAATATTCGTATAATGAGTATTCGTCGAAAAAGAATGTTCCGATTGGGCATTGTTCTTTTGTGTAATACATGTATATCTTTCATATGGTGGCGCTCTTCTTGGAAATCTTTAATTTGGCTAGAGGGTGTTTGAATAAAGAAAAGACATTTACATCAGAGATTCTTGAAAAAAACACTGCGTTAATGCACAGTCCCTCTAGATTGTAATAATTTTCCACAGCACATTTTTACTTGTATATTCATTTTTATTTTATTTATCTAGAGGGACTGTGGTTAATGCTATTAAATTGCACAGATTTAATTGGACAAGATATTCAGTTGCACACACCTAAAAAGATAATGAATCATTTGTTCTAATTAAGATCATAGATATCATGTTACCGAGTACTTGAACAATAGGTAGTAGGTGTGACATTGCATTGTTTGATACTCCAATGATGTAATCGTTAATGAAAAGCTTCATTTTAATTAATTCAATTAGCCACTCTGTGTATTACGTAAGTTGATAATATGTGTTGAACAATAGACGGTGACAATGACAATATCACCCTAAAATCTGCCAAGAGTAGAGCTATTTCTCTCCGTGGAAATTGTGCATGATTTCTGCCCAAATTGTAATTAACTCAGTGGCTGCGGGCGTACTCCATTTCGCATGACTGTGCAAGAGAGCGCGCAATGATCCCACGGTAACGCGTTACATCCCACAATCATATTTACGAGGCAGACAGTTCGGCATTCAGTAAGAGCATGAAGGTTTCTACCTCCATTAAACAACGTCAATGAAAGTGACACAATTAATTTGGAGAGAATAACAACAACTGCAGAAAACAAAAATTTACAAATACAATTGGAAAAACAATTTAAACAGCACTGGAAAAAAGAATTGAATAATGATCGAGAGGGAAATAAATTGATAACATACAGAAAATTTAAAAATAAATTTGAATTAGAAAACTATTTGATTTAAAAATAGAAACAGGACGACATTCCAAACCAAAAACACCTGTAAAAGAAAGAGTATGTGCACAAAAAAACAACAAATAGAAGACGAACATTTCATCATGACTTGTCCATTTTACAATAACCAAAGAAAATTAATATTTGAGAAATGTAAGAAACAAATTAATAATTTTACAATTACATTTTGCACTGACAATGAGTTATAATTTTACCTCATTTCATATTACACTCGGACAATTCATTAAAACTGCCCTCGACTTAAGACAGCAACACCTCCAAAATTGTTAAACCTTAATGCATTAACGCATTATTATTGTTATTACTTTTTAACAATGGTTTCTCCTACCTTTATCATTGCTGTTAGTGGGATATATTTCTATTCATGTGTTTTATTAGTTTTTATTTCGATTATTATTATTATTATTTTTAATCATTACTTTAGTCTTAATGTTTTGTATTATTATTCTAGTTTTTTTTAGTGTTAGTGTAACCATTTTAATTCCTCCTGGGGAATTTTATGTGTTTAATAAAGTATAAGTATAAGTAAGAGTAGACGGTGAGAGCCGAGACCACGAGATTGGCGACGGGAGAGTTGAGTCCAAGACTAGGTGGACGACCCGTCGGTTCAATGCGGCTCACCACTCTGCATTGATGCGTGACTGTGTGTTATATCTCAGACCACGGTTACTAAAATCTTTTTTAGTAACCGTGCTCAGACTAGTAATACAACAGACTCGCAACGCGGCGTTTCCTTTTGAAGTAATGCGTGCCACGTATGTTTAGGTTACCAGTTCTTATCGTACTAAGTAAATGTTGCGGAGCAACAAGATTATCATTAGATCTCACAAAATAACGCGAGATCTATTCATATTACAACCAACTATCGCGATGCATCGCGAGACATAAACACAGCAAGTGGCATAGACGACAGTAATTGTCAGTGAACTTCGAAAATGACATTTACGGAAAAGTTTGGCGAATCTGAGGACGATAACTACGACTGGGAAGCTATTTTAGGAGAACATTTTGACGAAGATAATGACAATTTCTCTGAAGAACTTGGCAGTCCTAGATAGGCAACCCCTGAGCTATCTCGCGTTTTCCATTCCCTGAAATTCAGAATAAATAGAAATATACTGGGCTATTTTTATACAAAACTATGACGGACGTCAAACAAAATCAGTGAAACTCGAAATAGCAACAATGCTGACACACAATAGACTATTGAAACAGTCACTGAACAACGCGTAGATCACGTACTATGAAGTCGAACGCGACAAAAATAACACATCTCCAGTTTTTACCGTTACCGGATTACGCTGATATGCTGAGAGATATCATGTACATGACACCAACTACCCCATGTTTCGGCCCCGGAACACGAAAACAAAACAGGTAACACACAAAGTGGTATGATCGCTATTATATTACTAGTCTGATGTTATATTAAAATGATGAAAACGATATGTAATTAACTTGTGTAATTATTTTTGAGCAGTTAAAATATCACCTAGGCGATTCACATAAGGTACTCTTATAGCCAAGAAACATACTCCGAATTCAACCCAATCTGATTAAAATAAGATCCTGGTTGACTTAATTTTAACGATAACAAAACTGTGGGTTGTCGTGTTTACGAACTGTCTAGTCCATTATTGAAATTATGTCAATAAATTAAAGATTTTCGTTGTATAAAAATCACTTCTGATATACATTGGAATTTCGAAATCTACAGCAGTAATATACTAATAAATAGACAGTTTACGGTATGGTGGTGTTTTACGTCATTGCCAATACTCCAAAAACATAATCCGCCAGATTTAGCTCATGATGTGAGTTAAATAACTAGATATTCTTGGAATTACTGTGCCAAATCCGAAATTCTAAAACTGACCATGCAACATTCATAGTACTATACATAATAATGACATGCAAACATGAATACAATCCATTTTTATTTTCTAAATCGACTGTTTTATAAAAGAACTCTATAAAAACCTGAAAAACTAGGATTACAGAATTCCAATAATTCGTGTTAATTTGTAGACAAAGTTACATTTATTATTCTTATATTCTAATTAGTTTTTGAATTGATTGCTTATCACCGTGCATTTGACACCTCATCGACCAATGCATTGTCCACAATGCTGGTTAGTAGTCAGTTATTGGGTTCGGAGGTCAGCATACTTATCGCCTGATTTAACACCTTTCCCATGATGCACTCTATATAATGGTACACTTTGTTGACAAAGATAAGTTCAAACCCAACCTCGATAAACATCAAGTTATAGTCTTGGATGAGAACCCAAATTGCGGGAAGCACACTGAAGGAAACGCCCTCTACGTGGAGATCTATGTAAATTCCCGTGGATACGTGTACGTCAGCTGATTGTGGTTAAAAATGAAGGCCTCGTTTGTATTCACACTTTTATGAGCGTGAATGCTTTATCACTGATGATATAGATACACTTGTTTTACCTTCTTGCGTATTAATTTCATATTTGTCATCGCAAAAAAGATGGCATTATTGACTACTTGACACTTTTTGGATGGTGTCATTACCCTGTTGTATTGATAGTCAGAGGGTCAAAAGTGAGTACGGAGTGACGTTTTGTTGAATTGAATAACAACGGGTTTGCCGCGCTTGTCATGTGTCAAATAATAGTCCTTATTACATATCTACTGCAGTTTATTTTGATTCGTCCTTGAAATCAAAATCGGTATTTCCACACCCATATGCAAATTGGGTTTGGGAGCAAACAAAGTTCGGGGGTACCATTTTTCAAAACATAACAGAAATAAACAATATTTGGCAGTACGATATCTTTCCTTGCGGTACATGAATATACTTGCCGAGTGAAATGAAATTTGAACAACAGTAATGGTACTTTTAGGCAGTCACTTATTTTGACTAAAACTAATTTGCATATCACCCATTTAATAATGTTTTCGGCATTTTCACGGTCGATATGCAAATAAACATGGTTATTCCATTGGCAATCGAACTATTTTTATTTTGTAAACAAATTTCGTCTGCTATTTTTGTCCGGTTAAAATCGTTCAGCAAGATGTTTGGTATATTAGGTGTACATCACATGGAATACTACGATTGGGAGAACTTAATATATGTTGACCACCTGGAAACTGAGTTTTATAAACTCTGAAGGGCTCTCGAAAGATCCCCCCATCCACCAACATCGAGATACCAGGAGGTTTCTGCTGGCAACGTTGAGGCGTTACTCAGTTCCAAATAAAGATTACGAACGCCAAACAAGCAAAATTTTAACCGGTAACCAAGGCTCATTCAATCCATGACTAGCAAGCAACATCACAAACGAAGTTCTAGCGTGCAGCTCAGCGACAACCGCTGTCGACTAAAGTCATACCGTCAGTGCCGCAGTACCGCAGTTGCACGGCACGTTTGCCAATGCACAATTCTGTGGAGGAACTTTTAACTTCAACATAAACTATATGTATCATAGTCGTCCAGTTTAAGTTCTGGTTCTGTCTTGACCCCAACTAAACGTCCACGAGTTATTTATTCGGACAGTGATTCAGATTAGACGTCTGATTATTTTATTTTCACACAGACAGTGACGCGCGTTCGACACTGACACGCGTTCCTAGGGCGTAACACTATCCTGACTATCTAGGAACATATTAATGGCCAATGGGGTTCCCGGCCTAAATTTCATCCCGGTTTGTTGCACGTTCTTTCTTCAATATGAAATAATAAAATATTGAACATATGTAATAATAACAGAACCCCACACCCTCCTCGTGGCTTTCGTTGCGTATGGAAGTTATTTTCATTCGCAAATACGGCCCAGGATACACCGCATCACTCGAAAATAACTTCCAAACGCAACGAAAGCCACGGGGTGGGTGTGGGGTTCTGTCACGCTCTATATTCATATTTTTATGAAAACAATACACCATGGGTACGACAACACCTATAACGGGTACATACCGATGGGGGCAGTATACAAACAATAGCAGTATATTTAGTAGCATCGCAGTCCTTCTACTGTGGTGGCATGAATTAAAAGACCAGCATAACAATTTGTAAATCGATTATAATTAATTCAAAGCAAACGAAACGTCTGACCATTTTGTTTTATATGTGTGGTAACCATGTGCAAGTATTTATCTCCATTTCGAGTAAATCCTGGGTAAATTCAACTTTAAGATTTGTTCTTGCTGGTGGAAAATCGTCAACACGACTTAGTATTATCGTCACGGTGTTATTACTTCAGGGTAGCAATATAAGTCGTAATAATATATAAAAGACAATTAAATTAATCACGGGATCACACATATGCTAAGTTTACATGGTATCATCATTTTGTGGGACCATTGCTCCTCCCACCCCAGTCACTCTATAGATTATAGCTAGATTGTGCTCCCACTAATTAAAAGGAGATTATATTTTGTGCGTTTATATGGCTGGAGATATTAGAGCAACAGAGAAGGTCGAAACAGAGAACCGACATTTCTTGAGAAACAGGTACGCCCAGGAAATAGAATAATCGGTAAAACCCCAGGTACTTCCTTTGAAATTAAGACGAAGTTTCAAATTGCTAGAACTGTCTCTTTTCCAAAATGAAATTAATACAGTTCCATGAAAGCATATGCAATATAAAAACTTTTACTATTGCATATAAATTCATAGGCAAAGTAATTTAATTATTTCTTCCAGCTGAACGAAGCCACTGAATAATTATCACGCCTTTAGCACCTCACCTCCTTGACCAATGAGGGCTGTTCATAAATCTATTAAGTAGTCCAGGCATTGATTCAATACAAGTTAAGGAGGTAAGCGTTAATTTTCGCGATTTAACACCTAACCCATGTTGCACCCTATATAATGACACACTTTCAAGATCAGTTCAAACCCACCTTCGATGAACATAACAGTTTCTGTGCCAAATAATTTAAGAACGCTCTAAAGCCATGTCTGATTCTATCCATGACTCCCCAACGTCATTGTATGCCGTGTCTCCAGGGTCATCTAGTCGGTGTTCAACTCCAAGTTCTGTAAGTTCGTTATTGTCCTCATCGGGACCAATAACTGGAAATGATGATGAATGTACCCGAGACGACAGCCTGAGTCTTAGTAACTCATCGTCCAGTGTAGAAGGTAAGTATTCGTAATTGTGTTTTGCTAAAAGTGTGTCACTAACATTATGTATTAGTATTACAAATATTAATTTCATATTTAGCCTTCCAGTCCCACCACTAATTGACTTATTATGTCTACAGATAACGTCAGAAGAAAAAGACAGAAAGGAACTGGCCGTGGTAGAATATCTTTCTATGCCTACCAACTTACTGGACTCACACAAGTATTCGAACAGGAACAGTATCCTGACCCGGCTCAGCGACGAAAAATAGCAGATGCACTGGAGTTGGAGTTTGACACAATCACGGTATGTACACTACTAGTAATATTGTTAATTTATACACAATTCTGGCGCTGAGTGTCACCTGCACGCATGGAGGAGATCCATGCAGTTACCATGACGACGAATTCAAACAACACCCTATTCGTACATATGCAATAGGTGATAATTTCATTTCTTTATCTTTTCAGAGATGGTTTCAAAACCGACGTGCCAAGTACCGACGTGAAAGGAACAATACAGTGCATGTAAAAGAGGAAGGCTATGGATATAGCATGTCAGCAAAAGAAGGAAGGCAAGAGACAACAGTGACAACATCGCCCACATCTTCAACTCTCACAGATAGACAAGTTAGCTTGTTTACCATGGATTCAATTCTTCAGCCCACTCCTCGAGCACATTTCAGTAGCGAATGTACGCCAAAATCCACTCATAAAGATGCAGAATCACCAGCACCCGGTTTTAATAGTTATTATGATTATAACCCATATTATTACCCACCATATATGCATTACTACTACCCTATTGCTCCTGTGCACTCTAGAACCATGTATTCTCCAAAGACAAGAGGGCCAAATTCGGGGCCACCGGAGCAACCTTTGGATTTAAGCTGTGGTGAAAAGAAGCGTTCATGCGACGACAACGTGAGCGGGGAACCGGCATTCAAACGAAGAAAAATAGTGGACGATTGTAAACTGTTAAATTCGAATTTTACCCGAGCAGAAATTACGCCTGCCATAAAACACGGGTCATCACGGGAAATGTTCAATAGAGACAGTGTGTATTATTCGAAGTTTGCATCGATGAACAATCCATCACCATACTACAGCTTATTTGCATATAATTACGGAAAATGTCAAGATGTGATGCGATATGATTGGGCTACTGATGGATTTGGATCGATGACGTCAACGCCATTACACTCCTCGGGACATATACCTTATGGATACTAAATAGAATAAAACAAAACAATATGATCGTTCTTTTACTTATTGAATATAAAACACAGTATATATGAAATACTCGATATTGCTAATTTGCAAATAATGTATTACGATTAAATGTCATTTTTTCAGGATTTATGTTATTTTCGTCAGTTTTCTCATTTCAATTTAAACTAATTTATTTGTACTAAATGTCAAAATTCAATGTAATACGGCATTTACTTTGACGAGGCACGTGAACATGTTATCATTAAGATTTGTTATGTTCTCATTTTTACTATGAAATAAACAACGTTAAATAAATGTAAACAGTGAGTATGGGATATTGTGCGACGAGAAGTGGACTATAGGTGTCCAATGTGTAACCAGTTTCGGCACCTGGCTTAGCTATTACTTCGAAAAAGAAAGACTGAAATTCCATTTTAAATCCGATATTATAGACAAAATAAACACGAAGTGCGTGAAGCATAGATGCAAACACGAGCTCAATTATTAGTCTCGTGGATATTCGACCAGAACAAACGTTTGATTCAGTCGGGTTTTTTTCCGGTCTCTGGCCCTAAAATATTCCACATAACGAATATATTTGATATATTCAGGGTGATGAATATTATTGCGAAGTGTGTGAAGCATGGTGGAAGTAAGCGCCCATACATGAATAATAATTTTTAGTCTGATGAATATTCGTCCGTGGATATTCGGAGCAAACGTTCAAAAGATTTTTCGGCTCAGTCCGTCTCCGTCTGGCTAAAAAAGGCATGCGACAAATTGGATATAGTGAACATTCAAGTGACACATTTCCATGAAATTAAAAGTCATATATGCCTCCTCTAGTTTTCTTGCTCGTTAATATTCATTAGCTCCAATATATTCGATATATCTACTGTATTTACAGTCTTGGATGAGAACCCGAAGTGCGGGCAGCATACTGAAGCAAACGCCCTCTACGTGGAGATCAATGTAAATTCCCGTGGATACACGTCAGCTGACTGTGGTTAAACATGAAGGCCTCATTTGTATTCACACTGTTGTGAGCGTGAATGTTTTATCACTGGTGATATAGATACACTTGTTTTAACTTCTTGCGTATTAATTTCATATTTGTCATCGCAAAAAAGATGGCATTATTGACTACTTGACACTTTTTGGATGGTGTCATTACCCTGTTGTATTGATAGTCAGAGGGTCAAAAGTGAGTACGGAGTGACGTTTTGTTGAATTGAATAACAACGGGTTTGCCGCGCTTGTCGTGTGTCAAATAATAGTCCTTATTACATATCTACTGCAGTTTATTTTGATTCGTCCTTGAAATCAAAATCGGTATTTCCACACCCATATGCAAATTGGGTTTGGGAGCAAACAAAGTTCGGGCGTACCGTTTTTCAAAACATAACAGAAATAAACAATATTTGGCAGTACGATATCTTTCCTTGCGGTACATGAATATACTTGCCGAGTGAAATGAAATTTGAACAACAGTAATGGTACTTTTAGGCAGTCACTTATTTTGACTAAAACTAATTTGCATATCACCCATTTAATAATGTTTTCGGCATTTTCACGGTCGATATGCAAATAAACATGGTTATTCCATTGGCAATCGAACTATTTTTATTTTGTAAACAAATTTCGTCTGCTATTTTTGTCCGGTTAAAATCGTTCAGCAAGATTTTTGGTATCTTAGGTGTACATCACATGGAATACTACGATTGGGAGAACTTAATATATGTTGACCACCTGGAAACTGAGTTTTATAAACTCTGAAGGGCTCTCGAAAGATCCCCCATCCACCAACATCGAGATACCAGGAGGATTCTGCTGGCGACGTTGAGGCGTTACTCAGTTCCAAATAAAGATTACGAACGCCAAACAAGCAAAATTTTAACCGGTAACCAAGGCTCATTCAATCCACGAGCAGCAGGCAACATCACAAACGAAGTTCTAGCGTGCAGCTCAGCGACAACCGCGGTCGACTAAAGTCATACCGTCAGTGCCGCAGTACCGCAGTTGCACGGCATGTTTGCCAATGCACAATTCTGTGGAGGAACTTTTAACTTCAACATAAACTATGTATCATAGTCGTCCAGTTCAAATTCTGGTTCTGTCGTGACCCCAACTAAACGTCCACGAGTTATTTATTCGGGCAGTGATTCAGATTAGACGTCTGATTATTTTATTTTCACACAGACAGTGACACGCGTTCGACACTGACACGCGTTCCTATGGCGTAACACTATCCTGATTATCTAGGAACATATTAATGGGCAATGGGGTTCCCGACGTAAATTTCATCCCGGTTTGTTGCACGTTTTTTCTTCAATATGAAATAATAAAATATTGAACATATGTAATAATAACAGAAACCCACACCCTCCTCGTGGCTTTCGTTGCGTATGGAAGTTATTTTCACTCGCAAGTACGGCCGCAGGATACACCGCATCACTCGAAAATAACTTCCAAACGCAACGAAAGCCACGGGGTGGGTGTGGGGTTCTGTCACGCTCTATATTCATATTTTCATGAAAACAATACACCATGGGTACGACAACACCTATAACGGGTACATACCGATGGGGGCAGTATACAAACAATAGCAGTATATTTAGTAGCATCGCAGTCCTTCTACTGTGGTGGCATGAATTAAAAGACCAGCATGACAATTTGTAAACGAAACGTCTGACCATTTTGTTTTATATGTGTGGTAATCATGTGCAAGTATTTATCTCCATTTCGAGTAAATCCTGGGTAAATTCAACTTTAAGATTTGTTCTTGCTGGTGGAAAATCGTCAACACGACTTATTATTATCGTCACGGTGTTATTACTTCAGGGTAGCAATCTAAGTCGTGATAATATATAAAAGACAATTAAATTGATCACGGGATCACACATATGCTAAGTTTACATGGTATCATCATTTTGTGGAACCATTGCTCCTCCCACCCCAGTCACTCTATAGATTATAGCTAGATTGTGCTCCCACTAATTAAAAGGAGATTATATTTTGTGCGTTTATATGGCTGGAGATATTAGAGCAACAGAGAAGGTCGAAAAAGAGAACCGACATTTCTTGAGAAACAGGTACGCCCAGAAAATAGAAGAATCGGTAAAATCCCAGGTACTTCATTTGAAATTAAGACGAAGTTTCAAATTGCTAGAACTGTCTCTTTTCCAAAATGAAATTAATAAAGTTCCATGAAAGCAGATACAATATAAAAACTTTTACTATTGCATATACATTTATAGGCAAAGTAATTTAATTATTTCTTCCAGTTGAACTAAGCCACTGAATAATTATCACGCCTTTAACACCTCACCTCCTTGACCAATGAGGGCAGTTCATAAATCTATTAAGTATTCCAGGCATTGGTTCAATCCAAGTTAAGGAGGTGAGCGTTAATTACCGCGATTTAACACCAACCCATATTGCACCCTATATAATGACACACTTTCAAGATCAGTTCAAACTCACCTTCGATGAACATAACAGTTTCTGTGCCAAATAATTTAAGAACGCTCTAAAGCCATGTCTGATTCTATCCATGAATCCCCCAACGTCATTGTATGCCGTGTCACCGGGGTCATCTAGTCGGTGTTTAACTCCAAGTTCTGTAAGTTCGTTATTGTCCTCATTCGGACCAATAACTGGAAATGATGATGAATGTACCCGAGACGACAGCCTGAGTCTTAGTAACTCATCGTCCAGTGTAGACGGTAAGTATTCGTAATTGTGTTCTGCTAAAAGTGTGTCACTAACATTATGTATTAGTATTACAAAGATTAATTTCATATTTAGCCTTCCAGTCCCACCACTAATTGACTTATTATGTCTACAGGTAACGTCAGAAGAAAAAGACAGAAAAGAACTGGCCGTGGTAGAATATCTTTCTATGCCTACCAACTTACTGGACTCACATAAGTATTCGAACAGGAACAGTATCCTGATCCGGCTCAGCGACGAAAAATAGCAGATGCACTGGAGTTGGAGTTTGACACAATCACGGTAAGTACACTACTAGAAACATTGTTAATTTATACACAATTCTGGCGCTGAGTGTCACCTGCACGCATGGAGGAGTCCCATGCAGTTACCATGACGACGAATTCAAACAACATCCCATTCGTACATATGCAATAGGTGATAATTTCATTTCTTTATCTTTTCAGAGATGGTTTCAAAACCGACGTGCCAAGTACCGACGTGAAAGGAACAATACAGTGCATGTAAAAGAGGAAGGCTATGGATATAGCATGTCAGCAAAAGAAGGAAGGCAAGAGACAACCGTGACACCACCGCCCACATCTTCTACTCCCACAAATAGACAAGTTAGCTTGTTTACCATGGATTCAATTCTTCAGTCCTCTCCTCGAGCACATTTCAGTGGCGAATCTACGCCTACATCCACTCATAAAGATGCAGAATCACCAGCACCCGGTTTTAATAGTTATTATGAATATAACCCATATTATTACCCACCATATATGCATCACTACTACCCTATTGTTCCTGCGCACTCTAGAACCATGTATTCTCCAAAGACAAGAGGGCCAAATTCGGGGCCACCGGAGCAACCTTTGGATTTAAGCTGTGGTGAAAAGAAGCGTTCATGCGACGACAACGAGAGCGGGGAGCCGGCATTCAAACGAAGAAAAATAGTGGACGATTGTAAACTGTTAAATTCGAATTTTACCCGAGCAGAAATTACGCCTGCCATAAAACACGGGTCATCACGGGAAATGTTCAATAGAGACAGTGTGTATTATTCGAAGTTTGCATCGATGAACAATCCATCACCATACTACAGCTTATTTGCATATAATTACGGAAAATGTCAAGATGTGATGCGATATGATTGGGCTACTGATGGATTTGGATCGATGACGTCAACGCCATTACACTCCTCGGGACATATACCTTATGGATACTAAATAGAATAAAACAAAACAATATGATCGTTCTTTTACTTATTGAATATAAAACACAGTATATATGAAATACTCGATATTGCTAATTTGCAAATAATGTATTACGATTAAATGTCATTTTTTCAGGATTTATGTTATTTTCGTCAGTTTTCTCATTTCAATTTAAACTAATTTATTTGTACTAAATGTCAAAATTCAATGTAATACGGCATTTACTTTGACGAGGCACGTGAACATGTTATCATTAAGATTTGTTATGTTCTCATTTTTACTATGAAATAAACAACGTTAAATAAATGTAAACAGTGAGTATGGGATATTGTGCGACGAGAAGTGGACTATAGGTGTCCAATGTGTAACCAGTTTCGGCACCTGGCTTAGCTATTACTTCGAAAAAGAAAGACTGAAATTCCATTTTAAATCCGATATTATAGACAAAATAAACACAAAGTGCGTGAAGCATAGATGCAAACACGAGCTCAATTATTAGTCTCGTGGATATTCGACCAGAACAAACGTTTGATTCATGAATAATAATTTTTAGTCTGATGAATATTCGTCCGTGGATATTCGGAGCAAACGTTCAAAAGATTTTTCGGCTCAGTCCGTCTCCGTCTGGCTATAAAGGCATGCGACAAATTGGATATAGTGAACATTCAAGTGACACATTTCCATGAAATTAAAAGTCATATATGCCTCCTCTAGTTTTCTTGCTCGTTAATATTCATTAGCTCCAATATATTCGATATATCTACTGTATTTACAGTCTTGGATGAGAACCCGAAGTGCGGGCAGCATACTGAAGCAAACGCCCTCTACGTGGAGATCAATGTAAATTCCCGTGGATACACGTCAGCTGACTGTGGTTAAACATGAAGGCCTCATTTGTATTCACACTGTTGTGAGCGTGAATGTTTTATCACTGGTGATATAGATACACTTGTTTTAACTTCTTGCGTATTAATTTCATATTTGTCATCGCAAAAAAGATGGCATTATTGACTACTTGACACTTTTTGGATGGTGTCATTACCCGGTTGTATTGATAGTCAGAGGGTCAAAAGTGAGTACGGAGTGACGTTTTGTTGAATTGAATAACAACGGGTTTGCCGCGCTTGTCATGTGTCAAATAATAGTCCTTATTACATATCTACTGCAGTTTATTTTGATTCGTCCTTGAAATCAAAATCGGTATTTCCACACCCATATGCAAATTGGGTTTGGGAGCAAACAAAGTTCAGGGGTACCGTTTTTCAAAACATAACAGAAATAAACAATATTTGGCAGTACGATATCTTTCCTTGCGGTACATGAATATACTTGCCGAGTGAAATGAAATTTGAACAACAGTAATGGTACTTTTAGGCAGTCACTTATTTTGACTAAAACTAATTTGCATATCACCCATTTAATAATGTTTTCGGTATTTTCACGGTCGATATGCAAATAAACATGGTTATTCCATTGGCAATCGAACTATTTTTATTTTGTAAACAAATTTCGTCTGCTATTTTTGTCCGGTTCAAATCGTTCAGCAAGATTTTTGTATATTAGGTGTACATCACATGGAATACTACGATTGGGAGAACTTAATATATGTTGACCACCTGGAAACTGAGTTTTATAAACTCTGAAGGGCTCTCGAAAGATCCCCCCATCCACCAACATCGAGATACCAGGAGGTTTCTGCTGGCGACGTTGAGGCGTTACTCAGTTCCAAATAAAGATTACGAACGCCAAACAAGCAAAATTTTAACCGGTAACCAAGGCTCATTCAATCCACGACCAGCAAGCAACATCACAAACGAAGTTCTAGCGTGCAGCTCAGCGACAACCGCGGTCGACTAAAGTCATACCGTCAGTGCCGCAGTACCGCAGTTGCACGGCATGTTTGCCAATGCACAATTCTGTGGAGGAACTTTTAACTTCAACATAAACTATGTATCATAGTCGTCCAGTTCAAGTTCTGGTTCTGTCGTGACCCCAACTAAACGTCCACGAGTTATTTATTCGGACAGTGATTCAGATTAGACGTCTGATTATTTTATTTTCACACAGACAGTGACACGCGTTCGACACTGACACGCGTTCCTAGGGCGTAACACTATCCTGACTATCTAGGAACATATTAATGGGCAATGGGGTTCCCGACCTAAATTTCATCCCGGTTTGTTGCACTTTCTTTCATCAATATGAAATAATAAAATATTGAACATATGTAATAATAACAGAACCCCACACCCTCCTCGTGGCTTTCGTTGCGTATGGAAGTTATTTTCACTCGCAAGTACGATCGCAGGATACACCGCATCACTCGAAAATAACTTCCAAACGCAACGAAAGCCACGGTGAGGGTGTGGGTTTCTGTCACGCTCTATATTCATATTTTCATGAAAACAATACACCATGGGTTCGACAACACCTATAACGGGTACATACCGATGGGGGCAGTATACAAACAATAGCAGTATATTTAGTAGCATCGCAGTCCTTCTACTGTGCTGGCATGAATTAAAAGACCAGCATAACAATTTGTAAATCGATTATAATTAATTCAAAGCAAACGAAACGTCTGACCATTTTGTTTTATATGTGTGGTAATCATGTGCAAGTATTTATCTCCATTTCGAGTAAATCCTGGGTAAATTCAACTTTAAGATTTGTTCTTGCTGGTGGAAAATCGTCAACACGACTTATTATTATCGTCACGGTGTTATTACTTCAGAGTAGCAATCTAAGTCGTAATAATATATAAAAGACAATTAAATTAATCACGGGATCACACATATGCTAAGTTTACATGGTATCATCATTTTGTGGGACCATTGCTCCTCCCACCCCAGTCACTCTATAGATTATAGCTAGATTGTGCTCCCACTAATTAAAAGGAGATTATATTTTGTGCGTTTACATGGCTGGAGATATTAGAGCAACAGAGAAGGTCGAAACAGAGAACCGACATTTCTTGAGAAACAGGTACGCCCAGAAAATAGAAGAATCGGTAAAACCCCAGGTACTTCCTTTGAAATTAAGAAGAAGTTTCAAATTGCTAGAACTGTCTCTTTTCCAAAATGAAATTAATAAAGTTCCATGAAAGCATATACAATATAAAAACTTTTACTATTGCTTATAAATTTATAGGCAAAGTAATTTATTTATTTCTTCCAGCTGAACTAAGCCACTGAATAATTATCACGCCTTTAACACCTCACCTCCTTGACCAATGAGGGCTGTTCATAAATCTATTAAGTAGTCCAGGCATTGATTCAATACAAGTTAAGGAGGTAAGCGTTAATTTTCGCGATTTAACACCTAACCCATGTTGCACCCTATATAATGACACACTTTCAAGATCAGTTCAAACCCACCTTCGATGAACATAACAGTTTCTGTGCCAAATAATTTAAGAACGCTCTAAAGCCATGTCTGATTCTATCCATGACTCACCAACGTCATTGTATGCCGTGTCTCCAGGGTCATCTAGTCGGTGTTCAACTCCAAGTTCTGTTAGTTCGTTATTGTCCTCATCGGGACCAATAACTGGAAATGATGATGAATGTACCCGAGACGACAGCCCGAGTCTTAGTAACTCATCGTCCAGTGTAGACGGTAAGTATTCGTAATTGTGTTTTGCTAAAAGTGTGTCACTAACATTATGTATTAGTATTACAAATATTAATTTCATATTTAGCCTTCCAGTCCCACCACTAATTGACTTATTATGTCTACAGATAACGTCAGAAGAAAAAGACAGAAAGGAACTGGCCGTGGTAGAATAACTTTCTATGCCTACCAACTTACTGGACTCACACAAGTATTCGAACAGGAACAGTATCCTGACCCGGCTCAGCGACAAAAAATAGCAGATGCACTGGAGTTGGAGTTTGACACAATCACGGTATGTACACTACTAGAAATATTGTTAATTTATACACAATTCTGGCGCTGAGTGTCACCTGCACGCATGGAGGAGTCCCATGCAGTTACCTGACGACGAATTCAAACAACACCTCTTTCGTACATATGCAATAGGTGATAATTTCATTTCTTTATCTTTTCAGAGATGGTTTCAAAACCGACGTGCCAAGTACCGACGTGAAAGGAACAATACAGTGCATGTAAAAGAGGAAGGCTATGGATATAGCATGTCAGCGAAAGAAGGAAGGCAAGAGACAACCGTGACACCACCGCCCACATCTTCAACTCTTACAAATAGACAAGTTATCTTGTTTAGGATGGATTCAATTCTTCAGCCCTCTCCTCGAGCACATTTCAGTGGCGAATCTACGCCTACATCCACTTATAAAGATGCAGAATCACCAGCACCCGGTTTTAATAGTTATTATGAATATAACCCATATTATTACCCACCATATATGCATCACTACTACCCTATTGTTCCTGCGCACTCTAGAACCATGTATTCTCCAAAGACAAGAGGGCCAAATTCGGGGCCACCGGAGCAACCTTTGGATTTAAGCTGTGGTGAAAAGAAGCGTTCATGCGACGACAACGAGAGCGGGGAGCCGGCATTCAAACGAAGAAAAATAGTGGACGATTGTAAACTGTTAAATTCGAATTTTACCCGTGCAGAAATTACGCCTGCCATAAAACACGGGTCATCACGGGAAATGTTCAATAGAGACAGTGTGTATTATTCGAAGTTTGCATCGATGAACAATCCATCACCATACTACAGCTTATTTGCATATAATTACGGAAAATGTCAAGATGTGATGCGATATGATTGGGCTACTGATGGATTTGGATCGATGACGTCAACGCCATTACACTCCTCGGGACATATACCTTATGGATACTAAATAGAATAAAACAAAACAATATGATCGTTCTTTTACTTATTGAATATAAAACACAGTATATATGAAATACTCGATATTGCTAATTTGGAAATAATGTATTACGATTAAATGTCATTTATTCAGGATTTATGTTATTTTCATCAGTTTTCTCATTTCAATTTAAACTAATTTATTTGTACTAAATGTCAAAATTCAATGTAATACGGCATTTACTTTGACGAGGCACGTGAACATGTTATCATTAAGATTTGTTATGTTCTCATTTTTACGATGAAATAAACAACGTTAAATAAATGTAAACAGTGAGTATGGGATATTGTGCGACGAGAAGTGGACTATAGGTGTCCAATGTGTAACCAGTTTCAGCACCTGGCTTAACTCCTACTTCGAAAAAGAAAGACTGAAATTCCATTTTAAATCCGATATTATAGACAAAATAAACACGAAGTGCGTGAAGCATAGATGCAAACACACTGCTCTACGAGCTCAATTATTAGTCTCGTGGATATTCGACCAGAACAAACGTTTGATTCAGTCGTTTTTTTTCCCGGTCTCTGGCCCTAAAATATTCCACATAACGAATATATTTGATATATTCAGGGTAATGAATATTATTGCGAAGTATGTGAAGCATGGTGGAAGTAAGCGCCCATACATGAATATTAATTTTTAGTCTGATGAATATTCGTCCGTGGATATTCGGAGCAAACGTTCAAAAGATGTTTCGGCTCAGTCCGTCTCCGTCTGGCTAAAAAGGCATGCGACAAATTGGATATAGTGAATATTTACGTGACACATTTCCATGAAATTAAAAGTCATATATGCCTCACTCTACTTTTCTCGCTCGTTAATATTCATTAGCTCCAATATATTCGATATATCTACTGTATTTACAGTCTTGGATGAGAACCCGAAGTGCGGGCAGCACACTGAATCAAACGCCCTCTACGTGGAGATCAATGTAAATTCCCGTGGTTAAACATGAAGGCCTCATTTGTATTCACACTGTTATGAGCGAGAATGTTTTATCACTGGTGATATAGATACACTTGTTTTACCTTCTTGTGTATTAATTTCATATTTGTCATCGCAAAAAAGATGGCATTATCGACTACTTGATACTTTTTGGATGGTGTCATTACCCGGTTGTATTGATAGTCAGAGGGTCAAAAGTGAGTACGGCTTGACGTTTTGTTGAATTGAATAACAACGGGTTTACCGCATTTGTTATGTGTCAAATAATAGTCCTTATTACATATCTACTGCAGTTTATTTTAATTCGTCCTTGAAATCAAAATCGGTAACATTTCCACACCCATATGCAAATTGGGTTTGGGAGCAATCAAAGTAGTCCATTCAGGGGTACCGTTTTTCAGAACATAACAGAAATAAACAATATTTGGCAGTACGATATCTTTCCCTTGGGGTACATGAATATACTTGCCGTGTGAAATGAAATTTGAACAACAGTAATGGTACTTTTAGGCAGACATTTATTTTGACTAAAACTAATTTGCATATCACCCATTTAATAATGTTTTCGGTATTTTCACGGTCGATATGCAAATAAACATGGTTTTTCCATTGGCAATCGAACTATTTTTATTTTGTAAACAAATTTCTTCTGCTATTTTTGTCCGGTTCAAATCGTTCAGCAAGATGTTTGGTATATTAGGTGTACATCACATGGAATACTACGATTGGGAGAACTTAATATATGTTGACCACCTGGAAACTGAGTTTTATAAACTCTGAAGGACTCTCGAAAGATCCCCCTATTCACCAACATCGAGATACCAGGAGGATTCTGCTGGCGACGTTGAGGCGTTACTCAGTTCCAAATAAAGATTACGAACGCCAAACAAGCAAAATTTTAACCGGTAACCAAGGCTCATTCAATCCACGACCAGCAAGCAACATCACAAACGAAGTTCTAGCGTGCAGCTCAGCGACAACCGCTGTCGACTAAAGTCATACCGTCAGTGCCGCAGTACCGCAGTTGCACGGCATGTTTGCCAATGCACAATTCTGTGGAGGAACTTTTAACTTCAACATAAACTATGTATCATAGTCGTCCAGTTCAAGTTCTGGTCCTGTCGTGACCCCAACTAAACGTCCACGAGTTATTTATTCGAATAGTGATTCAGATTACACGTCCGATTATTTTATTCTCACACAGACAGTGACACGCGTTCGACACTGACAAGCGTTCCTAGGGCGTAACACTATCCTGACTATCTAGGAACATATTAATGGGCAATGGGGTTCCCGACCTAAATTTCATCCCGGTTTGTTGCACTTTCTTTCTTCAATATGAAATAATAAAATATTGAAAATCTTCTCTCTCGGGGTTCTCCACACTTGTCAGGGGGGAATCTCGTCTCGTCTCTCTATCTCGTCCCCTTGAGGTACGGGATCGGGAAAGTCACTTTAACTTTACAGTCAAATAAGGCACACACAACGAAATACGTTTCAGCTCTCGTCTTAGTCGGTCAATCGAGCACTCTATAAAACACAGCGCCCTGGGGAAAAATCCCCAAGACTCTCACAAGGCTGAACCAAGACTCGCCCAAGACTGGACTGCCTCAATGCTCGCCCCTGGACTGGACTCTCGACTACCCAGGACTCTCTTTATTCATTTTCAAAACTCTAACCAATTACAAAGCAGTAAAAAGACTCTAGGGCGTAACCTTCAATCATAAAGCCAATCACACTAAGTACTGAATACGTCATATCTTTTGATTAATCGTTCACTACATTAATAACTATGGATACCAACTGTCAGAATCGCGACGGATATCTGGTAATTAGTTCCAAATCACTGAGCCAAGTTCCGTTCAAAACTTCAAATAGACCTAAACGATGACGGACATAACACAGCAATTCGCTCGTAATCAACTAATTAAGTCGGTTAACAGATACGCATCACTCGAAAATAACTTCCAAACGCAACGAAAGCCACGGGGTGGGTGTGGGGTTCTGTCACGCTCTATATTCATATTTTCATGAAAACAATACACCATGGGTTCGACAACACCTATAACGGGTACATACCGATGGGGGCAGTATACAAACAATAGCAGTATATTTAGTAGCATCGCAGTCCTTCTACTGTGGTGGCATGAATTAAAAGACCAGCATAACAATTTGTAAATCGATTATAATTAATTCAAAGCAAACGAAACGTCTGACCATTTTGTTTTATATGTGTGGTAATCATGTGCAAGTATTTATCTCCATTTCGAGTAAATCCTGGGTAAATTCAACTTTAAGATTTGTTCTTGCTGGTGGAAAATCGTCAACACGACTTATTATTATCGTCACGGTGTTATTACTTCAGAGTAGCAATCTAAGTCGTAATAATATATAAAAGACAATTAAATTAATCACGGGATCACACATATGCTAAGTTTACATGGTATCATCATTTTGTGGGACCATTGCTCCTCCCACCCCAGTCACTCTATAGATTATAGCTAGATTGTGCTCCCACTAATTAAAAGGAGATTATATTTTGTGCGTTTACATGGCTGGAGATATTAGAGCAACAGAGAAGGTCGAAACAGAGAACCGACATTTCTTGAGAAACAGGTACGCCCAGAAAATAGAAGAATCGGTAAAACCCCAGGTACTTCCTTTGAAATTAAGACGAAGTTTCAAATTGCTAGAACTGTCTCTTGTCCAAAATGAAATTAATAAAGTTCCATGAAAGCATATACAATATAAAAACTTTTACTATTGCTTATAAATTTATAGGCAAAGTAATTTATTTATTTCTTCCAGCTGAACTAAGCCACTGAATAATTATCACGCCTTTAACACCTCACCTCCTTGACCAATGAGGGCTGTTCATAAATCTATTAAGTAGTCCAGGCATTGATTCAATACAAGTTAAGGAGGTAAGCGTTAATTTTCGCGATTTAACACCTAACCCATGTTGCACCCTATATAATGACACACTTTCAAGATCAGTTCAAACCCACCTTCGATGAACATAACAGTTTCTGTGTCAAATAATTTAAGAACGCTTTAAAGCCATGTCTGATTCTATCCATGACTCCCCAACGTCATTGTATGCCGTGTCTCCAGGGTCATCTAGTCGGTGTTCAACTCCAAGTTCTGTTAGTTCGTTATTGTCCTCATCGGGACCAATAACTGGAAATGATGATGAATGTACCCGAGACGACAGCCCGAGTCTTAGTAACTCATCGTCCAGTGTAGACGGTAAGTATTCGTAATTGTGTTTTGCTAAAAGTGTGTCACTAACATTATGTATTAGTATTACAAATATTAATTTCATATTTAGCCTTCCAGTCCCACCACTAATTGACTTATTATGTCTACAGATAACGTCAGAAGAAAAAGACAGAAAGGAACTGGCCGTGGTAGAATAACTTTCTATGCCTACCAACTTACTGGACTCACACAAGTATTCGAACAGGAACAGTATCCTGACCCGGCTCAGCGACAAAAAATAGCAGATGCACTGGAGTTGGAGTTTGACACAATCACGGTATGTACACTACTAGAAATATTGTTAATTTATACACAATTCTGGCGCTGAGTGTCACCTGCACGCATGGAGGAGTCCCATGCAGTTACCATGACGACGAATTCAAACAACACCCCATTCGTACATATGCAATAGGTGATAATTTCATTTCTTTATCTTTTCAGAGATGGTTTCAAAACCGACGTGCCAAGTACCGACGTGAAAGGAACAATACAGTGCATGTAAAAGAGGAAGGCTATGGATATAGCATGTCAGCAAAAGAGGGAAGGCAAGAGACAACCGTGACACCACCGCCCACATCTTCTACTCTCACAAATAGACAAGTTAGCTTGTTTACCATGGATTCAATTCTTCAGTCCTCTCCTCGAGCACATTTCAGTGGCGAATCTACGCCTACATCCACTCATAAAGATGCAGAATCACCAGCACCCGGTTTTAATAGTTATTATGAATATAACCCATATTATTACCCACCATATATGCATCACTACTACCCTATTGTTCCTGCGCACTCTAGAACCATGTATTCTCCAAAGACAAGAGGGCCAAATTCGGGGCCACCGGAGCAACCTTTGGATTTAAGCTGTGGTGAAAAGAAGCGTTCATGCGACGACAACGAGAGCGGGGAGCCGGCATTCAAACGAAGAAAAATAGTGGACGATTGTAAACTGTTAAATTCGAATTTTACCCGAGCAGAAATTACGCCTGCCATAAAACACGGGTCATCACGGGAAATGTTCAATAGAGACAGTGTGTATTATTCGAAGTTTGCATCGATGAACAATCCATCACCATACTACAGTTTATTTGCATATAATTACGGAAAATGTCAAGATGTGATGCGATATGATTGGGCTACTGATGGATTTGGATCGATGACGTCAACGCCATTACACTCCTCGGGACATATACCTTATGGATACTAAATAGAATAAAACAAAACAATATGATCGTTCTTTTACTTATTGAATATAAAACACAGTATATATGAAATACTCGATATTGCTAATTTGCAAATAATGTATTACGATTAAATGTCATTTTTTCAGGATTTATGTTATTTTCGTCAGTTTTCTCATTTCAATTTAAACTAATTTATTTGTACTAAATGTCAAAATTCAAAGTAATACGGCATTTACTTTGACGAGGCACGTGAACATGTTATCATTAAGATTTGTTATGTTCTCATTTTTACTATGAAATAAACAACGTTAAATAAATGTAAACAGTGAGTATGGGATATTGTGCGACGAGAAGTGGACTATAGGTGTCCAATGTGTAACCAGTTTCGGCACCTGGCTTAGCTATTACTTCGAAAAAGAAAGACTGAAATTCCATTTTAAATCCGATATTATAGACAAAATAAACACAAAGTGCGTGAAGCATAGATGCAAACACGAGCTCAATTATTAGTCTCGTGGATATTCGACCAGAACAAACGTTTGATTCAGTCGGGTTTTTTTTCCGGTCTCTGGCCCTAAAATATTCCACATAACGAATATATTTGATATATTCAGGGTAATGAATATTATTGCGAAGTGTGTGAAGCATGGTGGAAGTAAGCGCCCATACATGAATAATAATTTTTAGTCTGATGAATATTCGTCCGTGGATATTCGGAGCAAACGTTCAAAAGATTTTTCGGCTCAGTCCGTCTCCGTCTGGCTATAAAGGCATGCGACAAATTGGATATAGTGAACATTCAAGTGACACATTTCCATGAAATTAAAAGTCATATATGCCTCCTCTAGTTTTCTTGCTCGTTAATATTCATTAGCTCCAATATATTCGATATATCTACTGTATTTACAGTCTTGGATGAGAACCCGAAGTGCGGGCAGCATACTGAAGCAAACGCCCTCTACGTGGAGATCAATGTAAATTCCCGTGGATACACGTCAGCTGACTGTGGTTAAACATGAAGGCCTCATTTGTATTCACACTGTTGTGAGCGTGAATGTTTTATCACTGGTGATATAGATACACTTGTTTTAACTTCTTGCGTATTAATTTCATATTTGTCATCGCAAAAAAGATGGCATTATTGACTACTTGACACTTTTTGGATGGTGTCATTACCCGGTTGTATTGATAGTCAGAGGGTCAAAAGTGAGTACGGAGTGACGTTTTGTTGAATTGAATAACAACGGGTTTGCCGCGCTTGTCATGTGTCAAATAATAGTCCTTATTACATATCTACTGCAGTTTATTTTGATTCGTCCTTGAAATCAAAATCGGTATTTCCACACCCATATGCAAATTGGGTTTGGGAGCAAACAAAGTTCAGGGGTACCGTTTTTCAAAACATAACAGAAATAAACAATATTTGGCAGTACGATATCTTTCCTTGCGGTACATGAATATACTTGCCGAGTGAAATGAAATTTGAACAACAGTAATGGTTCTTTTAGGCAGTCACTTATTTTGACTAAAACTAATTTGCATATCACCCATTTAATAATGTTTTCGGTATTTTCACGGTCGATATGCAAATAAACATGGTTATTCCATTGGCAATCGAACTATTTTTATTTTGTAAACAAATTTCGTCTGCTATTTTTGTCCGGTTCAAATCGTTCAGCAAGATTTTTGTATATTAGGTGTACATCACATGGAATACTACGATTGGGAGAACTTAATATATGTTGACCACCTGGAAACTGAGTTTTATAAACTCTGAAGGGCTCTCGAAAGATCCCCCTATTCACCAACATCGAGATACCAGGAGGTTTCTGCTGGCGACGTTGAGGCGTTACTCAGTTCCAAATAAAGATTACGAACGCCAAACAAGCAAAATTTTAACCGGTAACCAAGGCTCATTCAATCCACGACCAGCAAGCAACATCACAAACGAAGTTCTAGCGTGCATCTCAGCGACAACCGCGGTCGACTAAAGTCATACCGTCAGTGCCGCAGTACCACAGTTGCACGGCATATTTGCCAATGCACAATTCTGTGGAGGAACTTTTAACTTCAACATAAACTATGTATCATAGTCGTCCAGTTCAAGTTCTGGTTCTGTCGTGACCCCAACTAAACGTCCACGAGTTATTTATTCGGACAGTGATTCAGATTAGACGTCTGATTATTTTATTTTCACACAGACAGTGACACGCGTTCGACACTGACACGCGTTCCTAGGGCGTAACACTATCCTGACTATCTAGGAACATATTAATGGGCAATGGGGTTCCCGACCTAAATTTCATCCCGGTTTGTTGCACTTTCTTTCTTCAATATGAAATAATAAAATATTGAACATATGTAATAATAACAGAACACCACACCCTCCTCGTGGCTTTCGTTGCGTATGGAAGTTATTTTCACTCGCAAGTACGATCGCAGGATACACCGCATCACTCGAAAATAACTTCCAAACGCAACGAAAGCCACGGTGAGGGTGTGGGTTTCTGTCACGCTCTATATTCATATTTTCATGAAAACAATACACCATGGGTACGACAACACCTATAACGGGTACATACCGATGGGGGCAGTATACAAACAATAGCAGTATATTTAGTAGCATCGCAGTCCTTCTACTGTGGTGGCATGAATTAAAAGACCAGCATAACAATTTGTAAATCGATTATAATTAATTCAAAGCAAACGAAACGTCTGACCATTTTGTTTTATATGTGTGGTAATCATGTGCAAGTATTTATCTCCATTTCGAGTAAATCCTGGGTAAATTCAACTTTAAGATTTGTTCTTGCTGGTGGAAAATCGTCAACACGACTTATTATTATCGTCACGGTGTCATTACTTCAGAGTAGCAATCTAAGTCGTAATAATATATAAAAGACAATTAAATTAATCACGGGATCACACATATGCTAAGTTTACATGGTATCATCATTTTGTGGGACCATTGCTCCTCCCACCCCAGTCACTCTATAGATTATAGCTAGATTGTGCTCCCACTAATTAAAAGGAGATTATATTTTGTGCGTTTATATGGCTGGAGATATTAGAGCAACAGAGAAGGTCGAAACAGAGAACCGACATTTCTTGAGAAACAGGTACGCCCAGAAAATAGAAGAATCGGTAAAACCCCAGGTACTTCCTTTGAAATTAAGACGAAGTTTCAAATTGCTAGAACTGTCTCTTTTCCAAAATGAAATTAATAAAGTTCCATGAAAGCATATACAATATAAAAACTTTTACTATTGCTTATAAATTTATAGGCAAAGTAATTTATTTATTTCTTCCAGCTGAACTAAGCCACTGAATAATTATCACGCCTTTAACACCTCACCTCCTTGACCAATGAGGGCTGTTCATAAATCTATTAAGTGGTCCAGGCATTGATTCAATACAAGTTAAGGAGGTAAGCGTTAATTACCGCGATTTAACACCTAACCCATGTTGCACCCTATATAATGACACACTTTCAAGATCAGTTCAAACCCACCTTCGATGAACATAACAGTTTCTGTGCCAAATAATTTAAGAACGCTCTAAAGCCATGTCTGATTCTATCCATGACTCACCAACGTCATTGTATGCCGTGTCTCCAGGGTCATCTAGTCGGTGTTCAACTCCAAGTTCTGTAAGTTCGTTATTGTCCTCATCGGGACCAATAACTGGAAATGATGATGAATGTACCCGAGACGACAGCCCGAGTCTTAGTAACTCATCGTCCAGTGTAGACGGTAAGTATTCGTAATTGTGTTTTGCTAAAAGTGTGTCACTAACATTATGTATTTGTATTACAAATATTAATTTCAGATTTAGCCTTCCAGTCCCACCACTAGTTGACTTATTATGTCTACAGGTAACGTCAGAAAAAAAATACAGCAAAGAACTGGCCGTGGTAGAATATCTTTCTATGCCTACCAACTTACTGGACTCACACAAGTATTCGAACAGGAACAGTATCCTGACCCGGCTCAGCGACAAAAAATAGCAGATGCACTGGAGTTGGAGTTTGACACAATCACGGTATGTACACTACTAGTAATATTGTTAATTTATACACAATTCAGGCGCTGAGTGTCACCTGCACGCATGGAGGAGTCCCATGCAGTTACCATGACGACGAATTCAAACAACACCCCATTCGTACATATGCAATAGGTGATAATTTCATTTCTTTATCTTTTCAGAGATGGTTTCAAAACCGACGTGCCAAGTACCGACGTGAAAGGAACAATACAGTGCATGTAAAAGAGGAAGGCTATGGATATAGCATGTCAGCAAAAGCAGGAAGGCAAGAGACAACCGTGACAACACCGCCCACATCTTCAACTCTCACAGATAGGCAAGTTAGCTTGTTTACCATGGATTCAATTCTTCAGCCCTCTCCTCGAGCACATTTCAGTGGCGAATCTACGCCTACATCCACTCATAAAGATACAGAATCACCAGCACCCGGTTTTAATAGTTATTATGAATATAACCCATATTATTACCCACCATATATGCATCACTACTACCCTATTGTTCCTGCGCACTCTAGAACCATGTATTCTCCAAAGACAAGAGGGCCAAATTCGGGGCCACCGGAGCAACCTTTGGATTTAAGCTGTGGTGAAAAGAAGCGTTCATGCGACGACAACGAGAGCGGGGAACCGGCATTCAAACGAAGAAAAATAGTGGACGATTGTAAACTGTTAAATTCGAATTTTACCCGAGCAGAAATTACGCCTGCCATAAAACACGGGTCATCACGGGAAATGTTCAATAGAGACAGTGTGTATTATTCGAAGTTTGCATCGATGAACAATCCATCACCATACTACAGCTTATTTGCATATAATTACGGAAAATGTCAAGATGTGATGCGATATGATTGGGCTACTGATGGATTTGGATCGATGACGTCAACGCCATTACACTCCTCGGGACATATACCTTATGGATACTAAATAGAATAAAACAAAACAATATGATCGTTCTTTTACTTATTGAATATAAAACACAGTATATATGAAATACTCGATATTGCTAATTTGGAAATAATGTATTACGATTAAATGTCATTTTTTCAGGATTTATGTTATTTTCGTCAGTTTTCTCATTTCAATTTAAACTAATTTATTTGTACTAAATGATACGTCAAAATTCAATGTAATACGACATTTACTTTGACGAGGCTCGTGAACATGTTATCATTAAGATTTGTTATGTTCTCATTTTTACTATGAAATATACAACTTTATATAAATGTAAACAGTGAGTATGGGATATTGTGCGACGAGAAGTGGACTCTAGGTGTCCAATGTGTAACCAGTTTCAGCACCTGGCTTAACTCCTACTTCGAAAAAAATTCCATTTTAAATCCGATATTATAGACAAAATAAACACGAAGTGCGTGAAGCATAGATGCAAACACACTGCTCTACGAGCTCAATTATTAGTCTCGTGGATATTCGACCAGAACAAACGT
The DNA here is from genome assembly GCF_978046115.1 of Saccoglossus kowalevskii. Taxonomy (NCBI): domain Eukaryota; kingdom Metazoa; phylum Hemichordata; class Enteropneusta; family Harrimaniidae; genus Saccoglossus; species Saccoglossus kowalevskii. The sequence continues at coordinate 37,716,102 of NC_140643.1, read as the reverse complement.
TTGATTCAGTCGTGTTTTTTCCGGTCTCTGGCCCTAAAATATTCCACATAACGAATATATTTGATATATTCAGGGTAATGAATATTATTGCGAAGTATGTGAAGCATGGTGGAAGTAAGCGCTCATAGATGAATATTAATTTTTAGTCTGATGAATATTCGTCCGTGGATATTCGGAGCAAACGTTCAAAAGATGTTTCGGCTCAGTCCCGTCTCCGTCTGGCTAAAAAGGCATGCGGCAAATTGGATATAGTGAACATTTACGTGACACATTTCCATGAAATTAAAAGTCATATATGCCTCACTCTACTTTTCTCGCTCTTTAATATTCATTAGCTCCAATATATTCGATATATCTACTGTATTTACAGTCTTGGATGAGAACCCGAAGTGCGGGCAGCACACTGAATCAAACGCCCTCTACGTGGAGATCAATGTAAATTCCCGTGGATACGGCACGGTGTACGTCAGCTGACTGTGGTTAAACATGAATGCCTCATTTGTATTCACACTGTTATGAGCGTGAATGTTTTATCACTGGTGATATAAATACACTTGTTTACCTTCTGGGTATTAATTTTAGATTTTCAATCGTCAGAAAGGTGGCATTATCGACTACTTGACACTTTTGGGATAGTGTCAATACCCGACTGTGGGTGGTTTATCCTCAGTCTCGTCGAAGTAAATTTGTATTTGTCAACACGATTAACAATTACATGAATTAATTATGTGTTTCTATAATTCAAGCTTCCCCCGAACGACACTTGAGTAATTCTATTATTGTCGCGAGAGCCCATGACAGCGATACTCTATGTCGCCGATTATAGTTACTTTACTCTTGATAACCAGAAACCAGAAAAAATAATTTCCTCTTCTTGGTGGTCTACCTTTGGCTCATAACGTCACAATTATACAGATGATATTGGTGCATTTTACATTGGCTGTAAGTTAAGCATCAGAGTCTGAAATAAATCAATGCTTAGCATAATGTATAGAATGTGACTGCAATCACAGTCCCTCTCTACTGTGATGCAATCAATCCAAGCATGTCAGAAATATGATCTAGAACAGCATATTTTCGAACAAAGCGGCTGTCATGCCATGTAACTTATTTGTTTAAATGCGGAGATTACAGTTACTCGTACACACCCTAATGCCAAACCCCTCAATCTGCGATTACAATAATTTGCCACGTGTAGTCTGATGCAGACTGTGGCGGTACAGTCCGAGATAGATAAAGGCGTAACAGCCCAACAATGACGGTGGTGTTACATTCCGACACATACAGTGACAGTACAACCAGACACACACAGTGAGAGCGAGAATACAGTTCGAAACATTACACATTCCAACATTTTTTTGTGTTATTGTGTTATTTTTCGTGAATATTAAAAATTTTAAAATTCACCACTAAACGTTTTTTCAAACTAATTTCTCGACATTTATAAAATATTGTGTGTATTCGTATGATGACCTGTACTGGGGAAAAATAAATTTTCGAAAGTACGTCATATAATGTTATTCTACTAGTTCGTGGTTGTTACTACGTTATATTAATTCTGAATTAATTTTTGGTAAGCGCATCTAAAATAGTAATATTGAAACATTCCATCTATGTCCTCTTTTATTTTTGTAGTCTGAGATTCTATATTGCTTAAATATCACGCTTATCACGATGCGTCAAGAGACAGTATTCCTCTAGAGTTGATTAAACTTGTACGAGTGTCGAGGCCCATAATCACTGACTGTTTCAGCGACTGTTACAGTGAAAGGATGAACAGTTTAAAGACAAACTGATGAAATACGCGTTATAGTTTACGCCAATTTCATAGGGGATATGTTAAAATTAATAGTTGTTAATGGCATCGTCTTCTTTCATTGAATTCATGGATATTTTATTGATCGGTGTCACCAGGTCGTGAATGAGACGTCTACACTGCTTGGCAAGTTGAGAGGGCCCATTCATCTCTCTCGTTGATTGTCAGAGCCAAATGGCAACGTAATGGAATAACTGAGTGAGAATGGACAGGTCACGCTTTCAATGTGTGAAGAAAAGTTAAGTTGAATAGTATACCAGCATATACTGTAAAGTAATGTATCTTCATTTGAAATTATTTTTTTTTTGATGAACAGATAGAAATACAATCCAGTGAAAATAACGATTTTTCTGTATTATCCATTCAATGAAGTGTCAATGAAAATAAATTTCACACAGCCAAAATATATTTGCGGCGAAAATTAATTCCACCTAAAAGTATTTTGCAGTATTCCATAACCATAGCGCTGCAAACAAACAAACAAACACACACACACAATAATTGTCGATATGTATCAGTCCATGCTAGTTGTGGGCGCTCACAATCATTACATCACAAGCTGGAGTTATACCTGGGCTCGAAAGTGAAAACACACATTGGGGCATGCTACTCGTTGCAAATCGCGATATATGAAAATTATGTAAACAGCGGATTGTAAATCAAAAACTATAAATTATAAATCACGGAACATAGAAATCGCAGAAAATTGTATCCATTGTGCTAAATCTAGTATTTCGTTGCAAAAGCTGTTCAATGTGTTACTATAGGTATCATTTAGTTTGCTTTTACGAGAAAGGTCGATGGAGTACTGTCACTTGAACTATGACATGCTACTTCACACGTTTGTTAATAAATTAGCCACGTCTAGACTAGGTCTAATGACATTGAAGTTATTGTCCTGGCGCGGTGGCTTTATTTATCGAGCTACTAGAATGTTGACGAATTTTAATCTATCTAGATCATAGGCTAACATAATGTCTCTATCTAACCAGCGTATAGGCAACACCGCTGACGAGAGATTCAGTAAACCTGTATATTTCTCTGTTACGATATCTGCCTATTTTTAGGCAATTGACAATCATGAATATATCAGTACTGATTGTTTGCTAAATTTATGATTACTTGAACATTGTCTAGAATTTACTTGAAAACCTACTCACATTCGAAGGCAGAGAAGAACAAGTAGAATTCGATTGTGAATAATCTCTAAATCAATCACTATTATGAAATACGGAAGTAATCTACCATATGCTATCTGTTTTTAAGCAGGCTTTGTGTATTTACTTAAAATTTATTTAAAAAAAAGTCAGTAAACAAATTGAATTCGAATAGCCACAGCTCCATAATTCTAGCATGGCGCTTCGCGTTAATAATATTTCGCTTACGATATGATAGTGTGTGACATAATTATTCGAACCCATCGACCGCCCAGTTGTCCCGAAACCCAAGTTTTATCAAGTACATAATGTTGCGAAGACGATGTCAAAAAGTACGGAAGTTTCTTATAATAAATTTAAAATTTGAATTATTGCCGTCTTTTTTGGTAAAATCGATCGGAGAGCTGGAAATGCCCTTTAAAAATGCCCAGTACGAAATCATTTTCAGACTTACGCAACGGAAGTTTCTGCTAAACATGTCATGGCATTGTTTGAGACAAGGTATTCATATTCTATGGTGGCCAATGAGATGATTCAGTTTAATTAATTCAATTAAACTGAATCATCTCATTGGCCATCATAGAATCGCTCGCCCATTTCTTACGTAAGACGATAATTCTGTGCGGAACAATAGATGGTGATAATGACATTACCACCGTGAAACCTGACAAGAGTTGAAGCTATTTGTCGCTGTGGAAAGTATGCATACATAAGTCATCTTCAGAGAAAAAAGACAGATGTACTTTGAATACAATGAAAATTATTAGTCGTTATAGTTATCATGTGCAGTTGCACGGCTTCGATCATGCAGTATGTGGACGTGTTTGCCATATGCACTGTATTTAGTCGAAATAAATCCGTTTTTGTCTACCACAATTATCAATAAATAAAAGTACATCTACTATACAAACCACTTTGAATATACAGCTCCATTGTCGAGACACCAGGCAAACAAAATACCGACGTTTCGCTCATGACGTCAGTTAAATAACTGGATAATCTGGGATTTGTGGCAGCAAATGTAAAACCCGTGGTACTTCCTCGGTATTCAAAACATAGTTACAAATTGCTAGAACTGTCAAAATGAATACAATTCCATAAAAGCATCTACAAATGTGATTAAAAACTTGCATATTAATTTATAGGCAAAGTAATGTTAATTATTCATTCCAGATGAACTAAGCCACTTAATTATCACGCTTTAAACACCTCACCTCATTGACCAATGGAGGCTGTCCATAACACTGAGTAGCTCAGGCATTGGTCCAATACAAGTTAAGGAGGTAAGCGTTAATTACCGAGATTTAACACCTAACCCGTGTTGCACCCTATATAATGACACACTTTCAAGATCAGTTCAAACCAACCTTCGATGAACGTAACATCTTCTGCGCCAATTAGTCTAACAACGCTCCAAAGACATGTCTTATTCTATCCAAGACTCCCCAACGTCATTGTATGCCGTGTCTCCAGGGTCATCTAGTCGGTGTTCAACTCCAAGTTCCGTAACTTCTTCATCGTCCTCAACAACTGGAAATGGTGATGAATCTACCCGAGGCGACAGTGCGAGTCTCAGTAACTCATCGTTCAGTCTAGACGGTAAGTATCCGTAATTTTACTTAAAGTGTGGCACTAAACTTATGTATTAGTATTACAAATAGTAATTTCATATTTAGCATTCTGGTCCCACAACTAATTGACCTTATTCTGTCTACAGGTGGCGTCAGAAAAAAGAGACAAAAAAGAACCGGTCGTGGAAGAACATCTTTCTATGCCTACCAACTTACTGGACTCACACAAGTATTCGAACAGGAACAGTATCTTGACCCGGCCCAGCGACGAAAAATAGCAGATGCACTTGACTTGGAGTTAGACACAATCACGGTATGTACACTACTATAGTATTAAACACAATTCACGTTCTGCGTGTCATCTGCACGCATGGAGGAGTTCCATGCAGTTACCATGACGACGAATTCTAACATATTTGTACATATGCAATAGGTAATAATTTCATGTCTTTAACTTTTCAGAGATGGTTTCAAAACCGACGTGCCAAGTACCGACGTGAAAGGAATAATACAGTGCATGTAAAAGAGGAAGGCTATGGATATAGCATGTCAGCAAAAGAAGGAAGGCAAGAGACAACCGTGACACCACCGCTCGCATCTTCAACTCTCACAGATAGACAAGTTAGCTTGTTTACCATGGATTCAATTCTTCAGTCTTCTCCTCGAGTTCATTTTAGTAGCGAATGTACGCCAAAGTCCACTAAAAGAAATGCAGATCCACCAGCACCCAGTTTTAATAGTTATTACGAATATAAACCATATTATTACCCGCCATATATGCATCACTACTACCCAGTTGTTCCTGCACACTCTAGAGCCATGTATTCTTCAAAGACAGGAGGGCAAAATTCAGGACCACCGGAGCAACCTTTGGATTTAAGCTGTGGTGAAAAGAAGCGTTCGTGCGACGAGAACGGGGAACCGGCATTCAAACGAAGGAAAATAGTGGACGATTGTAAGCTATTAAATTCGAATTTTACCCGAGCAGAAATTACGCCTGCCATAAAACACGGGTCATCACGGAGGATGTTAAATAGAGACAGCGTGTATTATTCAAAGTTTGCATCGATGAACAATCCATCACCATACTACAGCTCATTTGCATATGATTACGGAAAATGTCAAGACGTGATGCGATATGATTGGGCTACTGATGGATTTGGATTGATGATGTCAGCGCCATTACACTCCTCGGGACATATACCTTATGGATACTAAATAGAATAATTATTATTATGCTTAATCTTTAATTATTGAAATAAAAACACAGAATATATATGAAATGTATTTCATTTATTTTGGATTTAATGTTATTTTCGCCAGTTTTCTCATTTCAATTTAAACTAATATATTTGTATTAAATGATATATCAAAATTCAATGTACCACGGCATTTCCTTGTACAAGACTCTTGAACATGTTATCATCAAGGTTGTTATGTTCCCATTTTTACTATGAAATAAACAACGTTATATAATTGTAAACAGTGAATATGAAGTATTTATTGTGCGACGAGTGGAGGACTGTTGGTGGCGATCCATGTCCAGTATGTCGCCAGTTTCAGGACTTGTGTTAACTTAATATATGTTTAAGTACCGCGCAAATTACGCAAAGTGACGTAACTTTTTCTAGTAAGAACACGGTATTAGCTCACAGTAATAACAGAACTCCAACACATTGGTCACGCATATGTGGCCAAGATGAGCCGTTTCACCCATTCACTTATTACAAATGACTTACGCCACATTGTACCACACTACATAAACACTAGCGTTTAATAGCGTCAATAGCGTAGACGATTTCTGATAAGACATATAACGTATAAATAAAACGAAACAATGTTACTTAGTTCTACTATAAAATGTTTAGTCATATATGCCAAGTTTGGTTCTCTGACTCGTGAATATTCGTTAGTTCCAATGTATCCGACATAGCTAATGTTTTCAGAGTTTATTAAACGCCCTCTACGTGGAGATTCGGTCTTAATAACCGTTATATGTTTCTATATGTTTCGGTCTCTGGCGCTTGAAATGACATTCATATTCATACACAACACTTTGGTTCGTGTACTGTGAATATTCAATAGCTTCATTATATCAAATATATGAGATAGACCGAATACATTTATATTTAGAAGTCATAAGAACACGAAGTACGTGAAGCATGTGCGGAAAAGACGCCCTCTGCGTGTCAATCAAGTGAATGATCTCGGGGGTAGTCTCGGTCGACGAAACGTCCGACTTCGGATTCGGGGTTTTCCTTTCGATCTCTGGTATATAAATTTAAACAAAACTCGATATATCAGATATATAGTCGGGTTAATAAATATCCCCTATAATGCCAGAAATATATCATTAATATTCGTATTATGAGTATTCGTCAAAAAAAATGTTCCGATTGGGAAATGTTCTTTTGTGTAATATATCTTTCATATGATAATGAATCATTTGTTCTAATTAAGATCATAGATATCATGTTACCGAGTACTTGAACAATAGGTAGTAGGTGTGACATTGCATTGTTTGATACTCCAATGCTGTAATCGTTAATGAAAATCTTCATTTTAATTAATTCAATTCGATTTCTGCCCAAATTGGATTTAACTGCGGGCGTACTCCATTTCGCATGAATGTGTAAGAGAGCACGCAATGATCGCTCGGTAACGCGATACACCCCACAATGTAATTTACGAGGCAGACAGTTCGGCATTCAGTAAGAGTAGACGATGAGAGCCGAGACCACGAGATTGGCGACGGGAGAGTTGGGTCCAAGACTAGGTGGACGACCCGTCGGTTCAGTGCGGCTTACCACTCTGCATTGATGCACAATTAGGCCTAGGAACATGCAACTCTGTGTGTGTGTTATATTATAAATGATATGCTGTTACTTGTGTAATTATTGTTGAGCAGTTAAAATATCACCTAGGCGATTCCCAGACGGTGCTCTTAAAGCCAAGCAACATACTCTAAATTCAATCCAGAGAGTGTCACTTATTTCCCCCTGACGACGATCCGTTCAAACCCGACAACCAACAGTCCGTTAACAAAACTGTTGTCGTGTATACGAACTGTCTAGTCCATTATTGAAATTATGTCAATAAATTAAAGATTTCCATTATATAAAAATCGCTTCTGATATACATTGGAATTTCGAAATCAACAGCAGTAATATACTAATAAATAGATAGTTTACCGTATGGTGGTGTTTTACGTCATTGCCAATACTCCAAAAACATAATCCGCCAAATTTAGCTCATGATGTGAGTTAAACAACTAGATATTCTTGGAATTACTGTACCAAATCTGAAATTCTAAAACTGACCATGCAACATTCATAGTACTATACATAATAATGCCATGCAAACATGAATACAAACCATTTTTATTTTCTAAATCGACTATTTTCTAAATGAACTCTATAAAAACGTGAAAAACTAGGATTACAGAATTCCAATAATTCGTGTTAATTTGTAGACAAAGTTACATTTATTATTCATATATTCTAACTAGTTTTTGAATTGGTTGCTTATCACCGTGACCTCATCGAGCAATGCATTGTCCGCAATGCTGGTTAGTCGTCAGTTATTGGTTTAATACGGTAAGTGTTTCGGAGGTCAGCATACTTATCGCCTAATTTAACACCTTCCCCATGATGCACTGTATATAATGGTACACTTTGTTGACAAAGATAAGTTCCAACCCACCCTCGGTAAACATAACATCTACCGTACCAAATAGTTTTACATCGCTTATTAACTATATCTGATACTAGAGAAGACAGTCAACTTCACTCTCCCACGTCAATATATTCCGTGTCACCAGGGTCATCGAGTCCCTGTTCAACGCCAAGTTCCGTAAATTCCTCGTTGATCTCACTAGGACCAAGTATGAGTGATAATGATAATGATAAATATTCGTATTATGAGTATTCGTCGAAAAAGAATGTTCCGATTGGGCATTGTTCTTTTGTGTAATATATATTTCAAATGATAATGAATCATTTGTTCTAATTAAGATCATAGATATCATGTTACCGAGTACTTGAACAATAGGTAGTAGGTGTGACATTGCATTGTTTGATACTCCAATGATGTAATCGTTAATGAAAAGCTTCATTTTAATTAATTCAATTAGCCATTCTGTGTATTACGTAAGTTGATAATCTGTGTTGAACAATAGACGGTGACAATGACAATATCACCCTTAAATCTGCCAAGAGTAGAGCTACTAGTATTTCTCTCCGTCGAAAATGTGCATGATTTCTGCCCAAATTGTATTTAACTCAGTGGCTGCGGGGGTACTCCATCTCGCATGACTGTGCAAGAGAGCGCGCAATGATCCCACGGTAACGCGTCACATCCCACAATGAAATTTACGAGGCAGACAGTTCGGCATTCAGTAAGAGTAGACGATGAGAGCCGAGACCACGAGATTGGCGACGGGTCGGGAGAGTTGGGTCCAAGACTAGGTGGGTGACCCGTCGGTTCAGTGCGGCTCACGCCCTCTACGTTGAGATTCGGTCTATATAAACGTTTGAATTTATGTCTCTGGCCTTGAAAATATTCGATATATCAGATATATTTGATATGAAATTAATATTCATATACCATCCTTTGGTTCTCGCCCTGTGAATATTCAATAGCTTTATTATGTCCAATGTATGAGATAGATCAAATGCATTGACTAGAGAAATTACGTCACATTTCTTTTTGCCATATATGGTCATAAGACCTCATTAATATGCACACTCTTGCAGATGTTTAGTATGTACTTGTCAATAATGCTAATTTTGGAACGCTGCTAATAAGTCACGCGGGCTCGAAGCTGCAACGCAGCTATATTTGTTTACTAAAATCGTGACGGGTTCTGATAGCTAACTGGAAATTGGTAATCATTTCAAAGACTGGCATCTGAACGATCAGTCGGAGAACTTTCGAAAAAAGATTGCAAATCTCTGTCAAAATCGGGTGAATCTTGATAAGGCGGTTGGTGAATGACGTAATCGACATCTATATATTGCCAGCATACAACCTCGAATGATGCGTCGTACAGGACGCACCTCATATACAGAATCTCAAGTCGATGCCTTGGAATGCGTGTTTGCTGTGAATAAGTAATACATGCATAATTTATGACTCAAAATATAGCCAAACTATCCATTATATGACAATTTATATTACCTGAACTCGGTCTTCGGGAAGATCGATGGATTAAGCTATGCATTCCCTTGAATTATTAGCATGCATTTGTTTACATTTTAAGTTCATTTCGATGAATGAGAAATATTCATGATATTATTTTCTGTCGATGACAAACGTGACCAACTGAATTAAAATATATTGTAATTGATAGGGGAAACGTGTGGTCGGAAAAAAACGACTAGTATAGCATACTGAAAATAATGTCTAAATATAATGCAAGCTCTAATACGGGTTTTAAACTTGGTGACGCTTCACTCGCGTAAGTAGTCACCAAATTACGCCAACACTCCCTTATTACCGCTTCGCATTCTCTGAATTCAGCATAGAAAGCAACCATCGAGAATAATTACTAAAATTAACGCTAACTTGTAACGAAGTATTCACATTATGTAGTGCTAATTGACACTCCATATTTGAGTGTGAGAAATGTTTTTATCTATTTGAGCTAGCCGCAGAGTTAGCAAGGCTATTCTTGTAATCGAAACATGTTAATTGCATCAATTAATTTATAATATTCGGACTAAATCAACCTGTCAGCCAATCACGGTAATTCGGCACATATGGTCAAAGCAGACAGTCGGTGGAACAAATAACCTAAGAGTATAAGTCTGGCAACATTTGAGTCACTTTGCACAGTTGACCATCCTGTATCAGAGAGGCTACATCAAGCTCCACCCTATTCATCCCGTACAACTCAATATGTATTTTATATATTATTACCATCATGTCATCGATTCCAACATCTTACGTTGTAGATGGCGAAAATAGGTTTACCAACCATACCATTGCATGCATATTGTCAAAGACACCAGGTACGTTATTGGATTTATATACAGCCAGTGTGTGTAGATAATTATACTCTCATAGTGTGTGCGAGACCCTGTGAATAAGATGTCCGTATAATATGATTTATTTGCTTGAGTTTATATTATGTTTATCTTATGATCATTCGTTGTCCTCCAGGTTGTACAGCAACTTCAGACGTCACGCCAGGTTGTACGAATGTTATCTCATACACTGATGCACGCATTGGCGCATGCATACACCTCGAAAGATGCGTCGTAGAGAACGCACCTCATATACAGAATCGCAAGTCGAAGCCTTGGAATGCGTGTTTGCTGTGAATAAGTAATACATGCATAATTTATGACTCATAATATAGCCAAGCAATCCATTATATGACAATTTATATTACCTGAACTCGGTCTTCGGGAAGATCGATGGATTAAGCTATGCATTCCCTTGAATTATTAACATGCATTTGTTTACATTTTAAGTTCATTTGGATGAATGAAAAATATTCATGATTTTATTTTCTGTCTATGACAAACGTGACTAACTGAATTAAAATGTATTGTAATTTATAGGGGAAACGTGTGGTCGGAAAAAAACGACTAGTATAGCATACTGAAAATAATGTCTAAATATAATGCAAGCTCTAATACGGTTTTTAAACTTGGTGACGCTTCACTCGCGTAAGTAGTCACCAAATTACGCCAACACTCCCTTATCACCGCTTCGCATTCTCTGAATTCAGCATAGAAAACAACCATCGAGAATAATTACTAAAATTAACGCTAACTTGTAACGACGTATTCACATTATGTAGTGTTAATTGACACTCCATATTTGAGTGTGAGAAATGTTTTTATCTATTTGAGCTAGCCGCAGAGTTAGCAAGGCTATTCTCGTAATCGAAACATGTTAATTGCATCAATTAAGTTATAATATTCGGACTAAATCAACCTGTCAGCCAATCACGGTAATTCGGCACATATGGTCAAAGCAGACAGTCGGTGGAACAAATAACCTAAGAGTATAAGTCTGGCAACTTTTGAGTCACTTTGCACAGTTGACCATCCTGTATCAGAGAGGCTACATCAAGCTCCACCCTTTCCATCCCGTACAACTCAATATATTTTATATATTATTACCATCATGTCATCGATTCCAACATCTTACGTTGTAGATGGCGAAAATAGGTTTACCAACCATACATATTGTCAAAGACACCAGGTACGTTATTGGATTAATATACAGCCAGTGTGTGTAGATAATTATACTCTTAGAGTGTGTGCGAGACCCTGTGAATAAGATGTCCGTATAATATGATTTATTTGCTTGAGTTTATATTATGTTTATCTTATGATCATTCGTTGTCCTCCAGGTCATACAGCAACTTCAGACGTCACGCCAGGATGTACTAATGTTATCTCATACACTGATGCACGCATTGGCGCATGCATACAACCTCGAAAAATGCGTCGTAGAGGACGCACCTCATATACAGAATCTCAAGTCGAAGCCTTGGAATGCGTGTTTGCTGTGAATAAGTATCCCGATATAAATGAAAGAGAAGCATTGGCTGACATCATCGGCATACAAGAAGCTAGAGTACAGATAGGAATATATTTATATAAATGGATTTAATAATTTCAAATATGTGGAATTTCATCCGCATTTTTGACAGCTTGAAGTTTAGTTAATATGTAATGTGTTTGGTTATATACTTGACTTCACCATCCAACGTACAGTTTAGGAAACTTTGTATATGAATATTAATGATACTCTTTAAATATTCTAACATATTTGTGTATGAACAGGTTCCTAATTTACTACTTTCGTGTTATTGATATTATTATTGTTTTACAGTTGTGGTTTCAAAACAGAAGAGCGCGACTTAGAAAGGAAAAGAACAATAGACCAACTGCTGCAAAGAGTGTAACCCATGTCATGTTGACCAAGAACAGCAAGAAAACCTCGTCGAAAGAGAGCAATAAATCATCACCGACAGCTACTCGTTTACCGCCAACAACAACAGTTATCTCGCCGAGTTGTATCACAGATATTAAGCCACCAACCAGTTCTTCATCACGTTCATCGGCGATAGGTGATTCACCTTTTAAATCCAACATTAATTTCCCGAAACCGCCAGTTGTTGAGGCATATCGAATGTTCAACTACAACAGATATCTGCCGCCGTTTTACGGCAGTGCGGCTCTGGCCAGTCAACCGCATCTTTCCTATACTGTCGAAATATGCAAGTAAAATGTATCAGTAAAATATTCTTCAAAGACTCAAGTATGTATTTATAATGTTTTATATGATGCAATAAATTAAGTTTTAACGTAAAGTATATGTGTTTGTGATGACGAATTAATTATTTACATATTTCAAGATATGTTTTCAAATTCCTAAGTCAGAAGTGTTATCGTACACAATCATCCGCCATAACGCGCATATACATATACCATATGCACTGTCCAACAAAGGATAAGGCCATTGGAAATTGACGTAATCGAGTAAAGGGGTAACGCAAAACCTGCCAATATTAAAGATCAACCAGGCCGCGCGATAATGACATACACACTACTTATAACGTAGTTAATACTTAATGAAACGCTTTTGTTTCATTGAACTCGCCGCAGGTTTATATACCCCTTTTGTGACCGACATATGTTAATTGCGCTAGTTATGTCACAATAATCGCGTGAATCTTATCGGATCGCCACGACAGGAATTTGAATCGTTTTTGTTTCCTCGTACCGGAGATATACATGGTATCGCATCACTATAGTGCTAAGTGGGCAACTTTTATTCCGACTTTTCAAATTGTTATCGCCAGTTTGCGCTATTATGTTCGAGTAAAAAGAAACACGATAAATGACACGTACACAGATATATTCAGAAATATCAGCAAGTCATATGTTTATTCTATAATTAAAAGAACGTGCTAATATTAAATATAGTTGTCGGTTACTGGAAATTGGTTATCTTTTCAAAGACTGGTATCCGAGCCATCAGTCGGAGAACTTTCGAGCAAAGATTACATTGGGTATGACACGCTTGGAGACGGCGGGTAGACAGGATACGCAAATGGTGAATTATAAATGTCAAAATCAACGGTTGGTGAAATACAGGAACGAAGATTCACATGAGGAAAATGGCGTGTCTCTACGTCTGATGGTAATGATGGCAAATCACTGGTATAATCAGGTGAATCTTGATCTGGCGGTTGGTAAATGACGTAATCGACATCTGTGTATCGCTGTGTAATTGATTTGTGAGGAGAATGGTTATCATCACGACTTTGTTCCATGGACGTGGTTAACTTGCATGTTTTTAGTATACGTTTGACTCGTCGGTTACGAAACCAATTCTGAAAAGAAAGAAATATAAAAAATGGAATAAATATAAAAAAGAAAAACTTGTTAGTGTACGCAAAACAAAATTATACGATAGTTGGTGTGCTTTGCGTGCTGTAATACATGCATAATTTATGACTCAAAATATAGCCAAACTATCCATAATATGACAATTTATATTACCTGAACTCGGTCTTCGGGAAGATCGATGGAGTAAGCTATGCATTCCCTTGCAATTAAATCAGGATAACAGTTCATGGCGAACATCGACTCCAATGAATCTTCTTGATATTTGGTGTAGTACGTACGAACTCTGCGACCGGTATTTCTACGGCGGAGTGGATACGATCTGGATGCATGAAGTTCAATAAACGATCTGTTTCTTTTTCTTGCTAAGCCTGAGACTGGACGTTCGGAAAAGAAAGGATGATGATTAAATATTCGCGAGCGAGCGTAATTAAAGTGTCAGTTATTAACGAACATTATGAAAACAAATTATTATATATTACCTAGTTTTCCCGAATCAATCTCGCCAATACTGGAATCTGAAAATGTTTTGCGGATACCACATGGAGTCATGTTCACTTCTGGTTTCATAATTACGTTTTTCTGAACTTGGATGACGAGAACGATATCCCAATAGTTACTCGAGCAGTTGTCTACAGTCGCCAAATATCTGGAATTTATACGTAATGCGTTATACTAAAGGTGGTTAGTGATTGGTGCGGTTAGTTCAATGGCACCGTCCGACAAAATCGTATTGATTAGCATAATACCCAGTTCACACTAATGTTAACGCAATGACTTGATCTCTGACCAATACAGATCAAATGGCCAATAGTTGCAACACATGCCTGTCGAGCATAATTCAATAGATTTTGGGTATTGAAACATCGAGCACGTTGGCCGAAGGTGGCGCTTAAATAAAATTAAAAAAGATTTCGCCACTTGGTGGCGCTTTCCTCGATGTTGTTGGTCGACCTGCATATTAATTGGTACGTAACAGTGACCTACGAAAACCGTCATTATTTCACCAAAATATACATTCGGTGTTACCATGCTTATTCTAGAACTTGAAACATGTGAATTATTAGCATGCATTTGTTTACATTTTAAGTTCATATGGATGAATGAGAAATATTCATGATATTATTTTCTGTCGATGACAAACGTGACTAACTGAATTAAAATATATTGTAATTGATAGGGGAAACGTATGGTCGGGAAAAATACGACTAGTATAGCATACTGAAAATAATGTCTAAATATAATGCAAGCTTTAATACGGGTTTTAAACTTGGTGACGCTTCACTCGCGTAAGTAGTCACCAAATTACGCCAACACTCCCTTATCACCGCTTCGCATTTTCTGAATTCAGCATAGAAACAACCATCGAGAATAATTACTAAAATTAACGTTAACTTGTAACGACGTATTCACATTATGTAGTGTTAATTGCACTCCATATTTGAGTGTGAGAAATGTTTTTATCTATTTGAACTAGCCGCAGAGTTAGCAAGGCTATTCTCGTAATCGAAACATGTTAATTGCATCAATTAAGTTATAATATTCGGACTAAATCAACCTGTCAGCCAATCACGGTAATTCGGCACATATGGTCAAAGCAGACAGTCGGTGGAACAAATAACCTAAGAGTATAAGTCTGGCAGCATTTGAGTCACTTTGCACAGTTGGCCATCCTGTATCAGAGAGGCTACATCAAGCTCCACCCTATCTATCCCGTACAACTCAATATATTTTATATATTATTACCATCATGTCATCGATTCCAACATCTTACGTTGTAGATGGCGAAAATAGGTTTACCAACCATACCATTGCATGCATATTGTCAAAGACACCAGGTACGTTATTGGATTTATATACAGCCAGTGTGTGTAGATAATTATACTCTCAGAGTGTGTGCGAGACCCTGTGAATAAGATGTCCGTATAATATGATTTATTTGCTTGAGTTTATATTATGTTTATCTTATGATCATTCGTTGTCCTCCAGGTCGTACAGCAACTTCAGACGTCACGCCAGGATGTACGAATGTTATCTCATACACTGATGCACGCATTGGCGCATGCATACAACCTCGAATAATGCGTCGTAGAGGACGCACCTCAAATACAGAATCTCAAGTTGAAGCCTTGGAATGCGTGTTTGCTGTGAATAAGTATCCCGATATAAATGAAAGAGAAGCATTGGCTGACATCATCGGCATACAAGAAGCTAGAGTACAGGTAGGAATATATTTATATAAATGGATTTAATAATTTCAAATATGTGGAATTTCATCCGAATTCTTGACAGCTTGAAGTTTAGTTAATATGTAATGTGTTTGGTTATATACTTGACTTCACCATCCAACGTACAGTTTAGGAAACTTTGTATATGAATATGAATGATACTCTTTAAATATTCTAACATATTTGTGTATGAACAGGTTCCTAATTTACTACTTTCGTGTTATTGATATTATTATTGTTTTACAGATGTGGTTTCAAAACAGAAGAGCGCGACTTAGAAAGGAAAAGAACAATAGACCAACTGCTGCAAAGGGTGTAACCATGTCATGTTGACCAAGAACAGCAAGAAAACCTCGTCGAAAGAGAGCAATAAATCATCACCGTCAGCTACTCGTTTACCGCCAACAACAACAGTCATCTCGCCGAGTTGTATCACAGATATTAAGCCACCAACCAGTTCTTCATCACGTTCGTCGGCGATAGGTGATTCACCTTTTAAATCCAACATTAATTTCCCGAAACCGCCAGTTGTTGAGGCATATCGAATGTTCAACTACAACAGATATCTGCCGCCGTTTTACGGCAGTGCGGCTCTGGCCAGTCAACCGCATCTTTGCTACACTGTCGAAATATGCAAGTAAAATGTATCAGTAAAATATTCTTCAAAGACTCCAGTTTGTATTTATAATGTTTTATATGATGCAATAAATTAAGTTTTAACGTAAAGTATATGTGTTTGTGATGACGAATTAATTATTTACATATTTCAAGATATGTTTTCAAATTCCTAAGTCAGAAGTGTTATCGTACACAATCATCCGCCATAACGCGCACATACATATACCATATGCACTGTCCAACAAAGGATAAGGCCATTGGAAAATGACGTAATCGAGTAAAGGGGTAACGCAAAACCTGCCGACATTAAAGATCAACCAGGCCGCGCGTTAATGACATACACACTACTTATAACGTAGTTAATACTTAATAAAACGCTTTTGTTTCATTGAACTCGCCGCAGGTTTATATACCCCTTTTGTGACCGACATATGTTAATTGCGCTAGTTATGTCACAATAATGGCGTGAATCTTATCGGATCGCCACGACAGGAATTTCAATCGTTTTTGTTTCCTCGTACCGGAGATATACATGGTATCGCATCACTATAGTGCTAAGTGGGCAACTTTTATTCCGACTTTTCAAATTGTTATCGCCAGTTTGCGCTATTATGTTCGAGTAAAAAGAAACACGATAAATGACACGTACACAAATATATTCAGAAATATCGGCAAGTCATATGTTTATTCTATAATTACAAGAACGTGCTAATATTAAATATAGTTGTCGGTTACTGGAAATTGGTTATCTTTTCAAAGACTGGTATCCGAGCCATCAGTCGGAGAACTTTCGAGCAAAGATGACATTGGGTATGACACGCTTGGAGACGGCGGGTAGACAGGATACGCAAATGGTGAATTATAAATGTCAAAATCAACGGATGGTGAAATACAGGAACGAAGATTCACATGAGGAAAATGGCGTGTCTCTACGTCTGATGGTAATGATGGCAAATCTCTGTCATAATCAGGTGAATCTTGATCTGGCGGTTGGTGAATGACGTAATCGACATCTGTGTATCGCTGTGTTATTGATTTGTGAGGAGAATGGTTATCATCACGACTTTGTTCCATGGACGTGGTTAACTTGCATGTTTTTAGTATACGTTTGACTCGTCGGTTACGAAACCAATTCTGAAAAGAAAGAAATATAAAAAATGGAATAAATATTAAAAAAACTTGTTAGTGTACGCAAAACAAAATTATACGATAGTTGGTGTGCTTTGCGTGCTGTAATACATGCATAATTTATGACTCAAAATATAGCCAAACTATCCATAATATGACAATTTATATTACCTGAACTCGGTCTTCGGGAAGATCGATGGAGTAAGCTATGCATTCCCTTGCAATTAAATCAGGATAACAGTTCATGGCGAACATCGACTCCAATGAATCTTCTTGATATTTGGTGTAGTACGTACGAACTCTGCGACCGGTATTTCTACGGCGGAGTGGATACGATCTGGATGCATGAAGTTCAATAAACGATCTGTTTCTTTTTCTTGCTAAGCCTGAGACTGGACGTTCGGAAAAGAAAGGATGATGATTAAATATTCGCGAGCGAGCGTAATTAAAGTGTCAGTTATTAACGAACATTATGAAAACAAATTATTATATCTTACCTAGTTTTCCCGAATCAATCTCGCCAATACTGGAATCTGAAAATGTTTTGCGGATACCACATGGAGTCATGTTCACTTCTGGCTTCATAATTACGTTTTTCTGAACTTGGATGACGAGAACGATATCCCAATAGTTACTCGAGCAGTTGTCTACAGTCGCCAAATATGTGGAATTTATACGTAATGCGTTATACTAAAGGTGGTTAGTGATTGGTGCGGTTAGTTCAATGGCACCGTCCGAGAAAATCATATTGATTAGCAAAATACCCAGTTCACACTAATGTTAACGCAACGACTTGATCTCTGACCAATACAGATCAAATGGCCAATAGTTGCAACACATGCCTGTCAAGCATAATTAAATAGATTTTGGGTATTGAAACATCGAGCACGTTGGCCGAAGGTGGCGCTTAAATAAAATTAAAAAAGCTTTCTCCACTTGGTGGCGCTTTCCTCGATGTTGTTGGTCGACCTGCATATTAATTGGTACGTAACAGTGACCTACGAAAACCGTCATTATTTCACCAAAATATACATTCGGTGTTACCATGCTTATTCTAGAACTTGAAACATGTGAATTATTAGCATGCATTTGTTTACATTTTAAGTTCATATGGATGAATGAGAAATATTCATGATATTATTTTCTGTCGATGACAAACGTGACTAACTGAATTAAAATATATTGTAATTGATAGGGGAAACGTATGGTCGGGAAAAATACGACTAGTATAGCATACTGAAAATAATGTCTAAATATAATGCAAGCTTTAATACGGGTTTTAAACTTGGTGACGCTTCACTCGCGTAAGTAGTCACCAAATTACGCCAACACTCCCTTATCACCGCTTCGCATTCTCTGAATTCAGCATAGAAACAACCATCGAGAATAATTACTAAAATTAACGTTAACTTGTAACGACGTATTCACATTATGTAGTGTTAATTGCACTCCATATTTGAGTGTGAGAAATGTTTTTATCTATTTGAGCTAGCCGCAGAGTTAGCAAGGCTATTCTCGTAATCGAAACATGTTAATTGCATCAATTAAGTTATAATATTCGGACTAAATCAACCTGTCAGCCAATCACGGTAATTCGGAACATATGGTCAAAGCAGACAGTCGGTGGAACAAATAACCTAAGAGTATAAGTCTGGCAGCATTTGAGTCACTTTGCACAGTTGACCATCCTGTATCAGAGAGGCTACATCAAGCTCCACCCTTTCCATCCCGTACAACTCAATATATTTTATATATTATTACCATCATGTCATCGATTCCAACATCTTACGTTGTAGATGGCGAAAATAGGTTTACCAACCATACCATTGCATGCATATTGTCAAAGACACCAGGTACGTTATTGGATTTATATACAGCCAGTGTGTGTAGATAATTATACTCTTAGAGTGTGTTCGAGACCCTGTGAATAAGATGTCCGTGTAATATGATTTATTTGCTTGAGTTTATATTATGTTTATCTCATGATCATTCGTTGTCCTCCAGGTCGTACAGCAACTTCAGACGTCACGCCAGGATGTACGAATGTTATCTCATACACTGATGCACGCATTGGCGCATGTATACAACCTCGAAAAATGCGTCGTAGAGGACGCACCTCATATACAGAATCTCAAGTCGAAGCCTTGGAATGCGTGTTTGCTGTGAATAAGTATCCCGATATAAATGAAAGAGAAGCATTGGCTGACATCATCGGCATACAAGAAGCTAGAGTACAGGTAGAAATATATTTATATAAATGGATTTAATAATTTCAAATATGTGGAATTTCATCCGAATTCTTGACAGCTTGAAGTTTAGTTAATATGTAATGTGTTTGGTTATATACTTGACTTCACCATGCAACGTACAGTTTAGGAAACTTTGTATATGAATATGAATGATACTCTTTAAATATTCTAACATATTTGTGTATGAACAGGTTCCTAATTTACTACTTTCGTGTTATTGATATTATTATTGTTTTACAGGTGTGGTTTCAAAACAGAAGAGCGCGACTTAGAAAGGAAAAGAACAATAGACCAACTGCTGCAAAGGGTGTAACCCATGTCATGTTGACCAAGAACAGCAAGAAAACCTCTTCGAAAGAGAGCAATAAATCATCACCGTCAGCTACTCGTTTACCGCCAACAACAACAGTTATCTCGCCGAGTTGTATCACAGATATTAAGCCACCAACCAGTTCTTCATCACGTTCGTCGGCGATAGGTGATTCACCTTTTAAATCCAACATTAATTTCCCGAAACCGCCAGTTGTTGAGGCATATCGAATGTTCAACTACAACAGATATCTGCCGCCGTTTTACGGCAGTGCGGCTCTGGCCAGTCAACCGCATCTTTGCTACACTGTCGAAATATGCAAGTAAAATGTATCAGTAAAATATTCTTCAAAGACTCCAGTATGTATTTATAATGTTTTATATGATGCAATAAATTAAGTTTTAACGTAAAGTATATGTGTTTGTGATGACGAATTAATTATTTACATATTTCAAGATATGTTTTCAAATTCCTAAGTCAGAAGTGTTATCGTACACAATCATCCGCCATAACGCGCACATACATATACCATATGCACTGTCCAACAAAGGATAAGGCCATTGGAAAATGACGTAATCGAGTAAAGGGGTAACGCAAAACCTGCCGACATTAAAGATCAACCAGGCCGCGCGTTAATGACATACACACTACTTATAACGTAGTTAATACTTAATAAAACGCTTTTGTTTCATTGAACTCGCCGCAGGTTTATATACCCCTTTTGTGACCGACATATGTTAATTGCGCTAGTTATGTCACAATAATGGCGTGAATCTTATCGGATCGCCACGACAGGAATTTCAATCGTTTTTGTTTCCTCGTACCGGAGATATACGTGGTATCGCATCACTATAGTGCTAAGTGGGCAACTTTTATTCCGACTTTTCAAATTGTTATCGCCAGTTTGCGCTATTATGTTCGAGTAAAAAGAAACACGATAAATGACACGTACACAAATATATTCAGAAATATCGGCAAGTCATATGTTTATTCTATAATTACAAGAACGTGCTAATATTAAATATAGTTGTCGGTTACTGGAAATTGGTTATCTTTTCAAAGACTGGTATCCGAGCCATCAGTCGGAGAACTTTCGAGCAAAGATGACATTGGGTATGACACGCTTGGAGACGGCGGGTAGACAGGATACGCAAATGGTGAATTATAAATGTCAAAATCAACGGATGGTGAAATACAGGAACGAAGATTCACATGAGGAAAATGGCGTGTCTCTACGTCTGATGGTAATGATGGCAAATCTCGTTTACCGCCAACAACAACAGTCATCTCGCCGAGTTGTATCACAGATATTAAGCCACCAACCAGTTCTTCATCACGTTCGTCGGCGATAGGTGATTCACCTTTTAAATCCAACATTAATTTCCCGAAACCGCCAGTTGTTGAGGCATATCGAATGTTCAACTACAACAGATATCTGCCGCCGTTTTACGGCAGTGCGGCTCTGGCCAGTCAACCGCATCTTTGCTACACTGTCGAAATATGCAAGTAAAATGTATCAGTAAAATATTCTTCAAAGACTCCAGTATGTATTTATAATGTTTTATATGATGCAATAAATTAAGTTTTAACGTAAAGTATATGTGTTTGTGATGACGAATTAATTATTTACATATTTCAAGATATGTTTTCAAATTCCTAAGTCAGAAGTGTTATCGTACACAATCATCCGCCATAACGCGCACATACATATACCATATGCACTGTCCAACAAAGGATAAGGCCATTGGAAAATGACGTAATCGAGTAAAGGGGTAACGCAAAACCTGCCGACATTAAAGATCAACCAGGCCGCGCGTTAATGACATACACACTACTTATAACGTAGTTAATACTTAATAAAACGCTTTTGTTTCATTGAACTCGCCGCAGGTTTATATACCCCTTTTGTGACCGACATATGTTAATTGCGCTAGTTATGTCACAATAATGGCGTGAATCTTATCGGATCGCCACGACAGGAA
Organism: Saccoglossus kowalevskii; assembly: GCF_978046115.1. Lineage (NCBI taxonomy): Eukaryota > Metazoa > Hemichordata > Enteropneusta > Harrimaniidae > Saccoglossus > Saccoglossus kowalevskii. The sequence goes on along the minus strand of NC_140643.1, from coordinate 37,693,672 downwards.
TTTCAATCGTTTTTGTTTCCTCGTACCGGAGATATACATGGTATCGCATCACTATAGTGCTAAGTGGGCAACTTTTATTCCGACTTTTCAAATTGTTATCGCCAGTTTGCGCTATTATGTTCGAGTAAAAAGAAACACGATAAATGACACGTACACAAATATATTCAGAAATATCGGCAAGTCATATGTTTATTCTATAATTACAAGAACGTGCTAATATTAAATATAGTTGTCGGTTACTGGAAATTGGTTATCTTTTCAAAGACTGGTATCCGAGCCATCAGTCGGAGAACTTTCGAGCAAAGATGACATTGGGTATGACACGCTTGGAGACGGCGGGTAGACAGGATACGCAAATGGTGAATTATAAATGTCAAAATCAACGGATGGTGAAATACAGGAACGAAGATTCACATGAGGAAAATGGCGTGTCTCTACGTCTGATGGTAATGATGGCAAATCTCTGTCATAATCAGGTGAATCTTGATCTGGCGGTTGGTGAATGACGTAATCGACATCTGTGTATCGCTGTGTTATTGATTTGTGAGGAGAATGGTTATCATCACGACTTTGTTCCATGGACGTGGTTAACTTGCATGTTTTTAGTATACGTTTGACTCGTCGGTTACGAAACCAATTCTGAAAAGAAAGAAATATAAAAAATGGAATAAATATTAAAAAAACTTGTTAGTGTACGCAAAACAAAATTATACGATAGTTGGTGTGCTTTGCGTGCTGTAATACATGCATAATTTATGACTCAAAATATAGCCAAACTATCCATAATATGACAATTTATATTACCTGAACTCGGTCTTCGGGAAGATCGATGGAGTAAGCTATGCATTCCCTTGCAATTAAATCAGGATAACAGTTCATGGCGAACATCGACTCCAATGAATCTTCTTGATATTTGGTGTAGTACGTACGAACTCTGCGACCGGTATTTCTACGGCGGAGTGGATACGATCTGGATGCATGAAGTTCAATAAACGATCTGTTTCTTTTTCTTGCTAAGCCTGAGACTGGACGTTCGGAAAAGAAAGGATGATGATTAAATATTCGCGAGCGAGCGTAATTAAAGTGTCAGTTATTAACGAACATTATGAAAACAAATTATTATATCTTACCTAGTTTTCCCGAATCAATCTCGCCAATACTGGAATCTGAAAATGTTTTGCGGATACCACATGGAGTCATGTTCACTTCTGGCTTCATAATTACGTTTTTCTGAACTTGGATGACGAGAACGATATCCCAATAGTTACTCGAGCAGTTGTCTACAGTCGCCAAATATGTGGAATTTATACGTAATGCGTTATACTAAAGGTGGTTAGTGATTGGTGCGGTTAGTTCAATGGCACCGTCCGAGAAAATCATATTGATTAGCAAAATACCCAGTTCACACTAATGTTAACGCAACGACTTGATCTCTGACCAATACAGATCAAATGGCCAATAGTTGCAACACATGCCTGTCAAGCATAATTAAATAGATTTTGGGTATTGAAACATCGAGCACGTTGGCCGAAGGTGGCGCTTAAATAAAATTAAAAAAGCTTTCTCCACTTGGTGGCGCTTTCCTCGATGTTGTTGGTCGACCTGCATATTAATTGGTACGTAACAGTGACCTACGAAAACCGTCATTATTTCACCAAAATATACATTCGGTGTTACCATGCTTATTCTAGAACTTGAAACATGTGAATTATTAGCATGCATTTGTTTACATTTTAAGTTCATATGGATGAATGAGAAATATTCATGATATTATTTTCTGTCGATGACAAACGTGACTAACTGAATTAAAATATATTGTAATTGATAGGGGAAACGTATGGTCGGGAAAAATACGACTAGTATAGCATACTGAAAATAATGTCTAAATATAATGCAAGCTTTAATACGGGTTTTAAACTTGGTGACGCTTCACTCGCGTAAGTAGTCACCAAATTACGCCAACACTCCCTTATCACCGCTTCGCATTCTCTGAATTCAGCATAGAAACAACCATCGAGAATAATTACTAAAATTAACGTTAACTTGTAACGACGTATTCACATTATGTAGTGTTAATTGCACTCCATATTTGAGTGTGAGAAATGTTTTTATCTATTTGAGCTAGCCGCAGAGTTAGCAAGGCTATTCTCGTAATCGAAACATGTTAATTGCATCAATTAAGTTATAATATTCGGACTAAATCAACCTGTCAGCCAATCACGGTAATTCGGAACATATGGTCAAAGCAGACAGTCGGTGGAACAAATAACCTAAGAGTATAAGTCTGGCAACATTTGAGTCACTTTGCACAGTTGACCATCCTGTATCAGAGAGGCTACATCAAGCTCCACCCTTTCCATCCCGTACAACTCAATATATTTTATATATTATTACCATCATGTCATCGATTCCAAAATCTTACGTTGTAGATGGCGAAAATAGGTTTACCAACCATACCATTGCATGCATATTGTCAAAGACACCAGGTACGTTATTGGATTTATATACAGCCAGTGTGTGTAGATAATTATACTCTTAGAGTGTGTTCGAGACCCTGTGAATAAGATGTCCGTGTAATATGATTTATTTGCTTGAGTTTATATTATATTATGTTTATCTCATGATCATTCGTTGTCCTCCAGGTCGTACAGCAACTTCAGACGTCACGCCAGGATGTACGAATGTTATCTCATACACTGATGCACGCATTGGCGCATGTATACAACCTCGAAAAATGCGTCGTAGAGGACGCACCTCATATACAGAATCTCAAGTCGAAGCCTTGGAATGCGTGTTTGCTGTGAATAAGTATCCCGATATAAATGAAAGAGAAGCATTGGCTGACATCATCGGCATACAAGAAGCTAGAGTACAGGTAGAAATATATTTATATAAATGGATTTAATAATTTCAAATATGTGGAATTTCATCCGAATTCTTGACAGCTTGAAGTTTAGTTAATATGTAATGTGTTTGGTTATATACTTGACTTCACCATGCAACGTACAGTTTAGGAAACTTTGTATATGAATATGAATGATACTCTTTAAATATTCTAACATATTTGTGTATGAACAGGTTCCTAATTTACTACTTTCGTGTTATTGATATTATTATTGTTTTACAGGTGTGGTTTCAAAACAGAAGAGCGCGACTTAGAAAGGAAAAGAACAATAGACCAACTGCTGCAAAGGGTGTAACCCATGTCATGTTGACCAAGAACAGCAAGAAAACCTCTTCGAAAGAGAGCAATAAATCATCACCGTCAGCTACTCGTTTACCGCCAACAACAACAGTTATCTCGCCGAGTTGTATCACAGATATTAAGCCACCAACCAGTTCTTCATCACGTTCGTCGGCGATAGGTGATTCACCTTTTAAATCCAACATTAATTTCCCGAAACCGCCAGTTGTTGAGGCATATCGAATGTTCAACTACAACAGATATCTGCCGCCGTTTTACGGCAGTGCGGCTCTAGCCAGTCAACCGCATCTTTGCTACACTGTCGAAATATGCAAGTAAAATGTATCAGTAAAATATTCTTCAAAGACTCCAGTATGTATTTATAATGTTTTATATGATGCAATAAATTAAGTTTTAACGTAAAGTATATGTGTTTGTGATGACGAATTAATTATTTACATATTTCAAGATATGTTTTCAAATTCCTAAGTCAGAAGTGTTATCGTACACAATCATCCGCCATAACGCGCACATACATATACCATATGCACTGTCCAACAAAGGATAAGGCCATTGGAAAATGACGTAATCGAGTAAAGGGGTAACGCAAAACCTGCCGACATTAAAGATCAACCAGGCCGCGCGTTAATGACAAACACACTACTTATAACGTAGTTAATACTTAATAAAACGCTTTTGTTTCATTGAACTCGCCGCAGGTTTATATACCCCTTTTGTGACCGACATATGTTAATTGCGCTAGTTATGTCACAATAATGGCGTGAATCTTATCGGATCGCCACGACAGGAATTTCAATCGTTTTTGTTTCCTCGTACCGGAGATATACGTGGTATCGCATCACTATAGTGCTAAGTGGGCAACTTTTATTCCGACTTTTCAAATTGTTATCGCCAGTTTGCGCTATTATGTTCGAGTAAAAAGAAACACGATAAATGACACGTACACAAATATATTCAGAAATATCGGCAAGTCATATGTTTATTCTATAATTACAAGAACGTGCTAATATTAAATATAGTTGTCGGTTACTGGAAATTGGTTATCTTTTCAAAGACTGGTATCCGAGCCATCAGTCGGAGAACTTTCGAGCAAAGATGACATTGGGTATGACACGCTTGGAGACGGCGGGTAGACAGGATACGCAAATGGTGAATTATAAATGTCAAAATCAACGGATGGTGAAATACAGGAACGAAGATTCACATGAGGAAAATGGCGTGTCTCTACGTCTGATGGTAATGATGGCAAATCTCTGTCATAATCAGGTGAATCTTGATCTGGCGGTTGGTGAATGACGTAATCGACATCTGTGTATCGCTGTGTTATTGATTTGTGAGGAGAATGGTTATCATCACGACTTTGTTCCATGGACGTGGTTAACTTGCATGTTTTTAGTATACGTTTGACTCGTCGGTTACGAAACCAATTCTGAAAAGAAAGAAATATAAAAAATGGAATAAATATTAAAAAAACTTGTTAGTGTACGCAAAACAAAATTATACGATAGTTGGTGTGCTTTGCGTGCTGTAATACATGCATAATTTATGACTCAAAATATAGCCAAACTATCCATAATATGACAATTTATATTACCTGAACTCGGTCTTCGGGAAGATCGATGGAGTAAGCTATGCATTCCCTTGCAATTAAATCAGGATAACAGTTCATGGCGAACATCGACTCCAATGAATCTTCTTGATATTTGGTGTAGTACGTACGAACTCTGCGACCGGTATTTCTACGGCGGAGTGGATACGATCTGGATGCATGAAGTTCAATAAACGATCTGTTTCTTTTTCTTGCTAAGCCTGAGACTGGACGTTCGGAAAAGAAAGGATGATGATTAAATATTCGCGAGCGAGCGTAATTAAAGTGTCAGTTATTAACGAACATTATGAAAACAAATTATTATATCTTACCTAGTTTTCCCGAATCAATCTCGCCAATACTGGAATCTGAAAATGTTTTGCGGATACCACATGGAGTCATGTTCACTTCTGGCTTCATAATTACGTTTTTCTGAACTTGGATGACGAGAACGATATCCCAATAGTTACTCGAGCAGTTGTCTACAGTCGCCAAATATGTGGAATTTATACGTAATGCGTTATACTAAAGGTGGTTAGTGATTGGTGCGGTTAGTTCAATGGCACCGTCCGAGAAAATCATATTGATTAGCAAAATACCCAGTTCACACTAATGTTAACGCAACGACTTGATCTCTGACCAATACAGATCAAATGGCCAATAGTTGCAACACATGCCTGTCAAGCATAATTAAATAGATTTTGGGTATTGAAACATCGAGCACGTTGGCCGAAGGTGGCGCTTAAATAAAATTAAAAAAGCTTTCTCCACTTGGTGGCGCTTTCCTCGATGTTGTTGGTCGACCTGCATATTAATTGGTACGTAACAGTGACCTACGAAAACCGTCATTATTTCACCAAAATATACATTCGGTGTTACCATGCTTATTCTAGAACTTGAAACATGTGAATTATTAGCATGCATTTGTTTACATTTTAAGTTCATATGGATGAATGAGAAATATTCATGATATTATTTTCTGTCGATGACAAACGTGACTAACTGAATTAAAATATATTGTAATTGATAGGGGAAACGTATGGTCGGGAAAAATACGACTAGTATAGCATACTGAAAATAATGTCTAAATATAATGCAAGCTTTAATACGGGTTTTAAACTTGGTGACGCTTCACTCGCGTAAGTAGTCACCAAATTACGCCAACACTCCCTTATCACCGCTTCGCATTCTCTGAATTCAGCATAGAAACAACCATCGAGAATAATTACTAAAATTAACGTTAACTTGTAACGACGTATTCACATTATGTAGTGTTAATTGCACTCCATATTTGAGTGTGAGAAATGTTTTTATCTATTTGAGCTAGCCGCAGAGTTAGCAAGGCTATTCTCGTAATCGAAACATGTTAATTGCATCAATTAAGTTATAATATTCGGACTAAATCAACCTGTCAGCCAATCACGGTAATTCGGAACATATGGTCAAAGCAGACAGTCGGTGGAACAAATAACCTAAGAGTATAAGTCTGGCAGCATTTGAGTGATCACTTTGCACAGTTGACCATCCTGTATCAGAGAGGCTACATCAAGCTCCACCCTTTCCATCCCGTACAACTCAATATATTTTATATATTATTACCATCATGTCATCGATTCCAACATCTTACGTTGTAGATGGCGAAAATAGGTTTACCAACCATACCATTGCATGCATATTGTCAAAGACACCAGGTACGTTATTGGATTTATATACAGCCAGTGTGTGTAGATAATTATACTCTTAGAGTGTGTTCGAGACCCTGTGAATAAGATGTCCGTGTAATATGATTTATTTGCTTGAGTTTATATTATGTTTATCTCATGATCATTCGTTGTCCTCCAGGTCGTACAGCAACTTCAGACGTCACGCCAGGATGTACGAATGTTATCTCATACACTGATGCACGCATTGGCGCATGTATACAACCTCGAAAAATGCGTCGTAGAGGACGCACCTCATATACAGAATCTCAAGTCGAAGCCTTGGAATGCGTGTTTGCTGTGAATAAGTATCCCGATATAAATGAAAGAGAAGCATTGGCTGACATCATCGGCATACAAGAAGCTAGAGTACAGGTAGAAATATATTTATATAAATGGATTTAATAATTTCAAATATGTGGAATTTCATCCGAATTCTTGACAGCTTGAAGTTTAGTTAATATGTAATGTGTTTGGTTATATACTTGACTTCACCATGCAACGTACAGTTTAGGAAACTTTGTATATGAATATGAATGATACTCTTTAAATATTCTAACATATTTGTGTATGAACAGGTTCCTAATTTACTACTTTCGTGTTATTGATATTATTATTGTTTTACAGGTGTGGTTTCAAAACAGAAGAGCGCGACTTAGAAAGGAAAAGAACAATAGACCAACTGCTGCAAAGGGTGTAACCCATGTCATGTTGACCAAGAACAGCAAGAAAACCTCTTCGAAAGAGAGCAATAAATCATCACCGTCAGCTACTCGTTTACCGCCAACAACAACAGTTATCTCGCCGAGTTGTATCACAGATATTAAGCCACCAACCAGTTCTTCATCACGTTCGTCGGCGATAGGTGATTCACCTTTTAAATCCAACATTAATTTCCCGAAACCGCCAGTTGTTGAGGCATATCGAATGTTCAACTACAACAGATATCTGCCGCCGTTTTACGGCAGTGCGGCTCTGGCCAGTCAACCGCATCTTTGCTACACTGTCGAAATATGCAAGTAAAATGTATCAGTAAAATATTCTTCAAAGACTCCAGTATGTATTTATAATGTTTTATATGATGCAATAAATTAAGTTTTAACGTAAAGTATATGTGTTTGTGATGACGAATTAATTATTTACATATTTCAAGATATGTTTTCAAATTCCTAAGTCAGAAGTGTTATCGTACACAATCATCCGCCATAACGCGCACATACATATACCATATGCACTGTCCAACAAAGGATAAGGCCATTGGAAAATGACGTAATCGAGTAAAGGGGTAACGCAAAACCTGCCGACATTAAAGATCAACCAGGCCGCGCGTTAATGACATACACACTACTTATAACGTAGTTAATACTTAATAAAACGCTTTTGTTTCATTGAACTCGCCGCAGGTTTATATACCCCTTTTGTGACCGACATATGTTAATTGCGCTAGTTATGTCACAATAATGGCGTGAATCTTATCGGATCGCCACGACAGGAATTTCAATCGTTTTTGTTTCCTCGTACCGGAGATATACATGGTATCGCATCACTATAGTGCTAAGTGGGCAACTTTTATTCCGACTTTTCAAATTGTTATCGCCAGTTTGCGCTATTATGTTCGAGTAAAAAGAAACACGATAAATGACACGTACACAAATATATTCAGAAATATCGGCAAGTCATATGTTTATTCTATAATTACAAGAACGTGCTAATATTAAATATAGTTGTCGGTTACTGGAAATTGGTTATCTTTTCAAAGACTGGTATCCGAGCCATCAGTCGGAGAACTTTCGAGCAAAGATGACATTGGGTATGACACGCTTGGAGACGGCGGGTAGACAGGATACGCAAATGGTGAATTATAAATGTCAAAATCAACGGATGGTGAAATACAGGAACGAAGATTCACATGAGGAAAATGGCGTGTCTCTACGTCTGATGGTAATGATGGCAAATCTCTGTCATAATCAGGTGAATCTTGATCTGGCGGTTGGTGAATGACGTAATCGACATCTGTGTATCGCTGTGTTATTGATTTGTGAGGAGAATGGTTATCATCACGACTTTGTTCCATGGACGTGGTTAACTTGCATGTTTTTAGTATACGTTTGACTCGTCGGTTACGAAACCAATTCTGAAAAGAAAGAAATATAAAAAATGGAATAAATATTAAAAAAACTTGTTAGTGTACGCAAAACAAAATTATACGATAGTTGGTGTGCTTTGCGTGCTGTAATACATGCATAATTTATGACTCAAAATATAGCCAAACTATCCATAATATGACAATTTATATTACCTGAACTCGGTCTTCGGGAAGATCGATGGAGTAAGCTATGCATTCCCTTGCAATTAAATCAGGATAACAGTTCATGGCGAACATCGACTCCAATGAATCTTCTTGATATTTGGTGTAGTACGTACGAACTCTGCGACCGGTATTTCTACGGCGGAGTGGATACGATCTGGATGCATGAAGTTCAATAAACGATCTGTTTCTTTTTCTTGCTAAGCCTGAGACTGGACGTTCGGAAAAGAAAGGATGATGATTAAATATTCGCGAGCGAGCGTAATTAAAGTGTCAGTTATTAACGAACATTATGAAAACAAATTATTATATCTTACCTAGTTTTCCCGAATCAATCTCGCCAATACTGGAATCTGAAAATGTTTTGCGGATACCACATGGAGTCATGTTCACTTCTGGCTTCATAATTACGTTTTTCTGAACTTGGATGACGAGAACGATATCCCAATAGTTACTCGAGCAGTTGTCTACAGTCGCCAAATATGTGGAATTTATACGTAATGCGTTATACTAAAGGTGGTTAGTGATTGGTGCGGTTAGTTCAATGGCACCGTCCGAGAAAATCATATTGATTAGCAAAATACCCAGTTCACACTAATGTTAACGCAACGACTTGATCTCTGACCAATACAGATCAAATGGCCAATAGTTGCAACACATGCCTGTCAAGCATAATTAAATAGATTTTGGGTATTGAAACATCGAGCACGTTGGCCGAAGGTGGCGCTTAAATAAAATTAAAAAAGCTTTCTCCACTTGGTGGCGCTTTCCTCGATGTTGTTGGTCGACCTGCATATTAATTGGTACGTAACAGTGACCTACGAAAACCGTCATTATTTCACCAAAATATACATTCGGTGTTACCATGCTTATTCTAGAACTTGAAACATGTGAATTATTAGCATGCATTTGTTTACATTTTAAGTTCATATGGATGAATGAGAAATATTCATGATATTATTTTCTGTCGATGACAAACGTGACTAACTGAATTAAAATATATTGTAATTGATAGGGGAAACGTATGGTCGGGAAAAATACGACTAGTATAGCATACTGAAAATAATGTCTAAATATAATGCAAGCTTTAATACGGGTTTTAAACTTGGTGACGCTTCACTCGCGTAAGTAGTCACCAAATTACGCCAACACTCCCTTATCACCGCTTCGCATTCTCTGAATTCAGCATAGAAACAACCATCGAGAATAATTACTAAAATTAACGTTAACTTGTAACGACGTATTCACATTATGTAGTGTTAATTGCACTCCATATTTGAGTGTGAGAAATGTTTTTATCTATTTGAGCTAGCCGCAGAGTTAGCAAGGCTATTCTCGTAATCGAAACATGTTAATTGCATCAATTAAGTTATAATATTCGGACTAAATCAACCTGTCAGCCAATCACGGTAATTCGGAACATATGGTCAAAGCAGACAGTCGGTGGAACAAATAACCTAAGAGTATAAGTCTGGCAGCATTTGAGTCACTTTGCACAGTTGACCATCCTGTATCAGAGAGGCTACATCAAGCTCCACCCTTTCCATCCCGTACAACTCAATATATTTTATATATTATTACCATCATGTCATCGATTCCAACATCTTACGTTGTAGATGGCGAAAATAGGTTTACCAACCATACCATTGCATGCATATTGTCAAAGACACCAGGTACGTTATTGGATTTATATACAGCCAGTGTGTGTAGATAATTATACTCTTAGAGTGTGTTCGAGACCCTGTGAATAAGATGTCCGTGTAATATGATTTATTTGCTTGAGTTTATATTATGTTTATCTCATGATCATTCGTTGTCCTCCAGGTCGTACAGCAACTTCAGACGTCACGCCAGGATGTACGAATGTTATCTCATACACTGATGCACGCATTGGCGCATGTATACAACCTCGAAAAATGCGTCGTAGAGGACGCACCTCATATACAGAATCTCAAGTCGAAGCCTTGGAATGCGTGTTTGCTGTGAATAAGTATCCCGATAAAAATGAAAGAGAAGCATTGGCTGACATCATCGGCATACAAGAAGCTAGAGTACAGGTAGAAATATATTTATATAAATGGATTTAATAATTTCAAATATGTGGAATTTCATCCGAATTCTTGACAGCTTGAAGTTTAGTTAATATGTAATGTGTTTGGTTATATACTTGACTTCACCATGCAACGTACAGTTTAGGAAACTTTGTATATGAATATGAATGATACTCTTTAAATATTCTAACATATTTGTGTATGAACAGGTTCCTAATTTACTACTTTCGTGTTATTGATATTATTATTGTTTTACAGGTGTGGTTTCAAAACAGAAGAGCGCGACTTAGAAAGGAAAAGAACAATAGACCAACTGCTGCAAAGGGTGTAACCCATGTCATGTTGACCAAGAACAGCAAGAAAACCTCTTCGAAAGAGAGCAATAAATCATCACCGTCAGCTACTCGTTTACCGCCAACAACAACAGTTATCTCGCCGAGTTGTATCACAGATATTAAGCCACCAACCAGTTCTTCATCACGTTCGTCGGCGATAGGTGATTCACCTTTTAAATCCAACATTAATTTCCCGAAACCGCCAGTTGTTGAGGCATATCGAATGTTCAACTACAACAGATATCTGCCGCCGTTTTACGGCAGTGCGGCTCTGGCCAGTCAACCGCATCTTTGCTACACTGTCGAAATATGCAAGTAAAATGTATCAGTAAAATATTCTTCAAAGACTCCAGTATGTATTTATAATGTTTTATATGATGCAATAAATTAAGTTTTAACGTAAAGTATATGTGTTTGTGATGACGAATTAATTATTTACATATTTCAAGATATGTTTTCAAATTCCTAAGTCAGAAGTGTTATCGTACACAATCATCCGCCATAACGCGCACATACATATACCATATGCACTGTCCAACAAAGGATAAGGCCATTGGAAAATGACGTAATCGAGTAAAGGGGTAACGCAAAACCTGCCGACATTAAAGATCAACCAGGCCGCGCGTTAATGACATACACACTACTTATAACGTAGTTAATACTTAATAAAACGCTTTTGTTTCATTGAACTCGCCGCAGGTTTATATACCCCTTTTGTGACCGACATATGTTAATTGCGCTAGTTATGTCACAATAATGGCGTGAATCTTATCGGATCGCCACGACAGGAATTTCAATCGTTTTTGTTTCCTCGTACCGGAGATATACATGGTATCGCATCACTATAGTGCTAAGTGGGCAACTTTTATTCCGACTTTTCAAATTGTTATCGCCAGTTTGCGCTATTATGTTCGAGTAAAAAGAAACACGATAAATGACACGTACACAAATATATTCAGAAATATCGGCAAGTCATATGTTTATTCTATAATTACAAGAACGTGCTAATATTAAATATAGTTGTCGGTTACTGGAAATTGGTTATCTTTTCAAAGACTGGTATCCGAGCCATCAGTCGGAGAACTTTCGAGCAAAGATGACATTGGGTATGACACGCTTGGAGACGGCGGGTAGACAGGATACGCAAATGGTGAATTATAAATGTCAAAATCAACGGATGGTGAAATACAGGAACGAAGATTCACATGAGGAAAATGGCGTGTCTCTACGTCTGATGGTAATGATGGCAAATCTCTGTCATAATCAGGTGAATCTTGATCTGGCGGTTGGTGAATGACGTAATCGACATCTGTGTATCGCTGTGTTATTGATTTGTGAGGAGAATGGTTATCATCACGACTTTGTTCCATGGACGTGGTTAACTTGCATGTTTTTAGTATACGTTTGACTCGTCGGTTACGAAACCAATTCTGAAAAGAAAGAAATATAAAAAATGGAATAAATATTAAAAAAACTTGTTAGTGTACGCAAAACAAAATTATACGATAGTTGGTGTGCTTTGCGTGCTGTAATACATGCATAATTTATGACTCAAAATATAGCCAAACTATCCATAATATGACAATTTATATTACCTGAACTCGGTCTTCGGGAAGATCGATGGAGTAAGCTATGCATTCCCTTGCAATTAAATCAGGATAACAGTTCATGGCGAACATCGACTCCAATGAATCTTCTTGATATTTGGTGTAGTACGTACGAACTCTGCGACCGGTATTTCTACGGCGGAGTGGATACGATCTGGATGCATGAAGTTCAATAAACGATCTGTTTCTTTTTCTTGCTAAGCCTGAGACTGGACGTTCGGAAAAGAAAGGATGATGATTAAATATTCGCGAGCGAGCGTAATTAAAGTGTCAGTTATTAACGAACATTATGAAAACAAATTATTATATCTTACCTAGTTTTCCCGAATCAATCTCGCCAATACTGGAATCTGAAAATGTTTTGCGGATACCACATGGAGTCATGTTCACTTCTGGCTTCATAATTACGTTTTTCTGAACTTGGATGACGAGAACGATATCCCAATAGTTACTCGAGCAGTTGTCTACAGTCGCCAAATATGTGGAATTTATACGTAATGCGTTATACTAAAGGTGGTTAGTGATTGGTGCGGTTAGTTCAATGGCACCGTCCGAGAAAATCATATTGATTAGCAAAATACCCAGTTCACACTAATGTTAACGCAACGACTTGATCTCTGACCAATACAGATCAAATGGCCAATAGTTGCAACACATGCCTGTCAAGCATAATTAAATAGATTTTGGGTATTGAAACATCGAGCACGTTGGCCGAAGGTGGCGCTTAAATAAAATTAAAAAAGCTTTCTCCACTTGGTGGCGCTTTCCTCGATGTTGTTGGTCGACCTGCATTTTAATTGGTACGTAACCGTGACCTACGAAAACCGTCATTATTTCACCAAAATATACATTCGGTGTTACCACGCTTATTCTAGAACTTGAAACATGTGAATTATTAGCATGCATTTGTTTACATTTTAAGTTCATGTGGATGAATGAGAAATATTCATGATATTATTTTCTGTCGATGACAAACGTGACTAACTGAATTAAAATATATTGTAATTGATAGGGGAAACGTGTGGTCGGGAAAAAAACGACTAGTATAGCATACTGAAAATAATGTCTAAATATAATGCAAGCTCTAATACGGGTTTTAAACTTGGTGACGCTTCACTCGCGTAAGTAGTCACCAAATTACGCCAACACTCTCTTATCGCCGCTTCGCATTCTCTGAATTCAGCATAGAAAACAACCATCGAGAATAATTACTAAAATTAACGTTAACTTGTAACGACGTATTCACATTATGTAGTGTTAACTGCACTCCATATTTGAGTGTGAGAAATGTTTTTATCTATTTGAGCTAGCCGCAGAGTTAGCCAAGGCTATTCTCGTAATCGAAACATGTTAATTGCATCAATTAAGTTATAATATTCGGACTAAATCAACCTGTCAGCCAATCACGATAATTCGGCACACATGATCAAAGCAGACAGTCGGTTTAACAAATAACCTAAGAGTATAAGTCTGGCAGCATTTGAGTGATCACTTTGCACAGTTGACCATCCTGTATCAGAGAGGCTACATCAAGCTCCACCCTTTCCATCCCGTACAACTCAATATATTTTATATATTATTACCATCATGTCATCGATTCCAACATCTTACGTTGTAGATGGCGAAAATAGGTTTACCAACCATACCATTGCATGCATATTGTCAAAGACACCAGGTACGTTATTGGATTTATATACAGCCAGTGTGTGTAGATAATTATACTCTTAGAGTGTGTTCGAGACCCTGTGAATAAGATGTCCGTGTAATATGATTTATTTGCTTGAGTTTATATTATGTTTATCTCATGATCATTCGTTGTCCTCCAGGTCGTACAGCAACTTCAGACGTCACGCCAGGATGTACGAATGTTATCTCATACACTGATGCACGCATTGGCGCATGTATACAACCTCGAAAAATGCGTCGTAGAGGACGCACCTCATATACAGAATCTCAAGTCGAAGCCTTGGAATGCGTGTTTGCTGTGAATAAGTATCCCGATATAAATGAAAGAGAAGCATTGGCTGACATCATCGGCATACAAGAAGCTAGAGTACAGGTAGAAATATATTTATATAAATGGATTTAATAATTTCAAATATGTGGAATTTCATCCGAATTCTTGACAGCTTGAAGTTTAGTTAATATGTAATGTGTTTGGTTATATACTTGACTTCACCATGCAACGTACAGTTTAGGAAACTTTGTATATGAATATGAATGATACTCTTTAAATATTCTAACATATTTGTGTATGAACAGGTTCCTAATTTACTACTTTCGTGTTATTGATATTATTATTGTTTTACAGGTGTGGTTTCAAAACAGAAGAGCGCGACTTAGAAAGGAAAAGAACAATAGACCAACTGCTGCAAAGGGTGTAACCCATGTCATGTTGACCAAGAACAGCAAGAAAACCTCTTCGAAAGAGAGCAATAAATCATCACCGTCAGCTACTCGTTTACCGCCAACAACAACAGTTATCTCGCCGAGTTGTATCACAGATATTAAGCCACCAACCAGTTCTTCATCACGTTCGTCGGCGATAGGTGATTCACCTTTTAAATCCAACATTAATTTCCCGAAACCGCCAGTTGTTGAGGCATATCGAATGTTCAACTACAACAGATATCTGCCGCCGTTTTACGGCAGTGCGGCTCTGGCCAGTCAACCGCATCTTTGCTACACTGTCGAAATATGCAAGTAAAATGTATCAGTAAAATATTCTTCAAAGACTCCAGTATGTATTTATAATGTTTTATATGATGCAATAAATTAAGTTTTAACGTAAAGTATATGTGTTTGTGATGACGAATTAATTATTTACATATTTCAAGATATGTTTTCAAATTCCTAAGTCAGAAGTGTTATCGTACACAATCATCCGCCATAACGCGCACATACATATACCATATGCACTGTCCAACAAAGGATAAGGCCATTGGAAAATGACGTAATCGAGTAAAGGGGTAACGCAAAACCTGCCGACATTAAAGATCAACCAGGCCGCGCGTTAATGACATACACACTACTTATAACGTAGTTAATACTTAATAAAACGCTTTTGTTTCATTGAACTCGCCGCAGGTTTATATACCCCTTTTGTGACCGACATATGTTAATTGCGCTAGTTATGTCACAATAATGGCGTGAATCTTATCGGATCGCCACGACAGGAATTTCAATCGTTTTTGTTTCCTCGTACCGGAGATATACATGGTATCGCATCACTATAGTGCTAAGTGGGCAACTTTTATTCCGACTTTTCAAATTGTTATCGCCAGTTTGCGCTATTATGTTCGAGTAAAAAGAAACACGATAAATGACACGTACACAAATATATTCAGAAATATCGGCAAGTCATATGTTTATTCTATAATTACAAGAACGTGCTAATATTAAATATAGTTGTCGGTTACTGGAAATTGGTTATCTTTTCAAAGACTGGTATCCGAGCCATCAGTCGGAGAACTTTCGAGCAAAGATGACATTGGGTATGACACGCTTGGAGACGGCGGGTAGACAGGATACGCAAATGGTGAATTATAAATGTCAAAATCAACGGATGGTGAAATACAGGAACGAAGATTCACATGAGGAAAATGGCGTGTCTCTACGTCTGATGGTAATGATGGCAAATCTCTGTCATAATCAGGTGAATCTTGATCTGGCGGTTGGTGAATGACGTAATCGACATCTGTGTATCGCTGTGTTATTGATTTGTGAGGAGAATGGTTATCATCACGACTTTGTTCCATGGACGTGGTTAACTTGCATGTTTTTAGTATACGTTTGACTCGTCGGTTACGAAACCAATTCTGAAAAGAAAGAAATATAAAAAATGGAATAAATATTAAAAAAACTTGTTAGTGTACGCAAAACAAAATTATACGATAGTTGGTGTGCTTTGCGTGCTGTAATACATGCATAATTTATGACTCAAAATATAGCCAAACTATCCATAATATGACAATTTATATTACCTGAACTCGGTCTTCGGGAAGATCGATGGAGTAAGCTATGCATTCCCTTGCAATTAAATCAGGATAACAGTTCATGGCGAACATCGACTCCAATGAATCTTCTTGATATTTGGTGTAGTACGTACGAACTCTGCGACCGGTATTTCTACGGCGGAGTGGATACGATCTGGATGCATGAAGTTCAATAAACGATCTGTTTCTTTTTCTTGCTAAGCCTGAGACTGGACGTTCGGAAAAGAAAGGATGATGATTAAATATTCGCGAGCGAGCGTAATTAAAGTGTCAGTTATTAACGAACATTATGAAAACAAATTATTATATCTTACCTAGTTTTCCCGAATCAATCTCGCCAATACTGGAATCTGAAAATGTTTTGCGGATACCACATGGAGTCATGTTCACTTCTGGCTTCATAATTACGTTTTTCTGAACTTGGATGACGAGAACGATATCCCAATAGTTACTCGAGCAGTTGTCTACAGTCGCCAAATATGTGGAATTTATACGTAATGCGTTATACTAAAGGTGGTTAGTGATTGGTGCGGTTAGTTCAATGGCACCGTCCGAGAAAATCATATTGATTAGCAAAATACCCAGTTCACACTAATGTTAACGCAACGACTTGATCTCTGACCAATACAGATCAAATGGCCAATAGTTGCAACACATGCCTGTCAAGCATAATTAAATAGATTTTGGGTATTGAAACATCGAGCACGTTGGCCGAAGGTGGCGCTTAAATAAAATTAAAAAAGCTTTCTCCACTTGGTGGCGCTTTCCTCGATGTTGTTGGTCGACCTGCATTTTAATTGGTACGTAACCGTGACCTACGAAAACCGTCATTATTTCACCAAAATATACATTCGGTGTTACCACGCTTATTCTAGAACTTGAAACATGTGAATTATTAGCATGCATTTGTTTACATTTTAAGTTCATGTGGATGAATGAGAAATATTCATGATATTATTTTCTGTCGATGACAAACGTGACTAACTGAATTAAAATATATTGTAATTGATAGGGGAAACGTGTGGTCGGGAAAAAAACGACTAGTATAGCATACTGAAAATAATGTCTAAATATAATGCAAGCTCTAATACGGGTTTTAAACTTGGTGACGCTTCACTCGCGTAAGTAGTCACCAAATTACGCCAACACTCTCTTATCGCCGCTTCGCATTCTCTGAATTCAGCATAGAAAACAACCATCGAGAATAATTACTAAAATTAACGTTAACTTGTAACGACGTATTCACATTATGTAGTGTTAACTGCACTCCATATTTGAGTGTGAGAAATGTTTTTATCTATTTGAGCTAGCCGCAGAGTTAGCCAAGGCTATTCTCGTAATCGAAACATGTTAATTGCATCAATTAAGTTATAATATTCGGACTAAATCAACCTGTCAGCCAATCACGATAATTCGGCACACATGATCAAAGCAGACAGTCGGTTTAACAAATAACCTAAGAGTATAAGTCTGGCAACATTTGAGTCACTTTGCACAGTTGACCATCCTGTATCAGAGAGGCTACATCAAGCTCCACCCTTTCCATCCCGTACAACTCAATATATTTTATATATTATTACCATCATGTCATCGATTCCAACATCTTACGTTGTAGATGGCGAAAATAGGTTTACCAACCATACCATTGCATGCATATTGTCAAAGACACCAGGTACGTTATTGGATTTATATACAGCCAGTGTGTGTAGATAATTATACTCTTAGAGTGTGTTCGAGACCCTGTGAATAAGATGTCCGTGTAATATGATTTATTTGCTTGAGTTTATATTATGTTTATCTCATGATCATTCGTTGTCCTCCAGGTCGTACAGCAACTTCAGACGTCACGCCAGGATGTACGAATGTTATCTCATACACTGATGCACGCATTGGCGCATGTATACAACCTCGAAAAATGCGTCGTAGAGGACGCACCTCATATACAGAATCTCAAGTCGAAGCCTTGGAATGCGTGTTTGCTGTGAATAAGTATCCCGATAAAAATGAAAGAGAAGCATTGGCTGACATCATCGGCATACAAGAAGCTAGAGTACAGGTAGAAATATATTTATATAAATGGATTTAATAATTTCAAATATGTGGAATTTCATCCGAATTCTTGACAGCTTGAAGTTTAGTTAATATGTAATGTGTTTGGTTATATACTTGACTTCACCATGCAACGTACAGTTTAGGAAACTTTGTATATGAATATGAATGATACTCTTTAAATATTCTAACATATTTGTGTATGAACAGGTTCCTAATTTACTACTTTCGTGTTATTGATATTATTATTGTTTTACAGGTGTGGTTTCAAAACAGAAGAGCGCGACTTAGAAAGGAAAAGAACAATAGACCAACTGCTGCAAAGGGTGTAACCCATGTCATGTTGACCAAGAACAGCAAGAAAACCTCTTCGAAAGAGAGCAATAAATCATCACCGTCAGCTACTCGTTTACCGCCAACAACAACAGTTATCTCGCCGAGTTGTATCACAGATATTAAGCCACCAACCAGTTCTTCATCACGTTCGTCGGCGATAGGTGATTCACCTTTTAAATCCAACATTAATTTCCCGAAACCGCCAGTTGTTGAGGCATATCGAATGTTCAACTACAACAGATATCTGCCGCCGTTTTACGGCAGTGCGGCTCTGGCCAGTCAACCGCATCTTTGCTACACTGTCGAAATATGCAAGTAAAATGTATCAGTAAAATATTCTTCAAAAACTCCAGTATGTATTTATAATGTTTTATATGATGCAATAAATTAAGTTTTAACGTAAAGTATATGTTTTTGTGATGACGAATTAATTATTTACATATTTCAAGATATGTTTTCAAATTCCTAAGTCAGAAGTGTTATCGTACACAATCATCCGCCATAACGCGCACATACATATACCATATGCACTGTCCAACAAAGGATAAGGCCATTGGAAAATGACGTAATCGAGTAAAGGGGTAACGCAAAACCTGCCGACATTAAAGATCAACCAGGCCGCGCGTTAATGACATACACACTACTTATAACGTAGTTAATACTTAATAAAACGCTTTTGTTTCATTGAACTCGCCGCAGGTTTATATACCCCTTTTGTGACCGACATATGTTAATTGCGCTAGTTATGTCACAATAATGGCGTGAATCTTATCGGATCGCCACGACAGGAATTTCAATCGTTTTTGTTTCCTCGTACCGGAGATATACATGGTATCGCATCACTATAGTGCTAAGTGGGCAACTTTTATTCCGACTTTTCAAATTGTTATCGCCAGTTTGCGCTATTATGTTCGAGTAAAAAGAAACACGATAAATGACACGTACACAAATATATTCAGAAATATCGGCAAGTCATATGTTTATTCTATAATTACAAGAACGTGCTAATATTAAATATAGTTGTCGGTTACTGGAAATTGGTTATCTTTTCAAAGACTGGTATCCGAGCCATCAGTCGGAGAACTTTCGAGCAAAGATGACATTGGGTATGACACGCTTGGAGACGGCGGGTAGACAGGATACGCAAATGGTGAATTATAAATGTCAAAATCAACGGATGGTGAAATACAGGAACGAAGATTCACATGAGGAAAATGGCATGTCTCTACGTCTGATGGTAATGATGGCAAATCTCTGTCATAATCAGGTGAATCTTGATCTGGCGGTTGGTGAATGACGTAATCGACATCTGTGTATCGCTGTGTTATTGATTTGTGAGGAGAATGGTTATCATCACGACTTTGTTCCATGGACGTGGTTAACTTGCATGTTTTTAGTATACGTTTGACTCGTCGGTTACGAAACCAATTCTGAAAAGAAAGAAATATAAAAAATGGAATAAATATTAAAAAAACTTGTTAGTGTACGCAAAACAAAATTATACGATAGTTGGTGTGCTTTGCGTGCTGTAATACATGCATAATTTATGACTCAAAATATAGCCAAACTATCCATAATATGACAATTTATATTACCTGAACTCGGTCTTCGGGAAGATCGATGGAGTAAGCTATGCATTCCCTTGCAATTAAATCAGGATAACAGTTCATGGCGAACATCGACTCCAATGAATCTTCTTGATATTTGGTGTAGTACGTACGAACTCTGCGACCGGTATTTCTACGGCGGAGTGGATACGATCTGGATGCATGAAGTTCAATAAACGATCTGTTTCTTTTTCTTGCTAAGCCTGAGACTGGACGTTCGGAAAAGAAAGGATGATGATTAAATATTCGCGAGCGAGCGTAATTAAAGTGTCAGTTATTAACGAACATTATGAAAACAAATTATTATATCTTACCTAGTTTTCCCGAATCAATCTCGCCAATACTGGAATCTGAAAATGTTTTGCGGATACCACATGGAGTCATGTTCACTTCTGGCTTCATAATTACGTTTTTCTGAACTTGGATGACGAGAACGATATCCCAATAGTTACTCGAGCAGTTGTCTACAGTCGCCAAATATGTGGAATTTATACGTAATGCGTTATACTAAAGGTGGTTAGTGATTGGTGCGGTTAGTTCAATGGCACCGTCCGAGAAAATCATATTGATTAGCAAAATACCCAGTTCACACTAATGTTAACGCAACGACTTGATCTCTGACCAATACAGATCAAATGGCCAATAGTTGCAACACATGCCTGTCAAGCATAATTAAATAGATTTTGGGTATTGAAACATCGAGCACGTTGGCCGAAGGTGGCCCTTAAATAAAATTAAAAAAGCTTTCTCCACTTGGTGGCGCTTTCCTCGATGTTGTTGGTCGACCTGCATATTAATTGGTACGTAACAGTGACCTACGAAAACCGTCATTATTTCACCAAAATATACATTCGGTGTTACCATGCTTATTCTAGAACTTGAAACATGTGAATTATTAGCATGCATTTGTTTACATTTTAAGTTCATATGGATGAATGAGAAATATTCATGATATTATTTTCTGTCGATGACAAACGTGACTAACTGAATTAAAATATATTGTAATTGATAGGGGAAACGTATGGTCGGGAAAATACGACTAGTATAGCATACTGAAAATAATGTCTAAATATAATGCAAGCTTTAATACGGGTTTTAAACTTGGTGACGCTTCACTCGCGTAAGTAGTCACCAAATTACGCCAACACTCCCTTATCACCGCTTCGCATTCTCTGAATTCAGCATAGAAACAACCATCGAGAATAATTACTAAAATTACCGTTAACTTGTAACGACGTATTCACATTATGTAGTGTTAATTGCACTCCATATTTGAGTGTGAGAAATGTTTTTATCTATTTGAGCTAGCCGCAGAGTTAGCAAGGCTATTCTCGTAATCGAAACATGTTAATTGCATCAATTAAGTTATAATATTCGGACTAAATCAACCTGTCAGCCAATCACGGTAATTCGGAACATATGGTCAAAGCAGACAGTCGGTGGAACAAATAACCTAAGAGTATAAGTCTGGCAGCATTTGAGTCACTTTGCACAGTTGACCATCCTGTATCAGAGAGGCTACATCAAGCTCCACCCTTTCCATCCCGTACAACTCAAAATATTTTATATATTATTACCATCATGTCATCGATTCCAACATCTTACGTTGTAGATGGCGAAAATAGGTTTACCAACCATACCATTGCATGCATATTGTCAAAGACACCAGGTACGTTATTGGATTTATATACAGCCAGTGTGTGTAGATAATTATACTCTTAGAGTGTGTTCGAGACCCTGTGAATAAGATGTCCGTGTAATATGATTTATTTGCTTGAGTTTATATTATGTTTATCTCATGATCATTCGTGGTCCTCCAGGTCGTACAGCAACTTCAGACGTCACGCCAGGATGTACGAATGTTATCTCATACACTGATGCACGCATTGGCGCATGTATACAACCTCGAAAAATGCGTCGTAGAGGACGCACCTCATATACAGAATCTCAAGTCGAAGCCTTGGAATGCGTGTTTGCTGTGAATAAGTATCCCGATATAAATGAAAGAGAAGCATTGGCTGACATCATCGGCATACAAGAAGCTAGAGTACAGGTAGAAATATATTTATATAAATGGATTTAATAATTTCAAATATGTGGAATTTCATCCGAATTCTTGACAGCTTGAAGTTTAGTTAATATGTAATGTGTTTGGTTATATACTTGACTTCACCATGCAACGTACAGTTTAGGAAACTTTGTATATGAATATGAATGATACTCTTTAAATATTCTAACATATTTGTGTATGAACAGGTTCCTAATTTACTACTTTCGTGTTATTGATATTATTATTGTTTTACAGGTGTGGTTTCAAAACAGAAGAGCGCGACTTAGAAAGGAAAAGAACAATAGACCAACTGCTGCAAAGGGTGTAACCCATGTCATGTTGACCAAGAACAGCAAGAAAACCTCTTCGAAAGAGAGCAATAAATCATCACCGTCAGCTACTCGTTTACCGCCAACAACAACAGTTATCTCGCCGAGTTGTATCACAGATATTAAGCCACCAACCAGTTCTTCATCACGTTCGTCGGCGATAGGTGATTCACCTTTTAAATCCAACATTAATTTCCCGAAACCGCCAGTTGTTGAGGCATATCGAATGTTCAACTACAACAGATATCTGCCGCCGTTTTACGGCAGTACGGCTCTGGCCAGTCAACCGCATCTTTGCTACACTGTCGAAATATGCAAGTAAAATGTATCAGTAAAATATTCTTCAAAGACTCCAGTATGTATTTATAATGTTTTATATGATGCAATAAATTAAGTTTTAACGTAAAGTATATGTGTTTGTGATGACGAATTAATTATTTACATATTTCAAGATATGTTTTCAAATTCCTAAGTCAGAAGTGTTATCGTACACAATCATCCGCCATAACGCGCACATACATATACCATATGCACTGTCCAACAAAGGATAAGGCCATTGGAAAATGACGTAATCGAGTAAAGGGGTAACGCAAAACCTGCCGACATTAAAGATCAACCAGGCCGCGCGTTAATGACATACACACTACTTATAACGTAGTTAATACTTAATAAAACGCTTTTGTTTCATTGAACTCGCCGCAGGTTTATATACCCCTTTTGTGACCGACATATGTTAATTGCGCTAGTTATGTCACAATAATGGCGTGAATCTTATCGGATCGCCACGACAGGAATTTCAATCGTTTTTGTTTCCTCGTACCGGAGATATACATGGTATCGCATCACTATAGTGCTAAGTGGGCAACTTTTATTCCGACTTTTCAAATTGTTATCGCCAGTTTGCGCTATTATGTTCGAGTAAAAAGAAACACGATAAATGACACGTACACAAATATATTCAGAAATATCGGCAAGTCATATGTTTATTCTATAATTACAAGAACGTGCTAATATTAAATATAGTTGTCGGTTACTGGAAATTGGTTATCTTTTCAAAGACTGGTATCCGAGCCATCAGTCGGAGAACTTTCGAGCAAAGATGACATTGGGTATGACACGCTTGGAGACGGCGGGTAGACAGGATACGCAAATGGTGAATTATAAATGTCAAAATCAACGGATGGTGAAATACAGGAACGAAGATTCACATGAGGAAAATGGCGTGTCTCTACGTCTGATGGTAATGATGGCAAATCTCTGTCATAATCAGGTGAATCTTGATCTGGCGGTTGGTGAATGACGTAATCGACATCTGTGTATCGCTGTGTTATTGATTTGTGAGGAGAATGGTTATCATCACGACTTTGTTCCATGGACGTGGTTAACTTGCATGTTTTTAGTATACGTTTGACTCGTCGGTTACGAAACCAATTCTGAAAAGAAAGAAATATAAAAAATGGAATAAATATTAAAAAAACTTGTTAGTGTACGCAAAACAAAATTATACGATAGTTGGTGTGCTTTGCGTGCTGTAATACATGCATAATTTATGACTCAAAATATAGCCAAACTATCCATAATATGACAATTTATATTACCTGAACTCGGTCTTCGGGAAGATCGATGGAGTAAGCTATGCATTCCCTTGCAATTAAATCAGGATAACAGTTCATGGCGAACATCGACTCCAATGAATCTTCTTGATATTTGGTGTAGTACGTACGAACTCTGCGACCGGTATTTCTACGGCGGAGTGGATACGATCTGGATGCATGAAGTTCAATAAACGATCTGTTTCTTTTTCTTGCTAAGCCTGAGACTGGACGTTCGGAAAAGAAAGGATGATGATTAAATATTCGCGAGCGAGCGTAATTAAAGTGTCAGTTATTAACGAACATTATGAAAACAAATTATTATATCTTACCTAGTTTTCCCGAATCAATCTCGCCAATACTGGAATCTGAAAATGTTTTGCGGATACCACATGGAGTCATGTTCACTTCTGGCTTCATAATTACGTTTTTCTGAACTTGGATGACGAGAACGATATCCCAATAGTTACTCGAGCAGTTGTCTACAGTCGCCAAATATGTGGAATTTATACGTAATGCGTTATACTAAAGGTGGTTAGTGATTGGTGCGGTTAGTTCAATGGCACCGTCCGAGAAAATCATATTGATTAGCAAAATACCCAGTTCACACTAATGTTAACGCAACGACTTGATCTCTGACCAATACAGATCAAATGGCCAATAGTTGCAACACATGCCTGTCAAGCATAATTAAATAGATTTTGGGTATTGAAACATCGAGCACGTTGGCCGAAGGTGGCGCTTAAATAAAATTAAAAAAGATTTCTCCACTTGGTGGCGCTTTCCTCGATGTTGTTGGTCGACCTGCATTTTAATTGGTACGTAACCGTGACCTACGAAAACCGTCATTATTTCACCAAAATATACATTCGGTGTTACCACGCTTATTCTAGAACTTGAAACATGTGAATTATTAGCATGCATTTGTTTACATTTTAAGTTCATGTGGATGAATGAGAAATATTCATGATATTATTTTCTGTCGATGACAAACGTGACTAACTGAATTAAAATATATTGTAATTGATAGGGGAAACGTGTGGTCGGGAAAAAAACGACTAGTATAGCATACTGAAAATAATGTCTAAATATAATGCAAGCTCTAATACGGGTTTTAAACTTGGTGACGCTTCACTCGCGTAAGTAGTCACCAAATTACGCCAACACTCTCTTATCGCCGCTTCGCATTCTCTGAATTCAGCATAGAAAACAACCATCGAGAATAATTACTAAAATTAACGTTAACTTGTAACGACGTATTCACATTATGTAGTGTTAACTGCACTCCATATTTGAGTGTGAGAAATGTTTTTATCTATTTGAGCTAGCCGCAGAGTTAGCCAAGGCTATTCTCGTAATCGAAACATGTTAATTGCATCAATTAAGTTATAATATTCGGACTAAATCAACCTGTCAGCCAATCACGATAATTCGGCACACATGATCAAAGCAGACAGTCGGTTTAACAAATAACCTAAGAGTATAAGTCTGGCAACATTTGAGTCACTTTGCACAGTTGACCATCCTGTATCAGAGAGGCTACATCAAGCTCCACCCTTTCCATCCCGTACAACTCAATATATTTTATATATTATTACCATCATGTCATCGATTCCAACATCTTACGTTGTAGATGGCGAAAATAGGTTTACCAACCATACCATTGCATGCATATTGTCAAAGACACCAGGTACGTTATTGGATTTATATACAGCCAGTGTGTGTAGATAATTATACTCTTAGAGTGTGTTCGAGACCCTGTGAATAAGATGTCCGTGTAATATGATTTATTTGCTTGAGTTTATATTATGTTTATCTCATGATCATTCGTTGTCCTCCAGGTCGTACAGCAACTTCAGACGTCACGCCAGGATGTACGAATGTTATCTCATACACTGATGCACGCATTGGCGCATGTATACAACCTCGAAAAATGCGTCGTAGAGGACGCACCTCATATACAGAATCTCAAGTCGAAGCCTTGGAATGCGTGTTTGCTGTGAATAAGTATCCCGATAAAAATGAAAGAGAAGCATTGGCTGACATCATCGGCATACAAGAAGCTAGAGTACAGGTAGAAATATATTTATATAAATGGATTTAATAATTTCAAATATGTGGAATTTCATCCGAATTCTTGACAGCTTGAAGTTTAGTTAATATGTAATGTGTTTGGTTATATACTTGACTTCACCATGCAACGTACAGTTTAGGAAACTTTGTATATGAATATGAATGATACTCTTTAAATATTCTAACATATTTGTGTATGAACAGGTTCCTAATTTACTACTTTCGTGTTATTGATATTATTATTGTTTTACAGGTGTGGTTTCAAAACAGAAGAGCGCGACTTAGAAAGGAAAAGAACAATAGACCAACTGCTGCAAAGGGTGTAACCCATGTCATGTTGACCAAGAACAGCAAGAAAACCTCTTCGAAAGAGAGCAATAAATCATCACCGTCAGCTACTCGTTTACCGCCAACAACAACAGTTATCTCGCCGAGTTGTATCACAGATATTAAGCCACCAACCAGTTCTTCATCACGTTCGTCGGCGATAGGTGATTCACCTTTTAAATCCAACATTAATTTCCCGAAACCGCCAGTTGTTGAGGCATATCGAATGTTCAACTACAACAGATATCTGCCGCCGTTTTACGGCAGTGCGGCTCTGGCCAGTCAACCGCATCTTTGCTACACTGTCGAAATATGCAAGTAAAATGTATCAGTAAAATATTCTTCAAAAACTCCAGTATGTATTTATAATGTTTTATATGATGCAATAAATTAAGTTTTAACGTAAAGTATATGTTTTTGTGATGACGAATTAATTATTTACATATTTCAAGATATGTTTTCAAATTCCTAAGTCAGAAGTGTTATCGTACACAATCATCCGCCATAACGCGCACATACATATACCATATGCACTGTCCAACAAAGGATAAGGCCATTGGAAAATGACGTAATCGAGTAAAGGGGTAACGCAAAACCTGCCGACATTAAAGATCAACCAGGCCGCGCGTTAATGACATACACACTACTTATAACGTAGTTAATACTTAATAAAACGCTTTTGTTTCATTGAACTCGCCGCAGGTTTATATACCCCTTTTGTGACCGACATATGTTAATTGCGCTAGTTATGTCACAATAA
Organism: Saccoglossus kowalevskii; assembly: GCF_978046115.1. Lineage (NCBI taxonomy): Eukaryota > Metazoa > Hemichordata > Enteropneusta > Harrimaniidae > Saccoglossus > Saccoglossus kowalevskii. The sequence continues at coordinate 37,665,760 of NC_140643.1, read as the reverse complement.
TGGCGTGAATCTTATCGGATCGCCACGACAGGAATTTCAATCGTTTTTGTTTCCTCGTACCGGAGATATACATGGTATCGCATCACTATAGTGCTAAGTGGGCAACTTTTATTCCGACTTTTCAAATTGTTATCGCCAGTTTGCGCTATTATGTTCGAGTAAAAAGAAACACGATAAATGACACGTACACAAATATATTCAGAAATATCGGCAAGTCATATGTTTATTCTATAATTACAAGAACGTGCTAATATTAAATATAGTTGTCGGTTACTGGAAATTGGTTATCTTTTCAAAGACTGGTATCCGAGCCATCAGTCGGAGAACTTTCGAGCAAAGATGACATTGGGTATGACACGCTTGGAGACGGCGGGTAGACAGGATACGCAAATGGTGAATTATAAATGTCAAAATCAACGGATGGTGAAATACAGGAACGAAGATTCACATGAGGAAAATGGCGTGTCTCTACGTCTGATGGTAATGATGGCAAATCTCTGTCATAATCAGGTGAATCTTGATCTGGCGGTTGGTGAATGACGTAATCGACATCTGTGTATCGCTGTGTTATTGATTTGTGAGGAGAATGGTTATCATCACGACTTTGTTCCATGGACGTGGTTAACTTGCATGTTTTTAGTATACGTTTGACTCGTCGGTTACGAAACCAATTCTGAAAAGAAAGAAATATAAAAAATGGAATAAATATTAAAAAAACTTGTTAGTGTACGCAAAACAAAATTATACGATAGTTGGTGTGCTTTGCGTGCTGTAATACATGCATAATTTATGACTCAAAATATAGCCAAACTATCCATAATATGACAATTTATATTACCTGAACTCGGTCTTCGGGAAGATCGATGGAGTAAGCTATGCATTCCCTTGCAATTAAATCAGGATAACAGTTCATGGCGAACATCGACTCCAATGAATCTTCTTGATATTTGGTGTAGTACGTACGAACTCTGCGACCGGTATTTCTACGGCGGAGTGGATACGATCTGGATGCATGAAGTTCAATAAACGATCTGTTTCTTTTTCTTGCTAAGCCTGAGACTGGACGTTCGGAAAAGAAAGGATGATGATTAAATATTCGCGAGCGAGCGTAATTAAAGTGTCAGTTATTAACGAACATTATGAAAACAAATTATTATATCTTACCTAGTTTTCCCGAATCAATCTCGCCAATACTGGAATCTGAAAATGTTTTGCGGATACCACATGGAGTCATGTTCACTTCTGGCTTCATAATTACGTTTTTCTGAACTTGGATGACGAGAACGATATCCCAATAGTTACTCGAGCAGTTGTCTACAGTCGCCAAATATGTGGAATTTATACGTAATGCGTTATACTAAAGGTGGTTAGTGATTGGTGCGGTTAGTTCAATGGCACCGTCCGAGAAAATCATATTGATTAGCAAAATACCCAGTTCACACTAATGTTAACGCAACGACTTGATCTCTGACCAATACAGATCAAATGGCCAATAGTTGCAACACATGCCTGTCAAGCATAATTAAATAGATTTTGGGTATTGAAACATCGAGCACGTTGGCCGAAGGTGGCCCTTAAATAAAATTAAAAAAGATTTCTCCACTTGGTGGCGCTTTCCTCGATGTTGTTGGTCGACCTGCATTTTAATTGGTACGTAACCGTGACCTACGAAAACCGTCATTATTTCACCAAAATATACATTCGGTGTTACCACGCTTATTCTAGAACTTGAAACATGTGAATTATTAGCATGCATTTGTTTACATTTTAAGTTCATGTGGATGAATGAGAAATATTCATGATATTATTTTCTGTCGATGAAAAACGTGACTAACTGAATTAAAATATATTGTAATTGATAGGGGAAACGTGTGGTCGGGAAAAAAACGACTAGTATAGCATACTGAAAATAATGTCTAAATATAATGCAAGCTCTAATACGGGTTTTAAACTTGGTGACGCTTCACTCGCGTAAGTAGTCACCAAATTACGCCAACACTCTCTTATCGCCGCTTCGCATTCTCTGAATTCAGCATAGAAAACAACCATCGAGAATAATTACTAAAATTAACGTTAACTTGTAACGACGTATTCACATTATGTAGTGTTAACTGCACTCCATATTTGAGTGTGAGAAATGTTTTTATCTATTTGAGCTAGCCGCAGAGTTAGCCAAGGCTATTCTCGTAATCGAAACATGTTAATTGCATCAATTAAGTTATAATATTCGGACTAAATCAACCTGTCAGCCAATCACGATAATTCGGCACATATGATCAAAGCAGACAGTCGGTTTAACAAATAACCTAAGAGTATAAGTCTGGCAACATTTGAGTCACTTTGCACAGTTGACCATCCTGTATCAGAGAGGCTACATCAAGCTCCACCCTTTCCATCCCGTACAACTCAATATATTTTATATATTATTACCATCATGTCATCGATTCCAACATCTTACGTTGTAGATGGACCCTGTGAATAAGATGTCCGTGTAATATGATTTATTTGCTTGAGTTTATATTATGTTTATCTCATGATCATTCGTTGTCCTCCAGGTCGTACAGCAACTTCAGACGTCACGCCAGAATGTACGAATGTTATCTCATACACTGATGCACGCATTGGCGCATGTATACAACCTCGAAAAATGCGTCGTAGAGGACGCACCTCATATACAGAATCTCAAGTCGAAGCCTTGGAATGCGTGTTTGCTGTGAATAAGTATCCCGATATAAATGAAAGAGAAGCATTGGCTGACATCATCGGCATACAAGAAGCTAGAGTACAGGTAGAAATATATTTATATAAATGGATTTAATAATTTCAAATATGTGGAATTTCATCCGAATTCTTGACAGCTTGAAGTTTAGTTAATATGTAATGTGTTTGGTTATATACTTGACTTCACCATGCAACGTACAGTTTAGGAAACTTTGTATATGAATATGAATGATACTCTTTAAATATTCTAACATATTTGTGTATGAACAGGTTCCTAATTTACTACTTTCGTGTTATTGATATTATTATTGTTTTACAGGTGTGGTTTCAAAACAGAAGAGCGCGACTTAGAAAGGAAAAGAACAATAGACCAACTGCTGCAAAGGGTGTAACCCATGTCATGTTGACCAAGAACAGCAAGAAAACCTCTTCGAAAGAGAGCAATAAATCATCACCGTCAGCTACTCGTTTACCGCCAACAACAACAGTTATCTCGCCGAGTTGTATCACAGATATTAAGCCACCAACCAGTTCTTCATCACGTTCGTCGGCGATAGGTGATTCACCTTTTAAATCCAACATTAATTTCCCGAAACCGCCAGTTGTTGAGGCATATCGAATGTTCAACTACAACAGATATCTGCCGCCGTTTTACGGCAGTGCGGCTCTGGCCAGTCAACCGCATCTTTGCTACACTGTCGAAATATGCAAGTAAAATGTATCAGTAAAATATTCTTCAAAGACTCCAGTATGTATTTATAATGTTTTATATGATGCAATAAATTAAGTTTTAACGTAAAGTATATGTGTTTGTGATGACGAATTAATTATTTACATATTTCAAGATATGTTTTCAAATTCCTAAGTCAACCGCATCTTTGCTACACTGTCGAAATATGCAAGTAAAATGTATCAGTAAAATATTCTTCAAAGACTCCAGTATGTATTTATAATGTTTTATATGATGCAATAAATTAAGTTTTAACGTAAAGTATATGTGTTTGTGATGACGAATTAATTATTTACATATTTCAAGATATGTTTTCAAATTCCTAAGTCAGAAGTGTTATCGTACACAATCATCCGCCATAACGCGCACATACATATACCATATGCACTGTCCAACAAAGGATAAGGCCATTGGAAAATGACGTAATCGAGTAAAGGGGTAACGCAAAACCTGCCGACATTAAAGATCAACCAGGCCGCGCGTTAATGACATACACACTACTTATAACGTAGTTAATACTTAATAAAACGCTTTTGTTTCATTGAACTCGCCGCAGGTTTATATACCCCTTTTGTGACCGACATATGTTAATTGCGCTAGTTATGTCACAATAATGGCGTGAATCTTATCGGATCGCCACGACAGGAATTTCAATCGTTTTTGTTTCCTCGTACCGGAGATATACATGGTATCGCATCACTATAGTGCTAAGTGGGCAACTTTTATTCCGACTTTTCAAATTGTTATCGCCAGTTTGCGCTATTATGTTCGAGTAAAAAGAAACACGATAAATGACACGTACACAAATATATTCAGAAATATCGGCAAGTCATATGTTTATTCTATAATTACAAGAACGTGCTAATATTAAATATAGTTGTCGGTTACTGGAAATTGGTTATCTTTTCAAAGACTGGTATCCGAGCCATCAGTCGGAGAACTTTCGAGCAAAGATGACATTGGGTATGACACGCTTGGAGACGGCGGGTAGACAGGATACGCAAATGGTGAATTATAAATGTCAAAATCAACGGATGGTGAAATACAGGAACGAAGATTCACATGAGGAAAATGGCGTGTCTCTACGTCTGATGGTAATGATGGCAAATCTCTGTCATAATCAGGTGAATCTTGATCTGGCGGTTGGTGAATGACGTAATCGACATCTGTGTATCGCTGTGTTATTGATTTGTGAGGAGAATGGTTATCATCACGACTTTGTTCCATGGACGTGGTTAACTTGCATGTTTTTAGTATACGTTTGACTCGTCGGTTACGAAACCAATTCTGAAAAGAAAGAAATATAAAAAATGGAATAAATATTAAAAAAACTTGTTAGTGTACGCAAAACAAAATTATACGATAGTTGGTGTGCTTTGCGTGCTGTAATACATGCATAATTTATGACTCAAAATATAGCCAAACTATCCATAATATGACAATTTATATTACCTGAACTCGGTCTTCGGGAAGATCGATGGAGTAAGCTATGCATTCCCTTGCAATTAAATCAGGATAACAGTTCATGGCGAACATCGACTCCAATGAATCTTCTTGATATTTGGTGTAGTACGTACGAACTCTGCGACCGGTATTTCTACGGCGGAGTGGATACGATCTGGATGCATGAAGTTCAATAAACGATCTGTTTCTTTTTCTTGCTAAGCCTGAGACTGGACGTTCGGAAAAGAAAGGATGATGATTAAATATTCGCGAGCGAGCGTAATTAAAGTGTCAGTTATTAACGAACATTATGAAAACAAATTATTATATCTTACCTAGTTTTCCCGAATCAATCTCGCCAATACTGGAATCTGAAAATGTTTTGCGGATACCACATGGAGTCATGTTCACTTCTGGCTTCATAATTACGTTTTTCTGAACTTGGATGACGAGAACGATATCCCAATAGTTACTCGAGCAGTTGTCTACAGTCGCCAAATATGTGGAATTTATACGTAATGCGTTATACTAAAGGTGGTTAGTGATTGGTGCGGTTAGTTCAATGGCACCGTCCGAGAAAATCATATTGATTAGCAAAATACCCAGTTCACACTAATGTTAACGCAACGACTTGATCTCTGACCAATACAGATCAAATGGCCAATAGTTGCAACACATGCCTGTCAAGCATAATTAAATAGATTTTGGGTATTGAAACATCGAGCACGTTGGCCGAAGGTGGCCCTTAAATAAAATTAAAAAAGATTTCTCCACTTGGTGGCGCTTTCCTCGATGTTGTTGGTCGACCTGCATTTTAATTGGTACGTAACCGTGACCTACGAAAACCGTCATTATTTCACCAAAATATACATTCGGTGTTACCACGCTTATTCTAGAACTTGAAACATGTGAATTATTAGCATGCATTTGTTTACATTTTAAGTTCATGTGGATGAATGAGAAATATTCATGATATTATTTTCTGTCGATGAAAAACGTGACTAACTGAATTAAAATATATTGTAATTGATAGGGGAAACGTGTGGTCGGGAAAAAAACGACTAGTATAGCATACTGAAAATAATGTCTAAATATAATGCAAGCTCTAATACGGGTTTTAAACTTGGTGACGCTTCACTCGCGTAAGTAGTCACCAAATTACGCCAACACTCTCTTATCGCCGCTTCGCATTCTCTGAATTCAGCATAGAAAACAACCATCGAGAATAATTACTAAAATTAACGTTAACTTGTAACGACGTATTCACATTATGTAGTGTTAACTGCACTCCATATTTGAGTGTGAGAAATGTTTTTATCTATTTGAGCTAGCCGCAGAGTTAGCCAAGGCTATTCTCGTAATCGAAACATGTTAATTGCATCAATTAAGTTATAATATTCGGACTAAATCAACCTGTCAGCCAATCACGATAATTCGGCACATATGATCAAAGCAGACAGTCGGTTTAACAAATAACCTAAGAGTATAAGTCTGGCAACATTTGAGTCACTTTGCACAGTTGACCATCCTGTATCAGAGAGGCTACATCAAGCTCCACCCTTTCCATCCCGTACAACTCAATATATTTTATATATTATTACCATCATGTCATCGATTCCAACATCTTACGTTGTAGATGGCGAAAATAGGTTTACCAACCATACCATTGCATGCATATTGTCAAATACACCAGGTACGTTATTGGATTTATATACAGCCAGTGTGTGTAGATAATTATACTCTTAGAGTGTGTTCGAGACCCTGTGAATAAGATGTCCGTGTAATATGATTTATTTGCTTGAGTTTATATTATGTTTATCTCATGATCATTCGTTGTCCTCCAGGTCGTACAGCAACTTCAGACGTCACGCCAGGATGTACGAATGTTATCTCATACACTGATGCACGCATTGGCGCATGTATACAACCTCGAAAAATGCGTCGTAGAGGACGCACCTCATATACAGAATCTCAAGTCGAAGCCTTGGAATGCGTGTTTGCTGTGAATAAGTATCCCGATATAAATGAAAGAGAAGCATTGGCTGACATCATCGGCATACAAGAAGCTAGAGTACAGGTAGAAATATATTTATATAAATGGATTTAATAATTTCAAATATGTGGAATTTCATCCGAATTCTTGACAGCTTGAAGTTTAGTTAATATGTAATGTGTTTGGTTATATACTTGACTTCACCATGCAACGTACAGTTTAGGAAACTTTGTATATGAATATGAATGATACTCTTTAAATATTCTAACATATTTGTGTATGAACAGGTTCCTAATTTACTACTTTCGTGTTATTGATATTATTATTGTTTTACAGGTGTGGTTTCAAAACAGAAGAGCGCGACTTAGAAAGGAAAAGAACAATAGACCAACTGCTGCAAAGGGTGTAACCCATGTCATGTTGACCAAGAACAGCAAGAAAACCTCTTCGAAAGAGAGCAATAAATCATCACCGTCAGCTACTCGTTTACCGCCAACAACAACAGTTATCTCGCCGAGTTGTATCACAGATATTAAGCCACCAACCAGTTCTTCATCACGTTCGTCGGCGATAGGTGATTCACCTTTTAAATCCAACATTAATTTCCCGAAACCGCCAGTTGTTGAGGCATATCGAATGTTCAACTACAACAGATATCTGCCGCCGTTTTACGGCAGTGCGGCTCTGGCCAGTCAACCGCATCTTTGCTACACTGTCGAAATATGCAAGTAAAATGTATCAGTAAAATATTCTTCAAAGACTCCAGTATGTATTTATAATGTTTTATATGATGCAATAAATTAAGTTTTAACGTAAAGTATATGTGTTTGTGATGACGAATTAATTATTTACATATTTCAAGATATGTTTTCAAATTCCTAAGTCAACCGCATCTTTGCTACACTGTCGAAATATGCAAGTAAAATGTATCAGTAAAATATTCTTCAAAGACTCCAGTATGTATTTATAATGTTTTATATGATGCAATAAATTAAGTTTTAACGTAAAGTATATGTGTTTGTGATGACGAATTAATTATTTACATATTTCAAGATATGTTTTCAAATTCCTAAGTCAGAAGTGTTATCGTACACAATCATCCGCCATAACGCGCACATACATATACCATATGCACTGTCCAACAAAGGATAAGGCCATTGGAAAATGACGTAATCGAGTAAAGGGGTAACGCAAAACCTGCCGACATTAAAGATCAACCAGGCCGCGCGTTAATGACATACACACTACTTATAACGTAGTTAATACTTAATAAAACGCTTTTGTTTCATTGAACTCGCCGCAGGTTTATATACCCCTTTTGTGACCGACATATGTTAATTGCGCTAGTTATGTCACAATAATGGCGTGAATCTTATCGGATCGCCACGACAGGAATTTCAATCGTTTTTGTTTCCTCGTACCGGAGATATACATGGTATCGCATCACTATAGTGCTAAGTGGGCAACTTTTATTCCGACTTTTCAAATTGTTATCGCCAGTTTGCGCTATTATGTTCGAGTAAAAAGAAACACGATAAATGACACGTACACAAATATATTCAGAAATATCGGCAAGTCATATGTTTATTCTATAATTACAAGAACGTGCTAATATTAAATATAGTTGTCGGTTACTGGAAATTGGTTATCTTTTCAAAGACTGGTATCCGAGCCATCAGTCGGAGAACTTTCGAGCAAAGATGACATTGGGTATGACACGCTTGGAGACGGCGGGTAGACAGGATACGCAAATGGTGAATTATAAATGTCAAAATCAACGGATGGTGAAATACAGGAACGAAGATTCACATGAGGAAAATGGCGTGTCTCTACGTCTGATGGTAATGATGGCAAATCTCTGTCATAATCAGGTGAATCTTGATCTGGCGGTTGGTGAATGACGTAATCGACATCTGTGTATCGCTGTGTTATTGATTTGTGAGGAGAATGGTTATCATCACGACTTTGTTCCATGGACGTGGTTAACTTGCATGTTTTTAGTATACGTTTGACTCGTCGGTTACGAAACCAATTCTGAAAAGAAAGAAATATAAAAAATGGAATAAATATTAAAAAAACTTGTTAGTGTACGCAAAACAAAATTATACGATAGTTGGTGTGCTTTGCGTGCTGTAATACATGCATAATTTATGACTCAAAATATAGCCAAACTATCCATAATATGACAATTTATATTACCTGAACTCGGTCTTCGGGAAGATCGATGGAGTAAGCTATGCATTCCCTTGCAATTAAATCAGGATAACAGTTCATGGCGAACATCGACTCCAATGAATCTTCTTGATATTTGGTGTAGTACGTACGAACTCTGCGACCGGTATTTCTACGGCGGAGTGGATACGATCTGGATGCATGAAGTTCAATAAACGATCTGTTTCTTTTTCTTGCTAAGCCTGAGACTGGACGTTCGGAAAAGAAAGGATGATGATTAAATATTCGCGAGCGAGCGTAATTAAAGTGTCAGTTATTAACGAACATTATGAAAACAAATTATTATATCTTACCTAGTTTTCCCGAATCAATCTCGCCAATACTGGAATCTGAAAATGTTTTGCGGATACCACATGGAGTCATGTTCACTTCTGGCTTCATAATTACGTTTTTCTGAACTTGGATGACGAGAACGATATCCCAATAGTTACTCGAGCAGTTGTCTACAGTCGCCAAATATGTGGAATTTATACGTAATGCGTTATACTAAAGGTGGTTAGTGATTGGTGCGGTTAGTTCAATGGCACCGTCCGAGAAAATCATATTGATTAGCAAAATACCCAGTTCACACTAATGTTAACGCAACGACTTGATCTCTGACCAATACAGATCAAATGGCCAATAGTTGCAACACATGCCTGTCAAGCATAATTAAATAGATTTTGGGTATTGAAACATCGAGCACGTTGGCCGAAGGTGGCGCTTAAATAAAATTAAAAAAGCTTTCTCCACTTGGTGGCGCTTTCCTCGATGTTGTTGGTCGACCTGCATATTAATTGGTACGTAACAGTGACCTACGAAAACCGTCATTATTTCACCAAAATATACATTCGGTGTTACCATGCTTATTCTAGAACTTGAAACATGTGAATTATTAGCATGCATTTGTTTACATTTTAAGTTCATATGGATGAATGAGAAATATTCATGATATTATTTTCTGTCGATGACAAACGTGACTAACTGAATTAAAATATATTGTAATTGATAGGGGAAACGTATGGTCGGGAAAAATACGACTAGTATAGCATACTGAAAATAATGTCTAAATATAATGCAAGCTTTAATACGGGTTTTAAACTTGGTGACGCTTCACTCGCGTAAGTAGTCACCAAATTACGCCAACACTCCCTTATCACCGCTTCGCATTCTCTGAATTCAGCATAGAAACAACCATCGAGAATAATTACTAAAATTAACGTTAACTTGTAACGACGTATTCACATTATGTAGTGTTAATTGCACTCCATATTTGAGTGTGAGAAATGTTTTTATCTATTTGAGCTAGCCGCAGAGTTAGCAAGGCTATTCTCGTAATCGAAACATGTTAATTGCATCAATTAAGTTATAATATTCGGACTAAATCAACCTGTCAGCCAATCACGGTAATTCGGAACATATGGTCAAAGCAGACAGTCGGTGGAACAAATAACCTAAGAGTATAAGTCTGGCAGCATTTGAGTCACTTTGCACAGTTGACCATCCTGTATCAGAGAGGCTACATCAAGCTCCACCCTTTCCATCCCGTACAACTCAATATATTTTATATATTATTACCATCATGTCATCGATTCCAACATCTTACGTTGTAGATGGCGAAAATAGGTTTACCAACCATACCATTGCATGCATATTGTCAAAGACACCAGGTACGTTATTGGATTTATATACAGCCAGTGTGTGTAGATAATTATACTCTTAGAGTGTGTTCGAGACCCTGTGAATAAGATGTCCGTGTAATATGATTTATTTGCTTGAGTTTATATTATGTTTATCTCATGATCATTCGTTGTCCTCCAGGTCGTACAGCAACTTCAGACGTCACGCCAGGATGTACGAATGTTATCTCATACACTGATGCACGCATTGGCGCATGTATACAACCTCGAAAAATGCGTCGTAGAGGACGCACCTCATATACAGAATCTCAAGTCGAAGCCTTGGAATGCGTGTTTGCTGTGAATAAGTATCCCGATATAAATGAAAGAGAAGCATTGGCTGACATCATCGGCATACAAGAAGCTAGAGTACAGGTAGAAATATATTTATATAAATGGATTTAATAATTTCAAATATGTGGAATTTCATCCGAATTCTTGACAGCTTGAAGTTTAGTTAATATGTAATGTGTTTGGTTATATACTTGACTTCACCATGCAACGTACAGTTTAGGAAACTTTGTATATGAATATGAATGATACTCTTTAAATATTCTAACATATTTGTGTATGAACAGGTTCCTAATTTACTACTTTCGTGTTATTGATATTATTATTGTTTTACAGGTGTGGTTTCAAAACAGAAGAGCGCGACTTAGAAAGGAAAAGAACAATAGACCAACTGCTGCAAAGGGTGTAACCCATGTCATGTTGACCAAGAACAGCAAGAAAACCTCTTCGAAAGAGAGCAATAAATCATCACCGTCAGCTACTCGTTTACCGCCAACAACAACAGTTATCTCGCCGAGTTGTATCACAGATATTAAGCCACCAACCAGTTCTTCATCACGTTCGTCGGCGATAGGTGATTCACCTTTTAAATCCAACATTAATTTCCCGAAACCGCCAGTTGTTGAGGCATATCGAATGTTCAACTACAACAGATATCTGCCGCCGTTTTACGGCAGTGCGGCTCTGGCCAGTCAACCGCATCTTTGCTACACTGTCGAAATATGCAAGTAAAATGTATCAGTAAAATATTCTTCAAAGACTCCAGTATGTATTTATAATGTTTTATATGATGCAATAAATTAAGTTTTAACGTAAAGTATATGTGTTTGTGATGACGAATTAATTATTTACATATTTCAAGATATGTTTTCAAATTCCTAAGTCAGAAGTGTTATCGTACACAATCATCCGCCATAACGCGCACATACATATACCATATGCACTGTCCAACAAAGGATAAGGCCATTGGAAAATGACGTAATCGAGTAAAGGGGTAACGCAAAACCTGCCGACATTAAAGATCAACCAGGCCGCGCGTTAATGACATACACACTACTTATAACGTAGTTAATACTTAATAAAACGCTTTTGTTTCATTGAACTCGCCGCAGGTTTATATACCCCTTTTGTGACCGACATATGTTAATTGCGCTAGTTATGTCACAATAATGGCGTGAATCTTATCGGATCGCCACGACAGGAATTTCAATCGTTTTTGTTTCCTCGTACCGGAGATATACATGGTATCGCATCACTATAGTGCTAAGTGGGCAACTTTTATTCCGACTTTTCAAATTGTTATCGCCAGTTTGCGCTATTATGTTCGAGTAAAAAGAAACACGATAAATGACACGTACACAAATATATTCAGAAATATCGGCAAGTCATATGTTTATTCTATAATTACAAGAACGTGCTAATATTAAATATAGTTGTCGGTTACTGGAAATTGGTTATCTTTCCAAAGACTGGTATCCGAGCCATCAGTCGGAGAACTTTCGAGCAAAGATGACATTGGGTATGACACGCTTGGAGACGGCGGGTAGACAGGATACGCAAATGGTGAATTATAAATGTCAAAATCAACGGATGGTGAAATACAGGAACGAAGATTCACATGAGGAAAATGGCGTGTCTCTACGTCTGATGGTAATGATGGCAAATCTCTGTCATAATCAGGTGAATCTTGATCTGGCGGTTGGTGAATGACGTAATCGACATCTGTGTATCGCTGTGTTATTGATTTGTGAGGAGAATGGTTATCATCACGACTTTGTTCCATGGACGTGGTTAACTTGCATGTTTTTAGTATACGTTTGACTCGTCGGTTACGAAACCAATTCTGAAAAGAAAGAAATATAAAAAATGGAATAAATATTAAAAAAACTTGTTAGTGTACGCAAAACAAAATTATACGATAGTTGGTGTGCTTTGCGTGCTGTAATACATGCATAATTTATGACTCAAAATATAGCCAAACTATCCATAATATGACAATTTATATTACCTGAACTCGGTCTTCGGGAAGATCGATGGAGTAAGCTATGCATTCCCTTGCAATTAAATCAGGATAACAGTTCATGGCGAACATCGACTCCAATGAATCTTCTTGATATTTGGTGTAGTACGTACGAACTCTGCGACCGGTATTTCTACGGCGGAGTGGATACGATCTGGATGCATGAAGTTCAATAAACGATCTGTTTCTTTTTCTTGCTAAGCCTGAGACTGGACGTTCGGAAAAGAAAGGATGATGATTAAATATTCGCGAGCGAGCGTAATTAAAGTGTCAGTTATTAACGAACATTATGAAAACAAATTATTATATCTTACCTAGTTTTCCCGAATCAATCTCGCCAATACTGGAATCTGAAAATGTTTTGCGGATACCACATGGAGTCATGTTCACTTCTGGCTTCATAATTACGTTTTTCTGAACTTGGATGACGAGAACGATATCCCAATAGTTACTCGAGCAGTTGTCTACAGTCGCCAAATATGTGGAATTTATACGTAATGCGTTATACTAAAGGTGGTTAGTGATTGGTGCGGTTAGTTCAATGGCACCGTCCGAGAAAATCATATTGATTAGCAAAATACCCAGTTCACACTAATGTTAACGCAACGACTTGATCTCTGACCAATACAGATCAAATGGCCAATAGTTGCAACACATGCCTGTCAAGCATAATTAAATAGATTTTGGGTATTGAAACATCGAGCACGTTGGCCGAAGGTGGCGCTTAAATAAAATTAAAAAAGCTTTCTCCACTTGGTGGCGCTTTCCTCGATGTTGTTGGTCGACCTGCATATTAATTGGTACGTAACAGTGACCTACGAAAACCGTCATTATTTCACCAAAATATACATTCGGTGTTACCATGCTTATTCTAGAACTTGAAACATGTGAATTATTAGCATGCATTTGTTTACATTTTAAGTTCATATGGATGAATGAGAAATATTCATGATATTATTTTCTGTCGATGACAAACGTGACTAACTGAATTAAAATATATTGTAATTGATAGGGGAAACGTATGGTCGGGAAAAATACGACTAGTATAGCATACTGAAAATAATGTCTAAATATAATGCAAGCTTTAATACGGGTTTTAAACTTGGTGACGCTTCACTCGCGTAAGTAGTCACCAAATTACGCCAACACTCCCTTATCACCGCTTCGCATTCTCTGAATTCAGCATAGAAACAACCATCGAGAATAATTACTAAAATTACCGTTAACTTGTAACGACGTATTCACATTATGTAGTGTTAATTGCACTCCATATTTGAGTGTGAGAAATGTTTTTATCTATTTGAGCTAGCCGCAGAGTTAGCAAGGCTATTCTCGTAATCGAAACATGTTAATTGCATCAATTAAGTTATAATATTCGGACTAAATCAACCTGTCAGCCAATCACGGTAATTCGGAACATATGGTCAAAGCAGACAGTCGGTGGAACAAATAACCTAAGAGTATAAGTCTGGCAGCATTTGAGTCACTTTGCACAGTTGACCATCCTGTATCAGAGAGGCTACATCAAGCTCCACCCTTTCCATCCCGTACAACTCAAAATATTTTATATATTATTACCATCATGTCATCGATTCCAACATCTTACGTTGTAGATGGCGAAAATAGGTTTACCAACCATACCATTGCATGCATATTGTCAAAGACACCAGGTACGTTATTGGATTTATATACAGCCAGTGTGTGTAGATAATTATACTCTTAGAGTGTGTTCGAGACCCTGTGAATAAGATGTCCGTGTAATATGATTTATTTGCTTGAGTTTATATTATGTTTATCTCATGATCATTCGTGGTCCTCCAGGTCGTACAGCAACTTCAGACGTCACGCCAGGATGTACGAATGTTATCTCATACACTGATGCACGCATTGGCGCATGTATACAACCTCGAAAAATGCGTCGTAGAGGACGCACCTCATATACAGAATCTCAAGTCGAAGCCTTGGAATGCGTGTTTGCTGTGAATAAGTATCCCGATATAAATGAAAGAGAAGCATTGGCTGACATCATCGGCATACAAGAAGCTAGAGTACAGGTAGAAATATATTTATATAAATGGATTTAATAATTTCAAATATGTGGAATTTCATCCGAATTCTTGACAGCTTGAAGTTTAGTTAATATGTAATGTGTTTGGTTATATACTTGACTTCACCATGCAACGTACAGTTTAGGAAACTTTGTATATGAATATGAATGATACTCTTTAAATATTCTAACATATTTGTGTATGAACAGGTTCCTAATTTACTACTTTCGTGTTATTGATATTATTATTGTTTTACAGGTGTGGTTTCAAAACAGAAGAGCGCGACTTAGAAAGGAAAAGAACAATAGACCAACTGCTGCAAAGGGTGTAACCCATGTCATGTTGACCAAGAACAGCAAGAAAACCTCTTCGAAAGAGAGCAATAAATCATCACCGTCAGCTACTCGTTTACCGCCAACAACAACAGTTATCTCGCCGAGTTGTATCACAGATATTAAGCCACCAACCAGTTCTTCATCACGTTCGTCGGCGATAGGTGATTCACCTTTTAAATCCAACATTAATTTCCCGAAACCGCCAGTTGTTGAGGCATATCGAATGTTCAACTACAACAGATATCTGCCGCCGTTTTACGGCAGTACGGCTCTGGCCAGTCAACCGCATCTTTGCTACACTGTCGAAATATGCAAGTAAAATGTATCAGTAAAATATTCTTCAAAGACTCCAGTATGTATTTATAATGTTTTATATGATGCAATAAATTAAGTTTTAACGTAAAGTATATGTGTTTGTGATGACGAATTAATTATTTACATATTTCAAGATATGTTTTCAAATTCCTAAGTCAGAAGTGTTATCGTACACAATCATCCGCCATAACGCGCACATACATATACCATATGCACTGTCCAACAAAGGATAAGGCCATTGGAAAATGACGTAATCGAGTAAAGGGGTAACGCAAAACCTGCCGACATTAAAGATCAACCAGGCCGCGCGTTAATGACATACACACTACTTATAACGTAGTTAATACTTAATAAAACGCTTTTGTTTCATTGAACTCGCCGCAGGTTTATATACCCCTTTTGTGACCGACATATGTTAATTGCGCTAGTTATGTCACAATAATGGCGTGAATCTTATCGGATCGCCACGACAGGAATTTCAATCGTTTTTGTTTCCTCGTACCGGAGATATACATGGTATCGCATCACTATAGTGCTAAGTGGGCAACTTTTATTCCGACTTTTCAAATTGTTATCGCCAGTTTGCGCTATTATGTTCGAGTAAAAAGAAACACGATAAATGACACGTACACAAATATATTCAGAAATATCGGCAAGTCATATGTTTATTCTATAATTACAAGAACGTGCTAATATTAAATATAGTTGTCGGTTACTGGAAATTGGTTATCTTTTCAAAGACTGGTATCCGAGCCATCAGTCGGAGAACTTTCGAGCAAAGATGACATTGGGTATGACACGCTTGGAGACGGCGGGTAGACAGGATACGCAAATGGTGAATTATAAATGTCAAAATCAACGGATGGTGAAATACAGGAACGAAGATTCACATGAGGAAAATGGCGTGTCTCTACGTCTGATGGTAATGATGGCAAATCTCTGTCATAATCAGGTGAATCTTGATCTGGCGGTTGGTGAATGACGTAATCGACATCTGTGTATCGCTGTGTTATTGATTTGTGAGGAGAATGGTTATCATCACGACTTTGTTCCATGGACGTGGTTAACTTGCATGTTTTTAGTATACGTTTGACTCGTCGGTTACGAAACCAATTCTGAAAAGAAAGAAATATAAAAAATGGAATAAATATTAAAAAAACTTGTTAGTGTACGCAAAACAAAATTATACGATAGTTGGTGTGCTTTGCGTGCTGTAATACATGCATAATTTATGACTCAAAATATAGCCAAACTATCCATAATATGACAATTTATATTACCTGAACTCGGTCTTCGGGAAGATCGATGGAGTAAGCTATGCATTCCCTTGCAATTAAATCAGGATAACAGTTCATGGCGAACATCGACTCCAATGAATCTTCTTGATATTTGGTGTAGTACGTACGAACTCTGCGACCGGTATTTCTACGGCGGAGTGGATACGATCTGGATGCATGAAGTTCAATAAACGATCTGTTTCTTTTTCTTGCTAAGCCTGAGACTGGACGTTCGGAAAAGAAAGGATGATGATTAAATATTCGCGAGCGAGCGTAATTAAAGTGTCAGTTATTAACGAACATTATGAAAACAAATTATTATATCTTACCTAGTTTTCCCGAATCAATCTCGCCAATACTGGAATCTGAAAATGTTTTGCGGATACCACATGGAGTCATGTTCACTTCTGGCTTCATAATTACGTTTTTCTGAACTTGGATGACGAGAACGATATCCCAATAGTTACTCGAGCAGTTGTCTACAGTCGCCAAATATGTGGAATTTATACGTAATGCGTTATACTAAAGGTGGTTAGTGATTGGTGCGGTTAGTTCAATGGCACCGTCCGAGAAAATCATATTGATTAGCAAAATACCCAGTTCACACTAATGTTAACGCAACGACTTGATCTCTGACCAATACAGATCAAATGGCCAATAGTTGCAACACATGCCTGTCAAGCATAATTAAATAGATTTTGGGTATTGAAACATCGAGCACGTTGGCCGAAGGTGGCGCTTAAATAAAATTAAAAAAGATTTCTCCACTTGGTGGCGCTTTCCTCGATGTTGTTGGTCGACCTGCATTTTAATTGGTACGTAACCGTGACCTACGAAAACCGTCATTATTTCACCAAAATATACATTCGGTGTTACCACGCTTATTCTAGAACTTGAAACATGTGAATTATTAGCATGCATTTGTTTACATTTTAAGTTCATGTGGATGAATGAGAAATATTCATGATATTATTTTCTGTCGATGACAAACGTGACTAACTGAATTAAAATATATTGTAATTGATAGGGGAAACGTGTGGTCGGGAAAAAAACGACTAGTATAGCATACTGAAAATAATGTCTAAATATAATGCAAGCTCTAATACGGGTTTTAAACTTGGTGACGCTTCACTCGCGTAAGTAGTCACCAAATTACGCCAACACTCTCTTATCGCCGCTTCGCATTCTCTGAATTCAGCATAGAAAACAACCATCGAGAATAATTACTAAAATTAACGTTAACTTGTAACGACGTATTCACATTATGTAGTGTTAACTGCACTCCATATTTGAGTGTGAGAAATGTTTTTATCTATTTGAGCTAGCCGCAGAGTTAGCCAAGGCTATTCTCGTAATCGAAACATGTTAATTGCATCAATTAAGTTATAATATTCGGACTAAATCAACCTGTCAGCCAATCACGATAATTCGGCACACATGATCAAAGCAGACAGTCGGTTTAACAAATAACCTAAGAGTATAAGTCTGGCAACATTTGAGTCACTTTGCACAGTTGACCATCCTGTATCAGAGAGGCTACATCAAGCTCCACCCTTTCCATCCCGTACAACTCAATATATTTTATATATTATTACCATCATGTCATCGATTCCAACATCTTACGTTGTAGATGGCGAAAATAGGTTTACCAACCATACCATTGCATGCATATTGTCAAAGACACCAGGTACGTTATTGGATTTATATACAGCCAGTGTGTGTAGATAATTATACTCTTAGAGTGTGTTCGAGACCCTGTGAATAAGATGTCCGTGTAATATGATTTATTTGCTTGAGTTTATATTATGTTTATCTCATGATCATTCGTTGTCCTCCAGGTCGTACAGCAACTTCAGACGTCACGCCAGGATGTACGAATGTTATCTCATACACTGATGCACGCATTGGCGCATGTATACAACCTCGAAAAATGCGTCGTAGAGGACGCACCTCATATACAGAATCTCAAGTCGAAGCCTTGGAATGCGTGTTTGCTGTGAATAAGTATCCCGATATAAATGAAAGAGAAGCATTGGCTGACATCATCGGCATACAAGAAGCTAGAGTACAGGTAGAAATATATTTATATAAATGGATTTAATAATTTCAAATATGTGGAATTTCATCCGAATTCTTGACAGCTTGAAGTTTAGTTAATATGTAATGTGTTTGGTTATATACTTGACTTCACCATGCAACGTACAGTTTAGGAAACTTTGTATATGAATATGAATGATACTCTTTAAATATTCTAACATATTTGTGTATGAACAGGTTCCTAATTTACTACTTTCGTGTTATTGATATTATTATTGTTTTACAGGTGTGGTTTCAAAACAGAAGAGCGCGACTTAGAAAGGAAAAGAACAATAGACCAACTGCTGCAAAGGGTGTAACCCATGTCATGTTGACCAAGAACAGCAAGAAAACCTCTTCGAAAGAGAGCAATAAATCATCACCGTCAGCTACTCGTTTACCGCCAACAACAACAGTTATCTCGCCGAGTTGTATCACAGATATTAAGCCACCAACCAGTTCTTCATCACGTTCGTCGGCGATAGGTGATTCACCTTTTAAATCCAACATTAATTTCCCGAAACCGCCAGTTGTTGAGGCATATCGAATGTTCAACTACAACAGATATCTGCCGCCGTTTTACGGCAGTGCGGCTCTGGCCAGTCAACCGCATCTTTGCTACACTGTCGAAATATGCAAGTAAAATGTATCAGTAAAATATTCTTCAAAGACTCCAGTATGTATTTATAATGTTTTATATGATGCAATAAATTAAGTTTTAACGTAAAGTATATGTGTTTGTGATGACGAATTAATTATTTACATATTTCAAGATATGTTTTCAAATTCCTAAGTCAGAAGTGTTATCGTACACAATCATCCGCCATAACGCGCACATACATATACCATATGCACTGTCCAACAAAGGATAAGGCCATTGGAAAATGACGTAATCGAGTAAAGGGGTAACGCAAAACCTGCCGACATTAAAGATCAACCAGGCCGCGCGTTAATGACATACACACTACTTATAACGTAGTTAATACTTAATAAAACGCTTTTGTTTCATTGAACTCGCCGCAGGTTTATATACCCCTTTTGTGACCGACATATGTTAATTGCGCTAGTTATGTCACAATAATGGCGTGAATCTTATCGGATCGCCACGACAGGAATTTCAATCGTTTTTGTTTCCTCGTACCGGAGATATACATGGTATCGCATCACTATAGTGCTAAGTGGGCAACTTTTATTCCGACTTTTCAAATTGTTATCGCCAGTTTGCGCTATTATGTTCGAGTAAAAAGAAACACGATAAATGACACGTACACAAATATATTCAGAAATATCGGCAAGTCATATGTTTATTCTATAATTACAAGAACGTGCTAATATTAAATATAGTTGTCGGTTACTGGAAATTGGTTATCTTTCCAAAGACTGGTATCCGAGCCATCAGTCGGAGAACTTTCGAGCAAAGATGACATTGGGTATGACACGCTTGGAGACGGCGGGTAGACAGGATACGCAAATGGTGAATTATAAATGTCAAAATCAACGGATGGTGAAATACAGGAACGAAGATTCACATGAGGAAAATGGCGTGTCTCTACGTCTGATGGTAATGATGGCAAATCTCTGTCATAATCAGGTGAATCTTGATCTGGCGGTTGGTGAATGACGTAATCGACATCTGTGTATCGCTGTGTTATTGATTTGTGAGGAGAATGGTTATCATCACGACTTTGTTCCATGGACGTGGTTAACTTGCATGTTTTTAGTGTACGTTTGACTCGTCGGTTACGAAACCAATTCTGAAAAGAAAGAAATATAAAAAATGGAATAAATATTAAAAAAACTTGTTAGTGTACGCAAAACAAAATTATACGATAGTTGGTGTGCTTTGCGTGCTGTAATACATGCATAATTTATGACTCAAAATATAGCCAAACTATCCATAATATGACAATTTATATTACCTGAACTCGGTCTTCGGGAAGATCGATGGAGTAAGCTATGCATTCCCTTGCAATTAAATCAGGATAACAGTTCATGGCGAACATCGACTCCAATGAATCTTCTTGATATTTGGTGTAGTACGTACGAACTCTGCGACCGGTATTTCTACGGCGGAGTGGATACGATCTGGATGCATGAAGTTCAATAAACGATCTGTTTCTTTTTCTTGCTAAGCCTGAGACTGGACGTTCGGAAAAGAAAGGATGATGATTAAATATTCGCGAGCGAGCGTAATTAAAGTGTCAGTTATTAACGAACATTATGAAAACAAATTATTATATCTTACCTAGTTTTCCCGAATCAATCTCGCCAATACTGGAATCTGAAAATGTTTTGCGGATACCACATGGAGTCATGTTCACTTCTGGCTTCATAATTACGTTTTTCTGAACTTGGATGACGAGAACGATATCCCAATAGTTACTCGAGCAGTTGTCTACAGTCGCCAAATATGTGGAATTTATACGTAATGCGTTATACTAAAGGTGGTTAGTGATTGGTGCGGTTAGTTCAATGGCACCGTCCGAGAAAATCATATTGATTAGCAAAATACCCAGTTCACACTAATGTTAACGCAACGACTTGATCTCTGACCAATACAGATCAAATGGCCAATAGTTGCAACACATGCCTGTCAAGCATAATTAAATAGATTTTGGGTATTGAAACATCGAGCACGTTGGCCGAAGGTGGCGCTTAAATAAAATTAAAAAAGATTTCTCCACTTGGTGGCGCTTTCCTCGATGTTGTTGGTCGACCTGCATTTTAATTGGTACGTAACCGTGACCTACGAAAACCGTCATTATTTCACCAAAATATACATTCGGTGTTACCACGCTTATTCTAGAACTTGAAACATGTGAATTATTAGCATGCATTTGTTTACATTTTAAGTTCATGTGGATGAATGAGAAATATTCATGATATTATTTTCTGTCGATGACAAACGTGACTAACTGAATTAAAATATATTGTAATTGATAGGGGAAACGTGTGGTCGGGAAAAAAACGACTAGTATAGCATACTGAAAATAATGTCTAAATATAATGCAAGCTCTAATACGGGTTTTAAACTTGGTGACGCTTCACTCGCGTAAGTAGTCACCAAATTACGCCAACACTCTCTTATCGCCGCTTCGCATTCTCTGAATTCAGCATAGAAAACAACCATCGAGAATAATTACTAAAATTAACGTTAACTTGTAACGACGTATTCACATTATGTAGTGTTAACTGCACTCCATATTTGAGTGTGAGAAATGTTTTTATCTATTTGAGCTAGCCGCAGAGTTAGCCAAGGCTATTCTCGTAATCGAAACATGTTAATTGCATCAATTAAGTTATAATATTCGGACTAAATCAACCTGTCAGCCAATCACGATAATTCGGCACACATGATCAAAGCAGACAGTCGGTTTAACAAATAACCTAAGAGTATAAGTCTGGCAACATTTGAGTCACTTTGCACAGTTGACCATCCTGTATCAGAGAGGCTACATCAAGCTCCACCCTTTCCATCCCGTACAACTCAATATATTTTATATATTATTACCATCATGTCATCGATTCCAACATCTTACGTTGTAGATGGCGAAAATAGGTTTACCAACCATACCATTGCATGCATATTGTCAAAGACACCAGGTACGTTATTGGATTTATATACAGCCAGTGTGTGTAGATAATTATACTCTTAGAGTGTGTTCGAGACCCTGTGAATAAGATGTCCGTGTAATATGATTTATTTGCTTGAGTTTATATTATGTTTATCTCATGATCATTCGTTGTCCTCCAGGTCGTACAGCAACTTCAGACGTCACGCCAGGATGTACGAATGTTATCTCATACACTGATGCACGCATTGGCGCATGTATACAACCTCGAAAAATGCGTCGTAGAGGACGCACCTCATATACAGAATCTCAAGTCGAAGCCTTGGAATGCGTGTTTGCTGTGAATAAGTATCCCGATATAAATGAAAGAGAAGCATTGGCTGACATCATCGGCATACAAGAAGCTAGAGTACAGGTAGAAATATATTTATATAAATGGATTTAATAATTTCAAATATGTGGAATTTCATCCGAATTCTTGACAGCTTGAAGTTTAGTTAATATGTAATGTGTTTGGTTATATACTTGACTTCACCATGCAACGTACAGTTTAGGAAACTTTGTATATGAATATGAATGATACTCTTTAAATATTCTAACATATTTGTGTATGAACAGGTTCCTAATTTACTACTTTCGTGTTATTGATATTATTATTGTTTTACAGGTGTGGTTTCAAAACAGAAGAGCGCGACTTAGAAAGGAAAAGAACAATAGACCAACTGCTGCAAAGGGTGTAACCCATGTCATGTTGACCAAGAACAGCAAGAAAACCTCTTCGAAAGAGAGCAATAAATCATCACCGTCAGCTACTCGTTTACCGCCAACAACAACAGTTATCTCGCCGAGTTGTATCACAGATATTAAGCCACCAACCAGTTCTTCATCACGTTCGTCGGCGATAGGTGATTCACCTTTTAAATCCAACATTAATTTCCCGAAACCGCCAGTTGTTGAGGCATATCGAATGTTCAACTACAACAGATATCTGCCGCCGTTTTACGGCAGTGCGGCTCTGGCCAGTCAACCGCATCTTTGCTACACTGTCGAAATATGCAAGTAAAATGTATCAGTAAAATATTCTTCAAAGACTCCAGTATGTATTTATAATGTTTTATATGATGCAATAAATTAAGTTTTAACGTAAAGTATATGTGTTTGTGATGACGAATTAATTATTTACATATTTCAAGATATGTTTTCAAATTCCTAAGTCAGAAGTGTTATCGTACACAATCATCCGCCATAACGCGCACATACATATACCATATGCACTGTCCAACAAAGGATAAGGCCATTGGAAAATGACGTAATCGAGTAAAGGGGTAACGCAAAACCTGCCGACATTAAAGATCAACCAGGCCGCGCGTTAATGACATACACACTACTTATAACGTAGTTAATACTTAATAAAACGCTTTTGTTTCATTGAACTCGCCGCAGGTTTATATACCCCTTTTGTGACCGACATATGTTAATTGCGCTAGTTATGTCACAATAATGGCGTGAATCTTATCGGATCGCCACGACAGGAATTTCAATCGTTTTTGTTTCCTCGTACCGGAGATATACATGGTATCGCATCACTATAGTGCTAAGTGGGCAACTTTTATTCCGACTTTTCAAATTGTTATCGCCAGTTTGCGCTATTATGTTCGAGTAAAAAGAAACACGATAAATGACACGTACACAAATATATTCAGAAATATCGGCAAGTCATATGTTTATTCTATAATTACAAGAACGTGCTAATATTAAATATAGTTGTCGGTTACTGGAAATTGGTTATCTTTCCAAAGACTGGTATCCGAGCCATCAGTCGGAGAACTTTCGAGCAAAGATGACATTGGGTATGACACGCTTGGAGACGGCGGGTAGACAGGATACGCAAATGGTGAATTATAAATGTCAAAATCAACGGATGGTGAAATACAGGAACGAAGATTCACATGAGGAAAATGGCGTGTCTCTACGTCTGATGGTAATGATGGCAAATCTCTGTCATAATCAGGTGAATCTTGATCTGGCGGTTGGTGAATGACGTAATCGACATCTGTGTATCGCTGTGTTATTGATTTGTGAGGAGAATGGTTATCATCACGACTTTGTTCCATGGACGTGGTTAACTTGCATGTTTTTAGTATACGTTTGACTCGTCGGTTACGAAACCAATTCTGAAAAGAAAGAAATATAAAAAATGGAATAAATATTAAAAAAACTTGTTAGTGTACGCAAAACAAAATTATACGATAGTTGGTGTGCTTTGCGTGCTGTAATACATGCATAATTTATGACTCAAAATATAGCCAAACTATCCATAATATGACAATTTATATTACCTGAACTCGGTCTTCGGGAAGATCGATGGAGTAAGCTATGCATTCCCTTGCAATTAAATCAGGATAACAGTTCATGGCGAACATCGACTCCAATGAATCTTCTTGATATTTGGTGTAGTACGTACGAACTCTGCGACCGGTATTTCTACGGCGGAGTGGATACGATCTGGATGCATGAAGTTCAATAAACGATCTGTTTCTTTTTCTTGCTAAGCCTGAGACTGGACGTTCGGAAAAGAAAGGATGATGATTAAATATTCGCGAGCGAGCGTAATTAAAGTGTCAGTTATTAACGAACATTATGAAAACAAATTATTATATCTTACCTAGTTTTCCCGAATCAATCTCGCCAATACTGGAATCTGAAAATGTTTTGCGGATACCACATGGAGTCATGTTCACTTCTGGCTTCATAATTACGTTTTTCTGAACTTGGATGACGAGAACGATATCCCAATAGTTACTCGAGCAGTTGTCTACAGTCGCCAAATATGTGGAATTTATACGTAATGCGTTATACTAAAGGTGGTTAGTGATTGGTGCGGTTAGTTCAATGGCACCGTCCGAGAAAATCATATTGATTAGCAAAATACCCAGTTCACACTAATGTTAACGCAACGACTTGATCTCTGACCAATACAGATCAAATGGCCAATAGTTGCAACACATGCCTGTCAAGCATAATTAAATAGATTTTGGGTATTGAAACATCGAGCACGTTGGCCGAAGGTGGCGCTTAAATAAAATTAAAAAAGCTTTCTCCACTTGGTGGCGCTTTCCTCGATGTTGTTGGTCGACCTGCATATTAATTGGTACGTAACAGTGACCTACGAAAACCGTCATTATTTCACCAAAATATACATTCGGTGTTACCATGCTTATTCTAGAACTTGAAACATGTGAATTATTAGCATGCATTTGTTTACATTTTAAGTTCATATGGATGAATGAGAAATATTCATGATATTATTTTCTGTCGATGACAAACGTGACTAACTGAATTAAAATATATTGTAATTGATAGGGGAAACGTATGGTCGGGAAAAATACGACTAGTATAGCATACTGAAAATAATGTCTAAATATAATGCAAGCTTTAATACGGGTTTTAAACTTGGTGACGCTTCACTCGCGTAAGTAGTCACCAAATTACGCCAACACTCCCTTATCACCGCTTCGCATTCTCTGAATTCAGCATAGAAACAACCATCGAGAATAATTACTAAAATTAACGTTAACTTGTAACGACGTATTCACATTATGTAGTGTTAATTGCACTCCATATTTGAGTGTGAGAAATGTTTTTATCTATTTGAGCTAGCCGCAGAGTTAGCAAGGCTATTCTCGTAATCGAAACATGTTAATTGCATCAATTAAGTTATAATATTCGGACTAAATCAACCTGTCAGCCAATCACGGTAATTCGGAACATATGGTCAAAGCAGACAGTCGGTGGAACAAATAACCTAAGAGTATAAGTCTGGCAGCATTTGAGTCACTTTGCACAGTTGACCATCCTGTATCAGAGAGGCTACATCAAGCTCCACCCTTTCCATCCCGTACAACTCAAAATATTTTATATATTATTACCATCATGTCATCGATTCCAACATCTTACGTTGTAGATGGCGAAAATAGGTTTACCAACCATACCATTGCATGCATATTGTCAAAGACACCAGGTACGTTATTGGATTTATATACAGCCAGTGTGTGTAGATAATTATACTCTTAGAGTGTGTTCGAGACCCTGTGAATAAGATGTCCGTGTAATATGATTTATTTGCTTGAGTTTATATTATGTTTATCTCATGATCATTCGTGGTCCTCCAGGTCGTACAGCAACTTCAGACGTCACGCCAGGATGTACGAATGTTATCTCATACACTGATGCACGCATTGGCGCATGTATACAACCTCGAAAAATGCGTCGTAGAGGACGCACCTCATATACAGAATCTCAAGTCGAAGCCTTGGAATGCGTGTTTGCTGTGAATAAGTATCCCGATATAAATGAAAGAGAAGCATTGGCTGACATCATCGGCATACAAGAAGCTAGAGTACAGGTAGAAATATATTTATATAAATGGATTTAATAATTTCAAATATGTGGAATTTCATCCGAATTCTTGACAGCTTGAAGTTTAGTTAATATGTAATGTGTTTGGTTATATACTTGACTTCACCATGCAACGTACAGTTTAGGAAACTTTGTATATGAATATGAATGATACTCTTTAAATATTCTAACATATTTGTGTATGAACAGGTTCCTAATTTACTACTTTCGTGTTATTGATATTATTATTGTTTTACAGGTGTGGTTTCAAAACAGAAGAGCGCGACTTAGAAAGGAAAAGAACAATAGACCAACTGCTGCAAAGGGTGTAACCCATGTCATGTTGACCAAGAACAGCAAGAAAACCTCTTCGAAAGAGAGCAATAAATCATCACCGTCAGCTACTCGTTTACCGCCAACAACAACAGTTATCTCGCCGAGTTGTATCACAGATATTAAGCCACCAACCAGTTCTTCATCACGTTCGTCGGCGATAGGTGATTCACCTTTTAAATCCAACATTAATTTCCCGAAACCGCCAGTTGTTGAGGCATATCGAATGTTCAACTACAACAGATATCTGCCGCCGTTTTACGGCAGTACGGCTCTGGCCAGTCAACCGCATCTTTGCTACACTGTCGAAATATGCAAGTAAAATGTATCAGTAAAATATTCTTCAAAGACTCCAGTATGTATTTATAATGTTTTATATGATGCAATAAATTAAGTTTTAACGTAAAGTATATGTGTTTGTGATGACGAATTAATTATTTACATATTTCAAGATATGTTTTCAAATTCCTAAGTCAGAAGTGTTATCGTACACAATCATCCGCCATAACGCGCACATACATATACCATATGCACTGTCCAACAAAGGATAAGGCCATTGGAAAATGACGTAATCGAGTAAAGGGGTAACGCAAAACCTGCCGACATTAAAGATCAACCAGGCCGCGCGTTAATGACATACACACTACTTATAACGTAGTTAATACTTAATAAAACGCTTTTGTTTCATTGAACTCGCCGCAGGTTTATATACCCCTTTTGTGACCGACATATGTTAATTGCGCTAGTTATGTCACAATAATGGCGTGAATCTTATCGGATCGCCACGACAGGAATTTCAATCGTTTTTGTTTCCTCGTACCGGAGATATACATGGTATCGCATCACTATAGTGCTAAGTGGGCAACTTTTATTCCGACTTTTCAAATTGTTATCGCCAGTTTGCGCTATTATGTTCGAGTAAAAAGAAACACGATAAATGACACGTACACAAATATATTCAGAAATATCGGCAAGTCATATGTTTATTCTATAATTACAAGAACGTGCTAATATTAAATATAGTTGTCGGTTACTGGAAATTGGTTATCTTTTCAAAGACTGGTATCCGAGCCATCAGTCGGAGAACTTTCGAGCAAAGATGACATTGGGTATGACACGCTTGGAGACGGCGGGTAGACAGGATACGCAAATGGTGAATTATAAATGTCAAAATCAACGGATGGTGAAATACAGGAACGAAGATTCACATGAGGAAAATGGCGTGTCTCTACGTCTGATGGTAATGATGGCAAATCTCTGTCATAATCAGGTGAATCTTGATCTGGCGGTTGGTGAATGACGTAATCGACATCTGTGTATCGCTGTGTTATTGATTTGTGAGGAGAATGGTTATCATCACGACTTTGTTCCATGGACGTGGTTAACTTGCATGTTTTTAGTATACGTTTGACTCGTCGGTTACGAAACCAATTCTGAAAAGAAAGAAATATAAAAAATGGAATAAATATTAAAAAAACTTGTTAGTGTACGCAAAACAAAATTATACGATAGTTGGTGTGCTTTGCGTGCTGTAATACATGCATAATTTATGACTCAAAATATAGCCAAACTATCCATAATATGACAATTTATATTACCTGAACTCGGTCTTCGGGAAGATCGATGGAGTAAGCTATGCATTCCCTTGCAATTAAATCAGGATAACAGTTCATGGCGAACATCGACTCCAATGAATCTTCTTGATATTTGGTGTAGTACGTACGAACTCTGCGACCGGTATTTCTACGGCGGAGTGGATACGATCTGGATGCATGAAGTTCAATAAACGATCTGTTTCTTTTTCTTGCTAAGCCTGAGACTGGACGTTCGGAAAAGAAAGGATGATGATTAAATATTCGCGAGCGAGCGTAATTAAAGTGTCAGTTATTAACGAACATTATGAAAACAAATTATTATATCTTACCTAGTTTTCCCGAATCAATCTCGCCAATACTGGAATCTGAAAATGTTTTGCGGATACCACATGGAGTCATGTTCACTTCTGGCTTCATAATTACGTTTTTCTGAACTTGGATGACGAGAACGATATCCCAATAGTTACTCGAGCAGTTGTCTACAGTCGCCAAATATGTGGAATTTATACGTAATGCGTTATACTAAAGGTGGTTAGTGATTGGTGCGGTTAGTTCAATGGCACCGTCCGAGAAAATCATATTGATTAGCAAAATACCCAGTTCACACTAATGTTAACGCAACGACTTGATCTCTGACCAATACAGATCAAATGGCCAATAGTTGCAACACATGCCTGTCAAGCATAATTAAATAGATTTTGGGTATTGAAACATCGAGCACGTTGGCCGAAGGTGGCGCTTAAATAAAATTAAAAAAGATTTCTCCACTTGGTGGCGCTTTCCTCGATGTTGTTGGTCGACCTGCATTTTAATTGGTACGTAACCGTGACCTACGAAAACCGTCATTATTTCACCAAAATATACATTCGGTGTTACCACGCTTATTCTAGAACTTGAAACATGTGAATTATTAGCATGCATTTGTTTACATTTTAAGTTCATGTGGATGAATGAGAAATATTCATGATATTATTTTCTGTCGATGACAAACGTGACTAACTGAATTAAAATATATTGTAATTGATAGGGGAAACGTGTGGTCGGGAAAAAAACGACTAGTATAGCATACTGAAAATAATGTCTAAATATAATGCAAGCTCTAATACGGGTTTTAAACTTGGTGACGCTTCACTCGCGTAAGTAGTCACCAAATTACGCCAACACTCTCTTATCGCCGCTTCGCATTCTCTGAATTCAGCATAGAAAACAACCATCGAGAATAATTACTAAAATTAACGTTAACTTGTAACGACGTATTCACATTATGTAGTGTTAACTGCACTCCATATTTGAGTGTGAGAAATGTTTTTATCTATTTGAGCTAGCCGCAGAGTTAGCCAAGGCTATTCTCGTAATCGAAACATGTTAATTGCATCAATTAAGTTATAATATTCGGACTAAATCAACCTGTCAGCCAATCACGATAATTCGGCACACATGATCAAAGCAGACAGTCGGTTTAACAAATAACCTAAGAGTATAAGTCTGGCAACATTTGAGTCACTTTGCACAGTTGACCATCCTGTATCAGAGAGGCTACATCAAGCTCCACCCTTTCCATCCCGTACAACTCAATATATTTTATATATTATTACCATCATGTCATCGATTCCAACATCTTACGTTGTAGATGGCGAAAATAGGTTTACCAACCATACCATTGCATGCATATTGTCAAAGACACCAGGTACGTTATTGGATTTATATACAGCCAGTGTGTGTAGATAATTATACTCTTAGAGTGTGTTCGAGACCCTGTGAATAAGATGTCCGTGTAATATGATTTATTTGCTTGAGTTTATATTATGTTTATCTCATGATCATTCGTTGTCCTCCAGGTCGTACAGCAACTTCAGACGTCACGCCAGGATGTACGAATGTTATCTCATACACTGATGCACGCATTGGCGCATGTATACAACCTCGAAAAATGCGTCGTAGAGGACGCACCTCATATACAGAATCTCAAGTCGAAGCCTTGGAATGCGTGTTTGCTGTGAATAAGTATCCCGATATAAATGAAAGAGAAGCATTGGCTGACATCATCGGCATACAAGAAGCTAGAGTACAGGTAGAAATATATTTATATAAATGGATTTAATAATTTCAAATATGTGGAATTTCATCCGAATTCTTGACAGCTTGAAGTTTAGTTAATATGTAATGTGTTTGGTTATATACTTGACTTCACCATGCAACGTACAGTTTAGGAAACTTTGTATATGAATATGAATGATACTCTTTAAATATTCTAACATATTTGTGTATGAACAGGTTCCTAATTTACTACTTTCGTGTTATTGATATTATTATTGTTTTACAGGTGTGGTTTCAAAACAGAAGAGCGCGACTTAGAAAGGAAAAGAACAATAGACCAACTGCTGCAAAGGGTGTAACCCATGTCATGTTGACCAAGAACAGCAAGAAAACCTCTTCGAAAGAGAGCAATAAATCATCACCGTCAGCTACTCGTTTACCGCCAACAACAACAGTTATCTCGCCGAGTTGTATCACAGATATTAAGCCACCAACCAGTTCTTCATCACGTTCGTCGGCGATAGGTGATTCACCTTTTAAATCCAACATTAATTTCCCGAAACCGCCAGTTGTTGAGGCATATCGAATGTTCAACTACAACAGATATCTGCCGCCGTTTTACGGCAGTGCGGCTCTGGCCAGTCAACCGCATCTTTGCTACACTGTCGAAATATGCAAGTAAAATGTATCAGTAAAATATTCTT
Organism: Saccoglossus kowalevskii; assembly: GCF_978046115.1. Classification (NCBI taxonomy): domain Eukaryota; kingdom Metazoa; phylum Hemichordata; class Enteropneusta; family Harrimaniidae; genus Saccoglossus; species Saccoglossus kowalevskii. The sequence goes on along the minus strand of NC_140643.1, from coordinate 37,633,982 downwards.
CAAAAACTCCAGTATGTATTTATAATGTTTTATATGATGCAATAAATTAAGTTTTAACGTAAAGTATATGTGTTTGTGATGACGAATTAATTATTTACATATTTCAAGATATGTTTTCAAATTCCTAAGTCAGAAGTGTTATCGTACACAATCATCCGCCATAACGCGCACATACATATACCATATGCACTGTCCAACAAAGGATAAGGCCATTGGAAAATGACGTAATCGAGTAAAGGGGTAACGCAAAACCTGCCGACATTAAAGATCAACCAGGCCGCGCGTTAATGACATACACACTACTTATAACGTAGTTAATACTTAATAAAACGCTTTTGTTTCATTGAACTCGCCGCAGGTTTATATACCCCTTTTGTGACCGACATATGTTAATTGCGCTAGTTATGTCACAATAATGGCGTGAATCTTATCGGATCGCCACGACAGGAATTTCAATCGTTTTTGTTTCCTCGTACCGGAGATATACATGGTATCGCATCACTATAGTGCTAAGTGGGCAACTTTTATTCCGACTTTTCAAATTGTTATCGCCAGTTTGCGCTATTATGTTCGAGTAAAAAGAAACACGATAAATGACACGTACACAAATATATTCAGAAATATCGGCAAGTCATATGTTTATTCTATAATTACAAGAACGTGCTAATATTAAATATAGTTGTCGGTTACTGGAAATTGGTTATCTTTTCAAAGACTGGTATCCGAGCCATCAGTCGGAGAACTTTCGAGCAAAGATGACATTGGGTATGACACGCTTGGAGACGGCGGGTAGACAGGATACGCAAATGGTGAATTATAAATGTCAAAATCAACGGATGGTGAAATACAGGAACGAAGATTCACATGAGGAAAATGGCGTGTCTCTACGTCTGATGGTAATGATGGCAAATCTCTGTCATAATCAGGTGAATCTTGATCTGGCGGTTGGTGAATGACGTAATCGACATCTGTGTATCGCTGTGTTATTGATTTGTGAGGAGAATGGTTATCATCACGACTTTGTTCCATGGACGTGGTTAACTTGCATGTTTTTAGTATACGTTTGACTCGTCGGTTACGAAACCAATTCTGAAAAGAAAGAAATATAAAAAATGGAATAAATATTAAAAAAACTTGTTAGTGTACGCAAAACAAAATTATACGATAGTTGGTGTGCTTTGCGTGCTGTAATACATGCATAATTTATGACTCAAAATATAGCCAAACTATCCATAATATGACAATTTATATTACCTGAACTCGGTCTTCGGGAAGATCGATGGAGTAAGCTATGCATTCCCTTGCAATTAAATCAGGATAACAGTTCATGGCGAACATCGACTCCAATGAATCTTCTTGATATTTGGTGTAGTACGTACGAACTCTGCGACCGGTATTTCTACGGCGGAGTGGATACGATCTGGATGCATGAAGTTCAATAAACGATCTGTTTCTTTTTCTTGCTAAGCCTGAGACTGGACGTTCGGAAAAGAAAGGATGATGATTAAATATTCGCGAGCGAGCGTAATTAAAGTGTCAGTTATTAACGAACATTATGAAAACAAATTATTATATCTTACCTAGTTTTCCCGAATCAATCTCGCCAATACTGGAATCTGAAAATGTTTTGCGGATACCACATGGAGTCATGTTCACTTCTGGCTTCATAATTACGTTTTTCTGAACTTGGATGACGAGAACGATATCCCAATAGTTACTCGAGCAGTTGTCTACAGTCGCCAAATATGTGGAATTTATACGTAATGCGTTATACTAAAGGTGGTTAGTGATTGGTGCGGTTAGTTCAATGGCACCGTCCGAGAAAATCATATTGATTAGCAAAATACCCAGTTCACACTAATGTTAACGCAACGACTTGATCTCTGACCAATACAGATCAAATGGCCAATAGTTGCAACACATGCCTGTCAAGCATAATTAAATAGATTTTGGGTATTGAAACATCGAGCACGTTGGCCGAAGGTGGCCCTTAAATAAAATTAAAAAAGATTTCTCCACTTGGTGGCGCTTTCCTCGATGTTGTTGGTCGACCTGCATTTTAATTGGTACGTAACCGTGACCTACGAAAACCGTCATTATTTCACCAAAATATACATTCGGTGTTACCACGCTTATTCTAGAACTTGAAACATGTGAATTATTAGCATGCATTTGTTTACATTTTAAGTTCATGTGGATGAATGAGAAATATTCATGATATTATTTTCTGTCGATGAAAAACGTGACTAACTGAATTAAAATATATTGTAATTGATAGGGGAAACGTGTGGTCGGGAAAAAAACGACTAGTATAGCATACTGAAAATAATGTCTAAATATAATGCAAGCTCTAATACGGGTTTTAAACTTGGTGACGCTTCACTCGCGTAAGTAGTCACCAAATTACGCCAACACTCTCTTATCGCCGCTTCGCATTCTCTGAATTCAGCATAGAAAACAACCATCGAGAATAATTACTAAAATTAACGTTAACTTGTAACGACGTATTCACATTATGTAGTGTTAACTGCACTCCATATTTGAGTGTGAGAAATGTTTTTATCTATTTGAGCTAGCCGCAGAGTTAGCCAAGGCTATTCTCGTAATCGAAACATGTTAATTGCATCAATTAAGTTATAATATTCGGACTAAATCAACCTGTCAGCCAATCACGATAATTCGGCACATATGATCAAAGCAGACAGTCGGTTTAACAAATAACCTAAGAGTATAAGTCTGGCAACATTTGAGTCACTTTGCACAGTTGACCATCCTGTATCAGAGAGGCTACATCAAGCTCCACCCTTTCCATCCCGTACAACTCAATATATTTTATATATTATTACCATCATGTCATCGATTCCAACATCTTACGTTGTAGATGGCGAAAATAGGTTTACCAACCATACCATTGCATGCATATTGTCAAATACACCAGGTACGTTATTGGATTTATATACAGCCAGTGTGTGTAGATAATTATACTCTTAGAGTGTGTTCGAGACCCTGTGAATAAGATGTCCGTGTAATATGATTTATTTGCTTGAGTTTATATTATGTTTATCTCATGATCATTCGTTGTCCTCCAGGTCGTACAGCAACTTCAGACGTCACGCCAGGATGTACGAATGTTATCTCATACACTGATGCACGCATTGGCGCATGTATACAACCTCGAAAAATGCGTCGTAGAGGACGCACCTCATATACAGAATCTCAAGTCGAAGCCTTGGAATGCGTGTTTGCTGTGAATAAGTATCCCGATATAAATGAAAGAGAAGCATTGGCTGACATCATCGGCATACAAGAAGCTAGAGTACAGGTAGAAATATATTTATATAAATGGATTTAATAATTTCAAATATGTGGAATTTCATCCGAATTCTTGACAGCTTGAAGTTTAGTTAATATGTAATGTGTTTGGTTATATACTTGACTTCACCATGCAACGTACAGTTTAGGAAACTTTGTATATGAATATGAATGATACTCTTTAAATATTCTAACATATTTGTGTATGAACAGGTTCCTAATTTACTACTTTCGTGTTATTGATATTATTATTGTTTTACAGGTGTGGTTTCAAAACAGAAGAGCGCGACTTAGAAAGGAAAAGAACAATAGACCAACTGCTGCAAAGGGTGTAACCCATGTCATGTTGACCAAGAACAGCAAGAAAACCTCTTCGAAAGAGAGCAATAAATCATCACCGTCAGCTACTCGTTTACCGCCAACAACAACAGTTATCTCGCCGAGTTGTATCACAGATATTAAGCCACCAACCAGTTCTTCATCACGTTCGTCGGCGATAGGTGATTCACCTTTTAAATCCAACATTAATTTCCCGAAACCGCCAGTTGTTGAGGCATATCGAATGTTCAACTACAACAGATATCTGCCGCCGTTTTACGGCAGTGCGGCTCTGGCCAGTCAACCGCATCTTTGCTACACTGTCGAAATATGCAAGTAAAATGTATCAGTAAAATATTCTTCAAAGACTCCAGTATGTATTTATAATGTTTTATATGATGCAATAAATTAAGTTTTAACGTAAAGTATATGTGTTTGTGATGACGAATTAATTATTTACATATTTCAAGATATGTTTTCAAATTCCTAAGTCAGAAGTGTTATCGTACACAATCATCCGCCATAACGCGCACATACATATACCATATGCACTGTCCAACAAAGGATAAGGCCATTGGAAAATGACGTAATCGAGTAAAGGGGTAACGCAAAACCTGCCGACATTAAAGATCAACCAGGCCGCGCGTTAATGACATACACACTACTTATAACGTAGTTAATACTTAATAAAACGCTTTTGTTTCATTGAACTCGCCGCAGGTTTATATACCCCTTTTGTGACCGACATATGTTAATTGCGCTAGTTATGTCACAATAATGGCGTGAATCTTATCGGATCGCCACGACAGGAATTTCAATCGTTTTTGTTTCCTCGTACCGGAGATATACATGGTATCGCATCACTATAGTGCTAAGTGGGCAACTTTTATTCCGACTTTTCAAATTGTTATCGCCAGTTTGCGCTATTATGTTCGAGTAAAAAGAAACACGATAAATGACACGTACACAAATATATTCAGAAATATCGGCAAGTCATATGTTTATTCTATAATTACAAGAACGTGCTAATATTAAATATAGTTGTCGGTTACTGGAAATTGGTTATCTTTTCAAAGACTGGTATCCGAGCCATCAGTCGGAGAACTTTCGAGCAAAGATGACATTGGGTATGACACGCTTGGAGACGGCGGGTAGACAGGATACGCAAATGGTGAATTATAAATGTCAAAATCAACGGATGGTGAAATACAGGAACGAAGATTCACATGAGGAAAATGGCGTGTCTCTACGTCTGATGGTAATGATGGCAAATCTCTGTCATAATCAGGTGAATCTTGATCTGGCGGTTGGTGAATGACGTAATCGACATCTGTGTATCGCTGTGTTATTGATTTGTGAGGAGAATGGTTATCATCACGACTTTGTTCCATGGACGTGGTTAACTTGCATGTTTTTAGTATACGTTTGACTCGTCGGTTACGAAACCAATTCTGAAAAGAAAGAAATATAAAAAATGGAATAAATATTAAAAAAACTTGTTAGTGTACGCAAAACAAAATTATACGATAGTTGGTGTGCTTTGCGTGCTGTAATACATGCATAATTTATGACTCAAAATATAGCCAAACTATCCATAATATGACAATTTATATTACCTGAACTCGGTCTTCGGGAAGATCGATGGAGTAAGCTATGCATTCCCTTGCAATTAAATCAGGATAACAGTTCATGGCGAACATCGACTCCAATGAATCTTCTTGATATTTGGTGTAGTACGTACGAACTCTGCGACCGGTATTTCTACGGCGGAGTGGATACGATCTGGATGCATGAAGTTCAATAAACGATCTGTTTCTTTTTCTTGCTAAGCCTGAGACTGGACGTTCGGAAAAGAAAGGATGATGATTAAATATTCGCGAGCGAGCGTAATTAAAGTGTCAGTTATTAACGAACATTATGAAAACAAATTATTATATCTTACCTAGTTTTCCCGAATCAATCTCGCCAATACTGGAATCTGAAAATGTTTTGCGGATACCACATGGAGTCATGTTCACTTCTGGCTTCATAATTACGTTTTTCTGAACTTGGATGACGAGAACGATATCCCAATAGTTACTCGAGCAGTTGTCTACAGTCGCCAAATATGTGGAATTTATACGTAATGCGTTATACTAAAGGTGGTTAGTGATTGGTGCGGTTAGTTCAATGGCACCGTCCGAGAAAATCATATTGATTAGCAAAATACCCAGTTCACACTAATGTTAACGCAACGACTTGATCTCTGACCAATACAGATCAAATGGCCAATAGTTGCAACACATGCCTGTCAAGCATAATTAAATAGATTTTGGGTATTGAAACATCGAGCACGTTGGCCGAAGGTGGCCCTTAAATAAAATTAAAAAAGATTTCTCCACTTGGTGGCGCTTTCCTCGATGTTGTTGGTCGACCTGCATTTTAATTGGTACGTAACCGTGACCTACGAAAACCGTCATTATTTCACCAAAATATACATTCGGTGTTACCACGCTTATTCTAGAACTTGAAACATGTGAATTATTAGCATGCATTTGTTTACATTTTAAGTTCATGTGGATGAATGAGAAATATTCATGATATTATTTTCTGTCGATGAAAAACGTGACTAACTGAATTAAAATATATTGTAATTGATAGGGGAAACGTGTGGTCGGGAAAAAAACGACTAGTATAGCATACTGAAAATAATGTCTAAATATAATGCAAGCTCTAATACGGGTTTTAAACTTGGTGACGCTTCACTCGCGTAAGTAGTCACCAAATTACGCCAACACTCTCTTATCGCCGCTTCGCATTCTCTGAATTCAGCATAGAAAACAACCATCGAGAATAATTACTAAAATTAACGTTAACTTGTAACGACGTATTCACATTATGTAGTGTTAACTGCACTCCATATTTGAGTGTGAGAAATGTTTTTATCTATTTGAGCTAGCCGCAGAGTTAGCCAAGGCTATTCTCGTAATCGAAACATGTTAATTGCATCAATTAAGTTATAATATTCGGACTAAATCAACCTGTCAGCCAATCACGATAATTCGGCACACATGATCAAAGCAGACAGTCGGTTTAACAAATAACCTAAGAGTATAAGTCTGGCAACATTTGAGTCACTTTGCACAGTTGACCATCCTGTATCAGAGAGGCTACATCAAGCTCCACCCTATCTATCCCGTACAACTCAATTTATTTTATATATTATTACCATCATGTCATCGATTCCAACATCTTACGTTGTAGATGGCGAAAATAGGTTTACCAACCATACCATTGCATGCATATTGTCAAAGACACCAGGTACGTTATTGGATTTATATACAGCCAGTGTGTGTAGATAATTATACTCTTAGAGTGTGTTCGAGACCCTGTGAATAAGATGTCCGTGTAATATGATTTATTTGCTTGAGTTTATATTATGTTTATCTCATGATCATTCGTTGTCCTCCAGGTCGTACAGCAACTTCAGACGTCACGCCAGGATGTACGAATGTTATCTCATACACTGATGCACGCATTGGCGCATGTATACAACCTCGAAAAATGCGTCGTAGAGGACGCACCTCATATACAGAATCTCAAGTCGAAGCCTTGGAATGCGTGTTTGCTGTGAATAAGTATCCCGATATAAATGAAAGAGAAGCATTGGCTGACATCATCGGCATACAAGAAGCTAGAGTACAGGTAGAAATATATTTATATAAATGGATTTAATAATTTCAAATATGTGGAATTTCATCCGAATTCTTGACAGCTTGAAGTTTAGTTAATATGTAATGTGTTTGGTTATATACTTGACTTCACCATGCAACGTACAGTTTAGGAAACTTTGTATATGAATATGAATGATACTCTTTAAATATTCTAACATATTTGTGTATGAACAGGTTCCTAATTTACTACTTTCGTGTTATTGATATTATTATTGTTTTACAGGTGTGGTTTCAAAACAGAAGAGCGCGACTTAGAAAGGAAAAGAACAATAGACCAACTGCTGCAAAGGGTGTAACCCATGTCATGTTGACCAAGAACAGCAAGAAAACCTCTTCGAAAGAGAGCAATAAATCATCACCGTCAGCTACTCGTTTACCGCCAACAACAACAGTTATCTCGCCGAGTTGTATCACAGATATTAAGCCACCAACCAGTTCTTCATCACGTTCGTCGGCGATAGGTGATTCACCTTTTAAATCCAACATTAATTTCCCGAAACCGCCAGTTGTTGAGGCATATCGAATGTTCAACTACAACAGATATCTGCCGCCGTTTTACGGCAGTGCGGCTCTGGCCAGTCAACCGCATCTTTGCTACACTGTCGAAATATGCAAGTAAAATGTATCAGTAAAATATTCTTCAAAGACTCCAGTATGTATTTATAATGTTTTATATGATGCAATAAATTAAGTTTTAACGTAAAGTATATGTGTTTGTGATGACGAATTAATTATTTACATATTTCAAGATATGTTTTCAAATTCCTAAGTCAGAAGTGTTATCGTACACAATCATCCGCCATAACGCGCACATACATATACCATATGCACTGTCCAACAAAGGATAAGGCCATTGGAAAATGACGTAATCGAGTAAAGGGGTAACGCAAAACCTGCCGACATTAAAGATCAACCAGGCCGCGCGTTAATGACATACACACTACTTATAACGTAGTTAATACTTAATAAAACGCTTTTGTTTCATTGAACTCGCCGCAGGTTTATATACCCCTTTTGTGACCGACATATGTTAATTGCGCTAGTTATGTCACAATAATGGCGTGAATCTTATCGGATCGCCACGACAGGAATTTCAATCGTTTTTGTTTCCTCGTACCGGAGATATACATGGTATCGCATCACTATAGTGCTAAGTGGGCAACTTTTATTCCGACTTTTCAAATTGTTATCGCCAGTTTGCGCTATTATGTTCGAGTAAAAAGAAACACGATAAATGACACGTACACAAATATATTCAGAAATATCGGCAAGTCATATGTTTATTCTATAATTACAAGAACGTGCTAATATTAAATATAGTTGTCGGTTACTGGAAATTGGTTATCTTTTCAAAGACTGGTATCCGAGCCATCAGTCGGAGAACTTTCGAGCAAAGATGACATTGGGTATGACACGCTTGGAGACGGCGGGTAGACAGGATACGCAAATGGTGAATTATAAATGTCAAAATCAACGGATGGTGAAATACAGGAACGAAGATTCACATGAGGAAAATGGCGTGTCTCTACGTCTGATGGTAATGATGGCAAATCTCTGTCATAATCAGGTGAATCTTGAGCTGGCGGTTGGTGAATGACGTAATCGACATCTGTGTATCGCTGTGTTATTGATTTGTGAGGAGAATGGTTATCATCACGACTTTGTTCCATGGACGTGGTTAACTTGCATGTTTTTAGTATACGTTTGACTCGTCGGTTACGAAACCAATTCTGAAAAGAAAGAAATATAAAAAATGGAATAAATATTAAAAAAACTTGTTAGTGTACGCAAAACAAAATTATACGATAGTTGGTGTGCTTTGCGTGCTGTAATACATGCATAATTTATGACTCAAAATATAGCCAAACTATCCATAATATGACAATTTATATTACCTGAACTCGGTCTTCGGGAAGATCGATGGAGTAAGCTATGCATTCCCTTGCAATTAAATCAGGATAACAGTTCATGGCGAACATCGACTCCAATGAATCTTCTTGATATTTGGTGTAGTACGTACGAACTCTGCGACCGGTATTTCTACGGCGGAGTGGATACGATCTGGATGCATGAAGTTCAATAAACGATCTGTTTCTTTTTCTTGCTAAGCCTGAGACTGGACGTTCGGAAAAGAAAGGATGATGATTAAATATTCGCGAGCGAGCGTAATTAAAGTGTCAGTTATTAACGAACATTATGAAAACAAATTATTATATCTTACCTAGTTTTCCCGAATCAATCTCGCCAATACTGGAATCTGAAAATGTTTTGCGGATACCACATGGAGTCATGTTCACTTCTGGCTTCATAATTACGTTTTTCTGAACTTGGATGACGAGAACGATATCCCAATAGTTACTCGAGCAGTTGTCTACAGTCGCCAAATATGTGGAATTTATACGTAATGCGTTATACTAAAGGTGGTTAGTGATTGGTGCGGTTAGTTCAATGGCACCGTCCGAGAAAATCATATTGATTAGCAAAATACCCAGTTCACACTAATGTTAACGCAACGACTTGATCTCTGACCAATACAGATCAAATGGCCAATAGTTGCAACACATGCCTGTCAAGCATAATTAAATAGATTTTGGGTATTGAAACATCGAGCACGTTGGCCGAAGGTGGCGCTTAAATAAAATTAAAAAAGATTTCTCCACTTGGTGGCGCTTTCCTCGATGTTGTTGGTCGACCTGCATTTTAATTGGTACGTAACCGTGACCTACGAAAACCGTCATTATTTCACCAAAATATACATTCGGTGTTACCACGCTTATTCTAGAACTTGAAACATGTGAATTATTAGCATGCATTTGTTTACATTTTAAGTTCATGTGGATGAATGAGAAATATTCATGATATTATTTTCTGTCGATGACAAACGTGACTAACTGAATTAAAATATATTGTAATTGATAGGGGAAACGTGTGGTCGGGAAAAAAACGACTAGTATAGCATACTGAAAATAATGTCTAAATATAATGCAAGCTCTAATACGGGTTTTAAACTTGGTGACGCTTCACTCGCGTAAGTAGTCACCAAATTACGCCAACACTCTCTTATCGCCGCTTCGCATTCTCTGAATTCAGCATAGAAAACAACCATCGAGAATAATTACTAAAATTAACGTTAACTTGTAACGACGTATTCACATTATGTAGTGTTAACTGCACTCCATATTTGAGTGTGAGAAATGTTTTTATCTATTTGAGCTAGCCGCAGAGTTAGCCAAGGCTATTCTCGTAATCGAAACATGTTAATTGCATCAATTAAGTTATAATATTCGGACTAAATCAACCTGTCAGCCAATCACGATAATTCGGCACACATGATCAAAGCAGACAGTCGGTTTAACAAATAACCTAAGAGTATAAGTCTGGCAACATTTGAGTCACTTTGCACAGTTGACCATCCTGTATCAGAGAGGCTACATCAAGCTCCACCCTTTCCATCCCGTACAACTCAATATATTTTATATATTATTACCATCATGTCATCGATTCCAACATCTTACGTTGTAGATGGCGAAAATAGGTTTACCAACCATACCATTGCATGCATATTGTCAAAGACACCAGGTACGTTATTGGATTTATATACAGCCAGTGTGTGTAGATAATTATACTCTTAGAGTGTGTTCGAGACCCTGTGAATAAGATGTCCGTGTAATATGATTTATTTGCTTGAGTTTATATTATGTTTATCTCATGATCATTCGTTGTCCTCCAGGTCGTACAGCAACTTCAGACGTCACGCCAGGATGTACGAATGTTATCTCATACACTGATGCACGCATTGGCGCATGTATACAACCTCGAAAAATGCGTCGTAGAGGACGCACCTCATATACAGAATCTCAAGTCGAAGCCTTGGAATGCGTGTTTGCTGTGAATATGTATCCCGATATAAATGAAAGAGAAGCATTGGCTGACATCATCGGCATACAAGAAGCTAGAGTACAGGTAGAAATATATTTATATAAATGGATTTAATAATTTCAAATATGTGGAATTTCATCCGAATTTTTGACAGCTTGAAGTTTAGTTAATATGTAATGTGTTTGGTTATATACTTGACTTCACCATCCAACGTACAGTTTAGGAAACTTTGTATATGAATATGAATGATACTCTATAAATATTCTAACATATTTGTGTATGAACAGGTTCCTAATTTACTACTTTCGTGTTATTGATATTATTATTGTTTTACAGGTGTGGTTTCAAAACAGAAGAGCGCGACTTAGAAAGGAAAAGAACAATAGACCAACTGCTGCAAAGGGTGTAACCCATGTCATGTTGACCAAGAACAGCAAGAAAACCTCTTCGAAAGAGAGCAATAAATCATCACCGTCAGCTACTCGTTTACCGCCAACAACAACAGTTATCTCGCCGAGTTGTATCACAGATATTAAGCCACCAACCAGTTCTTCATCACGTTCGTCGGCGATAGGTGATTCACCTTTTAAATCCAACATTAATTTCCCGAAACCGCCAGTTGTTGAGGCATATCGAATGTTCAACTACAACAGATATCTGCCGCCGTTTTAGGGCAGTGCGGCTCTGGCCAGTCAACCGCATCTTTGCTATACTGTCGAAATATGCAAGTAAAATGTATCAGTAAAATATTCTTCAAAGACTCCAGTATGTATTTATAATGTTTTATATGATGCAATAAATTAAGTTTTAATGTAAAGTATATGTGTTTGTGATGACGAATTAATTATTTACATATTTCAAGATATGTTTTCAAATTCCTAAGCCAGAAGTGTTATCGTACACAATCATCCGCCATAACGCGCATATACATATATCATATGCACTGTCCAACAAAGGATAAGGCCATTGGAAAATGACGTAATCGAGTAAAGGGGTAACGCAAAACCTGCCGACATTAAAGATCAAACAGGCCGCGCGTTAATGACATACACACTACTTATAACGTAGTATACCATCCAACGTACAGTTTAGGAAACTTTGTATATGAATATGAATGATACTCTTTAAATATTCTAACATATTTGTGTATGAACAGGTTCCTAATTTACTACTTTTGTGTTATTGATATTATTATTGTTTTACAGGTGTGGTTTCAAAACAGAAGAGCGCGACTTAGAAAGGAAAAGAACAATAGACCAACTGCTGCAAAGGGTATAACCCATGTCATGTTGACCAAGAACAGCAAGAAAACCTCTTCGAAACAGAGCAATAAATCATCACCGTCAGCTACTCGTTTACCGCCAACAACAACAGTCATCTCGTCGAGTTGTATCACAGATATTAAGCCACCAACCAGTTCTTCATCACGTTCGTCGGCGATAGGTGATTCACCTTTTAAATCCAACATTAATTTCCCGAAACCGCCAGTTGTTGAGGCATATCGAATGTTCAACTACAACAGATATCTGCCGCCGTTTTACGGCAGTGCGGCTCTGGCCAGTCAACCACATCTTTGCTACACTGTCGAAATATGCAAGTAAAATGTATCAGTAAAATATTCTTCAAAGACTCCAGTATGTATTTATAATGTTTTATATGATGCAATAAATTAAGTTTTAACGTAAAGTATATGTGTTTGTGATGACGAATTAATTATTTACATATTTCAAGATATGTTTTCAAATTCCTAAGTCAGAAGTGTTATCGTACACAATCATCCGCCATAACGCGCACATACATATACCATATGCACTGTCCAACAAAGGATAAGGTCATTGGAAAATGACGTAATCGAGTAAAGGGGTAACGCAAAACCTGCCGACATTAAAGATCAACCAGGCCGCGCGTTAATGACATACACACTACTTATAACGTAGTTAATACTTAATAAAACGCTTTTGTTTCATTGAACTCGCCGCAGGTTTATATACCCCTTTTGTGACCGACATATGTTAATTGCGCTAGTTATGTCACAATAATGGCGTGAATCTTATCGGATCGCCACGACAGGAATTTCAATCGTTTTTGTTTCCTCGTACCGGAGATATACATGGTATCGCATCACTATAGTGCTAAGTGGGCAACTTTTATTCCGACTTTTCAAATTGTTATCGCCAGTTTGCGCTATTATGTTCGAGTAAAAAGAAACACGATAAATGACACGTACACAAATATATTCAGAAATATCGGCAAGTCATATGTTTATTCTATAATTACAAGAACGTGCTAATATTAAATATAGTTGTCGGTTACTGGAAATTGGTTATCTTTTCAAAGACTGGTATCCGAGCCATCAGTCGGAGAACTTTCGAGCAAAGATGACATTGGGTATGACACGCTTGGAGACGGCGGGTAGACAGGATACGCAAATGGTGAATTATAAATGTCAAAATCAACGGATGGTGAAATACAGGAACGAAGATTCACATGAGGAAAATGGCGTGTCTCTACGTCTGATGGTAATGATGGCAAATCTCTGTCATAATCAGGTGAATCTTGATCTGGCGGTTGGTGAATGATGTAATCGACATCTGTGTATCGCTGTGTTATTGATTTGTGAGGAGAATGGTTATCATCACGACTTTGTTCCATGGACGTGGTTAACTTGCATGTTTTTAGTATACGTTTGACTCGTCGGTTACGAAACCAATTCTGAAAAGAAAGAAATATAAAAAATGGAATAAATATTAAAAAAACTTGTTAGTGTACGCAAAACAAAATTATACGATAGTTGGTGTGCTTTGCGTGCTGTAATACATGCATAATTTATGACTCAAAATATAGCCAAACTATCCATAATATGACAATTTATATTACCTGAACTCGGTCTTCGGGAAGATCGATGGAGTAAGCTATGCATTCCCTTGCAATTAAATCAGGATAACAGTTCATGGCGAACATCGACTCCAATGAATCTTCTTGATATTTGGTGTAGTACGTACGAACTCTGCGACCGGTATTTCTACGGCGGAGTGGATACGATCTGGATGCATGAAGTTCAATAAACGATCTGTTTCTTTTTCTTGCTAAGCCTGAGACTGGACGTTCGGAAAAGAAAGGATGATGATTAAATATTCGCGAGCGAGCGTAATTAAAGTGTCAGTTATTAACGAACATTATGAAAACAAATTATTATATCTTACCTAGTTTTCCCGAATCAATCTCGCCAATACTGGAATCTGAAAATGTTTTGCGGATACCACATGGAGTCATGTTCACTTCTGGCTTCATAATTACGTTTTTCTGAACTTGGATGACGAGAACGATATCCCAATAGTTACTCGAGCAGTTGTCTACAGTCGCCAAATATGTGGAATTTATACGTAATGCGTTATACTAAAGGTGGTTAGTGATTGGTGCGGTTAGTTCGATGGCACCGTCCGAGAAAATCATATTGATTAGCAAAATACCCAGTTCACACTAATGTTAACGCAACGACTTGATCTCTGACCAATACAGATCAAATGGCCAATAGTTGCAACACATGCCTGTCAAACATAATTAAATAGATTTTGGGTATTGAAACATCGAGCACGTTGGCCGAAGGTGGCGCTTAAATAAAATTAAAAAAGATTTCTCCACTTGGTGGCGCTTTCCTCGATGTTGTTGGTCGACCTGCATTTTAATTGGTACGTAACCGTGACCTACGAAAACCGTCATTATTTCACCAAAATATACATTCGGTGTTACCACGCTTATTCTAGAACTTGAAACATGTGAATTATTAGCATGCATTTGTTTACATTTTAAGTTCATGTGGATGAATGAGAAATATTCATGATATTATTTTCTGTCGATGACAAACGTGACTAACTGAATTAAAATATATTGTAATTGATAGGGGAAACGTGTGGTCGGGAAAAAAACGACTAGTATAGCATACTGAAAATAATGTCTAAATATAATGCAAGCTCTAATACGGGTTTTAAACTTGGTGACGCTTCACTCGCGTAAGTAGTCACCAAATTACGCCAACACTCTCTTATCGCCGCTTCGCATTCTCTGAATTCAGCATAGAAAACAACCATCGAGAATAATTACTAAAATTAACGTTAACTTGTAACGACGTATTCACATTATGTAGTGTTAACTGCACTCCATATTTGAGTGTGAGAAATGTTTTTATCTATTTGAGCTAGCCGCAGAGTTAGCAAGGCTATTCTCGTAATCGAAACATGTTAATTGCATCAATTAAGTTATAATATTCGGACTAAATCAACCTGTCAGCCAATCACGATAATTCGGCACATATGATCAAAGCAGACAGTCGGTTTAACAAATAACCTAAGAGTATAAGTCTGGCAACATTTGAGTCACTTTGCACAGTTGACCATCCTGTATCAGAGAGGCTACATCAAGCTCCACCCTTTCCATCCCGTACAACTCAATATATTTTATATATTATTACCATCATGTCATCGATTCCAACATCTTACGTTGTAGATGGCGAAAATAGGTTTACCAACCATACCATTGCATGCATATTGTCAAAGACACCAGGTACGTTATTGGATTTATATACAGCCAGTGTGTGTAGATAATTATACTCTTAGAGTGTGTGCGAGACCCTGTGAATAAGATGTCCGTGTAATATGATTTATTTGCTTGAGTTTATATTATGTTTATCTCATGATCATTCGTTGTCCTCCAGGTCGTATAGCAACTTCAGACGTCACGCCAGGATGTACGAATGTTATCTCATACACTGATGCACGCATTGGCGCATGTATACAACCTCGAAAAATGCGTCGTAGAGGACGCACCTCATATACAGAATCTCAAGTCGAAGCCTTGGAATGCGTGTTTGCTGTGAATATGTATCCCGATATAAATGAAAGAGAAGCATTGGCTGACATCATCGGCATACAAGAAGCTAGAGTACAGGTAGAAATATATTTATATAAATGGATTTAATAATTTCAAATATGTGGAATTTCATCCGAATTTTTGACAGCTTGAAGTTTAGTTAATATGTAATGTGTTTGGTTATATACTTGACTTCACCATCCAACGTACAGTTTAGGAAACTTTGTATATGAATATGAATGATACTCTATAAATATTCTAACATATTTGTGTATGAACAGGTTCCTAATTTACTACTTTCGTGTTATTGATATTATTATTGTTTTACAGGTGTGGTTTCAAAACAGAAGAGCGCGACTTAGAAAGGAAAAGAACAATAGACCAACTGCTGCAAAGGGTGTAACCCATGTCATGTTGACCAAGAACAGCAAGAAAACCTCTTCGAAAGAGAGCAATAAATCATCACCGTCAGCTACTCGTTTACCGCCAACAACAACAGTTATCTCGCCGAGTTGTATCACAGATATTAAGCCACCAACCAGTTCTTCATCACGTTCGTCGGCGATAGGTGATTCACCTTTTAAATCCAACATTAATTTCCCGAAACCGCCAGTTGTTGAGGCATATCGAATGTTCAACTACAACAGATATCTGCCGCCGTTTTACGGCAGTGCGGCTCTGGCCAGTCAACCGCATCTTTGCTATACTGTCGAAATATGCAAGTAAAATGTATCAGTAAAATATTCTTCAAAGACTCCAGTATGTATTTATAATGTTTTATATGATGCAATAAATTAAGTTTTAATGTAAAGTATATGTGTTTGTGATGACGAATTAATTATTTACATATTTCAAGATATGTTTTCAAATTCCTAAGCCAGAAGTGTTATCGTACACAATCATCCGCCATAACGCGCATATACATATATCATATGCACTGTCCAACAAAGGATAAGGCCATTGGAAAATGACGTAATCGAGTAAAGGGGTAACGCAAAACCTGCCGACATTAAAGATCAAACAGGCCGCGCGTTAATGACATACACACTACTTATAACGTAGTATACCATCCAACGTACAGTTTAGGAAACTTTGTATATGAATATGAATGATACTCTTTAAATATTCTAACATATTTGTGTATGAACAGGTTCCTAATTTACTACTTTTGTGTTATTGATATTATTATTGTTTTACAGGTGTGGTTTCAAAACAGAAGAGCGCGACTTAGAAAGGAAAAGAACAATAGACCAACTGCTGCAAAGGGTGTAACCCATGTCATGTTGACCAAGAACAGCAAGAAAACCTCTTCGAAACAGAGCAATAAATCATCACCGTCAGCTACTCGTTTACCGCCAACAACAACAGTCATCTCGTCGAGTTGTATCACAGATATTAAGCCACCAACCAGTTCTTCATCACGTTCGTCGGCGATAGGTGATTCACCTTTTAAATCCAA
This sequence comes from Saccoglossus kowalevskii, assembly GCF_978046115.1. Classification (NCBI taxonomy): domain Eukaryota; kingdom Metazoa; phylum Hemichordata; class Enteropneusta; family Harrimaniidae; genus Saccoglossus; species Saccoglossus kowalevskii. Next base: position 37,616,435 of record NC_140643.1, on the reverse strand, counting down.
CATTAATTTCCCGAAACCGCCAGTTGTTGAGGCATATCGAATGTTCAACTACAACAGATATCTGCCGCCGTTTTACGGCAGTGCGGCTCTGGCCAGTCAACCGCATCTTTGCTACACTGTCGAAATATGCAAGTAAAATGTATCAGTAAAATATTCTTCAAAGACTCCAGTATGTATTTATAATGTTTTATATGATGCAATAAATTAAGTTTTAACGTAAAGTATATGTGTTTGTGATGACGAATTAATTATTTACATATTTCAAGATATGTTTTCAAATTCCTAAGTCAGAAGTGTTATCGTACACAATCATCCGCCATAACGCGCACATACATATACCATATGCACTGTCCAACAAAGGATAAGGTCATTGGAAAATGACGTAATCGAGTAAAGGGGTAACGCAAAACCTGCCGACATTAAAGATCAACCAGGCCGCGCGTTAATGACATACACACTACTTATAACGTAGTTAATACTTAATAAAACGCTTTTGTTTCATTGAACTCGCCGCAGGTTTATATACCCCTTTTGTGACCGACATATGTTAATTGCGCTAGTTATGTCACAATAATGGCGTGAATCTTATCGGATCGCCACGACAGGAATTTCAATCGTTTTTGTTTCCTCGTACCGGAGATATACATGGTATCGCATCACTATAGTGCTAAGTGGGCAACTTTTATTCCGACTTTTCAAATTGTTATCGCCAGTTTGCGCTATTATGTTCGAGTAAAAAGAAACACGATAAATGACACGTACACAAATATATTCAGAAATATCGGCAAGTCATATGTTTATTCTATAATTACAAGAACGTGCTAATATTAAATATAGTTGTCGGTTACTGGAAATTGGTTATCTTTTCAAAGACTGGTATCCGAGCCATCAGTCGGAGAACTTTCGAGCAAAGATGACATTGGGTATGACACGCTTGGAGACGGCGGGTAGACAGGATACGCAAATGGTGAATTATAAATGTCAAAATCAACGGATGGTGAAATACAGGAACGAAGATTCACATGAGGAAAATGGCGTGTCTCTACGTCTGATGGTAATGATGGCAAATCTCTGTCATAATCAGGTGAATCTTGATCTGGCGGTTGGTGAATGACGTAATCGACATCTGTGTATCGCTGTGTTATTGATTTGTGAGGAGAATGGTTATCATCACGACTTTGTTCCATGGACGTGGTTAACTTGCATGTTTTTAGTATACGTTTGACTCGTCGGTTACGAAACCAATTCTGAAAAGAAAGAAATATAAAAAATGGAATAAATATTAAAAAAACTTGTTAGTGTACGCAAAACAAAATTATACGATAGTTGGTGTGCTTTGCGTGCTGTAATACATGCATAATTTATGACTCAAAATATAGCCAAACTATCCATAATATGACAATTTATATTACCTGAACTCGGTCTTCGGGAAGATCGATGGAGTAAGCTATGCATTCCCTTGCAATTAAATCAGGATAACAGTTCATGGCGAACATCGACTCCAATGAATCTTCTTGATATTTGGTGTAGTACGTACGAACTCTGCGACCGGTATTTCTACGGCGGAGTGGATACGATCTGGATGCATGAAGTTCAATAAACGATCTGTTTCTTTTTCTTGCTAAGCCTGAGACTGGACGTTCGGAAAAGAAAGGATGATGATTAAATATTCGCGAGCGAGCGTAATTAAAGTGTCAGTTATTAACGAACATTATGAAAACAAATTATTATATCTTACCTAGTTTTCCCGAATTAATCTCGCCAATACTGGAATCTGAAAATGTTTTGCGGATACCACATGGAGTCATGTTCACTTCTGGCTTCATAATTACGTTTTTCTGAACTTGGATGACGAGAACGATATCCCAATAGTTACTCGAGCAGTTGTCTACAGTCGCCAAATATGTGGAATTTATACGTAATGCGTTATACTAAAGGTGGTTAGTGATTGGTGCGATTAGTTCAATGGCACCGTCCGAGAAAATCATATTGATTAGCAAAATACCCAGTTCACACTAATGTTAACGCAACGACTTGATCTCTGACCAATACAGATCAAATGGCCAATAGTTGCAACACATGCCTGTCAAGCATAATTAAATAGATTTTGGGTATTGAAACATCGAGCACGTTGGCCGAAGGTGGCGCTTAAATAAAATTAAAAAAGCTTTCTCCACTTGGTGGCGCTTTCCTCGATGTTGTTGGTCGACCTGCATATTAATTGGTACGTAACAGTGACCTACGAAAACCGTCATTATTTCACCAAAATATACATTCGGTGTTACCATGCTTATTCTAGAACTTGAAACATGTGAATTATTAGCATGCATTTGTTTACATTTTAAGTTTATATGGATGAATGAGAAATATTCATGATATTATTTTCTGTCGATGACAAACGTGACTAACTGAATTAAAATATATTGTAATTGATAGGGGAAACGTATGGTCGGGAAAAATACGACTAGTATAGCATACTGAAAATAATGTCTAAATATAATGCAAGCTTTAATACGGGTTTTAAACTTGGTGACGCTTCACTCGCGTAAGTAGTCACCAAATTACGCCAACACTCCCTTATCACCGCTTCGCATTCTCTGAATTCAGCATAGAAACAACCATCGAGAATAATTACTAAAATTAACGTTAACTTGTAACGACGTATTCACATTATGTAGTGTTAATTGCACTCCATATTTGAGTGTGAGAAATGTTTTTATCTATTTGAGCTAGCCGCAGAGTTAGCAAGGCTATTCTCGTAATCGAAACATGTTAATTGCATCAATTAAGTTATAATATTCGGACTAAATCAACCTGTCAGCCAATCACGGTAATTCGGAACATATGGTCAAAGCAGACAGTCGGTGGAACAAATAACCTAAGAGTATAAGTCTGGCAGCATTTGAGTCACTTTGCACAGTTGACCATCCTGTATCAGAGAGGCTACATCAAGCTCCACCCTATCCATCCCGTACAACTCAATATATTTTATATATTATTACCATCATGTCATCGATTCCAACATCTTACGTTGTAGATGGCGAAAATAGGTTTACCAACCATACCATTGCATGCATATTGTCAAAGACACCAGGTACGTTATTGGATTTATATACAGCCAGTGTGTGTAGATAATTATACTCTCAGAGTGTGTGCGAGACCCTGTGAATAAGATGTCCGTATAATATGATTTATTTGCTTGAGTTTATATTATGTTTATCTTATGATCATTCGTTGTCCTCCAGGTCGTACAGCAACTTCAGTCGTCACGCCAGGATGTACGAATGTTATCTCATACACTGATGCACGCATTGGCGCATGCATACAACCTCGAAAAATGCGTCGTAGAGGACGCACCTCATATACAGAATCTCAAGTTGAAGTTTTGGAATGCGTGTTTGCTGTGAATAAGTATCCCGATATAAATGAAAGAGAAGCATTGGCTGACATCATCGGCATACAAGAAGCTAGAGTACAGGTAGGAATATATTTATATAAATGGATTTAATAATTTCAAATATGTGGAATTTCATCCGAATTCTTGACAGCTTGAAGTTTAGTTAATATGTAATGTGTTTGGTTATATACTTGACTTCACCATCCAACGTACAGTTTAGGAAACTTTGTATATGAATATGAATGATACTCTTTAAATATTCTAACATATTTGTGTATGAACAGGTTCCTAATTTACTACTTTCGTGTTATTGATATTATTATTGTTTTACAGGTGTGGTTTCAAAACAGAAGAGCGCGACTTAGAAAGGAAAAGAACAATAGACCAACTGCTGCAAAGGGTGTAACCCATGTCATGTTGACCAAGAACAGCAAGAAAACCTCGTCGAAAGAGAGCAATAAATCATCACCGTCAGCTACTCGTTTACCGCCAACAACAACAGTCATCTCGCCGAGTTGTATCACAGATATTAAGCCACCAACCAGTTCTTCATCACGTTCGTCGGCGATAGGTGATTCACCTTTTAAATCCAACATTAATTTCCCGAAACCGCCAGTTGTTGAGGCATATCGAATGTTCAACTACAACAGATATCTGCCGCCGTTTTACGGCAGTGCGGCTCTGGCCAGTCAACCGCATCTTTGCTACACTGTCGAAATATGCAAGTAAAATGTATCAGTAAAATATTCTTCAAAGACTCCAGTATGTATTTATAATGTTTTATATGATGCAATAAATTAAGTTTTAACGTAAAGTATATATGTTTGTGATGACGAATTAATTATTTACATATTTCAAGATATGTTTTCAAATTCCTAAGTCAGAAGTGTTATCGTACACAATCATCCGCCATAACGCGCACATACATATACCATATGCACTGTCCAACAAAGGATAAGGCCATTGGAAAATGACGTAATCGAGTAAAGGGGTAACGCAAAACCTGCCGACATTAAAGATCAACCAGGCCGCGCGTTAATGACATACACACTACTTATAACGTAGTTAATACTTAATAAAACGCTTTTGTTTCATTGAACTCGCCGCAGGTTTATATACCCCTTTTGTGACCGACATATGTTAATTGCGCTAGTTATGTCACAATAATGGCGTGAATCTTATCGGATCGCCACGACAGGAATTTCAATCGTTTTTGTTTCCTCGTACCGGAGATATACATGGTATCGGATCACTATAGTGCTAAGTGGGCAACGTTTATTCCGACTTTTCAAATTGTTATCGCCAGTTTGCGCTATTATGTTCGAGTAAAAAGAAACACGATAAATGACACGTACACAAATATATTCAGAAATATCGGCAAGTCATATGTTTATTCTATAATTACAAGAACGTGCTAATATTAAATATAGTTGTCGGTTACTGGAAATTGGTTATCTTTTCAAAGACTGGTATCCGAGCCATCAGTCGGAGAACTTTCGAGCAAAGATGACATTGGGTATGACACGCTTGGAGACGGCGGGTAGACAGGATACGCAAATGGTGAATTATAAATGTCAAAATCAACGGATGGTGAAATACAGGAACGAAGATTCACATGAGGAAAATGGCGTGTCTCTACGTCTGATGGTAATGATGGCAAATCCCTGTCATAATCAGGTGAATCTTGATCTGGCGGTTGGTGAATGACGTAATCGACATCTGTGTATCGCTGTGTTATTGATTTGTGAGGAGAATGGTTATCATCACGACTTTGTTCCATGGACGTGGTTAACTTGCATGTTTTTAGTATACGTTTGACTCGTCGGTTACGAAACCAATTCTGAAAAGAAGGAAATATAAAAAATGGAATAAATATTTTAAAAAAACTTGTTAGTGTACGCAAAACAAAATTATACGATAGTTGGTGTGCTTTGCGTGCTGTAATACAATTTATGACTCAAAATATAGCCAATCTATCCATAATATGACAATTTATATTACCTGAACTCGGTCTTCGGGAAGATCGATGGAGTAAGCTATGCATTCCCTTGCAATTACATCAGGATAACAGTTCATGGCGAACATCGACTCCAATGAATCTTCTTGATATTTGGTGTAGTACGTACGAACTCTGCGACCGGTATTTCTACGGCGGAGTGGATACGATCTGGATGCATGAAGTTCAATAAACGATCTGTTTCTTTTTCTTGCTAAGCCTGAGACTGGACGTTCGGAAAAAAAAGGATGATGATTAAATATTATGCGAGCGAGCGTAATTAAAGTGTCAGTTATTAACGAACATTATGAAAACAAATTATTATATCTTACCTAGTTTTCCCGAATCAATCTCGACAATACTGGAATCTGAAAATGTTTTGCGGATACCACATGGAGTCATGTTCACTTCTGGCTTCATAATTACGTTTTTTCTGAACTTGGATGGCGAGAACGATATCCCAATAGTTACTCGAGCAGTTGTCTACAGTCGCCAAATATCTGGAATTTATACGTAATGCGTTATACTAAAGGTGGTTAGTGATTGGTGCGGTTAGTTGAATGGCACCGTCCGACAAAATCGTATTGATTAGCATAATACCCAGTTCACACTAATGTTAACGCAACGACTTGATCTCTGACCAATACAGATCAAATGGCCAATAGTTGCAACACATGCCTGTTGAGCATAATTAAATAGATTTTGGGTATTGAAACATCGAGCACGTTGGCCGAAGGTGGCGCTTAAATAAAATTAAAAAAGATTTCTCCACTTGGTGGCGCTTTCCTCGATGTTGTTGGTCGACCTGCATTTTAATTGGTACGTAACCGTGAACTACGAAAACCGTCATTATTTCACCAAAATATACATTCGGTGTTACCACGCTTATTCTAGAACATGAAACATGTGAATTATTAGCATGCATTTGTTTACATTTTAAGTTCATGTGGATGAATGAGAAATATTCATGATATTATTTTCTGTCGATGACAAACGTGACTAACTGAATAAAAATATATTGTAATTGATAGGGGAAACGTGTGGTCGGGAAAAAAACGACTAGTATAGCATACTGAAAATAATGTCTAAATATAATGCAAGCTCTAATACGGGTTTTAAACTAAACTTGGTGACGCTTCACTCGTGTAAGTAGTCACCAAATTACGCCAACACTCCCTTATCACCGCTTCACATTCTCTGAATTCAGCATAGAAAACAACCGTCGAGAATAATTACTAAAATTAACGTTAACTTGTAACGACGTATTCACATTATGTAGTGTTAATTGACACTCCATATTTGAGTGTGAGAAATGTTTTATCTATTTGAGCTAGCCGCAGAGTTAGCAAGGCTATTCTCGTAATTGAAACATGTTAATTGCATCAATTAAGTTATAATATTCGGACTAAATCAACCTGTCAGCCAATCACGGTAATTCGGCACATATGGTCAAAGCACATAGTCGGTGGAACAAATAACCTAAGAGTATAAGTCTGGCAACATTTGAGTCACTTTGCACAGTTGACCATCCTGTATCAGAGAGGCTACATCAAGCTCCACCCTATCCATCCCGTACAACTCAATATATTTTATATATTATTACCATCATGTCATCGATTCCAACATCTTACGTTGTAGATGGCGAAAATAGGTTTACCAACCATACCATTGCATGCATATTGTCAAAGACACCAGATACGTTATTGGATTTATATACAGCCAGTGTGTGTAGATATTTATACTCTTAGAGTGTGTGCGAGACCCTGTGAATAAGATGTCCGTATAATATGATTTATTTGCTTGAGTTTATATTATGTTTATCTCATGATCATTCGTTGTCCTCCAGGTCGTACAGCAACTTCTGACGTCACGCCAGGATGTACGAATGTTATCTCATACACTGATGCACGCATTGGCGCATGCATACAACCTCGAAAAATGCGTCATAGAGGACGCACCTCATATACAGAATCTCAAGTCGAAGCCTTGGAATGCGTGTTTGCTGTGAATAAGTATCCCGATATAAATGAAAGAGAAGCATTGGCTGACATCATCGGCATACAAGAAGCTAGAGTACAGGTAGGAATATATTTATATAAATGGATTTAATAATTTCAAATATGTGGAATTTCATCAGCATTTTTGACAGCTTGAAGTTTAGTTAATATGTAATGTGTTTGGTTATATACTTGACTTCACCATCCAACGTACAGTTTAGGAAACTTTGTATATGAATATGAATGATACTCTTTAAATATTCTAACATATTTGTGCATGAACAGGTTCCTAATTTACTACTTTCGTGTTATTGATATTATTATTGTTTTACAGGTGTGGTTTCAAAACAGAAGAGCGCGACTTAGAAAGGAAAAGAACAATAGACCAACTGCTGCAAAGGGTGTAACCCATGTCATGTTGACCAAGAACAGCAAGAAAACCTCGTCGAAAGAGAGCAATAAATCATCACCGTCAGCTACTCGTTTACCGCCAACAACAACAGTTATCTCGCCGAGTTGTATCACAGATATTAAGCCACCAACCAGTTCTTCATCACGTTCGTCGGCGATAGGTGATTCACCTTTTAAATCCAACATTAATTTCCCGAAACCGCCAGTTGTTGAGGCATATCGAATGTTCAACTGCAACAGATATCTGCCGCCGTTTTAGGGCAGTGCGGCTCTGGCCAGTCAACCGCATCTTTGCTATACTGTCGAAATATGCAAGTAAAATGTATCAGTAAAATATTCTTCAAAGACTCCAGTATGTATTTATAATGTTTTATATGATGCAATAAATTAAGTTTCAACGTAAAGTATATGTGTTTGTGATGACGAATTAATTATTTACATATTTCAAGATATGTTTTCAAATTCCTAAGTCAGAAGTGTTATCGTACACAATCATCCGCCATAACGCGCATATACATATACCATATGCACTGTCCAACAAAGGATAAGGCCATTAGAAAATGACGTAATCGAGTAAAGGGGTAACGCAAAACCTGCCGAATCGTTTTTGTTTCCTCGTACCGGAGATATATATGGTATCGCATCACTATAGTGTTAAGTGGGCAACTTTTATTCTGACTTTTCAAATTGTTATCGCCAGTTTGAGCAATTATGTTCGAGTAAAAATAAACACGATAAATGACACGTACACAAATATATTCAGAAATATCGGCAAGTCATATGTTTATTCTATAATTACAAGTACGTGCTAATATTAAATATAGTTGTCGGTTTCTGGAAATTGGTTATCTTTTCAAAGACTGGTATCCGAGCCATCAGTCGGAGAACTTTCGAGCAAAGATGACATTGGGTATGACACGCTTGGAGACGGCGGGTAGACAGGATACGCAAATGGTGAATTATAAATGTGAAAATCAACGGATGGTGAAATACAGGAACGACGATTCACATGAGGAAAATGGCGTGTCTCTACGTCTGATGGTAATGATGGCAAATCACAGTCATAATCAGGTGAATCTTGATCTGGCGGTTGGTGAATGACGTAATCGACATCTGTGTATCGCTGTGTTATTGATTTGTGAGGAGAATGGTTATCATCACGACTTTGTTCCATGGACGTGGTTAACTTGCATGTTTTTAGTATACGTTTGACTCGTCGGTTACGAAACCAATTCTGAAAAGAAAGAAATATAAAAAATGGAATAAATATTTTAAAAAAACTTGTTAGTGTACGCAAAACAAAATTATACGATAGTTGGTGTGCTTTGCGTGCTGTAATACAATTTATGACTCAAAATATAGCCAAACTATCCATAATATGACAATTTATATTACCTGAACTCGGTCTTCGGGAAGATCGATGGAGTAAGCTATGCATTCCCTTGCAATTACATCAGGATAACAGTTCATGGCGAACATCGACTCCAATGAATCTTCTTGATATTTGGTGTAGTACGTACGAACTCTGCGACCGGTATTTCTACGGCGGAGTGGATACGATCTGGATGCATGAAGTTCAATAAACGATCTGTTTCTTTTTCTTGCTAAGCCTGAGACTGGACGTTCGGAAAAAAAAGGATGATGATTAAATATTATGCGAGCGAGCGTAATTAAAGTGTCAGTTATTAACGAACATTATGAAAACAAATTATTATATCTTACCTAGTTTTCCCGAATCAATCTCGACAATACTGGAATCTGAAAATGTTTTGCGGATACCACATGGAGTCATGTTCACTTCTGGCTTCATAATTACGTTTTTTCTGAACTTGGATGGCGAGAACGATATCCCAATAGTTACTCGAGCAGTTGTCTACAGTCGCCAAATATCTGGAATTTATACGTAATGCGTTATACTAAAGGTGGTTAGTGATTGGTGCGGTTAGTTGAATGGCACCGTCCGACAAAATCGTATTGATTAGCATAATACCCAGTTCACACTAATGTTAACGCAACGACTTGATCTCTGACCAATACAGATCAAATGGCCAATAGTTGCAACACATGCCTGTTGAGCATAATTAAATAGATTTTGGGTATTGAAACATCGAGCACGTTGGCCGAAGGTGGCGCTTAAATAAAATTAAAAAAGATTTCTCCACTTGGTGGCGCTTTCCTCGATGTTGTTGGTCGACCTGCATTTTAATTGGTACGTAACCGTGAACTACGAAAACCGTCATTATTTCACCAAAATATACATTCGGTGTTACCACGCTTATTCTAGAACATGAAACATGTGAATTATTAGCATGCATTTGTTTACATTTTAAGTTCATGTGGATGAATGAGAAATATTCATGATATTATTTTCTGTCGATGACAAACGTGACTAACTGAATAAAAATATATTGTAATTGATAGGGGAAACGTGTGGTCGGGAAAAAAACGACTAGTATAGCATACTGAAAATAATGTCTAAATATAATGCAAGCTCTAATACGGGTTTTAAACTAAACTTGGTGACGCTTCACTCGTGTAAGTAGTCACCAAATTACGCCAACACTCCCTTATCACCGCTTCACATTCTCTGAATTCAGCATAGAAAACAACCGTCGAGAATAATTACTAAAATTAACGTTAACTTGTAACGACGTATTCACATTATGTAGTGTTAATTGACACTCCATATTTGAGTGTGAGAAATGTTTTATCTATTTGAGCTAGCCGCAGAGTTAGCAAGGCTATTCTCGTAATTGAAACATGTTAATTGCATCAATTAAGTTATAATATTCGGACTAAATCAACCTGTCAGCCAATCACGGTAATTCGGCACATATGGTCAAAGCACATAGTCGGTGGAACAAATAACCTAAGAGTATAAGTCTGGCAACATTTGAGTCACTTTGCACAGTTGACCATCCTGTATCAGAGAGGCTACATCAAGCTCCACCCTATCCATCCCGTACAACTCAATATATTTTATATATTATTACCATCATGTCATCGATTCCAACATCTTACGTTGTAGATGGCGAAAATAGGTTTACCAACCATACCATTGCATGCATATTGTCAAAGACACCAGATACGTTATTGGATTTATATACAGCCAGTGTGTGTAGATAATTATACTCTTAGAGTGAGTGCGAGACCCTGTGAATAAGATGTCCGTATAATATGATTTATTTGCTTGAGTTTATATTATGTTTATCTTATGATCATTCGTTGTCCTCCAGGTCGTAGAGCAACTTCTGACGTCACGCCAGGATGTACGAATGTTATCTCATACACTGATGCACGCATTGGCGCATGCATACAACCTCGAAAAATGCGTCGTAGAGGACGCACCTCATATACAGAATCTCAAGTCGAAGCCTTGGAATGCGTGTTTGCTGTGAATAAGTATCCCGATATAAATGAAAGAGAAGCATTGGCTGACATCATCGGCATACAAGAAGCTAGAGTACAGGTAGGAATATATTTATATAAATGGATTTAATAATGTCCAATATGTGGAATTTCATCCGAATTTTTGACAGCTTGAAGTTTAGTTAATATGTAATGTGTTTGGTTATATACTTGACTTCACCATCCAACGTACAGTTTAGGAAACTTTGTATATGAATATGAATGATACTCTTTAAATATTCTAACATATTTGTGCATGAACAGGTTCCTAATTTACTACTTTCGTGTTATTGATATTATTATTGTTTTACAGGTGTGGTTTCAAAACAGAAGAGCGCGACTTAGAAAGGAAAAGAACAATAGACCAACTGCTGCAAAGGGTGTAACCCATGTCATGTTGACCAAGAACAGCAAGAAAACCTCGTCGAAAGAGAGCAATAAATCATCACCGTCAGCTACTCGTTTACCGCCAACAACAACAGTTATCTCGCCGAGTTGTATCACAGATATTAAGCCACCAACCAGTTCTTCATCACGTTCGTCGGCGATAGGTGATTCACCTTTTAAATCCAACATTAATTTCCCGAAACCGCCAGTTGTTGAGGCATATCGAATGTTCAACTACAACAGATATCTGCCGCCGTTTTACGGCAGTGCGGCTCTGGCCAGTCAACCGCATCTTTGCTATACTGTCGAAATATGCAAGTAAAATGTATCAGTAAAATATTCTTCAAAGACTCCAGTATGTATTTATAATGTTTTATATGATGCAATAAATTAAGTTTTAACGTAAAGTATATGTGTTTGTGATGACGAATTAATTATTTACATATTTCAAGATATGTTTTCAAATTCCTAAGTCAGAAGTGTTATCGTACACAATCATCCGCCATAACGCGCATATACTTATACCATATGCACTGTCCAACATAGGATAAGGCCATTGGAAAATGACGTAATCGAGTAAAGGGGTAACGCAAAACCTGCCGACATTAAAGATCAACCAGGCCGCGCGTTAATGACATACACACTACTTATAACGTAGTTAATACTTAATAAAACGCTTTTGTTTCATTGAACTCGCCGCAGGTTTATATACCCCTTTTGTGACCGACATATGTTAATTGCGCTAGTTATGTCACAATAATGGCGTGAATCTTATCGGATCGCCACGACAGGAATTTGAATCGTTTTTGTTTCCTCGTGCCGGAGATATACATGGTATCGCATCACTATAGTGCTAAGTGGGCAACTTTTATTCCGACTTTTCAAATTGTTATCGCCAGTTTGCGCTATTATGTTCGAGTAAAAAGAAACACGATAAATGACACGTACACAAATATATTCAGAAATATCGGCAAGTCATATGTTTATTCTATAATTACAAGAACGTGCTAATATTAAATATAGTTGTCGGTTACTGGAAATTGGTTATCTTTTCAAAGACTGGTATCCGAGCCATCAGTCGGAGAACTTTCGAGCAAAGATGACATTGGGTATGACACGCTTGGAGACGGCGGGTAGACAGGATACGCAAATAATGAATTATAAATGTCAAAATCAACGGATGGTGAAATACAGGAACGAAGATTCACATGAGGAAAATGGCGTGTCTCTACGTCTGATGGTAATGATGGCAAATCACTGTCATAATCAGGTGAATCTTGATCTGGCGGTTGGTGAATGACGTAATCGACATCTGTGTATCGCTGTGTTATTGATTTGTGAGGAGAATGGTTATCATCACGACTTTGTTCCATGGACGTGGTTAACTTGCATGTTTTTGGCATACGTTTGACTCGTCGGTTACGAAACCAATTCTGAAAAGAAAGAAATATAAAAAATGGAATAAATATTAAAAAAAACTTGTTAGTGTACGCAAAACAAAATTATACGATAGTTGGTGTGCTTTGCGTGCTGTAATACATGCGTAATTTATGACTCAAAATATAGCCAAACTATCCATAATATGACAATTTATATTACCTGAACTCGGTCTTCGGGAAGATCGATGGAGTAAGCTATGCATTCCCTTGCAATTACATCAGGATAACAGTTCATGGCGAACATCGACTCCAATGAATCTTCTTGATATTTGGTGTAGTACGTACGAACTCTGCGACCGGTATTTCTACGGCGGAGTGGATACGATCTGGATGCATGAAGTTCAATAAACGATCTGTTTCTTTTTCTTGCTAAGCCTGAGACTGGACGTTCGGAAAAGAAAGGATGATGATTAAATATTATGCGAGCGAGCGTAATTAAAGTGTCAGTTATTAACGAACATTATGAAAACAAATTATTATATCTTACCTAGTTTTCCCGAATCAATCTCGACAATACTGGAATCTGAAAATGTTTTGCGGATACCACATGGAGTCATGTTCACTTCTGGCTTCATAATTACGTTTTTTCTGAACTTGGATGGCGAGAACGATATCCCAATAGTTACTCGAGCAGTTGTCTACAGTCGCCAAATATCTGGAATTTATACGTAATGCGTTATACTAAAGGTGGTTAGTGATTGGTGCGGTTAGTTGAATAGCACCGTCCGACAAAATCGTATTGATTAGCATAATACCCAGTTCACACTAATGTTAACGCAACGACTTGATCTCTGACCAATACAGATCAAATGGCCAATAGTTGCAACACATGCCTGTTGAGCATAATTAAATAGATTTTGGGTATTGAAACATCGAGCACGTTGGCCGAAGGTGGCGCTTAAATAAAATTAAAAAATATTTCTCCACTTGGTGGCGCTTTCCTCGATGTTGTTGGTCGACCTGCATTTTAATTGGTACGTAACCGTGAACTACGAAAACCGTCATTATTTCACCAAAATATACATTCGGTGTTACCACGCTTATTCTAGAACATGAAACATGTGAATTATTAGCATGCATTTGTTTACATTTTAAGTTCATATGGATGAATGAAAAATATTCATGATATTATTTTCTGTCGATGACAAACGTGACTAACTGAATTAAAATATATTGTAATTGATAGGGGAAACGTGTGGTCGGGAAAAAAACGACTAGTATAGCATACTGAAAATAATGTCTAAATATAATGCAAGCTCTAATACGGGTTTTAAACTAAACTTGGTGACGCTTCACTCGTGTAAGTAGTCACCAAATTACGCCAACACTCCCTTATCACCGCTTCACATTCTCTGAATTCAGCATAGAAAACAACCGTCGAGAATAATTACTAAAATTAACGTTAACTTGTAACGACGTATTCACATTATGTAGTGTTAATTGACACTCCATATTTGAGTGTGAGAAATGTTTTATCTATTTGAGCTAGCCGCAGAGTTAGCAAGGCTATTCTCGTAATCGAAACATGTTAATTGCATCAATTAAGTTATAATATTCGGACTAAATCAACCTGTCAGCCAATCACGGTAATTCGGCACATATGGTCAAAGCAGACAGTCGGTGGAACAAATAACCTAAGAGTATAAGTCTGGCAACATTTGAGTCACTTTGCACAGTTGACCATCCTGTATCAGAGAGGCTACATCAAGCTCCACCCTATCCATCCCGTACAACTCAATATATTTTATATATTATTACCATCATGTCATCGATTCCAACATCTTACGTTGTAGATGGCGAAAATAGGTTTACCAACCATACCATTGCATGCATATTGTCAAAGACACCAGGTACGTTATTGGATTTATATACAGCCAGTGTGTGTAGATAATTATACTCTTAAAGTGAGTGCGAGACCCTGTGAATAAGATGTCCGTATAATATGATTTATTTGCTTGAGTTTATATTATGTTTATCTTATGATCATTCGTTGTCCTCCAGGTCGTAGAGCAACTTCTGACGTCACGCCAGGATGTACGAATGTTATCTCATACACTGATGCACGCATTGGCGCATGCATACAACCTCGAAAAATGCGTCGTAGAGGACGCACCTCATATACAGAATCTCAAGTCGAAGCCTTGGAATGCGTGTTTGCTGTGAATAAGTATCCCGATATAAATGAAAGAGAAGCATTGGCTGACATCATCGGCATACAAGAAGCTAGAGTACAGGTAGGAATATATTTATATAAATGGATTTAATAATGTCCAATATGTGGAATTTCATCCGAATTTTTGACAGCTTGAAGTTTAGTTAATATGTAATGTGTTTGGTTATATACTTGACTTCACCATCCAACGTACAGTTTAGGAAACTTTGTATATGAATATGAATGATACTCTTTAAATATTCTAACATATTTGTGCATGAACAGGTTCCTAATTTACTACTTTCGTGTTATTGATATTATTATTGTTTTACAGGTGTGGTTTCAAAACAGAAGAGCGCGACTTAGAAAGGAAAAGAACAATAGACCAACTGCTGCAAAGGGTGTAACCCATGTCATGTTGACCAAGAACAGCAAGAAAACCTCGTCGAAAGAGAGCAATAAATCATCACCGTCAGCTACTCGTTTACCGCCAACAACAACAGTTATCTCGCCGAGTTGTATCACAGATATTAAGCCACCAACCAGTTCTTCATCACGTTCGTCGGCGATAGGTGATTCACCTTTTAAATCCAACATTAATTTCCCGAAACCGCCAGTTGTTGAGGCATATCGAATGTTCAACTACAACAGATATCTTCCGCCGTTTTACGGCAGTGCGGCTCTGGCCAGTCAACCGCATCTTTGCTATACTGTCGAAATATGCAAGTAAAATGTATCAGTAAAATATTCTTCAAAGACTCCAGTATGTATTTATAATGTTTTATATGATGCAATAAATTAAGTTTTAACGTAAAGTATATGTGTTTGTGATGACGAATTAATTATTTACATATTTCAAGATATGTTTTCAAATTCCTAAGTCAGAAGTGTTATCGTACACAATCATCCGCCATAACGCGCATATACTTATACCATATGCACTGTCCAACAAAGGATAAGGCCATTGGAAAATGACGTAATCGAGTAAAGGGGTAACGCAAAACCTGCCGACATTTAAAGATCAACCAGGCCGCGCGTTAATGACATACACACTACTTATAACGTAGTTAATACTTAATAAAACGCTTTTGTTTCATTGAACTCGCCGCAGGTTTATATACCCCTTTTGTGACCGACATATGTTAATTGCGCTAGTTATGTCACAATAATGGCGTGAATCTTATCGGATCGCCACGACAGGAGTTTGAATCGTTTTTGTTTCCTCGTGCCGGAGATATACATGGTATCGCATCACTATAGTGCTAAGTGGGCAACTTTTATTCCGACTTTTCAAATTGTTATCGCCAGTTTGCGCTATTATGTTCGAGTAAAAAGAAACACGATAAATGACACGTACACAAATATATTCAGAAATATCGGCAAGTCATATGTTTATTCTATAATTACAAGAACGTGCTAATATTAAATATAGTTGTCGGTTACTGGAAATTGGTTATCTTTTCAAAGACTGGTATCCGAGCCATCAGTCGGAGAACTTTCGAGCAAAGATGACATTGGGTATGACACGCTTGGAGACGGCGGGTAGACAGGATACGCAAATAATGAATTATAAATGTCAAAATCAACGGATGGTGAAATACAGGAACGAAGATTCACATGAGGAAAATGGCGTGTCTCTACGTCTGATGGTAATGATGGCAAATCACTGTCATAATCAGGTGAATCTTGATCTGGCGGTTGGTGAATGACGTAATCGACATCTGTGTATCGCTGTGTTATTGATTTGTGAGGAGAATGGTTATCATCACGACTTTGTTCCATGGACGTGGTTAACTTGCATGTTTTTGGCATACGTTTGACTCGTCGGTTACGAAACCAATTCTGAAATGAAAGAAATATAAAAAATGGAATAAATATTTAAAAAAACTTGTTAGTGTACGCAAAACAAAATTATACGATAGTTGGTGTGCTTTGCGTGCTGTAATACATGCATAATTTATGACTCAAAATATAGCCAAACTATCCATAATATGACAATTTATATTACCTGAACTCGGTCTTCGGGAAGATCGATGGAGTAAGCTATGCATTCCCTTGCAATTACATCAGGATAACAGTTCATGGCGAACATCGACTCCAATGAATCTTCTTGATATTTGGTGTAGTACGTACGAACTCTGCGACCGGTATTTCTACGGCGGAGTGGATACGATCTGGATGCATGAAGTTCAATAAACGATCTGTTTCTTTTTCTTGCTAAGCCTGAGACTGGACGTTCGGAAAAGAAAGGATGATGATTAAATATTATGCGAGCGAGCGTAATTAAAGTGTTAGTTATTAACGAACATTATGAAAACAAATTATTATATCTTACCTAGTTTTCCCGAATCAATCTCGACAATACTGGAATCTGAAAATGTTTTGCGGATACCACATGGAGTCATGTTCACTTCTGGCTTCATAATTACGTTTTTTCTGAACTTGGATGGCGAGAACGATATCCCAATAGTTACTCGAGCAGTTGTCTACAGTCGCCAAATATCTGGAATTTATACGTAATGCGTTATACTAAAGGTGGTTAGTGATTGGTGCGGTTAGTTGAATGGCACCGTCCGACAAAATCGTATTGATTAGCATAATACCAAGTTCACACTAATGTTAACGCAACGACTTGATCTCTGACCAATACAGATCAAATGGCCAATAGTTGCAACACATGCCTGTTGAGCATAATTAAATAGATTTTGGGTATTGAAACATCGAGCACGTTGGCCGAAGGTGGCGCTTAAATAAAATTAAAAAAGATTTCTCCACTTGGTGGCGCTTTCCTCGATGTTGTTGGTCGACCTGCATTTTAATTGGTACGTAACCGTGAACTACGAAAACCGTCATTATTTCACCAAAATATACATTCGGTGTTACCACGCTTATTCTAGAACATGAAACATGTGAATTATTAGCATGCATTTGTTTACATTTTAAGTTCATATGGATGAATGAGAAATATTCATGATATTATTTTCTGTCGATGACAAACGTGACTAACTGAATTAAAATATATTGTAATTGATAGGGGAAACGTGTGGTCGGGAAAAAAACGACTAGTATAGCATACTGAAAATAATGTCTAAATATAATGCAAGCTCTAATACGGGTTTTAAACTTGGTGACGCTTCACTCGCGTAAGTAGTCACCAAATTACGCCAACACTCTCTTATCGCCGCTTCGCATTCTCTGAATTCAGCATAGAAAACAACCATCGAGAATAATTACTAAAATTAACGTTAACTTGTAACGACGTATTCACATTATGTAGTGTTAACTGCACTCCATATTTGAGTGTGAGAAATGTTTTTATCTATTTGAGCTAGCCGCAGAGTTAGCCAAGGCTATTCTCGTAATCGAAACATGTTAATTGCATCAATTAAGTTATAATATTCGGACTAAATCAACCTGTCAGCCAATCACGGTAATTCGGCACATATGGTCAAAGCAGACAGTCGGTGGAACAAATAACCTAAGAGTATAAGTCTGGCAACATTTGAATCACTTTGCACAGTTGACCATCCTGTATCAGAGAGGCTACATCAAGCTCCACCCTATCCATCCCGTACAACTCAATATATTTTATATATTATTACCATCATGTCATCGATTCCAACATCTTACGTTGTAGATGGCGAAAATAGGTTTACCAACCATACCATTGCATGCATATTGTCAAAGACACCAGGTACGTTATTGGATTTATATACAGCCAGTGTGTGTAGATAATTATACTCTTAGAGTGAGTGCGAGACCCTGTGAATAAGATGTCCGTATAATATGATTTATTTGCTTGAGTTTATATTATGTTTATCTTATGATCATTCGTTGTCCTCCAGGTCGTAGAGCAACTTCTGACGTCACGCCAGGATGTACGAATGTTATCTCATACACTGATGCACGCATTGGCGCATGCATACAACCTCGAAAAATGCGTCGTAGAGGACGCACCTCATATACAGAATCTCAAGTCGAAGCCTTGGAATGCGTGTTTGCTGTGAATAAGTATCCCGATATAAATGAAAGAGAAGCATTGGCTGACATCATCGGCATACAAGAAGCTAGAGTACAGGTAGGAATATATTTATATAAATGGATTTAATAATGTCCAATATGTGGAATTTCATCCGAATTTTTGACAGCTTGAAGTTTAGTTAATATGTAATGTGTTTGGTTATATACTTGACTTCACCATCCAACGTACAGTTTAGGAAACTTTGTATATGAATATGAATGATACTCTTTAAATATTCTAACATATTTGTGTATGAACAGGTTCCTAATTTACTACTTTCGTGTTATTGATATTATTATTGTTTTACAGGTGTGGTTTCAAAACAGAAGAGCGCGACTTAGAAAGGAAAAGAACAATAGACCAACTGCTGCAAAGGGTGTAACCCATGTCATGTTGACCAAGAACAGCAAGAAAACCTCGTCGAAAGAGAGCAATAAATCATCACCGTCAGCTACTCGTTTACCGCCAACAACAACAGTTATCTCGCCGAGTTGTATCACAGATATTAAGCCACCAACCAGTTCTTCATCACGTTCGTCGGCGATAGGTGATTCACCTTTTAAATCCAACATTAATTTCCCGAAACCGCCAGTTGTTGAGGCATATCGAATGTTCAACTACAACAGATATCTTCCGCCGTTTTACGGCAGTGCGGCTCTGGCCAGTCAACCGCATCTTTGCTATACTGTCGAAATATGCAAGTAAAATGTATCAGTAAAATATTCTTCAAAGACTCCAGTATGTATTTATAATGTTTTATATGATGCAATAAATTAAGTTTTAACGTAAAGTATATGTGTTTGTGATGACGAATTAATTATTTACATATTTCAAGATATGTTTTCAAATTCCTAAGTCAGAAGTGTTATCGTACACAATCATCCGCCATAACGCGCATATACTTATACCATATGCACTGTCCAACAAAGGATAAGGCCATTGGAAAATGACGTAATCGAGTAAAGGGGTAACGCAAAACCTGCCGACATTAAAGATCAACTAGGCCGCGCGTTAATGACATACACACTACTTATAACGTAGTTAATACTTAATAAAACGCTTTTGTTTCATTGAACTCGCCGCAGGTTTATATACCCCTTTTGTGACCGACATATGTTAATTGCGCTAGTTATGTCACAATAATGGCGTGAATCTTATCGGATCGCCACGACAGGAATTTGAATCGTTTTTGTTTCCTCATGCCGGAGATATACATGGTATCGCATCACTATAGTGCTAAGTGGGCAACTTTTATTCCGACTTTTCAAATTGTTAACGCCAGTTTGCGCTATTATGTTCGAGTAAAAAGAAACACGATAAATGACACGTACACAAATATATTCAGAAATATCGGCAAGTCATATGTTTATTCTATAATTACAAGAACGTGCTAATATTAAATATAGTTGTCGGTTACTGGAAATTGGTTATCTTTTCAAAGACTGGTATCCGAGCCATCAGTCGGAGAACTTTCGAGCAAAGATGACATTGGGTATGACACGCTTGGAGACGGCGGGTAGACAGGATACGCAAATAATGAATTATAAATGTCAAAATCAACGGATGGTGAAATACAGGAACGAAGATTCACATGAGGAAAATGGCGTGTCTCTACGTCTGATGGTAATGATGGCAAATCACTGTCATAATCAGGTGAATCTTGATCTGGCGGTTGGTGAATGACGTAATCGACATCTGTGTATCGCTGTGTTATTGATTTGTGAGGAGAATGGTTATCATCACGACTTTGTTCCATGGACGTGGTTAACTTGCATGTTTTTGGCATACGTTTGACTCGTCGGTTACGAAACCAATTCTGAAAAGAAAGAAATATAAAAAATGGAATAAATATTAAAAAAAACTTGTTAGTGTACGCAAAACAAAATTATACGATAGTTGGTGTGCTTTGCGTGCTGTAATACATGCGTATTTTATGACTCAAAATATAGCCAAACTATCCATAATATGACAATTTATATTACCTGAACTCGGTCTTCGGGAAGATCGATGGAGTAAGCTATGCATTCCCTTGCAATTACATCAGGATAACAGTTCATGGCGAACATCGACTCCAATGAATCTTCTTGATATTTGGTGTAGTACGTACGAACTCTGCGACCGGTATTTCTACGGCGGAGTGGATACGATCTGGATGCATGAAGTTCAATAAACGATCTGTTTCTTTTTCTTGCTAAGCCTGAGACTGGACGTTCGGAAAAGAAAGGATGATGATTAAATATTATGCGAGCGAGCGTAATTAAAGTGTCAGTTATTAACGAACATTATGAAAACAAATTATTATATCTTACCTAGTTTTCCCGAATCAATCTCGACAATACTGGAATCTGAAAATGTTTTGCGGATACCACATGGAGTCATGTTCACTTCTGGCTTCATAATTACGTTTTTTCTGAACTTGGATGGCGAGAACGATATCCCAATAGTTACTCGAGCAGTTGTCTACAGTCGCCAAATATCTGGAATTTATACGTAATGCGTTATACTAAAGGTGGTTAGTGATTGGTGCGGTTAGTTGAATGGCACCGTCCGACAAAATCGTATTGATTAGCATAATACCCAGTTCACACTAATGTTAACGCAACGACTTGATCTCTGACCAATACAGATCAAATGGCCAATAGTTGCAACACATGCCTGTTGAGCATAATTAAATAGATTTTGGGTATTGAAACATCGAGCACGTTGGCCGAAGGTGGCGCTTAAATAAAATTAAAAAATATTTCTCCACTTGGTGGCGCTTTCCTCGATGTTGTTGGTCGACCTGCATTTTAATTGGTACGTAACCGTGAACTACGAAAACCGTCATTATTTCACCAAAATATACATTCGGTGTTACCACGCTTATTCTAGAACATGAAACATGTGAATTATTAGCATGCATTTGTTTACATTTTAAGTTCATATGGATGAATGAGAAATATTCATGATATTATTTTCTGTCGATGACAAACGTGACTAACTGAATTAAAATATATTGTAATTGATAGGGGAAACGTGTGGTCGGGAAAAAAACGACTAGTATAGCATACTGAAAATAATGTCTAAATATAATGCAAGCTCTAATACGGGTTTTAAACTAAACTTGGTGACGCTTCACTCGTGTAAGTAGTCACCAAATTACGCCAACACTCCCTTATCACCGCTTCACATTCTCTGAATTCAGCATAGAAAACAACCGTCGAGAATAATTACTAAAATTAACGTTAACTTGTAACGACGTATTCACATTATGTAGTGTTAATTGACACTCCATATTTGAGTGTGAGAAATGTTTTATCTATTTGAGCTAGCCGCAGAGTTAGCAAGGCTATTCTCGTAATCGAAACATGTTAATTGCATCAATTAAGTTATAATATTCGGACTAAATCAACCTGTCAGCCAATCACGGTAATTCGGCACATATGGTCAAAGCAGACAGTCGGTGGAACAAATAACCTAAGAGTATAAGTCTGGCAACTTTTGAGTCACTTTGCACAGTTGACCATCCTGTATCAGAGAGGCTACATCAAGCTCCACCCTTTCCATCCCGTACAACTCAATATATTTTATATATTATTACCATCATGTCATCGATTCCAACATCTTACGTTGTAGATGGCGAAAATAGGTTTACCAACCATACCATTGCATGCATATTGTCAAAGACACCAGGTACGTTATTGGATTTATATACAGCCAGTGCGTGTAGATAATTATACTCTTAGAGTGAGTGCGAGACCCTGTGAATAAGATGTCCGTATAATATGATTTATTTGCTTGAGTTTATATTATGTTTATCTTATGATCATTCGTTGTCCTCCAGGTTGTAGAGCAACTTCTGACGTCACGCCAGGATGTACGAATGTTATCTCATACACTGATGCACGCATTGGCGCATGCATACAACCTCGAAAAATGCGTCGTAGAGGACGCACCTCATATACAGAATCTCAAGTCGAAGCCTTGGAATGCGTGTTTGCTGTGAATAAGTATCCCGATATAAATGAAAGAGAAGCATTGGCTGACATCATCGGCATACAAGAAGCTAGAGTACAGGTAGGAATATATTTATATAAATGGATTTAATAATGTCCAATATGTGGAATTTCATCCGAATTTTTGACAGCTTGAAGTTTAGTTAATATGTAATGTGTTTGGTTATATACTTGACTTCACCATCCAACGTACAGTTTAGGAAACTTTGTATATGAATATGAATGATACTCTTTAAATATTCTAACATATTTGTGTATGAACAGGTTCCTAATTTACTACTTTCGTGTTATTGATATTATTATTGTTTTACAGGTGTGGTTTCAAAACAGAAGAGCGCGACTTAGAAAGGAAAAGAACAATAGACCAACTGCTGCAAAGGGTGTAACCCATGTCATGTTGACCAAGAACAGCAAGAAAACCTCGTCGAAAGAGAGCAATAAATCATCACCGTCAGCTACTCGTTTACCGCCAACAACAACAGTTATCTCGCCGAGTTGTATCACAGATATTAAGCCACCAACCAGTTCTTCATCACGTTCGTCGGCGATAGGTGATTCACCTTTTAAATCCAACATTAATTTCCCGAAACCGCCAGTTGTTGAGGCATATCGAATGTTCAACTACAACAGATATCTTCCGCCGTTTTACGGCAGTGCGGCTCTGGCCAGTCAACCGCATCTTTGCTATACTGTCGAAATATGCAAGTAAAATGTATCAGTAAAATATTCTTCAAAGACTCCAGTATGTATTTATAATGTTTTATATGATGCAATAAATTAAGTTTTAACGTAAAGTATATGTGTTTGTGATGACGAATTAATTATTTACATATTTCAAGATATGTTTTCAAATTCCTAAGTCAGAAGTGTTATCGTACACAATCATCCGCCATAACGCGCATATACTTATACCATATGCACTGTCCAACAAAGGATAAGGCCATTGGAAAATGACGTAATCGAGTAAAGGGGTAACGCAAAACCTGCCGACATTAAAGATCAACCAGGCCGCGCGTTAATGACATACACACTACTTATAACGTAGTTAATACTTAATAAAACGCTTTTGTTTCATTGAACTCGCCGCAGGTTTATATACCCCTTTTGTGACCGACATATGTTAATTGCGCTAGTTATGTCACAATAATGGCGTGAATCTTATCGGATCGCCACGACAGGAATTTGAATCGTTTTTGTTTCCTCGTGCCGGAGATATACATGGTATCGCATCACTATAGTGCTAAGTGGGCAACTTTTATTCCGACTTTTCAAATTGTTATCGCCAGTTTGCGCTATTATGTTCGAGTAAAAAGAAACACGATAAATGACACGTACACAAATATATTCAGAAATATCGGCAAGTCATATGTTTATTCTATAATTACAAGAACGTGCTAATATTAAATATAGTTGTCGGTTACTGGAAATTGGTTATCTTTTCAAAGACTGGTATCCGAGCCATCAGTCGGAGAACTTTCGAGCAAAGATGACATTGGGTATGACACGCTTGGAGACGGCGGGTAGACAGGATACGCAAATAATGAATTATAAATGTCAAAATCAACGGATGGTGAAATACAGGAACGAAGATTCACATGAGGAAAATGGCGTGTCTCTACGTCTGATGGTAATGATGGCAAATCACTGTCATAATCAGGTGAATCTTGATCTGGCGGTTGGTGAATGACGTAATCGACATCTGTGTATCGCTGTGTTATTGATTTGTGAGGAGAATGGTTATCATCACGACTTTGTTCCATGGACGTGGTTAACTTGCATGTTTTTGGCATACGTTTGACTCGTCGGTTACGAAACCAATTCTGAAAAGAAAGAAATATAAAAAATGGAATAAATATTAAAAAAAACTTGTTAGTGTACGCAAAACAAAATTATACGATAGTTGGTGTGCTTTGCGTGCTGTAATACATGCGTAATTTATGACTCAAAATATAGCCAAACTATCCATAATATGACAATTTATATTACCTGAACTCGGTCTTCGGGAAGATCGATGGAGTAAGCTATACATTCCCTTGCAATTACATCAGGATAACAGTTCATGGCGAACATCGACTCCAATGAATCTTCTTGATATTTGGTGTAGTACGTACGAACTCTGCGACCGGTATTTCTACGGCGGAGTGGATACGATCTGGATGCATGAAGTTCAATAAACGATCTGTTTCTTTTTCTTGCTAAGCCTGAGACTGGACGTTCGGAAAAGAAAGGATGATGATTAAATATTATGCGAGCGAGCGTAATTAAAGTGTCAGTTATTAACGAACATTATGAAAACAAATTATTATATCTTACCTAGTTTTCCCGAATCAATCTCGACAATACTGGAATCTGAAAATGTTTTGCGGATACCACATGGAGTCATGTTCACTTCTGGCTTCATAATTACGTTTTTTCTGAACTTGGATGGCGAGAACGATATCCCAATAGTTACTCGAGCAGTTGTCTACAGTCGCCAAATATCTGGAATTTATACGTAATGCGTTATACTAAAGGTGGTTAGTGATTGGTGCGGTTAGTTGAATGGCACCGTCCGACAAAATCGTATTGATTAGCATAATACCCAGTTCACACTAATGTTAACGCAACGACTTGATCTCTGACCAATACAGATCAAATGGCCAATAGTTGCAACACATGCCTGTTGAGCATAATTAAATAGATTTTGGGTATTGAAACATCGAGCACGTTGGCCGAAGGTGGCGCTTAAATAAAATTAAAAAATATTTCTCCACTTGGTGGCGCTTTCCTCGATGTTGTTGGTCGACCTGCATTTTAATTGGTACGTAACCGTGAACTACGAAAACCGTCATTATTTCACCAAAATATACATTCGGTGTTACCACGCTTATTCTAGAACATGAAACATGTGAATTATTAGCATGCATTTGTTTACATTTTAAGTTCATATGGATGAATGAGAAATATTCATGATATTATTTTCTGTCGATGACAAACGTGACTAACTGAATTAAAATATATTGTAATTGATAGGGGAAACGTGTGGTCGGGAAAAAAACGACTAGTATAGCATACTGAAAATAATGTCTAAATATAATGCAAGCTCTAATACGGGTTTTAAACTAAACTTGGTGACGCTTCACTCGTGTAAGTAGTCACCAAATTACGCCAACACTCCCTTATCACCGCTTCACATTCTCTGAATTCAGCATAGAAAACAACCGTCGAGAATAATTACTAAAATTAACGTTAACTTGTAACGACGTATTCACATTATGTAGTGTTAATTGACACTCCATATTTGAGTGTGAGAAATGTTTTATCTATTTGAGCTAGCCGCAGAGTTAGCAAGGCTATTCTCGTAATCGAAACATGTTAATTGCATCAATTAAGTTATAATATTCGGACTAAATCAACCTGTCAGCCAATCACGGTAATTCGGCACATATGGTCAAAGCAGACAGTCGGTGGAACAAATAACCTAAGAGTATAAGTCTGGCAACATTTGAGTCACTTTGCACAGTTGACCATCCTGTATCAGAGAGGCTACATCAAGCTCCACCCTTTCCATCCCGTACAACTCAATATATTTTATATATTATTACCATCATGTCATCGATTCCAACATCTTACGTTGTAGATGGCGAAAATAGGTTTACCAACCATACCATTGCATGCATATTGTCAAAGACACCAGGTACGTTATTGGATTTATATACAGCCAGTGTGTGTAGATAATTATACTCTTAGAGTGAGTGCGAGACCCTGTGAATAAGATGTCCGTATAATATGATTTATTTGCTTGAGTTTATATTATGTTTATCTTATGATCATTCGTTGTCCTCCAGGTTGTAGAGCAACTTCTGACGTCACGCCAGGATGTACGAATGTTATCTCATACACTGATGCACGCATTGGCGCATGCATACAACCTCGAAAAATGCGTCGTAGAGGACGCACCTCATATACAGAATCTCAAGTCGAAGCCTTGGAATGCGTGTTTGCTGTGAATAAGTATCCCGATATAAATGAAAGAGAAGCATTGGCTGACATCATCGGCATACAAGAAGCTAGAGTACAGGTAGGAATATATTTATATAAATGGATTTAATAATGTCCAATATGTGGAATTTCATCCGAATTTTTGACAGCTTGAAGTTTAGTTAATATGTAATGTGTTTGGTTATATACTTGACTTCACCATCCAACGTACAGTTTAGGAAACTTTGTATATGAATATGAATGATACTCTTTAAATATTCTAACATATTTGTGTATGAACAGGTTCCTAATTTACTACTTTCGTGTTATTGATATTATTATTGTTTTACAGGTGTGGTTTCAAAACAGAAGAGCGCGACTTAGAAAGGAAAAGAACAATAGACCAACTGCTGCAAAGGGTGTAACCCATGTCATGTTGACCAAGAACAGCAAGAAAACCTCGTCGAAAGAGAGCAATAAATCATCACCGTCAGCTACTCGTTTACCGCCAACAACAACAGTTATCTCGCCGAGTTGTATCACAGATATTAAGCCACCAACCAGTTCTTCATCACGTTCGTCGGCGATAGGTGATTCACCTTTTAAATCCAACATTAATTTCCCGAAACCGCCAGTTGTTGAGGCATATCGAATGTTCAACTACAACAGATATCTTCCGCCGTTTTACGGCAGTGCGGCTCTGGCCAGTCAACCGCATCTTTGCTATACTGTCGAAATATGCAAGTAAAATGTATCAGTAAAATATTCTTCAAAGACTCCAGTATGTATTTATAATGTTTTATATGATGCAATAAATTAAGTTTTAACGTAAAGTATATGTGTTTGTGATGACGAATTAATTATTTACATATTTCAAGATATGTTTTCAAATTCCTAAGTCAGAAGTGTTATCGTACACAATCATCCGCCATAACGCGCATATACTTATACCATATGCACTGTCCAACAAAGGATAAGGCCATTGGAAAATGACGTAATCGAGTAAAGGGGTAACGCAAAACCTGCCGACATTAAAGATCAACCAGGCCGCGCGTTAATGACATACACACTACTTATAACGTAGTTAATACTTAATAAAACGCTTTTGTTTCATTGAACTCGCCGCAGGTTTATATACCCCTTTTGTGACCGACATATGTTAATTGCGCTAGTTATGTCACAATAATGGCGTGAATCTTATCGGATTGCCACGACAGGAATTTGAATCGTTTTTGTTTCCTCGTGCCGGAGATATACATGGTATCGCATCACTATAGTGCTAAGTGGGCAACTTTTATTCCGACTTTTCAAATTGTTATCGCCAGTTTGCGCTATTATGTTCGAGTAAAAAGAAACACGATAAATGACACGTACACAAATATATTCAGAAATATCGGCAAGTCATATGTTTATTCTATAATTACAAGAACGTGCTAATATTAAATATAGTTGTCGGTTACTGGAAATTGGTTATCTTTTCAAAGACTGGTATCCGAGCCATCAGTCGGAGAACTTTCGAGCAAAGATGACATTGGGTATGACACGCTTGGAGACGGCGGGTAGACAGGATACGCAAATAATGAATTATAAATGTCAAAATCAACGGATGGTGAAATACAGGAACGAAGATTCACATGAGGAAAATGGCGTGTCTCTACGTCTGATGGTAATGATGGCAAATCACTGTCATAATCAGGTGAATCTTGATCTGGCGGTTGGTGAATGACGTAATCGACATCTGTGTATCGCTGTGTTATTGATTTGTGAGGAGAATGGTTATCATCACGACTTTGTTCCATGGACGTGGTTAACTTGCATGTTTTTGGCATACGTTTGACTCGTCGGTTACGAAACCAATTCTGAAAAGAAAGAAATATAAAAAATGGAATAAATATTAAAAAAAACTTGTTAGTGTACGCAAAACAAAATTATACGATAGTTGGTGTGCTTTGCGTGCTGTAATACATGCATAATTTATGACTCAAAATATAGCCAAACTATCCATAATATGACAATTTATATTACCTGAACTCGGTCTTCGGGAAGATCGATGGAGTAAGCTATGCATTCCCTTGCAATTACATCAGGATAACAGTTCATGGCGAACATCGACTCCAATGAATCTTCTTGATATTTGGTGTAGTACGTACGAACTCTGCGACCGGTATTTCTACGGCGGAGTGGATACGATCTGGATGCATGAAGTTCAATAAACGATCTGTTTCTTTTTCTTGCTAAGCCTGAGACTGGACGTTCGGAAAAGAAAGGATGATGATTAAATATTATGCGAGCGAGCGTAATTAAAGTGTCAGTTATTAACGAACATTATGAAAACAAATTATTATATCTTACCTAGTTTTCCCGAATCAATCTCGACAATACTGGAATCTGAAAATGTTTTGCGGATACCACATGGAGTCATGTTCACTTCTGGCTTCATAATTACGTTTTTTCTGAACTTGGATGGCGAGAACGATATCCCAATAGTTACTCGAGCAGTTGTCTACAGTCGCCAAATATCTGGAATTTATACGTAATGCGTTATACTAAAGGTGGTTAGTGATTGGTGCGGTTAGTTGAATGGCACCGTCCGACAAAATCGTATTGATTAGCATAATACCCAGTTCACACTAATGTTAACGCAACGACTTGATCTCTGACCAATACAGATCAAATGGCCAATAGTTGCAACACATGCCTGTTGAGCATAATTAAATAGATTTTGGGTATTGAAACATCGAGCACGTTGGCCGAAGGTGGCGCTTAAATAAAATTAAAAAAGATTTCTCCACTTGGTGGCGCTTTCCTCGATGTTGTTGGTCGACCTGCATTTTAATTGGTACGTAACCGTGAACTACGAAAACCGTCATTATTTCACCAAAATATACATTCGGTGTTACCACGCTTATTCTAGAACATGAAACATGTGAATTATTAGCATGCATTTGTTTACATTTTAAGTTCATATGGATGAATGAGAAATATTCATGATATTATTTTCTGTCGATGACAAACGTGACTAACTGAATTAAAATATATTGTAATTGATAGGGGAAACGTGTGGTCGGGAAAAAAACGACTAGTATAGCATACTGAAAATAATGTCTAAATATAATGCAAGCTCTAATACGGGTTTTAAACTAAACTTGGTGACGCTTCACTCGTGTAAGTAGTCACCAAATTACGCCAACACTCCCTTATCACCGCTTCACATTCTCTGAATTCAGCATAGAAAACAACCGTCGAGAATAATTACTAAAATTAACGTTAACTTGTAACGACGTATTCACATTATGTAGTGTTAATTGACACTCCATATTTGAGTGTGAGAAATGTTTTTATCTATTTGAGCTAGCCGCAGAGTTAGCAAGGCTATTCTCGTAATTGAAACATGTTAATTGCATCAATTAAGTTATAATATTCGGACTAAATCAACCTGTCAGCCAATCACGGTAATTCGGCACATATGGTCAAAGCAGACAGTCGGTGGAACAAATAACCTAAGAGTATAAGTCTGGCAACATTTGAGTCACTTTGCACAGTTGACCATCCTGTATCAGAGAGGCTACATCAAGCTCCACCCTATCCATCCCGTACAACTCAATATATTTTATATATTATTACCATCATGTCATCGATTCCAACATCTTACGTTGTAGATGGCGAAAATAGGTTTACCAACCATACCATTGCATGCATATTGTCAAAGACACCAGGTACGTTATTGGATTTATATACAGCCAGTGTGTGTAGATAATTATACTCTTAGAGTGAGTGCGAGACCCTGTGAATAAGATGTCCGTATAATATGATTTATTTGCTTGAGTTTATATTATGTTTATCTTATGATCATTCGTTGTCCTCCAGGTCGTAGAGCAACTTCTGACGTCACGCCAGGATGTACGAATGTTATCTCATACACTGATGCACGCATTAGCGCATGCATACAACCTCGAAAAATGCGTCGTAGAGGACGCACCTCATATACAGAATCTCAAGTCGAAGCCTTGGAATGCGTGTTTGCTGTGAATATGTATCCCGATATAAATGAAAGAGAAGCATTGGCTGACATCATCGGCATACAAGAAGCTAGAGTACAGGTAGAAATATATTTATATAAATGGATTTAATAATTTCAAATATGTGGAATTTCATCCGAATTTTTGACAGCTTGAAGTTTAGTTAATATGTAATGTGTTTGGTTATATACTTGACTTCACCATCCAACGTACAGTTTAGGAAACTTTGTATATGAATATGAATGATACTCTATAAATATTCTAACATATTTGTGTATGAACAGGTTCCTAATTTACTACTTTCGTGTTATTGATATTATTATTGTTTTACAGGTGTGGTTTCAAAACAGAAGAGCGCGACTTAGAAAGGAAAAGAACAATAGACCAACTGCTGCAAAGGGTGTAACCCATGTCATGTTGACCAAGAACAGCAAGAAAACCTCTTCGAAAGAGAGCAATAAATCATCACCGTCAGCTACTCGTTTACCGCCAACAACAACAGTTATCTCGCCGAGTTGTATCACAGATATTAAGCCACCAACCAGTTCTTCATCACGTTCGTCGGCGATAGGTGATTCACCTTTTAAATCCAACATTAATTTCCCGAAACCGCCAGTTGTTGAGGCATATCGAATGTTCAACTACAACAGATATCTGCCGCCGTTTTACGGCAGTGCGGCTCTGGCCAGTCAACCGCATCTTTGCTATACTGTCGAAATATGCAAGTAAAATGTATCAGTAAAATATTCTTCAAAGACTCCAGTATGTATTTACATGTATAATGTTTTATATGATGCAATAAATTAAGTTTTAACGTAAAGTATATGTGTTTGTGATGACGAATTAATTATTTACATATTTCAAGATATGTTTTCAAATTCCTAAGTCAGAAGTGTTATCGTACACAATCATCCGCCATAACGCGCATATACTTATACCATATGCACTGTCCAACAAAGGATAAGGCCATTGGAAAATGACGTAATCGAGTAAAGGGGTAACGCAAAACCTGCCGACATTAAAGATCAACCAGGCCGCGCGTTAATGACATACACACTACTTATAACGTAGTTAATACTTAATAAAACGCTTTTGTTTCATTGAACTGGCCGCAGGTTTATATACCCCTTTTGTGACCGACATATGTTAATTGCGCTAGTTATGTCACAATAATGGCGTGAATCTTATTGGATCGCCACGACAGGAATTTGAATCGTTTTTGTTTCCTCGTGCCGGAGATATACATGGTATCGCATCACTATAGTGCTAAGTGGGCAACTTTTATTCCGACTTTTCAAATTGTTATCGCCAGTTTGCGCTATTATGTTCGAGTAAAAAGAAACACGATAAATGACACGTACACAACTATATTCAGGAATATCGGCAAGTCATATGTTTATTCTATAATTACAAGAACGTGCTAATATTAAATATAGTTGTCGGTTACTGGAAATTGGTTATCTTTTCAAAGACTGGTATCCGAGCCATCAGTCGGAGAACTTTCGAGCAAAGATGACATTGGGTATGACACGCTTGGAGACGGCGGGTAGACAAGATACGCAAATGGTGAACTATAAATGTCAAAATCAACGGATGGTGAAATACAGAAACGAAGATTCACATGAGGAAAATGGCGTGTCTCTACGTCTGATGGTAATGATGGCAAATCACTGTCATAATCAGGTGAATCTTGATCTGGCGGTTGGTGAATGACGTAATCGACATCTTTGTATCGCTGTGTTATTGATTTATGAGGAGAATGGTTATCATCACGACTTTGTTCCATGGACGTGGTTAACTTGCATGTTTTTAGTATACGTTTGACTCGTCGGTTACGAAACCAATTCTGAAAAGAAAGAAATATAAAAAATTGAATAAATATTTAAAAATAACTTGTTAGTATACGCAAAACAAAATTATACGATAGTTGGTGTGCTTTGCGTGCTGTAATACATGCATAATTTATGACGCAAAATATAGCCAAACTATCCATAATATGACAATTTATATTACCTGAACTCGGTCTTCGGGAAGATCGATGGAGTAAGCTATGCATTCCCTTGCAATTAAATCAGGATAACAGTTCATGGCGAACATCGACTCCAATGAATCTTCTTGATATTTGGTGTAGTACGTACGAACTCTGCGACCGGTATTTCTACGGCGAAGTGTATATAATCTGGATGCACTACGTTTAATCAACGAAATATCTGCGTTACATGTTTCTATACTTTTTTCTATATATACTTGAATATCAACAATATTACAAATATTTTATCTGTCGTTTACTTGCGGCCTGGTAGGTATATACCGCGATTAGAATTACAATGTCTTTGTCGCAATTGCTTACAGTTGGAAGAGGTACTGTAACAGTGGCTATTATTTGATGCTGCGTGTATGTATGTAAGTGTTCCGGGGGTACTGCACCATAGAAAGAAAAGAACTCTATGGTATTTTAGAGAAGTACAATTTAATTTATTCCGTCATTTAAAATATTACCATGTTATTCAAGCATTATTTAAGAATATTCTAGTGATATTAGTCATCATACATCTGTCACTGTAACGCCATAATTTACAGCGTGCCGTAATTTTGCTGTATATTTTATATTGCGGGATATGTTTATCCTACCATATTAGGAAATGCAAATTCCAAATATGGAATAAATACGCGCGTAAGCGTTCTCTAATAATAAAAACAAACACGGCTGCCACCGGAGTTTGTCCAGACTCCACACAAAGAACTCCGCTGATTCGGTTCAACATTTTAGAAGGAAAAGATGTATAATAATCCAAATAACATATGGTTGTTACGAGGATACCTCAAAGTTTGCACTCAGACAGTACGTTGCGCACCGAACTCCGCTGCGCGTCGGTCGATACTCCAGCTGTACTATCTTCGTGCATTCTTTGAGGTATCTTCGTAATAACCTTAATAATAATAAATGTTAATTGAATCGCATATACCAGCGGTATACCAAATACAGATTGAATTGTCTCGTTAGAGACGCACAACGGCAATAGAAATACATGATACGCGATTTGATACAAAAAAAATATCAAATACATTTGTCGTTCTATATTGATGGAAATTAATGTTATGAATTCATACCACGTGACTCTCTGTATATGCACAATGTAATCACCAGCATCACACAAAGCTCTGAATGACAATGAAATACAAACGATTTATTCAACAATGTATTACTAGTGAATAGGTACCTCATTACGTCCACATTCAGTCTTCGTTGTGATTGTATAATTACTTTCACATCCGTATAGCAAAACTAGTGTTATATAAACATTAACAAAATAGTCATTATGTTTGTTACACCTTCCTTGGAAATATATTCAACTTTGTTACAGTGAAGACCCTCGTAGTAAATTGGAAGAGAGATCTTCATTCGTATGACGAGAATTTTAGGTACGCCCGTTTATGGTAACAAATTACGCCAAAGCGAAAAACCTCAGTAGCATTTCCGATTGCCTGGGATTTCAATTTACCCCATTTATCTCTCTTATTTCAGTCAGTGGGTGAAGATCCTTTCATTAGTTCAACGAGAATTTCAGGTACCCGTTTACAACAGCAAGTAACGCTAATTTCACATTGCTTAGGGTTTTCTCTTTAACTTATTATATATTTCTCAGAAAATCTAAGCTGATATTGGCACACGCACTATATGTAACAAAAGAAATAATAATATAATATAACCAACGTACATAACAATGGTGTATTCCCGGGGATTTATAGTAGATTTATGGTAGATTATTACGCGGCGATGTTAATGCACAAATAATTCAATTATGGTGATTGGACATCAATTTCAAAATTGACAATTTAATGTAATTCGATTTAATTGGAGGATTACATTTAGAGCATCAATTAAACTAAAATTATAAAATAATTTGTGTTTTTTCGACAGACACCATTCTGAGTAAACTCTCAATATTGACATCACGCTGATGTATTCAGCTGACGTCATAGCAAGGGGTGTTATTTTACATCTGACATTAGTGATGTTACTGGGAAATTTTAGCTCTCATAGTTATCCCTAATAAAAAAAAATGTTGCCAACACAGTTTGTTATTAGTCTCAGGGTTTGGATGGTGACAGTGAAACCGTTTATATGTGCGACCAGATTATGGCTGCTTAAACTACATTACTCACGATTTATAATAACATGCTGTCTAATTAGTGAAACTGATTACATTTATGAAATAAATCACACTAGTAACACCAAACTTGGGTTATCCGCATGTAAATTTCGTTTTGAATTCACCATTCGCGAAATTGACCGCACATATTATTTCCCTCTTTTTCACAAATACTGATCAAAGCCTTTAAAAACCTAGAAGTGTGTCTATTTGGTTAAAAATGAAAATTTAAAGGATATTCTAGACAGAATGGAGGGAGAAAATGAAAACATTCAAAAATGATAATTGATTTGTCTTCCATAAATTAGATGACGAAGTACTAATTCGCTGATAATCTGACGTAACATCATCATTTTTTTATTCAGACGTTTTACATTCACTTATAAACCTTATTAGGTTGCTAGTTAGGAGAATAATTTCCCACGACTGTGAAATGAAATTGAACTCAATATGGGTGTTTTCTTTTTTATCTTTAACCCTCTGAACGCTATATTTTTCCGTAACATTCTGCACATTTGTATTTTTTTTCAAAGGGTTACAGATCTTAGTTTGTGTCTTATGTGGAATGTTGTTTAAACAAATGTTTAAGCATGGCAAATATTATCTATCTGTGATCTGTCGTCTTTTTCTGTTTGAGGAAACACGCTCTCACGTGGTTTGCGTTGTCAAAACAATGTTAGACATTACAATCTGTTACACCATACAGCTGTTCTAGTCAAACCCGTATGGAAATGTGTCAAAGTAACGTTTAACGCCAAAATTCGACTTTTATAAGGAAGTCCTAATTTGGAAGAACACTACAAATAAAATGATGACATTTGATCAATACATTCATCGTCACGGATGCATCGATTTTTTAAATTGATTTGTGCCAGGCGGCATTTGTCTCTCTCGACATGTTTTAAGAGCAAATTGCAAGTGATAGTGCTGACACATAGTGTTTGGAACTTAGATGACATGGCTGTGCGGCTATTTCCCTGGCAATGGCAATTCAATGCGCTACCCTGGCGTCAACCAGACCCGGTAGAACACAAGCATCTGCGAACCTTAAAGCGGGAGGGTCGTCACCAGCGCACGCGCGGGAATTGAGTCCCAAGCGACGATAACAACACACGCTAAAGGCTCATAGGTAGACGCTTGTTTGTAAACAATGACACGCTATGGCCATCTGACGCATGCGCAGGTGACGACACCCCCGCTTTAATCAAGGTTCCCCCAAAGTCGCATATGTTAGTGAATGAATCTCGCCAGTAGAATTGACCTTACCATTAAGTCTGTGGCACACACCCCAGGACAGGGGTCGACCATTTTGGTGTTCAGCCTAAGGTAGGTTTCGAACTTGGGTACTACCAGTGACCGATGTATTGTACATGTGAAAATACTATATTTCTATGCAGGACAGATGGATGTAACGAACAATGGAATGGTGACACGTGACCGAAGTAGATTTGTAAAGATCGCCTCGAGTCGGGATCACCACGTGATATAATACAATGCGTGGATTTATATCATTTGTGAGGTACATTCAAGGTTATTAATACATGTATATGACGCCTGTGTATAACCTCGCCAAAAATTGTTTAATTTCTCCATCATGACAGTCAAGTATTGTGGTTAATGTAGTTAATGTGAGCTGATTACTGCGGAAAACTGAACACTTCTCTTATTTAGTATGATAGCCCAAACCAAAACTACTGCAAGATTGTTATTCCAGGTGGGTACACCTATACATATTAGGTACTTCATTTAAGCAATTTTTCATTAGTCAGATACGAAATAAAAAAAATGGGGTGACAAGTTTCAGGTTATATGCCAGTGCCTCGGAGGCGAGCCATGGCTTTGGAGGCAACCGTAAGCTGTGCCACTGCCTCTGAGGTGAATACGTTGGAGGCGAGTCGTAGCCTGTATCAGTGCGTCGAAGGTGGTGGGTTGTTTCAGTGTCTCGGAGGGGTCGCAGATGAGTCCTAGCTTGTATCAGTGTGTTGGAGGCGAGCCATGGCATTGTAGGCAAGTCCGAGCTAGTATCGGTGTCTTGGAGCGTACCATGGCGCCATCAAAGGCAAAACATACCCTTTATCTCAGCGAGCAATGTCAAGTATTTCATCGTGAACAATTCTGTTCTTTATATATAAATAATTGACTCCATTTTGGCATGAAAAATTAGATTTGGGTCTAAAATAACTTGTACAGAATAACTGATACATTTCTTAGCCAACACACAACTTAGATACACATGGCGATATTATATATTGCATGCCTATTCGGTATATTTCTGAATCATGGTATTAGCGTAAACAAAGATTGCTCGTTACAAACACAATATATTGTGTCCATTTTGGGAACCTGTTAGTTATTGATCTGTATGGTAAATACAACTGATGTGTCGTGGCTGAAAATAGATAAATTTGCCAAATGGAAGCACTATAAAAATAGCTAAAATACGGAATAGAGAAATGGTCGCGAAAAGTTCCATGATTATTTCACAGTTTTGCTAATTTGTTTTAATTTCCGTATTTGGTTAATTTCATCACAATAATAACACTTATATAAACAAACTTTGATTTATCATTTTGTTCCATGGCAATAGTCCTAGCTATTTTTGGATGATATTTGTCCCAATTTTTGAAAATTTATAGAACACAAAAAAAAAGTATTCACCGTTCATGCTGGTCCCAACGGTCGACATTGAGTTCTGCAAAGTCATTCAACCAATGATTTCCAGAATTATGACCTACCTTCTTTTTATAACATTATTTTCCTTCCACCCTATTATCCATACTGAAAATATATAACATGACTACTACTCCAATTCCATTAAATGCACACTAAACCATGTTATATAACATACACAAAATATTTAATATAATTATTTTTTCGATATCTATATTATTTACATTCTCGGTAATAAATATCAAAACGACCCAAATTAATGGCCAGAAAAATCAGTATCTCATTCTGTTCAGTATTCTTCAAAATTTCATACACAAATATAAACTATCGGTGTGTATGATGTACGGACGTCGCTGGTCGAATACTGTCGGCGGCTAGGCGAAGTAAATTCAAATTGTGGATATGAGGTACTCGTAGAGGTGGCATACTTATATTTGGACTCGGCATCCTGGTCATACTTCCCAACGTACTTGCTACACTGAAATTTGTAAAGAAAAAAGTGTTATATAGTGTTGTTATTAAGTGTATGATAGGCTATTACCGTTTTTTTATTATTATTTCAAAAACTTGAACGAAGTAAAAATGACAATGTGTGTGTGGGGGGGTGTGTGCGTGGGTGTGTGTGTGTATGTGTGTGTGTGTGTGTTTAATTATGAATTGATTATGGCCTTACCTGGTATATGGCATAGCGTGGTGAGGTACTATATGAGAGGATGGTGGTGACGTGATAAATCTATTGCCGATTGATTCTCCAAGCACGTCATTCATAGATTGGTATTCTGACGTTGGTAATCCATACATATGTTGTCGCATCCATGCCATACGACCTTCTTTGTGAGTCTTCTTAAATTTGGCACGGCGATTCTGAAACCAGATCTGAACAATAAAAAGAAAGATGGTTAGATGATGTTTGAATACTAGACCATCTATAGATTCAAGATGAATGTGCGTGTGTGCGTGTGACATTCGCAGAAATAAAACTACTATGTTGTACTGGATAAAGACAGAATGAAGTAATTCATACCTGTACTCGTTCTTCGTCGAGTTTTAATTTGTCAGCTATATCCTCGCGAACTACTAGATCCGGGTACTGTTCCTGGCTAAATATACGTTCGAGGGCATCTAACTGCTGCCTGCTATAAGTCGTCCTGGATCTTCTTGATTTCCTCGTCTTCTTGGTCGATGAACTAGACGAGTCCTCTCCATCGTCACCGGAACTGCTTTCTGAAATATTAAGATAGTATCCCACCTCGTGTTGGTTGATTGGCATTGTAGAATTCAACGGATCGTTATCTGAAGAGAAGCAACATGATAAAACAAAAACAATTAATTTCATCTTCAAATGTTATCGAACAGTTGGATACATGTTTAACAATAAACAATCTAAAGAAAAGAG
The DNA here is from genome assembly GCF_978046115.1 of Saccoglossus kowalevskii. Classification (NCBI taxonomy): domain Eukaryota; kingdom Metazoa; phylum Hemichordata; class Enteropneusta; family Harrimaniidae; genus Saccoglossus; species Saccoglossus kowalevskii. The sequence continues at coordinate 37,577,033 of NC_140643.1, read as the reverse complement.
TTTTGATGCCATCAATTCAGCACGTGTTCGGACAAAGCTTAGTGGAAACCCCGGGTGTATTATTGAAAACATTTTCAACGCGATAGATAGATAGTGCTATTTAAACAGCGTCATTTGTATAAAAAAACACATACGACGAGGGCCTGAATTTGTTTCAATTTACTTATTCAACAAATGCTGATGGCGTCGCTGTTTTGTATCAGTTTCACCCTTAGTATTGGCAAGGTCAGAGTGCAAGACTTACGGATTTCAAAGTAACAATAATTTGACAGACGCTACACGCGTCTCTAATGTTACCACCTGTTCCGGGTTATCATGCTGCAGTGCACATCACATTTACATGTTCAAGGTTGGGTGATCCATTGTTCGAAATTAGCTATTTGAAAGGAACAACTTGGCCCTTAGTGAGGTAGTTGTTTGACATCCAATTGGAAGTGAATAGAAACCCTATTATGGCCAATTCCAATATTAGTCTGTGCCCACTAATTAGCCGATACTGTTTGTTAGCTATTCAAGTAAATCTAACTTTCTTTTATTGCCGCCATGTTCTTCCCACCCCTCTTTAACTTGAAAGGATGCAAAGTAAACCGTATTTGAATTTCCGATTTAATTTCTGGTGCGCGACATCTTTCCTTCAATCATCGCCGTGACGTAAGCGTATTTACTTTTTTGTTTTTATAATGTAAAGTGAATTAGTGATTTTTGTATTTTATTTTTTTGGAGAATGTATTCAGGAATATACAATCACGTGGTTGTACAATATATATTGTGTATCATTTCACACATGGAAAGGTCTTTTAATCGCGTCCTAAATTAAAATGACCCAAATTGAAGTTTCAGCTTGGGTGGACTAAGTGAACGACGTATAAGTCTCTCACCCTGCCTTTATATTTAATCGTGTGAAAATGTCGCGCTCGAAGGTCGCACGTTTTACATATCCTACCTATCTAAAACGGTGCCATTGCCGCTGCTGCATCCATGATGAAATAGATTCTGCCATTATGTTTTATTAATTAAAAAAACATTCGAAACAAACTTATTTCATTCGTTAATTCGAAGATTAGAAGTTATATCATGGTTTTCGTGAAATCATTACAAAATATAGTTGCTGAGCGCACTATTACAATTAAATATTGTCATCAAATCATGGTAAAAAGGCAATTTAAATAGCATGTTCTCGGCGGCATTTAATTTTAACTTACCCTTAATATTGTCGTCCTTGACTTCGAGATGCACATCCTTCGTTTCAATCATTTCATTCTGTCGCATTTGGTTCGATTTACTGCAATCTTTGTTAGGCGTCGATACACACTTCTTTCCATCGGTCTGTATTTCCGGCAAAGAAACGGGTTTCGATGGAGGCGCAGCGACTTCGACACCCAATATGGCGTTTATTGTGAACGACGTCGATGCTCGGCCGACCATCGTATCAGTCACGGGACCGCTACGCCGGTGTTCTCCAGAAAGAAGGCGAGACTCACTTTCAAATCCGGTAATATTACGTGAACGACAGGGGAGAACTGGGCCAGTGCGGAACATGCCTATTACACAAAATACGAGTGTAATGTTTGAAGCAGGTCGTTGAGCTCAGTACATGTGTAAAAACAGATGATGATGCACCGCAAATATAATGAATGTGTTTTGTACTAGTTTTAGACGACGGGTTCACGAACCGTTGGCCCTTTGCTGCGTGAGTGTTATGCCAATGATAGTGAATGATCTGTTCGTACTAGCTGTTTTCTCTTTTTCTCACTTTAATTATAACAACAACAACAATGCAATTACGTGACACACTATTTGTCATCCTATCAGAATCCAGCAATTTCATCTCGGATAATTGGTATAGCAGCGGGCGTGGTCAGTCATTGGTTGATCGTCAAATAATAGCGAGGCTAATTGAGCGCTTAGCGATGTTATTTCGTTGTTGTTGTCAGGGGGGTAATTAACTTATTGTTCGTGAAAGGCATTGTACCATTTGTTACTCCCGAGATAATTAGCTACGAATCAAGGCATGTTCTCTGCATACACACACGCACACACACACATACACGCTTGTCTTTTCAGAACGAGTCAAATGTGAAGAAAAAAACGGAAGTTTCATCTACCAAACAATTTTAGAAATCATTAACTCGTGTGTTACAATTAGATTATCTAATGTAAAAACCGAATAGAATTAATCATAATTAGTTGTTGTGGCTTAGTTCCGAGAAGATCAAATTAAACCGTATTCCGTACTTTGTATCCAGCTAAACCGCATAATAAATGGAAGCAGCTGTTGTCGCTGTAATTCATGAAATGATGAGGTGTACTTGTACGTTCATGATGAAGGCAATATTTGAATTAAATTGATATTATATATGCTATTTTAAGAGAAGCAATAGTTAAACACGCAGGTTTGTGCTGTGCATATATATTACGGTACAACCTGTTTTAATTTCTCATTGTGCACAAATTATTAAAAAATAAAATATATAAAAGTACACATTACACCACAACCGATCGGATAATGATCAGTGTACTAATTTAAAATCAGTAGTGAGTTGTCGCAGAGTTGTTTCCGTCGTTCATCTTCATCGGGGTGGGACACTTTGTGAAGATTCAATCCCAGATATTATATAATTAATATTCCAATTACAATTATTGTATTCGCCATGTATTAGTTAATTGTCCATTTAACTCATATTTCAATTAAATCACGTGACTATTTAGCTTGAAATCGATTTGGAATATCATTCCTCACACTACACCGAATTTGATAGAGCAAATGGAAATTAATATTATTTTATTTGACGACACTTCTGCATAAGCAATATATATTAAGTATATTAAGTACATCAACCTATTTATTAATAATAACATACGTCAGTTTCGTATTAGATAAAAGTAGGCAGGGAAGAGATGCTTTCTATATTTATATATAAAAAGTGTGGGTTTATAACAACACGATGTTTTTTTAATTTTTAATTGAATTACGCGTTCGGCTTCTGTAGTACATACCACATGGCATTAAAAATTGACACATTTTTACCAAATCGTTGACATTTTTATGTGTCCAAACCCGTTTCCAAAGTCACGCCATTGCCAATAAATAATGAATGACTCGAGATCGGCGTTATATCACATGTTACAATAACACGAGATATAGTTGTTTATGTTAAGCAATCGACACAGTTCTTATAATTAGACTTGTCCACTTGAACCACCAATTCACTTTCTCATCGATACTCATAGTAGCTTTGTTTGAAGTACACTTTTGTACTTTGTGCATTTAAGGGTGGTGCATGGGAGGAGATTTCAGTCTTAATCTACCAAGTAAAAGATGTGATTGTCCATTTGTTGTCGCCTCCTACTAATTTCCGTCTCTTTGATGGACAAAATCCAATGAATATATTGTTCGTACACAATTGTTGTTAAATTGCCCTGACAGTATCGAAAATATAATTGCTTGTAGACACATATATATCATCCAATATGTTTATCTCATATCCGGCGTTTTCTTTTCAAGCATGCAATCAAGTCACCCGGTAACGCTGATTTGTTGGTCTTGCCATGCCGCTCAGTGACGATTTTTGATCTGTGCACACCGAGTAACGTTGGTAACGTGTGTTTTTTTTTTATTTTGGGAAGACCAAGTTACGTTGCTAACGGCGATTGGTTCAGGCATATGAAGTTACGTCGGTAAGGGCGCTTAGTATTGGGCTATCAAACCACATAGGCATGTGATCCGACCTCTTATCGGTGTTCAAATCCAACAGGAGCTCGCTCAACTTTCTCAACTTTCAACTCATCCAGTCAGTTATGAGTAACAACCACGTGATCAGCGGTGATTATACGTGGTATAACGAATGTAATATACACTTATCCAATATCTCTCACTACCATTCAATTAATTTTTCCATTCTCGAATTGCTATGACGACCGCGTGGTCATTTTAGGCCAATGGGAATATTAATAATAATATTAAACAAAGTGCGTTGTATTTACATTACTTGACACGGTTTCGTCACCATTGAAATATTAAATGAATGCGTTAAACTGTGTTTAAGTCACAAATGGCCGTGTAGTCGTTTCCATGACAATTGATCATCGAATTTATTTGAGTAACAAAATGCATGGCGCAATAAGTTCACGTATACGGTTTGTGGGCTTCAAAGTGCGTGTCATAGGTTGTTCAATTACGTCAGTAACGCTGTAGACTGGTTTGAAGTTTGTGCATGATACACATCAACAACGTCACACATTTGTACTACAAGTCAAACATTCACCTGTCAACACTTGGTGTTATATCAAATATATATTAGATGATTATCTTAGCTGTTTTATAACAACCAACTACGAACAAAGACGACAGCATGGAGGGTAATTATGACGTATTTGAACAAAATATACCACGTGACACGGAAATATGTAAATTGACCATGGTCAATGCACGAACTTGATGGATGCATATAAATATGACTTCATAAATACGTGATACCATTGTACAAGCATAATAATGGTGCAGCATGTTTGCTGCAACTGTAAGTATCAAGACCCTCATTTTATTGATGAAATGCAACTAAAGAAAGTTGTCTTGGGAAGAAGATGAAAATTAAAAACATTATTTGTAAAGAATAATGTCCGATCATTACTACACAATACCCAATCATAATTCCGGTAAACGGAAATAATCGGTAAATAAAAAATAATTCTTTTATTTAGACACAAAAATATAATATACTTGAAGGTATTACTAGTATTTTATGAGTACAATTTCTAGTATTTGCGAAAGACGGAAAAGACACATGGTTGTCACACCGAGCACAACGCAGGAAAGTGAAATTGCAGTTTTGACAAACTCAGTGAACAGCTACAATTATATAAAATAAACAATCAATTCATCATGTATATTTCAAATTATAAGCGATATTTCTTTCAAACTGAAATGAACGAGGAACATGCATATAATTAGTATGTATCAAGAATGGAGACAATGACATTAATACAATTATAACATGGAACTACGAATATCGTCTCATAACTGAATCGCCCTTGAAAATCAAGACCTAATTTAGTATCACTATTATTTAGGTGATTATTAAACAAAAGAATGTCGATTTCACGCCTAATTATCGGCGACGCATCATCATCGAATACAATATTGGGTTAGGCAAACCACTTAGTACAGTACCATGCGCTATCACATTTGGGTTTAGCGTTTTCTTTTTTTCAAAATATATGATAAAATATTGCTGTCACTCTAGTCAAGTTTGTTATTGGTTTCATTATTAATGCCTAGTAATTTATTTAAATATTTACACATCGATTAGACAGTATGTTGTGTCTTTAAACGTTAATACAGATTATGACACCACAAACGTGACGTAATCCTACTTGAGACACATGTACGTGTTCAGTATACCGTGAGAATTAATCGATAATCTGATCCCACTAACTCGTCAAATTAAAGTTATAGCATAGTTTGGTAATACTGTTAAACAGAAATAAACTATCGATACAACTGGTCATGCACAATAATGGATGTACATTTCTATATATTTAAAACATTATTTTATATTCATTTCACGATACCCTACATTTTGTATGATGTACATTTGTATATTATTTCTCGTACATAATTGTTATTTCGATTACTCCACGAAATCGTCACTGACACTTAGATGATTAGGTCAATTGGTTGATCTCCATATAAGACTTGAACGCGATTTGTTAATAGATAACATGAATAGATCAGATGTAGTTCGAAGCAATGTGCCGACCGGCGACTGGAATTATAGGCGGTGAAAGCATATACTTATATCGGTTTAGATTATCTATGTCGTTCATCCGAATAAAAGACCTATCTGAAAATAAAGCAGTCTAACCAAATACCAAACCGTTGGAACGAACACCAGACTGCCCATCTGACTAACAAAACCGAAATGTTGCTTTCTGATAATTTCTGAAAAATTCAAATACCTGCTGAGTTTGAAAATGTTTGAAAGTATATGGCATATTGGCTGACACATTATAAAATGTTTGTATTCCACTATGGGGTGAGACACATACAAGCTATCTTGTTATGTTTTTTTCAAAACAAAACAAGATATTATATTCTACAGTGGCGGAGTTAGCACACTAATCACGCAAGTATGCACAGTTTATCTTACTCGGGTGATGAATATAAAACACTTTCCAGTACAACGAGCATAGAACCTTAACTGTATCAAAGAAAAATACACTTTAAGGGGGTGGAACAGACATAATGACTTGGAAGACTGTTTTGTTACTGTTCAGTTTCAGTATACGGGTGTCAGAGTAATTAGACCGTCACAAACTAACATTGAATTAGGACGTAATGAGGTATCTATTCACTGGTAATTAGCTGTTAATTAGTGTGTTTTTCCAAGCACCTAATACATGTTTTTTCGTTGCTTATTGTTTTCTGCTATTTTGTTGTTGTTGTTGACAATTCACTGATGAGTTTATTGTTCAGAGCGCCACGTGATACAAATAAACAAAACGTAATGAGTTCCGTAGCAACGCGTGTATCACGTGACATGCGGTTTACATGTATATCGATGTGTCTCAAATGACGTGTACTGCATATTCCTTTTAGATGTAGATATAATGTCCCATAGTTTGAATTAGGTATTGTATATGTGTACTGTTAGTAATATATCTGACGTTCCGACGAAACTAAATAATGCTTTCCATGATGTCGCGCTCGATGAAGTGTTACCCAAGACAACAAACCTAAAACAAACTAAAGAAATATAATGATTACGACTAAGACACATTTACACCGCGACTATGAAACCAATATCACTGTATTTTATCAGATACATATATATATATATATATATATTCTAATAAGATGTTATCCAGATCAGAGGTCAAAAGAAATCTTGCGTAGATTCTAGGCAGGAATGTATAATTGGAGGCTTTGATCTAATAAAAAAAATCTAGTACTTTCGATAACTTTGTAGAATCTACATGGATAGTGGCCGTGATACCGGGTGAAACATACGCAAAACAGTGAGGTAAAAGGTGGGAGATCGATTTGACAAATTCAACGCACATCAACAATTATGTACATCTATATGATGTATATTTCAAATCGTGTGCGACATTTCTCGACTCATTACTCTCGTTAAGTGGAAATAAACGAGTAAACATGCATATATTATAACCATATTATGCAAAGTGATAACAAATGCATAGAACTGCGAAGCTCGTGTAACAATCGCCCTGGGAAATCAGGAACTAAATTTAACATTACTATTAGGTGATTATTGAACAAAAGAATGTCAATTTCACATCTAATTATCGGTGATTAGGTACGTAATCACCCAATTACCATACTAAGTTAAGCGAATTAATTAGTAAATAACGTGGTGTTTCATCATTTGGAAATTGATTTGCAAAATCTATGATGTCGAATTAAATGCTCATTTTACTCAAATGTTGTATGCTAAAAGTATTTAATTATTTTATTCTTGATCACTAACGGTAATGAAACAATGTGGCATTGTTAACCGTGTCCTAGATTATGACACCCAGTATGTGGCGTAATCCGACTTGAGTCACAATTCGTGAGAAGTAGTCGATAATCTGATCCAATGCCTGAATGGTTTCACCATGGAACTACAAACCCATGGTTTCACCGACTCATCAAATTGAATTCGTGTTGGTGTTCTTCGCCCAAATCGCACGGTTTTTCAAATACAACTTTACTACCCCCCCCCCCGACGAACGTGGGTTGCTAGCTGAATACACACTACTTGTCTGGTGAAGATTATTTACGTCTGAATGTTAGCATTAACCTCTATATTTATTGTTGCGGTGTGTTTGTGACATAATGTTTGAACATGTCGTGCAATACAAATCTTAATCCTACTTAGGACATATGTTTATGTAATCCCATTCTTTGCACACACGGTTTCACTGACCTGCTAAATTCAAATATGAACTACTTCAACTATATTCGGAGCAATAATAATAATAATAATAATAATAATAATAATAATAATAATAATAATAATAATAATAATAATAATAATAATAATAATAATAATAATAATAATAATATTGAATAATATGAAATATTGAGATTTGTGAATGCAAATAGACATCACATTTATGCCCGAACATCCTAGTAAGCGCTGTGCTTAACCAGGAATTCGATGTAATGTACAATGACCGATGTATTTAAAATACTGGCGAAAAAGCAATTGTGTTGCATAACTATTGTACTTGGGAATAGCAAGTTTATTGTTAGTGTAAAGTGTCACTTAATGGGATGTTAATCCCTTGGGAAGTCATTTAGTGAATATATATTGTTAGACGAACTAATTAGCACACACATGTTACAGATTGAATCGAATGTAATCTTTCAATTAAATAAGATTACATCAATTTATCAGTCTTGAAATCTAATCTACAATTGGATTACAACACCGACGTGTCAGCTACGAGTAATCACACTCGTCCATGCTAAAATAACCAGATTCCACAAAGTCACATTGCTTACTGGTACCTTGCTCGAGAATTGCCTGTAACGCGAGTATGATTGGTTGAGAATTCTACGTGATTTGTATTGGGAATTGGTTTAATTTTCACTTACTATAAAAGACTATCGACAATCGATTCAATCAGATAGTCAAGATAATTTTTCTGCAAAATATTATTTTTCTACGCCATTAATCGATTGAAAATGATGATTATGACATCTTTTTGAAATTTTTGTGAATTATATTATTATGAATTGCATTATAGGGCATACAGGTTGAAACGTGATAAACGTTTGTATTTCTACGCTGTAATCAAGGTTAAATTTCGGAATAGTGGTGACCGTGCTAGTCCCATACCATGTATTGTTTGAATAGTGGTGACCGTGCTAGTCCCATACCATGTAGTGTTTGAATAGTGGTGACCGTGCTAGTCCCATACCATGTATTGTTTGAATAGTGGTGACCGTGCTAGTCCCATACCATGTATTGTTTGAATAGTGGTGACCGTGCTAGTCCCATACCATGTATTGTTTGAATAGTGGTGACCGTGCTAGTCCCATACCATGTATTGTTTGAATAGTGGTGACCGTGCTAGTCCCATACCATGTATTGTTTGAATAGTGGTGACCGTGCTAGTCCCATACCATGTATTGTTTGAATAGTGGTGACCGTGCTAGTCCCATACCATGTATTGTTTGAATAGTGGTGACCGTGCTAGTCCCATACCATGTAGTGTTTGTACGATCACGATGAACACCAAACACTGCCTCGTACAACAGGCAGAGACATTTCACTGTATGAAATACGAAAAGGGTCTTAAGAAGAGTGAAACAGAAATAATGTCTTCGAAGGTTGTTTTGTTAATGTTTAAATACTACACCAGTTTTACTATACGATTACGAGTGAGAGTATTTAGACCGTCACAAACTAACATTGGATGTTAACTTAATGACGTGTCTATTCACTAGTAATTAGTTGTTAATTTGTATATTTTTCAGTAGGTTCACGGGTTTTCATTGCTGAATGCTTCTAGCAATGTTTTCGTTGCTGTTTTTGTTGACAATTCACTGATGATTGCATTGTACCAAGCGCCACGTGATGTGAATAACAATTGAGTAGTGAGCTACGTGACAACGAACAAACAATCGTGTGTATCACGTGACGTGTATTTGCTTTCCTCAGCGAACATCAATTCGAGATATTTGGTCAAGTTTATGCATGAAAAATTATCAAAACAGCAGTAGTATTTTTTTTCATAATTTATCTACATTCGAATTATCAGATCTATTCAATATGAAATTATCATATACAAATGGCATACGACGTCATAGACATGAGAATAATAATAGTATAAGTTTTATTGATTAGATAAAAATGACGAACTTCGTGGCGAAAGGAGTAACAATTAAAAACAATTAAAACAATATTTCAAATATGCCCATCTTGAATTTTAAGGTATAAGGTTACAGTTTACTGTCTCACGTTGGGAGAGGGTGAACGGATTCGAAACCGTGCGAGCCGACGATGATACGTCCAGGCCCAGGAAATTTGTATTGAATTAAACGGATACTGGTTGCTAGAGCGAATACAATTTTTAAAAAAACATTTGAATAATTCTGGCGTTGTTTTCAGAATGTAGTGTCTGCTGATATTTTTTTTCTTGGAGCAATAAACCTAGCAGTAACATAGCAGCTGTTTGTAGAAGACAGGTGTAGTGGACTATAATTTACGCCATCCGCTCGGCGTCGGAATCGACGCATCTCACTCATTACAAAGCCAAATTTAACTCGACGCCAAGTAGTTTCTCCAAACTTGTCGCTGTGTTTTTGTTTCATGGTCGTCGTTGGAAATTAATACCATATTAGTAACATCATTTATTGACTCGAATGTGACTATGAAACTTCTAAATATGAAGGAGTTGCCATACAACTTTATTTGACAATTTGGTTAATTAACCGTTTTTTTCTTCAAACAAATCAATCCTGTCTTACTCTGTTACTAATGACACAGTATGTTATAGTCCAGTCAATTTACTGCTATTTTAGGCCCAACCCACAACAAATTGCAATAAACACAAAACATGGTGGGAAATGTTGTAGTTAACCTCCTATAAGACATACTAAAAGTCCCATAAAATCCAGGGAGTGGAAAAGGTGTAAAATTGACCTCAAAAATCACTAAAAACGGGTATTTTTCGTAAATTTTTACAGTAATTGATATGATATTTCCATTGTTTTCAGTAAACCTTATACATTTTTTATGTAATTTTGTCGGTATTAAAGGCAACTCCAATACAAATACATGTTTGTGTTTGTCTATTATGTTAACAGAGACAAATTTAGACTAAAAATGTAGATTTTTATACCAAAAAATGTGATTTTTCAGTCAAAAGACAACTCGTTTTTCTGTAATAATTTTTCTCTCAGTATCACTTTTGTTATAATGAAATGAATGTAAATGTGAGTAAAGGAATCACAAACTTTAGTTTTTTAACATGTAAATAGAGAGATTGATTTGTGAACATGTACATAAACTGCACAAATTTCAAAACAAATTTTATTCGAAAGTAAGGTCATTTGGAACAATTTCTACTGAATTATCACAGTTGTAGCCATGACATACACCACATGCAGGGGAACATGCAAGACTATGTTTTCTACAGCTACATCTCATACTATTACAGTCTGTTTTACAGTTACATCTTATAACGTTCAACAGAGATTCTGGTGCATATGGCAAATCCGTGCATGTTGGCGTCATTTGCATATTGAGCACACTCCATCCCCAGTCTCTTGGATGCATTTGCATGTCCAAACCTCTCCATTGTTGTACTTGGTAATATACACGTAGGCTGTGGTATTTAGCAGCTGCCGAAGTTGGGGGTAATGTACGTGGCTTTACAAAAAACACACTGGTTGATACTTTTTTGCAAAATATGCTATATCTTAGTGTATCAAGGGTATCTCCTAGCTGTGCTTTATATATGCAGACCAGCGCCTTTTCCCCAGCATATTGAATTTCATTCTTTGATGAGCCATGTTTTGTAAAAATATTAGCCTGTTGCCTAAAATAATCACTGCTTTGAAAAGCTTTGAGTGACGCACCTTTACCAATTCCAAACAGAGTAGATGTTGTGTCACATCCTAGTATAGCATGAATGAACAAAATTTTGTCACACACAGCAGCACCTAGTGCACATTTAACTAAATTTATGTCCCATATCTTTAACTTGTTACGTGAAGTAGTTTGTTTGTGTTCAGATCTAAAATAGATCTTGTGGGCATTAATATTTGCATGGTACAACAAAAGAACCAGAAGATCTGTATCTTCGCCTACTAGAACATTGTCCATAATCTCAGATGATGTTATTGCTGTTTGTGCTATTAATAAATCAGCATCACCTTTTGCATGATGTACGTCACATCCAGCTAATTGCAGTTTTTCACCTAGCATGTTGATAAATCTCTGCTTGTTTTCTTTATTAGCAATAAATAATTCCTTCTTGACAGTAAGAATCATGCTCTCTGTAAATTTAACTACAGTACCAGACCATCCCCCAGTTCGTCTTTGATGAGTAGTGTCTTTTGTGGTAGGACCATCCTCATAACCATCAAAGACAACAATTGCCTTACCATATTTATGCTGTACATATCTCACATATACATCACATATTTGAGTATAAGACATACCACGCTTCCAAGGAACTCGTTGCAGTAATGAACTACCATCAAGAACAAATTGTACTGGTGCACCAACTTCAGAACTTTCTTTATCGCTAAGTTGTTTCCAGATGGCATCTGCCAACACTGGCTTGTTAGCCTGTCTCATTAGACCTGATGATTCAAAAAGAGATGGTGGACTAGTGCACAACTCGTACTTGAAAAGAGATGAGCTTTCCATAGTTCCTTCTGCGACAGTAATTAATCGTTGAAACAATAGGTGGAAATCTATATTAACTGTCTCTCCATCTAATTTGATCATTTGCTTTGCATCCAAGGTTACAGCCTGGTCTTTCTTTTTGAAGACATACTCTTGGACATGTTTATTGGTCATTTGTTCTAGGATCTTTTAACCTAATTGACATGATGCATCCACATTTACATGCTTATCTGCAGTAACACCAGTGGAATTACTGCGGAGTGCATCATCTTAACTGAAGGGATTTCTTTCTTCCAGGAAGTTGAGAATAATTTTAGTGTCACGAATGTCTCTTTCTATTCTGGCCGACTGTGTCTCTTTGTGCTGTTCACTTGTGCAAAACTCTAAACCGGTCACTTCTTGCATTGCATTGTTAATGTCTGCTGTATATGGCATTGACAACAACCATACAAGCCTTTGCGTTTCCAATAAACCCCTGCCACGTGTCAATCCACCCGTAGTCTTGATACTACGCATAAAAATCTGCTCTATTACTAAATCAGATGACAGTCCAGCCCAGAAACGATCAGTGCGCCGTATCACATGGTGACCATTCTTGAATGCAGCAAAAACAGATGGATGCTCATTTTCTAGGTTATTCATCTGCTGAATGTATATTCTTCCATATTTAGTGTATAAATTGTGCCCGGCAGCTGCCATATATGGTAACATTGACGTGATACTTAGTAGATGAAGTGTCCAATTACCAATATGCTCTGCCTTAATAAATTTGCACAAAATATCTAACATATCCATATATTGAAACCATAGACATGCAGTACGAGATTGTCTCAAAGATGATTTTTCTTTTTCAATTTTATCAACAAGATGTTTGAGAATATCTGAGGAGCAACATTCCTCCACTGAAACTTCCTTCTTTATCAATTTATCAAGAAGTCTTTGCAGTTCTGAAACATAATCTATTGGTTGTATTCCTGTTTGTGTACAAGTTCTTTCAATGCTGTCACTTGTCTGTTCATTATGATAATTATGTTCTTGTACATCAACAACAGCATCAGTACAACCTGTAACTTCTCTCTCTCCATCTTTCTCGCCATCGTCAGCATGAGAAGGTAGTGGTAAGTTGTAAGCTTTTGACATTAACAATGCATACAATGCAGACAGAACCAGAAGATGACCACGAACTGCACGCGAAACTGCTTTTCCACTGATCATATGGCTTACAGCATTATCTGCGTACACAAATTCCAAAACGTCTACAAGGCCAGATCCTTTCATTAGGTGGTCAATACAGCCTAGAAAGCTCATCTCAGTGTGAAATGGCCCAAGTCTCAATACCAATCATCGGATATCACTTTCGGTTGGTTCATCATGCAGAATACACATGGCTTTCCACCAGAGTGGTTGGTCAAAAGTCAGAACAGACGTTATATCATACTTCCTTGCATGTGATGCCACAAAGCACAGTGTTGAGTAAGCACATGATACATCAATTGGGTTCATGTCTATCATTGGTAGAAAAACAACAGAAGACTTCCCAGGGAGATTGCTTTGGTGGATCATTTGCATAATACCTGACCAGCCTGGCCCCTCAGGCTTAAGTAACCAGGATGCTTTCCACAAAACATCAACCTCGGCTGTTAGATCTGTCATTTCCGGGCAGGGTAACTCACTGTAAACTAAGGGCCCTCTAAAACTCTCATTTGGTTGTTTATAAAAATGAACATTGATACGTCCAACAGCTGCTATTTCTTCTGAAGTAACACTTTGGTTTCTTGGGACATGAAATTCTATATTTGCACTACGTGGAGTAATTCCATGGAATGTGTTCATCCCATCAATGGTCCTTATGTTGTGGTCAACATTATCTGCGACATATTGTCCAAACTCTCCGGAAACAAAACCAGGAATACTTACACCCTTAACAAGTGCTGCACTGCGTTCATAATTTTTAACTTCTGCATATGAAGAACAAAACCCGTGCTGATGCAAAGAGTCAATCAAGAATCTAGAGCCAAAATGATGGTGCATTTGCACTGCAAGTCCTATCTGCAATGGAGAAATTATAGCTCTAGGTCTTGCAGCCTGCATAATTGCATGTCCAATAGACGCAATTTTTAAGTTCTTGTCCTTACCACTAAATATGGTATCTAACAGCAACTTGAGAGATGTAGGTAAACATGTTAGACCTGTTTCAATGGATGACATTTCATTGCTACCTGGATACACATCATTTCTGGTGACATGACACAGGCTTTTATGTCATTTCTCACAATCTTTGCAGCAGCAGTAACAAGTCTCAATTTTTCTATCTCTGGATCTTCTTTTTCAGGGGTGTAGTAAAAATCGTGAAGAATGTGTTAGGCTGTTTGTCGTAATGTCACGATATCCGCTCGGCCATCTTCACCAAAGCATTCTTGTATTTTCTTCTTCATGTAGAATGCGCTATATGGATCGTAATCTGATTCCTGAAGAAACTCTTCCATCTTGTTTGTTAGATCTTGTATAGTGAGTTGTTCTTCGTCATTCTCTTTAAAATAGCGGACAACTTCGTCAAAGGCATGTGACCTTTCAACATTTTCTGGTCTACCAAATTTAATCTTCTTAGATGGCTCACTATCCGAACAGACAACATAGCAGCGTGGAATTCCTTTCCTTGTTCTAAAATTAACATTGCATTGATTATGATACAGGGCATCAGCAGCATGAAGATCAATTATACTAAGAAGTCTTGCATGTACTTGCCTTGCCCATTCATCATCTCTCTCTCTGCATATCTTCTCTACAGAATCACGGAAAGCAACTGTTCTAACCTGAATAAGCTCATACTTTTTTTTCCTCCCTACATATCTATCTGAGTGGCCACAGAAAAAGCATTCACTTCTAAAGCTGAATTGTTTATCCTGCGATCGTAAAGTGGGTTGTTGAATTTCGTTATCAGTGGAGCAAGACGCCCTTTTTTGGGCAGCTACTATATTGTATGGCCGTGTATAGTTCTTACGACATGATTTGTGCACAGATTGGCCTGCCTCTACAAAAATGTCATCGCCACGTTCTGAACTTGCTCGATTAAAGCCATCTGCTCCCTTTACACATAATGTCACAATGTCACTTTTTCCTGAAACTGGCTTGCTACAAATTGCACAGCTATCCATTATTGTCCTTAAATCAGTAATTGCAATCCTGAAATATTGGAAAAGTAATATTGAATTAAAATTTCTGCTAATATTTCACCTACCAGTATAATTTGTTTGAAGGTATATTTAAGGATAAGAATTTTTCAACAATTAAACACAATTACATTTGTAATGAGGGGTGCCAAAACTAGAAGCATTCAATTAAACTAAAAACAAAATACCTTAGCATGTGATAATAAATCCTGACTAAAGAATATACCTACTTTTAACTAAATAAACTGCAGGTCTTAGTCAATAAATATTAGATTCTATCTACTGTTCGTTGAATAAATTCTGGTCTTTGAAAGCAATTTTTACTTCTTAATACTGCCTATATTTAATATTAAAGGAGAAGCAAGTCATTAGAAAGTTTTTAAAATGCATATATTAATAGGCCAAACATTTCTTTTTGACTGGCCATGAGGTTGATACTATATTCTATTTTTCTCCGAGAGGCAGACACCCACAGCAGCCTAATAGGCCGTTTTGTGGGTGACTGTCTGTTCCGAGGGAATAGACATATGATACTGCCCGAATAATGGTCACTCAGTATGTGTTGTTATAACATACCGCCGTTTGCTTTGCTCACATGGCTTGTATTCGCCGCCATTATGAATTACCGAGTGCACGCATGCGCAACATTACGTCATATGTGAGAGGTATTCAGCAGAATCGGAAATGTCCCTTGGAGTGAAGTCATTATCAAGCAATAGTTCATCTAGTCGGGAGATAGCGCTATATTATCAAATAGCATTTGCCAGCGTATGAGCCAATCACTGCACATAATCTGAACATCGTATGTGATAATCTAGTTAAAACTAGTTTTATCATAATAATATGCAAAGAAACCAGTGGGTACTGTTTTTTTATTCACATGCCCAGAATACAGTAATAATTAAATCCAATTACATCACCTTCGTAGCAATTCCGTGACTGGCATAAGAAAAGTTAGTTGAAATTGCAAATGTCACAGCTAATGTCCATTTAAGAAACATTTAAATTAATTTTAATGTGAAGCAATAAGAATCATGTTTAGATACGCAGCTTTGACAGTATAATGTGCTTATTCTATGAAGTATCTATCAACTACTTTGATTTATAAGATTTAATCTCAAAAACTATTTTTTACCAAAAAATGCTTTTTTCAAGGAAATTAGAGGTCAAATTTAGACATGATCCACTCTTGGGATTTTATGGGACATTCAGTATGTTATACAGCATGTAAAATGCTATACAACGCACTAGGTCTCATTTTTATTGCAATTTGTTGTAGGTCATGTCACATATTGACTGGACTATTATTATAAATAACCGTATTACAGATTATGTCACCTCATTAGTGACGTAATCCTAGCTAAACATATCGTGAGAAATATATATATATTCTTGACACACACACGAATAGTTTCACGATGGTACTTTCATTTCCATTAATTTTGTTATTTATATTTGTATTGTATATCATTTTAAAAAAATATTATAGCGAAAATAATTTTGAAAACGTGACCAAATAAGAAGGTTGCAATCTAATGCAAAATAATAACTGTTTTTATTAGTACAAACATTTGACATTGACAAGTTGGAGAACATGTGGCTGGCTTTTTTATGATCGTGAAAGTCTCGAGCGAGCGCCCTCTTTGTTAAGAATATCTCTGACTGACCGGTGCAATCACTGACGTAGCAAGCTTTACAATACGTTCGGTAAAAATATGTTTGATAATGGAGAAACCATTATAATTACAATTTTATAATGCGAGTGTATATAATGAGATGACTTAATTTCATATTAGTCATGGGAAATGAACACCCCGATTAGCTAGCTGATTATTTAAGTGATTGTTAAACGTCAGAACAAAAGAATGACGATTTCGCACAAGATTAGCAGCGAATTGCTACAACGACACCAGATTACATATTAGGTTATGCGAATTAGCATATAGTATGTTTTGGGGTCATTAAAAATTTGAGTTACATGAGTCATTTTTTTAACTATGTCGAATATCGAAATTTACATATGTATTAGTCATTTTAGTTGTCATATATATTCTAATCAGTATAAATAATCAGATATTATAGCTAAATGTGTAACATATTATGACACGTGTCTTAATTTAATTTGAGACACATGTCGTGAGAAGTAATCGATAATCCGGTCACATGCTTGAATGAGTTTACTTACTCATCAAATTGAATTCACATTTGTGTTCTTCGTCCGAACTTGATTACGGCTTTACTGCCTCTAACGAACCGGGTGCTGTCCGAATAAACGGGCTCTGTTTGATAAACCGGGTGCTGTCCGAATAAACGGTTACGTCTGAATGATTAAGCATTTATCATGTTCAAGATGGCGTTCAATATATAAAAATTATACTTTAGGCGTCTATGCTGAATTTGTTCTAGATCAAATTTATCAGGAAAGTTCATATTTAAGAACATTTCTAGATTCAAGAATTGACAACACGACGATCGTCGGTTTCGCGAGCGCGGTGTAAACATACTTCCCCGCGAACCCATGTGGGATTCCACCCGAGAGGTCACGTATTTTACCTCGATGAAATCCATGAACCTGATTGGTGGCGTCTCTAAAGCATACACTCAATCAGAGTTGCCGAAACATGTTACAACTGGTCATAAACAAAATATAGCGTTGTATATCCGATCGCGAAGAATCGCAGATAATTTTTTGGGGGCAGCCTATCAACAGTCTCCACTTGCCAGGATTGTTTTCAGTATGTGGTCTGGTATTGAACAACAACTACAGTTAGTTAGTCGATCTATTTATGTGGACAATCACTTGATTTGGTTATAATGCGCCCCCCACCCTGTGCAAAATTTTGTGCTGCCGCCTCTGTCGTGGTTGTAGCCGTTGGTAAAATAAAATCTGTGCATGCGTGTGACCATAGTCTGAAAAATAATAACAATAGTCTTTATTGAAGTCATATTCTAAAAATGAGCATAGATCAAAAGTACAATAAAGCATGGTTTGTCATTCCATGACAAAAACAAACAGAAGAAAACAAATAGTCGATTCGATAGCACTTCTGCTATGGTGTTCTTGCTTCCAACTAAATTGCGCCAATGAAGTAGTTTGACTGCCAGGTCAGTCAACATTTCCGTCGTCGTGCTTTCCTGTTGTTGCTATGCTATGAAGTAAATGAAAGCTGTCAGTGTACATTCGACGGCAGTCATGTCATGCCAATTTATGTGTGCTTTAAATTATTCAAGAATACTTTGAGGTTATATTATCCGAGAGTTGTATTAATCACATGTGGAACAACTTTCGAAGAAGAGTTTCTGGTATTTCTGCTATCGAAACTTTAGACTTTTTCACACTTTATACTACCATACCACATAAAGAACTGACAATACTTTTGAAAGATATTAACCGTGACCATCAAGCCTTTTTTCTTTAATTTTTTCTACTATAGACTTTCCAACTCTGCTAAAGGTCGGTGGTCGTGCCGCATTGCGCGGCATGTATTGGAATTTCATATACACAAATATTGTATATGTGTTGTGCACGTCGCTATGAGTCCCAAGTCGATCGGGACGCGGTGCGACGATCACCACCCTTTAACCCTTTAACCAGCGGCAGGGATGTCGTCTACGCAAGATAGTTGGAAAATAAGTCACATGCAAACAGCAGGCTCGAGTGGGTTCAATTGAATGTTCGCTTATTTTGAAGATCGGGTGAGTCGATATTCAATCAGAGCAAGACAGTCTTGAGTGTTTTGTTTGTTTTGAGGTAGTATACACACCCACCCACTTGTTATAGTATTGCAAGACTCCAAACAACACTTCCTGCTGACCTGTGTTCAAAACTGTTGGTGTTGACATAGAAAGTAAAGTAAGCAAATAACACCGAATAAACGGCAAGGTAAATACTACGTCAAATCAAAGTAAACACATACTGCATGCGTGCACAGTCCCTCTGATGCGTGATTCGAACAGGCGTGTCGAGGAATCGGAAGTCAAGACATTTAAAGAGGGAGATAAGGGGGTAGCTGGTACAGTTTTACGGGAAATAAAAAGGGCTTTTTACAATTTACAAGGAAAAAAGACGTTTTTACAGTTTACGGTGAAAATTGAATTTTGCAGTGAATTGTGTCATCTAGTCGTTTTACAGTTCCGTTCGAAAATGTAATTTCCCTGGATTATTCTTTACGACTTTTTCCATTTGGATGTAAATTCTTGAACGTACCGAGAAAAATAACACTTTTTTACGGTGTACGAAAAAATATTTAATTGATTACGTTGTACGTCTAGCCTGTGGTTACAGAATTACAGAATTTATTTTTTCAATTTACGTTGTACGAAAATATTGCAATTACGTTGAACGAAAATAACCTTTGCCTCCATTAAATAAGCTTTTTAGAAATAAAGACCTTCAATGTAGAGTCTAAAATTACGGGAATGACTTTTAATGGCAAACACTTGCCTGTGGTGCGCGGTAACACATACTAGTAGTATCATTGAGGTGTCCTCACCTCATTGTGACTGGTATATGATAGAGCTCCCCCATGAAGATCCGTCGCATGTTAGAAACTGCAGATACTACAGGGGCGGATACAGGATTTTTTATGGGGGTTCCAAACTTTAAAATCACCAGACTAAGTTAATGATTTTTTTACATTATACAAAAACAAATTGAATAAATTTTTCAACGGGGGGTCCGGACCCCAAGAACCCCCCCCCCCTAGATCTGCCACTGTACTAGCTGGCCATTGCTCACGAAGGATTCCACCACTCCAAAGTGATTTTTTTGGGTACTGTAACAAAATGACCTAGACTGCCCTGAAATTATTAGTAATTGTATGGTTGTGCTAAACAAGGGACGTGGTTGTGATTATTCCTCATCTCATGATCAGCATCACAGGCTTAGAAACGATATTTGGCGAGAACTGTCGCCATGCACATGATGTTGTCTCGTTGTCTCATGGGAGCGGGGCGATTTTCCCAACTGAATTTTCATCCATATTAAACAAAAAATATTTTGCAAAAACACCGTCCGGTAAAGTTGGATAATAACAAATAGCATGAGGGGCCTTGTTAGGTATGACGAAGTTTGTAGTTTTTGGGCCAGCAGACTATCGTGGCCATATTTTGCATGAAGGTTATTTTAGTTTTCTCAGGTGGGACGAATTCGATATATCTTTGTCCGACAATTTCAGAATTCTGCCTGACGACACTCCTTGTATTTTCATAGTGCAATATACACAACCATACACACATCCAAATTCTATTTAACCATTTATTAAACATTTTAAATTTAATATATCCTTATAAGTTGGTGGAAATATGCACTACTAATACTAATTGTGTCTTTCATTGGTATCCACTAATTGAGTTGCCTGGTACTATACACAAGTTTCTTGCTTTCACGCCGTTTGCACACTCTGACTTTCCCTATTATCATTATCATTATGCAAAAAATACCATGCTTATCAATGACATGTTTATTCATTTTACACTGAACTGGTCTTACTATAAGTAGTTAAATATAAATTACCATCCAGGTCATTATTTAAAAAAATTACAATGTTTTCAGTGTAGATACAGCACTATTGGTTTATTATAAAAATCGTAAAGATTGTGATATGTTAATTTTGGCTTTAATTTTGTAAATTTTGCTGTATTTTATGTTCTTGTACCTATTAGTTATTCATGAAATCACAACGTCTTTGATCAACATTATAAAACAAACACTTTGAAGTATTTTACACGAAAACAAAATATTTGTATTGACTCTTATATTGACTCATGCGTATATTTGGATTGTGAACTGACTCTTACTAATGTATGAAGACTCCCGCTAAGCTAACAACATACTATGATTACTATCCAACTATTTATAACACGACTCTACTGGTAGTATTTCCTCATTTCTCACAAATACCGTATCCTACTACCTCTTCTAAAAAATCGTAGTAAATATTTCAAGGTCTTTAAAATGGCGTGCGGTTAAATTCAACTAATAAAAATTAAAGTAAAATAAAATTGCTGCATGAAAACATCCAACTCGTTTTACAACGTATCAAAACTTATTCATCGGAATAGGTGTCGAAACTCGTTAAGAGTAAAAAAAAAACACCAACGACAGTATTGAATTTAATGTAACAATAACATTGTATAATCTATTGTATTTTCTAGTAACAAAAAATGTCTTGTGAAATTCAACTACGTGAATCAGACGAATTCAAAATAACTAACATAATATAAATAGAACGGCTGTTTACAACATTACTTTTTAAACAATATCCAGGTGATTATCTTTTAATCTAATTAATAATAATGATGATAAAATGAGATTGGCCTAACAGTGGTAAATCCTATATGTTTATCTAACGGTAAATCACCATCGTTAATATAATGTTTTTCTCTTATAATTATATGAAACAGATATAACTTTTTAACAAAACTGTAAAAAAACAGATAAATACTAAAAAGACTGAAATATATTATATAAAGAAATAGAATCATATTTTAATAAGATTTATTTTGATCATTAATCAACTTAGATTATGCCCGTTATTCAAAATCTCATTAGAACTTGTAAATACAATTGACATACAATGCCCGACGTTACCCAAACGAGGGCATTATTTGAGTTAGAACCAATAGGTACTATAAACGTTGTTGCTCAAACGACGTCTCATTCATGATATGGTCACGGTGGCAAGGAAGTGTATCGGGGCCAACCGATTTATCTCTTTTTGAGCAGGAAGTAACACATTCTCGATCGATTTCTGTGTTGTTATTTTCCTGTTTAGAGTATCAGATGACCAGTTTACAATTTTCTCAATTTGCCGTCATCAAATTCATCGTCTCCATTAAAATCCATATTCTTTACTCGTTTAAGACAACCTTTCATTATAAAATGGCCCGCTGTCCAAACTTCCAGTCCACATTTGCTGTATTTCGCATTAAACAAACGTGTAAAACAATTCCAAGTCAGAATCGGGACTAGTTACGTGAAGAACCCGTTATATGAACAAAGTATAGGTCATGATGAAAGTAGCCACCCACCCCAACCACACACCCCCACCCCACCCCCCGTCATTAAGTTGCGTACTTGGGTATATGAAGTAAAACCGCATAATAACTTTTTCTTCTAAATATTAAGAGTAATATATTTAACCAACAGAAATTATGCCCATTTGTTCAAAAAATTAGAATACACAAAAATGCACGAAACGGGAAAAAACATAATGGCGTTAAACACTCATTTGTTGTGCATCTTCCTTCAAATTGGTTCATACAAATAATTCTGCCAACGCTGGTCGATTTCTTTGAAAACTTTTTGAAAACAAACTCATTTTTATCACTCTGGTTTATAGTTGGTTCGACATCTTGTTTGTGTCACTGTTATTAGCACATTTCCCTTTCTTTGTGCCTACAACCATAATAAATGCCTTTGTGATTAGTTTCGTACTATTGTGCCATTATTGACTTTACTTATTTACCAGATTCGCCGAATTGAATTGCCTGATCCGTAGAAACGTGACAATTGACACAATGCATGGTGAATTGGCACACATTCGTGTACACATGATTATTTCCCGAAAGTTTTTTCTATAATTATAACTAAACAATATATATGTTTCATAAGTTGACAATTCTCTCTCATTTGACTTAATATGAGAACGAGAAAAAACATCCCAACCAGCAATATTACAATGTCACGGCGCCCAAAACATTTTCTGTATTGGGATGGCGGAAGGTCACAAGAAAAACGAGCACATTCACATTCACATATCTGTTCGTATTTTTGACACCTGGATATTTGGGTACATAAAGTAACGAGCCAATATCATGGAGCTAAACAAAATGTGGCGGAAATAGAAGGGTGTATATACTCATATGTATCCAAGCATATACAAATATCCCTTTCAATACAATGCAGCAATAACGACCCCCCCCCCCCACACACACACACACACGCACACTCATCCAACCACCCACACTAACAACTTGCATCCGCCTGTGTTATACACAAATAATAAATAGGGCATTGACATTTCACAAATTAATGTCCAGCCGCACGTACGTGTGTGCGTGGTCCATTACTACACACGCAATGACATTACAACACATGATCTGATTTCCCTGACGTTTACACTAGTGTTTTATTCCATGCTCACAAAACCAAATATATGTATATATGTCACCAAAATAATTTGCGCTTAAAGGACTGTCCAAACATCCATGAGAATGGTTATTTTGAGCCATTTACAATTGAGTTTTATGGTAAAAAGTTCTCACCATATCTCAAAATTGCTTTCGTTACATGCGTAAAAATGTATATGTACTATCAGAGGTACATTACTTAGACATTCTGAAAATTACTATTATTTGTTTGTGTATAATGTTGTGACATGGAAATTGGGTGAGACTTCCTTATGCTCCCTCACCTGTAACTTTAATTTTAACCCTGCCCCTCCAGTGCCACTCTTCGGGACACGTACACGTATAGTTATTTGGAGGATTAGGGGATGACGCGGTCTTAATGAACTCTTATTTCAAAAACTATCCATTTATGCATCTTTTTGGAAATTTGACTCTAAACAAAAATTTGGTGCTGAGGAAAAAACTGAAAACTTGATGATGTGTGTCAAAATTAGTATGTCGCAGACACTTCGGAAACAAACAAATCACCTGTCTTTATTCAGTCGAATATCCATTCAGACAAATGATTCTGAGTGAGTATCTAAATATATAGAAAGCACACTGGGAAAAAACAATGATTGCGGTTGTATTATTATTATTATTATTAAGGCCTTATAAAATAACAGAATCACACGTCATAGCTGCAAAAATCTTTGTACGCGATGACCTGTGCCTTTTTATAGCCGTCTGACCCGGAAGTAATGTTAGTGTGTTATTGTTCAAAGTGATTCGAAGCATGGTGTTGGCTGGACGAGGGTTGCAAGAGTCACTGTGACTATGACTGTTATCATGAATTCTCTTATTGCTGAAGTGAAGAAAGGCAACATCGAAGGTGTGGAGTCAATATTGAAGCACTCAGACAATTGCAGTATCGTTAACTTTCAAGACACCGACAGACGGGAGACCGCACTCTTCACTGCGTGTGCCCAGGGCTTTTTAGCTATCGTGCAGTTGCTGATCTCGTTTGGCGCTAATCTTGGCTTATACACGGTATGGGGAGCTACACCTCTACACGCTGCAGCAGAAAATGGCCACGAGCAGATAGTACGGTAAGTTTTCAACTGAAACAAACTCCCCTTAAATGTCACCTTCCAGAACCGGTGTTACGCGAGATCGTTTGAATTGCTAGTTGTAGCTATAGAGGACCGCCATGGTATGCGGAACAAGGAAATAGCAAAACAAAAATCAATTGATATCGTTTTTCAGACTTAGGGCAAACCATTCTATGCCCAATGATGGACTGAAAAACAATAAATTTCTCCTTCCCCAAATCAGTGAATGATTGTCATAATATATTTACAGTTTAATATCGCGCCAAAGTCTTGTAGTATTCGCGTAGTCAAGACCTATATAATCTATACAGTTGTATAGAATTTTGACCTGAGGTCACCGAACAACTCGATATACTGTGTTAGACATTATAAACATTTTAATGCATGTGTTGTTTTTTGTATATGTTGGGGTAGAACATATATAGAAAAAAATATTTCTTACTTTATTGGTTAGAATGACCGGGTTCACATGTGGTCTTGCATTTTGTGTATTTTTTCATCATACAAAAAGTATCCGATCAGTCACACAGGCACGATGTATATACCGGATTCTGCTGTAAATTCGTTCTCGTAAAAAAATTTAATGAGCCCAAGAAATTTTCAGCAATTTTTAAAGTTGTTTTTTAAATATTTTGGCGTAATTATTCAGACATTTCAATCTTTCCTGACGCCTAAAATAGAGTTTAAGTTTTTATTCAAGAGTATGTTTTTTGTGACTAGAGTGAATGGGTAAGATTCATTTCGACAATGAGCTGTTATCACTGTAAACAATGTTAAATTATTCTTCTAATGCTCAGTTTATCTTTTGAAAACAACTATTTTTTTTATCTTAAAAAAAAATGCCGTTTTCCAATCAAAATCAAAGCCAAAAGACCGTACTACAACATTGGCAAATCTCTTCCACATCGGAAGTGGTCTAAAAACGGGGACTTATGTGTTGACTTTCATCCGTGTGTGTGTGTGTGTGTGTGTGTGCATCTCCACCTATAGCTTGGATATGCTTGATCTGATTACATTCAAACTTCACAAACGCATCGCATATCTCAGGCGACATATGCACTTTGATTCATTTCATGATCTGATTAAAGATGGCTGAATGGCGGCTATTTTAATGTGAATAATTCACCAAAACCAAATTTTTTTCTATTTCAAAACCAGATCTTGATCACGCATGAACAGTTTTTGTTTTAACTTTGTACATGGATTAAAGTTAATGGGACATTGATGCTCTCATTTTTTTAGTCCTCGTTGGGACACAGTCCGAAAACAGGGACTTATGCAATGTTTCCTCCAGCTTTGTATTTGTGGGGGGATTTTTGTCCCTTCAGATCAGAATAGAGGGGGATTTCCTATAACAAGGGGGAAATTTCTAATAAGCATAAATTTTCTTATTGAAACATTAGCAGTATTTTTTCATTATGTTCTTCATTGTTAGCAATTGTTATGTTCTGCATTTTGTGTTCTGAAATGTATGTTATTTCATTATTTGTTATTATTTTAATGTTAATAACATTCTGAACATTACCTTACAATCAGAGTAAACCTTTCTATAAATGTACCAGATTCTGCCATAAATTTGCCCTTGGCCATTAAAGTGCCTGTGAAATGGCTGCTATTTTTACGCCTAAAATTATCCATTGATACATAAATATTATTAATTTTTATGTTTCTAAGCATGAATTATTTTTTTTAAGTGAAAAAATGTGTTTTAAACTCAGTCTACAGCAACTTTATTTTTGTGTATTTTAAAACGAGGCTCCTCATTAGCTTCTCGTTTGCATACAGAAATTCCCCTTGTGACGTCAGAAGGGGAAGTCGCATGGCAGCTTGCATTGCTGATAAGTGTAAATAAGGCAAATTTCTTGTACAGTTTTCTCGTCTTTGACTAAATTGTCACTTATGTACTTGTTCGGCGAGAAAGAATGGACCATAATGAACACATAGTATAAATTTTTGTTCCATGGGGTTGAGTTAGATGCAAAATATGTCCGTTCTGGTGTAGTTGGTCACCGTGATCGTCGCCGACACCGGCGCACGTTTGTACACTGTCGCTGGACAAAATAGAATTTGACGTCGGAATTATCTCGTTATTTAGCAGGTTACTAGGCACGTCACTACATTGTTTTATTTCATCGATCGTCTGAGTAAAACTTTTCAAATTAAAATAAAAGAGAACATATTTTGACATTCTAAACATTAGACCATAGTGAAAAACGACAAATCACAGTTACTAAATAAATGACAGCCGCGTGGAAATAAATTGACATTTTGTTGAAATAGGTGAACGCGTCGGGTCACGACAAGGGCAAGTGCGTTAAAAGCAGCGTTTAATTGGATAGCAAAAATAATCGAGATCGACACACATACAGATAAATTCAGAGTGGATTCGAGTTAGCGTGATCCATGGCGTGATTGTCATAATTATAACATCTTATTAAAACTTTACTTGGTGGAAACTCATTGACAAAGCCCGGATTCTTATTTCATAAATTATTACACAGATCAAGCTGCAAGCATGGAGGCGCTCCATGCATGAAGGTAAAAAAAGAACAGAGGTGTGAATTCGACATTCAACACCAATCACCAAACAATTCAGAGACTTTTAGCCACAGTCCCTCTATAGATAGAGGGACTGTGCTTTAGCCTTCGAAAATGAAAACAATTAGCAGTGTGTAAGGCTGTGTAATTTCCTATTTGTTCGACGCTTCGTTTTTGTGTCACTGTCAAAATTATTGCTGTCTTTTTACTTAACAGGAACTAAATGGTCTCTATAAAACGATAATCAGGATTGCAAAAAAAGTCAGCTCATTTGAAACACTTGCCGGACGTCTCTCTCTCTTCTGATATCCGCCTCGGTGATCATGGGCTGGTCCGTAATCTATTTCTTTCAAAAGTGTTGTGTCAGGTTTACGTTGTCGGCGTTTCTCTTTAAACCCAGTTGTTTTTTTCATGAACGAGGACAGTTTTTCCAAAAAAAAAAAAAAAGAATCTGAGGTTAAGTGGCTTTCGTCCATTGATGTTGCACCTTCGGATCGATTAGAGACTTGTGAATACATACACTATGACTATACGTTTCACTGCAACTGCCCACAACACAACATCTAAAAACTCCCTCTCAAAAAAAAATAAAATAGACAAAAAAAAAAGAAAAAAAACGCCGACCGAAAAATGTATATATCGTTTAAAAGTATATTGAATGACCAGTGTTATTACGGCTCAGGGGTATGACTTCCTCTCACATTTTGTCATTTGGTGGCGCACTTTCAACGAGAGTCGGAAATCCGGAAACAGTCGACCATTTCAGGATAGGTGGGCATGACTACAACACAAGAAATATCCCAAATTTACTTGGATAAATCAATCATTTTCAGCAAAAAAATCAATAACTGCCCATTTCAGTGGGACACAGATCTAAAATGGGAAACGGGTGGGCATTGCACCGGCACTTTAAACGGCAATTTGGTTTTTGAAATAAAATGAGACCAAGAAATCATGTTTTATCAGCAGGTTTTTAAGGTATTTTTTTTATAAATATTTTGGCGTCATTATTCAGACATTTAAATCATTCCGTACGCTTAATATAGTCTAATTTAAATTTTACCGTAGTCATTGACTCCTATTCAAGAGTATGATTTTTATCCTGACTAGCGTGAATGGGTAAGCTTTTTTTTCGACAATGAGCTGTTATCACTGTAAACAATGTTACATTTTTCTTCAAATGCTCAGTTTATCTTTTGAAAACAACTAATTTTTTGTTTTAAAAAAAAATCATGCTGTTTTCCCATCTAAATCCAAGCCAAAAGATTGTACTACAATATCGGTAAATCTCTTCCATGTTGCGTTCAATAACATTAACATATTAAATGAGCTACGATAATTTGAGCACGTTGGCATCATCCACCATTTTGATTGGTTAATTAGCGATTTGACCTATCAGGTCAAAGAACTCTGTCCCAGGTCATAATATGGCGGATATTCTCCAGCATCAAGCATTTAATTAATATGCGACCGGAATCATTCGCTTACAATGAAACTAAGATGAAATTTATTTGTATTTCATAGCAATTCAACGAATTAATTTTTTTACGTTAATATTATCACTACTAATTAATAATCAACAATTGTACGTGCAAAATAATTAATTAAATCATGTAACAAGCAGGAAGGACATTTCTTTGTTGCTTGGCAAACTGCTTCACCCTGCCACTCTCGCACTCCGAAAACTCAATGCGGGCTATTCCAACTTACGTATGTATACCCAAAGAAGGTACTGTTTTTAAATATAGTTGGCGCGTCACAGTCCAATACACGCATAGGCTATTATTAAAAGAATTCAATGGGCAGTGAGGAAAAAGGCGATTTTCGCCCTTGGAGTATTTTTTTTTTAAAAGGGTGCACAAAGTGTAGTAGACGGGGAAACGCGCATTCTAGAGTAAATACTGCTTATGTTTTGACCTCTGTGCGTGTGTGCATGCAGTCGTCCGCACCTGTATCTTAGACATGCCTGGACCAATCACAATCAAACTTCACATATACATCATACATGATATTATACATATGCACATCAGAGCCATGTATTTGATATGCTCTGACCGTTAATGTTCAAACTTTATACATTTCTTAAACTTGATAAATAAATTTAGTAAGTAACAGCATATGATCCTCTCAATTTCAGACTCCTATGATATGGA
This sequence comes from Saccoglossus kowalevskii, assembly GCF_978046115.1. Lineage (NCBI taxonomy): Eukaryota > Metazoa > Hemichordata > Enteropneusta > Harrimaniidae > Saccoglossus > Saccoglossus kowalevskii. The sequence goes on along the minus strand of NC_140643.1, from coordinate 37,547,577 downwards.
ATAAATTTAGAGACTCTAAGGTTCTAATTAAAACTGATAGGAATATTAACAATTAAGATTAAGATTAAAAAATATGTCACCAATAATTAGAAAGCTATGTTTAATACATGTCATTTACTTTAGAAGATGTCTAATGTAAAGGCCTAACAATCTACTATACTTAAGTATAAGTTGTATTCCTAGTGTTTGAAAATGGTAATCACTATCAATACTTTCACAGTACTATTAAATTAAATGGTCATACTGAACTCAAATATATAAACATACCCATAAATCAAAATGCAAAAGCTAAAACATACCGCCGTTGTCATACGGAACCCAAAACATACCCATCACATTGCTGAACCCAAAACATACCCATCACATTGCTAAACCCAAAACATATCCATCACACTGCTAAACCCAAAACATACCCATCACATTGCTAAACCCAAAACATACCCATCACATTGCTGAACCCATCACATTGCTAAACCAAAACATACCCATCACATTGCTAAACCAAAACACACCCATCACATTGCTAAACCAAAACACACCCATCACATTGCTAACCCCAAAACATGCCCATCACATTGCTATACCCAAAACATACCCATCACATTGCTAAACCCAAAACATACCCATCACATTGCTGAACCCAAAACATATTCATCACATTGCCAAACCCAAAACATACCCATCACATTGCTAAACCAAAACACACCCATCACATTGCTAAACCAAAACATACCTATCACATTGCTAAACCCAAAACATATCCATCACACTGCTAAACCCAAAACATACCCATCACATTGCTAAACCCAAAACACACCCATCACATTGCTAAACCAAAACATACCCATCACATTGCTAAACCAAAACATACCCATCACATTGCTAAACCAAAACATACCCATTATATTGCTGAACCCAAAACATACCCATCATATTGCTGAACCCAAAACATACCCATCACAATGCTAAATCCAAAACATACCCACCACATTGCTGAATCCAAAACATACCCATTACATTGCTGAATCTAAAACATATTCATCACATTGCTAAGCCCAAAATGTACCCATCACATTGCTAAACCAAAACATACCTATCACATTGCTAAACCCAAAACATATCCATCACACTGCTAAACCCAAAACATACCCATCACATTGCTAAACCCAAAACACACCCATCACATTGCTAAACCCAAAACATACCCATCACATTGCTAAACCCAAAACACACCCATCACATTGCTAAACCAAAACATACCCATCACATTGCTAAACCAAAACATACCCATCACATTGCTAAACCAAAACATACCCATCATATTGCTGAACCCAAAACATACCCATCATATTGCTGAACCCAAAACATACCCATCACAATGCTAAATCCAAAACATACCCACCACATTGCTGAATCCAAAACATACCCATTACATTGCTGAATCTAAAACATATTCATCACATTGCTAAGCCCAAAATGTACCCATCACATTGCTAAACCAAAACATACCTATCACATTGCTAAACCCAAAACATATCCATCACACTGCTAAACCCAAAACATACCCATCACACTGCTAAACCCAAAACATACCCATCACATTGCTAAACCCAAAACACACCCATCACATTGCTAAACCAAAACATACCCATCACATTGCTAAACCAAAACATACCCATCACATTGCTAAACCAAAACATACCCATCATATTGCTGAACCCAAAACATACCCATCATATTGCTGAACCCAAAACATACCCATCACAATGCTAAATCCAAAACATACCCACCACATTGCTGAATCCAAAACATACCCATTACATTGCTGAATCTAAAACATATTCATCACATTGCTAAGCCCAAAATGTACCCATCACATTGCTAAACCAAAACATATCCATCACATTGCTGATCCCAAAACATACCCATCACATTGCTGAACCCAAAACATACCCATCACAATGCTAAATCCAAAACATACCCACCACATTGCTGAATCCAAAACATACCCATCACATTGCTGAACCCAAAACATATTCATCATATTGCTAAACCCAAAACATACCCATCACATTGCTGAACCCAAAACATACCCATGACATTGCTGAACCCAAAACATTTCCATTATATTGCTAAAGCCAAAACATACCCATCACATTGCTGAACCCAAAACATACCCATCATATTGCTGAACCCAAAACAAACCCATCACATTGCTGAACCCAAAACATTCCCAGTCACAGTGACTTTTGTAGCAGTGGACATTTCATTGGGATCTTTAAGACAGTGAGTCACAGTGACTTTTGTAGCAGTAAACATTTCATTGGGATCTTTAAGACAGTGAGTCACAGTGACTTTTGTAGCAGTGAAGCTGAAGTTTGTTATTTTGGTTAGGTATGTTTCTATTTTCAAATACAATTTATTTGTTCTCATTTTATTGCCATCTTTATCATTTGTGCTGTGAGGAGAATTTAAGTTTTCTTTCCATAATTAACGAGAATGAATATGTTTTCTCATTAGTCTGATTATCAAATTGTTTGAGTGTGTTTTTGAACAAATTGGCATTTTTTCTTCCTCAACCTGACTACTAACTTCTTTTTATATCAGATTTGTCTTAATTCTGACTTAAAAAGTTCTAGGTACCCATATCAAAAATGTTGAGTTGTCAGCATCTGAGACAAATCGGTGCATTAATTGGTTAAAAGCGAATGATGAAAAATGCTTGATTTGTATTCTTTCAGTTTCTGGCCTTGCTCATAGCTTAAAATTCTGATAGAAATATATAATATTTCAGTAGTTGTTTTGGAAATAGATTTACATTTAATGTAATTTTCAAATAAAAATGAACACAATGGAAATTTCATGCAAAAATGTGAGATGGAGTCAACTTTTTCCCAAGTAAAGTAAAGTGTGGAGCAATCTATTGAATACTAGTACGTAGTATTTAATGTTTAATGAAAGGAACCTAGCTTAATCCGGCATGTCATTTATATATAACGGTTGGATATAAACAGAAAAATGCACCCTCTATATAAAACTTGTTGACAATAGTTGTGTTTAGGTTACACACACAGGCCAAGATTAATTAAAACTATATTCCTAGCTGGGATTATTATACCAGGAATGTACAACTCTCTCGGCATACTAACTGATTTCTCACTAAATTAGGGATGTATACGTTTTAGTTCCGTAGTTATAAAACAGTGACAAATGCAGTATATGTATAAGGCAATGTAACTGGAATCAAGTCTTTTTTGTCTATTTGTTTCTTGACGCTGTTGGTTATACCAAAAATGACATACTAAAATGAATATAGCAGGAAATCTTTGAAATTGAAAACAAAAAAAAATAATAATTGGTCGTTGTGACATACTTGAGGGCACTAAAATCTGAGCAAACTGTTCTAGCACACACTGTATTGGTCTGTACTTAAGGTCTAACACACCTAGCTACTAGCACTACAAGAAATGGCTAATAAGCATTGGTTTTACCATATACATGTAATTAATATATACACTGGGTAATATTTTATTTTAAACTGAAAATATGCCCTTGTGCAATTATTTATAATCATTAAAAGCTAAAATTTAATGTCTTGTGAGAACAGTTCAGTAATGAAAGTGAAAGAAAAGAATAAAACTTATAATTATTTAATTATTGATGCAAATTTGAGTGGAAACGTCAAACCTGTCAACACCAGCAATATCACAAAAATGTTGTCGTGTAGAAATAAGTTTTGGGAGTGACAATTTCAATACACAATAAGATCTCAAATTGTTCACAGTGGAAATTTATTTGCTGGGGGGAGGGGGGGGGGGTGAATAATAAAAATGTGAAGATGCAAGTACCCACCAAGAATAAGGAAGTTTACTTTCAATATACACTTCCTTATAAAGGTTGCATGCTCAGTGAGTATCATGGCAATATATATTCAATACAATTTGATTGTTTTGAAATACATTACCCTACCTCTTGTCTTATAATATTAAGTCATATGACCTGAATACTTTACCAGTTTATTGCCAGAAATTCTATTGGACCTTATAGAATAATTTTGGAATGAGTTAGAGGGCCCTGCTGTATGTCCATAAACACTTGCTTGAGGGCACTCTGGCAACTAGTTAATAATTTCCCAATTTAAGGAGCCCCAGATATTTGAGTGCCAATGGACAGCAATGTTGGTCCGCGATCGTCACAACAGACAAAGCTGTGAAGTTAATGATAATAGAGTAATTTAAGTAGAAAATTTTTCTGAAACTAACGTAACCTAAAAGCAACTGGTAGTCGCATGCAGTTAAGATTAAGACATTGGCCCCAATTATACAATACATGTGTCCTAATATCTGTGGTTAATTGAGAATGTATAAACAGGTATGTAATGTTGCTAATCTGATGCAATCAAGAACTTAAGTTTCGTTCATGCGTAGTTACCCCGACTGTGACTCTGCCATCTTCTTCAACTGGGCTAATACCTGTTTCCTATTCCTGCTGGTTGTCCATTCATTTCAGTGATTTGATGATGTCTATGTTTAATGTAGACAAAAGGGTGAATCATTTCAAACAGGTCAATGTCTCCCATTTTAGGAAATCCATCAACGCAATGCACTAATAAGGCAGTCTTTCTTACTTCTAAGCATTTGTGATGCACACGTGTCATGTCTTGAGAACAGTGGGTGATTAATTTTAAATCATAGGTTAAAAATGTTGTTACCTGTTACCTATCCTCCAGATGCCTAGTGGCACATAGCGCCTCCACTGAACGTCTCCATTCTGTCCTATCAGCTGCTGCAACTCTGACTTCCGCCCATGACTTCCATCCAGCCTTGTTTCTTTCCTTCTCTACAGTGCGTCGCCAAGTTGTTTTGGGTCTACCCCGTTTCCTTTTCCCTTCTGGTGCCCATGTCAATGCTGTGTTACAGATGCTTGTGGGTTCCTCCCTTAATGTGTGCCCAATAAATTTCCATCTCCTCTTCATTACTGTAGTGCTCAATTTCTCCATCCCAGTCCTGGTTAGCAGTTCTTCATTCCTAACATGGTCTTTTAACATAGGTTAAAAATGATAATTGATAATTGTGAACGTTAAGCTTTTTATTTATCAGATTTGTACCATGAACCCCAAATCAATACCTTATACTACTGCACACTTTGCGTTATCAGCATCACCGCATGCCATATGAGATTGGCAGTGTAGGTCAGCTGCTTATCGGCGTGACTTCTGGCAAAGTAGGTAGCTGTATCCCTGCTAAATATTTGACAATGTAAGAGATTTTAGTCAATTCAGGCCAAACTGCACATAGTCACTTGTTGGTCCCACAGTGACATCTGAAACTGCAATGAAATAGTCAAATTTAAATTTGTAACGTTCTATTTGACTGCTACAATTCATGGAGCTGATCAGTATCACTCACGGCTGGATTCAATATCTCACCACAGATTCGCTAGTGTGCCATTTTTCTTCCTAGTAAGCTCCCAGCATTCCTTGCAACACTCTGTTCATAGTTCTACTCTGTGCAAACTCACTGATGACTAAGATTAACATAGAATTCACAAAGATTGTGTCTAGCATTTACATAAAATTCCTTTTTCACCCTATAAAATAATAATAAAACATAACGATTACAAATATTTTGAACCTAAATAGCTATCGATAAAAACATCTCAAGTACAAAGTAATTTTACGGTGTTTCAGACAGCTTAAGGGTGGCATGTCGTAAATACTTCTCTCTTGCTGTTATTTCCTTGTTTTCAATCTTCCTCCTTTTATGGACACTAATAAATCGCTACCAGTACGTTAGGTCATGTATTCGACCTAATAAATAGCGTGAAAATGTTATCTAAATTTGTTTGTTCTAAAAGTCTTACATAATTAATTGATTGCACTAAACAGATTTTTGTCCAGTACATATTAACTATTGAGGGAAAAACAGCCTAGAATAATGCATAACATTTTTGGAATAATATCCATCAGCAATCCGTGGCTATCTGTGGAGGTTTTCAGCAGTATGTGGTGAATTATTTTTTTACAAGAAATAAATAATATTCATCAGAATTCCCTACAAATTCATGACAACATTAAGTATTCATTTTATAACTGTTTTTTGCATCAAATAACCAGATGAACTTTTAAAAACTGTTTACCATGGAAACCAATGATAAATATGTATACAGCTCAAAACTATTTATTTTCTGTGTCTTGTGACCATATATTTTTACCAGTATCTGTATTTTGTGCACAACAGCATATAATAAAACAATATTGAAAAATTAATGAAATCTGTTTATTTGTTTCAGTGGACGCCCATTTCTTTGGTTGTGTTGTTCAAAATGCTTACTACAGCCACACATTGAGCTTTGAATAGACTGGCTGAGTATTTTTAGTTTAGTTCTCTGTCATGCAGACAAAATGGGAATGAGGACTTATGTTTTGGGTTTAGTATGTTCAAATGCGCGTACATGCTTCCAACATCATCTCAGTCCATGACATGTCTAGACCGGACCGGCTTGTTTAAAGTTGGTACCAAGACAAGTTATATTTCAATAAATACATACATACACCTTTGACTGTCTAGTGGCAGTTTATATCATTTTTCAATCTGACATAATTCACAAAATTATTGTTTAAAAAACCCATGTGTGGAGTTTATTTCCTTCCTTATGATATTTATAAGTTTCAGCATTTTTTTTTATTAATTTAAACAATTTTTCCTGCTAGCGTTCGGCAACCAGTGGCATACTTAAATATAACACCCCTCCATGTCGGCACAGAAAGCAGTTGCAACTTTTTAACAAAATCATGGAAATGGAGCCAAGAAAAATGTTGTTGACTCCATCGTAAACTTTTTTTGTGGTTACTTATATTCTTCAATATTTCTGAAAATGAACCCTAATTTTGGTGCACACATACAAAATTTTAGTCAATTTCAAATTTTTACTCAAAAAATTTGGGCATGTTTGAAGGCAGGTGCAGACTATATTGGGACTATTTGGGGAATTTTTTTGAAAAGGTTATGTGATGCAAAGATGTGATGCAAGTGTATTTGTAAATGCTATGAACGCATGGTGACTCAAAGGTGAAAATGTATGACCATCGTTGTGCAAAACCAGTTATACTAGGATCTCCTTATTTGGGTTTTCTATTTATAGATTCTTGGTTCCAATGGGTGCATCGATAAATGCACAGACTCATTATGGCGATTCACCTTTACACTTAGCAGCTTTTCGAGGACATCTAGGTGTTGTACGATATCTGGTGGAATGTGGTGCCAATGTCACCTTGAAAAATGTCAAATGGAAAACTGCAACTGAAGAAGCTACACTAGCTAATTATGTCGAAATATCAACTTACTTGAGAAGTAAACAGGGTAAGAATACATTTTGTTTTTTTTAATTCTGGATGTTATTTTCCTGTTTTCAAATTTGTTTTTAAATTGGGCAATGGTTGGAAAACTCAACAAAACACAAATGAATCTCTAGAAATTTTAGATGGCCGAATGGTGGCCATTTTTGTGCTGAAAAATCATCAAAATCGAGCATTTATGGATGGATTTTGTTCAAACGTTAGACATTATGGGACCTTGATGCATTGATTTTCAGATCGCATTTAAAATGGCTGACTGGCGCCATTTTGTTTTAATGACATTATGGATTGTGTGAATTAATTGTTGTTGGATGCAGTTATAGTATGTTCTAACTGGACTTCTCAGGAAATTAATGTATACAATTCTTGAGGAGATGTAGCTTTTTTGTTTCCATAGAAACAATCATAGGTATCCATTTTATGCCTTTCGTTATATAAAATTGGTGTATGATGCTGTGCAACTCAGAATGATTTTTAGAAATGATTTCATAATTTTCTATAACTTTTTAGTCCCCGTTCGGACGTAGTCCGAAACCGAAGACTTATGGTTTGCCCTGTGTGCGTCCGTGCGTCCGTGATCACCTGTATCTCGAACATGTATGGACCGATTGAGTTCAAACTTCACTCATACATCACACATTATATGGGACATATGCACATGCATTTTTTTCACGATCCGATTAACGATAGCCGAATAGCGGCCATTTTAAGGCCGAAAATGCATCAAAATCGCACATTTTCACCATTCTGGACCCGGATCTCAGTTATGCATGGGCGGATTTTGTTCAAATTTGGTACATACATTAAACATAATAGGACCTTGATGCACGTCATTTTTTTTTATTGGATCAAGTTCTAAATGGCCGACAGGCGGCCATTTTGTTTTAAAGAATTCAGTTCTGGATCCGTATCCGAGACATGTCTGGATTGATCAAATTAAAACTTCACACACACATGGTACATCATGTCACAAATAGATATGTGCATTTGTTTCATGATCCGCTTAACAATAGCTGAATGATGGCCATTTTAAGGCCGAAAATGCATCAAAATCACGTATTTTCACAATTCCGGAACCGAATCTCAGTCATGCATGGATGGATTTTGTTCAGATTTAGTACAATGTTTTGTACATATGCAGGTGCACTTCAGATCAGACCACTGAAAGTGGTCTGAGTATTTGGTCATGATCTGCTTTGAATGTATATGTCACTCAAATATGAACGGAACGGGGACGTGTCATTGACAATGACTTGTTTATTTTTGTATCAATAGATGAATATAAAAGTAGTACTAGAGTCCATCCAGAATTGAATGATGGTAATAGTATTCCAAATTATAAACTGCCAAGTGGTAGCTGCGGATCACCTCGACCTTTGTCCAGTTACCTTCCCACATCACAACCACCAAGACACCTTTCCACATCCCAACCACCAAGACACCTTTCCACATCCCAACCACCAAGACATATGGCAATTAACAATTTATCTAAAGATGATGTTGATGGACATCGAAGTGCGATAATTTCTAACATACCTATTGCTGATGGCATATCAAATCGACGCCAACCTGTCGAAAGTCTTGACCCATCTTGTCTTCCACCCCCAGGCCTACCGCCATCTCTTAATTCTGATAGAACAGGAAATGTGAACATGGACCCTATGTGTCAACAGCCACCACCTCCACATAGTTTTAACGACAAGACTAAAGTATTTCATGAATCGGAAACAACACTCTTGCATCGCGTTGACGAAGATTCTCGAGATCACTTACAAGAAAACATTACCACAGCGGTGTCTGAACTTCGAGCAACTAGACAAGAGCTAGAAAACTGTCATATTCTTTTGAAAAGTTCTAGGGACAGGGAAATGAAAATATTGGAAGACGAACGTCGACTTCGTCAACGAGAAGTGGAATTGGTTGAAAGTATTTCATACTTACAATGGAGATCAAGAAACCAACACAGAAAATGATTAGTGAACAGATATTTGTAACTTTCGCATTGTGAAATTTACAAAAGCTGATTTACATATTGTGGTGCAAGCCTGTAGTAAATGTTCTGTGGAACTAGTGGTTTTAAATGTGACTCATGGACCTGATATTTGTTTAGTGTATATCGAGTAATATACTCTTGTAAATGAATAGAGAAAAAGTTTTTTTGCATTATCTTATGCAAATTAGGTAATTAATATGCACAGTGCGACTTTAAGTAAGATGGTTGTGCACTCTACAGTTATATAGCATTGGTGGAATATATTCAACCAAATGTTTTAAGTGTTTTTTTTCCTATGATAATTATCTTCTAATAATTATTCTTCTTCACATTGATCCATCAATAATGAACAAGGATAGAGAAAGATGTCAGCCCACTTAAGTCCAAGAGACAAATTCAGGAGGTAATGTTCATAAAGTAAAATATGTACTATCTTTAGTACCGGTATGCTGAATTTTTTTTGTTAACTTTTGAAATGATTGTCCACATGATCTAGTATATTTACTACTATAAGATGATATTATAATGTACATGTGTATCAGTGTCATGAATACTTTACTATGATTGGATGATACTCTGTTTTAATTTCAGCAAGCTATGGTTAAAATAGAATGTCACTGTTGATACTAGATCAGTATCAATCGAAAATTGGCTTTACGTTTGTGTTAAGGTGGGAAAATAAACTAAAATGATGGACATTTTATATATAGACAGTTTGACAAAGTGGAAAGTCACTATACAAGAAAATAGGAGGCAAAACCAGTATAATTGACTGTCGACTGTGAGTTGGTTCACTTGAGTGAGCTACACAGCCATCAATATGTTGTGCATGTGCAATGTAGTGGTGTGTGCAGTGTTGCTCGTCAACTGATACTTTTCAAAAATAGATTTATTATGACATCAAATCTATCAAAAGACAAATTTTAAAATGAACATAATTTCATGCAGACAGAAGTTTAATTTGTTTTCTTCCGATTTTGAGTATTTTTGTTTTGTTTAGATCACTAAAAATTTGCAGGAAAATATTGCTGATACGATATAATAAGTTAGATTTTGGTAGATATGTGGATCCAGTTGACATGGAATCAATAATTCGGGGAATGATTACTTAGTGATATTTCAAATTGTCATGGCTTTTTCAGGAGGGGTTACCATTGACATAAATATGAATTGATTAGATTTTATCCAAGATCTTGATTGACATAGAGACAGCATCTTTTGGAAGGATTCTTCACCATTGTCAGATAGAATCATTATGTGATTCATTGAGTGAATAAACTATTCAACTATTTGCAGCTTATTTCAATGATCTATTAACTAATTGCTTAGTATTATCTCCAGGACAGTTCTGGCATATCTATAAACGAACGTTCACCTCTATGAGGTTAAATAAATGTATTCGCCATCCTCTGCCTCTGTTAACTGTAAGCTTTACATCAACTGCAAGTTTGATTCATGTTGATAAAGCTTTTCAGTCTTATGTAGTTTCTATGAAAAAAAACTAAACATGCTTAATTCATAGAGGAAACTTTAATCCACTTTGATTTTAGAAGATACTGCATTTCACGGGTTTCAATTACTCTCCCAACTCTCTTTAACCAGTTTTGATCTTCAATGTTAAGTGTTCACTTTTTGGGGGATAAATATTTTAGAAATACTTATAAATAGCGAAATTGTATCAGAAAAAATACCAGAATGTGAGACATTTTGGAGGTCATACTTATTGTCACAATTCATCGATTTACAGTATATTTAGGGTTGAACATATATGATACCATGGTTATATATTTGTTAATATTTATATCTTCAAATTTGTAATGATTTTCCACTATACTTTTAACACAATTGCAGTCTTGTATGTTTCAATGCTGCATACTATGGCTATAGATCGCAAGAAACTTTGATAACTTTATACATATTAATGATTATGGTATAATTGTTTTTCATTATTTTAGTGTTACTAAACTGTAGCTGAAACTTGTATTGTCTCACTGTGTCATTTTTACTGTCTGAGACTGTTTACTGGCCCCAAATGTATATATAAATAACAACTGGGTTAAATGAGCCCTAGATTTTCATTTGTCGTGAGCATCTCCCTTAAAGGGTGGTGGTTGTTGCGTCGCATCCTGTTCGATATAGGACCCATAGCGACATGTACAATGCATGTAAAATTCTATAAAGTGGTTAATTATTCACTGGGTTTTAATTAGTCCCTGTTCGGACGAAGTCCGAAAACGGGGACTTATAATTCGGTCTCCGTCCGTCCGTGCGTCCGTCCGGAGTCATATCTCAGAATCCCTTGAACCGATTCCGTTTATTCTTTGCATGTGCCTAGTACTTTATGTGGGACATATGCACATGCAGTGGTTTAGCGATTTGATTCAAAATGGCCGACTGGCAGCCATCTTGTTTTTTGAAAATGTTGTATTTTGGACATGCTTTGTCAGTTTTCATTCAAACTTGGTACATAGATTATACATGTTAGGATACATGTCCATGATGATTTATTTCACAATTGGATCAAAGATGGCCGACTGGCAGCCATCTTGTTTTTTGAAAATGTAATATTTTGGACATGCTTTGTCAGTTTTCATTCAAATTTAGTACATAGATCATAATTGTTAGGATACATGTCCCTGACTGTTCGTGAGTTCCTGAGTCTGTCCGTCCGTCCGACCGTCTGTGTGTCCGTCTGTCCGTGCGTCAGTCTGTCCGTCATATTTTAGAATCCTGTGGACCGATTACGTTCATTCTTTGCATGTGCCTAGTACCTTATGTGGGACATATGCACATGCAGTAGTTTAGCGATTCGATTCAAAATGGCCGACTGGCAGCCATCTTGTTTTTTGAAAATGTTGTATTTTGGACATGCTTTGTCAGTTGTCATTCAAACTTGGTACATAGATTATACATGTTAGGATACATGTCCATGACGATTTATTTCACAATTGGATCAAAGATGGTCGACTGGCAGGCATCTTGTTTTTGTTTTTTTATGCGGTATCTTGGACGTGCTCTGTCAGTTTTCATTCAAATTTGGCACATACATGTACTTTATACATGTTAGGATGCATGTCCATGACAATTTGTTTCAAAATCTGGTCAAGGATGGCCGATTGACAGCCATCTGACTTTTTGGCCTTACTACTATATTTCCACAATTCATGTACCATTTTCATTCGTATTTGGCACATCATACATATCAGTGTGTTTCATAATAAGATCAAAGATGGCCGAATAACGGCTGTTTTTATTTTGGCCATATTACTATGACACGAAACACGTGTTTTGATGTAAATAAACAATCTGTTGTATACGCCACTTGGAACTCAAGTTTTAAGGACACACTCGCGACAACCCCTCCGCTTTAATATGACGAGCACAAAGAGAACTTAACGGGGACTGTGTCATTTTCAATGACTTGTTTTGTTTATTTCACTGACTGGAAAATGCACTAAATTAAAACCCAGTGAATATGTAAAATTTAGCATAGAACACATTATCTAAATGATAAAACCATGAATTTAATACCCACTGAATATGCCTGAAATGGTAAATCAGCGAAATTAAAACCCGGTGAAAATTAGTCATTTTACAGTAAATTGTTTGTTTACATGAAATTTGAAGACGCGCTGCTAGACAGTCACCTCCCTTCAAACACTGCCATAGATTGTTTTGGACCAAACTATTAATAACCTGAAACTTATTTATTAAACAAGTGTAGTAATTTTCATATTTTCATGCCATTGGCAAGGACATACGACAATTACGACATAAGTCTATGATTAAGAATTCATTTCTGCAATCAATATACATGTATTTCTGGTTTAGCAACACATTTGCAACTTTTCACTCAGTTGTGCAGTAATTCCAGCACACATTTCACCAGAAATTGGTAAACTGTACAGCTGGAAAAATAATTCCTATGATCACCTGGGCAGGACACTGTCTTCCTTTCCTTATGCAGTAAGGCTTCTTCACAGAGTGACTCTTTGGGTATTTATGCAGTCACATCTGTTATTTTCATGTTACCCTGTTCTGAGACTGGATATACACCAATATATATTCTTTTATGTACTTGGGTGAGCAAGGATTTGTGTCGTACACTGAGCTATGGTAAGTTCAATTGATTGATACAGTGGCTGCCACACCATGTGTCTAGAAAACGGTACTTGGGTTCACACGATTCATGAGATGTGAAACATCAACAACTGCTCTACTGGTGAGAATGGTATTATTTTACTACACTGAATATGGTGTAGTAGAGTTTTTTGGCTTTATTAAGATACTAAATTTTACTTTTTCACAAAAATTAATGCTTACTGTATTCATATTGGGTTTGGTTATATTGTTTTGTCAAAATTCACCCGAATTACTAGTAATAAAAAATCCCTTTTTGGCAAGTGTTTCACAGAAAATTGTACAAACAAAATTAAACAACAGATTAGTAGAAAACACAACATTGACTAATTTGCATAAGACCCAACGGAAACAATGCACCGGCACGGCTTAGTCTCTTCCACGAAACCCTAACCTTAAATTTTGAACGACCTCAAACATCGCCACGTCACAGAAATAAATTTGTCGAGAATATTTAGTTTCCGCCTTTGCAGCTCGATTCATTTTTTTGCTGACTGACGTGACAGCCATTTTGGAATTGTTGAACACTGATTCATTTCGTGTTTCACAGTGTGAAATTTTCTCAGATATTATTAGGCCAATGAAAAAAAATAAGGGTTAGGGCAGGGTCTATGGTTAGGGTTTCGTTTCGTGGAAAAGACTAAGCCTACAGACACGCGTTAATCTATATTAGTGAAGTCGTTAATTTATTGTATGATTAAACTGAAGATGAAGAGAAAAAAGAGACCTGCGACGACGACAATGCCATGTACGATATGAACGTGGGAATACGTTCCGTGATAATTTCCGCATACGTTCAAACAAAGGATCTTTTGTTTATTGAGGGGGGCAAGGGTTATTTTCGTTCAACGTAATTGCAATATTTTTTTGTTCGTACAACCATGGAACTATAAACCCCAGGAAGAACAACCACTTCGTTTCCTTTGAACTATGATAGTTGCCGCGATGTCGAATGTTTATTTTGACTGTGTATTTCGTCGCATTAAAAAATAAGCCGATTTACGCAAATGAACGTTTATCTCCGACTATCTTTCGTAGTATCATAATTTTATACTAGCTATTATATGTAATGTATTAGCTTAGATTGTTTTTTTTTTTTGTTTTTTTTATTATCTATTTTCTGTTTTGTAACCTTTTATTCCTTTTTAAACTTTTGTAACCATTGCCAATCCCTCCGGGGAATGTGTAAGTGTTAATAAAAAAATTATCAAAATTATCGGTCATTTTTGGAGTCAATCGGGCGACTTCGGGAAATCACATGATCGAGTTGTTTCGGTTATAGCATAAAAAACAATGGTGCCAAGACAAAAATACTGATAAATGAGCGACATTCAACGTGAAAAAAAAACACATTGCCACTTCTGGCAATCGAAGGGAAACACGGAATAAGTCGGGATATCTCGACAACAAACAGCATACGAAACCCCATGTTTCGCAAACTTTCGCAACCTTAGTTTTTTGAGTGTTGAAAAAAACAAGAAGTAATCTAAAAACGACATTGAAAATTATGAAAACTCGCTAAAACTCCGACCCGTTGCATGATTTCCGGTACACTGAAGGTCACCCTGCAGACCGACTTGTTTGCGCATGCGTAGTGAACGAAATATTTTACTGCGCAGATATGAAATTTTTTTTTCAAGTTTTCCGTTTCCAGCAAAGCGGTTGATAAAGGCGTATCGGCGGCAACTAACATGGCGTATGACTAATGTTGTGGAAACAAAACTAAGACAAAGGTTTTTGTAATCCTCTTTGTTTCGTTGTTCTTCCTGGAGTTTATAGTTCCATGGTACAACGTAAATAGAAAAAATAAATTTCGTAATTCTGTAATCACAGGCTAGACGTACAACGTAATCAATCAAATATTTTTTTCGTACACTGTAAACATGTGTCATTTTTCTCGGTAGGTACAAGAATTTACATCAAAAAAAAGTCGTAAAGAATATTCCAGGAAAATTACATTTTCGAAACTGTAAAACGACTAGATGACACAATTCACTGCAAAATTCAATTTTCACTGTAAACTGTAAAAACGTCTTTTTTTCCTTGTAAATTGTAAAAAGCCCTTTTTATTTCCCGTAAAACTGTACCAGCTACCCCCCTTGCCACCCCTCTTTATTGTCTCCGTATTCATAAATCCCGAACGACGTACATTCCATTGTTATTTGAGATACACTTGAACCACACTCAAGCAAGCAAACACGTTAATCATGTTTGTACAATGTAACTGTGTCGCTCTACGCTGGCAAATCGTGGCCTGAAAACAAACATTCGATTCGATTCAGTTCTAACGGAGATTGTTGATCATCGAAATTATCAACTACCCAGACGTGCATACAGTTTTTTGTTAAGTTCAAAGTCTCAATAAGTTATTTACTTGGCGATCACATGACCAATTAAGGATTGTGCCCAATATGCCATTGATTTTTATTTAGGGTAATGTCTGGGCTTTCATAAAATATATAGGTTGAAATGGTTTAGAATGATTCTTCTAGGAATTTTATTAACAATTGTACTTACGGAAATCTTGGCCTTAATCAATCACTGCTTTAGATAAATTAACAGTTAAACCACCAATCAGGCGAGTGGCTGATAAATTCGATGATGAACTAGAATTCTACGCTTTGGATTTTTTAGTCAACGTTTTTTTGGCAGTCATTCGTCATTGATTCCTCATTTGAAATCGTCCACAGAAACAATAAATCACAAGGGTGGCTACATTCGTGACCACATTCATGACACTCGACGTGTTGGTCATCAATATGCAGAGAGCAACTTGCTTGGGCTTGAAATAGTTTTTTTTTTTTAGCTCCGCTGTCGACTTTGTCGAGCAGAGTTTATCATATGAGTGATTGTCCGCGTCAATATTTTTGTCGTTTTTACTAAAAAGTAATATTTTCAACTTCTTGTTGATAACCGCAAGTCCAATTGCTTTGATATAATAAATATACCTCAGATGGACCTCTCAGATTGTTCATTTCGTGATATCTTAAATTTCCGAGTTTTGATGAATATCTTTGTAATTTTTGGTAAAAAGTGAAATTTTTGACTTCATTTTAAAGACCTCAAGTCCGATTGCTTTGATATTATACATATAGTTATCTCAGATATCTTCAATTCTTTAATTGAAATGTGTTAAGTTTTTTCAAGTTGATGGAATGGGTTAAACTTCTTTTATAACTTTCCTACCATCAGATTGTAGGGGAGTTGGCCATCTTGAATTTCTTCTAACAACACAGGTTTGTATAGTACAATAATCAGTAATATACTCGTGGGTATCATGCAGAGTGGAACACATTTCAGGTAAGTTCAAATGTACAAAAGGAAAACTGGCAAATTTCAATATAAATATACATATAGTAATTATTTTTTTAAATTGTTTTGGTACTAGTAATTGCGAAAGCTAACAAGTTAAAATATACCGAATCACACGTACGTAAAAAAAAACATTAAAAAAATGCAAAATAATTAAAAAAATAAGTATATAACAAAATACACGTCGTGCAGTACATCAGATTTTAATCAGATTGTCAGAGAACCATCCTATGTATGTGTGGTATGAATAGCAAGGCAATCCAGCTGACTGTTTTGGAGAAGAATTAGTTTGAATAAAATAAGTTGACGGACGAAAAGTGTGGTCAACCCATGAGCTCCGCTCGGTCATCTTCGATGACAGCGGAGCTAAAAACTGAGTAACACCCCACATAGAGCCTAAACTTTATCACATTCACAATGATTCTTTAATGGTTTTATTAAAATAAAATAAAATGAAAAATAAATGGTCCGTTTAAAAAATTGGGAAAATGAATAAACGAAAGAAGCGCTCACTTGGCAGTTTCCCTGCGGGCGCTACAGCAAACTGTGGCGTCATTTCTGAACCACACTTTAGTTACTAGTACATTATTCGGGTATAAGTTTGCGTCTCTACTTTTCTGAACCGCCGTGAATACAAAATACTATGGTAAGGTGCTGTGCAGTCGACAATGACTCAAGAGAAAACTCGAGAGAGGTTAAATGTTAGTCAATTACCAGCGACAAAGTCCTGAGAGGCAGATGTTTAAGTAAAATTGGCAAATCAAAAATAATTTCACATTATATCTCGCACATAATTATGCTCCGAACATTATCATGTTATTACGAGAATATTGTAATTTTATGCAGATTGGTGGTGTGCTGATAACAGCCGACGCGTACAGTACAAGCGTTTCAACTTACAATCGACAGTAGAGGAAAATAAATTAATGTATATATTACATTTGTTTTATCAAACCCTCCATCCCCTATCCAGTGCCAGTAGTCCATACGGCGTTTTACTGATGGTTGAATTATGTTGTTTTCCGTGCCCGAAAAATGTTCACTAATCTGAATCGAACAAGGTGCTTTTGTGAATACACTGAATTCGCCACACTATCGTGAATTGTAGTAGGAGCTCCTAATATCTGCCATGATTCTATGTGACTTTACAATATTTTCAACACAGGAAATGATTCGTGTTGTAGTTGGTGTATTGGGTTCAGATTATAAACAATGGGCATACTTTCACACATCTTTGATTGGTAAAACCATGGAACTATAAACCCCAGGAAGAACAACCACTTCGTTTCCTTTGAACTGTGATAGTTGCCGCGATGTCTAATGTTTATTTTGACTGTTTATTTCGTCACATTAAAAATTAGGCCGATTTACGCAAATGAACGTTTATCTCCGACTATCGGTCATTTTCGGAGTCAATCGGGCGACTTCGGGAGATCACGTGATCGAGTTATTTCGGTTATAGCAATTAGCATAAAAAAACAATGGCCCCAAGACAAAAACACTGATAAATGAGCGACATTCAACGGGAAAAAAAAAACACATTGCCACTTCTGGCGATCGAAGGGAAACACGGAATAAGTCGGGATATCTCGACAACAAACAGCATACCAAACCCCATGTTTATAGTTCCATGGTAAAACAATGCTGTTTGAATGTTGTCTTGCGTGTCTTGTGGTCCGACAACTATTTTATCACAAGTACTAGTGCTCTCAATAATGATTGGGAATGCAGGTTCTTTTCGTGGTAATTTGTCACATCTGTTATATCTATTTATTAAGCAACATATCGGATATACAACGAATGTTCAATACGGGAAAGCGTTGTCTTTAAAGGCGATTTGACCAGATTTGTCTGGCACCCTGTCATAGTTTCAATTATTTCAGTCTATTACTGCATCTAGACCATCATTCCTGTAAACTAAACCAGTATTTTAGTTTGCTTGTAGTTCTGAAGTACATACATGTAATAGAAATGTACAAGGTTACGTTCTTTTGTTTTGTTTTTCACAGCAACACAAAGTACTAGAAGTACGCGAATAAGATTTTAGCACACCTTGTGTGCAAACTGATTCATTTCATACATTGCCACGTACATGACAATTTTCTCTCGGCGTCCATTCTTAGGTCGACTGAATTGCATGGAAGTAAATTTAGTAAAAGAAATAATAATTAGACGGCAATGTAATTGAGTAACTGTAGACGTTCACTCATTCACGTAATTATTGTTTGAAAATGAGCTGGCCTATTGGAAGCAACATGTACCGAATGATAATTCTGGCTGATAACAGCCATAATACGAAATGTGGCCATGACACCGTGACGGTTCAGTCCACAAACAAATTTCATCTCGATATTTCTTGGCAACAAATGCACTAGAGTACAGTTGGCATCAAACGAACACCATTCTCTGCATTTTAGTCTGTCCACATCAATACTGGCTACCGATTCATCACCAGAACTTTTACTTTCCATTAAACATTCTCTGCCATCACCTGCACAGTACGTTGGCATGGCCTTGTAACTGTTATACTATACACGTCAAATTCCGTTTTATTTTCATATTTAACGCTGGAGTTTTCCATCGAAACAAGCGCTTTGAGGAGAGCAGATACTGTCCCGCGATACTGTGAAAACGCAACTGTTCCGAAATGACGTCACAGTTTAGCCCTCTACGGCCAGATCTCGCCATTGAGAGCAACGGTAATAATAATAACCCATTTTCAAACCAGTGTTATGAAGCAGTAAAAGAAGCACAAGACCTATTTTTTTAATACTTTATCCAGAGGCATCAGACAGTATGAATATAACATAAAATCCCAGCGTTTTGTACCCCTTTAAGAGACTGGAATCTATGATCTTGGCAGAAATAAGTAACAGAAACACAACACAATTTGAATATACAGTAGTGGGTTTCTAACTTCCATCGTGATTGTTTATTTGATTTGAAATGAGAATAGAAAACATTCCGATAGAAGACAATGTATATATTAAAAAATAAAACTGAACATAAACTATAGTAAATTTACATTTCAATATGTGGAGTTATTATGTGAATTAATATATATATGTATTAGAATATATGCATTTCAAACTCTGGAAAAATCAGGACTGGAAGAGAAACAAAGTTAAACTTTATATTTTAATAATTTTACATGAAACAAAGGGTCAAACAAAGTATGAGCTGCCTAGTTGTTACACTACTTGGCATCCCTGGGACAGGGGATCAATTGTTAAATATCTTGCCTCAGTATTCAGTTGAATAGACATACAATTCATTGTAAGTTGTCTTCCTACAGATATATTACAAAAGCATGGTCAAATGCCAAGATGTCATCAATTATATTTTGTTCAACTTCATGTTTTCCATATTTCAGGTAACCAGAATACCTACAATACAGAATCACCATGCTTCCTTTCATGTGTTTAAGGTAGCTAAGAAATCAGACATTGTGAAACTAAAAATTAACACAACCAAATATGTTTAAAGCTTTTACACTTAAAATTACACTTTGCACAGTAACCTCACACGATAAAGATATCCAGTGTGCTCCTATCATAGATTTTTATCTTGTGTCAAAGATCTATCAAGACTTTTCATTATGTTGCGGTAATATGAATAACATTGCACTTGTAATTAAACAAAAACTGCAGCGTGAATACCGAATATTTTTCCTGTTTACTAGTGAAATACATATAGTAAGACATGAGAAATACATTAGACCTCACCCCTCAAGCCACCACCAAATATACCAGTATTGACAAAAAAAGCTACATGTGGTTTTAACACACAAGTTAACCAGAAATTGTCATTTTTACCTCAACACATACAAGTTAACAGTTTTGGCTTACATTTTTTTATCAAGCCCAAGTAAGGTGAAGATTTGGTACTGTAAAACCATTTATTTTCACTATTTGGATGCTTTGTGAAATTTCATGGGGTTTTATTTTCACAAACTTTGCAGGAAGACAACAAGCTTCATCGTTAATTTACATAATCACATGGATTTAGTTTAGTGAATTTCACTAAATGGTGTACCAGTATATAGCAAAATTAAAAACCAGGAAATAATTAAGGAATTTACAGTAATGAAAACCTGTACATAATAATGTATTCATTATGGCATTACATAAATGTGAAGTAATTCATGTCATATTTCATCAACTAAACCGCAATATACCAATAGAAGATTAACTCTGGTTGACTGATTCGTATCTTCCCTACATTTTTGTATTAGATGATTTCCAGCAAAACTAGATACATTTTGAATTGCAAAAGACAACATGCCATGGAAGTTCAAAAGTTACAGGTCTGTATTTAGTTAAATTGGCATGATGAATGTCAAGTACAGGTCTGTATTTAGCTAAATTGGCATGATGTACGTCAAGTACAGGTCTGTATTTAGCTAAATTGACATGATGAATGTCAAGTACAGGTCTGTATTTAGCTAAATTAACATGATGAATGTCAAGTACAGGTCTGTATTTAGCTAAATTGGCATGATGAATGTCAAGTACAGGTCTGTATTTAGCTAAATTGGCATGACGAATGTCAAGCAAATTTTCTTGAAACTTGGCATGCATATGAAACCACATAAAATGTTGTTTATTCATGTTTCAAAAACTCAAATGACTACCAGTCTGTGATGTGTAAATGAAAAGAAAATGAAATGAAATGAAATGAAATGAAATGAAAAACAAACTGTTCATCCATCTGTCTCCAAAAGTCAGTCTCAATAACGGCATCACTACATATAGTTGTAGATTTAGCTCACCTGCAATTCAGGAATACAGTGTTGGATAAGTTAATAGTTACCCGACATATCTGGAATTACACAATAGTAGTACACACATAGTAGTAGCAGGAAATAAAATAAAGCAAGTACATGGCAGAATAAGTTTGTATTTTCCTTCTCATGTATTTACTAGAATTATAATTATTTGATGTGACTATTTTATAACAGCTGCTAAAATATTGAAAATAAAATAAAACAAAGATCTGATGTGTAAAAAGACATTATATGTGTTGTATGTAATCCATATTTTTTCTATCATAAAAAATCATCATCAAGACATCAAGTATTAAGTATGCAATTTATAATACATAACCATCAGAAAATATTGACTAAAATCACCTTCAAAATAACCCTATTCATCAAAACACTTGTACTGATAACAGAGAAAATATGGTAGATAAACAGTTTTTACTGACACTGAGGTTACTTAAAGCCAATCTAAAGTCTACCGTAATTAAGAAAACAAACCAAATACAAATGGAACAAAAAGTTAAATCTCCAAGTCTGATAAAACTTATATTATTTAAAAGCACCACCAACTTCTGGCAACTTTTGGCAACTGAATTATATTGTTTGAACTAGACGTGACACACTAGTGAGGTCGATTGTGATTACAGTATCGATGAAATCTTGGAATAGATGGAACACATGGAAAGTTATTTCTTTTGAACTAATGTTATTACAAAAAGTTTTTTGGAATTGCTAGGGAATACAACAAATTGGGGTATTCATGAAGTTATGGAAAGTGGGATGAAAATAGGAATGACAATATGCTGTGTATAATTAAAGCATGCACACAGGAAAACTTGATTTAGTATTTAGGAAGAAGAATTAAACAATGATTACAGATAATGTCACACTTGGTTGTTCACTTTATGATGAATGTTGAATGTTTTGAGCAGCATACATAGATAAATATGCTACCTCAGTTTTCAAAAACTCAGTGCATGTTTGAAAACAAATTATTAGTGTTGATGATTAATATGATTACGCATATTTTTCCTATCTACAGCTTCTAAGAATTATTGCAGTTAAAAAATTGCTAGTTTTGTGGGAAACCAGAAAAAACATTTCCTGCATTTGTGTTTAGAGAATGCACTGAAATGCCCCTCTGTAGTAACTAAACATTGCACTGGATGAGATGCACACATTTTTCTCAGTACACCTTTCATATGAGTCACATGACCTCCTCTAGCATTAAGCTGCTTCTGAGATGTCAAAACCATATCGCTGGTTGAAAGCAAAGCCATTCAAAGCAAGGGTTTGGTAGTGAAATTATTTGGAAACAATAAAACATGATTTTTATATTAACGAACAGCAAAACTCTTGCAACTGGAGGACATGGCTTACAGATAGGGTGTAGTATAGGCATTAAAAACATTAAATTAACATGTAAAATTAAGTTATAGGTACAAATAAGAAAATGTCAGTTTTTAGTCTCCAACATCGCTGTCTCTATCACCTATAAGCCATAGTATATGGAAGGTGAGAGCCAAGAAGCCGGTACCAAGAAGATCACCGATAGCAGTCAGATATGGAATAGCAGCATTGTCTGGATCCATGTATTTACGCCACATTAAATGAATCATCCAATCAGCGATGATCAAAAGCAAAATAACCTGTAATATGGATATAATTGGTAAAAGTATTCATGTGGAAATGATGCAGACATAGGAAGGATCAAGATACTCCCTGATAGGGAGAATTATTGTAGAGATTCACAATGACTGTTTAAAATCCTTAAAAACAAAATAATTTTAAAAGCTGTCATAGAGGGCTCCATATCATGAATATTTAATTCATTACAAGTAACATAGCAAGTTACTTATAGCAAGCATTATACTTGGTACTATTATTTGGCAAAGTCAACAGATTGCAAGCACAAAGCATAGAATTTGTCTTTTTGACCAGATGATGCTGATAGATGTGTACAATGCCTCACCTGCAGTACAGCAGCTAATGAATACGCCAATGTGAAAATAACGGTGATTGTTGTGTGCCCAGCTTGTAAGTAAGATATGGTATAGAGAAAAATGAGATGACCTGGAACTACCATACAAAGCAAGACTCGAGCTGTTTTGGAGTGTGGGCCTGTAAAAATTATAAAAATAATAATTAGACTATGAATAAAACTATTGATGAGGAATATGACAGTCAATGTGTCACTATCATTTAAGACATGTTACTACCATTTAAGACATGTTACTACCATTTAAGACATGCCACTGTCATTTCAGATGTCACTATCACTTGAGACAGATCGCTATCACTTAAGACATGTCAAACACAGTTGAATAGATAGAATTGAAACACAAAGTATTCAACCTACCTCCACCAAAAAAAGTTTTACAAGGACTTCTACAGCCTTTAGGTGCATCATCTGGTAACGAATCGCCAGGTTTACCTGAACTGTGTAAATCGGTTGATATTCTACTAGCTTGTACAGCTACTAGATTACCTCCAACACCATTGATGATTGGTGTGAAAACAGCCACACCATGGTAGTTTGATACAGCAAAGTCTAATACAAGACCACCAACACTGAAAAAAAGTAAGTCCTTATTATTAGTTCAATGACACAAACTGCATGATCTGATGCATAATTTAGTTGTAAAGTTTGACAGTGATCAGTCAATGTATGTCAGAGACATGAATGTAGAATAGCATTTGCATTCGGTCATTTTGAAAAAACAAAAACAGAAATGCTTGATTTTGATGCATTTTTAACATGAAAATGGCCATGATTCCTCTATTTTGAATTGAATTGTCAAACGAGTTAATGTGTATGTGTGATGTATGATGTATATGTAAAGTTTGATTGGTCAAGGCATGTCAAAGATACAGCTCTAAAACAGTGTTCATTTTAAATCTAATCTGAATAATAACATTTTGTGCATCAAGGTTTTGTGATTTCCAATGTATCTACCAAATCTACAAGAAGTCTACAAGAATGCAAAAAGGTATTTGCCATTTTGTTTTGTTTTGTTATACTTACCTACTAATAACCATGGCACTTATGACTGGTGTCCAGCCAGAATACAGTACATCATGGGTGTATCTATTTTTATGAGATATAAAAGCCCATAGAGGAGCCAAAAATACAACAAATACAACTATTATCGTAGGAGCTATCCAAAACTGGTTATGAACTTCTGCAATGAAAAAAAAAAAAAAAAAATAATTAATTATCGAGTGCATACTTGGTTCTGTTGAAATCATAGTTTATTACCCTTACAGTGCCTGATACCTTTTATTTGTACTGCAAGAATTTTGTAAAATTGTGTATGTCATTTATGGTTTTGCCTAAGATGCATGCAGACTTATAAGATTTATTCACTCATTTGTTTTTTAGTATATCATATAAATACTTTGCAGCACAGTATGTGAAATGTGTATTGCACCCAGCACTACAAGGGTTCAGACAAGTCACAGCTGCATGAATCAAGGTTTATTGTAAAACCATTTATTTTATGTTTTGATCAATTTCCTTGGGTTGAAATTTTACAAACTTCACAGAGAAAGAATGAGTTCTATTGTTATTCCACATGATCATGTATATTTAATTTAGAGAATTTTACATATCAGTGAAAATAGCGAAATTAAAAACCAGTGAATGTACTTACCAATAGCTTCATATAGATATCTACTAATCCATGATAACAGTGCCAGGGTTGTCAGGTCACCAAGACTAGCTGCTATCGGTGTAGCTACATTGTCAGGGTTTATATGACATTTTTTTGATAATAAAATAACAGAAACCATTACAGTACCTGAAAGCAAATTATGAATATTTTGGTGTCAAAGAACAATAGACTTAAATGTTATGTAATCCATATATTTTATATTTAAAATTATCTCATATTTGTTATCAGTGAAATGATTTACATCAGAATAAATTTAATAAATGACTTATCTATCAGGAGTGAATCCTGATCCTTGGAAACTGTTTTGATTATATAGTTTTACAGTTTTGAAAAAATAAATATAATTATATTGCAAATAACGAATCATTGTCCATCACCCTATGAAGAATCAAAAATGTAAGATAGTGACAACTTGCAAGGAAATGAATTACTTATTCAAACATTGCAGAGAAAATACAATTTCTGGCGGCCATGTTTAATTTATATTACCACATTCAGTATCAAGACACCCAAAATGCACTACTCCCATATGCAATGCAACATGGTGGATGGCCATTTCTGAATAAGGTAAGGTAAGTCATGATGTCACCAGTTCACCTAACCACTAAGTTGTTTATTAAAGTATAACATAAAGCAGGTTTATATGAATGATAGTGTACTATTTGTTTTGAGTTGATGACCCTTTTTTAAGGGCATACATATAGAAAACAGTTGTCTTGTAAAATATCCATGATCATCCAAGGCTGCCATTTACCGGTAGTTTTATTTAAACAGACCTTGAAGTCAAAAGAGCAGAATGAAAACTCCATGCATATGTATTGTTACAAGATGTTGTAGCCTTCGAGTGGTTTACAATGCTGACTAGTACATTCATTCATTTCATTGTTTCATTTAATTAAAAGGGAAATTATCTTACCAGTACCAAAGGGTTAAATGAAGTAATTTTCATGGCTAAGGTTTTTTTTTTTTTTTAATCTAAATCAAATTATCCAAATATGATAACAAATCACATGATATCTTACTGAATCTATTAACTTAGCTGTACTGTTTGTGATATAAGCAAGATTTAGGAGACACTGTGTTCAGTGTGGTATAGCAAAGCAATATATGAAAAAGAGTTTTGAGCGTGACCTACAGTTTGACTTCTCTATTTAAAATTGGCCCAGAGTTTCCCTACTCCCATGGCATAAAATTGCTCGGCTGACGATCCTCATTGTTTTATCAGTGTTTTTTTTTTTTTTAAATATACCTTCATGCAACACAATCAATAGATTTTGCAGGGTTTGACAATTACCATATTGGGTAGTATCAGTTTTTAATGTATGTAATGATATGTTCCGTGAAGCTCCTCATGTTACTATAAGTTTTTCTAGTCAGTGTTGTGGTAAATGATAGGACTTACCTAAAATAAAACTGGCAGCTGATGCAGTTACTAAACTGCTTGCACATAAAATAAACCCATGATGTAAATTGAATATACCATCTGGAATCCATCCCATAACTACAGCAGCCACAGATGCTAAAAATCCTACTACAATGGCTTGACACTGTGTGAGAGAAAACATACATTGTGAATATGTAATGGATACATCATAGATGTTCATATTTGGTAGAGCATCTCACCCTGAGAATGTCTATATATGTTTGAAGAGAAGTCATCAAAAGTTCAGAGAATACAAGCTATAGTATAAGCTGTGTGGTTATTTTAGTATGTCAAAATCTGTGTGGTTACTATTTTATACTAAAAATATGTTAGGATATTTCGAATAGTAACACATTCTCACTTCTGGTCCAGTTAGAATTTAAAATATACCATGAATATTTATAGTTGAGATACGGTATAATTTTTGATATGTGTTGGGTCTTGAATATTTGAATGTTTTTTCTATTAATATTCTGTTTTTGTAGATTAGTTTATTTTTATTCCTTCCTTTTAAGTGTATTAATACTGTATACTTTTACTACCGGTGTTATCTGTAACCATTGCCATGCATTCCCCAGAGAGTGAGTATGTGCTTATTAATTAATAGCTCCATCGTGCTGGGCTAAATCATTTACTGAAGGACGGCCGCTTAGGTATGTGCAATTTAACTTGAAGAACATGAACCTAAAAGCATAAGGTAATCAAACAAAAAATTACCTTGTTCTGAAGCACATAAAGTATGATAACATTTTGGTTTCAAATTTACGCAGCTATCAAAAATAACGTCGTCGTCGGCAAAAGTAATCAGCATAACTATGTTTTTGACCTTTGTCACGATTTTTAATTACATCACGAAGAATTGTTCCTGGGAGTCTGTAATAAAAATGAACCCATGTCCTCCATAAAAACTCACAACAGATTGTGTTGTTTTGATTCTCGCTGGTCACCGTATTTCCTGAATCTTGCAAATATTGATTGGGCCACAAATTACCATAGCTAGGGTAAATAGTCTCTCAGCGCTTGGTTATTATCACTGATTTTTTCGTCACCAGAGTGAGTCACGTCCCAAATTTTGGTTTCCGGGTGCCTCTAATAAATTACCTATCCTATTTTTTGGCCTCGACTTTTTTTCTCTGGTAAAGGTAAAAGAAGATAAGACTCAATCAGGTCATTTTTGTTTCGAGTTTGTTGTATGCCTAGAAACATGGCAACGTTGCTTTTTGGTGTAAATAGAACACGCTCTGTCCCAATAAAAGATTTTAATATGCTTATTTATTCCTTACTGGAACGTCTAATATACTCTCAAAAATTTGACAATGACACTATAGCCCAAAATGGACTTCTTGTTAACGTGTCTTTGATTGTAGCAAAAATGTTCTTGTCACTGTACGTAAAAACATGCTTCCGAACTTTACAACATTCCCTTTCAGACCACTCATGAATATTGATACATCACTCATGAATATTGATACATCACTCACATTGATAAGATTGATTCGATTGCTGTCCGGAATACACGTTGTTGAATGTTCACGTCACTGTACATAAAAACACACTCTCAAACTTGACAATTTTAAAGTCTAGACCATCAAGCAAATAGATGGAAATACATAATGTACCAGTTGCATAAATCATGAAGATTGATGATTCGATTGGTGACCAGGATAGGTGCATTTAGTGTTCTTTTTTTGTTGGTGCTTCATTTTACTTTATTATATATTTCCGTTACTAACTTCAATTTAGTCTGTTTTTGGTTGTCTTTAAACTATTAGCCATTGTAATTTGATTAATTTTTATCTGTAATTTTTTATTGTTGTTGTAACCTTTAACCTTCTTCAGTAGGTTGTTATGTTGTTGTTAGTATGCAATATAAAATCATATCATGCTGTGGGCGGCGAAGGGTGACAAATTGTTTTGGTTCAACAAACTGTTTTGCTCTCAGGGCAACTGACATTTCCTGACTTTTTTTTTTATTATTCTGACGTGTTCTAGGCTGTATATAACAGTCAGACACTGACAAGTAAGTAAGTACTAGTAAACAGTCCGGGACATAGTCAATACAAGACAGTACGCTCAAAAAACAAGCAACACGTTTTTGGCTGTTTCCATGGTAGGACATGAACGTGAAGCTAACTAAATGGGCCCTGTATACGAAGTTCGCAAAAACCATTCAGTCTTTAGAAGTCACTTAGTTTATTACCAAGACGTATTCTACCGTTACATATCGCTTTGCGATAGTATTTTCTAGAATGAAGGCAGCATTTACAGTTCATCCAAAGTTCAAAGTTGTGTTGGGATTACGTTGATACAGTGTAAAAAGTTTTTGGCTGCTGCAATTGCAGTAGTGCGCCAGGATTTTTTTCCAATTAGTGATGGTACGGACCTACCTGTGAAGTATGAACAAAATCAAACGAGCCAAGAAAAAATCTCAGAGGAGTTAAAAACCGTTGCTGGTGAAAAGTTACCTCAACTTTGGGGTCAAATTTCTCGGTAATGAAAAAAGATATCAAAAATTCAAATAGTAACTTTGTGCCCACACTCAAGCTGAGTAGAATGAGCTATGTCTGAAGTGTTTTATCCCAAATTTATAGGAGGAGATACATCTGGCATGAAGCTATCCAAAAAATCATATTTTTTTGGGCTATTGCTATGGCAATGGTGGGCCGATTTTTTTTCCAGGTTTTTCCTAATAACTAGGGTGAAAGTGTGACCTACCTGCCAAGTTTGAGCAAAATCGGCCAAGCCAAAAAAATCACAGAAGAAATAATACGTGAAAACACTGGAAATCACACACACACACACACACAAAACAACAAAAGTGATTATAAGGGCAAACCTAGCGGAGCAGATCGCCAATAAATAATATTTCATTTTTGTTAGTATATCTTTAATTTTATTTATTAAAATATGTACACATTATATCTAATTGGGGTTGGAAATTGGCAAGCCAATTTATAAAATTAAAAACAAATATTTTCGTAAATAACACTGACCATGGAATACGCCCTTGAGAAGTGTTACTGACGGAATATTTTATATTGCAATTTCTTTCAATTTAATTAGTTATATTGCAATGCATTAGTAATAATATATATATATATATATATATATATATATATATATATATATATATATATATATATATATATATATATATAGGAAGGTAGTCGATTATTCCAGGTGAGAGTGCTCGATACTAAACGATGAGTTTGTAGAGCAGATTTACATACGTGGACAGAGAAATTAAGACACGACTACATGAGTAAAGTTCACTCTACAGTACTGTTTCGTAAGGTACATGGAGTACCTCACTCATCAGGAGTTTCGGTGGTTTATTTAATAAAGTCTTAACTCCTGATGAGTGAGGTACTCCATGTACCTTACGAAACAGTACTGTAGAGTGAACTTTACTCATGTAGTCGTGTCTTAATTTCTCTGTCCATGTATGTATATATATATATATATATACATACATTTCTTTATTTCATTGATGAGACTGAGTTATATATTTGTTATGTACTGTAATTTATCTATATTGGAAAATGGTTATGGGGATTATTAATTTTAATAAACAATATTCAACTATCCTTTCTGAAACTATGGGCATTATCAGAGCATGGGTCTTATTTTTGAACTCCTGCTACAGCAACATCACAAATCATAGGGGGAAATTAATAGTTTCTAAGGATGGTATTCCCAGAATAGCGCAAGTTGTTAAAGAAACTTAAAACTTTAATTCTCAACAACGATGAAAAGACCAGTTACTGCAACAAAGCCCTACTCCCCGCGAGATCCATCGAATACGAAACCCACTTACCGCGAAAGCCACTTACCGTGAAGTTACTAGTTACTTTTAGAAATTACTTTTTATTGAGGATGAGCAAAATGTAAGAATCGATCAATCAAAAGCATTTGTATAGAGCTGGCATCTGCAAAGTTATCGCACATAGTTATGGACCCAAAAAGTCTACATGTTATATGGAATTTCAGCATAACAGTTTCATTGTGTTGATAATAATAGGAAGGAAGGAGGTTGAGAGAAGCAGTGAGCTAAAATTTCCAAATCATGAATTTCAAAACAGTGTATATATCATAATGAAATAAGCACTTTATTACAGTACATTCCAGTAGTTGAATCTTACTTGCTCTGTACTGTATTCTCTTTCAAATATAGAATCTGATTCTGTTTCATTATAAATAACTGTGTGAACTCAATCCCTTTTCATGCCTGACAACATCTAAGTACATTCATAAACTGTAATGAGTTACTGCATACATGTATATAGCACACTGACCTGTGTCAAGACAATGTTACCCCCAATTATCAACCATTGTTCTTTTCTAGTATCCAGCAAACCTATATTGGCCTGAAAATTAAGTAAGACAATTATATTACCTGAGGATGTTTTTGTCACAACTTACATTGTAGTTTAATATATTCAGTATTAAAATTTGATACCAATGCAATATGTATTGATAATTTGTACAGTGCATGGCAGATAAATAATAGAGAAGGTGAGATTAAGATTTCAATCACCATGGCAACAATACATACTTAGCGACATGTGTGTTTAAACAAATGATATACACACACTTTAGTTTGGCATCTGGTACTGACAGTACATTGTGGTACTGGTATATTCAACAGAAAAATTACTTGGAAAATCTGATATAGGTCCATCCAAGGTCATCAAATATAAATCTTAGGAATGACTTAGGAAATCTAATAGCAGTCCATTCAAGGTCATCAAATTAATATTAAAGCAATCTATATATAACTGACTGCCAATCAGTTATTTTGAGTTGGACCATGAAATAAATGCATATATACTCAAGATGCATGATGTATGTATAGAATTTGAAAGTGATTAGTCCAGGTATGCCCAGGATACAGGTTAGAATACATAAACGAATGTGAGGTGAGGCGAGGTCAATCCGAATAGAGACTAATAAACTGTCTCAATGACCATTTTGCAAGAATCGGATTAAGTATTCAGTATCTGGTAACTATTGAGTTTTTTACCACCAACTTAAATTACTGGTAGTTGTCTTCCTATTTGAGGAATTAATATTTCATACTTGATTATCAATAACACAAGGGTTGTAGATAAAAACATGTTCATAATTCATGCATATTTTAATACCAGATTGAAATATACAGGTATGTCCACTGGCAGTCACCTACATGAAAATATCATCTCAAGATTGCCTTTCAAACCCAGTAAAACAGTTATTACCAGTACACTATACTTACAGCAGTTGATAACCGAGATGCTAATGTCATCTCAAGATTGCCTTTCAAACCTAGTAAAGCAGGCACTAATATAAATACTTCAGATACTTTAATAAATACAGTCCAATGCTGTGAATAAAACAAAGAAAAACAAAACAATGCTAATACACTGTAAAAGTATGATAATTGACAATGACAGTGTTTCTGCAGACACAAACATTTCTGTGAACACAATTTTATGATCGGATTCCATCTTAGAATGTTCAGGAATGTTGGGACCAGTAGGTGGATGGGACACATGCTGTCACAAAGGTTTGTAGTGAAAAACCACTGATGGAAATTGTGACTCAGGAAGGTTATGTGGACATTAATTAGAAATTGCCAGGGGTTGAAGAATATGGAATTTTTCCACTGGTCCAGGACTAGTGATAAGAAAATTGTCACTAGTCCGTGTAATAATTTCACTGGTCCTGAAATGATGTTTTAACATTATTTTTTTATTTTCTAACAGCATATTTCATTTTTAATACATATGTACATGAGTAAGTTACTTTTCTGATACAATCTCAGGTAATGGAGCATGTTCATCAGTTTTAGGTTGAGGTAACTTATGTCCTGATATATGCCTTGAAGTTGATAAAGATAACAACCATTCAACAATTGCTGGGTCAGGATTATAATCAGCTAAATCTGGTCCTTCAGACATAACAAATAATTGGTTCTGAAAATTGTTATGATTTAGTCTAGTTCTGAGTTCAGTTTTTATAACATTCACTTTAGAAAAACCTCTCTCACAAGCACTAGTACTAGGTGATACTGTCAACATATATTCCAATAATTTCTTAACTGGTGCACTAATAACATCATTTGCACTCTGTAGGATTATTGAGT
Organism: Saccoglossus kowalevskii; assembly: GCF_978046115.1. Taxonomy (NCBI): domain Eukaryota; kingdom Metazoa; phylum Hemichordata; class Enteropneusta; family Harrimaniidae; genus Saccoglossus; species Saccoglossus kowalevskii. The sequence continues at coordinate 37,514,792 of NC_140643.1, read as the reverse complement.
ATACATCTAAAAGTGTCTGTGACCTGTGTGTTTTGCAATAAAACTTCACGTTTAATCAATCATTAATTATTGTCTGTCTTTCTGATTCACTGAAATATGACTTAACTACTGTATTGTTCATGAGTTCATTAATATCTTCATTGCCATATGTAGCCAATTCTTGTTTATCCATAGGCCACTGATGAAAGTTCAGACACAACAACTGTTTAAATGGTGGTTCATTAAGTTCAATAAATCTGTTGTTTATATATTTAGTGGTATTGTCAATTAGTTTTTCAAAAACTGATGTATTATATTCAGCTGGTAATAAAATACCTTTAATTTCAATATCTCCAAATTTACGAGTTTCTGGTTCATAGCAGTCAATAAAATATTTCATATTCGTACTACCGATAGAAACAGTTTTCAGAGCATTTAACTTCATAATAGTTTGCTCAATTTTATCAGGAAGTTCAATAACTAACAATGTGTTTAACTGAAATACCCTTGACAAATTTGCAATAATTGGAAGAAAATCTAACAAACAATAGAGCATCTTCAGGAAAGATGACGATCTAATCGCCTTTAAATAACCCATTGCGCGGTTTGCATCATCGGCTCAATTACCAGTAGTATAATTGTGTTCTAAGTGTTTTACAACTGTTACAATATTTACCGCTAATGACTTCACTGCGCGTTCTTTGTTCGAAGTCCGTCTCAAATATATTGGCAATCTCCTTAAGTTCACGTCGACGTTTCACGAAATAGTGGTAAAAATGAAATATCCCCTTTAACGTGGCCTCGAAGTCTGATATTTGTTTCACAGATTTACAAGCGTCCAAAATCGCCAATTCCGACTTGTGCGCCACACAATGAATACCAATAGATGACGGGACAACGTCTTTTATTTTCGTGACGACACCCGTCTTCTTTCCCATATTTACGGAGGCACCATCAAAGTTTGATGATATAAGAGATGGTTTTTTCTCCCTATCAGGGTTGAGATCGTCCAAATTTAAATCAACACTTGATAATCCATTCGTCAAGGCATCAAAAACCCCCTGTGATGTGGCATTTTCTACCGATGTATTCGCAACCTCGCGGGTGACAGGTAACTGGCCAACATAGCGTACATAGGTAATTTCCTGTTCAATAATTGATTTGTCGGTATTACCCTCGCCAAGAACACTGATAAAATTCACTGTCTTGATTTTGTTGGATATGTCCTTTTTTAATGTTGAAGCAAGGTGTTCCATAAATTCCATACAGCCATGACTATTAACATAATTTTCTCTGAGCGTTAATCCATTTTTCTTTTGAATACCACAAATAAATTCAAAGTCAGAAAAAGGCTTTCATGCTTTGGCGACCGCATATGCGGTGTTGAATAAATATCTCATTCGGTCTTGGTTTTCTTTACCTATTCGCGTGAAGGATTTGACGATACGAGTTTCAAATACATTTTCCGGTGACACTGGCGTTGCTGCTCGGCCATCTTTATCTCTCAAGAACTGTCGGCTACAGGATAAGTGTTCGATGGTGACATCGTGAGATCGTAGCGAATCGAGTTTCAAATTAGTCGTTCCTTTCACAAAGGCACTTGACTTATCAGATGACACCGGATAGTTTCGGCAATATTCACAGAAATAGTAATTGTAACTTCATCATAGCGTACCCAAGGAAATTCAGTTGTCTCACGATCATATTTCTTGTCCTTCGTCAAGTTCGCGAGTTTCTCTGGTTCACTATGACTTGATGTCACATTGTACTTCTGTTTTTTAGACGGAACTTCTTCTGTCTCATGGTCATCACTCCCTTTAGATTTTTTAGTTTGACTAAACCCAAAATCAAACAAACTGTTACTCATGGCTGCTGTACACAAATAATGTTTGCGTGTGCAGAATTCATTGTATTGCTGTCACGCACAAAGTACACCCACATCATTGATGTTTCCTCGCGCTATATTATTGACCAATTACAGTCTGCGTAAGAAAACGGAGGACGTCACTACGTTTCACGTAATAAACTCAGTTTTGAGACTAGAATATCAGGACTGTTTTAGATTAAATTGTTATATGCAGACACCTTTATTATTTTTTATCTATAAAATCAATGGTCCGACGGACTATTAGTGCTTTCAATCCGGAGGTCCGTCAAAGTAATTTATGAGTCCCGGACCTCGGACCACCGTATACTTCAACCCCTGATTGCTGTGTTCTACATTTTCAGTAAAAGGAGTATTCTATCCAGGAAAATATTGTAGTTACACAGCTAATTTACATAACCCTATGATAATTATCTATATTGTAATCATTATTATACCATTATTCATTGTTTATTCAAACTATAGAATAGGAAACCCTCACTCTATAATGATCTGGGGAGAATGAAATGAAACACGTACCCATGAAAATTATATGCACATAACCAAGATAAAAATATATCATCAAGACTGGTCAAACATAAAAATGGCATTTGGTTTGCAAAACTATAGAATAGGAAACCCTCACTCTATAATGATCTGGAGAGAACCCTACAAGTTATACATGTAATGGGTACCAGTAGGTTATGTATATATGATGATGAGATACCACTGAAGATACAATAATATAAACATTTGTGAAGCATTTCAGTAATAGTGATTGTAATAATTTTATACATCATAACATTGTACACAATGGATGTTGGTGGATAAAATTACCCAACAAACAATGTAGTTATTAGAAGTGCATCTCCAAGCCTAAAATTACATTTATTAAATGCTTGATTATTGAAATATGACTTATTTCTAAGATAGACTAGGATATTTAAGCCCATGTGCTAATAATAGAGCACAGGTAATTCATTGGTTGTTGTTATTATTAATCATGTGTCACAGCTGCAATATACTAAACACACAGATGTGTGTATTTATACAAATATATTGCAACTGATATGGTAAAAGTATGTATTGTATCTGTAACAAAGTAAGTCACTGAATAACACATCACTATCCTAGTTTGAGTGGGTAGAATGGTACGCTACTCCAAATGTACCATAATTCTATTACGGTATTTGAATATCTACATCTGGTTTATTTTGCTAAAACAATATTTTTTTTTTTAATTTTCCTCTGACTAGGATTTCAACCAATAGTTTTTTTTTGTTCTTTCACATATTTCTAACTTTTTTTTCCCTGTTAGAAGTTATCTGCTTTGTCATCTATAATTAAATTTTCAAGACTTTCCATGGCCATCCTTGAACTTGTGGGTGATCATGTTCAATTATCCAGACTATTTTTATGTGGAAATACCAACACAGTTTTTTGTTTGATGGTAAACTTTTAACATGACTTTTTATGATGCTCATTCTAGAACCAAATTATGGCGTTTCACTAGTCCCCGACACCTAAATTAGAGTCACACCTAAATTCACAGTATTTCCAGTATAACATGTTGTAACTTTAACTGACAAAAACATTCAATTTAAATTTCCCATATAAACAACACATGACTTTTTGTTCCATTTACCACTGAAATACACCAGTAAATACAGGTGAAGGGAATTCTGCCAAGGTCTTATAAAATATGTACTAACTTCGAACAAAATCTACACATACTTGACTAAGATCCAGTTTCGGAATGGCAGAAATGCTTGATTTTGAGTTTTTAGCACTAACATTGCCTTCATATGGCCATCTTGAATTGGATTGTGAAATGAATGTATGTACAATATGTGTGACATGACACAAATATGAACATGATTGATCAAGACATGTCAGATATATAGGTATGGATGGTTAATCTATAAATCCCAGTTTTGGAGATTTAACAATTAGGTCATCACTAATTATTTATTAAATTTAAACTTTTTGTTTTTCAGATAATACGTACTGTATTAATCTCATAGTTCCTTATAAAATGAAGTATATAAATTTTCCAAAATAGTATTGGTACATAAAAATATCTCACACAATTTGTCACACAATTTTGGTGGAAAATACTTAAAAATTATTTATAATACATAATAAAAGCCAGACTTGTTATATGTTTATTGTGCAAGTGACATCTGTAATATAAATTGAATAGTATATTGTGGAGTATCTAAAAGTTTTGTAATTTTACATGTACTTTATTAATCTCAAGGTCTCTTATGGAATAACATAATATGAAGGGCATGAGTTCCCAAATAGTATAGCATTATGCTAGTCAGACCAAAATTTAGTTATTGTAACAACAAGAAACAAGAGTTTACGACGGAGACATCAACTTCAATGAGGAACACAGACATTTTCCCCTATAGATTTTACTTTCATCTAATGATACAGGCAAGGTAAAAATAAAGGGTTCTTAGTATATGTTTCCCAACTTGAAGTTTCAAAGTAAGCTAAATTGAACTTATTAGTATCCAATTGCAACCAATTACACTTGTGTTAGTTTCATGTTTCCATTCAAGAACAGACATATGGAAAGGATATTAATACATTTTTATTAATTACAAACTACTACTTGAATAATGTACATTTTCACTAAAATTTAGTCTATCTCCAAAAATATACGAGCCAGCCACACCAAAATTGAGCAGCACCTAAAAATTCATTAATGATATTTCAGATTGGACAACAATGACATGAGTTATCTTCTATGACACCCATAGCTCACCACTTCATCATCATTACATGCAAAGTAAAAGCGCAGCCAATTAAAATTTTAATTTGTCCACCTCAGCCACCTCAAACAAGAATTTTGTGTTGGTGCTCCAATTATTATAAAATACCTATTTTTTTTTATACAAGTGTAATTTGCAATGTTGATGTGTACATGTAATATTTGCGTAAAATTGTGTGATATAATGTCATATTCAAATGTGATGGGACAGTTTTCACTACCACCTTTACTCAGTGATTACATTATTCTATAAACATAATACATCTACCTTTGAGTTTGAGTCTACCTTTAAATAAAAAATTCTCAACAAACAGAGAAAGCAATGCAATGTGGTGTACATTTGTACATTTTGTAACCAGTTCTCAATTAATTTAAAATTGAAGATTTGAATTTAAAAAAAATAAAATAATTGGCATAGCAGATAAATAAATAATGAATCACAGTTTGCTAAAAGGCTATGCATAGTTATTCATATAAAGACAATCTCCAATATGTCTATACTTGTTTTCAATCACCCTTCCTGATTTCATTCTCAAACAACTGGAGCATGTTAAAACTAGTTACTGGTACGTATAATTAGATAGCAAATATGCAAATAAGAATGACAAAAAAAATGAAACACGTACCAATGAAAATTATATGAACAAAACCAAGAAAAAAATATCATCACCAAAACACTTTTCACACAAGACGGGTCAAACATAAAAATGGCATTTGGTTTGCAAAAAAATATGTCAAAAAAGGTCGTTTTGATGATTACTATTTAAATTTTTCAAAAAATGCCCATTTTTATATTTTTTTAGGCAGTTATTCTTCAAACAAACAATTATTTCGTACTGGGAAAAAATCTGAAAATAATCAACTTTTGAAACAATTATGATAAATTTTTCGCCAGTATTTGTTAGGTTGTATATTCAGGATGTACCTTAAAGTTTTGATTTAATCTAAAGCATCCACCGGTGTGTGTTTTTATGATTTATGCATAGGCAGCAGTCTAGATAGATGTGCCTGGGTTGCTTCTTTGTAAAACAAAACAAAACAAAACAAAACAAAAAACAGAAAAAACATGAAATAAAATACATCATTGATATCTTCAGATTTTAGACGATGCATTGTATGATCTGCTTGTGGTCTTTAGAACACAGTTGACATGTATTACTGCCAAATTTCTTTCAGTACACACACATGAATTTTGAACAACAGCCAGCAATGTGTTAACATAGGGTCAATAGGATCATGTCAGTCAAGACAAGACAAGATAAACCGTCAGTGAAGACAAGCCAAGCTTTATTCCATGTGTCACATCAACTCAATCACAGCAATTAATCAGTTTGATTGACACATATACAAACTTTAAAACCCTCTACAAAAAATAACAAGCAGCATCATTTACATTGATGGAGAATTAACAGGCAGTCATCAAGACCAATAAATCATCATGGAGATAGTATCAAGATACTTCACATATAATCATATCTAATTATGGTGCCAGTTCTATGCCAAGATAATACTAGCCAGAAAAAAACACACACCAACTAAGGGACGACGTCAAAAGATCGATGTCGGATAAAAAACTTAATTCCTTTAGTTTTTTTCCAAACCCCCCTACCCCCCACTAAAACTTAATTGATAAATATTGGTCATGGCGTCAGACTACATTCACCATTAAATACAAATTGATAATTGGACAGTAGTACTGCATAGCAGTTGGTTGTCGGGTGGGTGTAAAAAGATTTTATAAATGCACCTCATTTGACGCACAGATTTACACTCGAACCAAACCATTTTCTTGTCTTGGATGTGTTTTTTTTTCCTTTTCGGTTATTTCTGTCCATGATTGGATAGAAAAAAACGAACTACAAATACTCCAAGATTTTTTTTACTTCATTAAAAAATAAAACCGTTTTTGTAGGATGGAAACTTTTTGAGGTCAAAACCCCCCACCCCCAAACTAAAGGAAATAAGTTTTTTATCCGACATCGATCTTTTGACGTCGTCCCTAATCAAATTTACATGTAGCCATTGTAGTCAGTTTCAATCACCATATGCCCTATACCATACATACCATAAACACATATGGTAAAACAATGTTAATTAAACATTCACATGAAATCTAATCAACACATCAATTATTTTAGTTATTAACTGGCTACCGGTGATTAATTAAATGAATTCCAAAATACATGTCTGGATGGTATTTTTTCCTCTTGGGAAAACCCAGAATAACCAATCAACAATATACAGCCAGGAGTCCTATAAACGTATGCATGTTTTATTTTGAATAGCTACACTGTTGCAAGAAAGTGTTTACAGATTGTTTATGGTATTTAAAGCGAGAGGGTCGTTACCTGCGCACACGCGGGAATTGAGTCCCAAGCCACGATACCAACATGCGCTAAAACCGCAAAGGCTCATGGGTAGACGTTTGTTTGTAAACAATGACCTGCTATGGCCATCTGACACATAAGCAGGTGAAGACTCTCTCGCTCTAAGCTTAGACTATAAATTCTTACATAGACTATAAATAAACTGTATAAATATACAGATGTACTATTGAGTAAAAATATAGAAGAGCCAAGTTACCGGTTAGTATTGTCTCTCTATCTTTTATACATGCATGTTAGTTAAATTGTAATCCAAACTGAAATTAAAAATTAAGCAATACCCAGTTGCTAGTGATCTCACATATATAGATAATGTGGAAAAAATACTCTAAAAAGTTGAAAGCAGAGGACTTCTAATCAACAATACAGATGATGCCATTTTGAATGTAGACAGTGTAGTTTCTCATAGACCAAGGAAAGTGAGAAAGGTCATTCATGACAAAACATCTTCAGAAACATGCTTTACTGAGAAGGTTATTGTTATCTAACAAGGTCAAATGTTTATACCATTTTGAAACATGTTCCATGTATGAATTAGATTTTGTTTGCAGTTAATCTATTCATGTGTATGTTTTTTGGATACATCACGTCTATTTTTAGTAAACTGGCATGAATAATAAACTACTAAGATGCACATCAGGTAGTTTGCTCATCGCATACTACACAATGTACTATTCAAATTGTACACTGTAAATGACAGCATCAGCCATTAAAGTTTGTTATGATACATAGTTCAATTTATTTAAGCATACATTTAAAGTGCATCTCAAATATTGACTGGATTTATTTATTATGCAACATTAATATTAGAAATGAAATAAAATATTATTTTTTTCATTTCCTCACTGTGCCAACATTCAGCAATCATCCCAATTTCCCAAATAATTTCAGTGTCAATTGAAGCACCAATGTTAATTTGGATGGGTATGGATAAATTTGTCTAATATGGACAACAAAGAGACAACTTGGCAACTAACATGGCATAAAATATATGTTCGTCCTGCAACCCTTATCGGGATGTTATTTACAACCCCGCACGTATTTGGCTAGGATCATTCAAAAATGTCAATCTCCAGTGTTCTCATGCAAATAGCTATTTATAAGTGCCCCTCCCCAACTGGTTATTTACTTCATTCTACTAAATCCAAACAAGCTATACTCAGCAACTTTTGTCACAATGAAGCATATATAGTGGTTTCTACTGATCTATTATTGTTTGTCCATTCTCTGGTTGTTTTTAACACTCACACAAAAAGATAACTCTCTGGAGCAGGATTTTTTTTCTAAGATTTTGACCAGGAGGCAAATTCTAGAAAGTAGACAGCAACATTTTATTTTTGTCCACAGTATTTAGAAAAGTAGGCTGGCTAATGAATCATTAAGAGGATGAGTAGCACCTTCAATCCAAAATGAATTGAAACAAATCATGCTGAAATAAATTCAGGTTTGAAATTGTTACCTACATAATGATCTTTTTAAAAATAAAAACACGTCGAAATTTTTGGTTAATTTCATTGATTGATTGATTGATTTTCCAGATAAAAAACACCAATTAATTAATTAACTGAATCTCACCTGGACGATGTCAAGTACGATGCCAGCACCAACAGTACCAAATCCAGCAATTAAAAACGGGAAGAACACCTGCAACGATATACTCCAAACACTTTCAGTGCCAGTTTTACCTGGCAACCTGTGTGTCACTTCGTCACCCACGTCGTTGACAGCTGAGGTCCCCAGCAACGGCGTACTAAGTGTCTCCTCTTGGAGGAAAGCATCGTCAGTGTCATTTGCGTCCGGGATAGACCCGTTTTCTTTCTGGTGTCCATTTTTCGGAACAGTTTTATGAGATCCTAGCGTGTTTTGATTTTCAACATCCACAGGATCGTTAGTCGGAAGTGTCATGGTTTTAATCGCCACCGTATCATCGCCCTCGTCATCTGATTTCTCTCGACTGGAAGTTCGTTGTCTCAGTGTGCAAGAACCGTCTGCACTAAATGTCGACGACATGCTAATACATTACTCATAGCTAACTGTTGCAGTCTGCTTCGGTATTACTTAATACGGAGTTACCCTTCCAAAAGTTGTATTCAATTGTTTCCACTAGAATAAGTACATGTATCTCTGCTGCGACTGTCTCAATTATTTTAAACCAAATCGATCAATGGTGAGAGTTACGTACGCGCTATGTGATGCAACACATACAATTTCTCTAATGAACGTATGTTGGCTATAATCAGAAACAATATGCGAATGAGAACAGCACACGAAATACACGAACGAACTAATAATGTAATCGTGCGCATACGAAATCGCGACTACTGCGCATCATCCTCAGCCGGCAACATAACTTTACTGGAAATATATTTTAAGTATTTATGAACACAAACATAATATTGACGGAGACAATAATAAGAATGTGTGAATTTAATATAGTACATTATATACATGTGAATTGTCATATTTAGAAACACGCTTATTCTAATCAATATGTCACTAATTCCCAATCATGAAACGAGCCAGGGATTTTCCAATATGGCTGCCCCCAGTAATGTTTCGCGATGTGATCGATCGGACACTCCCAATATCTATGAAATGTCCAACAAAAATGAAAACTCGTCAAAAGAACTGTTAAATATCGAGTGTAACCTACTGGGTAAGTTCATGTTGTGTTTGGAGGAATATCGTACCGTTTCATGTGCCACAGAACCAAAAACAGAAGCCGAGGTTCCCTTGAGTGTTAATAATTCCTTCAAATATATGCACGTGTTGCTCCAGTTTTATCTGCTCTGATTGACCTATGTTGTACGATGAAACTAAGAATACTTTAGTTCTATGGTTGTACTATGTTATGATCGATCGATCACTCCAAAGTCAAATGAAACCTGTTCATTGAAGGTATTTTCTGTCAACAAGATTGATACAAATGTACATGAGGTGTTCAAACAAGATTTGAATTACTCTTACAAGAAAATGACCAGCATTCTTAAAGGGGAAATAACATATAGAAATATTGAATGCATAAGGCAGTACATTGACAATGTGTGATATATATTTTGTATGTCATATTTGAAGTTTGACAATGTAATTGAGTCATCTCATTCACTGGCCTTAGGGTTCTGCTATTGCAGAGAAAAATATGATAATATTAAAAAGTGCCCACAGGGACATTAATATAATTTAAATTCTGTCCAGTGAATGGTGTTCAATTCTATTCATATGAAAATGTTGGCAGATACTCACTTGTTTAGTGACAACAGAGAAATACAGCCATTGCAGCAGGCATGTTAAATATCATATCACTGACTTGTGTGTGCCGCTGTATATTGTGACCATACACATAACAAACACAAAGTTCTAAAGCTGGGTATAAGATTAGCAAAGTTCACTGTCAAGCATAACTACATTGATTTTGGGCTTAGACATATTACGAAACGACCCAAAAACGAACCAAACGAGCCAAAAACGAGCCAAACGAGCCAAAATGACAACAACAAATCATCAAACTGTCCAATTACCGCGATATTATTGCGACAGCCATTTTAATGAGCACATCGGCCGATGAGGGCGCTGTTCTCATCAAGCCGCATCAAAATATTTGTATCTTCTGATTTCATTAAGTAAATGAACTTAGTAAAATTAGGTGGAATATAAAAGAAATACGGTAAGTACTTGTCTCTGAAATTTGCAAAAAATGTACAGACTAAAAGAAAATGATATTCATTTTCAATTTGGTTCAAGTCACAGAGAGTACAAACTTTCCGTTTATCCTCGGTTAGCTTCAATAAGCAAACAATGGGCTGAGCAACGGAATCTTGATATTTTAAATAGCTTCTATGTTTAAAGATATTAACTGAAAATATATAATGCTCGGGTGTAATTGTAGTTTTGAATTCTCTGTAAGTTTCTAATTTATTCATTGTACATATGTCCCCAACCCATTCACGATGCAAGAAATATTTGAATCGTTCGCAAAAAACATACATAAATATATTGATATTTTTAACCTCCTGGGCATGCCACGTTTCATCTAAGTTACATAGAAATAACAAGTTTTTCACTTCAGCTACCCATGTTTTCGTTGAGCTAAACCCTGACTCTTCTATGTTATACAACATATTGTAACATTTGCGTGGATACCTGGAAGATGGCATATTGGCCAATATCGCCCAGTATTTCACACACCGCTTTGCTGTATAAAAGTAAATGGGATATCTCCCACATTCACCCAAAACACTATTATTCGGAGCTCTGTTTGAAATGCCTAGAAATCGTCTGCATGCATAATACTGGACTCGCTCTAAAGTGTCATATTTCCTAAAACCCCATATCTTTGCCGCGTATGTTAATATTGGCAAGACCATTAAATCGAAAATTTTGAAAAAAGTTTTATAGGGCAGGGAACCTATTTTACTTGTATTATTTGAGATGGCAATACATTGTTTTTTTTTTGCTTGTTGGGCCAAAACGTTAGTTGCCGAAGACCACTGCAACCTGCAGGAAAATACAATACCTAGATATTTGTAGTATGACACCACTTCTACGGGTGGTCCCCGGCCCATAGTACCACTTCTCGTTAGATGACCGCCATCATGATTTTTTAAAAGCTATAACCTTTGTCTTTTCTATGTTTACTACTATTTTCCACTTTTCGCAATATAAATTCAGTTCAATAAATAAAGTTGCAACCCTACTATTGAATCAGAGAACATTGTTACATCATCCGCGAATAATAACCAAAATAATTCCGTATCATGCGGGGAAAGTTGAGTCTCATGTTGTTCCGTTGTTTCCAGTTCAGTTACCAACTCGTTGATAAAAAAGGAGAATAAAAAGGGGCTCAATATACAGCCTTGGCGAACACCAATTGGGCACTCAAAATAATCTGCAAAACATTATAATACATACTTGTCACAATTTTGAACATTTTACCACTTATTCCCCCTTTTAATAAGGTATACCAAAGTCGTTGTCTCTCTACTCTGTCGAAGGCCTTCGAAAAGTCTACAAAGGCACAGTAGAATTTAGCCCGTTTTTTTGTTTCTGGACAATAGACTGAAGAACAAACACATTGTCAAAAGTGGAATAACCACGTTTAAATCCCGCATGTGCCTCGTCTACCTTTTGAAAGGCCTCCGCCCAGAAATAAAGCCGTTTATTTAAGATGAATGTAAAAAAAAATTCCCAAAACATTGAGTAACGAAATCGACCTGTAGTTTCCTGTGTCGTCTGAATCTCCTTTCGTGTGAATGGGTACAACAATTGTCCGAGCCCAATCATGTGGAAAATTACCAGAGTCAAAGATATTATTAAAAAAAATGTTTAGGTAAGGGGTTAGAATATTTATTGATGCCTTGAAATACTCCCCAATAAGACCGTCCGGTCCTGCTGTTTTTCCGTTTTTTAAGGAATTTATGCTTTGGTGAATCTCTTCCTCCGTAATAATCCCATTTAAAAGGTCCCAGTCTATTTCCATATCTGTGTCGAGCAGAAAAACATATGCTACATCGATCACATTTTCTATATCCTTTGCTAAAGGGAAATCTTCTACATTTGAACAGGGGAAGAAAGTACTGAAGTATTCAGACCACTGGTCGGATGAAATTGACAAGGTCAATCCAACCCGACCAGTGGAATAATTAATGCGTTTTAGAGAAGATCAAAATGACTTGAAAGTGATACATTCAATATCTGATCTTAGACAATTTATATATTCAGATTTCTTTGCACGGCATTTAATCTTATAATTGTTACGTTTTGCTCGATAGTCTTGCAAGTCAGTGATGTCGTTTGTATTGCGGAATTTTCTCAATGCTTTGTACACCTGTTTTTTACATCCTCTACAATCCACATCAAACCAAGGTGCCTGTGTTTTGGGGGCATAATTGAAAAGTTGGCGACTTTGGGAAATAAATTAGAGGATAATATAACATAATCGACAGTACTGGTTCCATTTGTGGTAATACATGTAAACTCACCAATACGAGCATCATTCCCCACCCTCCCATTTAGAATATGTACATTAAATAAACAGCACAGGGACAAAAGTCATCGCCCAAAGTTGTTTACAATATTATCTTTTGCAAAGCGGGGAGTATTAAAATACGGTACAGGCATTGAAGTCCCCGCTTAAAATTAATTCCACATCCTCCAAATTGGAAACAATATCTAACAAACTGTTTTCTAATAAATCAATCCCATTATTATAAGCGTCAATTCTGTCATATATTACAATATAAAATACCTTTTCCAATATTGAATAATTCCTTTTTGAGAAGAAAAAATAAACAATCTGGCAAATCATTTTTAATATGTTTTACATAATTTACCAAATTCTTTTTGATAAGAGTAATTACTCCACCAGCAAAACGTCCACGTGATTTAATTTTAGGGCGACAATAATTAAAAACAATAAAACTTGGGAAATTGTCAGAGAGTTGCTCATCGTACTCTGACCAAGTTTCTGATAATGAAATTATATCGTATGACATAATAAACTGAACAAAATCATCCATTGATTATTGTTCTACTGATAATGTATTTCTTTCTTATTTCTGGTATCAGAGTATCCCAGAATTCACATAATGTCAAGGAATATATATTTAGATTTAGTGAAGCCATATGGTCATTCAACCCCAAAGTCAATCAACCATCCTTCCGTATGAGGGTACTGGTAGTATATTCACTATGATAATGGGCACGACAGATCTAGATAACAATTTGGTATTATGAATGGCAAATAATATTATAAATAAGAACAAAAAATCAACAAAAAAATCCATCTCTGGGTTTAGAAGTTATGCACGGGAAAGCCTGCAAAATTATTATGCAAAGTAAGTAATTAATATGCTTCTGGAATTATCTGAAATTATCAACCCGGTATTTTTTTTGCGGGCTGAAGGTGGGAAGGCGCCTTGCGTGACTCCCCCTAACTCCGCTAGTGCTACTAATATGATTTCGTAATCGTGGTAAACCCTATATCAAATGAATATACGCTGTGCTCATAATCCCATGTCCGGCCATATGCTTACTTACTTGTATTGTCGCCGAGGACGGAACAAGACAAAACGCATAAAGGAACGTCAACAAGAATTCTGTAATCAGGGAAACAAGGGTTCTACACGTACAATATTCACAACTGTCGGACGAAATCCGACCAGTATAGCACCTTTCAGTCGTGCATATAACGATATAAAACATTTGCCGAAAATTGTCCGATTATCTGTAAGCGTTGACCTTATATACAACAAAAAGTTCACAAAAGGTGTGATCATTCATGCCATCTTAATCAACATTGGAAATAATATTGTCTCCTAATTTGAAACCGTCGGATACATACTTTGATGAACTCAGAGGTACAAACGAGTCACGAGAGTTTAAAAGTGAAATAACTGTTATTTTTTATGGGTATTTGTAATAGTAAAGGGAGAGAAAATTTCTCTCAAATGTTTGTATAAGTTCAAATCAAATAAGTGGTTCTCAAAATATAAAATTATTTGCAGGGAAAATGGTAAATTATTATGCAAATTTGACAATTAGTATGATTTAGTGGCACAACAATATTATCAGAACTTGCATTTGTCCCATGCTGTCTGCACAAAACGTCATCCGAATCAATACTTAAAATGAAAATGAAAAGACAGGTTCTTGGTTTTAGAGTGGGCATGATGCGAAATTCATATTACACGCATTTAGGCTGACAAGGACAGATGATTTGTTTAACATGTAAATCAGTAAAAATACCTTATTAAAATTAAGACCAACAATTAGTCTTACTGTGGTATCTTAAAGATAAACCAACAAATGAATAAATTTATTGACTAGCAATTTAGTTGTCAAACTTTGTATGTTTGTTGTTGTTATTTATTTATTATTTATAAATTATGTTTTTTTGTAATAATATTTATTTCTAGTAAATATTTATTTATTTGCTTATTTATCATTATTTACTATTATTGTTCATCAATATTATGTATGTGTTTATTATTAATCATTGTTTATTCAGATATTTATGTAATATTTATGTTTGGTTTTCGGGACAGTGGCAATCCAGATGATAACAGCGCCCCCATCGGTCAATGTGCTCCTTAAAATGGCTGGCGCAATAATATCGCGGTAATTGGACAGTCTTTGTTTGACGATTTGTTGTGGTCGTTTTGGCTTGTTTTTTTGGTCGTTTGGCTCGTTTTTGGCTGGTTTGGGTCGTTTTTGGGTCGTTTGGCTCGTTTTTGAGTTGTTTGGCTCGTTTTGGGGTCGTTTGGCTCGTTTTTGGGTCGTTTCGTAATATGTCTAAGCCCCATTGATTTTATAGTGATCACTGTTTGTATCATAATTTCCATGTTCACACATATTAAAAGGTGTTTTATGTAAAATTGTTCTCATATTTCTGTCCACAGTGTCGCATTATTATCTCATGAACAATTCAAATGCAGACTTGGTTGAACACCATAACAAAAGTGTGTCACAGATTAAATAGGAAGACCAAATCCACTGGCTGAGATTCATTTACTATCCAATTCAACTTTGGGTTTTTTTTTGTGACTGGGTCTGGTTGACACCAGGATGGCATGTTAAATTGCAATTATGATATGAAGGTGTGACTTACATGTAGTTCCAAACAAGGAATATGTTTCTATATCATATTGCACTACATGTCAGCACTTAGCATTTGCAAGTCAGGAGAGACGAGTGAACTGTTATCTGGCCCAAAAATATTTTTAAAAAATGGATACTGTATTTACCAGGGGTACTCTATTAGTAGCACATGCAGTTATGTAAATGTCAAAGGTGTGTCTATACGATCAAAAAAAGTAATATCTAAATGATTCAGTAAATAATAAATGTAATGGTGTACATGCACTTCTATTGGAGATGCACTTCTAATACAGAAAATATGGTCCATACAGGGTTACATGCTCAGTCTTTGCATGTATAAACTTTCCCTAGACTTTTCTAGATCAGCTTAAAAATGCCTTAAATAGCCTAAGTGACATGACATAATTATTTAGACCAAGACAAAAATCATTCACGTTTCTGGCATCATGCATGACTGGTAAGGCCAGACTTTTATTATCCCTTGTTTCGCGAACCCGCCGAATGAACAGGAGCCAAAAATGAAATAAAAATAAAATTTTATTTCAGCGTAATTTCTTGCACCCGCTGACTTGTAAGTGCAAAAAATTGCTAAAAAAATTATTTTTATCTTCATTTTTTTTTCGCCCGCCACATAACAAACCCAAGTTGCATTTTCGTGGGAGTATCATGATCAAAGTACCGAAGTCTCGTGCAGATAAGAAACAATGTTATACATGGAATAAAATTTTATTTCAGTTCTTCTCTCCGATCAATGATCTCACTTACAATTCTTTGAGAATCACACAAATCTGATGGGAAAAAAAGAATTAATTTTTTTTTTTTTTCGCCATTCTCAAAAAAATTGCCTTATAAAAACTCGAGAAACAAGGAATAAAAAAAGTCTGGCCTAAAGAGCTTTTTTTTTTATCAAAGTTTAGAAAAAACAACCAAATAACTCAATTTTGATGAGAAACCAAAATAAAAGCACATGTTCTATGATAATTTATGAAAAGTGTTCGCTGAAATAATTTTGATTAAAAGAACTAAAAATATTGATTGAAAAATATTATTCTATTATACAAAATGACTATATTTTTTTTGCAGGAATATACCCTAAATACACGTACTGTGTGATACAGTCTGATTCTTTTTCACAAAACTGTCTTCTTTTCTGTGATCTAAAATAATACTAGAAATAACTTTCTTACTGATATACCTTCACTGTATTTCTTGCAAATTTTTACAGAATCAAAACTTTTGCTGAAGAAGAAAAAAACATACAGGCCTGAACCTTCCTCAGGTAGGTACATGTAAGCCATCTGGGTTTTCTTTGAAAACAGTAGATTCAGTTTGTGTCACCTATGAGGGCATTGTTCATATAACCCACTATGAGCCTATGCATCTTGAAGGAAGATGGTGGGTTAAATACAAACCCAAGGTTCTATTTCACATCTTGTAATCAGCTGCACACTATTTTTTTATTGTCATTTTAATCCTGTAAACTTGACCTATGACAAATGCACATATATTTTAGGCTAAATTAGATCTAAATTGTGGTCCCAAGTTTCTAAAAAAAAATGTTTTGGGTTTTTTTTTTATGAAACATTAAGAAGGTCGATATGTGCATTTTTGAACAAGACAGGCACATTCCCTCTCTTTTTTGCCTTGTTTGTTTAAATAAATAAAAACAAACTTTCAACCGCTGGTTTTGGAATAGATTGTGCGTGCGGACCAGAAACAGGTGTAGTTAACACCAAATACTTTACCTTATCTGTTGTTTATTTCTTTGTATAGTATTACAATCAGTTAAAGACTTTTTACCAGCTATGGCGGATGCAAATAAAGTACTGGAAAAAACACTTGTAGAAACACCACATAAAGATGTAGATATTGAAAATATACAGAATTTTGATGGACCTATTATTGAAATGGTAAGTGATAAGTTGATGAATGGAAGTTAAATTCTAAAAATTGTTAAGTGATTACTTTTAGTTTATTCAATATATTATAATTTTAGAGACTTTCAAAATTTATTTCTGGTCACTGGAACCTGTATGCATATCAAAAAGAATTCTGTTCTGACTTTATATTCTCTGTTTTACAGAACCTTGCTCTCTTTGAGAGAGATAGTGGATCAGATGAAGATAGTGAGTTAGACTCATCTGATGAGGAGGGGGAAATGGGAAAGTCACCTAGTAACACCAGTGATGATGATGATGATGATGATTCTGTACTTTTACAAGCAAAACAAATAACTGAAACAAATCTCAAACTCACTAGAACTCGTCAAAAGAAACCTGTTATTGAAGAGATTGAGACTATGTGTAATTCCAATGATAATACTTTGAGGTAGTAGAGGAAAATAAAAAGGTTTTTTAGAACGCTGGGCATTGACATCACCAAATGAAAATGAGAAAAAACACTGTCGGTGACATTGATATTGTCATTATTATTATCGCAAAACAAGGTTTGTTTGAGTTTGATTTCTGGATGCAGCTTTGTGTCCAATACATTTAAAGTGAAAACAAGTGAAACATCTAAACCTCAGAATAATACAGGAAGACATTATTTATCATATTCATCCAAAGCACCACCAGATGACACCAGTAAAGTAGTTACAGAAAACATTGACAAGATCATAGAAATATATTATTATTGTAAATAAAATTGTAATCTGTGTTGATTTGTTGGATTGAATACAGGGTTTTAGCTGCTCAAAAAAATGTCACATTTTTAATTTGTGAAGGAAAGGTTGTACGCTCAGATCATGTGACAACAAGATCGTTCTAAAAAAACATCTCTTTCCTAGTAAACTAGTAAACCAGTACTGTTTAAAACAAAGAAAGAGAACTTTCCTAATAAATGCTGAATGAAAACTGTCCGCTATTGAAGGACAATAGATACAAGCAAAAAAGTATACTACTGTAAAATGATTAATTATTCACTTAGATTTAATTTTGTTTATTTCACTGACTGAAAAATGCGCTAAAATAAAACCCAGTGAACATGTAAAATTTAGCATAGAACACATTATCAAAATGATAACAACCGTGAAGTTAAAACCTACTGAATATGCCTGAAATGCTAAATCATTGAAATTTAAACCCAATGAAAAGTAGTCATTTTACAGTATTACACTACTTATAGCGTAAGCATCTATTTTTTTTACCCGGTAACTGACACTTTTCTCCAGAATCATTAAGTTTTTTTGTTTCAAACTGTTTGGGTTTACTCATAAATTGAATCTTTCTTTGTTGCAAGCTGTCCATGTTTACTAGTTATTTTGAGAGTTTCAGACCAAGTTGTTCTCTCATGATGAACATGCAAAACCTGAGTCGCAAAACTTGAGACTCGAATTGAATACAACAGGTGACCCACTACATGCATGTTATATGTTCATGGGAGCAACCTTTCAATACAAGAGAATTCAAGCAGTTCTAAAGTATTATATTTTTAGTTATAAACAAAACCTAGCAATATTACGAGCACCTATTGTGGTCAGAGACAGTATTTTTTTATGTACATCAATATTTATTTCAAATGCATGTACTACCAAGTACAGTTTATGAATGTTCATTTCAAACTACTTATAACATTACAACCGGTATATTAATATCACTAATGCAACATCACCATCATAACATTGCTAAGGTGAAATCAATAAGGCAACATTGCTATGGTAATGTCACTTAATTACTAAAATTAACATTGCTAAGGAAAAATCTCCATGTTAAATTTCTAAAGTAAAAAATATCAGTAAGGTTGTGTATATATCCACAATATAGGGCTAACAGTATCGAATACTGACGCATTGTCGGATGCAACATAAAGAAATGTTTATATTTTTTGGAATAGCGCCACCTATGGCTACATCGCTGCCGATTTCCTACGCAAAGTTTGTGTCACAAAGTTTGTGACATTTGAAAACAATTTACGATGATATTTTATGCTACTTTATTAACGAGAATGAAAACGTTACATAAGGCTTTTCAAAGAGAGAATTAGTACTCATAATATTAATAACACTACTACTATTAGCGACATATTGTTTCCCTGACGTCGAAATAACAAAAGGGTGAAAACGATGTCAATTTGAAAATCAAAATTTTCTCTTGAAAATGAAATAGTACAATGTTATTTGAAATAAATAAATCACAGTCTGGAGTAATAAATTATAAGCAGGCCGGTTTCTAGTGTACTTGACATTCCCTTCGATTACCGGGGGTACGTCGGCGACTTGTAGGCTCGTTGAAAAACATACCAAGCAACTACAAAATTAGTTAGTCAATTTAGAATATTAAAATACAGACATGAAGCTGATATTAGTAACACCAAGGAGCAGTAACAGACAGGTATTGAATTATTTCCCAGCAACAAGCGATAGTGGTCATTGGCGGGTAACCTATTATCACAGTCCCTCTATCATTAAATATATCGTCATACAACCACAAAAAGCGTCTGTGACGTAAAGATGAACTTGAAAATACGTCGTTCACAACATCGTTTCAACCACAGTCCCTCTAACCATGGATGTATGCTCTAACTATCTATATGATAGAGGGACTGTGCTCCACCTTTCGGCCTCTTATAGGAAGCCATGTCGTTGTGAAATCACTGAATAATATTACTTCACCACGAAGGCAGAATTAATTAAAAATTAGAGGTCATCTACCCACCTCGACTTATAAAATTTGAACTATATGTTTGTCTAACAAAGATTAAATTTCACCCGAGCACAGCTGTATGTTGACTCATTTCATGCCCTTCCATTCATTTCCAATTGATACACGAAATCGACGGAAACTAACACGATATATTATTGACCAAACCACTCCATAAACAATCTCCTCCAACAGCTGCCTCTCTTGTGTGTAGACAAAAGAGACGAAAACCTTGCTGTTTTTTTCTATAAAACTCGTTTCAAGTCGTGCTCTTTATCGACGAAGTGTTGATATATGGATAGGAATGCATCAAATATCTTTATTGGCGGTAATTACAGGTTGAAAACGATGTTGTGAACGACGTATTTTCAAGTTTATCGTTACGTCACAGAAGTTTTTTGTGGTTGTAGGACGATATATTAAAGCGCGGCAGTCGTCGCGCTGCGCATGTGCGACATTTGTGTTGATAAACATTGATTTTGCCACAATCCAATACGCTCTTCAAATGGAAATCACAAGTATGAGGTTTTACCTGGGTGCGACTTTCACTAATTACCACCGGCGACTCCTTCGATACCTTCCAATCACCTAAAAAATATCTAATTAAAGCTTCGTAACGTCACAATTTGTACTCGGTGATCTGCACAACAGTCAAAGTCGCCATCTTTGTTTATATGAGACCCATACATCTCGCGCATACGTGGCGCGACGACTACCGCCCTTTAAATTGACATACAGTATGGAATAAACATTTACAATTGTCTTCCAACTTTCTATAGTATCAGTTATGGCTGTTGTTTCATCTACTATCGGCACAACAAACCCATTCCCTCATCTTTAAAAATGGCAAGGGCAGTTGAATCCAACCAACCATGGAAGGTGAACTAACTAATCAACAAGCCACAACGCATCTACGTCATTTAAAAACGTTTCAATTGGCCAATGGAAACCTCTCGTTTCAGTTTGAATTTTTTAAGATGAAGGGAACAGTTATAAAACAAGCATACCCCTTTCGCAATGCAACAGAATTATAAAACAAAATATTTATTCAGGATCGGTGAACATATTGAAGCACTATTAATCAATCGATGGAGTAGCTCTGAACCGACTGTCACTACAGCCTGTTTGTTGTTACATATGTGACGGGTTATTACGTAAATATATAGGGCACATATTGGCGAGAAGATAGATGACTGAATATAGATTAATATACACAAATGTGCTAGACAAAATAGAGTTTATACAATATACTCATAGACCCGTACAATAGACATACAGTCAATAATAATATGCAAAAACATGCCCACGGTCACATCGTCCTTCATAACTCTAACTGAAAATATCTATTTGTATCCATGGTAAAACCATTTCCACTGTATTCTTAAAAAAAGATTGCTTCATCGTTTTTCGTGTAACAAACATTCATACAAACTATTAACAGCCGCTGTGATACATTGTTTCAGTCCCTCTGTTATAAGCCGACGTTAATATGGGTGTTTAGAATAGTTTCGCCCACGCTATGGTCTGAATACCCTCTTCAGTGAGACACATGTACTGGTCTCCCCAATACACGCGTGCATTATGGGCCAAATGAAATAGACAGCTAATGATAAACCCGGTGACAATTTTGCTGACTTTTAACATTATGTTGAACACCAGCAGATAGTTCTAACTTCAATATTTTTTTCGTGAGAACTTCATTAGATTCCTGATACATATGGAAGGTTCATTATGACGAAACCTATAGAGGTGGCCCAACCATCGTGAAATTTACGAACTTTGACATCGAGGTAAGTGTTTTAATTTTATTTCATTTGATTATACTCCTGGACACATTGCCCGTGACTTGACTAGTTTAAATCCCAAACAGCAAACAGACGGGTTCACATTTAATTCTCCCTGAGTTGTCGTGATCGCGATTACGTGCCGGTTAATGTGACCTTGTGAAACAGTACACTTGGGTAATTGACAATACTCCGCCGCTGGCCGTTAACAGGACATAACTAGTACAGGGCATATTGGAGGTAATCCTTGGTCAATGTATAGCTGCAGTGCGTTCACCTCTACGGCACTGGCCAAGGACACACAAGCGATACAATGCCCAGGGAATCTAAAGGTATTCAAAAACTCGCGGAAGAAATTAAGCACCAATGTGTACCACACATACAGTATGTATATATTGTATGTGGTTAATGTTAATAATACCACAGATAGGAGTGCATTGACAATTCCATATTTCCGGTATGCGTGAACTCGCTGTCAGTCCTGCACTGGGCCCCCTGCGTCGTGTAACAAAGTTGTCTGCTAGCGCTGTGACGTACTAGTATATGCACTATGATCGCAGTAAAAGTTACTCATCCTTATCGTGCCGCCGCACGGATTCGTATCCGTCCATTTCTCCGTGTGCACAGTAAGCTGGAGCTATATACGTGTACCTTGAAAAGGGTGCGCGCGCATTTGTATTGGTATCATACTGCAATTTGAACTCCTCATAGACGACCTTGTAAAAACCTAAAAGGGGGTCTAAGAGAATATGTGTTGAGTATCATTTTTATAGGTTGTTGGTGTTCGAATGTTTTAGATAATTATTGACTTTGACACACATCGCCAGGTTGTTTCCCAGTTCGAAACATTTGTTTAGAGAAAACCTGTCTACAAATATTCAAAGACATTATTTCCAGAAAATGATTAGTAATCAGAAATTGATAACCATGAGTACCCTTCATATAACTACAAGCCATTTTGTCACCATGTGTATCCAAAAGTAATTTATATGATATGGTGAAAACTTTTTACCATGGGAATCAATCGTAAATGGCTCAAAAATGACCTTTTCATAGATCTTTGACCTGTCTTTTGTGCGAAAAGTTGTTTGGTAACCATATATTTTTATCTCGGATTTCAGAACAATAGCATGAACTAAATCATAGCTTAAAGGGCAAGGAAATTCAATCATTTGTTTTAATGGTAGCAAACCAACTTAAAGAGTGATGGTCGTCGCACAGCGCGTGTTCGAATTTTTTGTACTAAACAAAAAAAAAGTATTTTACACGTGTTGTAAGTACGTCGCTATGAGTCCCATACCGAACACGACGCGGCACGACGACCACGCCCCTTTAACTTATATAAGAAAGAGCAGTTTGTAAATAAAATAGTAAACAATGTAGACTTGCATATAGTTTCTTGTTTATTTGTTGGTGTTTTTTTCAATAAAATAAAATATCACGGGACTGTGTAAATGGCGAAAGCCGTACCGCGAAAGCCGGGTTTATTTCACTTTGCGTAAAATATCGAGTTGCGTGCAAACGGATATGAAAGTAGAGCTTAGGAAATACGTGCATGTCACTTGCGTAAGTTCAAGAATGCCGACTGATATGTTGTGTTATTGATATTATTATCACTGAAAAAAAAATAGATAACACAATATTATATGTATTACCATTATTTATTAATTCGCGACAGTGTTTTGACACTCGTATTCTTATTGACTTCACTTTGATCAGTAATGGATGGTCTTTTGGGGATAAATACCTCACTGATAAGTTTCATGGACTTTATGTAAGGCAGTGAGTTGTTATAGGTAATACGTTATATCTTGTCGAAGTGGTAGTTGATGATTTCCCATGGGGGAAGCAAAATATCTTGGTAATGTAACTGATACATTAAAAATATAATTATAGTAGCATTACATTTCTGACCCAGGCCTTCAATTTACGTAATTTGTTTAGACGTCATTCAATGCGACTGTAATTTGTGACGCCCCCTACGAGGTGTTATCACACAGGCTGTTTGAATATGGCATACCAGTATACTGTAAAACACTTTGAAATAACTACATACCACTTTAGCGAATTTGACTCAATGCATGAATTAACTGAATCTTAATTTAGTGACAATAATATTGCCGTGAGAATATACTATATTCTTAATTTAGCGAAATTGCGGATTAGCTAAATTAGCTAAAATAATGTGCTAGCTAAACAGACATGTTTTACAGTTTATAGTCGATGTTCCTATACCCCTTCATGAATTATGTTTGTTTTCAATTCAATTCATAGTAACTTCAAATATTGTCTGTTGATCAATTGTACCGTATATGTAATATATAATGTGATCGTGGTGATAGATTGATTTAGAAAGATTCACGTGCACAACTAATAATTGAAAAATTCCTGGAGCATTAGTAGTACAAAGGTAATAAGAAAAAATGTGTTTCTGGCCCGAGTTTATTTTTTAAAAACGTTGCGAGAACACAAAACACACAAACTGATGATAATACGCGTACACGTTCCCGTACATGTCAACATTTTTTCTTTCTTTTTTTTATGGAACATCAAGAAAGAAATTTGATCACGTGTATACAAGATATTGAGCTACCAGCGGCAGGCGCATTTCCCCCGCAGCCATTGGAACTGACGCGTGCCCAAGAAGCAACGATCATAGCTGGGATCAAACAAACATCCGAGTACCTAGAATTGGGTGTCGAACATTGGTTTTTGTAATACTGTACATGATGTTCCGAGTTAGGTCATGAATATTCAACAGTTGATAGTTTAATTTTACAACCTTGAAATAGCGTCAATTTTATTAGAACAATGGAAATGAATAACATAATTTTCGCTACTCGTACACGCATGGCGTATATAAACTCCAGGACTTTATTTATAATAATTAATTTATCACTATATAAGTACCATACGAAGGTACTGAATGGTAGAGATATAAATAGCGTACGTGAAAGAATGATATAATTAGGTATTTTACTCCGAAAAAGAAGCACAGTATATTTCCTCAGATCGAAATTCGCACAGGACTGTTGATAGGAATGAAGGCAGAATGTGACTTGTGTGCTTTATTTGTTTTGATGCACCATGGAATCTAATGAATGAAGCCAAGTTTGCCGTATATGGACATATCTAGTCTGTAATGAAACATGCCAGTTTACGAGTAATTATAATTGTGCTCTAACATTAGACCTTAGAGACTTTCTATGGTCTGTGGTTCTAACAATACTAGAGAATACTGATATGTTTTTGTTTTTACCGCCAAAATGTAGGTACTGTATATGTTGCACATACTTTCTGTTAATATAAAATCAAATAGACCCACTATCCAATTGACAACAGATTTTATTAAAAATTTTGGAAGAAATATAAAAAATATTGTGTGACAGGTGACAACAACTTTGACGTTCAAAACTAAACGATCCAATATTTCAAGAAACTTTCAAATAACAAAATTGCAAAGTCTGAAATAGCAAAATTGTTTGGTGAATACTACATTCACTCACACAATTATATATTTAGTCAGCACGTTTACGTTATAACAATTTAAAAGGTTGTTGAGTTGACATTATACTCTCATGGTCGTCTGTTAATAATGTGAGCAGTTGGTCCACGGTCAAGGTTATGATCATTTAGTATATCAGTCGCATGTGCACCAGTCTAATGTGCACTCAATGATTTAATTTAATTTACCCACCCGTCTTACTTTCCAATAGGAAAGTGCAGATAGGAATAGCCTCTTTGTCATGGCTTTATAATATACGTGCCGGCAAAGACGTGACTTGTGTCCTTCATTTGTTTCGATGCGCCATGGAGTTCGATAAATGAGGCAAAGTTCGTCGTACAAATATAGTCTTTAATGAAATATACCAATTTACGAGTAACGAAAATCAATGTTTCTAATAATACCGTACTAGAGAATACTGATATGTTTTTACCGCCATAATGTAGGTACATGTAGTTATAAAAAACACGTTGCACATTTATATGTACCGGCATTGTTACCTCATCCAAGGGGTTTTGTTTTCGGTAGTGTTGGTTTGTCTGTTGGCAGGATAACCCCAAAACTTAAGGATGGATTCTCCTAGGAAGGGTTGCCTTTGATTTAAGCATGAATCCATTCTGGTATACGATATACGAAAGGTTACCATAGAAACGGGAATGATTCTTCATTTATAACTCAAAAGGATATTGATGGATTCTCATGAAATTATCAGGAGGGGTACCATGAACTCGGGAGCAATCGATTATATTTTGGCAGAGATCTGAATCTGGTTTCCATAGTAACATTTTTGGGAATGTATTTTTTTAATTTTTATTTCAAAAATGTAAGAATAGATTCTGAACTTTCAGGCGAGGTGGCTTTTGATGCATGCCGGTAGGTAGAGCAGGTAGAGATGTGGATTCAGTTGTCATGGAAACATCAATTTCGGGAATGATTTTCACTAGTAGTATTTTGGGGGCTGATTAAATAACCACCATTATGAAGATGTAGCATTTTGCGAATTACTATTGAAGTAATATTGATGTAAATATAATTCCAAATGATACGTTTTCATGGTCAAGGAATCCAATAATATAGACAAAATGAATGCAGGGACATTAATTAGGTGTATGTCACAATATTAGGGGGGTGAGCTACACAGTTGAGATCCACACTCCCTGATTGTTTTTTATTTTTCCAGAATATCTGTTAATTTTTGGATAAATATAAACCTACTATGTGATTGACAACAGGTTTTATTCAAAGTCTTCAAAGGTAAAATAGCAAAAAATAGTTGTGCAGGTTTATTTTGTGAAAGATGACAATAACTTTGGTCTCCAAGGTCTAATTGATGATATAAGAACAGATAAAATTGCAGAGAATAAATTACAAGAAACTTTAAAATAATCAAATTTGTCTGAAATTGCTTGGTGCAGTGAGTTTTTCCTTGAATTCACACAATTATATATTTAGTCAGCATGTTAAACAATTCAAATGTTATAAAGTTGACATTACAATCTCATGGTTGTTAATAATGTTAATAATGTAAGTAGTTTTTGAGAATATCTTCACAGGCCCAGATCAAAATTTTTAATCTTTAGTGTAAATACTATAGACTGTATGGAATGGTACCCACAATGCATTATGATACCATTGCGTCATGTCGATTGATCACCAACTTGTCTATAATAAAAAAAAAAAATAGTTTGAGGACAATGACCTCACCATTGTCTCATTACATAGCAATATAACGTAATCAATACCACATATGACCATAGTTTAACCCCGCCAATATGAACCCTGTAACTAAACAACAATCCACAGTCCAGAGGGACTGTGAATAATCCCACTATATAAATGTATACTGGTATACAAAAACTTGAAATTTACTTACATATTTATCAAACTCATTCGTCCTGCGACCAAATAAAAATGGTAATTTCTCAGTTGTCAACTTATCAGACAATAAAATAACAACAATGCCTAAATTATCCATGCATATTATACCTAAGTGTACAGTATGGTTTAACAAAATTACGAATAAATTATCTGTGGGTAAACATAAGGGTACTGTATGGAATATACAACTATTGTAAAGCAAAAACAAATATGCATTGAAAATCTAGTCATGTCAACTTAATGATCCTGTTTCATGTTTCAGCAATCCCAGACTTGTTGCAACATATATATAGTAAACAGTGTAACTGGCATGATCCATGAATGTAGTATATAAATATTTTAGCACCATAGTCAATTTCACTCACACAAATATCGTTATGTAGGTATACATGTAATTCCAAATCAAAGAAGGAAGCTCTTGTGTCGTCTAAGATATTGGAAGCATATTGGAAATATCTCAAGATTTCTTTTTTAAAGAATTATAACAATGGCCAAATACAGTACTATAACGTTATTGCGAGGATACTGCGTACTGCCTGAGTGCATACTTTAAGGTATTCTCGTAATAACCTTATATTATTAAAATGTATACATCTTTTCCTCCCAGGAGTACATCATGGGAATACCGAAACCCAAAATCTTAGAACAGATTTAGTGAACTTCTTTGTGTGGGGTTCGGTCAAAACCTGGGAGCAGCCATGTTTGTTTTTATTATTAGAGGATGCTTACTCGCGTAATCGTTCCATATTTGGAATTCGTCTTTCCTAATATGGTAGGATGAAAATATCCAGTGCAATACCGCAAAATTTCGCTATGCTGTAACTTGTGGTGTTACGGTGACAGATGTATAATAATGTAATAAATTTTAGCTGAAAAGACTTGAGAATGAGTTGAATGTAAAATGTAGGAAAAAAGGTATATTCGCTGGATTTTATTTTCACTGAATCATCCCTTCAGCGAATAATAAATTCAATGTGAAAATAAAATTTCATCATATTGCATATGATGGTATGATTTAAAATTTATAAATAATCTGATAAAATATGATGATATTAGAGAAATAGACTACCATAAGTGTATTCCAAATTGGTTGCGTAATCTTATTTTTTATCTGAAGTCACTGTCACCTCTTTTGTGTGGGATATTTATTGCTGTGTTAATGAAGGGTTAATTGTGATAAGTATGAGTACTACTAGCACCTCACTTTAAGTTAAATAAATAAACTGAAGCTGAAGTTAGACATCTAATAGTCATAACAGTGGTGATTTATCATCTTAAGAACTGGTAGGGGGGATATGTGTATGCTTCATGACATTCGATATGTGTATGCTTCATGACATTCAATAATTGTATCACTGTTCTATCTTAACTGTATCAAATGTGAAGGTGAGTGAACCACTCATGTAATTTAAGTTTCAGATAAGATTTAATAACAAAAATGTGATGTATTACCTCAATATATTGTAATTTAGGTGCAGACATAGACAAGCAAATATATAAATAAATAAAACACTGCATTAACTTACAGTGAATGCAATTATACTTAGTCTTGTTTTGACACTTTTTGTTGGACTGGCTTCAGTTGAGATGATTGATTATAAATATGTGAGGAGTGTTTCAAAATTTGTGACATAATTGTGAAGTAATGGTGTACAGTCACATGAACACCTCCATTTTGCAATCAAATTACCATATCTTTTAAACAGGGGGATGTTAAAGCTTGGTGGTCGTCGCGCAGTGCATGTTCGAATATCATGTAAATAAACAATGTATTTTACACGCGTTGTATACGTCGCTATGAGTCCCATATCGAACAGGGCGCTTTAATAAATTTACACTCCCCAAAAACGTGAAACCAGTTAAGGTTTTGTTTTGTCGTGTAAAAAGTAACATGTCATTATGAACTGAGCATACTGACATATTTGGCATTCACAGTATGTAGTTATGTAGACCAGCTGGGTTACTTTACTAGACTTTTAAGAATAATTCATCTATATAAATAGATACAACTAATTATCATGTCATCGTTCATTTATTTCAAATATTTAATATAAATCTATAAAGTGCAGATCGCAATCAGGTCAACTTTAATAACTTTACATGCAATGATGGAATCATCACAAATATTTCAAATCCATATAGAACTCAATACCCATACACACTAGGCTTCAAATCAGTATTAGTATTTTTGCATGTAATTTAATTGAACATATTTCTTCATTTGGTTAATTTCCTGTAAGTGTAATAGCACATACATTATAACATGTATAAACTCAGTTCCAGTCTTGTGTTGCTGTGCTACTGTAACTCAGCTTTGGACACCCTATGAGCAAACGGTGAGCCGCTTGTGTCCCTGTGTATAATATGTATGAGGTTATTACGAAGATACCTCAAAGTATGCATGAAGACAGTACAGCGGGAGTATTTGCGTAATCATTCCATATTTGGAATTCGCATTTTCTTATATGGTAGGATGAAAATACCCTGTAAAATACCGCAAAATTACAGCAAGCTGTATCTGACGGTGACAGATGTATAATAATAATAAATACTACTGAGGGCAGTATAACAACAAGGAACGGCAACTATATACCACGGATGAAGACAAATATGAAAAGTACACACTGAGATATTTTGTACATGTATAGGTGATTAGACATTGAAAATAAATTAAAAATTGTAATACGTGCATAATTAGAACCAAAAAAATTAAAAAAACTCTGGTCAATTTTTACAACTATCATTTCATTTTAATTTTTCTTTTGTTTTGTCTCTGTGACTTAAGTAAGGTAATGTACCTCAAGAGCTGCTGCAATTCCATGGTAATATTGATAAAGCAGCTTGGACCATGGCCAAGTATACATGTTAATCAAGTACACTAAAGAGGGGTCAATATACTAGTCATCTATGACATGTACATATACATGTGACAAAGATGAGCAATGTTTTGTTCACAATAAAGTCATTTCGCATCTTGATTTTCTTTCCCATCTGCTTCTTTTTTGTCACCAATTCTATCAGCAAAATTTTACTCACCAAATCTGATAAAGAATCCTTGTCATATAAACAGTGAGCAAAATTTGAAACCCTTGAAAAAGATTAAGGGTTGACCATTTGAAATGGAAGGGGCGGCAATTGGATTCTTTTCACATACATAGGTCTTCAAAACTTTTTGTTGACATTTTCCTTTTTCAATACATCAGTACGTGTATTTCCAAAATAATTCTAATAAACATGCTGATTGCCTTATGTCAAACCTACTGAATCTTCTACCCACCCAACCTATTTCAAAGTTTGCACAGAATTCCCCCTGGATTTCCAAAGTTAGCATATGATTCTAAACCATACAGCACCACGATAGTCATCAATTTTCCCAATTAAAGTTGGTCATGCAATAACAATAGTGCATCACACTTATACATAGAGCTGATATATATATAGCTGTATTATCTAGTGAGTCTATGACAACACTTGTATCTCGATTCCTGTATGAAATACAGTCACAGATGAATGAATGAATGAATGTAACATATGAATGAAATGAATGGAATGAATGGATGAATGAATGAACGAATGAATGAATGAATGAATGAATGAATGAATGAATGAATGAATGAATGAATGAATGAATGAATGAATAGTGCACTGATCTTGACCTCCAAACCAACATTGTGACATATCTGGTTACATCTTTTGACAGAACCATGCTAAAAACGACAGCTATTACTAGAAGTGGCTTAAAATAATCTTCTCTAATAACTTCCAGTACTAGTACACAGTAAATATATAGTTTTCATTTTTATATAACTTGACTTCGTCATTGGGGAATATCTTCAAGCACACCTGTTTTCTTTAATTGTGATGCCATGCCATCTCATTACTACCTTGTTATAAATATATGAAAGAAAAACAAGCAACATGTCAGCTCTATTGTATTATATGAAAGAGGACCACCTCAGGTAGTCATTGGGTAACAAAATTAAAAAGTTACTTTTAAACATAATATATCTGCTGCTGCTGCAGTATTTTACCCATTCATTCCAGCTATTCATGATAGTTTTCAGCAGTTAGTCATATGTTTGATGGCTACATCAAATGCTGAACAAATGTGCATAAACAAGATTTCTGTAAACAAATATCAGTACATAAAAATCACATTACGAATTGAAGAATATTTACAATGTAGGAAATAGTAAATACAGACAGGGTCTTCCATGTCTGAGAAGCCCAAGCCAGTATTGGAAATAGAAGAGTGTAAATTTGTAATTTTTCAGAAAATTAATATACAAAATTAATATATAAAAACATAAAACTTATGTCTACCTGTTTGGTCATTATACACCCACTCAATAATGAAAAAAATTATTTGCTTATGTCTAAACATTCATACACTGTGATTTTGTCTGCTATTCTTTTTCTATATGTACTTACATGTATAATATAATAAAGTTAGGCTTTGAATTTGAGCCAGGCTTCAAAATAACTATTCCTGACTTCTTAACTACATGTAATTCCGACTATTTGCTTGGCCGTACATATCCACATAACAGGTATTTTAACATTTTATATATTTTGAATTTTAAATATGTATATTCAATTAATTCAAATGTAGAATAATTCATAAACCTCAAAATATAATATATTTGTAAATTTACATTTTGACAGCTTAACAGATTAACAGCACACCAAGCATTTCAGTATCAACCTTACGTGAGATAGAATAGATTAAATTTCACTATTTTGATGTTTTGAGCAATTTCACTGAATTTAAGTTAAACAATGAGTTCTATCGTTAATCTACTAGTTCATTTTGATTTAATTTAGCGAATTAAAAAAAAACCCCAGTGAATAATTAATGCATTTACAGTTACTGTAAAGGAGTAACATCAAGAGTTAGTATTAGTGCTAAGATCATGACACCATACAGTCATTTGGTAGGGAAATTATCTCAACAAGGATTCACACTTTGAGCAGCCATCATTTTTCCCGCCAACAATATGTATTTTTATCTTTGTTAATTTGAGCCCAAATGGCTACTGAAGTTTTTTTTCCAAATTTTTGACAACAAAAATGTTGAAACAATTAATTTGATTATGTTCAGCGGGTTAATGTATGGTAAGTGTAAGTATCGTGTGGCATATGTTGAACTGTTGCCATGGCAATTACTTAAGTCAGCTGTCTAAAACCTTACAATTGTATCTTGAAAACTGCAATTTTATTTCATGACAATGTGAAAAGTGGTATTGTTCAACAATTGTAATTTATTCCCAAATGTAACAAGAAGATCAATACCGTTAACTTATACAATGGTTTCAGACTCAACCTGTGTTAAAAGTAAGTTGTTGTAAATATTTATAAATGTAGATCCCAATTCGAACGAACTGTGATCACTATAGGGAATTCATATTTTTTTTTATTTTATAAATTAACTGTAAACCACATCCATGGGTAATCTGGAATCATTACTTATTTGTTCTATATCTCACCTCATATACTGTGGAATACTTTATTTTCGCTGGAATTAATTTTCGCTGAAAAGGCTTTTTGGGCGTTTTGTATGGAATTTATTTTCACTGATTTTTGATGTGTTTAATGGAAATATAGGAAAAAAAGTATATTCACTGGATTTTATTTTCACGGAATCATCCCTTCAGCGAAAATAAATTCCAAGCAAAAATAAAGTATTCTACAGTACTTAAGAAATATCAATGATTTATTTGACTCAAGTCCATTTTATAATATCTAGAAAATATTACTATACAATGTAAATGCAAATATTTACTCTTAGTTATAGCATGTGCGTTTACTTGTATGTATTATGTAAGAAGTGTATCTATCATCAAAATAATTATCCATTATACAATAAATAATATTTTTATTTTATGTGTGCTTTTAATAAGAATGGGTGTCTAATAGAGCAAATTATATACTGGTATTATATCTCTCACATCACATTACGTCGACCAACTCATTTTAAGCAGTTTTGATACGATTTTGATGATTTTTGAGCTTTATATTTATTATTGCAGGCACTCTCCAGACACTTTTGCCAAAAAGCGGTTTTCAGTAAGTTGAGGTATAGAAGAATACAATAATGTACTATTTGGGTTAATTAGATCATTTATAAAGTATCTCTTCCTAATTTTTTTTTTTTGAAAGGTACATTCATGGAGACTAAATTTCAATATTTGGTGAGTGACTATCTAGTTTTATATTATATATGTACAGATGAATCAAGGTTCAACACCTTCTAATGCAACATGAATTGGACAGGTGCTTCTAATAGTGCAATAATACACCAGAGAGAATAACTCTGAGGTAAATATTAATGAGAAGCTAGACAAATAATGAAATCATTTCAAATGTGATGTTATGATGCTGTTTTTTTAATTACCGTAAAACATAGAGATGCATTATTTTTTTTCGTGTCAAGAAATTTTCTACTGAAAATGAGCTAAAAAAGAAGAAATTGGAAAAATGGT
Organism: Saccoglossus kowalevskii; assembly: GCF_978046115.1. Lineage (NCBI taxonomy): Eukaryota > Metazoa > Hemichordata > Enteropneusta > Harrimaniidae > Saccoglossus > Saccoglossus kowalevskii. The sequence continues at coordinate 37,480,899 of NC_140643.1, read as the reverse complement.
TATAAAATTACAAATATAGTATAATACAATATCAGTATAATAAAGGAAATATTGTGATATGCACATTTTTAAAAGAGAGCTACACCATATGTGCATCTTTCACAAAGGACTCATAAATCAACAATGTAAATACAAATCATAAATTACCATAATACATCAACTACTATATTTTAATATAACAACATAACAAGTTGTCAATTATTATTTCTGTACATTGTAATTCCGCTCAGCCTGTTTTCTCAAATTAGTATTTAAATATTTTAAGGGAACTCACGCTTCTTTCAAAGATTGATACATCTCTTAGATTAGCACAACAACAAATAACATGGATATAGCTTTCCAATGGAAGTACATGACCAAGTGAGGTATAAATATGTTTTCAGAAAAATAACATGGAAAAAAAGTCATTCATCGACACAGTTTCTGTCATGTGACAGTAAATAAAACTGAGATGGGTCGGCCATTTTGAAACTTGTAATGATTGAACTAAGTCAATATGTGTGACATGATGTATAATATTAGGTTAGATTGCAATCAGTTATTGCATGTCTCAGATATTTGACTCCAGAACAGCATTATTTAGAACAAAAGTTAGACATTTGAATCCAAAATGACATGGATCATTAGATCCCATGATATTCAATGTACATGTATCAAATTAGAATTATATCTGTCCATGCATGTCCAATATTTGATGAATTTTTGCACTTAAATGGCCAATAGAAAAATCTATCATTATTTTAGACTATTTTAGAGATATTATTTTGCATTTTATTTCCCACAAATTAGACATTCAATTGTGACTGTCTCCTCTTGCCATGTTTAAATTTTTAGCTCCGCTGTAGACTTTGTCGAGCGGAGCTTATCATATGAGTGATTGTCCGTCGTCGTCTGTTTTCCGTCGTCCTGCATCCGTGTCAATGTTTTACTTTTTCGACTTCTTCTTGAAAACTACAAGCCTGAATGCTTTGATACTTGGTGTATATGTACCTTGGGTAGACCTCTCTCGGATTGTTCATTTCATAATCGCAAGTCCAATTGCTTTGATATTACATATATAGGTACTACATGTGGACCTCTCTCAGATTTGTCCATTTTGTAATGATATCCTCAATTCTCTAATTTTGGTGAATATTTTTGTCATTTTTGGTAAAAAGTGATATTTTCAAGTTCTTGTTAAAAACCGCAAGTCCAATTGCTTTGATATTACATATATAGGTACTACATGTGGACCTTTCTCAGATTTGTTCATTTTGTAATGATATCTTTAATTCTCTAATTTTGGTGAATATTTTTGTCATTTTTGGTAAAAAGTGATATTTTCAACTTCTTGTTAAAAACCGCAAATCCAATTGCTTTGATATTACATATATAGGTACTACATGGGAACCACTCTCAAAATTGTTCATTCCATGATATCTTCAATTCTCTAATTGTGATGAATATTTTTGTCATTTTTGGTAAAAAGTGATATTTTCGACTTCTTGTTAAAAACCAAAAGTCCAATTGCTTTAACATTACATATATAGGTACTACATGTGGACCTTTCTCAGATTTGTTCATTTCATGATGATATCTTTAATTCTCTAATTTTGGTGAATATTTTTGTCATTTTTGGTAAAAAGTGATATTTTCAACTTCTTGTTAAAAACCGCAAATCCAATTGCTTTGATATTACATATATAGGTACTACATGGGAACCACTCTCAAAATTGTTCATTCCATGATATCTTCAATTCTCTAATTGTGATGAATATTTTTGTCATTTTTGGTAAAAAGTGATATTTTCGACTTCTTGTTAAAAACCAAAAGTCCAATTGCTTTAACATTACATATATAGGTACTACATGTGGACCTCTCTCAGATTTGTTCATTTCATGATGATATCTTTAATTTTCTAATTTTGGTGAATATTTTTGTCATTTTTGGTAAAAAGGGATATTTTCAACTTCTTGTTAAAAACCACAAATCCAATTGCTTTGATATTACATATATAGGTACTACATGGGAACCACTCTCAAAATTGTTCATTCCATGATATCTTCAATTCTCTAATTGTGATGAATATTTTTGTCATTTTTGGTAAAAAGTGATATTTTCGACTTCTTGTTAAAAAACAAAAGTCCAATTGCTTTAACATTACATATATAGGTACTACATGTGGACCTCTCTCAGATTTGTTCATTTCATGATGATATCTTTAATTTTCTAATTTTGGTGAATATTTTTGTCATTTTTGGTAAAAACTGATATTTTCGACTTCTTGTTAAAAACCGCAAGTCCAATTGTTTGATATTACAAATATATAGGTACTACATGTGAACCACTCTCAAAATTGTTCATTCCATGATATCTTCAATTCTCTAATTGTGATGAATATTTTTGTCATTTTTGGTAAAAAGTGATATTTTCGACTTCTTGTTAAAAACCAAAAGTCCAATTGCTTTAACATTACATATATAGGTACTACATGTGGACCTCTCTCAGATTTGTTCATTTCATGATGATATCTTTAATTTTCTAATTTTGGTGAATATTTTTGTCATTTTTGGTAAAAAGGGATATTTTCAACTTCTTGTTAAAAACCACAAATCCAATTGCTTTGATATTACATATATAGGTACTACATGGGAACCACTCTCAAAATTGTTCATTCCATGATATCTTCAATTCTCTAATTGTGATGAATATTTTTGTCATTTTTGGTAAAAAGTGATATTTTCGACTTCTTGTTAAAAAACAAAAGTCCAATTGCTTTAACATTACATATATAGGTACTACATGTGGACCTCTCTCAGATTTGTTCATTTCATGATGATATCTTTAATTTTCTAATTTTGGTGAATATTTTTGTCATTTTTGGTAAAAACTGATATTTTCGACTTCTTGTTAAAAACCGCAAGTCCAATTGTTTGATATTACATATATAGGTACTACATGTGGACCTCTCTCAGATTTGTTCATTTGTATGATGATATCTTCAATGCTCCAATTTTGATGAATATTTTTGTCACTTTGGTGAAAAGTGATATTTTTTAATTCTTGTTGAGAACAGCAAGTCCCATTGCATTGATACTATGCATATTGTTCATTTTCTAATGATATCTTCTGTTCTTTAATTGGAATGTGCATTGCTAACAGCGGAGCTATCTCAGCCAAGAGGCTGCTTGTTATATATACATTATGTCTGTGTATTCGTTTTTTCTATGCATTCACTATACATGTACTTTTAAAGAAAAAACAACTTAGGGGTCCTTTTCCTAATATTCCAATCAAATCTGACAGATATTTCTCAAAAATGTGAATTTCACATGCATTTCAATCCAAGAATGGATGTTTTATTTGGATGGGCATTCCCCCAAAATATGCAAATTAAAGAAATTTTCCATGTGTTAGTATAAGGAAGATTATAGGCCAACATATCATACTATTTTAAAGTTTACTATAATTATAAAAATTCATACTGTCTGGTAATGTATTTCCACAAAAATATGTAAATTTTACATGTCAAATTGGACAGTGTATCTCTTGTTGTCATATGTTTCTTTGCACTTAAGGTGTCGATGTAATGATTGGGTATTCATGTTATTTTGTATTTTCCACTGTACAACTAAAGCAAGAAGTGTATAGCTTAGAATCCAATAATTGCTGCTTTCGAGCACAGTCACTCTCCTAGTAGAGTGTTTCCAGTTGTAATTCAGTAGAATTCAATTCAATAGAAATTCCACAGACAATTTTCATGAGGCAAGGAATGAGATTTACATTTACATAATAATTTGGAGCAAAGAAATAAATTGATGTCACTTATGATATAATTTCATTTATTTTGATAAATCAGTATTCCAGTATTCCAATTGAAAAAGATCAGATATTTAATAAAAAAAATGTTACCAAAACTGATCTATTCATGTTACCTTGGTATGTGTTTACAAATTTTATTCTGTGTTTGTTATAATGGCATTTATTAATATTCTGTTATATTTAACTATACTGGCATGCAAACCATTAATATGTTAAAATATTCGCTGGTTTATTAATATTTCGTTATGCTAGCAGATTTATTTATTAACATAACATATGTTTAAATTTTCGTGACTAAATTAAAATGTGATTAAGTATACATGATACTGTAAAACCATTTATTTTCACTGACATTTAATTTCACTATTTTAATAGTTTCACTATATTTACTGGATTTTAATTTCAAAGATTTGCCAGTAAAACAATGAGTTTTACTGTTATTCTGCATGTGCATTTAATTTAGTGGATTTTACTTATTCGCTAAAATAGCAAAAATAAAACTCAGTGAATAATTAATGCATTTACAGTAATGATGGTAATAATCTGAAAATATTCACTTAAATGAACTTGACTCCCTCTCACACATTGTTAGGCAGATCCCCGTCCTTGCCCTGTTATCATGCGAAAAATTGGCAGTACAGAGTCATTTAGTCTCTAATTTATGGACTATTAACTCAGTCAATTCATTGGAGCCTTACCCATCAATGCACATGGTAATGATGTGAGATTTATTGTCTAATTCTTTACTTTCACTTTATGGACAAATGATACATCTCTATTTAGGGATTTAGAATAAAATGTACTAAAGGTATAACAAAATTGACAAAACAAAATAATGAATTAGTACTAATCGTGCTATCAATCAGGATGTAGTTGTTTTCTACATGTCGTTGTAAGTGCTGTTCCGATACAATGACCCCCCTCGCTAAGTCACAAGTGTCAGAATTGAGGACAGACAGACTGGAAAACTGCTCAGTTAGAAACTAGAGCTCAGAATGATGGATTGTTCACATTGCAGTGAGATTTATAGGGCTTTTTCAAAGCAGTGCTGGCTGAGGAACACAAAAAGGATTGTTTACATTGCAGTGAGTTTTAGAAGGCTTTATCAAAACAGTACTGGCAGAGAAACATCATAAGTCGCGAGTTGACACTTTGAGCTGAGAGGGCGACACCTTCTGCATCCCAGGAACTAATGGGGCAATTGGTGTTACATGCTAATGACATCAGCATGGCTTGAACAAAACTGACATTAGTTGTCTTACATTGACTATTCAATGCCTAATTAATTACATGAAACAATGAATCATTAGCTATATATTTTAAAACTACAGCTAAAAAAAAAAGAGTATAAAATTGTTTGAGAGCCATTCAATTACTCGCCAATATAGCGACCATTTAAGGCATGACTAGTAGGGAGTTATGGTTAATTAAACCAGTTCATGTATAAGTTTATTGTTAGAGTTGAGAATGACAATTAATTTAGATTTATATATTGTTATTTCATACATGATTTGCATATTAAACTCTATAGTGTGTCATAATACAAAGCAAGAAATGCATATAGACATACTACAACGTTTTATCCCATCATTTGTACATGCTAACAGAAGTTGGTCCAAATCTTCCAGTTTTCTACAGTATATCACTCCAAGAATTACAAACAAATTGGTCCATATTGACAAACTCATGTATATATACTCAGAAATGTAAGCGGTAAGCATGGCAGTCAATGGTCAGTGACATGATCGACCAAATTTTGTTAAGACACAACCATGTAGTAACAAATGAACAACAAATTCTAATAAATATCTTAAAAACACTCTCTTTATTATGTGCTGACTATAAAAATAGATCAATAAACATTTGCAAACACAATATCTATGTGAAAAGAGAAGCAGCCAATGCATGCCTGAGAAACAGGAAAAACATAATTTTTATTTTCTTTTGAAAGAAAATGCCCTAAATTACATCGTGATGTGCTTTGCATGCGTGTAAACTATAATTTAGTTTCTAGATACCATCCAAGAGATTGCGACCATCAAATACTATGGTGATCATTGGACATATATAGTGCACAGTGATATATATATATGTTTGTTTTTTTAAATCAGCAATAATTCCACATTCCACACTTATGCCACATTATTTTCTTTGAAATATACATTAGAAGTTAACAGACACTTGCGAAAACTTATGGCACAATGGATTGATACAAAACCCGGGTGGTATTATCAATCAACGGCTACTGACGTCAAACTATTAAAACAAAATATCATGTGGTTAAACCAATAAATATTACACATCATAATGTTAGTGGGGGAAAATATATTGATATCGGAGTACTATGAAAGAATAACAAGTGATAAACTGTGCATTCTCATGTAGAATTATCCGCCAGAAAAAAAAATCGAAAATACCGGTATATGATGTCTGGAATGTCTCTTAAGTTTGGGATCATTTGTCTAAAAAGTATGTAATTACCAGCAGTCATTATCAATGAGGAGTTACCAGTATGTACTATGATACACAAATTAACCCTGAAATTCCAAGTGACTAATGAGGCCTTGATAATTATTTTATTTTCAATTGCCCTGAACTGGAAATGTTTGCAAGATTACTAGTCTAGAACAATTGTGTGATTTATTATATAACAAAATCTCTATAAAAATATCTTGAGTGATCAGTTCCAGTGTTTACTAACTTTAGAGACATAAACACATATGTAATGTAGCATTACAATTAATGACATAAGACTACTTCCTTGCGTGACCAGTTGTGTTTTCATATGGTCATTTGTGTGGGCCGGTGTTTGCAAGTTTTGACAGTTATTTGTGGTTAAGTGCTGATACCTATAGTTACTCAAGATGAATGTTAATTGACAGCCTAATCCCACAGTTCCTTGTCTCTACTGTAAATTTAAAGCCTTTTTTATTTATAAAGAAAGTTAGGTTTAAAGTACACAAGCAACTGTACATTACAACCTCCACACATGTGTATCTGCACAATTACACCCTAAACCCCAAATGAACAGTCAGGACATACCGGTATTACGGTAGCTGTACAAACAAACATAATTGTAGTGTAGTTTAGTACCGGTAGTGTACTACAATAGTGGCCTTCACAGATCTTAGCACATGCCAAGAATCGGGACTGAGTTTGCATGTGCGGCAATGCCGCGTGTGTGTGAATAATCTTGACTGAGTGCTAAGATTTCCTGTCTGACCTCTAGACATAAACTGAAATCATGCCCTCAAAGGTGAACTTGAGAGAGAACTTAAGAGAACATATACTGATTCACACTAGAGGGGGGGGGGGGCAAGGGTTATTTTCATTCAACGTAATTGCAATATTTTTTGTTCGTACAACGTAAATTGAAAAAATAAATTCCATAATTCTGTAATCACAGGCTAGACATACAACGTAATCAATCAAATATTTGTTTCGTACACTGTAAAAATGTGTCATTTTCTCGGTACGTACAAGAATTTACATCCAAATAAAAAAGTCGTAAAGAATAATCCAGGGAAATTTCATTTTCGAAACTGTAAAATGACTAGATGACACAATTCACTGCAAAATTCAATTTCCACTGTAAACTGTAAAAACGTTATTTTTTTCCTTGTAAATTTTAAAAAGCCCTTTTTATTTCCCGTAAAACTGTACCAGCTACCCCCCTTTCCCCCCTCACACTAGTATGACAAGGCGATGAACAAAATAGATATGGCTGGATACTGTAGTAATGAATGAAATGAATACAGAACATAGTTGTGATTCATAATAAATACCCTAACAGCAAATGGACATGATTTCAATAAAGGCATTATTATTAGCATCATATACATATAGATACCGCTTGCTATGTTTGGGTCAAATAAGAAGAACGAGGACGTGATTTCAGCATGAGCCGAATGGTTCCCAAGTGGGTTCTGATGAGGGTCTAATGTGAACTATTGTGAACATAATTGTTTTAATACCTCCCCAACCATAAAGGATTACAAATTTCTGCTCATACAAAGATCCTATATTAGAGTTCGTCATTACTTTACTCATCTCTGTATTGCTTGTAACTTTGGGTATGTTGCCACAAAATTGTAAATATAATATCACACTAAATATATAATTGTACCAATATCAGCACCAATCAAATATAAAAACAAACATCTGTTCTCGTCCAGTTTTAAAACCAGCTGTGGTGAAGGAAGGAAGAAAATAACATTAATACCGGTAATATATTTTTGCTGGTACATTTATCTTTATAAGTTTTTAATATACTAAGTAACCACATGTTTTGGGACAAGTCCTGTGTAGTGAAAGAATAAAGCTTGGATTTTATAAAATTTAACAGGCTGTTGGCCACTTGGTCAAAAATAACTATAATCACAAACAAATTTGAAAAATCAATCAATCATTTCAAATGCATGTCTTGGACAATATTATTCAAATTTTGTTTCAAAATGGCCAATTAGCAACCATGTTGGTTTAATTTTCAGGGCCCTTAACTATTTTCAGAACATGCTTTGACAGTTTTGTTCTAAGTATTCATATGCTCATTTTTTTCAACATTTCATCAACATTTCTCTGATCTTGTGAATATTTCTTAGTGATTTAATATCTGTGTCTATTTTATCGGGTATTCATCTTTAGTTACTGTAAAATGACTAATTTTCACTGGGTTTAAATTTCACTGATTTAGCATTTCAGGCATATTCAGTGGGTTTTAAATTCACAGTTTTATCATTTAGATAATGTGTTCTATGCTCAATTTATTTTAGCGCATTCTCCAGTCAGCGAAATAAGCAAAATTAAAACCTAGTGAACAATTAATCCTTTTACAGTATCTGATTGAAATGCCACAGTCGCATGTGTTATATACAACATGTGTAAAATTCATCGTTTATATTAAATATAAAAGCGTGCACTAAAAAATTATTGTGGAGCTTCTGTATACATTGTAGCAGAAATAAACTTTTAAATATAGTGATCACTGCATGAGGGCGCTCTCATCTACTTGTAACTATACTTTGTACAAGAAAAGTAAATAATTGATAAAATAAAGTTGTGATAAATACTAGATGTAAAATAATGCAAATAATTTAATGGGTTAGGGCTGTAGTTCAATCTGATATCAATGATACACCAATCGGTGATGCACAGGAAGTCCTAATAGGGATTGAAAGTTGACCTTCACGACATGACAAAAGCGTGATCTAGCTTCAACAATGGTGCAACTAAAAAAATAATGTCCAAACATATTTTCTATGCTGATATTTGCAGGTATGTTAATTAATTTGTTGAACATGTATATATCATTTATACATGCATGCTGCTTTACCCAAAGATTGGTATAACTGACTTTTACCGGTAAAACATATACATACATTTCACCAATACAAGCACACTGAGAATCAGGCCAACTTAACATTGTGCGTCATCGAATATTTCTCATCATATAGCGTACCTCCACAAGTACATTACATATTTCTGTGGATAGAACTAAATTTATTTCTGTGATGTTTATTTTCGGTAATTATAGTATCTTGCTTGTAACATATGGTTGCATATTTCAGGACTAATGAGATAAAAAGTTCAAACCAAAAAAATGCTTATCTTAAATACGTGTACAAATAATAGAGGCTTATTACTGATATAATTAGTTATATAATATTAATCAATTCATTTTAAAGGAATGTATGAAACACATTTTAATTCCTTATATTCTGAAATGATGTGAATGAAGGTTGCTCATTCTGTTAATTCATCATATGCAACCATTTTTCAATGTTTTGGATCAGTTATAAATAACACACTGCATGGCACCATTACTGTTACCATTCCATATTGACTATGTAATATTCATTAGCATGGGTAGAACAAAATTTATATAACAAAAGTAGAAGTTCAATTAGGATAGATCTACATCTGACTGCTACCTTCTGATCCACTTTGTGTTTCCACCCTCCATCCACTGCCATATATATCTTTTTGCACAGTGCGTTTTTAATTTGTCAAATGATATATAAAGGACTCTTGATAGCACTGATATATCTCCCAGGGCTGCCAACTGACTGTCGGCCTGTCTGATGTGCAAGCAATTACAACATAAAATTCAAACTCTCTGGGTAGTTATTACAACTCATAGTTGGCATCTTGTTCAGGAAATTTATTGTCAGAATCCAGAGCTAAATAATCTATGACCAGTAGTCCATGAAAATATGAATATATTAGTTTATTAGCCCTGACTAATAACACTTAATTGAAGTAAGTTATTTATGCAAATAAGCTTATTAAAACCAGGAATAAATACAATTAAAGACTAAATTATAAGTGTTTGATGCTTTAAATGCATTTATGAGTATGAAATTTCATGTAAGAACCCAAGTGAATAGTTTACTGTAATGAAATGTAGAGAAATTCTGCCTCCTATGAAATAGAAGCCATATAATATATACCAGTATATATATATATATATATATATATATATATTTATATATTATATAATGAGATAAGGGATACTCAAATCGCTTGGATTACATTACATCAAAGAAATCATCCATGAGAAAGTAAATGCTATCTATAGAAAGTCCCACATATGTGATTGAGACTGCCGACCAAATCGGCTAGTTGCACAACTCAATTGGCTTCAATTTGGCCAAGTATATTCTTCCATGGATTTCTTTGATATACTGTCTATAGCCAGAATACTACACATTTTGTCCTGGCCGCTGTAGTTAAATCAGATGGATATTATGTGGTTATCACCTTACCGGTATACCACATATTCTTCAAGCTGGTTGATACAAGAGACTTATATTATATAATAATACTAACACATGACGACAAGAGCATGATCCATCTCTACGAATAAGTGATATCAGATGATAACCATTTTATCACATGAACATACAACTATGAGCATCAAAACAATAGAAAAATCATAATTTTATGGTACTACATTTATGAATCATATGCTAATCAGGCGTGACGTCAAAGCGTATGCATTTGCAGTTACGGCCACTAATGATTTTCAAAACCGACAGAACGATCACACTTCTTATCAATATATTTTCAAAAAAAAACATTTGAGCACACAAACTGATGACATTTAGCATATAGCCCCCATTTAAAATATCAGTCAGAAATATTTTGCATTGAACATCACTACTGTAAGCAATACTGATCACTAGTGGTTTAGTAGTAGTGATATTTGCCCTGGACACATCAGCAGATTTAGTGTTAAAAGCTGCCAGGGCTGTACACCAAAAAGGGGGTCAGTCCCTACCCTGGATGAGTGGGCCTAAAACTCAATGGGGAGGCTAAAGTCACTGGCGCAGATTCAAATTTACCTAATGGATGTGGCTTTCAGGGAACATTGGTTAAAGCGTGGTGGTTGTCTCGCAGCGCGTGTTCGAATTTCATGTAAATGAACAATGTATTTTACACACGTTGTATACGTCGCTATGAGTCCCATATCGAACAGGACGCGACACAATGACTGCCGCCCTTTAAGGTTTGTGTTTGACTGTAATAGATTTGTGTCAATAAGCGTGCATCCATTTTGTCAGTGTAGATGATAAATAAACCTCAATTGCGGGGCGGGGGAAGTGCTTATATAGACTTCATGTTATGAAATACCTATCTCATTTATATAATTCAGTGATGAGAATAAATAAGTATGGTATTGTATTATTTTATAAATTCAAAATAGTTTATTTAACTTTTTCAAATAGGAAATCAAAACGGAATACCCACCTATATTTTGCTTTTTGTTGATGAAACCATGGAGCTAGAAAGGGATGACACATATCTTCCACTAAAAATATACATTGTATGTAATAAACTGTTTGTTAAATCATGGAAGGTACTCTGTTAGTACTCTGTTTTAGTACCTTCCATGGTTCAATAAAGACAAAGAAGGTGTGTCAAATCCCAACTGCACCATTGACATCTTACAATTTATGATTTTCGCATCAGTTGGTTTGCATATGCAACATACTAGAACATTACTTAGAGACTAACACTGATAACATTATATTCTACTCCAAATATATATATATAAACATATAATCTGCTTGACTGGAAAGGAATTTAATCTCCACTAAGGTAAACTACTTAGTCAAATGAATGTGTCCAGGGCAAGATTAGAGAGAATCAACTCACATGCCTCAATGACCAGCCAACACATAACCTTTATACAACTATTCGGTCAGTATATCACCATAACTAAAGGTGTATCACTTTGACCTTTAGAATTACAGTAGATCACAACGACATCTACATTAAACAATTTGCTGCTTCAAAACACATTTTCATAGATTAGTATTAACTTAAATGCTTTCTTACATAATCATTGATCTTTTGACAACCACACTCCCTTTGTTCATGGAGCTCCATGCTTTGTTACAGTATTAAAATACAGGTGTCTAATTTGCATATCACAGTTAGGACTCCCTAGGTGCAGAGTTAATCCCCCCCCCCCCCCCAAAAAAAAAACCAAACATTTTTCAACTAATCTTGTACTGGTTACAAGAAAGTTGTTGCTGCCAATCTGAGTCCATTTTATTCCTGTAAATTCAGTTTTTTGTATTTTTAATCAAGATGTAAGAGTCCTATTTGAGGTAAGAACAATAGATTTACAGCTTTTCCATATACAATTGTTTCTCCTCAAGTTCATAAAAAGCTGCATATAAACTGTGCATAGCTTTGTTTTGTGATCACTGCTTTGATAAGCCAGTGCATGGTTGAAACCCATATTCTTGTGGTACCTTATGGTTTTGCACAAGACATTAGTCATGGTAAACCATGCATTCATTGCTGACTTTTCTAGCTTGCAAAAGCACAAATGAGTGTGCATGTTGTTTTAAGGGAACCAACCAAATGGCTTGTACCTTAACATTCATGAATGACTATACAAACAAGCAGAATTGGAACTGTAAAATGAATCGTCTACTTTATGAACCTCAAAAATGAAAACGCATGAAATGATCTTTTATATACTGCCATTGAATTTTTCAGATATTTAGATTTACAGTTTAAAGCATGCCATTTTAGAACAAAAGCCTACTGATTATTTTTGTACTTGTGAATATCACATCATCCTATAGCACTGTAGCTTCATTTGTTTTCATTTTTGCCAACCGACAATACAAATGTCACTCACTGAATGAACACGATGGCTTGTGATCTGCTGTGACATCATTGTCCATGAGTTGTTTTATTATAAAGCCTTATATCACTGTAACTAGATCAATCATGACATTTCATAAGATATACAATTATATCATTTGAATCTGTATTATAGCATCATAATGACCTTTATTAGTGTCTGGCAATGTTCCATATGGTTTCAGAGCAACATTATTATATGGTTAATATTGCATTTTTTGCATTGAAGCCATTTAAGCATTGGAGCCCATATAAAATGAGTTGCATTTTAGCTTTACGTCTAACCAATTATTATTAAATTAAATCTTAATGTGCTTCAACATTTCATCTATTTATTTAGTTATGATTGTATAGGCATGCAAAAGCCATAACACTGTTGTGTGCGTGTCACTCTGCATATACGTTCTGAGGGGCACGCATATGTCATGCAAGTCGGGTCTACGTGTACCAGTACTACCTATTGCATATCCTCCCTGGACAACACTTGTTATTATAAACAGGCTACATTAGGTCGAAAGAAACAGATTCTTTGTAGAAATATGACTGTCAACATTGATAATCTATCATTATCAAACAGGCCAAGGCCAAGTTTTGAATAGTAACATAGTTCGTATTTTTAAATGCACCGAAATAAAATGCAGATTTCTGCTGACAATGTTTTATTAAGGGACGATTGATCACCACAGACAAGTTATTACAAGTTATAAAATGCTATGTTCTGGTAGTGAGGGAAAAGATGCCCAATCTTATTCTCTGTCTATCACTTCTTTGACTTAGCCTAGTTTGTCATCTTTTGTTACGTAACCTTTAGTGGCAGATTAAGCAATGTAATCTTTCCCCTCACTACCAGCTGTATAGCAACCAGCTAGTTTATTGGTATAGACAATCGGAAGCCAATGCCAAGACAGGAAAAGATCATTGGCGCCATGCAGTGCTTGATTGTTTTTAAGCTAAACGTGTGATTATCTTAGGTAGCGTGGCTAACACCTTAGCACTATATATTGCAGCATTACAGATTGAGGGTATTATTGGCTAGCTGGCTCGACACGCACCGCAGGCATTGTTTCCCCAACCCACCCTCCCTTTTTGTTTATTTTATGCTTGTAGTTTTTATAGATTTAGTTTGTAGTTACAGATTTTGAGCTTTGTAGTTTATAGTTTTTGAGGTACTTTATTACCTCACAGCATGGAACTATAAACCTGGGGTTTTTCATATGATGGCTTCTGCGCATGCGCCAACCAAGCGCCGGTTTATAAATAAATTATCGTCAGCAGTCCCTGACTGCCCAACCTTATTCTCTGTCTATCGCTTCTTTGACTTACCCTAGTTTTGACAGTTCATTTAAGTTATGTATTTATGTTTAATACAGTTTTAAATGTGTCATCTTTTGTTATGTAACCTTTAGTGGCAGATTAAGCAATGTAATCTTTTCTCTCACTACCAGCTGTATAGCAACCAGCTTGTTTATTGGTATAGACAATCTCAAGCCCATGCCAAGACAGGAAAAGATCATCAGCACCAGTGCTTGATTGTTTTTAAGCTAAACATGTGATTATCTTAGCTAGCATGGCAAATCAAATCTTAAATATATCAAATAATATATCATCTTATATCTAAAATTTATTCTTGAAGAGTATCAAGACCATATCTCCAAAAGAGGCACACCAAGGAATATAATACTTCTTTTGGTGACATTTATGTTTGTCGCACTAATGTGATAGGTTAATGCGAAATTAACATGATTTTCACATAAGTGCTTTTAATATAGATATTATGATATATTTCATATTCAACCAATATTATTGTATGGGTCTGAAATCTGGGGTCATGAAATTCAAGATTACAACAAGTGGGACAAAACAATAACAGAAAAAACACAATTGAATTTTTACAAACAACTACTAGGATTGAACAAATTTGTGACAAACATTGCATGCAGAGCTGAAGTAGGAGAATTCCCACTCTTAGTAGACATTCGGATCAATTTAATAAAATATTGGACTCGAATCAGTAAATTATCAGACAATAATATCACAAAACAAGCATACCTTGAACAAAAGAAATCCAATTTACAATGGTATTCTTCAATACAAAAAATGATGAACAACATGAACTTTTCACAAGAACAACAGAATGATTGGTTAACAAAACATATACAGCAAATTGGCAAAGTTGTCAAACAAAAATACATAAATTTCTGGAGAAAAAATATAACTGAAAAAACAAAACTGAAAACTTATGAAAAATTCAAAGACTCTTATAATTTTGAAAAATACTTGGATGTGTTGAATTTGAAGCAAAGAATTTCAATGACAAAATTTCGAACTAGTAATCACAATTTAGCAATAGAAAAAGGGAGGCATACGCAACCAAAAATACCTACTGAAAATAGAATTTGCAAACAATGTACACAGAATAAAATAGAAGATGAACTGCACTTTGTCATGATATGTCCACAATATAAAGTAATACGCCAACAAATCATTCAAGACATTACATTTCCAGAAGAAACACAGGATGATCTCCAGAAATTTAATTTCTTGGTGACTTCAAAAGATGATATAATAATAAAAAAGATTGGCAATTATATTCATAATGCATTTCAATCAAGGAATGAAAATGCCATTTGATATGTAACACTTGCTTTATCATATTAACAACTAACTTTTTTTGTTGTAGTAGTTATCACAACTAATCTTTATCGCTATTAACTGATAGAAACATTGTATTTCTAAGGATGCAATAAAGTTATTATTATTATTATTATTATATGTACGGAAATGTTTCTAAAAGCAAGGAATTCATAACACATCACTGTTTTTACATTGTGATTAATTAAAATAGAGTAAATATATAGATTATTATGACTATTATTGAAATGTACATATCAGCATATGTGTGCAATTGAAACAAACATTATTAGAATAACAAATTCACAAAATAGTCTGCTTTGTAGTCTGCATTTTCCTTGAGAAGATTTAGACAAAAATAGTCACATTTATTGAGTAAAAACTGACATTTTACTCAAATTTTGTCTATTGGCTACAAAATTAGGGTTCATTTCGTGAAATATTGAAGAATACAAGAAAAAACTGCAGAAAAATTTGGGCGAGAAAGTCTGAGGGTGAAAAGGTTAGGACATTCCTAGGACATTAGGACATAGGGGGGGGGGGGGAATTTCATGAAAGTTTCTACAATCATATCTCAAGGACCACAGTGACTTTTCAATTATGCCATGAGTTTAAAATAGTTTTTGCTATACAATAAATACAATGCATACCTTATTGGATATGTACTTCTAATAGAGCAAGTACAGTCCTTCATATACATGTACATGTGGTTACCAGGTAGTTGGTATGTATATTAAAAACTTTCAAAGATAAATGTACCAGCAAAAATGTATTACCGGCAATAATGTTATTTTTTCCTTCCTTCACCACAGCTGGTTTTAAAACTGAACGACAACAGATGTTTGTTTTTATATTTGATTGGTGCTGATATTGGTGCAATTATATATTTAGTGTGATATTATATTTACAATTTTGTGGCAACATACCAAAGTTACAAGCAATACAGAGATGAGTAAAGTAATGACGAACTGCAATATAGAGCTGCGTGGAATTCTCAAGGTGCCCAGCGAGGAGAACACCGAACACAAAAAGGTAATGTAGAGTCAATAGAGTTAAAGGATGAATATATAACGATTTCTTTTGCTAGCATTTTATTTTTGTTCCAGTAAATTAGCTACCATGTAAATTTGGCAAATATTCACAAACAGTTGTTGGTGCTGTAGCTAAAGTAATTTTCTACAAAGGAGGACAGAGAGAGCGATGGTGAGAGTGATGTGTGGGGTGAAGTTGATGGACAGAAAGAAAACTGAGGACTTGATGCAGATGTTGGGTTTGAAGGAAGCGGTAGATCGGTTGGCGAAGGCAAATGGGGTACGTTGGTACGGGCATGTGCTGAGGAGGGAGGATGGGCATGTATTAAGAAGGGCCCTTGATTTAGAGGTGAGCGGTCCAAGGAAAAGGGGAAGGCCAAAGAAGACGTGGAAGATGCAAGTAGAGGAGGAGAGTGGGAAGGTTGGGATGAGGATGAGGGATGCTTTAAATCGTGCAAAGTGGAGGGAGGGGGTAAGAGCGATTGCCACTAGTTTAAGGTGAATCCGGCCACCCTCGTCTTCGGGGACCAAACCGGATTTTAAAACTCTGGACTACTACTACTTATGAGTTATGAATTTGCTCAAATGATGTGTAGGTATTTCAAAATGTTTTTATAGTATGCATAATAATAATAATAATGCATAACTTTTAAGTACATTGATAATTGCATTTTTAACTCTGATTTTTATCATTGCATTGGCTGTCATCTTCTGCACATACTGTACATCCAAACAAAAACTTTTAAAATTTGAGTACCTATGTGAGCCTCTCTAGAATGAACATCTTTGAGTCCATGCATGGATAGTTTATAATTTACAAATCAAATTTAATCATTTGAATTCTAAAAGTCAACTTTGTTATTATTCACTAAACAAAATTGCAAAACTAAACAAAATTTGTAAGACATTTCGGCAATGAGAAATTAGATCCATGCAGTATAAAACCTAAAAAGAAATTACAGATAAATACATAAAAATGTTTTCTAAGAATTATAAATACCAAATTTTTATTGAGCTAGAGTTGTTGTTGAAATGCTCATTGAAATAGAGCATCCATGACTCTCTACCTAATGGTTTGTGTTAATAGGTGCCAACGACAGTTGCTTTATGTAGAGCAACAAGAACTGCATACACAGGCTACTGTAAAATACTTTATTTTAGCTGGAATTAATTTTTGCTGAAACGTTTTTTCCGATGTTTTGTATAGAATTTATTTTTACAGATTTTTTATGAGTTGAATGTAAAATACATGTATAGGAAAAAGGTAGATTCGCTGGGTTTTATTTTCACTGAAAATCGCTACAGCGAAAATAAAGTATTCATTTAAATATATTAAACATTTAACGGTATGTAGATATATGAAAACCAGGTTGAACAAAATTAAATCTGTTTCTGTCATCGCATGTGTCAGTTTTTGTTTTTTGTTTTTTTAAACAAAGAAAAAAAAATAAGGGGAATATGCCTGCTTTTGGTGGCACATTATGCACAGGTAAACTTTCTTGATGTTTCTCTATGAGATTTAAAAATAAAAAAAATCATATCACTGTATCGTTTTTAAAAGTAACTTTGGACCAGAAACAGAACTTTTTTTTCCTCTTTGGCCAATATGCTTGATTAATTTTTAAGGTAATAGTACAGTGAATAAATCATGAACCATTTCTGCATACTACCATGCATCAGTTTCTTGGATCTACTGTCTTTTAAACCCAACATTTATAGCAAAATAAATCAGATCATGAACGTAATAATTTGTCATCTTACATAGTGAAGCCCATACTTACCTTACACCAATCAATAGAGTATTGACTGAGAACTCTTGGGGCACAGCTTGACCCAAAATCCGAAATCATCGCAGTCGAGAATAAAAAGGCAGAGTAAAAGCAACCCCAATAACCGGAACCCTGGATAGGGCTCTCTAGCTCATCAGTTTCAAATTTCCAAGACAAAAGCTACAGATAGTGACAGGTGACGAGTGAGGTAAAGTAAGGTAAGTATGGCTCCGTGATGTAAAATGACAGATTATCACCAGATCTATTTTAAGATCTATTAAGTCATACTTACCTTATATCCAAAATCACACCTAGGAGGCTGGTAATTAATCTGTCAAGATCTCAACAAAAATGTTAATTCTAAATACGTGTAACCTAAATCCACATATTTATTCAAAATAATGTAGGAGAGACAACTATTGACTTAAGGTGAATATGGATCTATGGCACAAGGGTTTCTGATACAAGTCCTCAAGAGGAACCATTATCATTTTTTTCTCTTCTCGTGCTATGACACACATAGTACATACACACACAATCTTACCATCAATCAGCGATCAGGGGTAATTTAGACCTTCTGTCTGCCTCTCAAATAATGGCTGATGAAGACATCTGTCTCAGTCTTGTTTTAAGAACGTGATAAATAGATACATTGGCCTAGAAAGAATAAGCCAGTACTCTGACCTAGTGCATATGTCTTTATGTGTATCAGCTGGTATCTAGTGTAAGAAATAGACAAGGGATGAAGGCTCACAGCGAGTAAGGGAGGGTAACTCTTGCTAATTTTTGATCATTAGTAATTCATGTGACTTCTTCAATTCGTGTGAGACCATCATCGCATATCTCACTCTTGCACACACTGGAGTGCAATCTTATAATTACTTGATAACATGTCTTTAAATATCATCTTCATCATCAATTACTTCATTTAAAAAAGTTGCATCACCAGAGATTTAGTATGTGAGGTGTGGAAACTTTGACATCTACCAAGAGATTCAATGTCAAGTGTGATTTTAATTTTTAATAATAATAAATTTTATTACGCAACTGTAATCTGCTATGGGATACAGTAAGGTAAAAATATAGTGTAAAATAAAGCAACTAAAAATAACTACAAATTTAATAGTTCATTCACATTTCGGTATTCTGCTCTCTTTTTTTCTCTCGTAGTGTCCTTATACATCACAATAACAAAACTATGAATCCATAACTTACCTACCTATTTTATTTCAGCCTAACTTAATCTGACAATTTTCTACTTTTAAATATCCTTTGTTTTCATTGTGAACATCTGTTTTGTAGTTTGATCGACCGCCCTCAGTCGGCCACCGTGAGCTCCGGAACGCCGGTAGAATCCTTAGCGGAATGTAGATATGGAATATGACTATCCAGTTTATTTTTGGTAACAATGACAGCACGAAGCAGAACAGCACAGTGTTATTTAAGAAACTGTAATTCCACTCTCAATACAATACAAAAATGGATTTAATATATTTAGTACCGAAACTAAGTGGCAATTATTTAATTTAATAATCGTTGTTAGGCTTTTTCTAATAACCTAAGGAGTATTGGAGCTCGGGAAAAAATCACGTAGCAAGATGGCGGAAAACGACGTCGATTTTGGAACGAACGGAGAACACGCTTTGTCGCCACGATCCAAAGATGCGCCAAAACCGCTTCACCCAGAAGGAACTAGTCGGGTGAGTTCGGAGTTGTTAGTACGATTCTAAGCGGCGTATCATTCGATGAATAGTTTATTTTAGTTATCTATTTTGACACGCCTTGAATGGTTGTCAATGACGGTCGCTCTTGAGTCATAGACTCGTTATTTTATGTTTACTTTGCTCACGAATGTAAGTGACGTATTGTCGTTAAAACCACAGCGAAATGGCCACTGTGGTGTCACTTGTAATGTTAAACTGTTCGTGACAACTGGGACAGTACGGCTTGGCGATAGCGTGACCCCTTCAAGGACACTGCTATCAATTCATCGGTCATTCATCCTAACCGCGTATTACCTACGTCAGACAGCGCCATCGATCGGCAGATAATCACAAATACGATGATGACTGGCAGCTGATTAGTTTGTTCGATTTGTTTTCATTCATTCTTCCTCTAGTTTAATCGTACGATATCGAATTTTTTTTTTTTTTTTGATATAACATTTTTTTGGAAATGTGGTTTTTTAACTCTTTTGTATATTATTCTCAGGTAACAGTAACATTTTGTTGCATCTTTAGAAAAAGAACATTTCTATCAGTTCTTGGCAATAAATATATAGTTAAAAAAAATAATATATGTATTCAGATTGAATAGTCCTTATATGCAAGAAAAAAATTAAAAATGTTATAAAGAAAAAAATTTTGAAAAGCCTGTTATAGGAACAACCTTTTTTTTTATTTTGCCAACTGCTTTGAATGTTATTTTAAATTCAAAATATTTAATGGATTTTTTAAGCTCTACCATGATACAATACTGGTTGGGGAATACGGGGAAACTGTTAATACACACAAAAATTAAATGTTG
The DNA here is from genome assembly GCF_978046115.1 of Saccoglossus kowalevskii. Classification (NCBI taxonomy): domain Eukaryota; kingdom Metazoa; phylum Hemichordata; class Enteropneusta; family Harrimaniidae; genus Saccoglossus; species Saccoglossus kowalevskii. The sequence continues at coordinate 37,459,979 of NC_140643.1, read as the reverse complement.
CATAAAAATAGAGGCCATTAAAAGAATATTATCTTTGCAGATATGAGTGTCATAAATCATGTTTAAAGTTGTTGTAAAATCTTATCCACAAAGCCTGGCACAATTTTGTGACTGAAAAACAAAATTAGGGTCCTACAATAAAAAATAGGTGTAGGTTAGCTTATAGGAACTTTTTTTCTATTGACCTTATGAAGAAAAACAAATTTCTGTTTGATTACTTCTTTCTTGGTAAATTCAGAGACATGAATGCAGACATGTATTGTCCTATGATTTATAGGCTGTGGCACAATTCATGTCTTAAAGGTGAATTTCTTTACCAGTACAAGTTTTAAACCATTTTCATTTCAAGATTATATTTCAGTCTTGTACACCAGTCAGGGTTTTTCTAGAAAGAAACTGCAAGAGGAAGCACTGCAATTAAGAGGCGCCACCAAGTGGGGGAGGAGTTTTTGTTAATTCTAAGTTAAAATGGAGCATTCTAATTAATCAGACAGGTCACAGTTGAAGACTATGTCCACATGTAATCCCTGGTCAATCAGAATTTTATGGTTGCCAGAGGATCTGCTTCCCAGGGTAAGGAGTGCATGGCCATGGCATGAGGGCGCTGCTCCTCTGTTCCCTTGTTTAAAAAAATCCTTGCCAGTCTTGAAATTGACTGCATCTTGCATAAATTCATGCCTTTTAGACAGTACATTTTGTAGTCGTGCATGTCATGAATGCTACAAAAATCATGCAACTGCATGCATGAATCGGGCATGGACAGTGAAGGAACTGTTAGCTGACCAAGATTTTAAAAGAAAAAAAAATTGGAATGCACTTTGAGATAGTCTATCATATTAAACAGATTTTAATATTAACCCTTATGCTGCCAGCCCTTGTACATTTATAGTAAGCAAATAACACCGAATAAACGGCAAGGTAAAGACTATGTCTAATTATAGTAAATACGTACTGCGTGCGTGACTCGAACCGGCGCTCGCGTACGGCACCAAATCGCCTAGCTTCACGCCACTACACGTCTTCCCCTCGGCCACCGAGTAACAACTCAACATGTATGTTGTGTCAATCTGGCCATTGACTTGACCGAGTAAGGTTTGATAATAGACACGAAAAATGGGTGATTTGTGTTCGTCCTACATGGAAGAACCTGCATTGTATACCATATTGGTCTATAGAGGGACTATGAAATAAAATAATGGGATTGAATATGTTCATATTTTTTATGAGAAAGTACTAGTACATCATCGTAAAATTTATTTTGCTTTTTAGTCCCCGTTCGGACGAAGTCCGAAAACGGGGACTTATAATTCGGTCTCCGTCCGTCTGTGTGTCTGTGCGTCCGTGCGTCCATCCGGAGTCATATCTCAGAATCCCTTGGACCGATTCTGTTCATTCTTTGCATGTGCCTAGTACTTTATGTGGGACATATGCACATGCAGTGGTTTAGCGATTTGATTCAAAATGGCCGACTGGCAGCCATCTTGTTTTTTGAAAATGTTGTATTTTGGACATGCTTTGTCAGTTTTCATTCAAACTTGGTACATACATTATACATGTTAGGATACATGTCCATGATGATTTATTTCACAATTGGATCAAAGATGGCCGACTGGCAGCCATCTTATTTTTTGAAAATGTCGTATTTTGGACATGCTTTGTCAGTTTTCATTCAAATTTAGTACATAGATCATACATGTTAGCATACATGTCCCGACCGTCCGTGAGTTCCTGAGTTTGTCTGTCCGACTGTATGTGTGTCCGTCTGTCCGTGTGTCAGTCATTCCAACGTCATATTTCAGAATCCTGTGGACCGATTCCGTTCATTCTTTGCATGTGCCTAGTACTTTATGTGGGACATATGCACATGCAGTGGTTTAGCGATTCAATTCAAAATGGCCGACTGGCAGCCATCTTGTTTTTTGAAAATGTTGTATTTTGGACATGCTTTGTCAGTTGTCATTCAAACTTGGTACATAGATTATACATGTTAGGATACATGTCCATGACGATTTATTTTGCAATTGGATCAAAGATGGTCGACTGGCAGGCATCTTGTTTTTGTTTTTTTTATGCAGTATCTTGGACGTGCTCTGTCAGTTTTCATTCAAATTTGGCACATACATGTACTTTATACATGTTAGGATGCATGTCCATGACAATTCGTTTCAAAATCTGGTCAAGGATGGCCGATTGACAGCCATCTGACTTTTTGGCCTTACTACTATATTTCCACAATTTATGTACCATTTTCATTCGTATTTGGCACACACATCATACATATCAGTGTGTTTCATAATCAGATCAAAGATTGCTGAATAACGACTGTTTTTATTTTGGCCATATTACTATGACACGAAACACGTGTTTTGATGTAAATAAACAATCTGTTGCATACGCCACTTGGAACTCAAGTTTCAAGGACATGCTCGCGACAACCCCTCCGCTTTAATATGACGAGCACAAAGAGAACTTAACGGGGACTGTGTCATTTTCAATGACTTGTATATTTAGACGTACATTACCTCTAGGTACTGTATGGGAATGTGATGAGTTCCCTAAAAGTAAAAATTGAAGGGCAAGATGGTCAGTAGATGTCAATCGCACTACCCTCAGGGATATTGTAGATGTCTTGGTGTCATGGTGTCATTTGTATTGTTTTTTATGTGGTTGTTTAATTCTGATAAACTTAAAGAAAACACTAAGGATGAAGTTGCACATGGCGATGTTGCAATTTAACATGTGCAGTATATTTGTTGTGAAAACTGGATTCAGTTGATAAACTTGCTTGGTGTCACAAAGTCAGAATTGAAACAACTAAAATTTTGCAACTGACTTTTTAAATTTGTTCATGACATCATCAAAACACATTATCACACTTTTTTACATGTTTTACAAGCGATACATCGTATTGTATGATGTCATAATAATATATACATGTACATTGTAATATATGTATGAACTTGCTTGAGCATGGAGCTAATCTCTGTTTTAGTTGTGTCTTGGAATCAATCAACATATTTTGAATTTAACATTATATATAGGTCAATATAACTAAACTGCCTTAAAGTGCCTGTGAAATGGCTGCTATTTTCACGCCTAAAATTATCCATTGATACATAAATATTATTATTTCTTTATGTTTCTAAGCATGAATTATTTTTTTAAGTGAAAATAAGTGTTTTAAACTCAATCTGCGGCAACTTTATTTTTGTGTATTTTAAAACAAGGCTCCTCATTAGCTTCTTATTTGCATACAGAAATTCCCCTTGTGACGTCAGTAGGGGAAGTCGCATGGCAGCTTGCATTGCCGATACGTGTAAATAAGGCAAATTTCTTCTGCAGTTTTCTCGTCTTTGACTAAATTTTCACTTATGTACTTGTTCGTCGAGGAGGAATGGACAATAATGAACACATACTATCAATTTTTGTTGCATGGAGTTGAGTTAGATGCGAAATATGTTCGTTCTGGTGTAGCTGGTCACCGTGATCGTCAGCGGCGCACGTTTGTACACTGTCGCTGGACAAAATAGAATTTGACGTCGGAATTATCTCGTTATTTAGCAGGTTACTAGGCACGTCACTACACTGTTTTATTTCATCGATCGTCTGAGTAAAACTTTCAAAATTAAAATAAAAGAGAACATATTTTGACATTCTAAACATTAGACCATAGTGATCACTATAAAATAATTAAAAAAAAACGACAAATCACAGTTACTAAATAAATGACAGTCGCGTGGAAATAAATTGAAATTTTGTTGAAATAGGTGAACGCGTCGGGTCACAACGAGGGCAAGTGCGTTAAAAGCGGCGTTTAATTTGATAACAATAATAATCGAGATCGACACACATACAGATAAATTCATAGTGGATTCGAGTTAGCGTGATCCATGGTGTGATTGTCATAATTATAATATATTAAAACTTTATTTGGTGGAAACACATTGACCAAGCCTGGATTCTTATTTCAGAAATTATTACGCAGATCAAGCTGCAAGCATGGAGGTAAAAAAAGAACAGAGGTGTGAATTCGACATTCAACACAATTCAGAAACTTTTAGCCTTCGAAAATGAAAACAATTAGCAGTGTGTAAGGGCTGTGTAATTTCCTGTTTGTCCGACGCTTCGTTTTCGTGTCACTGTCGAAATTATTGCTACCTTTTACTTAACAGGGACTAAATGGTCTCTATAAAACGATAATCAGGATCGCAAAAAAGTCAACTCATTTGAAACACTTGCCGGACGTCTCTCTTTCTATTTGTTTCAAAAGTGTTGCGCCAGGTTTATGTTGTCAGCGTTTCTCTTTAAACCTAGTTTTTTTTTCATGGACGAGGACAGTTTTTTCAAAAAATGAATCTGAGGTTAAGTGGCTTTCGTCCACTGATGTCGCACCTTCGGATCGATTAGAAACGTGTGAATACTTACACTATGACTATACGTTTCACTGCAACTGTCCACAACACAACATGTAAAAACTCTCTCTCAAAAAAAAATAAATAAATAAACAAAAAAAGAAAGAAAAAAACGCCGACTGAAAAAATGTATATCGTTTAAATGTATACTGAATGACCAGTGTTATTACGGCTCAGTGGTATGACTTTCTCTCACATTTTGGCATTTGGTGGCGCACTTTCGCCGAGAGTCGGAAATCCGGAAACAGTCGACCGTTTCAGGATAGATGGGCTACAACACGAGAAATATCCCAAATTTTCTTGGATACGAGTAATCATTTTCAGCAAAAAAATCAATAACTGCCCATTTCAGTGGGATACAGATCTAAAATGGGAAACGTGAGGGTGGGCATTGCACAGGCACTTTAAAATTTGATGCACCTTGTGTGCCTGGGTACTTTGAATTTAAATAAACATAAATACTTCTAAGTGTGGCGCTCAAATTACGGCAATGCACTTATAACATAAAGGTTGCCTTTGTTGTCTATGCTACATATATTCTTCCTTTAAGGCTATGTGATGCAATAGTCGGTGCTGATACAAGGGGGGTTTGAACTCCACCATTTTTAAACCCCTTTAGGGTGGCAAAACATGTTTACATCTGTTTTTCTTTTACACCCACATAAGTTATAAAGAAAAGGGGAGAGATAAATTTATTGCAGGAATAAGTAAAGTATTTCATTTCATTTGATATCAAAGTTAAAAGCTGTTAAAACTATTTAGTACTTGTTTTACTTTTTAAAAAGTGCTAATTATCTCTTCGAAAAAACATCATGCAGCAAAATCATTCTTTGCAATATTCAAAAGGTGCTGGAAACAATTTCTGATTGGTAAATGGCATTTTAGACTTTAATATCGGGTCAAAACATACCATGGCAACTCAACTTCGAGTGCTCTAGAATATTATCTCATGATAAAACAAACTTGAAGTATGAAATTATATGTATGGACATCCATGATTTTTTTCCTAAATCACTGAATAGTTTTCACTTCATTTTATAAACTGATCTATAATACTATGCATACTTATTTTTCAGATTCAGTTCCGGGACATGGCAGCAAAGAAAAAACGTGTTACAAGAAGTCGTTCACTGTCCCTCTCATCAACAGATAGTTATAGCTCAGGATCTTATACAGAAAGCTTCTCAGACGATGATGGGCTGACACCCAGAGAGAGATTGCAGGTATGAACCAGTTAGCATTTGTGAGCAAGAGGGATGAAGGGGATTGAGAAAGGAAGTGTTAAAATTATCAAATATGTGCTGTGGCAAGAAGCATGTTATTGTTGTATGTTTCTACAAGTTCTATGTTTCTACAAGTTCTAATATCATGAAATTCAATGCTAGTGGTATTATTCGATATTGATGAAAAATCATTAGTAATTCAATTATATACTGAATATAAACTGAAGACGTGGGTGTCATTTGAATTGAAATAAAACTATTTTACATGTTTCCATGCAGTTTTTCAACCAAAATCACAAATTACGTTTACTGTGAGCTGGCCTGAAACAACATGAATTGTGAAAATTATAGAAATTGTAATTTTGGTTACGCTAGTATCTTGGCCATCATGCACAAACTTTTTAATTTTGTTAGGTTCCTGTTCATACGTAGTACAAAAACATTGACCTACAGTTTCACCTTCCTTCAATCTGTCCATACCTGTATCTCAGTCATACATAGACTGATCACATTCAAACTTTACACATTTATCAAATGTTGTATCATACATGTGCATTTGTCTCATTCACTTTTAGACGTCCAAAAAACAATTATCAATTATTGAAAATCAATTATGCTAAGACAAAATCGGAATTCAGTCATGCATGGACATATTTTATTCAAACTTGATTTGTCCATTGGACATAATTGATCATATTTTTCCAGATTGGATACAAAATGGCCAACTAGTGGTCATTGTGATTTAACGCAGTTCCAGGACCATATCTCTAACATGCTGTAACCATTCATTTCAAACTTTATATATCACACATATGTATAAAGACTCATTGCATGAGCAAATTCAAGGCGATTGAATGAAAACCAATTAATGTTAAAATGCATCAAAATTAAGCATTTGCGTCAGCCCCAAACTGGATTTTGCTTGTGCATTGTTCATAATAGTCACTATCTCTTTATAATCATGTTAATTTGTTGTATGTTGATTATTATCTACAGGAAAATAGCAAAGGTTGTGGCGAGTTTTGTGTTAAGAATATTAATCAGGCAGAATTTGGAAGAAGAGAAATAGAAATTGCCGAACAAGGTAATGGTATTCTCTGATTTCTTGAATTTCTAGATGACAGGAAGAAATATTGCTTTCATTACTGTGTACCCTATGTTTTTTAACACCCTGCAATAACTGTTGACAAAATACTCGAATACTAGTAATATCATTCACTACAGAAGACCTTTTATTGAGTAACATTTCTTTAAAAAATAAACAACAATTTTCTTTTATTACACGGTTATAGAAATGCCTGGTTTGATGGCGCTGCGTAAGCGAGCAGAATCGGAAAAACCATTGAGTGGTGCAAAAATCACAGGGTGTACTCATATTACAGCTCAAGCAGCAGTAAGTTTGCTTTGTAACACATTTCTTTTTCAACAATTGTCTGTTATCATGGTGATGGTATTGGCGGAATGTACTTATTAAGTTCCAGTATACTAGAGGCTACCTTTCTTTATTTCTGAAGAGTTCCATATATACAATAACAAAATCATTCATGCTCAAATCATTGTTTTGTTGCATGAATTCGTGTTTCACTTGATTTTCTTACCAAGTTACCATGGTTACTCTTCTTTCAATGAGATCTGCACATATTTTGTTTAGCACTTTTGTGTTGTCAGACGTTCTAAAATAATAGCTTGCTCATTCCGGAAATATCTGTCATGTGACTGGAATTCCGCCTGTACTTGCATATCAACCTACGTTGGAGAGCGAGTGACGTTAAAAACTGATTGTCTACATCAAGTTTGTATATTCCATGTTTGTCCCATTAGAATCTTTTACATAAATACCCTGTCAAAATGACAGGCTTGTAAGCTTCAACAACTGACACTGTAAGCTTTTGAGCTGTTATGTGCTTCTAATAGAGCTTTGAAAATCACTGAAACTGAATTTTCGATAACCACAACTAATTATCTTTTGATCGAAACTTCTATTTGACATGTGTATCGATGTTGCTGTCGTAGAGAGCAGTAATCATTTCAACATCCTAAATGTATACCTAGAAACATTGCATTGTGGGTAATTGCTTTAATCTATAAGTTTATGGTACAGCAGGTAGTACGTTGCTGTTCCTTCATGAGACTAAGTTACAGGTCAGTAAACTTTACAGTCAGTCTGATGTGAATTTAAACAGCTAGCTTTCACCTAGACTTGGTGATAGTCATACTTACTTCAGATCAGTTCATTACCTTTGACAGTCACCTAATAAAACAGCCAACAATATGGTTGATTTCCCTAATGTCAGCAATGTGCTGGACTTGTACATCAGACTGACAGTCAAAAATAAACCTGGCTTTAAAGTCCTCTGTGGCTTGAATGCAAATCATTATTTATCATCTATCAACACTGTCTGTACATTGCATTATTTCTTTTTTACAGAAAAAATATCATCAAGGAAGTGCCGTGTAATAATTAAATTTGTGAAATTATTCTTAGTTGGGTCATCTTTTTGTCTGCCAATACTTTTAAACTTACACACAATGACTTTGTAAACCATTGTTTGTCAAATCCTAAATTCAGATTATCCCCATTGTAAACAAAAAGCCAAAAATATAATAGTTTAGTTCAGAGAGAATAAATACTGAAGAACTTCCTTGGTGATGATAAACAGATGAATCAATCTGTATGTGGGCTTGGCAATTCCACTTTCAATTGAGCTAAGTGTGTTACTGTCTCTTGGTTTTCCTTCTGCTTTGTTCTTGATGGTCTGCTGCAGGTCTTGATAGAAACCTTGGCTGCTCTCGGAGCCACCGTACGTTGGTGTGCGTGCAACATTTACTCAACACAGAATGAAGTGGCAGCTGCTTTAGCAGAAGCAGGTATGTGTATTGAGTATATCCAGAGTTTTATTTTCATTATTTTGAAATGTATATTCTGATCATGTGTTGCTCTTCAGTTGAATTAGTTTTGTTGGAACTAAATCTTTATCATATGCAACTACATCAGCTCAAAAATCGCGAAACTGACCTAGAAAAAGAGGTGAAGTGTGTAAAGTACCAGTCATAACCTGTGAAAGTATAGTATGTGTACATTAGGATGCATATTTAATATTGTTGTATATTTATTTGATTGGGGTCAAAAGAATGTGGTGTAGGTTGAACACTGCCAAATACTGCTGCCACTAAAACAAAAGGTCACTGCAAATATCACAGTTACTAGTATGATAATTCTTTGTATTTTGAAATTTTTATTAGTCCCCGTTCGGACGTAGTCCGAAAACGGGGACTTGTGTTTTGCCCTGTGTGCGTCCGTGCATCCGTGCGTCCGTGATCACCTGTATCTCAAACATGCATGGACCGATTAAGTTCAAACTTCACTCATACATCACACATTATATGGGACAAATGCACATGCATTTTTTTCATGATCCGATTAACGATAGCTGAATAGCGGCCATTTTAAGGCCGAAAATGCATCAAAATCGCATTTTTTCACCATTCCGGACCCGGATCTCAGTTATGCATGAACGGATTTTGTTCAAATTTGGTACATACATTAAACATAATAGGACCTTGATGCACGTCTTTTTTGGGGGGGATCGGGTTTGAAATGGCCGACTGGCGGCCATTTTGTTTTAAAGAATTCAGTTCTGGATCCGTATCCGAGACATGTCTGGATTGATCAAGTTCAAACTTCACACACACAAGGTACATCATGTCACAAATATGTATGTGCATTTGTTTCATGATCTCATTAACGATAGCCAAATGGCGGTCGCTTAAAGGCCGAAAATGCATTGAAACCGCACATTTTCACCATTCCGGACCTGGATCTCAGTTCGGCATGGACGGATTTTGTTCAAATTTGGTACATACATTAAACATAATAGGACCTTGATGCACGTCTTTTTTTTTCGGATCAAGTTCGAAATGGCCGACTGGCGGCCATTTTGTTTTAAAGAATTCAGTTCTGGATCCGTATACGAGACATGTCTGGATTGATCAAGTTCAAACTTCACACACACAAGGTACATCATGTCACAAATATGTATGTGCATTTGTTTCATGATCTCATTAACGATAGCCAAATGGCGGCCGCTTTAAGGCCGAAAATGCATTGAAATCGCACATTTTCACCATTCCGGACCTGGATCTCAGTTATGCATGGACGGATTTTGTTCAAATTTGGTACATACATTAATCATAATAGGACCTTGATGCACGTCTTTTTTTTTTCGGATCAAGTTCGAAATGGCCGACTGGCGGCCATTTTGTTTAAAGAATTCAGTTCTGGATCCGTATCCGAGACATGCCTGGATTGATCGAGTTCAAACTTCACACACACATGGTACATCATGTCACAAAGAGATATGTGCATTTGTTTCATGATCCGCTTAACAATAGCTGAATGATGGCCATTTTAAGGCTGAAAATGCATCAAAATCACATATTTTCACAATTCCGGAACCGGATCTCAGTCATGCATGGATGAATTTCGTTCAGATTTAGTACAATGTGTTGTACATATACAGGTGCATTTCGGTCATGATCTGCTTTGAATGTTTATGTCACTCAAATATGAACGGAACGGGGACGTGTCATTGACAATGACTTGTTTATTTCCACTGTGATAATATTCCTGTTGCATTCAAAGGAATGTTCTGTCCCGAATGCATTGCATATATGCTCATTAAATAAATTTCACACTCAGCTCAAATACTCTAAATGATATTTCATGTTTCTGTTCAAGGTTTTGCCATTTTTGCATGGAAAGGAGAATCTGAGGAAGACTTCTGGTGGTGTATAGAACAATGCATCTGTTCTAATGGCTTTGAGGCAAATATGGTATGTATAGCAATTTATCTCATCTTCATAGTGTTGTAATGTAGGGCAGATCAAAAACGGCATACATCCCATACTGCCAAACCTTTTTTTAGCTCCGCTGTCGACTTTGTCGAGCAGAGCTTATCAAATGAGTGATTGTCCGTCGTCGTCGTCGTCCGTGTCAATGTTTTACTTTTTCGACTTCTTCTTGAAAACTACAAGTCCAATTGAATTGATATTACATATATAGGTACTACATGTGGACGTCTCTCAGATTTGTTCATTTTGTAATGATATCTTTAATTCTCTAATTTTGGTAAATATTTTTGTCATTTTTGGTAAAAAGTGATATTTTTGACTTTTTGTTAAAAACCTCAAGTCCATTTGCTTTGATATTACATATATAGGTACTACATGTGGACCTCTCTCAGATTTGTTCATTTTCTAATGATATATTCTGTTCTTTAATTGCCATGTGCATTGCTAACAGTGGAGCTATCTCAGCCGACAGGCTGCTTGTTCATTTTTCCAAAGCTTTTGCCTTTCTATACAATCAGATAACTGCGGATTACGGTAAACATGGTCCGTATTTGCAATATCATTGCATGTTTTTTATTTAGAATAATTATTCAGTCTTTCAATAAAATCCAGTGGGAAAAAAAAGTCATATCAAAGAATTAATTTTCACAATATATGGTTCAATACAGCATATGTAAAATGTATTAATAACTCAATCTTCCCATGGGGTCTGAAAAAACTTGAAGTGGTACTCACAAAACCTTTCAATACAGTTCACAGTAGATGCAAGGAACACATTGTGATTCAGCACAGTTGCATATACTCAATGCTAATGTTGTTCAATGTTAAGAATATCAATTATTTTTTTATTTTTTCAGATTCTTGATGACGGTGGTGACGCTACTCACCTCATGTTCAAGAAATTTCCATCTATTTTCAAACAAATCAAGGGAATTGTTGAAGAGAGTGTTACTGGTGTACACAGACTGTATCAACTGTCGAAGACCGGTAAACTCACCATTCCTGCAATGAATGTCAATGATTCAGTTACCAAGGTAAAATATAATTACTACAGAATTCTATGGTTAGCTTCAGTCTGTTTGATCTTCACAGTCAGAGTGCATTGCAGTGTGGTAAATTTACTTAAAACTTCATAAAAGTTACTGTGATACAAAGAACTTGAGTTACAAAATTAATCTAGTATGGCCATAACCTCATATAATGCAGTTAAGGTAAAGGTGTAAATGATGTTAACTACCAATGGATCCTACTGAAATATACCTGTAGATGTTATATACGCTATACTGATACACCAACTGTGCTTTCATAACTTATTTTAGCCATATACAATGTACTATAAATGCTGCTATCTGCTTTAACATATCGTCTGATGATGCCATGAAGGCTTTCAGCAGTTGCGTTAACTCTTACCAAGTATAAACTGTCTACAATATAATTGAAATTTTTTATCTGTAGACAAAATTTGATACTCTTTACTCATGTCGAGAGTCTATCCTGGATGCCCTGAAGCGTACCACAGATGTCATGTTTGCAGGCAAACATGTGGTTGTGTGTGGTTATGGAGAAGTTGGTAAAGGCTGCAGTGCTGCATTAAAAGGACTTGGTGCCATCGTGCATGTCACAGAGATAGATCCTATCTGTGCCCTGCAGGCATGGTAAGCTGCTTCCCAAAGCACTAATATTGAAAATGAATATACAAATTGTTAAGTTTTCTGAACTAAGCTTTGTATAAGTTGAAAACATCTTTTCTGTATGGAAGGTTTTGCTGTACGTGAATGCTAACTTTGTACGGAACTATCCCGATTCTTTACAGTGATCATGATTTTTCAAGGTTCACAGTTGTGATGCAATACATATTCAAATTTATCGTAAACAATGTACAGATGTTGAATACAGTGCATGGGATATGGAATCAAACATGGCGTGTCCACACCAATTGTGGTGCTTAACTTTCACAGAACAGTTATAAACAACATGTAATCTTGCTTGTTTTCTGCAGCATGGAAGGTTTTCGTGTAGTGCGTCTTGAAGAGGTCATTAAATACATGGATGTCATCATCACATGTACTGGTAAGTTATTATAATTTTACACATGAGTATTTTGTTTGAATTAAAGTGCCTGTAAAACACTGATGTCTGAAAACATTTAGTGCTATATAAATATTATTAGTTTACCGTATTCAACCGCCTTAGCGCCCAGTGTCCTAAACACACCCCCTTCGGAAAAGAGAGCAAATGAGGACGATATTATGACTTGGGGGGGGGGCAAAATTACAAAATTAGTTGCATCGTCATTGGCTTTTACGATGAAGAAACAGAAATGGTCACCAAAAATATGCACATTCTATTACAATATCAATTACGTACCACCCAAATTTACAAGGTTAAAAATAGTCTGTTTGAACACAGCCGAGGTCAAAATCTTCATTATCTTTATTGTCGAATGTGTTGGATCGCACACAAATTCTTGATGAAAAGCATTTTCTGCCTTGATGTTTTCTTGCACAATTTGACTGGCAACAAAGTCTTTTATTAACCAATTAGAATGCTGTGTTGTACTGATGCAATTCTTCGAAAATTTACACAGACTTTCTTGAAATGCAATGTGGAAGTGAATTATCGATGTCAGTGTACGATCTGTTGGAATTGATTTTGGCGAATAAACTGCATGATTTATTTCAAAAACTGGTAACTAGCAATTTTTGATAGGCAAACTGAATATGGCATAAAGTATTAACTGCATTTCACTTTCTTTAATAGGTCATTGTCGAATAATTACCGTAGTCTTCGCATTCACAACAGATTCACAGCGGTCGATATCCACGCTGGATCATAAAAACGATTACCAGTATTTGGAAAAGTTAAACAATGATCAAAGACCATGTTTTATGATTAAACAGTTAAATTAGGGGCATTTTGAAAGAGATGGGCGCTTAGCCGAACGTGAACCCAAACCTTTCAAACTATAGATGTGTGGCAGTAATAATAATTATTCAATTTGCTTTGAGGCACTTCTTAAATTATAACCTTTCTTTCATAAACACAAGAAAATGAGCAAGACTGTTAAACTTTGAGTAAACATAGTTGTCATTCAGTGATCTGATTCATGAATTCACAGTTTAATCACTTGACCATACGTTATATTTGGTGCATAAGATAGATAATAATACTAATAAAAGACCACTGATAAATCATTTTTATCTCCTAGGTAATAAGAATGTTGTAACTCGTCAGCATCTTGATAGAGTGAAAAATGGTTGTATTGTTTGCAACATGGGCCATTCAAATACAGAAATTGATGTGGTAAGTCATTTCAGTTTATATGTATGGAATTATCACAACGACTTCTTGTAATTTGCATTGTCATCATTGAATGATGAACTGTGAATTCTTTGCAAGTAATTTGTTTTCATGTAAACAAATTAAACAAATTAAGCTGTTCTATTGCTCTCATTGCTTGGTTCATCTATGCATGCAGCATGTATGATGGAGTGAGGTGTAAATGATGTTAACTACCAATGGATCCTACTGAAATATACCTGTAGATGTTATATACGCTATACTGATACACCAACTGTGCCTCCATAACTTGGCCTGGTCATGTCTAAAAAATCTAAAATATAATTTTGACTTTATTTACATCTTTAATCTCGTGTTATTACTGCAGCTTCTATTAGGAATTCTGCTTCTAATATAGATTTTATGGAATTGTACATTGTTGCTCACAAACTGAGTAATTGTCACTTGGACCAGATATGTTATAACATATTATGTAAAATACAAAATTTATTTGTTTATATCTGATCTTAATTGCATTGTAGGCTAGTTTACGTACTCCAGAATTGACGTGGGAAAGAGTTAGATCCCAGGTTGATCACATTATTTGGCCGGATGGGAAACGAATCATGCTATTAGCTGAGGTGAGTGCTCCATCTTTTCATATGTATGTTGATGGCAAAAAATCTTGCATCATGTTCAATGCTCTGCTAAATTAAACCAATTTTCAGACAAAAATATTACTTTTTACAAAAATCACAAAATGTCTATGGATGTATAATTCTTGTCAAAATCATGTCTGATGCGGCCATTTGCACGATTTAGCGAACTCTCACACTATGTGTGATTCAAATGCTCAAAATATGCAAGAATTCCAGTTGACCAGACCTTTTCAGAACTGGAGTTGACATATTGTTCTGCTTGGTCTTTTCACACTGTATTTTGAAAATGTTGAGTCGGTTTTCAGGAATGGAGCCTCCAGCAAAAAGTGAAATGTGACAATTAGGTAACTGATGAAACCAAACTATTACGGAAAACTTGTCCAATCATGAAAAACTGCATTCAAATGGATGATTACCAATGATACTGTAAAGTAAAGTAATGTAATTCTGACTTGAATGAAAGTTACTGCAGTGACACTCATTGAATGAAATGAAGTGAAAGAATTGAAAATATTGAAAACATAAACAGGGCAGGCAAGTTTTTAAAGCTCCCTGCCTTGTTGTCTGGAAAACCATTTTCACAAATAACAAACACTGATTAGATGTTGTTAGTCCCCGTTCGGACGTAGTCCGAAAACGAGGACTTATGTTTTACCCTGTGTGCGTTCGTGTGTCCGTGCATCCGTGATCACCTGTATCTCGAACATGCATGGACCGATTAAGTTCAAACTTCACTCATACATCACACATTATATGGGACATATGCACATCATTTTTTTCATGATCCGATTAATGATAGCCGAATAGCGGCCATTTTAAGGCCGAAAATGCATCAAAATTGCACATTTTCACCGTTCCGGACCTGGACTGGCGGCCATTTTGTTTTAAAGAATTCAGTTCTGGATCCGTATCTGAGACATGCCTGGATTGATCGAGTTCAAACTTCACACACACAAGGTACATCATGTCATAAATATGTATGTGCATTTGTTTCATGATCTCATTAACGATAGCCAAATGGCAGCCGCTTTAAAGCCGAAAATGCATTTTCACCATTTCGAACCCGGATTTCAGTTATCAGTTATGCATGGACGGATTTTGTTCAAATTTGGTACATACATTAATCATAATAGGACCTTGATGCACGTCATTTTTTTTTTCGGATCAAGTTCGAAATGGCCAACTGGTGGCTGAAAGTGGTCTGAGATTTCGGTCATGATCTGCTTTGAATGTATATGTCACTCAAATATGAACGGAACGGGGACATGTCATTGACAATGACTTGTTTTTTTTTAAATTGCAGGGTCGGCTTGTTAATCTCAGTTGTTCCAGCGTACCATCCTTTGTAGTATCTGTCACTTCCACAACACAGGCCCTTGCCCTTATAGAACTTTTTAATGCTCCTGGAGGAAGGTACAAACAAGATGTCTACTTGTTACCAAAGAAAATGGGTAAGTATTACTCTAGCATTTGTAATAACAGCCCAAATTAGATTTAACTTAGGTCTTGTGTCTAAGTAGTTTATAATTCTGTAAACTAATTTATTTTCACTGTTAGGAATTATCACTATTTTATGATTTAATACCGTTTGTGGAGATAATTTTTGTGATATTCCCTGTGACTCAGTGTCAGACCCACAGGGAATTTTCAAAATTTCACTGACTTGCGAAATTCACTAAACTAAAATTTGAAATTTGGATATTTAAATGTATTACCTATATGTTTATACATTTGGAGTAAATGCCAAGAATACATCAGACCACAACAATCGGCAATCACCAGATTATTAGGGCTGATAGATGACAATGTTTGCATTCGGGTGAATTTTGTCAGAAAAAAAAACAGATTACAAAGATAAAAATATTATTTCAATTTGTTGAAACCACATATTTGTAATAAAATGATGGCCAGAAAAAACTTGTGTTGGCCAGCTCAAACTTCTGCAAAAAAGATTTAAACAAAACACACAGATTTGTTAGGCTTTCTACCTTCAACAAGTCATTGAGGTATGCCCTCATTGATTCATCTATGCATGCAGCATGTGATGTTTACCTGATATGATGCAGTAAGGTGTAAATAATGTTAACTACCAATGGATCCTACTGAAATATATCTGTAGATGTTATATACGCTATACTGATACACTAACTGTGCTTTCATAACTTGGCCTGGCCATGTCTAAAATATCTAAAATATAATTTTGACTTTATTTATATCTTCAGACAAAAAATCTCTTTACTTGTGTTCAGGATCAATCTAGGATGCCCTGAAGCATACCACTGATGTCATGGCAACATGTTTTTGTACAGTTTGTATGTGGTTATTACTGTAAAATCTGCATATCAGCTTCTATTAAAATGGTACAAAGCAATAGAGGGAATGTGGCTTCTATTAGAGTACACAAGAGTAATGGTGAAATTTTGGTTCAATTTGCTGAAACCACATATTTGTAATAACATTCTGGCCAGAAAAACTTGTGTTGGCCAGCTCAAACTTCTGCAAAATAGATGTAAAATCACACAGATTTGTCAAGCTTTCTACCTTCAACAAGTCATTGAGGTATGCCCTCATACATTCCACTTCAGATAAAACTTGTTGAAAAACAGCACCCAATCACAAGATTTGATTGGTGGAATGAGACTAGTAGTTTAGGTGATGGGATTTTGTTATCAGAAAGCGCCATCTGGTGGCAGTTCAGTCAATTTGAGCAACTGCTTTGTCTGTTCACATTCATTAAGATGATACTTAACTTTTAGTAAGGCCAGAATTAATTGGTTGCGTTCTCTTTGGATTTTAGATGAATATGTAGCATCATTACATTTACCAGCATTTGATGCACATCTCACAGAGTTGGCAGATTCTCAAGCAAGATATTTAGGTCTAAACAAAGCAGGACCGTTTAAACCAAACTATTACAGGTAAGTGTATAAGGCTTTCCATATTCATAGTGCAAAAACAGAACAACTCTAGATTACATTAAAATGACGTGATATCCTGAAATCAACTAGTCTGTATCAGAAATACTTGTATTATACTTGTTCAAATTAGTTTTTGGTCCACTGGCTGATAGGAATAGTAGAAATGTAATCTGCCACTAATTTTTTAATTCCCTTTGTTTCAGGTATTGAAGTAAAAGTTACTGATCTGAAGTACCTTCTAAAGAAAAATACAAAAATACAAAAAAAGTGGACCACATGTTGTAAAAAATTAAAAACTAAAATGTCCTTTGTTCATAAAAGCAAAAAAAAAAGAAAGCCAAAAAAAAATTGGTTGTAAAAAAAAATGTGTAACTTGGTAAGATAGATCATTGTTCAAAATTTGAAATGTTGTTGTAAATAAAACCCACACTTTAATATCATTTTGTAAATCCAAGTTACATGTGTATACATATTTTAATGTCCCTTCAAAAGAACCAAAACATCTGGCTACCGACTTGCCATGTTTTTTTTACATACAACCAATAAAATCATATGCAATTGAATGGAATTTTCAGATTGATGATAAAGCACAAAAGTTGATGTAGATAATTATTTTAACCCCACTCTTAACAGGCAAAAATTGTCTATGATGAACAGAATTAAGTGCCGCAATTTGTATACTGTGAAATACTTTATTTTCGCTGCAACAGCTTTTTGGGTGTTTTGTATGAAATTTATTTTCACTGATTTTTGACGAGTTGAATGTGAGACATAGGAAAAAATTGTATTTGCTGGATTTTAATTTCACTGAAACATACCTTCAAAGAAAATAGCGAAAATAAATTCCAAGCGAAAATAAAGTATTCTACAGTAGTTTGTGATAGTGTGCTAGTAAGATCATGGTGCCTCATTTTGTGTCATACAAATTATCGGTGAACTGCTTCCTGGAATGGTTTACTTAACACATCGCCTGCTAATGTGTTTTTCCCCCCATTCATTCTGGCCATCTGTGGAGACTTCCAGCTGCTAATGCATTATCAATATACTACTTTAAAACTTATTTTCCATAATGCTTTTCGACTGATATTATTTATAGTCTACCCAGAATCAGTAAACTTTGTAATTTCATTTTTAGAAGTTGTTTCAGTTTTGTTGCATAAAACTTATTCTTACACTCTAGTTTTATAAATTGCCAGTCTTCTTACAAGCATATTCCCTTCAATAATATGGTATCAATCAATTAAAACAAAAAACAAATGTGAAACCCCCCCCCCTTTTTTTTTTTAATCTTGCTTGAGGATATATTTTTTAATTTTCCAAATCAGAGATAAAGATTGTCAAGGGTAGAATAATCTGTTATTACAAAAAACGGTGCTTCTGTTTTCCGTAATTTCTAGAAATGCTCATTTATTTATTCTTTCATGGTGTACCTACCTCTAATTGGTTCTTACAACTGAATAAATCCAATCATATTATTGTGTACATGAATTGCTACAAATTAATTGCATTCCATATTATCTTGATTTATATATGTAACCATGAACTGTTTAACATAATGTTGTACAAGATGATTTTCACCCTACTTTATGTAAAACCCTCCTCATTATCACAAACTGCAGATTGTACATCCATTGGTTTGTATATCATGTATAAGCACTCATAAACCCTAATCTTCATAATTTGTACTGAGTGAATCGTTAATTTATGACCATTTTTTGACATACACCTGTCTTTCACATAAGCAGGATGCACTATATAATTAAAAAAAAATGTACAGTAGGATTGATATTGTTTACAGGTGGTGTTAACAAATTCAGGTGATCAGGAAAATTTGCTATCTCCCAACAATTTCTGTTGCAGCATTGAAATGTTCTTGGGAACATTATCAATGGTGCTTGAAATTAAAATTAAAAATTTGCATATCGTATTTTGTGGTTTGGCAAGGATTCTTATAATTTGAAATGTTATGCTTGCTATCAAATATAATTCAAAGTATTCAAACACAACATTCAATAATTGACCACCATCATCAATTCACGCAATAATTTTGCATGAAATCTTAATTATTTCAAAACTAAATCGCATGATATTCCTTGATAAGAGATATTAGTTGAGTATCGGTATACAAAAAACGTTTTCCTATCTGCATCTGTAGTTTTTTTTCATCACCTTCTTGCAACATGTCCTTAAATTCTCACAACTTGTTCAGTTAATGAGAAATAAATGAATAATTGCAGATAAATTTTTAACTTGTGTTCCCAATATTACTGACTTAAAGAACCTCAGTGAAATATTCATTGCTACAAACACTTTCCTAACTCTTGAAAGTTAGTTTTACTGTAAATTAAATCTGTTCACAGTATATAGGAAAGAGGCAAGCCTGGGCTCAGAATAATCCAAACATTTAGCATATTAAAGCGGGGGAGTCGTCACCTGTGCATTCGTCAGATGGCCATAGCGTGTCAATGTTTACAAACAAGCATCTACCCATGACCCTTTGTATTTTTTGTGTGTGTGTTATCATCGCTTAGGACTTGATTCGCGCAGGTGACAACCCTCTCGCTTTATTTTTTGTCTTGCTTGTAACAGTATCCAGGTTATGTTTATAGCATATTTCTGTTTGTATAATTTAGAGTCTATTTTCCTCGAGACACCAGTTTTAAACGTGTACACTCATTGTCCGAGAAATGTAATTATGGTTAGCTGTTGGTCATAAATTTGCAAAAAATACCATCACAAATATTGTCTCATTGTAATTATGGGGAATACCCACCCCAGTATTTTACTTTCCATGCTTTATATTAGATTCGACCAGCCCACTGTATAGTATTTGAATGTATTTGCAAAGTTAATATCCACACCAAGGTCTTGATCTAAGCACATAGATTCTTGGCTACTTGTTGTATGACAGTTCATGTAATGTTGAATGTGAAAATACTGTGTATACATACTTTTATTGAGCAAGCAACTTTGTATCACTGATCTCTTGCATCATGGGAAAAGGTTTGACAGACGAAAACAAATTGACAACGAACTTTTAAAAATTGTTGGCTAAAACACAATATTGTATTTCCTCTGTTATAAGCGCATCTTTGATGAAAGAACACAACTGAAAATCGCATACTAGGAATACAAGATCATTAAAATATAACTCATTTTGATCAGACACAAATCTGTCATTTACGTAAGTGTATGCGCTACCAATGGAGCAAATATGGTATTTAGAATTGCAGACATAATTGAACTTGTATTTCAATATATTCCCTGCATCTTTGCAAGACCTATCCTGCAAAACAATGTGTATTATAAAATAGCAAATGTATTGACCCTGGCAGTCTAAAGTCACCATAGTGACCACTGCAGAATCAGTGTTTGAGATATCTAGATTTAATCACAATATGATAACTTGCTCGTTATTCAAGGTGTTCAGCAAATATACTCTGAAATGCTTCTCTGAGACAGTGCTGTACATAATTCTAAATCTCTGTAGAGGTTTGCAATATGTTTTGTGGATGTCAAAATATATTTCTGCATGGAGTTGACAATTTTACTGAAATTAAGTCTAGCTTAAATAAAAATAGTTCTCTACAATAATCTTCTCTAGTGGAACAAATACTATCGCTGTTTTTGTGGAAAACAATTTTAAAAATTTTTCCTGTATTTGTTCATAGACCATACAATAGGCCGAAGGGTCTATGATATGTTGATACAGTCTATTTCATTTGCAAATAAAACAAAATTCTGAAATGACATTATTAGCAGTTAATATTTATTCAATTACATGTATGTGTTAAATGTAAAAGGTCTGTACTGGGCTGTGTGGGTATATTGTGCTAGGTGCCACTACTCTTGGGTCTAGTGTGTGCCCTGGACTGGATACAACTGAATATCTCTTATGGGTTCATTGTGTGTACTGGGCTGGGTGCCACTACTCTTGGGTCTAGTGTGTGCCCTGGACTGGGTACAACTGAATATCTTTTATGGGTATATTGTGTGCACTGGGCTGGGTACCACTGCATACCTAGTATGGGTTCATTGTGTGTACTGGGCTGGGTACCACTGCATACCTAGTATGGGTTCATTGTGTGTACTGGGCTGGGTGTCACTACATACCTCTTGGGTATATTGTGTGCACTGCACTGGGCTATGTACCACTACATACCTTTTATGGGTAAATTGCATGTACTGATCAAAATCTTTTGGTATACATGCTTATGGGATGATCATTCAACCATTTTACTGCCAATAATTGTGACCTCTTCAATCAAAGGTGGACCCCCGCTGGTGGTCGCTACTGGCAATGACACGCCACACTACCCAGAGCTGCTCACAATACCTCACAAGAGCATGTTTGCAATGCCAGAGCTGTTTCATCTTCACATGTATAAGCCATCCACATCGCTCAAATTAGCTCAAGGCTTTTCAGAAAGGCTCGCACAATTTAATTATATCAGAGTTACTAGGGGTAGTACCAGTACTGAGCTTTGTGTCTTCAACAAAAAACACATCCTTTGTTCCATGTATTCCACAATTAGTGGATTTCTTTACGTGGCTAACATAGGTAAATCAAAGAAAGCTTAGAAATAACTCCTGTGTAATGAAAGGTATTTGAGGTATGAAAAACAAATAAAGAACCCTGTATTTATAACTATACTGTAAAATATTTTCGCTTGGAATTAATTTTCGCTGAAGGAATGACTCATTGAAAATAAAATCCAGCAAATATACCTTTTCTCCTATATTATATATGAAACTCGTCAAAAATTAGTGAAAATAAATTCAAAAACACCCCAAAAAGTCTTTTATGCGAAAATTAAATGCAGCTAAAATAAAGTATTTACAGTATTAGAAGCACATGCTCATTGCATATAAAGCGTTGTCTTGTTTGACCATAGACTTGTCTTTCATTTTTAAGTAAGCATATGTGCTTCTAATGGAGCAAATAATTAGGGTGGTTCCAAGTAACTATGGTTTAACAATTATGAAATGATGACCATATATGATGACTTAATATTTTGGTCATATATCTTGTCAGACCACGAAATTATCGTACTGGTTGCATGTCCCTATCTGCAACAGTACTTAGTACAGTTATGCATATTAAGAAACAAACATGAAACTAATAACAGGTAATTAATATGCATGGATTTCAACCCTGAAGTAATTTGATCTGTGGATTATCTAAAAGCACCTACCGGTATGTACCTATTTTTTTATTGAAGGTTGATCAGTGGCACACAAGATATCTGTGGAGCATCTAGAAATTGATTAATTATAAAAAAATTATATAAAAAAAAGTGGTTAATTTATGCAAATTAGGTAATGAGTAAGCACAAAATTTAACCCTAAACTGAACAGTATATGACTTTTCCCTAAGCATATACATGTGTATGTACAAGTTTCATTGAATCTGATGAGTGGTTGATATATTGTTGAAAAAGTTAAATATTAGCTAATTTATATGCAAATTAGGTCGTTTATACACGGATTTCAACCAAAAGCTAATGAGGTTTGTGCATTATCCAAGAGCATCTATGTACCATGTTTCATAAAAATCTGTTAAATGGTACTTGAGAAACAAGTGAAAATGCTTAAAATTGGCTAATAATTATGCAAACTAGGTCATTAATATGCACCGATTTCAACCAAAAACTAATCAGTTCTGAACATCATCCCAGAGCATCTATGAGATATCAGTGGAACAGACACACACACTAACCCACAAAAACTTGTTTTCTACACGAGAATCAAAAACGTGCCCTCTACTGTGGGGAATATTGTACCCAGTCCAGTGCACACAGTATTCTGGCCATCAGTTGGGGAACGAATATTGCAAAGGATAAGGTCATGGCATTTATCAGGAACACCGTGTGATTGGGGCACAACTTTGCTATAGCGGTCAATCAGATATGACTTCAAACATACTGTAAAACCATTTATGTTTAGTGGCATTTAATTTTAATATTTTGATGTTTTGAGCATATTCACTGTGTTTTAATTTCACGAATTTGTCGAAAAAACAAGATTTTTTGTTATTTTACATGTTTACATGGATATAGAAAAAATAGCAAAATTAAAAGCCAGTGAATAATTTATGCATTTACAGTACTTGCTCATGAACAGACTTACTGCACAGGTGCATGGTACATGTAGTATGAACATATACAAAACTGTGTAATCGAACATGGTGACAA
The DNA here is from genome assembly GCF_978046115.1 of Saccoglossus kowalevskii. Lineage (NCBI taxonomy): Eukaryota > Metazoa > Hemichordata > Enteropneusta > Harrimaniidae > Saccoglossus > Saccoglossus kowalevskii. The sequence continues at coordinate 37,436,443 of NC_140643.1, read as the reverse complement.
GTGTTTTTCTGATGTCATGAAATAAACTAATCTAATAGAGCACCATCCAAGGTACATACACCTGTATATATACAAATATCAAATCAATCGAACTAGCAGTTATCATTTGTGTGAAATTTGAACCTGGTCACTCAAGTGTAGAGCGCCTGAGTGCGCTTAAGAATGGCCTGATGAATCACTATGCAACTAACATAGCCAGCACAGAATTCCGTTTCATTACTGATAGCTTGTCTTCATGAAGTCAGTACCACAGGGAAAGCGCAAAGGCAGACTTGCGTGTATGCAAGGCCTGCTTCACAACTCTCCAGACTGATTCACACTAGTCTATTATTCAAAGTCATACAATAATGTAAAGGCTAGTCTACCCTGATGACGACATGACGAAATCAACAAAACCTACACAGTATTAAACTGTGATGGTAAACATTCTGTTCATTTATCAGTCCAGCTCAGATTCAGGAAAAAAATTAGAGTCCCACAGATTATTTCACATCAAAATTCGTCACATGTATACCACACTCAACCGTGGGTACTCACTAAAACGAAGGACCGCGAAGGACTGAAGGACCGAATCAAAAGACCGAAGGACTTAAACGGGTGTAATAACTATAAAACGCTGATGCGAATTACGTTGTTATACGTTGCATTTGTTCACAAATTATGCAGTAGCGATTAAATTTACAAAAATAATAAAAAAGCGAAGGACCACGATTATATTATAAATATGAGCGAAGGACCACGTTTTTATTAAAAATATGAGCGAAGGACCACGTTTATAATATAAATAAGAGCGAAGGACCACGACTACGTGATAAATATGAGCGAAGGGCCACGTTTATATTATACATATGAGCGAAGGACCACATTTATATTATAAATATGAGCGAAGGACCACGGTTATATTATAAATATGAGCGAAGAACCACGTTTATGTTATAAATATGAGCGAAGGACCACGATTACGTATTAAATATGAGCGAAGGACCACGTTTATATTATAAATATGAGCGAAGAACCACGTTCATATTATAAATATGAGCGAAGGACCACGTTTATATTATAAATAAGAGCGAAGGACCACGATTACGTGATAAATATGAGCGAAGGACCACGTTTATTTTATAAATATGAGCGAAGGACCACGTTTTTTTAAACTATGAGCGAAGGACCACGATTATATTATAAAAAAGAGCGAAGGACCACGATTACGTGATAAATATGAGCGAAGGACCACGTTTATATTATAAATATGAGCGAAGGGCCATGATTACGTGATAAATATGAGCGAAGGACCACGTTTATGTTATAAATATGAGCGAAGGACCACGATTACGTATTAAATATGAGCGAAGGACCACGTTTATATTATAAATATGAGCGAAGAACCACGTTCATATTATAAATATGAGCGAAGGACCACGTTTATATTATAAATAAGAGCGAAGGACCACGATTACGTGATAAATATGAGCGAAGGACCACGTTTATTTTATAAATATGAGCGAAGGACCACGTTTTTTTAAACTATGAGCGAAGGACCACGATTATATTATAAAAAAGAGCGAAGGACCACGATTACGTGATAAATATGAGCGAATGACCACGTTTATATTATAAATAAGAGCGAAGGACCACGATTACGTGATAAAAATGAGCGAAGGACCATGTTTTTATTGTAAATATGAGCGAATGACCGTTATTTACGTGGCTAATATGAGCGAAGGACCACGATTATATTATAAATATGAGCGAAGGACCGTGATTACGTGACAAATGTGAGCGAAGGACCACGTTTATATTATAAATATGGGCGAAGGACCACGTTTTTATTAAAAATATGAGCGAAGGTCCACGATTATATTATAAATATGAGCGAAGGACCATGATTACGTGATAACAATGAGCGAAGGACCACGTTTTTATTGTAAATATGAGCGAATGACCGTTATTACGTGGCTAATATGAGCAAAGACCACGATTATATTATAAATATGAGCGAAGGACCGTGATTACGTGACAAATATGAGCGAAGGGCCATGATTACGTGATAAATATGAGCGAAGGACCACGTTTATGTTATAAATATGAGCGAAGGACCACGTTTATATTATAAATAAGAGTGAAGGACCACGATTACGTATTAAATATGAGCGAAGGACCACATTTATATTATAAATATGAGCGAAGAACCACGTTTATATTATAAATATGAGCGAAGGACCACGTTTATATTATAAATAAGAGCGAAGGACCACGATTACGTGATAAATATGAGCGAAGGACCACGTTTATATTATAAATATGGGCGAAGGACCACGTTTTTATTAAAAATATGAGCGAAGGTCCACGATTATATTATAAATATGAGCGAAGGACCATGATTACGTGATAACAATGAGCGAAGGACCACGTTTTTATTGTAAATATGAGCGAATGACCGTTATTTACGTGGCTAATATGAGCGAAGGACCACGATTATATTATAAATATGAGCGAAGGACCGTGATTCCGTGACAAATGTGAGCGAAGGACCACGTTTATATTATAAATATGGGCGAAGGACCACGTTTTTATTAAAAATATGAGCGAAGGTCCACGATTATATTATAAATATGAGCGAAGGACCATGATTACGTGATAACAATGAGCGAAGGACCACGTTTTTATTGTAAATATGAGCGAATGACCGTTATTACGTGGCTAATATGAGCAAAGACCACGATTATATTATAAATAAGAGCGAAGGACCACGATTACGTGATAAATATGAGCGAAGGACCACGTTTATATTATAAATATGAGCGAAGGGCCATGATTACGTGATAAATATGAGCGAAGGACCACGTTTATATTATAAATATGAGCGAAGGACCACGTTTTTATTAAAAATATGAGCGAAGGACCACGATTATATTATAAATATGAGCGAAAGACCACGATTACGTGATGAAAATGAGAGAAGGACCACGTTTTTATTGTAAATATGAGCGAAGGACCACGATTATAATTAATGTGAGCGAAGGACCGTGATTACGTGACAAATATGAGCGAAGGACCACGTTTATATTATAAATATGAGCGAAGGACCACGATTATATTATAAATAAGAGCGAAGGACCACGACTACGTGATAAATATGAGCGAAGGACCACGTTTATATTATAAATATGAGCGAAGGCCCACGAATATATTATAAATATGACTGTGCGAAGGACCATGACTACGTAATAAAAATGAGCGAAGGACCACATTTGTATAATAAATATGAGCGAAGGACCACGTTTATATTATAAATATGAGCGAAGGGCCATGATTACGTGATAAATATGAGACATGGATATGTTGTTTCAGTGTTTACCGTACGTTTTGTTTTGGCGATTTATTTGATGATTCTTTTCACTTTTCGCCAATAAAAGGCAAGTAACAAGCAATTGGACCAATAAATTGTTGCTGGTTCTCCTGCTCTTAAGTATCTAAGCTAATTCAGGAATGATGAGAAAACTTGTTTTGACTATCCCATTGCGTGATTGACACAATGATTGTGAAGGATTGTGATGTGATTGTGACAATCCCTTCAGGCATCCATTCCATTGTTTTTTGTTTATTTATTCAGCCAGTTTTTCGCGAGACATCAAATCCATTGTTCTAGTTGTCACCTACACCACTATCTGTCTCTTAGTTCTTTGTTTTATCGCCTGTCAATTAATGAGAGGTCTCTCAATAACGTCGTCCGGACATCTTCTGGGACTGTGAAACAGCCTGTCACCGAAAACAAAGGAGGGTGCTAAAGATAAATAGAGGGGCGCTACAAATTGAAGAGGGGCACAAATAAATTAAAGAGGGGCGCTTCGCCCCTTAAACCCCTTGTGGAGAACACTGAATACTCAACTAACAATACAATGTATTTGATCAGGGCGGGAAATGTGAATGCAGGGCGCTTGTAGACCGATGCAGGGCGCACGACTACCTTTGTAGGGCGCACGACTACCTATGCAGGGCGCACGACTTCCTATGCAGGGCGCACGACTTCCTATGCAGGGCGCACGACTACCTATGTAGGGCGATTGTAGACCGATGCAGGGCGCACGACTACCTATGCAGGGCGCACGACTTCCTATGCAGGGCGCACGACTTCCTATGCAGGGCGCACGACTACCTATGCAAGGCGCACGACTTCCTATGCAGGGCGCACGACTTTCTATGTAGGGCGCACGACTACCTATGCAGGGCGCACGACTACCTATGCAGGGCGCACGACTACCTATGCAGGGCGCACGACTACCTATGTAGGGCGCACGACTACCTATGCAGGGCGCACGACTTCCTATGCAGGGCGCACAACTACCTATGCAGGGCGCACGACAACCTATGCAGGGCGCACGACAACCTATGTAGGGCGCACGACAACCTATGCAGGGCGCACGACTATCTATGCAGGGCGCACGACTTCCTATGCAGGGCGCACGACTTCCTATGTAGGGCGCACGACTACCTATGCAAGGCGCACGACTACCTATGTAGGGCGAACGACTTCCTATGCAGGGCGCAGGACCACCTATGAAGGGTGCACGACTACCTATGCAGGGCGCACAACTACCTATGCAGGGCGCACGACTACCTATGAAGGGTGCACGACTTCCTATGCAGGGCGCACGACTACCTATGCAGGGCGCACGACTTCCTATGCAGGGCGCACGACTACCTATGCAGGGCGCTGCGCCCTGCTAAAACCCCTCGTAGAGAACACTGAATACTCAACTAACAATACAATGTATTTGATCAGGGCGGGAAATGTGAATGCAGGGCGCTTGTTGACCTATGCAGGGCGCACATGAACAACCTATGTAGGGCGCACAACTTCCTATGCAGGGCGCACGACTACCTATGCAGGGCACACGACTTCCTATGCAGGGCGCAGGACTACCTATGCAGGGCGCAGGACTACCTATGCAGGGCGCACGACTACCTATGTAGGGCGCACGACTACCTATGCAGGGCGCACGACTACCTATGCAGGGCGCACGACTACCTATGAAGGGCGCACGACTTCCTATGCAGGGCGCACGACTTCCTAAGCAGGGCGCTGCGCCCTGCTAAAACCCCTCGTAGAGAACACTGAATAATAAACTAAGACAACAAATTCTTCAGACCTAGGCAGTTTATTCCAGAAACGATTTGTGAAGAAAAAGCCAGTGACACCAAGCTTTTACATGCACAATAACTCGAATGAATACCTTACACTATTATAAGCCAGAATTACGGGCGAACTAAACTAAAATTACAAACTACAGAGGGGTGAACTTGTAAGTCAACAATTTTTATACAATATAACTTGAGAGTACTCAGCGATGCCATCAGCAAATGATAGCTCTTGAATTTTACTGTATCTCCTTTACAGTTTTATTTTACGTGTACTTCTTGACACATTTTAATATCATTCCACAAGCTAAATACTAGATGTCAGTTTCTCCAAACCTATCAACAACAAATTTAAGAAAAATAGTCTCTAAAAGTTAAAATAAAAATAAAATAACATATTTACATCTGACATAAACTGTGGCATCAGTACAAAAATCGGATTAGACTAGAATCAATGCAAGCAAAAATGTATTGATGGAGAAAAGTGTCCAGCAATAAATATTCCAAAACAGTGTATATGATACATAAATTTTCATAAACATTTATACAATGTGCTGCCAGGTTTTAGTTTCAGTAAAATACAATTTTAGTCTAGGTTTCATATCATTTCCTTGGACTAGCTCGCTGCAATATAACTGGACATCCTTTAATGTACAACTCACAAATTTTGAAAAAGTCATTACTGTGTCTGTTCAAGGGTTACAACCTCAACAGCATGCGTCGCAACTGGTACATCAGTTTCCATGGGACTACCTTCAGTTGTGTTTGGTGCCATGGCAACCTGTGGCACACCCTCCTGTCTGCTCTGGTGTTCCTGTACATGTTGTTCTTGATTGCTTATGTGGTGATGATGTTGTTGTTGCTGTTGTTGTTGTTGCTGCTGCTGCTGTTGTTGTATAGTTATATGGTGAGAATGTTGTTGTTGCTGCTGCTGGTGCTGTTGCTGCTGCTGCTGCTGCTGTTGTGCATGCTGTTGTTGTTGGTGTTGAGAGTTAGCAATACTTGTGACGACAGTCTGATACATAGATACTGGAATAGTGACCATACCACCTGAAAAAACAAGAGCAAACATTCATCAATAACCGAAACAAGCACTGAGTTCACATATTATCGGCCCAGCAATATTCTATATTTTCCTGGACTTGCTTGATCCTTTTAAACCAGTGGTTTATTAAATTCCCAAAAATTGTACTCCTTGTCAATACAATTGACTTTAAAAAATAATAATAGAAAATAATAGTTGTACAGGGATCACCACCACAAACGTTGATGGCCACAATAGCCGGCACACACCCATTAATCGTGGAATAGAATTTGTAAACATCTATGGTAGTATTTTAGTGAATGGCAGCCATTTTATCAGCATTATAATGTTTTTATCATATTTGCTCTATTAGTAGCCCACATTCTTACATATCGATAAAGGTGTGTCTATGGTCAAAGTAATTCATATTATGTCTACTAGAGACACTACTAATAAATCAAATATGTTACTGTAGATGGATCACAATAGTAAATGCACATGATAAAGACAGATAAATGTACTATTAAATTAGCAAATTAATTTGTATTAAAAATTAACATAGCAGAATACAACACTGACATGCATAATCATGACATTAAAATTTAAGACTAACCGTGTGTCTCGTGTGCTCCAGAAAGTGCTCCAACTGCCGCTGCTGCATCACCCGACAATAGTATATGCCCACCTTCAGATAAAGTAGCTTCAGCTAATGTTGCCACTGCTTCTGCTGCAGCTGCACTATTAATGTCTATGGATACAGGTGTAGCTTGGGGTGCTTGAGGTAAGGCAACTTCACTCTGTGTGGCTGCTGCAACTTCAGCTAAGGTAGCCACTGCTTGTGTGGCTTCTGCCTGTGAGCTGTTATGGTTGTGCTGATGCTGTGTAGCAAAGTTGGTCTATAATCAATTAATTAAGATTCTTACACTATTGTAGTAGAATGACATATCTATCTCAATTTCCATGCTATAAATTGGTGAATCTGCATAAATATACGACCTAGCCAAAATTAATGTAGATAGAATAGATCTAAAGTGCATGTAAATTCTGCAAACAGTAGACATTTACAATGTGATTCAATTCAATCAAACACAATGAGATTAAGAACATTCACTCTGATATTGTAATAAAGACTACTTACCTGGTGCGCAACAACATCAGCCGCCGTCAATGCTGTAACTGTTGTGCCTGGATCTACCTGTATCAGTGATACTGTTCCATCAGGATTGTTGATGGTTTGAAGGACTGTATGAGATTGGACAATATGATGGGAGGCTTGTTGAGGATGCTGCACGTTTGGAGAGTCATCAAGGAATTCTATAAGCAGGTCTTCTCTTCCATGGTGTTTGTAACAGTTTTTTACTATTGTTCGTAGTGCATGGGTCCATGATACCTGAATTTAAAAACATAGCACAACTATAATAACTTTGCCCATGATGTGAATAATTTGTGGAAGTAAACATTTTGTAATAAATAAATGTAAACCAGTTAATTTAAAAACATAAAATAATTGTATATGAGTGAAATGTGAATGATTAGAACCGTACAACATGGTGACTTGGTTTAATATTACCAAGTTAAATGATGAGGGAAATAAAAATTTGTTTTTTGTTCTAAGCAGTTCAGTTTTCTTTAATTTTTTTAAATAATTTGACAAAAACAAAACTTTTTTAAACTGAAGCACGCACTGACAAGCAACAAATCTTTGTGACCACAAGTGTTAATTTTATTATTTATTTTAAATCATTTTAACTGTATAAAAACAAGAACTGATTATTGAATATTATGAAGTTTATCTGATGAATTTACAGGTCAATTATTAAAACAAAATATGTGTTTGCTTAGCAGTATTCTTCTAACCAGCATAACAATAACAGACAATAAAGATAAGTACAATTTTTATTGATATGCAAATACCACAGACACTGTGGTTCAATTTTCTGGTCCCTTATTCAATAGTACATGAATTGTATTAATCTCGTGGTCTCCCTTAGAATGAAACTATACATATGTCCCCAAACAAAATATACATTACTGGCCAAAATTTTAGAGGGAATTTTTTATTTCAGCATTTTCAAAACTGTATTTTCCCAATTGTACACTGCTGCTATTCTTGTCTGTCATGTTATATCTTGTCTATAGGAAAGAAAGCTAACCCATGACCATATGATGTGAACTTGATCATGTGTATTTAAAATGAAGCAAAATGGCTTCCAGCTATTAGTCATTTTGGATTACACAATAAGAAAATAGCCTGACCTGCATGTTGTGCGGGATGGTATGATGAGCTTCCAGTGTTCTCTCCAACTTGACTTCCCAGGATGGTGGCTAATTTACATATGAATGGTGACTAATTAGCATATTACAATAAACATAATTAACGTATCAATAACTAATATTAATTGCAGGACCACTAAAATTAAAAGGCCCTTTGGGAGAACACTGGGTTCAATAGCAGGGGAAATACGATGTGTTTTTAGAACCAAAACACCAGCCAAATCGCATAAACACACTGATACTACTATCCAGGGTTCTCCCCAGAGTATTAAAGAGTAGGGGTTCCCAACCGTTTAATTTTTGATAAACAATAACAATGAAGACAATTAAATGAGTATTTAATATCACATTGTTATGCAAATTAACCGAGACTCTATGCTATTTTTCTGGGGAGAACACTGTTATGTATGAATAAAGCCACTAATATTATTATCTATTGTCATTTGAACTCTGTAGACACACGAAAAAGTATAAAGGTTATTATGATTTGTGCATAATTACCAAAAATAAAGAGCACATAGTATGTACTAAAATATAACATTATAATTGCGAACTTTACCTTTTGTTTTTGCTCCTCACTTCTTGCATCACTTCTAACATTCGCCCAGGGCAGATCTGAAGGCCACCAAACAGGTCGACATGATTCTTTCCCCCATCCTGGCTTACCACGCCCAGTTGAGTATTTAAGCATCATGGGAATAAATGCACGAAGTTGTGCTTGCGTCATTTTATCAACTGGAGTAGGAATGCCATCGATGACCAGAGCAGGCAGTTCATGTAGATTAGAGTTCTCAGGTGGTGGGGCAGGCGCTTGCAGTGCAAGAGCATTTTCTAGCTCAGACATAATAACATTACGACAATTTCGAACCTGCAACAAATACACAAGTCTGGTATTATACACATGTCCAGCCTATCACTAGTTGCATTTATCATGGGCAGCATGGCAGGTGTTTCTAATAAACTAGTCAATGTCAGTGACATAGTCCTTGTCCAGTTTTTAATGACAAATATAAACAATTAATGATAGATACGGTAGATAGATTATAATTAGATTAGGAGGGAAAACCCAAGCTTCTTTCAGTCAAAGTGGCCTCTCCTAGCAAAAAGACAATCCTTATATCCTACAAACATAAACCACAAGTAAACCAATTGGATATTTTGAAACAAATTCCTGAATAAAACATCATTTGTATAAAGTTGGCCCAAGCATGCCTGAAATAGTTGATGACATCTTGAAATCTAGTGATAAAGGTTTTTTGGACAAAAACAACTGAGAGCATTCACACCATTATATCTTGCCTTTGTACCAAATCTAGACAAAATCAGTGAAAGAGAATCAGGGAAATGATAGGACACAGTTGGACAAAGCATGGGAAAATTCGTCGCATGATAAATAGAATAAGTCAATCATTTTGACCTATAACAATTTATTCAAGGTCATTAAACCCAAAATACATGAACCTACCACGTTTTCTAATGGAGCTGCACCAAAGACTTTGAAAGCAGCGCTGGGTTTGCCAGGTGCACACAACATAACACATGCTTGTTGTCCAACACGGGTTGTGTATTCATCAATGGTGACTTTTAACTTCCTGCAAAAAGAGAACAAACAATTTCAACTTTATATCCAAATGATATGAATTTGATAAAATTGTGATAAAATTAAAAAATGACAATAACTGTTTGAGATGCCTATTTCAGAACCCAATGACTGCCTTTCACTTTCACACAATTAAAGAGTGATGCTAAATTACTGTACTCATTTGACTTACACCTCCTTTCCCCCCACACACATACACTTTGGGGCATTTTTATTTTGGGCTGCAAAAATTATGTTTCAACATTGACCTGTTAACAACAGTGAAAGGCGGTAGTTGTTTCATTCCACATTCAAAAACTTATAATTTCACTTTCATCTCTTTATAACAAACTTATTTGGAGACATTAGTTAGTGAAGTGTTCACTATAATGAAGCACTTGGTACATTGGCTTTGTTATGAGCAGGAAGCATACAATGTGTTCAATATTTCAGATACCGTAAAAACTCTAAAAATTCGGCCGCCTAATTATTTGCCGGGTTTCGGTGTTTTATTTACCTCCAAATTTTCGACTCCACTAAAATTGCCGACTCATTTTGATTCGAAAATTGCGACCAGTTTTGGTTTTCCCCCAAACGAAAAAAAAACGATGTGAGCGTCCAAACAGGACTTTCCCCGAAGGCATGAATCCGGGTTTCTGATTGACTGAGAGATTTTTATTTTATTGGTAACGAAAGTATATTCCAAACGAAGTTTCAAATAAAAACGAACACAACACACATCTTCTACATAGAAGCAAATAATCGTGGTTGCAAAATCCGGTCATGCTGCGTTTTTGAATTGTTGATTATTACTCAGTAGTGATTATAATAATGTACACAAAATAAATTTGTTGAATTGTTATGAAATACATACAAATAAAAGTCAACTTAGTTTCATCGTAAGTGAATGATTCTGGTCTCATATAAACGTTCGATGCTGTAGGATATTTTCATAGGTCAAGTAAGTCAAATCGCTAATTAACCAATCAAAAAGCTGGATGATGCCAACGTGTTCAAATTACCATAGCTTATTTAAATATGTTAGTTATTGAACGCAATGCGAAAGAGATTGATGTTGTAGTACGATCTTTTGGCTTGGATTTTGATGCGAAAACGACATGATTTTTTTTTAAATCAAAAAATAAATTGGGCATTTATTTTTTAATCCAAGGGCGAATTTTACGGCAGAATCTGGTCCCTCAAATAAGGGACACGTGAGCTTCGATTCTAACCAGATACATTGCACTGGGTCGGGGAAATAGTTTGCTAAACTTCCATGTATCTTTTGTCCAATGGGTACCTGTACTTCGAACATTCGCAGTTTTCCTAGGTAGTGCGAGACAGCTTTGTCTTTTGACCCATTAGTTTTGTGCTGACCTCTTCTCCGCGTCTCGATGTTTTGTTTTCCTTGTCATAACACTCACTGATTGATGACTTTGTTTTAATTTTGAGTTGTTTAGCCTACAACTCGGCCACAACCTTTGCTTTTACCGTGAAACATGGGGAAGTTTAGTCAATTGACGGACATTGCATTTTTTAAAAATTAACGAAACACACTGTCTATCATCCCCATTTTATCATTTGCTGATTTCTATTCTGAAAAATTCGACCGTCCAAAAATGCACCTTGATTTTGACTCTAAAAACACGTCACATTTCCAACGCAAATTATTTAAAACCGGTCGAAATTTTGGAGTTTTTACGGTAAACTAATTTTAAGGGTGTTCATTTAAAAAAAAATCATAATTTTTTGACAAAGTTAATTCCGCATTGCGTTATTGAGTTGAGAAGGTCCAGAAATGATACAAGTAATAAAATGTGCATATTTTTGTAACCATATCTGTTTCTTCATTTGTAAAAGTATTGTGGTCTGGAAATCAATGCTACTAATTTTGCAATTTTATTTTTTCCCAAAGAAACTAAACCTCCTAATCTGGCAAAATTGTTTGAGAGTGATGCTTGACTAGACACCAACTTCCTAAAAAGCAATTTTGGGTACTGTTGGTACTGCGATAACACTGGAGGGTTCATACTTTTGCATTGCCACATATACATGTTGAAAAATACATGTAAGGTAGTAACAACAGATACAGCGATTATTAATTAACTTATAATACGATTATAAAGAATCATAATGCTTTTACCTCAGTAACCTTGTTTGTTGTCTCTTTCTGATAGATGGATTGGTTTCAAAGGAGTGTGGTCTTTTCCTCTTTTTACCTGTAGCTATAGCTGCTGCAGCTGCTACTCCTATTGGACCTTACAATGGGAATACACAAATACTGGGATTTACATCACTGGATAAAACATATTTCACAATTCCCCCACCTTCCACAGTTGTAGTTTATATATAAATCTGGCATTAATTTCTAATTTATTACGAGTATACCGCTTATTCCTGAATAAACCATATACTCACTGCTGACCTAAATACTTTTCTAAAGATGAAAGACATTATATTATATCAACAGAAACCCCCAAAATGATTGAATATTGATGTACCTGGGTACATATAAAAGGTACTAATCAGTATTCTATAACTGTCTAAGTACTGTGAGCTTTGAATAATTATATTCCCCACGATTTAATTTAAAAGTTTACCAAACATGCTCAAATAATCCTGGTAAATACAGGTTCACTAACATATGATACACTAATATAATGATTTGAAAAAGACATCACTGTCAAAATAGTTCAACTATCTTTGTGAAGTCTCTTCCTCAACACAAAGTTGATAATGCTCTACAACGATGAGATATTAGCTATATCAATATATATCGATATATATCAATTATCAAACTGATAGTTTTTAAGATGAAGTCATTTATAGCAAAAGTTGATGCAGACAGACAATCACCTTCGATGACAGCTGAGCTAAAAAGCACCCATATCATGCATACATGATGAAACCAATATTGGGACATACCTGCAGCAGCTAACTGGGCAGTCACATCATCGGTAACATTGTTCAGCAAGTCTGTGTCATCAAATGTACTCTCGGGTGATGACGGCTCACTAATACCGGTATCATTTGACATCATCATGGTTGCAAAAAAGACTTCAGAACTACAAAAAGCGAATAAATTAGTCAATTTATGTAGAGCGTTACAAGATATGCAATACATGTATCTCTTTAATATTCATATCCACATGGATAACAGAAATTCCCCAAACTTTTATTCAAAAACATAAACCTAGTGCTTTTAGTAATAAATTTATGAGGTTAGTACCTGATATCACTTGTTCATAGAGCTGGATAATACGAGTAATGTCATTGGCTAGTATTATCCATGAACCAAATTTGGAAGTAGATAATACAGCCCATGACACCACAAGTTACTGTATTTTGAAAACACACTCAACTGAGATATCCTCCATTTCATAAAGGGCATAAATGTGATTTACATAAAATATTTATAAATAAATTTTAACTGATGGTGAAAAATGACTTCAGTTACACTGATCACAACTACTTGGTGCATATTGTCTGTATAGAATATTCCGCGTACATGGAAATAACTAGGCGAATATAGTATACTTTTCTATTTGTATGGTCATCAAAGACAAGGGCAAGTACCTCAGATTACATGAATTGCCACGAAGTACACCATAGACTCTGCAATGTCTGTTTATACTTAATTTATAAATCCAACTGTTTTCATTCAATTCAAACGCAACTAATAGATTGGCTAGAAACTGGTCTTTATTCCAGAAGTACTCCAACATAAACTGAATTTATAAATATTAATTTTTATAAATAAATTATATGTACCCGCCCTGTCCCTGACCTTGGTGGACTTGTATTCATTTATTTGATGCAAAATTTCTTGTAACAGGAGCTCATTGATAACTAAAATTGAAAAAAAAAATATTTGGGTTTCTAGCCCAATCACAAGATCTGTCTTGAAGTGTACAGTGTTATTTATGGGGTTTCACTGTCTCTTATGAATCATTTTATTGACCACCTTATTCTCAATTATTTAGCATGTAGTTTATTTTTAACATTCTATAATTGTGTCACTTTGTTTGAATTGTATTCCTGTTAGTTGGACTTTATGTAACATGTGTTGTGTTCCCAGTAAAATATCATAATATCTACCGATAAAACAGTGTCTCTTTTTTTACATTCATGACCTTGCACATGTATGGTTTTACTTTAAATCTAGTTAAGCCTATGCTGTTTGCTTAATTTAGATAATTATCAGTCACTTTCTAATATGCAGCAATTCCTGATTTTCGGAAAGGTTGACAGCATACACACCCAAGCATTCCAAACATCAACGACCTAAATTTACATTATAGAATGTAAATGCCATTGCAACTTCACAATTTCTGAAATATCGCCCGCCAGTGTAAGCGGTGACGATCGATTGTCGTACCTAACCTAAACAAGAACCGGGATTTTGAATACTGACCAAACTAAAGCTAATGCAATGAAGGGTGTAACGTTTGGACAAAATGAAAACATGTCCGCCATTATTTAGCAGGTATGTACGAACATTCGATTATAGACCTCTCTAATTGTTGAAGAAATAGAATTTGCAATCATTCGGGAGTACAACAAAGCAAACAGGACTACGCAGTCGTGGTCCGAGATCATCTCGAATGATTTACAGAATTGTGAATAGTTTTGGTTCCGCGACTGCGTGGTACACGGTGCTTGACAAGGACATCAGTCGACATGCGTGGAACAACATCGACCGGCGACGAACCAATTCGGTTACGGCCAATTGAGTAGCTCCTGAATTTCCGACATTTTTGTCTTTTTTTGCGTCTTGCTGTAGCAGCTAACCTATTCTATTCGTGTATTGAAGTGTGTCTCGAGCATCTGAGGTTATTCTGGGCCAATTTCGTGCCACGCTGTTGTAGTTTTCAATCAAAATTTCGTGGTTTTCAAAGCGTTGAAAAATTACGACAGTTTTTGTGGTGGTATTTGCGACTGCGCGAACATGGCGACCATCACGAAGAAGACAACCACATCGCCTGCTCCAGAAGATGTGGAAGTTATGATACAGTATGGTCACGGAACAAAGAGTCATTTGGATATTATGAACGTATATTATTGACCAACATCGGCCAACGTTTTATTTGACGTTTGGATCGTTTTCTCAAATCCACCAGCCATAATTTGCACATCGAAGTGAAAGAGAAGCACATTGTCACAAGTGCGGCTGCGCGAACAACAAAGAAGTAACCAAAGTGTGTCTCCGGGAAAATGCTATATTTGCGTCCAGAATGTCCGCAAGAATAATCTGCATGTAGGAAAGATTAGAACCATAATTTTGCCAGCATTGCAATTTGTGCGATTTTTATATACTTACCACAAATTATGTGTATTTTAATCCAAATATAGGTCTTATCTGTAAACTGAATGCGCGGGAGCCGTTCCAAACACAACCACTTCTGAGCACGCCAGTGAATGCTTGCTATAGGGGGGTCGAGTATTGCTCTTCAATAGGCGGATTGGAGTTGGGAGAATTTGTACCCAATCAGTTCAATTGACAGCCTTCCAAATGCAACACAGAAACCCTTTAGGGTGATGAGGTGATTATTCTATAATAAGCCAAACGCAGATATGTGTTGACTACACTATTGTACCCCAAATTAAATAATTAATTTTAATAAAGCTTCTGGTGGTTCCCATTTATTTGACACAATACTGGCCTCTACACATGTCAATTGTTTTCATCATAAATAAATAAATACACTTAGAAATTGTTATTAAAGGGTGGTGATCGTCGCACAGCCGTGTTCGAATTTCACGTAAACAATGTATTACATACGTTGTATTCGTCGCTATGAGTCTCATGTCGAACTGAAGACTGCGATGACCACAGCCCTTTAATTTCAATAAGTTTACATCGAAGGTTATTGAGCTCCCTGTATTCTCAAATTTCTGATTTTTACGTTTTGCGATATATAGGGTTTTATCAGCAATTTAATTTAATTTAATTTACATAGTTTGTAAATATATTTAAAATTTTTGTACATTTGTAGCTGGAAATATTCATGAAATGGATGCACTTTTGCCAAAAAAAAAGAGCTAATGTTATGGCCATGGGAAAACAATTTATCCCCTTAAACATAAACCCTGACCTAAAAACCACGTGTCCTAACACTCCAACCCCAATGTAATGTATATACCCCTGCAGATAACTACACATGTTCTGAAGAACGGAATACTGTATACAATGATTAAAATGGGGAAGGGCATAGTTCGGATTTAGAGTTGTTGGTGATGGTCGTGTTTTTTTTTTCTAGAATAGTGTATATAGTTCGACCATAGAGGTAAAAAGAACAGTTGTTTCCCTTGAAATAGTACGCGGCAACTAGTCTGGCATCCGATTATCGGTATCAAATACGGAGAGAATTTACTGGGGGGGGGGGGGTGAATTTGCGTCTATGTATGGTAAACAATGTGGATAAGTATATTGACTTGTGTCGAACATTCGACGCGAGGAATATGCACATCTTAATTTTAACACATTTTGTTTAACATTTCCAGCAACAGTCAAGTTCTCATTCTTTCAACATTTTTCGCCGTCGTCACGCATTAAAATTAACCAAGAGTGTCCAGTGAATATGGCCATTCCCAAGAGTGTCCAGTGAATATGGCCACTCTTTAATGTCTCCATACAGATAGCTTACTATGAAAATGTTGGCATTGATGCCGTGAATAGTATACGATAACTCTGGTGCAACAAAGTGAATCATTATTATGCAAATAATCACCAGTATTTCTTAACACCAAATCTTTATGACGTCAGCTTCTCTTAACAGAACAAAAGGAATGAACCGAACGATTACATCACCACACGGTCCCTCAACACCTTTCTATTATCTCAGTGAACGGACGTTTCTAATGGCACCAATTAGCACCAAATCAGCAAAACACGTATGCACCCGTTTGGGAAATACTCAACGTCAGGGGCGGACTGATAATCTGTGTGTTCTGGAAAAGTCCGGAACGACCGTCTGGTCTACGGCCGTTGAGCCTCAGCACTAATTGTTCAGAATTACTGCTCAGTGTATTAAATTGTTTTTGGCAAAGTTGGTTACAAATAACAGTGGTATAGATGTGTTCTCTTTAAAATACAAACATAAAAGTGACTGTAATATGGCTGTATAAAAGACAATGTCTAGATGTTCATTTTTGTTTATAAGATGCAAGTGATGTTTAGTCATTCTAGATTATTAGTGTTCTTGAGTTCGTGAATAAACAATCATAAATGACTTTAAATTTAGAGAAGACAGAACTAATTCTAGTAGGCGATCAGAATGGGGGATGGGTGCTTCCACAGGGCTTATCGCCGTCTTTGGGTCCCGTTGTACTTGGGGTGTATGTAGGTCACGATAAATACGAAAATGAAAAACTTAATTTTTGGACAAAAATTATAAAAATGAAAGATAAACTTCAGATATGGAAATCGAGAGATTTAACCCTTCAAGGCAAAGCATTACTGGGCAAATGCTTCAGAGCCTCACAGTTAATTTACATTATGAATAGTATACCCGTACCAGTTAATGGTATTAAGGAAGCAGGCGCATATCTATTTAATTTTCTGTGGAAAGGAAAAAAACATCATATTAAGAACAATACCATGCTTGGCCACTTTTCTCAAGGTGGCGTTAACTGTTTAGATCTTGAACTAATGAATAAAGCATTAAAATTAACGTGGATATACAGAATATTAGAATCACAGTCATCCTGGTCTAATTTTCCAAACCATTATTTTAATAAGAGGGCTGGCCTTGCTTATGAATTGTAATTATTCGATTGACTCGCTCTCAGTCAAGATACCTATTTTTTATCGTGAAATTCTTAGTCACTGGTCAAAGTTCCAAAAATCACAAAAGATTGCCGAACCTAAGCCAGGGATGCATATAATATGGAACAATAAGTACGTACTTATTGATGGAAAATCGATATTTTACCGCAATTGGTTTGACCACGGGGTGAAGTACGTAAGTGAGTTGACTGATGAGAATGGGGAAATTTTGTCATTCAATCAGTTCCAGACTAAATTTAATATAAAGTCAGATTTTATTAAATATTATGGTTTAACGTCCGCAATCCCCGCAGAATGGAAATCTGCATTAAAACGGCGTACGTCGCCAAAGAAGACGAGACCTATTTGCAAAAACTATAAGCGATATAGCAAATTCAAATGTAATGACTACTACAATGTTTTAAGAAATTCAAAATTTGAGAAGGCCACTGCATTAAGCACTTTTGCTAGTAAACAATATACAGATGATGTTGACTGGCAGGAAGCCTGGAAACAAATTAAACAGATAACAATCAACGAAAAAATGCGCGGATTTCAGTATAAAATTTTGCATAGAATTCTTGCGACAAATGTTTTTCTATACAAAAATAAGAAAATTGACGATGACAAATGCAAAAACTGTGACCTAAAAGAAGATTTAGAACACTTGCTGTGGGAATGTGAAGAAAGCCAGAAATTCTGGCAAAAATTTAAAATATTTTGGTTAAATATATGTGCCGAAAATATCAATATTTGTAAAAAAAAGAGGTAATCTTTAATTCTGGTGGTAAAAGTAACTTTCAAGCCCTGTGAAAGCACTTAATTTTACTTGGGAAATACGAATTATATATTGCGAGGTTCAATAATTCTAAACCAAACTTAAACTTATTCATTGAAAGAGTAAAACAAACCTTTAACCTAGAAAAATCGATCGCAGAACAATATAACAAACACGAAATATTTGTTATCAAATGGGAAAATATAATGAAATACCTAGAAAAATAAAAATACTGTAAAAATATATATATATATATATATATATATATATATATAACATGAGCGATTTTGACCTTGTTTTTTGTGTTTTTGTATTTGTATTATGATCAACTCTTTTTGTTCATTTTTTTTGTATTTGTATTTAAAAAAAAGTTAATCTGTATTCTGTTAGTTAACAATCATGCCAAACTGCAATATACGAATAATAAAAATCTGTGCATTGTATTTATTACATCACACTTTAATATACGATTAATTAAAATCTGTGCATTGTATTTACTACATCACACTTTATATACGATTAATTAATATCTGTGCATTGTATTTACTACATCACACTTTAATATAAGATTAATTAAAATCTGTGCATTGAATTTATTACATCAAACTTCAATATACGATTAATTAAAATCTGTGCATTGTATTTATTACATCACACTTTAATATACGATTAATTAAAATCTGTGCATTCTATTTATTACATCACACTTTAATATATGATTAATTAAAATCTGTGCATTGTATTTATTACATCACACTTTAATATACGATTAATTACAATTTGTGCATTGTATTTATTACATCACACTTCAATATACGATTAATTAAAATCTGTGCATTGTATTTATTACATCACACTTTAATATACGATTAATTAATATCTGTGCATTGTATTTATTACATCACACTTTAATATACGATTAATTAATATCTGTGCATTGTATTTATTACATCACACTTTAATATACGATTAATTAAAATCTGTGCATTGTATTTATTACATCACACTTCAATATACGATTAATTAAAATCTGTGCATTGTATTTACTACATCACACTTTAATATACGATTAATTAAAATCTGTGCATTGTATTTATTACATCACACTCTTTAATATACGATTAATTAAAATCTGTGCATTGTATTTATTACATCACACTTCAATATACGATTAATTAAAAAAAAATATGGCTGTATAAAAGACAATGTCTAGATGTTCATTTTTGTTTATAAGATGCAAGTGATGTTTAGTCATTCTAGATTATTAGTGTTCTTGAGTTCGTGAATAAACAATCATAAATAGTTCATTTATGTGGGTTCTGTTGTGGTAGAGATTAAAGCACTATTGCCCCCCGGTTTTTTGGCGGGAAAGTCTAGGGCTCAAAGTGCAATTCACGAATGAAAACAATGTTTCTCTAGCGACTATACACAGTCCCTGGTGTTGAGGTACTGTGATCTATACTTACGCCACAGTCTATGTCAATATTTTGATAATGTGAAATAACCAGCCCTATATATTATACAATCTTGGTTAGCAATTGGTTCACTTAAAACGTACTTTTTCCTGCATATTAACACAATCAAAATATTTAAGTAGTAGTCCCTGTGATGTTACCTTTATAATAATAATTAGTATTATTTGTATTTTAGTCACTACTTTTCATTAAATGAACGAATTTCTGCAGATTACTGATGGTTTCTGTTGGGAATATAATATTGGAGAGAGTTTCCTTTCTGTGTGTTTGATATTTTGGACATACCAAAGTAAAGTGTACTAGTATTTCATCTTCTATGTCATGGAATAAACAATGTCCTACAAATCCTATTTTCTAATGGTGTTTTTAGATGGGCATGTCTTCCTTTTTCAATGGCTAAATTGCGATTACTTGTTCTGACTCTAGTTACAGAAATTCTTTGGATCATATATAAGTATAAGGAAATATACTGTTTTTTAATTATGTTCTTGATTATTTTTACACAGGAATCCCAATGTAATTTGGACACTGCCTGGTTTATATTTTTTTGAATAGCGCAAAGTTTGTGACGTTTGAGAACAATTTACGATGATATTTTATGCTACTTTTTCATGCTACATGTAGTATGGTGGTATATTTATTAATCGTGACCAAAATCATGTTCATTTTAACATCGACTATCAAGGAGAATTTCCAATTTCACCCGAGATGCATTATTTGCTATGTATTAGTTTTTAATAAATTGTTGGTCATATACTGTTGATTTCTGCTGACAGTGTTGTATAAATACATCTAGTGTTCCAGGTAAGTGACAACAATCCAGTAAAATTGCCATATAAGACAGACTAATAAGAGTGTTAACGTTATAGATGACGTACATATCACGTACACCAGGTATATTTTATTACACGTATATACATTCATTTTATTTCATTGTGTTTTATTGTTGAATAAAAAAATATTTCAATTTATTTTTACTTGATTGTTCTTTCACATCAATATTCCAAAGTGATTTCAATTGCAATAAAAGATAATATTATGATTACAATCGTGGAACTAAAAAAACGTCCATGTATTGAAACACTAAATATTACCAACCAAATTTTTAATACGGTTTCAATAAAGCTCTATTCTATTCTATTCTATTCTATTCTATTCTATTCTATTCTATTCTATTCTATTCTATAAATCTAATTTAGCCTGTTTGAGATGTAGGTAAAGAACAGCGATAGCGATGATTACAGGAGAAACTATTCACTCAAACCCATCTATACACAACGACACAGTACTCATAGGACAGTAAATAACAGTTTTTATCTTTATCCCATACGGGAAATAATGGTCGAAACACTATTTATTTGGAGTCGAGTAAATGCTGAAACTATTGCGTATATTTGCATCTCACTGGAAAAAAAAAACAATTTTCAGAGATCTGACGATAGGTCGGCTTAGGATTTTGTTGAGAGGGAATTCCAATCGCACCAACATGCTCATAATACTTTATAATAATTCTTATCGCCAGACGGATCGATGAAGGATGGCAAATTTAGTAGTGTGGTGTATAATCTTGAAGGGAATACAAGTGTGTGGTGTATAATCTTGAAGGGAATACAAGTGTGTAGTGTATAATCTTGAAGGGAATACAAGTGAGTGGTGTGTATAAACATGAAGGGAATACAAGTGTGTAGTGTATAATCTTGAAGGGAATACAAGTGTGTGGTGTGTATAAACATGAAGGAAATACGAGTGTGTGGTGTATAATTTTGAAGGGAATACAAGTGTGTGGTGTTTAGTCTTGAAGGGAATACAAGTGTGTGGTATATATAATCTTGAAGGGAATAGGAGTGTGTGGTGTATAATCTTGAAGGGAATGGGAGTGTGTGGTGTATACTCTTGAAGGGAATGGGAGTGTGTGGTGTATATTCGTCAATGGAATACTAGTGTGCTGTGTATAATCTTGAAGGGAATACAAGTGCGTAGTGTATAATCTTGAAGGGAATATGAGTGTGTGGTGTATAATCTTGAAGGGAATAGGAGTGTGTGGTGTATAAACATGAAGGGAATAGGAGTGTGTGGTGTATAAACATGAAGGAAATACGAGTGTGTGGTGTACAATCTTGAAGGGAATACAAGTGTGTGGGGTGTATAAACATGAAGGAAATACGAGTGTGTGATGTATAATCTTGAAGGGAATACAAGTGTGTGGTGTATAATCTTCAAGGGAATGGGAGTGTGTGGTGTATAATCTTGAAGGAAATACGAGTGTGTGGTGTATAATCTTGAAGGGAATGGAAGTGTGTGGTGTATACTCTTGAAAGGAATGGGAGTGTGTGGTGTATATTCTTCAATGGAATACTAGTGTGCGGTGTATAATCTTGAAGGGAATACAAGTGTGTGGTGTATAATCTTGAAGGGAATGGGAGTGTGTGGCGTATAATCTTGAAGGGAATGGGAGTGTGTGGTGTATAATCTTGAAGGGAATGGGAGTGTGTGGTGTATAATCTTGAAGGAAATACGAGTGTGTGGTGTATAATCTTGAGGGGAATGGGAGTGTGTGGTGTATACTCTTGAAGGGAATGGAAGTGTGTGGTGTATATTCTTCAATGGAATACTAGTGTGCGGTGTATAATCTTGAAGGGAATAGGAGTGTGTGGTGTATAATCTTGAAGGGAATACAAGTGTGTGGTATATAATCTTGAAGGGAATACAAGTGTGTGGTATATAATCTTGAAGGGAATAGGAGTGTGTGGTGTATAATCTTGAAGGGAATGGGAGTGTGTGGTGTATATTCTTCAATGGAATACTAGTGTGTGGTGTATAATCTTGAAGGGAATACAAGTGTGTGGTGTATAATCTTGAAGTGAATACAAGTGCATAGTGTATAATCTTGAAGGGAATAGAAGTCTGTGGTGTATAATCATGAAGGGAATAGGAGTGTGTGGTGTATAATCTTGAAGGGAATACAAGTGCGTAGTGTATAATCTTGAAGGGAATAGAAGTCTGTGGTGTATAATCATGAAGGGAATGGGAGTGTGCGGTGTATAATCTTGAAGGGAATACAAGTGTGCGGTGTATAATCTTGAAGGGAATACAAGTGCGTAGTGTATAATCTTGAAGGGAATAGAAGTCTGTGGTGTATAATCATGAAGGGAATAGGAGTGTGTGGTGTATAATCTTGAAAGGAATATAAGTGCGTAGTGTATAATCTTGAAGGGAATAGAAGTCTGTGGTGTATAATCTTGAAGGGAATAGGAGTGTGTGGTGTATAATCTTGAAAATAATAGGAGTGTGTGGTGTATAATCTTGAAGGGAATGGGAGTGTGTGGTGTATATTCTTGAAGGGAATACAAGTGCGTAATGTATAATCTTGAAGGGAATAGAAGTCTGTGGTGTATAATCTTGAAGGGAATAGGAGTGTGTGGTGTATAATCTTGAAAGGAATGGGAGTGTGTGGTGTATAATTTTGAAGGGAATACAAATGTGTGGTGTATAATCTTGAAGCGAATGGGAGTGTGTGGTGTATATTATTCAATGGAATACTAGTGTGCGGTGTATAATCTTGAAGGGAATAGGAGTGTGTGGTGTATAATCTTGAAGGGAATAGGAGTGTGTGGTGTATAATCTTGAAGGGAATGGGAGTGTGTGGTGTATATTCTTGAAGGGAATGGGAGTGTGTGGTGTATAATCTTGAAGGGAATACAAGTGTGTGGTGTATAATCTTGAATGGAATGGGAGTGTGTGGTGTATATTCTTGAAGGGAATACAAGTGTGTGGTGTATAATCTTGAAGGGAATACAAGTGCGTAGTGTATAATCTTGAAGGGAATTGAAGTCTGTGGTGTATAATCCTGAAGGGAATGGGAGTGTGTGGTGTATAATCTTGAAGGGAATACGAGTGTGTGGTGTATAATCTTGAAGGGAATAGGAGTGTGTGGTATATAATCTTGAAGGGAATACAAGTGTGTGGTGTATAATCGTGAAGGGAATAGGAGTGTGTGGTGTATATTCTTGAAGGGAATAGGAGTGTGAGGTGTATAATCTTGAAGGGAATGGGAGTGTATGGTATATAATCTTGAAGGGAATACAAGTGTGTGGTGTATACTCTTGAAGGGAATAGGAGTGTGTGGTGTATAATCTTGAATGGAATGGGAGTGTGTGGTATATAATCTTGAAGGGAATAGGAGTGTGTGGTGTATAATCTTGAAGGGAATAGGAGTGTGGTGTGTATAATCTTGAAGGGAATGGGAGTGTGTGGTATCTAATCTTGAAGGGAATGGGAGTGTGTGGTATATAATCATGAAGGGAATGGGAGTGTGTGGTGTATAATCTTGAAGGGAATGGGAGTGTGTGGTATATAATCTTGAAGGGAATACAAGTGCGTGGTGTATATTCTTGAAGGGAATGGGAGTGTGTGGTGTATAATCTTGAAGGGAATAAGAGTGTGGTGTATAATCATGAAAGGAATAGGAGTGTGTGGTGTATAATCTTGAAGGGAATAAGAGTGTGGTGTATAATCTTGAAGGGAATAGGAGTGTGTGGTGTATAATCTTGAAGGGAATACAAGTGTGTGGTGTATAATCTTGAAGGGAATAGGAGTGTGTGGTGTATATTCTTGAAGGGAATAGGAGTGTGTGGTGTATAATCTTGAAGGGAATGGGAGTGTGTGGTGTATACTCTTGAAGGGAATGGAAGTGAGTGGTGTATATTCTTCAATGGAATACTAGTGTGCGGTGTATAATCTTGAAGGGAATAGGAATGTGTGGTGTATAATCTTGAAGGGAATACAAGTGTGTGGTATATAATCTTGAAGGGAATACAAGTGTGTGGTATATAATCTTGAAGGGAATAGGAGTGTGTGGTGTATAATCTTGAAGGGAATACAAGTGTGTGGTGTATAATCTTGAAGGGAATACAAGTGCGCAGTGTATAATCTTGAAGGGAATAGAAGTCTGTGGTGTATAATCATGAAGGGAATAGGAGTGTGTGGTGTATAATCTTGAAGGGAATACAAGTGCGTAGTGTATAATCTTGAAGGGAATAGAAGTCTGTGGTGTATAATCATGAAGGGAATGGGAGTGTGCGGTGTATAATCTTGAAGGGAATACAAGTGTGTAGTGTATAATCTTGAAAGGAATAGGAGTGTGTGGTGTATAATCTTGAAGGGAATACAAGTGTGTGGTATATAATCTTGAAGGGAATAGGAGTGTGTGGTGTATACTCTTGAAGGGAATGGGAGTGTGTGGTGTATATTCTTCAATGGAATACTAGTGTGCGGTGTATAATCTTGAAGGGAATACAAGTGCGTAGTGTATAATCTTGAAGGGAATAGGAGTGTGTGGTGTATAATCTTGAAGGGAATGGGAGTGTGTGGTGTATAATCTTGAAGGGAATACAAGTGTGTGGTGTATAATCTTGAAGGGAATACAGGTGCGTAGTGTATAATCTTGAAGGGAATAGAAGTCTGTGGTGTATAATCTTGAAAGTAATAGGAGTGTGTGGTGTATAATCTTGAAGGGAATGGGAGTGTGTGGTGTATATTCTTGAAGGGAATACAAGTGCGTAGTGTATAATCTTGAAGGGAATAGAAGTGTGTGGTGTATATTCTTGAAGGGAATGGGAGTGTGTGGTGTATAATCTTGAAGGGAATAAGAGTGTGGTGTATAATCTTGAAAAGGAATAGGAGTGTGTGG
Organism: Saccoglossus kowalevskii; assembly: GCF_978046115.1. NCBI lineage: Eukaryota > Metazoa > Hemichordata > Enteropneusta > Harrimaniidae > Saccoglossus > Saccoglossus kowalevskii. Next base: position 37,410,717 of record NC_140643.1, on the reverse strand, counting down.
TGTATAATCTTGAAGGGAATAAGAGTGTGGTGTATAATCTTGAAGGGAATAGGAGTGTGTGGTGTATAATCTTGAAGGGAATACAAGTGTGTGGTGTATAATCTTGAAGGGAATAGGAGTGTGTGGTGTATATTCTTGAAGGGAATAGGAGTGTGTGGTGTATAATCTTGAAGGGAATGGGAGTGTGTGGTGTATACTCTTGAAGGGAATGGAAGTGTGTGGTGTATATGCTTCAATGGAATACTAGTGTGCGGTGTATAATCTTGAAGGGAATAGGAGTGTGTGGTGTATAATCTTGAAGGGAATACAAGTGTGTGGTATATAATCTTGAAGGGAATACAAGTGTGTGGTATATAATCTTGAAGGGAATAGGAGTGTGTGGTGTATAATCTTGAAGGGAATACAAGTGTGTGGTATATAATCTTGAAGGGAATACAAGTGTGTAGTGTATAATCTTGAAGGGAATAGAAGTCTGTGGTGTATAATCATGAAGGGAATAGGAGTGTGTGGTGTATATTCTTCAATGGAATACTAGTGTGTGGTGTATAATCTTGAAGGGAATAGGAGTGTGTGGTGTATATTCTTGAAGGGAATAGGAGTGTGTGGTGTATAATCTTGAAGGGAATGGGAGTGTGTGGTGTATACTCTTGAAGGGAATGGAAGTGTGTGGTGTATATTCTTCAACGGAATACTAGTGTGCGGTGTATAATCTTGAAGGGAATAGGAGTGTGTGGTGTATAATCTTGAAGGGAATACAAGTGTGTGGTATATAATCTTGAAGGGAATACAAGTGTGTGGTATATAATCTTGAAGGGAATAGGAGTGTGTGGTGTATAATCTTGAAGGGAATGGGAGTGTGTGGTGTATATTCTTCAATGGAATACTAGTGTGTGGTGTATAATCTTGAAGGGAATACAAGTGTGTGGTGTATAATCTTGAAGGGAATACAAGTGTGCGGTGTATAATCTTGAAGGGAATACAAGTGCGCAGTGTATAATCTTGAAGGGAATAGAAGTCTGTGGTGTATAATCATGAAGGGAATAGGAGTGTGTGGTGTATAATCTTGAAGGGAATACAAGTGTGTGGTGTATAATCTTGAAGGGAATACAAGTGCGTAGTGTATAATCTTGAAGGGAATAGAAGTCTGTGGTGTATAATCTTGAAAGTAATAGGAGTGTGTGGTGTATAATCTTGAAGGGAATGGGAGTGTGTGGTGTATATTCTTGAAGGGAATACAAGTGCGTAGTGTATAATCTTGAAGGGAATAGAAGTGTGTGGTGTATATTCTTGAAGGGAATGGGAGTGTGTGGTGTATAATCTTGAAGGGAATAAGAGTGTGGTGTATAATCTTGAAAAGGAATAGGAGTGTGTGGTGTATAATCTTGAAGGGAATAAGAGTGTGGTGTATAATCTTGAAGGGAATAGGAGTGTGTGGTGTATAATCTTGAAGGGAATACAAGTGTGTGGTGTATAATCTTGAAGGGAATAGGAGTGTGTGGTGTATATTCTTGAAGGGAATAGGAGTGTGTGGTGTATAATCTTGAAGGGAATGGGAGTGTGTGGTGTATACTCTTGAAGGGAATGGAAGTGTGTGGTGTATATGCTTCAATGGAATACTAGTGTGCGGTGTATAATCTTGAAGGGAATAGGAGTGTGTGGTGTATAATCTTGAAGGGAATACAAGTGTGTGGTATATAATCTTGAAGGGAATACAAGTGTGTGGTATATAATCTTGAAGGGAATAGGAGTGTGTGGTGTATAATCTTGAAGGGAATACAAGTGTGTGGTATATAATCTTGAAGGGAATACAAGTGTGTAGTGTATAATCTTGAAGGGAATAGAAGTCTGTGGTGTATAATCATGAAGGGAATAGGAGTGTGTGGTGTATATTCTTCAATGGAATACTAGTGTGTGGTGTATAATCTTGAAGGGAATAGGAGTGTGTGGTGTATATTCTTGAAGGGAATAGGAGTGTGTGGTGTATAATCTTGAAGGGAATGGGAGTGTGTGGTGTATACTCTTGAAGGGAATGGAAGTGTGTGGTGTATATTCTTCAACGGAATACTAGTGTGCGGTGTATAATCTTGAAGGGAATAGGAGTGTGTGGTGTATAATCTTGAAGGGAATACAAGTGTGTGGTATATAATCTTGAAGGGAATACAAGTGTGTGGTATATAATCTTGAAGGGAATAGGAGTGTGTGGTGTATAATCTTGAAGGGAATGGGAGTGTGTGGTGTATATTCTTCAATGGAATACTAGTGTGTGGTGTATAATCTTGAAGGGAATACAAGTGTGTGGTGTATAATCTTGAAGGGAATACAAGTGTGCGGTGTATAATCTTGAAGGGAATACAAGTGCGCAGTGTATAATCTTGAAGGGAATAGAAGTCTGTGGTGTATAATCATGAAGGGAATAGGAGTGTGTGGTGTATAATCTTGAAGGGAATACAAGTGTGTGGTGTATAATCTTGAAGGGAATACAAGTGCGTAGTGTATAATCTTGAAGGGAATAGAAGTCTGTGGTGTATAATCTTGAAAGTAATAGGAGTGTGTGGTGTATAATCTTGAAGGGAATGGGAGTGTGTGGTGTATATTCTTGAAGGGAATACAAGTGCGTAGTGTATAATCTTGAAGGGAATAGAAGTGTGTGGTGTATATTCTTGAAGGGAATGGGAGTGTGTGGTGTATAATCTTGAAGGGAATAAGAGTGTGGTGTATAATCTTGAAAGGAATAGGAGTGTGTGGTGTATAATCTTGAAGGGAATAGAAGTCTGTGGTGTATAATCATGAAGGGAATGGGAGTGTGCGGTGTATAATCTTGAATGGAATACAAGTGCGTAGTGTATAATCTTGAAGGGAATAGGAGTGTGTGGTGTATAATCTTGAAGGGAATGGGAGTGTGTGGTGTATAATCTTGAAGGGACTACAAGTGTGTGGTGTATAATCTTGAAGGGAATACAAGTGCGTAGTGTATAATCTTGAAGGGAATAGAAGTCTGTGGTGTATAATCTTGAAAGTATTAGGAGTGTGTGGTGTATAATCTTGAAGGGAATGGGAGTGTGTGGTGTATATTCTTGAAGGGAATACAAGTGCGTAGTGTATAATCTTGAAGGGAATAGAAGTGTGTGGTGTATATTCTTGAAGGGAATGGGAGTGTGTGGTGTATAAGCTTGAAGGGAATAAGAGTGTGGTGTATAATCTTGAAAGGAATAGGAGTGTGTGGTGTATAATCTTGAAGGGAATAAGAGTGTGGTGTATAATCTTGAAGGGAATAGGAGTGTGTGGTGTATAATCTTGAAGGGAATACAAGTGTGTGGTGTATAATCTTGAAGGGAATAGGAGTGTGTGGTGTATATTCTTGAAGGGAATAGGAGTGTGTGGTGTATAATCTTGAAGGGAATGGGAGTGTGTGGTGTATACTCTTGAAGGGAATGGAAGTGTGTGGTGTATATTCTTCAATGGAATACTAGTGTGCGGTGTATAATCTTGAAGGGAATAGGAGTGTGTGGTGTATAATCTTGAAGGGAATACAAGTGTGTGGTATATAATCTTGAAGGGAATACAAGTGTGTGGTATATAATCTTGAAGGGAATAGGAGTGTGTGGTGTATAATCTTGAAGGGAATGGGAGTGTGTGGTGTATATTCTTCAATGGAATACTAGTGTGTGGTGTATAATCTTGAAGGGAATAGAAGTCTGTGGTGTATAATCATGAAGGGAATGGGAGTGTGCGGTGTATAATCTTGAAGGGAATACAAGTGTGCGGTGTATAATCTTGAAGGGAATAGGAGTGTGTGGTGTATAATCTTGAAGGGAATACAAGTGTGCGGTATATAATCTTGAAGGGAATAGGAGTGTGTGGTGTATACTCTTGAAGGGAATGGGAGTGTGTGGTGTATATTCTTCAGTGGAATACTAGTGTGCGGTGTATAATCTTGAAGGGAATACAAGTGCGTAGTGTATAATCTTGAAAGGAATAGGAGTGTGTGGTGTATAATTTTGAAGGGAATACAAGTGTGTGGTATATAATCTTGAAGGGAATAGGAGTGTGTGGTGTATACTTTTGAAGGGAATGGGAGTGTGTGGTGTATATTCTTCAATGGAATACTAGTGTGCGGTGTATAATCTTGAAGGGAATACAAGTGCGTAGTGTATAATCTTGAAGGGAATAGGAGTGTGTGGTGTATATTCTTGAAGGGAATAGGAGTGTGTGGTGTATAATCTTGAAGGGAATGGGAGTGTGTGGTGTATACTCTTGAAGGGAATGGAAGTGTGTGGTGTATATTCTTCAACGGAATACTAGTGTGCGGTGTATAATCTTGAAGGGAATAGGAGTGTGTGGTGTATAATCTTGAAGGGAATACAAGTGTGTGGTATATAATCTTGAAGGGAATACAAGTGTGTGGTATATAATCTTGAAGGGAATAGGAGTGTGTGGTGTATAATCTTGAAGGGAATGGGAGTGTGTGGTGTATATTCTTCAATGGAATACTAGTGTGTGGTGTATAATCTTGAAGGGAATACAAGTGTGTGGTGTATAATCTTGAAGGGAATACAAGTGTGCGGTGTATAATCTTGAAGGGAATACAAGTGCGCAGTGTATAATCTTGAAGGGAATAGAAGTCTGTGGTGTATAATCATGAAGGGAATAGGAGTGTGTGGTGTATAATCTTGAAGGGAATACAAGTGTGTGGTGTATAATCTTGAAGGGAATACAAGTGCGTAGTGTATAATCTTGAAGGGAATAGAAGTCTGTGGTGTATAATCTTGAAAGTAATAGGAGTGTGTGGTGTATAATCTTGAAGGGAATGGGAGTGTGTGGTGTATATTCTTGAAGGGAATACAAGTGCGTAGTGTATAATCTTGAAGGGAATAGAAGTGTGTGGTGTATATTCTTGAAGGGAATGGGAGTGTGTGGTGTATAATCTTGAAGGGAATAAGAGTGTGGTGTATAATCTTGAAAAGGAATAGGAGTGTGTGGTGTATAATCTTGAAGGGAATAAGAGTGTGGTGTATAATCTTGAAGGGAATAGGAGTGTGTGGTGTATAATCTTGAAGGGAATACAAGTGTGTGGTGTATAATCTTGAAGGGAATAGGAGTGTGTGGTGTATATTCTTGAAGGGAATAGGAGTGTGTGGTGTATAATCTTGAAGGGAATGGGAGTGTGTGGTGTATACTCTTGAAGGGAATGGAAGTGTGTGGTGTATATGCTTCAATGGAATACTAGTGTGCGGTGTATAATCTTGAAGGGAATAGGAGTGTGTGGTGTATAATCTTGAAGGGAATACAAGTGTGTGGTATATAATCTTGAAGGGAATACAAGTGTGTGGTATATAATCTTGAAGGGAATAGGAGTGTGTGGTGTATAATCTTGAAGGGAATACAAGTGTGTGGTATATAATCTTGAAGGGAATACAAGTGTGTAGTGTATAATCTTGAAGGGAATAGAAGTCTGTGGTGTATAATCATGAAGGGAATAGGAGTGTGTGGTGTATATTCTTCAATGGAATACTAGTGTGTGGTGTATAATCTTGAAGGGAATAGGAGTGTGTGGTGTATATTCTTGAAGGGAATAGGAGTGTGTGGTGTATAATCTTGAAGGGAATGGGAGTGTGTGGTGTATACTCTTGAAGGGAATGGAAGTGTGTGGTGTATATTCTTCAACGGAATACTAGTGTGCGGTGTATAATCTTGAAGGGAATAGGAGTGTGTGGTGTATAATCTTGAAGGGAATACAAGTGTGTGGTATATAATCTTGAAGGGAATACAAGTGTGTGGTATATAATCTTGAAGGGAATAGGAGTGTGTGGTGTATAATCTTGAAGGGAATGGGAGTGTGTGGTGTATATTCTTCAATGGAATACTAGTGTGTGGTGTATAATCTTGAAGGGAATACAAGTGTGTGGTGTATAATCTTGAAGGGAATACAAGTGTGCGGTGTATAATCTTGAAGGGAATACAAGTGCGCAGTGTATAATCTTGAAGGGAATAGAAGTCTGTGGTGTATAATCATGAAGGGAATAGGAGTGTGTGGTGTATAATCTTGAAGGGAATACAAGTGTGTGGTGTATAATCTTGAAGGGAATACAAGTGCGTAGTGTATAATCTTGAAGGGAATAGAAGTCTGTGGTGTATAATCTTGAAAGTAATAGGAGTGTGTGGTGTATAATCTTGAAGGGAATGGGAGTGTGTGGTGTATATTCTTGAAGGGAATACAAGTGCGTAGTGTATAATCTTGAAGGGAATAGAAGTGTGTGGTGTATATTCTTGAAGGGAATGGGAGTGTGTGGTGTATAATCTTGAAGGGAATAAGAGTGTGGTGTATAATCTTGAAAGTAATAGGAGTGTGTGGTGTATAATCTTGAAGGGAATAGAAGTCTGTGGTGTATAATCATGAAGGGAATGGGAGTGTGCGGTGTATAATCTTGAATGGAATACAAGTGCGTAGTGTATAATCTTGAAGGGAATAGGAGTGTGTGGTGTATAATCTTGAAGGGAATGGGAGTGTGTGGTGTATAATCTTGAAGGGACTACAAGTGTGTGGTGTATAATCTTGAAGGGAATACAAGTGCGTAGTGTATAATCTTGAAGGGAATAGAAGTCTGTGGTGTATAATCTTGAAAGTATTAGGAGTGTGTGGTGTATAATCTTGAAGGGAATGGGAGTGTGTGGTGTATATTCTTGAAGGGAATACAAGTGCGTAGTGTATAATCTTGAAGGGAATAGAAGTGTGTGGTGTATATTCTTGAAGGGAATGGGAGTGTGTGGTGTATAAGCTTGAAGGGAATAAGAGTGTGGTGTATAATCTTGAAAGGAATAGGAGTGTGTGGTGTATAATCTTGAAGGGAATAAGAGTGTGGTGTATAATCTTGAAGGGAATAGGAGTGTGTGGTGTATAATCTTGAAGGGAATACAAGTGTGTGGTGTATAATCTTGAAGGGAATAGGAGTGTGTGGTGTATATTCTTGAAGGGAATAGGAGTGTGTGGTGTATAATCTTGAAGGGAATGGGAGTGTGTGGTGTATACTCTTGAAGGGAATGGAAGTGTGTGGTGTATATTCTTCAATGGAATACTAGTGTGCGGTGTATAATCTTGAAGGGAATAGGAGTGTGTGGTGTATAATCTTGAAGGGAATATAAGTGTGTGGTATATAATCTTGAAGGGAATACAAGTGTGTGGTATATAATCTTGAAGGGAATAGGAGTGTGTGGTGTATAATCTTGAAGGGAATGGGAGTGTGTGGTGTATATTCTTCAATGGAATACTAGTGTGTGGTGTATAATCTTGAAGGGAATAGAAGTCTGTGGTGTATAATCATGAAGGGAATGGGAGTGTGCGGTGTATAATCTTGAAGGGAATACAAGTGTGCGGTGTATAATCTTGAAGGGAATAGGAGTGTGTGGTGTATAATCTTGAAGGGAATACAAGTGTGCGGTATATAATCTTGAAGGGAATAGGAGTGTGTGGTGTATACTCTTGAAGGGAATGGGAGTGTGTGGTGTATATTCTTCAGTGGAATACTAGTGTGCGGTGTATAATCTTGAAGGGAATACAAGTGCGTAGTGTATAATCTTGAAAGGAATAGGAGTGTGTGGTGTATAATCTTGAAGGGAATACAAGTGTGTGGTATATAATCTTGAAGGGAATAGGAGTGTGTGGTGTATACTTTTGAAGGGAATGGGAGTGTGTGGTGTATATTCTTCAATGGAATACTAGTGTGCGGTGTATAATCTTGAAGGGAATACAAGTGCGTAGTGTATAATCTTGAAGGGAATAGGAGTGTGTGGTGTATAATCTTGAAGGGAATGGGAGTGTGTGGTGTATAATCTTGAGGGGAATACAAGTGTGTGGTGTATAATCTTGAAGGGAATACAAGTGCGTAGTGTATAATCTTGAAGGGAATAGAAGTCTATGGTGTATAATCTTGAAAGTAATAGGAGTGTGTGGTGTATAATCTTGAAGGGAATGGGAGTGTGTGGTGTATAATCTTGAAGGGAATACAAGTGTGTGGTATATAATCTTGAAGGGAATAGGAGTGTGTGGTGTATACTTTTGAAGGGAATGGGAGTGTGTGGTGTATATTCTTCAATGGAATACTAGTGTGCGGTGTATAATCTTGAAGGGAATACAAGTGCGTAGTGTATAATCTTGAAGGGAATAGAAGTGTGTGGTGTATATTCTTGAAGGGAATGGGAGTGTGTGGTGTATAATCTTGAAGGGAATAAGAGTGTGGTGTATAATCTTGAAAGGAATAGGAGTGTGTGGTGTATAATCTTGAAGGGAATAAGAGTGTGGTGTATAATCTTGAAGGGAATAGGAGTGTGTGGTGTATAATCTTGAAGGGAATACAAGTGTGTGGTGTATAATCTTGAAGGGAATAGGAGTGTGTGGTGTATATTCTTGAAGGGAATAGGAGTGTGTGGTGTATAATCTTGAAGGGAATGGGAGTGTGTGGTGTATACTCTTGAAGGGAATGGAAGTGTGTGGTGTATATTCTTCAATGGAATACTAGTGTGCGGTGTATAATCTTGAAGGGAATAGGAGTGTGTGGTGTATAATCTTGAAGGGAATACAAGTGTGTGGTATATAATCTTGAAGGGAATACAAGTGTGTGGTATATAATCTTGAAGGGAATAGGAGTGTGTGGTGTATAATCTTGAAGGGAATGGGAGTGTGTGGTGTATATTCTTCAATGGAATACTAGTGTGTGGTGTATAATCTTGAAGGGAATAGAAGTCTGTGGTGTATAATCATGAAGGGAATGGGAGTGTGCGGTGTATAATCTTGAAGGGAATACAAGTGTGCGGTGTATAATCTTGAAGGGAATAGGAGTGTGTGTTGTATAATCTTGAAGGGAATACAAGTGTGCGGTATATAATCTTGAAGGGAATAGGAGTGTGTGGTGTATAATCTTGAAGGGAATACAAGTGTGTGGTGTATAATCTTGAAGGGAATAGGAGTGTGTGGTGTATATTCTTGAAGGGAATAGGAGTGTGTGGTGTATAATCTTGAAGGGAATGGGAGTGTGTGGTGTATACTCTTGAAGGGAATGGGAGTGTGTGGTGTATATTCTTCAGTGGAATACTAGTGTGCGGTGTATAATCTTGAAGGGAATACAAGTGCGTAGTGTATAATCTTGAAAGGAATAGGAGTGTGTGGTGTATAATCTTGAAGGGAATACAAGTGTGTGGTATATAATCTTGAAGGGAATAGGAGTGTGTGGTGTATACTTTTGAAGGGAATGTGAGTGTGTGGTGTATATTCTTCAATGGAATACTAGTGTGCGGTGTATAATCTTGAAGGGAATACAAGTGCGTAGTGTATAATCTTGAAGGGAATAGGAGTGTGTGGTGTATAATCTTGAAGGGAATGGGAGTGTGTGGTGTATAATCTTGAGGGGAATACAAGTGTGTGGTGTATAATCTTGAAGGGAATACAAGTGCGTAGTGTATAATCTTGAAGGGAATAGAAGTCTATGGTGTATAATCTTGAAAGTAATAGGAGTGTGTGGTGTATAATCTTGAAGGGAATGGGAGTGTGTGGTGTATAATCTTGAAGGGAATACAAGTGTGTGGTATATAATCTTGAAGGGAATAGGAGTGTGTGGTGTATACTTTTGAAGGGAATGGGAGTGTGTGGTGTATATTCTTCAATGGAATACTAGTGTGCGGTGTATAATCTTGAAGGGAATACAAGTGCGTAGTGTATAATCTTGAAGGGAATAGGAGTGTGTGATGTATAATCTTGAAGGGAATGGGAGTGTGTGGTGTGTAATCTTGAAGGGAATACAAGTGTGTGGTGTATAATCTTGAAGGGAATACAAGTGCGTAGTGTATAATCTTGAAGGGAATAGAAGTCTTTGGTGTATAATCTTGAAAGTAATAGGAGTGTGTGGTGTATAATCTTGAAGGGAATGGGAGTGTGTGGTGTATATTCTTGAAGGGAATACAAGTGCGTAGTGTATAATCTTGAAGGGAATAGAAGTCTGTGGTGTATAATCTTGAAGGGAATAGGAGTGTGTGGTGTATAATCTTTAAAGGAATGGGAGTGTGTGGTGTATATTCTTGAAGGGAATGGGAGTGTGTGTTGTATAATTTTGAAGGGAATACAAGTGTGTGGTGTATAATCTTGAAGGGAATCGGAGTGTGTGGTGTATATTCTTGAAGGGAATACAAGTGTGTGGTGTATAATCTTGAAGGGAATACAAGTGCGTAGTGTATAATCTTGAAGGGAATTGAAGTCTGTGGTGTATAATCTTGAAGGGAATGGGAGTGTGTGGTGTATAATCTTGAAGGGAATACGAGTGTGTGGTGTATAATCTTGAAGGGAATAGGAGTGTGTGGTATATAATCTTGAAGGGAATACAAGTGTGTGGTGTATAATCGTGAAGGGAATAGGAGTGTGTGGTGTATATTCTTGAAGGGAATAGGAGTGTGTGGTGTATAATCTTGAAGGGAATATGAGTGTGTGGTGTATACTCTTGAAGGGAATGGGAGTGTGTGGTGTATATTCGTCAATGGAATACTAGTGTGCGGTGTATAATCTTGAAGGGAATACAAGTGTGTTGTGTATAATCTTGAAGGGAATAGGAGTGTGTGGTGTATACTCTTGAAGGGAATAGGAGTGTGTGGTGTATACTCTTGAAGGGAATGGGAGTGTGTGGTGTATATTCTTCAATGGAATACTAGTGTGCGGTGTATAATCTTGAAGGGAATACAAGTGTGTTGTGTATAATCTTGAAGGGAATAGGAGTGTGTGGTGTATAATCTTGAAGGGAATGGGAGTGTGTGGTATATAATCTTGAAGGGAATAGGAGTGTGTGGTGTATAATCTTGAAGGGAATAGGAGTGTGGTGTGTATAATCTTGAAAAGAATGGGAGTGTGTTGTATATAATCTTGAAGGGAATGGGAGTGTGTGGTATATAATCTTGAAGGGAATAGGAGTGTGTGGTGTATAATCTTGAAGGGAATGGGAGTGTGTGGTATATAATCTTGAAAGGAATACAAGTGTGTGGTGTATATTCTTGAAGGGAATGGGAGTGTGTGGTGTATAATCTTGAAGGGAATAGGAGTGTGTGGTGTAAATCTTGAAGGGAATAAGAGTGTGGTGTATAATCTTGAAGGGAATACGAGTGTGTGGTGTATAATCTTGAAGGGAATAGGAGTGTGTGGTGTATAATCTTGAAGGGAATGGGAGTGTGTGGTGTATAATCTTGAAGGGAATAGGAGTGTGTGGTGTATAATCTTGAAGGGAATACGAGTGTGTGGTGTATAATCTTGAAGAGAATACGAGTGTGTGGTGTATAATCTTGAAGGGAATACGAGTGTGTGGTGTATAATCTTGAAGGGAATACGAGTGTGTGGTGTATAATCTTGAAGGGAATGGGAGTGTGGGGTGTATAATCTTGAAGGGAATACAGGTTTAACATATAAGATTATTATGAATCAACAGGTCATTTGAAATGGATAGAAATGGGAAACGCTGTGAGCTCTTGTTGTGATCTGTTCTTTCATTTGTTTGTTCCTCTAAACTGCCAGGGTGGAGCTAGAAAAGGAACACATGTGAGCTTTTGTTATCTGTGCATGGAACAAACCAGCAGTGTTTACACACCCAGTAACCCTGTTCAATAGTTGACGGTTTACATGCCAATACAAGGGGAACCGACTTGACCAGTTCATTCACGAATTAATTATATCCCGCTTATTTATGAATGGTCTTTTCAAACTTTCAGAACTCTATTCGCGTACCTCATGTCACGATTGTAGGTGGGCTTTCACCGAAGCAAACAATGTTCAGGCCGAAAAGTGATTTAAACATGATATATAAACTGGCACCCGGACTCGAGGTCACTTATTTTTATATTCACAGCGAAGATCTTCTTCTGTTAAAGAAGTTCACTTTTATAAATCACATGGATTTGAAACTATATACGTAGAAAGTAAATTTCAATATGTTCATGTATTCAAATCTTCAATAATTACGTGTATTTAAATATATACCATTCATGGTGATTCTTATTCCCGTAAACCCACCCAAAGCGTACACTTACAGAACTGAGAAAACTTAGAGTTTTCACATTCAAATAGTAAATAGTATAATCGCCGTCATCGCATAATATGTCATTCAAATGTTGACACTCTATTTGACCATTTTCATGTCGGAGATTATGTGGTATGATCTCATTGTTATATAATATAATTAATAATCAGCAAAACTATTAGCTACTTTTAGTAAGTTATTTCCAACGCATGTATAAACAAACGCTTTCTTCGAAGAAAACATTTTCAACACGAAGATCTATATTAATGTTGTTACATGTGTGCCCAAGACATGAGCACGTAATACGCTGCATCATTCAATGGTAAACACCGATGTTAGTTAGTCCACTGGATTATTGTTTCAGTACTTGCATTCCGTCCTTGGAGAACGTTGTTTGAAAAATAAGAGAACTACACTGTCAGTCATGAAAACGAATCATACTTGTAGTACGAAACCTGTATTATTTACTTTAGTATGCCTGAGATCGGCCTGACACACCCACTCATGGAGAGCAGAAGTATAGCGAGTGTGTCAAGTGTGCTTGTAAACCACAATTTGGCACATTGGATCTATGAAGCATAAACCCTAGAGAAGGATAGGATCCTGGCGAATTTAATTTGATGCAAACGCTCTCTCGTATTGTTTGTTCTTCAGGTTATTTCTGTTTTAATTTAAAAATACATTTACAATGACAATATTAAACTATCTTAAGGAGAGTCCATCATGATTACAGAATTGTGTACAAAATTTCACCTAACAGTCTATAAGACTTGTTTAATTTAAAATAAAAAAAAACATCCGTATTTCTCTGAGTATTTAAAAAAATTTCGCTTTCCGAAAATATTGGAAAGCATACAAATACCGATGACGCAGACAGAAGTTCCGACAAACATCCGAAAACAATATTTTATATCTGGGTTGTCATTTCTTCTTTTTCTTGCCTTTGCCTTTTTTCCCTTTCTTTTTGGGAGCATCGGGCCAAGGAAAGCCTCGTGCATCGAGAAAGTCAACAGCAGTGTGGCAAATATAATAAGCATTGGTCATCACTTCTGGGCTCATCAGATCCACCGGTTTCTTTGTAGTCCTACTTGGCGACGCCGATTTTGACTTTTTCTTTCCTTTCCCCTTTTTCCCTTTGGCACTCGGGCTTCTACTGCGCGATTTCCTGTCACGTGGTAGCCCTTTGGCACTCTTGCTGTACCCCTTTCTCTTTCCAGGCTGAAATAGATAATATTTTATAAAATAATGAAATATGATTAATATGTTTGTGAATACAGAAAATATACACATCGATTTATGATTTCCCCTAAATTAAGAATGTTTTTAGTCGTACATAAACTAGTATTATTTCGGTGAAATAAGGAAATACGTCAGTGCGCATGGGCGTTGATTCCGTTGTCGCAATAGCCGTGGGAGATAAATCGTAAAAATCGTCTGAGTTTTAATTGGGTGAACGTATTGCACATCCCTCAGTAAAAATAAAACAAACGTTGCCGCAAAACTTGCATTATTCGGTAGCTTGCAAATGCACCAATCAGAGTACCTCCCTTCCATTACAGCGAACCAACAAAGTTACCTATAAAATCCAATGATCTATTAGATGATTGGTTATTTTCTTTCATGACGTTTACTCACGAATATGCAAATCCTATTTCCCAAATACAGGCTGTGTTGGAGTGTGTTTAGAGTGTAGGGAAACAAATCTGGCAGGCGAGAATGAAGAAAGTTGATAATGCCACGTTGCTTGGCCTGAGAGCATTACAGCATTTCCATTCACAAAAACACGTGGAAATAAATCCGATGGGGTGAACAGTGTGTGACCATGGTAACTTTACTGTTAAAAATGTGTGTTTGTATATAATTGAAGGAACTAGCCGTACCGATTTGACTAAATAAAAAACAAACAAATAGGAAACACGGCGGATAGTTTTAGTTTCATTTCAAGAAATGTTAGCAGAACGTGACCGACATTGCGAACACGGTACCATACACTGGCAACGAACCATGTTTCACTAACCGTAACATCGTGAAATGACAATAACACTGCATATGGAAAACCATGGCAACGGTATTTAATCTTACTCCAGCTAATAAACCTCCATATAAACAAAAATAAGTAAATACATGATATCTGTTTTGTTGTGGAGTAAACGGCCACGGTAACTACATGTATATACAGCCGCAGGTGACATTTCTCAAGTCAGTCTCTTTTCAAAGTTGTGACGGCATAGAACAATTGCACGGCGACTACGGTGATTGAGTGTACAATAACAGTTACAATTGTCGACCACATGGTGTAACATGTATGCTGTAGCAGACACACCTACACACAATTACGTAGAAATATTCTGTGACTGTCGGATACATTATTTCAGTACAGTGTGGAGAATATCCCAAGATCGAGATTCGATTTCACATTCGGCCAATCTAATCACAAATTAATCCAATTGCAGTTCAAAACGTAATTAGCTTACAGTTTTGGCGGAGTGATATGCATGATACGAGCATTCAGTTTTATGTACCCGACTAATTAGCTTACAATTAACAGATGCCAATTAATCTTGGTTGAATAGCGGTACTACCGCGCTTGAGAATATTTCAAAAGGGAATTGAACAGTATTGACCCCTGGGTCGAATAATATATTTAAAACCTAGATCGAGGAGTACTTTTTACAAATGGTAGCGGAACATTTTAACCAGGTCAAAGTTGAAAAAATACATTTCGTTTACTCGTACACAGTTAGCTGTCAAGGGATATTACACCCTCTATATAGAAATTAACTTTGTTTTCGTGTTAATGTTTCGGCTAATACTCCCGGAGTGGATCAATCAACGTATGTTTAATTACTCGATATTTATACTTATTGACAATGCACAGAAGAACAAATCGAAAGTGTGTGGTGCGTCCAAACACCTATTTTACATTGTCATGGTGATGATGTGTTTGGCTGAAATATGCAATCACTACCAAGTTGATAAATAAGTATTCAGTTAATTGAGTCTGAAGGAATCGTCCAGACCACAGTGAAGAAAACTATTAACACATACCATTTTAATACTGGACGATACACTCAGTTGTTATAGTCTTAGAGTGGGCATCGTGGTGGCCACCAATTATTGCATCTGAAAAAATAAACATAAATTAATCGAGATTAATACGTTTTGTACATTAGTGGGCAGGCTAACCTGACCTATGGTTAACGATGCTATATATTAGTGACAATCGGGCATAACCATGGTGATTGTCGGTTTAATTGAAAATACCCTAAATTTATTTATTTTGCAGTATATTGTACTCCAGATAACTCAATAAGGATATTGACTTGCACAAGTTGGGAGACACCATTTTAGTGAATAGTTGCCATTTTGGAAGTACAGTGTATTATACGCTTTCACCATAGGATCCCATGGCAAATATACCATATCTTAAATTGTTGCTGGTGACAAAGGCTGAACAAATAATAAATATTGTTAAGAAAAGAACGCTTTTTCATGGTGCCACGAAGTTATCACAGACAAATAAGTCCAATATTGTGAATATATGAATAATTCACGCACTGTTCATTTATGGTTTATTTGCCTCTCATTCAGACATAATCGTTATATACACGACTACGTCGCAACACGTATGTTGCCGTGATCCCGGGTTTGGTGTGATATAAACCAAAGCTCCGAAAATAACTCACAGAACAAAGGCACAATATCCGAACACCCTATCTGTGTCGTGTGTGTAATATATCACCATATATTGACACAATTCTAGTACACAAGTCACGACTGGCTTCAAACTAAATTAATTGCGTAGGCAAAGTCTGTGTCGAGATAAACCAGCATAATCTCTCCAATTTTTTTTTCAAAAGACAAATTGTGCCAAAGTATTCCAAAATTAACAAAGAAATTATAGTTAAAAGGCGGTGCTCGTCGCGCAGCGCGTGTTCGAATTTCGCGTAAACAAACAACGTATTTTACACGCATTGTATACGTCGCTATGAGTCCCATATCGAACAGGACGCGACACGACGACCACCGCCCTTTAAATACATTCAAATGTATAACGTTGCGCGAAAGTGTTAGCCGGAAAAAGTACGGCGTTCAAAGGATTAAACAATTTAATACCACAATTGCATAATTAAGTGCTTAAAGCCGCATTAGAGCAAGATAAAAGACTACAAGAACTGACCGTGTTTTACCCACTAATCAACAGAACTATTGCCATAGCAATGACAAATATTTAGCTATAACGTCAGTCGACTATTAATAACTCATCGATTTGTGTTTTGGAACCTTTGCATTGTTATTCACGATGGAAAGATGACAATTTAAATAACATGACATTCAACAGGCGAACAATCATTTAAAGCGTTATTGAAATTACAGAACAATATATACAGAACACACGACACTATGATAGGACGGGAAAGGCGGCAGATTAGAATTGAAATCAACACACAGAAGAAATTTAAATTAGGAAAACTGAGATTACTGACTAGCAAAATAAATTACCTAAATGAATAAATAACCATTTTACGTGATTTGATTATTTTTGATGTTGGTCCACGTTATATAATATTGATTAGTTTCAATATAAAACGAATGTAGAATTAAATTGGCAGCAAAACAACATCAGTGAGAGATCGTGGGGTTGATAAGCTCTGTAATGTTGTTAAAACAATCAGTGGACTTCAGACGAAATAGCTATATGTCATGTGACGTATGTTATACCATGATAGCAATCGTTATAAGCTCAAGGGTTCAGTGTTCTACCATAGAAACGGTTTTTCTAAGTTATATATAGTAATATCAACATACATCAGAGATAACGGTCGTTATTACTAATATCACGCTAGAATCAGACTCGCACTCGAACTTAATATCGATGACTTGAAATGTCATGAAGATTGGAGACATATCATTGCATATATCGCTGCTATGGTAACGATCATTTGATATATACTATAAACAAATAGTACAATGCTTACTGATACCCGTGAACGAAGTAATCGCGTAGAGGACACTTGTTGAATGCGATTAGGATACAGTACGGCTCATGAGTAGTGTACTTTACCTCTCATATCACATTAACACAATAAGTACAAACTAGTAAATAAGACAAATCGAATATGTTGTGTTGAGTTATGCTGATCTACATGGAACGTCCCTTGTTTGAACTTTGACCCCTCTATTACGACGGGAGCGCAAATCATATCAATGTAATGTACATTTCCCATGGAACAAAATTTCAATCGCAGCTGTGTGTGTTATCATTGTGGTGCGAATTACATGTGAACCAGTGGGTGTGTCGACATCTGACCTAGTGTAATATGTATACAAGAACGTAATCCTTTTAATCTCTATTCTGGGAATTACTTCATGTTGATGGGTGTTACTACGGAAACCACGCAATATAATTATCACCATAAGAGCACAACCAGGGTGCGTGATTAAAATAGACAGCCACACTATGTACAAGGTTATGTTTTGTAAAACTTTACTTAAAGTCCAGATTTCGTTTCTGAAATATGTGTATGACTTGGGTGCGCATTTCAATACTAGTTAAAAAAGTATCTGCCATTATAGGGTTTATATTGCCACCTGTGATTCACGTCAAACCCTAAATGGTTTCATGTCACGGTGGCTGTACACCAACCCAATATTGACGAATGGTTGTCAACCTTCACAGAGTTCAATGTTAAAGCGGTAAACACTGTACATAATATGTATAAGGAGTGTTTATTGTGTGGACATGTTGACTTTCTTCTTTTATTGAGAGTGTTGCTGGCCTTCATTTCCACCACTTTTAAGTACAGGTTTCATCGATCAGAAACCTCCACAGTCCCGTGTGTTAAAGGGAGAACACAGTCCCATGTGTTAAAAGGAGAACACACCACGAACCACATACATTAGAAATACAGAGACAAGCAACTGCGGTATTTTCTTAGATGTAATGTGGGTTATAATCCAAGAATTTTATTAAAGTTTTAATGGATATCTAAGGTTAACAAACATCGACGCATACCAGCTGGTGTATCAATGGTTCACAGTCCCTGAAGTATCACACCCTGACACGATGAACACCACTCGTTGTGTCGAGTCTTAACCTCGGGTTAATCGCGGACCTCTCCCACTTAATTGTTACTGGTGTTATATAAATTCCCCGGTGTTGTTGAAGTGATTGGCCGGTCAGTCAAACTGTGTGACTGTGTGCGTCTATGGCGCCAACCAGGTGGATTAGCGTGGTCAATGTATTATTTTTACGACAGCGTTAAGTAATGGACATAGACACAAAAGATTCGCTTGAAATGTACTACAGTGTATATACAGTGAGGCTGTAAAATTCATGCTGCATTGTGGTACGCTTCTCAAGCAACAACCTTTCACGGCGCGTCACTAGTACAAAGTTTGACTTACCTTGTGTCCTACACACTTCCCAGTTCTGCCCATAATTCGCCCGTTGTTGCCCTATTGGCTTCAAATATAAGTGATATAATGGGGCTATCATGCACGGCGTCAAAATAAGGCAGATACTATGTGCTTCGATTTCAATACCCCTATGCTTAAAATATCCTAGCCGATCCGCGCATAAACACGATCAGTACCGACAACTCGCGTTATTCGCTTGTCAACACAGCGTTTGTTGACGACCATAGAACAAGCGCCTAAAACAATTACTCACCTCGTCAAATGGCTGGAAGAGTTCGAATAGAACTTTCGAAGCTTTGCGCGCTATTACCGTATTGTCTTTTCCGCTATATAATATCAGTACACAAACAGGTGATCGGATTATATTGGCCGTGTGTCGCTAAGGTGACACAATCACCGACTACTCGCACCCACAAGGCCGGTGAGGGCGTTAACAATGATTGACCTGATTTACACTGTACGCCAACCTTTGTTTAAATCACACACGCGTTTGCTTGTGCAGTTGGCATTATATTGATATTTCAAGACCGAGACGACGCAAGAACGTTAACAAGCTCTTGAAAAAAAAAGTTAAACTCAATAGGGTCCAGGGCCTTCACCTCACGAAAGAACTAACTTCAGTCGCCAAAATAGGCACCACTGAGATTCGAACTCAGGATCTCCTGTTTACTAGACAGGCGCTTTAACCAACTAAGCCATGGCGCCGACCACAAACAAAGGGGTACCTCGTGTGCTGATCAAAACCTATATATGGAAATAACACTCGCTTTCTTTCAAACAAACTGACGGACAATCATGCTACTTGCTGTGGCATCACATTAAGGACTAATTTTATTTCAATGTTCCGCGATAGGCACACATACTTTCGTTTCGCGGAGGCCAAGTACCGTTAAATAAATTATACAAACATTTTTTTCACAAAAGTTTTGCGAGATGAGAGCGCGTCACAAGTTTTTAGCTCCATGGTACCAACGATCTCAGTCCTTGTTGCTATGTCAAGGAGACCGGAGTGGTATTATATCTTTCCTCAGAACCACTTCTAGCCATAATTCAAATAAAATTGAAACCGTTGTTACATTTGTCTTTTATGATGCAAATCTATCTAATTTTTCTTTCTTTATCAAGACGGTACTTCTACTTTGGCAAGTGATTGGTCTAGTGGTTTTGGATATATATATATATATATATATATATATATATATATAATATGCCTTCATGAAATGCATAGTATTGACACAAAGGCATTCCCTTCAAATTTATAAATACTTATAATTTCAATGGCAGTTGAATCAAACTTCAATTAAACAAGCAGCCTATCGGCTGAGATAGCTCCGCTGTTAGCAATGCACATTTCAATTAAAGAACTGAAGACATCATTAGAAAATGAACAATATGTATAGTATCAAAGCAATCGGACTTACAGTTTTTAACAAGAAGTCGAAAATATCACTTTTTACCAAAAATGACAAAAATATTCACCAAAATTATAGAATCGAAGATATCATCACGCAATGAACAAATCTGAGAAAGGTCTACATGTAGTATCTAAATATGTAATATCAAAGCAATTGAACTTTTGGTTTTTAACAAGAAGTCGAAAATATCACTTTTTACCAAAAATTACAAAAATATTCACCAAAATTAGAGAATTGAAGATACCATCACAAAATGAACAAATCTGAGAGAGGTCCACATGTAGTACCTATATATGTAATATCAAAGCAATCAGACTATTGTTTTTTTACAAGAAGTCGAAAATATCACTTTTTACCAAAAATGACAAAAATATTCACCAAAATTATAGAATCAAAGATATCATCACGAAATGAACAAATCTGAGAAAGGTCTACATGTAGTATCTAAATATGTAATATCAAAGCAATTGAACTATTGGTTTTTAACAAGAAGTCGAAAATATCACTTTTTACCAAAAATTACAAAAATATTCACCAAAATTAGAGAATTGAAGACATCAACACAAAATGAACAAATCTGAGAGAGGTCCACATGTAGTACCTATATATGTAATATCAAAGCAATCGGACTTATGGTTTTTAACAAGAAGTCGAAAATATCACTTTTTACCAAAAATTATAAAAATATTCACCAAAATTAGAGAATTAAAGATATCATTACAAAATGAACAAATCTGAGAGAGGTCCACATGTAGTACCTATATATGTAATATCAAAGTAATTGCTCTTGCGGTTTTTAACAAGAAGTCGAAAATATCACTTTTTACCAAAAATGACAAAAATATTCACCAAAATTAGAGAATTGAAGATATCAACATGAAATGAACAAACCTAAGAGAGGTCTACCCAAGGTACATATACACCAAGTATCAAAGCATTTAGGCTTGTAGTTTTCAAGAAGAAGTCAAAAAAGTAAAACATTGACACGGACGACGACGACGATGGACAATCACTCATATGATAAGCTCCGCTCGACAAAGTCGACAGCGGAGCCAAAAACTTCTTTCCAATATTATTCAATAGGCCAATACTCTGGCACAAAAAAGACATTCCCTTCATTATTATATCACAATTCAAACTGAAATGAGAGGTTTGTGTTGGCAGACTGAATAACTATGGAGCATTTTCATTCATGCTATTTATTATCTAATCGTACACCATAGAGGAATTCAAGTAGTCAAATTATTGTAGCAACATTATGTTTCATTTATACAGAAGATCAAAGGGATGAGACACGGTACAGCATATGTGGACTGACATTCGTCCCCCCCCCCCCATCTTACAAGGCCCTATTCTGCCAACTTGATTTCCCAGAGCTTGGCAAGTGTGCAGAATGTAATGTTTGTAATAGCTGCTATGGGATCCATAGTATTGAAGTTCATAATACACACAGAAAATTAAAACAAAAGGAATACATTTGATTGCAGTCTGGTTTAATCACTTGCAACAAATTTAATTTAAATCTGATTTTTGAGATACTGTAGAATACTTTATTTTCGCTTGGAATTTATTTTTGCTATTTTCGCTGAAGGGATGATTCCGTGAAAATAAAATCCAGCGAATATACTTTTTTTCCTATATTTCACATTAAACTCATCAGAAATCAGTGAAAATAAATTCTAAGCAAAACGTCCAAAAAGCCTTTTCAGCGAAAATTAATTCCAGCAAAAATAAAGTATTCCACAGTAGCAGAAATTTATGCAAATTAGGTAATCAATATGCATTGTGTTTAACCCTAAACTGTGGATTACCCTCAGAAAAATCATGTTCCAGTTTCATTGAAATCTAACTAGTTATATTTTAGTTCTGTGAAACAATTCGTTCATTTATTTAAATTAGGTAATTAAGATGCAACCCCAATCTAATCACTTCTCCAGAGAGCCTATGTATCTAGATTTATGTATACCGATACTACCATATTATGTCTGTTCTATGTACCAACTTAGAACAAAATCAGCTTAAGCACATTCTGGGAATGGAACTGGACACAAAAATGAGAGAGAATACAAAACAAAGATCCATGTTTTACTGAGTTCCGAATGAGGACTTAAAAGATGTGATTGTGTAGCATAATTCAACAAATTTAGAAGCACTATCTTTGTGGTTTATTAACTCATTATGTTGCGATTCTGCAATATGAATTGATTCTACAGATGGTGTGCACATCCAGAGAGTAATGAACTCGCATAATAAGTATATTACTGACAATGATATAGTCCTGTCACATTGTTAGGCAGCCAAGTGTTGTACTGTATATAGGTACAGAACCACATCAATGTCCATATCAATCTTTGTATTGCAATACATATTTGTACTATGTGGATCAAAAACATAGTAAATACAGACAGTCCATAGTTTTGATGATAAGAATGGCATAGAAGTTGTAACTTACCAAGTAAAGACAACTTTACTTAACCTATCATGTGTAATGTTCATACCAAGTTTTGAATAAAATCAGTCCAGGCCTGCCTGATAAAAACGGCCACCAGGCAGTCAAAGGTCAACAAAATAAAGCAACATGCACATGCATTCCATTATGACATGTTTTTCAACAAAGTCAGTCCAGGCATGCCCGAGAAATGATGATGAATCAATTGCCAGACACCAAAACAAAATATTGACAATAGATGGAGGGATCAAATATAAATACACTCATTAATTTATGTTTTACTATTGTTCCAGTGAAGAAATAATTTGTCATGATAAATTCTCAATTTTCAAATATTTTGGGAAGGGGGACGAAACAATACTTATAATCCTTTAAGCTAAAACAACAACTATAAATTAAAAACACGCCATGTAAAAAAAAGTTTATTCTTTTGATCCATCAAGACTACAGTCTCATACATTCTCAATTATATAGGAATCTGTTGATCAACTCTACCTACATAAGTGTTTCGTACAAACCTAGTTTATCTCCAGTGATACACTTTGCATATATGCAATATAATTTACAAATGCCAAACCATGTCACTCTGCCATTTCCAGCACTCTCGACTAAAGTTTTAAATATTACCCAATAAATACTACGAACACAACAAGAGACCAACGCTTTTTACATACCAGGTTACCAGGGTACTAGTAAATATTACAATTGTAAATACAGAAAACAATTGTTCATTTCGTATTGTATTCAATATATTACACATACAGTGCATGTGAAAACAGTTCAATTTGAATGAGAGGAGGGAAAACTGAGGTGCTCTAATGGCCACTGGAAGTAGTTACATAAACATGTTATATATTTTTCCTTGCAATTACAGCAATATATTGGAATTAATTATACCATCACACAATATTTCTTGAGATTGTGGACAAAGTCATACATTGGGAGAAACAGCACATGTAATAACAATATTTCTGTACAATGGTTATGTCAGTCTCTAAGAATGTACACGTAGCAGTACGGTGGTTTGTTTCCATGGTAACATCAGTACAGCATTGAAAGTCTATACTATCACCATGTATCTCTGAGTAACTGATCCCAATCAATCTTTGTAGAGAAGACTTCACGTTCAAGCCAAGCTTCGTAACAATGTTTAAAGTCTTCGCTAAGTTCAACATTCTGTCCAAGCACACTGAGTATATTGTTATCTACAGGAGCAAATTCTGGATCCTTTCCAGCACTGATGTCATAGCGTCTGGTGTTGAATCTATCGACACAGGCTCTCAGAGCACACTCCTCTGCTTGGAAATCCCATGGTCTCGCATCCATGTCTGGTGAGTGAAAGAGAAAATGTGAACTGAACATATGAACAGAATATTGTTGAATAAATTACTTGGCAGTTTGTCTGATATATTTCTATACAAACAGACATTAGATGCAATGTACGCAGAGATCTTGTTCAGAGCAAGAGATCCATGAACATTTTTCACCTCAAATTGTTTTCCCAATTCCCAAGATATTGCATGTACAGTACTCCTGACTTATGCAACTATGCAATTTTGAAGAATGTACACAAGCAATGTTTGGAGAAAATGGAACACAATTTGCAGGGCAAAAAAAACGACTCTCACAACGACTTTTGCTCTAAACGAAATCTCAGCAGTCGTTTGCATCTAAGGTTACAAGGATATTGATACTCACCATTACCATATGCCCAATCGTCATTAAATCGATGTCTGACTTTCTGGTAGATTGCCGATAAGGTTTTCATATTACTTTTTCTCCACTGTCTACCAAGGTATTTAGTTTGCATCTTTAATAGTTTGAGTACGTAGAGCTGCATCATTGCTTGCTTCACCTTCAGTGCTCGTTTCAATATCGGAGCAGATTTAAACACAACCAGCATCTAGGAGAGGTCAAATAAAATTTACACTTGCCCTTTTACTGAAAATTTCTGCTTTGGTGGTTTATACCACCCACTAGTGTCCGTATATTTATTTTTTAAGTACACTTACCGGGTATTCTGTGGCCCACACAGATCTGTGTCGCTGTATGGAAACATGCAACTTTAATGATCATGGTTTTGAATTAATTTCTGATCTCCGTTCATTTTTGCATGTCAAAAATAGATTTACGTTATGTCTCGTAGTGTACACATTACCAGTATTTCAGGACTTTCAGTAAAATATGTGAATTTGATGCGGATTCTGACTAATTAAATATTTTTGAATTTAATTTCAGACAAATTGATGTGTTCATTGTTTCTCTAGTTTTCTGAAAAACCACTGTTATACTGACCGACAGTTAATTACAATGACCTAGGTTTTTATCCCGGAATTACGAATGTTTTGAAATCTGATAAGCTTCTGGATTGTACAGCCTACACTGGGATATAGGAATGCTTTCTTGTGTTTTAATAGTAATATGTAATATCCAGTA
This sequence comes from Saccoglossus kowalevskii, assembly GCF_978046115.1. Classification (NCBI taxonomy): domain Eukaryota; kingdom Metazoa; phylum Hemichordata; class Enteropneusta; family Harrimaniidae; genus Saccoglossus; species Saccoglossus kowalevskii. The sequence goes on along the minus strand of NC_140643.1, from coordinate 37,385,956 downwards.
ATACACATCTAAACAAAACTTGAAAACCCCACTACAAATCAGTAAATGCTGTGCTTGCCAATCTGAACACATGGACACTCTTGATTTAAACTCAGGCATTGCATTAATTCTGAATCTGGTCTGGTTCATCTTTTCAATTTCCTTTTTACACATAATCTTAAAATGATTAAAACCCATTAACAATTAGCAACTTACCATGGTCCTGGAATGTTTCCATTTTGTAAGTTTATTAAGAATTCTTAATAAATTGATGCAGGAAAATAGATTTCTCCAACAATACAAAGCACTATCACCTGCCTCCTGTAAATAACAGCATTCATATTGTGAGTGGAGACTATGACATCATCATCATCATTATATCTATAACTACTGATATATAAGAAGCACTTGGAAGATAACATGAATAATGAAGACATGTTGCGACATGTGAATACTAATGTACAAGTCTGAAGTGTGGATACACACCCCAGGATTAAACCAGCTAACAGGTTAGTTTACAACCAGTCATGTTTTCACTGACATAAAGAGACATAAAGAGCTGACATTTTTTATAGACGATTTAGAAATTTCATCATTATGTATTCCAGATATGAAAAAAAGCCAGTATATGAATGTCATCAGTCATTACAACACAATATAATCAGCAGCTATACCTATAGAGAAAGTACAAGAATTTTGCTGATGAAATATCAACAACACAGTTTTCTTCAGCTTGATCCACTCACTCTTCATGTCATAGACAATTTCCTATGTACACATTTCTCACAAAATCAAAGATTTCAATTTGAGGAGACGTGCAGAAAGCAGACAACTGAATACATACCAAACTTTCTGCAGTTAATTCTGGTTGATCTCCTATCACACAACTTGGAAAATCTATAACATTTATACTGAAAAGTCAAAGCACATGAAAAGTTACATACAAGACATGACATGATAACAACTAAGGATGTATTTACTAGGCATGATAAGTACAAGTAACATTAGTGACTGGGTATGATTATCAAATACAGTATTGTTAACATATTGACATACATACATAAACAAATACTGTGAAATACTTTATTTGAGCTGGAATTAATTTTCATTGAAAAAACTTGTTGGGTGATTTTTGACAAGTTAAATGTAAAATATAGGAAAAAAGATATATTCATTGGATTTTAATTTCACTGAATCATTACCTCAGCAAAAATTAATCCTAAGCAAAAATAAAGTATTTTACAGCATGTAACATATGGTAGTACATGTACCAGACTACTGATCTATGCTCTCTGTCAGTAAAATGTAGTAAATTGCGATTATTTTGCAAAATTTACTAAATATATGTATCTCAATATTAATTAGTAAAAATTACATTATGATGTATATGGGAAATGTTTGCTATTTTTTGTTTTCTGTTCTCAATTATCATATTTACACTCAGAACAATATAGAAAGCACCCAACTCAATGTGACTTGGTCGATATTTTCTAACATGTCTCTAAATATTACTAATATTGCAGTGAAATTACATTGTGAATGCTGTGCAAATTTACAACAATTCATGTCATTATAACCAATTTACATGCTTTAAATCTGTAAACAACAGAGCTAGTATGTATCAGGACAGATAAATGCTGTGACAATGTACATCATCACTATCATACTGCTAGCCAAATATAACATGAACCTACAACTCAATATGCACTGTCATGATACCAAGTTAGATTGAAATCATCCCAGTCATCACAGGGAATAATAGAACAGGTATATAATATTTGTATGTCCAAAATGGCCGCCAGTCTACCATACTTCATTGAATAAAACAACATTAATGCACATATGTATGAGATCATGTACTGTCTTTGCACCAAGAATTTGTGTACAAGAAATTGGTCATTTTATGTACAGAAATTAATCAGACAACAAATCCAGAAAGGGAAGAATTTGTCAGATTGAGTGACATCTAGAGAAATAAATGTCCACCTCCATAGTTAATGAATGGTGCATCAACTTACCTATTTTTGGCTCCTACGTAGGAACTAATATTCTGGTTGAAAAACTTCAAAACTAATGGTATACAGTTGGCAAACACTAGATGCTGACTCATAAATTCAAACTGACAAAAAAACAAACAAATTCAACACAGTCAATACAGTGGAAGAGCAAAAGATGATTAGAATACACATACTCAATACTAAGGTACTACAGGTACAAAGTATCTTTCATAACAGTACCATTGTCATATACAATAGGTAAGAATGTATCATTGTCACTATCTAACCTCAGTTTCATTAAACACAACAAATACATAAAGTTATATGCTGACAACCATATTAAATATTACTCCATCAAACAGCACATAACACAATGGCTTTCCATGTGTTTAATGAGACAGCACATGACACAATGGCTTTCCATGTGTTTAATCAGACAGCACATGACACAATGGTTTTCTATGTGTTTAACCAGACAGCACATAACACAATGGCTTTCCATGTGTTTAATGAGACAGCACATGACACAATGGCTTTCCATGTGTTTAATCAGACAGCACATGACACAATGGTTTTCTATGTGTTTAACCAGACAGCACATGACACTGTGACTTTCCATGTGTTTAACCAGACAGCATATGACACTATAGCTTTCCATGTGTTTAACCAGACAGCACATGACACTACGACTTTCCATGTGTTTAATAAGACAGCACATGACACTATGACTTTCCATGTGTTTAACAAGTCATTGAAAATGACACAGTTCCCGTTCAAACTGTTTTCAAATTAATCCTCATGTATCAAACTTGGTCTTGACAATATTCAAGAAATATATTTACATGGTGAAATACCAAAACAGTGTACATACTGAGTATGACAAATAAGAAAAAAACAAAAGAAAACTGATCAAGTAAGAGTACTTTCAAAACATTTTTCAATGCAATGTCGCAGTGACAAGGCCAAAGTCACCTTCAGAAGGCACCCAGAATGATTTGGTCCGAATAAAATGCAGCTATTTAAATCAGCAAGCAACCTGTAAATACATACTGGAATGACTTGTTAAAATAAGTTTTAAATACAATATGTTCCATATCTAGTATGTTATCAATAGTCATTTTAGCAGTACTGACACGAGCAGTATCCACAATCACTGAATATACCAAGATTATAATACTGTTTGTCAAACATGTACTGACTCCGGAGGTGATACCTAAATATTTAAGTGAATCTTAATGAGCATAACCTGCAATGACTAATTCATCTTGACCCTTTATTTCACAGTTTCAAGTCGGACCAGCACTGCCTTATTCTATATCACCACTTAGCAGCAGAATCATTCACTTATTGTACAAATAAAGTTGCATAAATCCACACAGAAACAAAGTTGTAGCTGCCAAACGGTCAAAATTGATCTAATCACAAAACAACTTCACATGCATATATATACCTTCATGACATGTATGTGTACCAAATTTGAGAAGAGTCCATCAAATAATGTCTGAAATATGACCACGCACGCACGCATACACGGAACCAAAAACACTACTTCTACACTACACTACACTACACTACTAATAAGACAGCACATGACACTATGACTTTCCATGTGTTTAATAAAACAGCACATGACACTATGACTTTCCATGTGTTTAATGAGACAGCACATGACACTATAGATTTCCATGTGTTTAATGAAACAGCACATGGAACTAACTTTCCATGTGTTTAATAAGACAGCACATGACACTATACCTTTCCATGTGTTTAATGAGACAGCACATTAAACTAACTTTCCATGTGTTTAATAAGACCGCACATGACACTATAGCTTTCCATGTGTTTAATAAGATAGCACATGACACTATGGCTTTCCATGTGTTTAACCAGACAGCACATGACACTACGACTTTCCATGTGTTTAATGAGACAGCACATGACACTATGGCTTTCCATGTGTTTAATGAGACAGCACATGACACTACGACTTTCCATGTGTTTAATGAGACAGCACATGACACTACGACATTCCATGTGTTTAATGAGACAGCACATGACACTACGACTTTCCATGTGTTTAATGAGACAGCACATGACACTACGACATTCCATGTGTTTAATAAGACAGCACATGACACTACGACTTTCCATGTGTTTAATGAGACAGCACATGACACTATAGCTTTCCATGTGTTTAATAAGACAGCACATGACACTATAGATTTCCATGTGTTTAATGAGACAGCACATGACACTATGGCTTTCCATGTGTTTAATGAGACAGAACATGACACTACGACTTTCCATGTGTTTAATGAGACAGCACATGACACTATAGCTTTCCATGTGTTTAATAAGACAGCACATGACACTATAGATTTCCATGTGTTTAATGAGACAGCACATGACACTATGGCTTTCCATGTGTTTAATGAGACAGCACATGACACTATAGCTTTCCATGTGTTTAATAAGACAGCACATGACACTATAGATTTCCATGTGTTTAATGAGACAGCACATGACACTATAGCTTTCCATGTGTTTAACCAGACAGCACATGACACTATAGATTTCCATGTGTTTAATGAGACAGCACATGACACTATGGCTTTCCATGTGTTTAATGAGACAGAACATGACACTCTGGCTTTCCATGTGTTTAATGAGACAGCACATGACACGACGACATTCCATGTGTTTAATGAGACAGCACATGACACTATGGCTTTCCATGTGTTTAATGAGACAGCACATGACACTATGGCTTTCCATGTGTTTAATAAGACAGCACATGACACTATGGCTTTCCATGTGTTTAAGAAGACAGCACATGACACTATAGCTTTCCATGTGTTTAACCAGACAGCATATGACACTATGGCTGTCCATGTGTTTAACCAGACAGCACATGACACTATGGCTTTCCATGTGTTTAATAAGACAGCACATGACACTATGACTTTCCATGTGTTTAACCAGACAGCACATGACACTATGGCTTTCCATGTGTTTAATAAGACAGCACATGACACTATGACTTTCCATGTGTTTAACCAGACAGCACATGACTCTATAGCTTTCCATGTGTTTAATAAGACAGCACATGACACTATGACTTTCCATGTGTTTAACCAGACAGCACATGACTCTATAGCTTTCCATGTGTTTAACCAGACAGCACATGACACTATGACTTTCCATGTGTTTAATAAGACAGCACATGACACTGTGACTTTCCATGTGTTTAATGAGACAGCACATGATACTATGGCTTTCCATGTGTTTAATCAGGCAGCACATGAAACTAACTTTCCATGTGTTTAATCAGATAACACATGACACAATAGCTTTCCATGTGTTAAACAAAAATACAGGATACATTAGAATACCTGTACAGCAGCAAATCTCACCTGGTATATATGATTGAGTTTGAAATGTTTGAGTAGTATGAGGAGTGTTGCTGAGATTGCCTTTACTATTATCTCCTTGTGTCGATTTACGTCAATACCGAGCTTCATTGACTGCAGTACAGTAATTCTAGTACAAAAAAAACAAAACAGAAATTATTATACACAAAAGTGATTGGTCAGTACCAGGTATAAATGTATGAAATACCAGTAAGCTACTAAATTATTTCCATAGAGAATGTTAAAACACAATAGAGTTTATTGTTTTAATTTAACAATATATTAAAACCTGTAAAAACAATAACTTTACAGCATTGCCAATAGGTTTTTATTGACACATGATCGGCACAGTGATGTTCTTGAAGATTTGAAAAAAAAAAAACTACTGAGGGTCTTATCATGCTTCCTGGTTCTAAACTGCTGCACTATAGGTGTAATGGCTTTAGTATTCTCCCTGGCTCTAAACAGCTGCACTATAGGTGTACCTGTATTATCAAATCAATGAGTTTTACTCTTTTCAAGAATACCTGTACTTTGAAACACTATAAACAAATTACAAGAGTACAAGATAACTGGGATAAACTCACGGCATTTCTTCTGGCAGCACATCAGCTAATATATTAATAGAATCTGTCTTGGCTTTAGATGTTGGTGCTGCTGCTAAAAGAATTTTCAACAATGCAATCTGAAAAAGTAATTTAAAAAAAAAAAATCAGATGAGTTTTAGTCTATTAAAGCAGAGGTGCAAGGCAGCATAGGGTTTCCTGGAAGATACAACAAATGTCTGTCTGTCTATTCTATGAACAATATACAGTCAAATATGAATGGATTTATTTTGTTCAGTTGTCCCTGCTTGAACCAGATGCTTCAATATAGAAGTACATAAGATCTGGTATTTGTGAGATGGAGTGTTTGCAAATACAAATGACAAAGCCGTGAAGTGAATGATTTTGTCCAAAAATCTTTGCTACAGTATATGAATTTTAATTTAATGTTTTGATATCGTTTTTTGTTGGCACCAAAATGGCTATAATTTTTGGCTGGCTCCAACTTACCATATACTGTGGTAAATTAGGTAGCATGGCCTGATATAACAATTCTGCTGATGAATTGGAAATGTCTTCTTCTGCCTGTAAAAGGAATCATATGAATTACAGTCAGATATAACACCAGGATAGAAAAGTCCTACTCCCCCACCCCAACCATTATGACATTAAATAAAGAAAGCAAGATACTACAAGTGCAGGGTATACATATTATTATATTACCACTGTATAGAAATCATCAAGAGACTTTTATAATCCTATCCATACATGGTGATTAATGATAGAATAATTAAACATTGATGGATTTTTTTTCTCATTTTGCATCACATACACTCAGCTTAACAAAAATTCAGTCTACATTTAATCATATCCATACGATAACACATTATTTATATGCCATCACGTTTACAATTGACTCACTGTCGCTCTAATCACATATATTCCTTGCTTACATATAGTTGTTTTGGACAGTGACATGGTGGTATCATTAGGTGAAACTTCTCAACCCCAAAGGCCCTGTTTACATGTATGTTATCTCAGAGTACAGTGGTAAGCTCAAGAAAATGACAAGCATGTCTATGCCAAACTCTTCACGTAAGTTTTTTGACAGCAAGATAAAATTATCTCTGTGTCAGACCCTGTATTTTAGTAAACATCTGATACTTTCACAACTATCTAAAAAGATGGGAAAGATTCCAACAACTGAACAGTCTGAGTTCTCTGGTTGCAATGTTAATGAATGTATGTCAGCGGCAGGAAAGGGAGTTGTTTTTTACACCTGAGATTACAAACGTACTGATACTGGCACCTCTTTCCTTTATTATATATACTCACCTTTGATACAGGATTTTTTGTTATTTCTTCTTCTTGAGTTATTTGCAGCTCAGATAAAGATACATACACATGCTGAAAAAGCGATTCAATATATAAAATATAAGATTTGTTTTCATGTAATTTTTTAAAAGATAATGTCAATGTGCTTCATTGAAAAAGAAAGTAATTACCTTTTTCAAAATCCTGACACCTTCATGAATGGGCTGTGGCAAACCGGCTACGGTACTCTGATCCCTGTTAACATAATACACAAGTATATAATACATGTCGAGACAAGGTTAGGGAGGCTTTATTTTGTCACCTCAACTCATCAATAATTCAAACTACAACAGTATATATTAATTTAAGTGAATGATAACAAAAAATAAACACATACCCTCCAATTTGAAAACCTACAAACTTATTACGAGTGTGATCAAGGAATAGTTCCACGTCTTTTTGCCTAGGTGTTAGAAACAAAGAGAGGGTTAGATGGGAGGAGAGATGGTATCGACAATGTAGTAAATCTACATATAGTGTTTATAAACATTCCCCAAATCCATTCCAATACTTGGGAAACTAGGAAAACTAAACTAGATTTTTAAGCTAATTAGTTTTATCGTTTTTTATTCACAAACAAGAAGCGTGGTGAAATAGTGAATATTTTTACAAATGTTTCCAAAAAATACATATTTTAGGGCTCACATGACCTTCTGATGTAGGCAAATGAGTTTGTAATGACCAATGTCATTTTTCGTAAACAACTGCCTCAATATGATCAACTAATTTGAAGAATATGAAAGGAGAATTATAAAACTATATTGAGCTAACCCCATATTTTTAGATTTATTTTGCATTATCAGTTTAAAAAAACGACACTGACCTAACTTTTGGAGTCCAAGGAAGAATCCTGGGTTCTCTAGGAGTATCTGGTGGTCTTTGAAGAGAGTTTTCGTTATCATCATCTTCACTGGGTGGACTCTGATCATAATTATTATCATCGTCTTTTCGGTCAACGTCTTCATAATTTGGATCATCAAGCACATTCTGTTTCACGAGTTCCTTGATTAAAAAAATACAAGCGAAAATAAGTGATTTAAATTTCTCGCCTACTCTCTGCAAGACAAGATTTGTGCCACTTGGTGAGTTATATAAAATAAGTAACGTGAAATGAAGGTAGAAGGCAAGAGTGATTTTTGAAAAAAACAAAAACAGAAATACTAAAACATGACAAAATTGTGTGAGGCGACATGCAAGAGGGTGAAAAAATGTGGATTCATGCGATTGGAGAACGGTTTGGTTAGATTTGATTGAACAGGATTGCAGAAATAATGTTATTAATAATAAATTTGTCACAGGTAGAGATGCCATAGTGCAGGATTAGATTGGTATTATTGCAGATGGATCAGATATTAGACAGGTTTGCTACCACTGGTGATAATGGAGCAGATTATTGCATCCCTTCTTGTGACAATAATAACAACAGAATATTAGTAATAACTGAAATGTAACTGAAAGTAATTTATTTCATTCTCAAGATTATTAATAATTTTACTATTTACTACAATTTTAACATTATTGGTCACTGTATAGACAGTTACATATAACCTTCTACTGGAGTTTAAAGTGAATAAATTTTATTGTGCGATTTTTTGCAATTGGACAAATACTAGGTATTTTCTGTACATAAGGAGACTTACAATACAATCTTATATAAATTGGAATGGAAGTTATTTACAATTGGTCAGTGTGTGCGTCTGTTTATGACAACAAGAGGGGGGGGGGCATGACAAATTATAGCCACCTTTAATAGACTTTGATACTGACATTGTATCTAATGTACCTGGTATTGTTTATTACCTACTTATTTTTCATTGCACTGCTTGCCAAAACATCTTTTTTTTGGACCAAAGTAATTTTTTTTTAAAACTAAAAATACTCCAAAATGAAGCATAAAGAAACTTGCTGAGCCGGCTGTTCAAATCAGATTATGCATATCTGAGTTATGATCTGGGACGGAACCAAATCAATGAGACTCCATCTTAGATTGTGTCCTGTGACGAGGGCTAAAAAAAAGAACAAGTCACTGAACCATTTTTGGATACAAATATTTGTTTAGCCTTACTAACATCATTGATTTTTGAATGTTATCTCTTATTTGATCACAACATAGCATTTATGTTCATTGCTGGGACTGGTATTTCAAATTCTCTATAGCCATGATTTGTGTACTTTGATTAATTGAAAAAAAAAAAAAAATTGTGAAATTATTTCAAAAATATTGTTATTTATGAAATAAAGGAAGTAGTAGAAATAATTACTTTTGGATAAATTACCCCAGTAATTCATGCACCTACAGAGCTACCCTATTCCTGACAACTTGCTTGAGAATGAAACATTACAGACAGATGAAAAAAAAAAATCACATCTCAGAAGCCAAGTGATATGACAAAATGATTTTGCAAACTGAGATAAAATTGACTACTCTACTGAGCTCATTCATACATGTACACAGGATGGCAAAGAGTTCCAGAGGCAGGTCAGGTCAGAGTTGATAGGTCATTGGGTCAGGTGTCACATCATGGATCAGGAGGAACAGGAGGCCACCAGAGGTCATGTAACAAAAACATGGCAAAAAAATGACCATTATTTAGAAAACAACAACAAATAATAGAAATACAGTTTGTTATAATAAAAATTAGAAATTATTAAAATTAAAAAAATAAATGTTCATTGTATGAACTAAAAAAAAAACATAATGACTAATCTCTTTCTGTATCAGGTTTAATATATACAGGTTCCGGGGTGCGGATTGAAGACAAAAAATGATTAGGACGATAAGAATCCTGGAAACAGTGAAAAAGAGACATACATGACATGCACAACATCTTACACAACAGCATGAATGAAAGGACTGGACTACAGTTTATTGGACTACAAGTCATGCACTAAATCTCTACATGAATGAAAACAATTGTATGTCCAATAGCATTTTTACAGATTAAAAATTAAATACATAAACATCTGAGTTTGAATGCAATACAACGCCATTCAGTGACTAAGAACTTCTATGGTGTAGATGGGTGACACAAAGGTCACTCAAAGTGTTAATATCATTTTTAAACTGTAGTTGTATGGATCCACCAATGACTATTACATTCAGAAAAGATTTTACTATATTCTGGGCAATAAATGACTTCATAACCAAACACATGTGTTGATTTTTAATTCATCCATATATATTCCTCATTTTGATGTCACCGAAGTGCCCATCACTGGGGGATTGTTATGAGGTATAATTCTAGAAAAGGATTTAAAAACAAATTGCCCACCAGTTGACTATTTTGTTATGAAACAGGTGATGAAACAAAATGGTGTTCATCAATGGTATTCTATTTCACAAGATTAAATGTAATTCATGTATGCATGCATGTTTTAGATTCAGTTCCAGAAGAGCGGAAATGCTTATTCTGTTGGTTTTAAAAATAAAATGGCTAGTTGGTCATCTTAAAATAGATCGGTACAGATTTAAGAAATGGGTGAACATGAATGAATTTAGTCTTTTCTTTGTGTCTAAAATGGGTGGAGAGGTGGGGGGTAGGGGGCTAGTGAGAGAATCACAGTATATGTTGTACATGTTTATTTAGGCATCAGTGCCACTGACTCCCACGGAATCCTGGGAAGCAGCAAACACATTACCTTTCTATTTCTACTGCGTTTATGCTGTTGTTGCTCTATCAAGTCAGCAGCTGAAGTAGGTGGTGATGCAGCTCTCATATTCCTGGTGACCAGGACACTATCCTCTCGTAAACATGGAAGGCCGATGTGCTCTCTGGCTTTTCCTTTCATTGTAGCTAAGTCATTCATACCACCCAACGAAAACTACAAAACAAAGTGAAGTCAAGTACATGTACTAGTTACTGATTGATGATTCAACAGAAATTTACTTCAAACTCTTCATGCATTGCAATCAGGTTGTACAAGCTGGCTAATATTTTTTTTAGAGTTGAGTATGAAAATAACAAACACACATACCAGAATTGTCTTCCATAGCAACTGTAGTATCTTTTTAATAGGATAATGAGGGGCGTGACCACTGCAAAATTTAGTAACCATACCAAATAACAACACAGCAAGGCTCTCTTCACCGAGAACAGGTTGACCTTGAAGAAGAAATTACATAAAAGTTAAAAAGAAATTAAATAATCACACGGGTTACATTAGACAAGATAAGAATGCACTGATTGTGCACAGGCTGGCTATCTATTTATGATAAAAAACAATGTGGCAATCAATTTTCAATAAAACTGCATGGTTCAAATATAATTAAGCAAGCCGTTATTTTCACGATTACTGGGTTCATAGAAGACTCCAGTAGTTAATTGTAGTCCATACATGAAAATGAACAAACACAAATTTATTTATCTAGCTAGTAAACGTTCATCATTGTACAATGTATTAAACTGTCACAGCTATCACTCAAAAATGTAACAGAACCTAATCAAATGACACATGTGATTCTTGCATGCTGAGCGTAACATCTTCAATGACACGAGTAGGTGACTCCATGATAGGGTGTTGTTGAACATGATATCATATGATTTTATTTCACCAATAATAATAACAATTCTAGTAATCTTATAATAATAATAATAATAATAATAATAATTTCTTGGTGTGGACCACAGAGGTAGTTCATCCGAACTAATCTAGTCTGTGGCCCAATCCTACATGACATGACTGCCACATTGTTGTTCCCATCACCTATTTATGTTTATAATCCCCAATCAAGTCAATATTCAGTTTATCATGTTGTATGAACACTTTCTGATAATCACATCCAATCCTGTTACCATGTTTATTCTATTAGTAGCAAATATGCTTACTTAAATGAACTGTAACAAGTCATTGACATGACACGGTCCCTGTTGTGCGAAAGCAAACAAAACTGAAACCAGTCAGCCATTTTGAATTACAATTTGACTGATGTATAACATATTTGTAAGGGTTTGATCCTGTTTTTTTAATGACAGAAATGCTTGATTTTGAATTCCATCTAAAAACCACAATGATATGCACAGAGGTCCCATAATGTCTAATGTATGTACCAGATTAGAACAAAATTCACAAGAATTGGTTCCGGAGTGGCAGAAAGTTTGATTCAGCCATCTTATGTTGGATCACAAAATGAATAAATATTCATATGCATCCTAAGATGTATTATGTATGTGTGAAGTTTGAATGTGAGCGAATATAACATATGACAGATATGGCTCAGTAAGTGCATTCATTAAAACAAAATTTGGAGACTATGTTTGTCATCAGGCATTACTAATAGCGGTGACTATCTTACAATAACATCACAGCTTTCACATTGTGTATATTTTCCATTTTCCAATCATGTTTTCAAAATCACAGCCTTATTTTATTCCATTTCTCCCATATTTACAAATTTTGCTGACTAACATGGAGATAAATAACAATAAAAATAACATACACTCTTGTACACTAATGTACGTAAATATTTCTTGTAATGTAACATATATCAGGCAATAGTTACTGTAATGCAATTATTATTAGCAATAATTATTAAACAGTGCTACAATAATATGACATTACACTGTTGATGATGACAATGTGACGATACTCCTCCTTTGTGTACATTTTCCCACTAGATCTAGTACCATTTACCACTAGATCAAGCACCATTTCTAGCTACATGCACTGACCAATCGCTAAACGTACATTTCAACACCTATACATACCTCACCATTTTGAGAAACACACAACCACACTATTTTCGATAATATGTGCTAATCCAGTGCATATAACACCATTACAACAGTATGAATTGTGGCACATCAAATAGATTTGTCCCAAAAACCTAGCAGTGAATTTGGTGCAATTAAAATCCCAACAAAATTTAGTGATGCACTTATATATATTTTGTTAATAAACACTAACACCCACAGCTATTTTACTTACCTAACTCAGTTTTGAATGTTTCTCTGAGATGTTTCAGGCGAGGTGTTTCATCATCGCAAACTCTCTGTATTGTCTCCACCATTATATACAGAACACTGATAATAACTCTATTAAAAAACAATGACATTATCAATGCACTTAGTTAAATTTATTTGAAGTCATTTTGAATCAGAACATGCAACAAATGCAGTTTAATGAGTATTACATTGTGTATAATGTAGTTGTAAAGTTTCATAGCAACCAGTCAAGAAATGTCAGACATGGCTCTAGAACAGTATTCGTTAATACAAAATTCATGTTAGTCGGCCATTTTGAATCCAATCTGAAAAACATTATGCTTTGTTCAATGTATGTACCAAGTTAAACTTCCGCTGTCCTTTCATGACCAAGAATCGGAACTGCGATGGCAGAAATGCTTGATTTTAAACATTAACACATTGTCATCTGAGCTATACAGTCGTCATAAATCAGGTTATTTATCGGCAAAGACTGTCAGGAATTGTTTGTTTGTTTGAGAAATGCCAATGTATATTCTAGAGCATATAGGAATAAATTTGCATTTCAATAAATGTGCAAAAAAGAAGTTACGTAATTCCCGAATTGATAGCGTTTATCATTTATGTGTTTGCACATATTGCAAAATGTGACGTCAACAAACCGGAAGGTAGGAAAGATTTTGAATGTTCCAAACGTGCTGAGACACAGTACACTGCTCGTCTGTGTTTTCAACTCACAGATTAAAAAAATCACTTCAAATAAAAAGGCCATCAGCTTTCAACTAACTTGTATCTGCCTGAGCAAGAAAAACATGCAAATCAACTTTGGCTATAGTGTAGTACTTTCATATTTTTGGAGGTAGTTTGGGAGTTAAAAAACAATGTTACGGTCGTATTTACTTAGCAAAACACACCCGTACCATAGCCTTTTCACTTCATTTTCTCTGAAAAAATTATCGTTTTAAATTGGTAATCCACTTTTCTCAGCTGTATTATATAGTTCTTCTAGCTGCTCCTTTTGTACCCAACCATCTCACTCTGCTTTAAAAACTGTATAACTGACACTGACTTCTTCCAAGGATGCATGTCTATTTTTCTTTTTTGACTTTCTATATTTCTGTCCTAACCTCGCCCGTTGCCTGGTAGGTATGCGCAAATAGAATTACATCACGTCTGTCGGTAATTTAGGAATTGTACTTTAATGAAACTCACATGTTTTTTAGTCTACAAATAGCTATTCTATTCTTTATTCTCAACAAACTAGATTAATAATTTTTCACCAAAATATTTAAAATAAAAGTAATTAAAGTAGTTATATTATAACAATCATGAATATTAATTAGCAACTGGCACTCAAGTACCATATTTAGCAATAATAATAATAAATCATTTTACAATAAATTCATCACATCAATGTATCAGAATCAACATAAATCAATGATAGATTGTAATAATCATATAGCAAGACAAGAAATGTTTACCTTAAGTCTGTACTATCTACAATAGACACAGCAGGTTTTCTCATGGCGGCTGACGCAGCATTACTATTACTGTTTACAGAGTAAAGAACAGGGACAACCAAATTTTAGTGTGTATTTGTTGGCATATATCATTATGAAGATCTAATATAGTTTATGATTATACATCTGACAACGAAAGCCATAGATTTCACCAGTCCGTAAAATGCTGTATAAACATGCCTACTTTCCTTTGCTTTCAACCAACTCAGCAACTGAAAAAGAATCGCGATGCATGGTATTTACAAGGCAAAATTTGATGCAATTGCCTTGGTGTATAAGAATAGTATAGGGAAAATCTATATTTGTAGAAGGCAACCAATGTAAACACCTAGGGTATCTCACAACTGCCTTTGATGCCTCCATGAAGTTCAAGCCTTCATGTCACCGATGCAAATTATGGCGTAGGCAAAAATGCTTTTCGCTGGCATTTCTGGTTGTTTTTATCATGATATTTACACCTAAATAATCTTACTTACTCTGCTTCCATCATAAGTAGCTCTACAAATGCATAAAAAGCACCACATTCATACAGAAGAAAAGCATTGCACCGAGCCCATTTCAATTGTTCTTCTTCATTGCAACTTTCACCAAAAACACCTGAATTATAATAAAAGTCAAAATGTTGTAGCCCACAAGATGATTTTCTCATGAAAATTTTGATACAGGACTGATCTTTGAACGTGAAATGGGTTAGTAATAATCACATGATTTTTTTACGATGTATTTTGAGAGACATGTGTTCAGTACAGACAGTTGCAAGATCATTCATATCCATTTGTCTAAATCGTCATGGTAGTTCTGGCCACAATTGTGAAGATCCTGAACTGAAATTCTACAGTAAATTCAACCAATCTGATAAAAATCTGATGTAGGTATAGCTCTTCTTGTCACACACATTGCTGTGACACAAATCGGTATAGAGGTATGCAAAAAGACATTCCTTCTAAATTTCTATTCTGCTATTTGGTGGGAATGTTAGCTCTAGGAAAAGACTTCAAGTTCTGGCAGTTAATATGGGGACACATGATAGAGTACAGATACAACGTACATAGAACCAACCTTGAGCCAAATAAAGAATAGACCTTGCTGTTTTCATTCTCTGTTCTCTCTTTGCCACATCTAAACCATTCAGTAGACGTGCAATATACATTTTCCGCTGGTCATCATCGATCTTGGTCCATTTTTCATTTACTGATATGAATCATACAAGAATTATTATTATGCAAAGTAAAAATGTGCACTATTAAAGATTTCTGGAACAATACAGAACATCAAGATACATTCTGTAGATCATTACAGCTGTATTATACATAAAAGCCATTAAAAATGGCAGATATCCTCGGCATTGTTTAATGAAGACTTGGCAGAAGTTACCGTGGTAATGTTTTGATTAGAGGACTGTGGTATACTTAGCTACTGCAACTGAATTTAGTTATCCAGTAGTGCACATTTCAATTGGGAAGTACCGGTAGGTAGGGTTAGAAAAAATCAGCATGCAATTTTGCAATCATGTCTTCACCAGAACAGTATGTTCATTATACAAGTCTTAAGATGAGTGTTCAGGAATTCTGGTTTCAGATCCAGTCGTTTGCTTTATCTTATATAGTGTCTAATATACTGTATAACTACCACTCAATATGTGTCTTACCTTTTGAATGAAAATCTTCCTCAAAAAATTTCTGACCAAGCGGAAATTCCACTTCTTCTGTGTAACTGTACAATTCTATTGAAGAGATGCAGATATCACAATCAATACTGTGGTTTGACCACAGAAATTTCATGCTTGAACTTCTGAGAAAACAACACATTATGTTAAATGGTATATTGTAACAAAATAAATATGTAAATTCAAATGAATTAATATGAAAATCAGTCAGCATGCTTTATCATTTAGCTAAGAGGGTGAACAGCTCCAAGATATTTTGTACTTGACTATATTAGCATACCATAACATAATCACATTGTTGATGCAATATTCTCTGCCAATACATTAGACGTACAGGTAGAACATAGGAACGTAAGAACGCGCATGAACTATAAGTAGAATCACAAAAAATTCCACAATAGAACAAATAACGCGCCTTAGGTAGTGAGCTCAACAAATGAGTTGAACTGTTTGTTAATACCATGGGGTTGTTTTCTATGGATGTAAAATCACTTTATACATCTATCCCGCACACTGATGGACTGTTGGCTTCACAGCATTTTCTGAATAAAAGGGTAGTTAAGGATTCTCCTACGTTTGTGTTGGTGCACTTAGCGGAATTAGTTTTGAACGGGAATTGTTTTTCTTTTAATGGTAAACATATACAGAAACGAGGTGTGGCTATGGGCAGTTGTTTTGGTCCGAGCTATGCATGTTTATTCATGTCATATCAAGAGGAGTTAATTTTTTCGTCCTTTCAAGGTACTAAACCTGAATTTTATGTCAGGTACATTGATGATGGCTTTGGTGCCATGTCAAGCAGTCGGGATGAGTTATTACAGTTCATTGACTTTGTTAACAACTTTAATCCCGCCATACAATACACACATGAGATATCAAAAATAACACTACCATTTCTCGATATTTCTACTAAGGTAGATGGTGATCGCATTTCTACATCTATCTACACAAAACCTACTGATTCACATTGTTATTTACAGTATGAATCATCACATCCTACTAGAATGAAGGATTCCATACCTTACTCACAGTTACTCCGGGTACGTCGTATTTGCAGCGACGATACTGATTTCCGTAACCAGGCGAGGAATTTATGTAATTTTTTCACAAAACGGGGTTATCCTCGTAATGTCACTGGGAAAGCATTGGCCAAGGTTGTGTCAATGTCAAGAACGGATCGTATTGGATCTACGGTTTCCCTTGACAATCAGGATCGTGTAATTTTGGCAATTACGTACCATCCTTTAAATGACAGGATTAAAAACATTATGTACAAACATTTTCACATTTTACAGACCAGCGAGGAGACAAGTTCTACGTTTCCACTAATGCCTACTACTGCCTGGCGCCGTGACACTAATTTAAGGAGGTTATTGGTACATACGGGTGAAAGGGGAGACCCTGAGAAATATGGTTCTGTCCCGTGTAATCGTCCTACGTGTAATACTTCTCCTTTTATTACAGACTCTAATTGTATATTTGGTCCCAAGGGAGATGTTGAGGTCAAATATCCGTTCAGTTGTATCACTATGAATGTTGTATATTGTATTTCATGTATTAAATGCGGGAAACTTTACATTGGTTCTACAGTTCGTCGACTGGGTGATCGGTTTGCTGAGCATCTACGGCAAACTAGACAGAAAAATCGTTATTATCCGGTTTCACTTCATTTTAATTCTAGTGGACATAATATTACAGATATGTCTATTTCTGGTGTTGTCAATGGCAACGAAAATCAGCTCAGGCGTGTCGAGGAGGAAACTATATTCCGCCTTGGAACTAAAGAACCCCATGGTATTAACAAACAGTTCAACTCATTTGTTGAGCTCACTACCTAAGGCGCGTTATTTGTTCTATTGTGGAATTTTTTGTGATTCTACTTATAGTTCATACGCGTTCTTACGTTCCTATGTTCTACCTGTACGTTATTACACTTTCTTCTATGCTATCGATAAAGAGCCATTGCTCGAAATGTCTAGCTATTTTTAATAGTTATTTAGGACTACAATTACCAAATATTATCTTCTATATATCATATTTATCAGTCCGAGCAGCGTTTATTTATTTATAAACTACTATTATGCTATGATACCGACTGGTTGCCCATACATGCTATGATACAGACTGGTTACCCATACATGCTATGATACAGACTGGTTACCCATACATGCTATGATATCGACTGGTTGCCCATACATGCTATGATACAGACTGGTTACCCATACATGCTATAATACAGACTGGTTACCCATACATGCTATGATACAGACTGGTTGCCCATACATGCTATGATACAGACAGGTTGCCCATACATGCTATGATACAGACTGGTTATCCATACATGCTATGATACAGACTGGTTACCCATACATGCTATAATACAGACTGGTTACCCATACATGCTATGATACAGACTGGTTGCCCATACATGCTATGATACAGACTGGTTACCCATACATGCTATGATACAGACTGGTTACCCATACATGCTATGATACCGACTGGTTGCCCATACATGCTATGATACAGACTGGTTACCCATACATGCTATGATACAGACTGGTTACCCATACATGCTATGATACAGACTGGTTACCCATACATGCTATGATACAGACTGGTTACCCATACATGCTATGATACAGACTGGTTACCCATACATGCTATGATACCGACTGGTTGCCTATACATGCTATGATACCGACTGGTTGCCCATACATGCTATGATACAGACTGGTTACCCATACATGCTATGATACTGACTGGTTGCCCATACATGCTATGATACCGACTGGTTACCCATACATGCTATGATACAGACTGGTTACCCATACATGCTATGATACCGACTGGTTGCCCATACATGCTATAATACAGACTGGTTACCCATACATGCTATGATACCGACTGGTTGCCCATACATGCTATGATACTGACTGGTTTCCCATACATGCTATGATACCGACTGGTTGCCCATACATGCTATGATACAGACTGGTTACCCATACATGCTATGATACAGACTGGTTGCCCATACATGCTATGATACAGACTGGTTACCCATACATGCTATGATACAGACTGGTTGGCCACACATGCTATGATACAGACTGGCTAATCACACATGCTATTATGTTTCTATTACATTTGGATATGCAGTACTTGCAAACAGTAACATTTCATGACAATTGTCATGACAACAATACCTGCAATTTCATTGATGTACTTGTCAGAATCATCATATTCAAAATTCAAATCTGGCATATCACATTGAGTCTGAAAATAAAACCGGAAAATGTTTTTCATGACAAAGATAAAGCCAACAGCTATGTGTCCTCTCCATAGACTAACAATGTTACATCAATAGCATTATAGAGAACTAAAAAAATATTAACAATAACATACACAATATTTCCTTCATATATAACCTGTAGAGACTGAGTAATATGTAAAATATAAAATATCTTGCAATTTTACCAGTCAGTGATTTCCCTAAAAATAGCAGCCATCTGTTTTTGTCAGTAGTGAGAAGTTTAAATCAAATCTTTTTACTTTGTGCATACCGTAACCAATCTTAACCACATAAAAATTTATGATAATAGCCAAGGGGATGAGGAACTGCATTTCATGCAAAAATGTTGTTAAAACCTTTGAATACAAAGATATTTTTGTGTGTACATCTATGAATTACAAGATGTTGTGACTTCTCACTAACACCATTTACCGTCAGTTCAACCACAGTCTCTCTATAGAAGGACTGTGGTTCAACCTTTTTTGTTTTCATTTGATGAAGACTAAATTGAAGTCAACCCATTGGTCCAAGAAGATAAATTCAAGGTGGATGAAACTTTGAAGAACTAAAAACAGCACAATTCTGCGATCGGCCGAAATTTTAAAAGCTAATACATTACGAAAATCAACTAAATAATTAGGTTGTCAAATTTTTATGGTAGATTATCACATATATTTTTTCATCAAATGCAGTAAGCTTTCCGAATTAATGCTGAATTTTAATCTTGTCCAGTCTTTGAACAAATGCACGACTTACACTGCAACATGCCCACACGAAGATTAGTGCCATAAATAATAGAGGCGATGTGACACTGGTCCGAACCAAACATCCCCGATATTGATCGTAAGACAACTGGTCGCCTTGTTTATATCAAAGACTTCTAAGGTCTATGTTTATATCGAAGTATGAGCGAACTGCCTGGGAGATACTTTTTTGTAATATTCTTGCAAACCTGAATCATCAGCGGCACGATTTTTTCGTATAAGCTAACCTGATATGCAAACAACATGTATATTATACTTACATCGGAATCTCTTCTCTGTCTGCGTAATAATTCCCTCAATTTTGGTAAACCTCTTTTACCGGAACCTCCACCGCCCTCCATTTTGAATATCTAATGACTTCCCATGATCCCGTGGGCGAATAATAAGGTATACGAGTACATGTATGTAGTATATTACGGTACAATAAAAATCTCGTGTATGAAGCCCAAAAGGGGTAACGGAAACGTTGAAATGTCTAAATGAGGTTCAACGAGGTTCTATCTTGTAAACTCTTTTGTCTGCCTTATTTATTAACGACCTTGTTGACTTTTTGGAGCATCGATTTTCTAGGTGTATATGTTGGTTAAACTGAATTGTTTTACTTACTATTAACTGACGATTTTATATTATTTAGTTCGAATACAGTTGGTTTACTGTTGAAGACTGTTGAATGGTTTATAATGGTATTCAGCTAAATGGAAAAATAAAGTTAATATTAGTAAAACAAAAAATTGTAGTTTTTAGAAATGCCGGCAATTAATGAGAAGTGGCACTACAATGAGAACAACTTCGGCCATTGACAAAACATGGAACGACCCAGACTACCCCCAAAACAAGCCAAAATAACTGAAAACGAGCCTAATCTGAGCCAAATGAGTCAAAAACGAACCAAAATTAGGCACAAAATCAAAAGGGTGAGTGACCAGTCATTTTGAAAGGATACTTTGAACTGGCAGTTGGGGGCGCTGTTCTAAGCTTGCTAATTATTCGATGTCCCCGAAGTAAATAAACACAAGTCAACACAAGTAAATAAACAAAAAATCGTACTGAATATATGTACGTATGCAAATAAATAAATAATAAAATGATAAATTTAAATACACAAATGTAATACATAAGCAAATAATAAATTGGTCCATGGCTAACTTGAACGACTGCCAAGTGAAATTGTAATGTTTTTCCGAAAACTACTAGTATTTTGGTTTTTGGCGTAATTTCAATTAATCAATTAACGGTAAGCAATATAAATTTAGAGTCTAGCCGTGATTTTCAAAGCTTTACCCGTAATAGTGACATTTGGTTTTTAAAAAAATAGGATTTTGAAATGAACGGCTAAAAAAAAAAAAAAAAAAAAAAATCTTGTTTAGAAAAAACTCCCGTGTCACTACAATCACGCTGTTTTTCTACGCAACGGGAGTCAACGCAGGCAGAATATCAACTTATCATTCTCACATGAATGATAGGTCACAAAAAGCAACGCTCCTAACATAGCTCATTCTTCGATAAACTTTAATTTATATCATGAAATCTAGGATACCCTGCCACGTGTAAGAGATGTTATATCTCATTCCGTTCAATTCCGATAAACACGAGCTGTAAACGTTATGTGAATGAGCATAGTGCGCCCGCTTCTGGCCATATCTAATGCCACATAATTGAAGCATTTTACTGCGCCACAAAGTATATGTATGGTGTAACTTTCCTGTATTACGTTATCCCAAATATATTATATAATTGGACACATGTGCTGGTTGACGTTGACTGTATTTGTCCAGTATGTGTAAGGCAATGTGGATAAAATTACGTAAATATGTTACCAACAGATCATGATCGATATTATTTAAACACCTTTTATCCATTTGAGTGTGCTAGGTAATATCAATGTAAACCCGGGTCCTCTCTATTTGTTCATTGTGACATATAAAAATAGTGTTACAATCATTTTGTTGCATGGACGCATTTAACCAACCAGTAGAAAGCGTGACAAATAATCGACATAATGATGTTTAACAATCATGCGCGATGCGCGTGGTGTGAAAACAACTTACTCCTTTATAACAACAAGCCGGTAGGCTGGTTGGCGATCCGCTCCGCTCAAAAACAAGCACCATGTTTTTGGCTGTTTCCATGGTGTGACATAAACGTGAAGCTAACGTCGGTTTATAACTAATACGAAGTTCGCAAACACCATTCAGTTTTTGGAAGTCACTTAGTTTATTACTAGGACCACATTCACTCTCCTAGTCGAGTGACTGTGCTAGGACGTATTCTGCTGTTACATTTATTATTTCCAACCGTTTTGCGATAGCATTTTCTAGAATGAAGCGTTTCCTGTAAATGCTGGAAAGCGAAATAATGAAATAACGAGATAGTAAATATTTACCTATTAAAGTACAGTGTGTTGACCTTCATAATAATATACTTCATAATGCAAAACATTAGTCACGGTGAGTTATTTAAATATACGACTCCTAATCGAAAAATATGACCACAGTCCACAATTTCAGACGTATATTAAGAAACCTAAGAGCATATCAAAAGCATTTACTCTAAAATATAAAAAAGAACTGCAGTCAAAAGTCAAGAATGCCAGCAAATAAAGGACTCTGCCCCACAATCCTTTGTGCGCGTTATTACGGACACGCGCAAAAAACTGTACCACGCTTGTCAAATCTGGGTCAAATATACAGTACGCTACTATCTTGCCACAGTGGAGTGTTCGGTGACCATTGAATTAGCCCGTGATTCATATTTTATGTGTATTAATTTATTCATCAATTTTCGTGACTGACAGTACTGCCCAAATTTTAGTCAAAAAAACGCAACTGGTGAAACGGAAGAGCATTGCCAGGCGATGGACGCGGGGCTCTTTGGCGACGACAGCATAGAGGTCAAAATACGCGTTCTATTTTTACGCGTTAAATATGGCTCTTCCATTTCTCCCCCTCCGGAATGTTCTACTTTCACAGCCTAATCGCAGGTTTTTCGAAAAACGTCGAAAAAACACAAGAATTAGTAGAAATGTTCCTGTTTTGGGAGGAATATTGATGGAGAATAATGTCTTTATTACAAAAATGCTGAAAAACCGTGAGTTGTTGCCTTAGTTATTTTTTTATTGGCGAAAAACTGCGAACACGGCAAATTTGGTTGCACAACTTCCCTTTATCATATACTATACACCCAGCGACACCGATAAAACTGGTAGGTGTATCACCAAGAGCTTTACTTTAAAGTGACAAGTCTACAAGAGTTTCGTATACTGGAGATGTGATTTATTCAAGCAACAGTGCAGGTCTGCTTAACACTATACAGCGAACGATCCGTAATGTAAGACCAAGCACATTCATGAACATCGTATTCACAATCTTAAGCTCCGTAAAAACTGAAAAATACAGATAAATACAAATAACAATAACGTAGCAACACAATTAAATTTATAGTAACGATATGCTAGGTATGTCGAATAATAGTAACAAATGATCGTTTTTCCGATCTACTCAAAACATCTAAAAAACTTGATAACAAGATAAATCTTGAACAAAAAGAAGGCAAAAATAGTGTAAATGCAACGGATACATTATGGGCACATATTTACCTCATTGGCGACCTGTAAAGCCTTGGGATAATCGAAAGTATCCGAAATTCACAGTGACATAACAGAAAACAGCTTTCATGTCTAGTATGTATCAACAAACGGCAAAAAGGCGAATGGATACAATAGGGCAAGTCACTTAGAAAGATCAAATAAGTAATGAGTAAAAGTATTCAAAATACAACACAAAATAATTATTACTATCAATAAAAGACCCCAAACACAACAAGGAGTCTACAAATGCATAAAATTCATGAAACAAAAAGGAACTATTTTCTATGCGTAATGGCACACCACCGCGAAGGTGAAGCTATTCGATCTGTTTGTTTCGCGAGGCTCTTCCAACATTCTAAGAAAGAACATTTCAAATCTGCCAATAGAGGGCGGCAGCCACACTCCCACCCAAAATCATTTATGATTTTCTACAACATGTACCAAAAAACTTACGATAACGAGTGTACTCTATACTGCTCCCACCCATCAGGGCTACATCAGGGGTGGTGGTCTTCAGAATTGTTTTCTACAAGTAGAACAAGTTTATGGATAGGTCTCTCTAGAATAGAGCAATTAGTCATTCTCTTACCTCGTTTGGTTAAGTTTGGGTCACCCATAAGAATCTTGACCCGTCGTACAAGTCCATCTTTGTCATTAATGGTTTCTATTACCTTTGCTAATCTCCAATGAGATCTAATGGTGTCTTCTTCTTGAAGAAGTACAATGTCACCTACCTGTATGTTTCTTTTCATCGTTTGCCATTTCTGCCTGGACTGGAGATTTATCAAATACTCCTTTCGCCATCTTGTCCAGAATAAATTGCTTAGGTACTGAACTGTGCGCCATCGTTTACGAGCATATAGATCCTCTTTCACAAAATTACCTGGAGGTGGTGCAACAACATCAGATTTCATTGTCAGGAGCTGATTAGGAGAAAGTGGAGTCGGTCCCATAGGATCATTCAAGTGCTCTGTTGTCAAAGGCCGGCTATTGACAATGGCCATAGATTCATATAAGAATGTTCTGAGAGACGAAGTATTCAGCCTGGCTTTAGCTTGCTCAAGGATTCCTGCAAGCACATTCCTTACTGACCTAATCTGGCGTTCCCAGACACCTCCCATGTGGCTAGAGGCTGGAGAATTGAATATGAACTCACATTGAACACTCTGCAATGTGTCTTGGATTGTGTCTTTATCTAGTGCCTGCATTTCACGATAAAGCTCATTTTTGGCACCAATGAAGTTAGATCCCCTGTCACATCGTATATGTCTTACAGGACCTCTGATAGCAATGAATGAACGTAAGCTATTAATGAATGCATCAGTAGACATTTCTTCTATAGTTTCTATGTGAACAGCACGAAGGGCCAAACAAGTAAAAATTACACCATATCGTTTCACTTTACATCGACGTTCCTTAATGATGAATGGGCCGAAACAATCCATTCCACAGTATGTGAATGGTGGAGCTGGCTCTAAACGATCCTTGGGAAGATCTGCCATTCTTTGTGTGTTGGCCTTTCCTCTAAGTTTTCGACACAGGACACATCTGAATATGTACGATGCAACTGCTGAACTACAGTTCAGAATCCAAAATCCACTTGATCTTATACTATTCACGGTCATTCCTCTGCCTTGGTGGGCCACCTTTCTATGACACCATCCAATAATCATAGACGACACATGATTCTTCTTAGGAAGAATAATGGGATGTTTAACATGGTCAGGCATGGTAGATCTCTTCAATCGTCCACCTACTCTCAGTACTTGTTGATCGTCTAAATAAGGACTTAATGAAATTAGACAGCTGTTTCTTTTCACAGATAATACATCGTTTGAATTGGCATGACGATTTAAGTCTTCTATTTCTTCAGCGAATGCATCTTGTTGTGCCCACTTTATGATGGTCATCACTGCTTTCTGTCTAGCTTCTTGTGGTGAAATAGTAGTCTGCCTAAGCTTCCTGGAAATGTATTGATGTAATACAGCAATTGCAGTTACTGCCTTGGACCAGTCTGAGAAGCACTCCAAATGATGCAGCATTGATGAAGTAACTACGGTAGTAGCCAACACCTTTGCAGTTTTCAGTTCCGGATCATCTTCTTGTAGATCTATGTTCATATTGCCAAAAGATGGTAGTTCTTCATTCCATAAAAAGGCTGGACCGGTGAACCAGTTTGACTTCTGCAAGCCTGCCACATCTAGGCCACGGGATGCATGATCTGCAGGGTTTTCTGCACTGGGAATGTAGTGCCATTGCTCAGCTACAGAAGCATCTTTAATTCTCTGTATGCGATTCGCCACATATATATGGAAGCGACGTGCATCATTTCCAATATAACCAAGTACTACCTTTGAGTCTGTCCAGTAAAAATTTTCTATGTTTTCATAGTCTAATTCTTTGTTTAGGAAGTTGCTGACTTTAATGGAAGTAACTGCAGCTTGAAGTTCCAACCTGGGAACAGTCACTGGTTTCAGAGGAGTGACTCTTGCTTTTCCTAAGACAAGGGAGCAATGTATGTTACTATGAACATCAACTAATCTCAGATAGGAACATTGTCCATATCCTGTAAGACTAGCATCTGAAAAATGGTGCAGCTCAACTTTCTTCAAGTCTTCAAAACCTTCTGGTTTGTAGCATCTCCTGATTTTGAGATCAGCCAACTTAGGAATTTCAGAAAGCCATGATTCCCATTTTGTACTAAGATTATCTGGTAGGGGTTCATCCCATTCCATACCCTTCTTGCACATCTCCTGTAAAATACATTTACCACACAAGACAAGTGGTGCAAGAAATCCAAGTGGATCAAATATCGAAGCTACAGTTGACAGGATAGGGGAATGATTTCTAATGGCTGGTCTAAACTGAAAGGAATCTGATTCTCCACACCATTCAACACCGAGGGCTCTTTCTACTGGTAGGTCACTGGAAGAAAGATCTAAGTCCTTGATGCCTTGTGCTTGCTCTGAGATAGGTATCGATTCCATAGTATCCCTGCTATTGGAAACAAATTTGTGCAGACGAAGATTCCCTTCTGCACAAAGATCACGAACATCTTGAATGAGTTTAACAGCTTTAGACACTGATTCAACACTTTGCAGGCCATCATCTACATAAAAATTCCTGTTAACGAAGTAGACTACATCACTACCATACTGTTGATTATCTTTAGCTATACGTTTAAGACCATAATTCGCACACCCCGGTGAAGACACTGCACCAAAGAGATGTACTCTCATCTTGTATACAACTGGGTCAGAATCTATATCGTCATTCTTCCACCAAAGAAATCGAAGAAAATCTCTATCCTGCTCTGCTACTCTGAATCTATGGAACATTCTCTCGATATCACACATGATAGCAATCTTCTCTTTCCGGAAGCGACAAAGAACACCAACAAGAGAATTTATTTGGTCTGGACCTTGCAATAAATGGTCATTTAGGCTTGTTCCTTTGTATCTGGCACTACAGTCAAATACAACACGTATTTTACCAGGTTTTTTGGGGTGGTAGACTCCATGGTGAGGTATGTACCAGACATGTCCAACTTCTTCTTCTTGTTTCTCAACTAATTCTGCATCGCCCGCTGAAATGATGCTCTGCATGAACACTTTATAGTCATTTAAGTACTTAGGATCACTCTTAAATCGACGCCGAAGGTACTGCAAGCGATTCTCTGCCATAATCTTGTTGTCTGGCAATTTAGGTTTATCATGTTTAAACGGGAGTGGCATTGTATAAAGCCCATCATCTCCCTTGTGAATACCATTCTCAATAATCTTCATGAACCGGAAATCTTCCTGAGACATAAACACTTCATCAGTTCTGGTTTCATTAAAGTCAGATTCAAGTAACTTCACTACATCCAAAGGACTGACAATCTGTTCTTTTGTTGAAGTCTTGAAAGCATAGCAAATCTCTGATGGTGTATACTGCTTTTCATAAGAGTTATGTACATCCCCAGTACCATTAATGCTGAGTACCAAGTTGTCTGGTATTACCTTGGTAAGTATTCTATGGGAAACACCGAAAATATTTTCACTCTCTTCTGCCTGTGTCATCTGCCCAACTATGCTCCATCCCAGGTCTGTTTCTATGGCGAATGGTTGATTTCCCACTCCTGTGATGCAGTTACGAGGTGCAATGGCTTGGGGACAATCATAACCGATTAATAGACCTACTTCACACTTCTGTATGGGATGTATCCTATGAGCGATTTGGTGGAGATGAGGCCATTTTTCTGTAATCTCAGGAGTTGGTATATGCGATTTGTTGACTGGAATGTACTCTAACGAGTATGCAGTTGGTAGTGTAACCATTACATCAGAATCAAATCCACGAACACTGAGATTGGGATACTTTCTGCAGGGAATAACACGATCACTTGAAGTCATGGTTGTTAAACGAAGACTAACTGGATCTGACTTTGTTTTGAGCTGCTCTGCTGCATGATTCAATACAAATGTAGTATCAGACTGTGTATCAAGTAGTGCATATACTAACATCTCTTCACTAGGATCTTCTTTGCTGGAGATCCATACAGGCACAATCATGGATGAAAGTGATTTGTCACGCTTGCGAACTATGCCATGACAACCAGCATCTTTCACATGTATATTGGTCCTTTCTTTGAGATCTTGATCTATTGTTCTGTTGGGTTCCGTAGTTTCACTGTGAGATGATCTTGGTACTTTGGTTATGTTTATTCTTTCTTCACTATGCAAGCTAGTGGGATGTCTCTTACTGCACTTCTTGCATATACTTCGATTTGGACATTTCCTAGACACATGACCAGAATGCAGACAACCAAAACAATAACCACCCTTTTTGATGAAATCTTGTTTCTCTGACATGGTCTTAGCTGTAAAAGTATAGCATTCTTGAATACTATGTCCACCCTTCTTACAGAAAATACAGGACTGGTCATCTTTTTCTGGCTTTGCTATGGTTGATAGAGTGCAACCTCCAGGCCTGCCGTTTCTGGGTGTGTAGCGTTGAGATGTATCTCTGTCTTTCTGCAGGGTAGATTTCAGAGATTCCACAGAAATGCACGGGTCACATGCAATTTCTGCTTCCTCCTGCAGGAAAGAAACAAATGATTTAAATGAGGGGTATATACCTGTGCATTTCTTTGTCTTTGCAACAATACGACTCCATCTATTTATAAGCCAATCTGGTAGTTTCTGAAGCATTTTTCTATTTTCTCGAACATCATTTAACACTTCCATACCTGTTGTGACTCTCATGGCTATGAGACACTGCTTTAGAAAGTCAGCAAACCGTCGCAAGGCTTTGGAATCTTTGCCAGAAATCTTTGGCCATGAGTCAATCTTATCTCTGAAGGCCTCGGTCAATGTGAAAGAATTTCCATATCTTTCTTCAAGAGTGGCTTTGGCTTCATCATATGCACTTTCACTTCTGAGTAGGAAGCATCCCTCTACCGCTTCTCTGGCAGAGCCACCTAAGTACCTTTTCAGGTAATGAATCCTTTCAACAGGCGGGATACCACGTGATTCGATTAAAGTAGAAAATGAAGTAATCCAATCTGGATATGCTAATGGGTCTCCTGTGAATACCAACGGTTCTGGTGCTGGTAGTCGACTCAGTGACACTGATGCTTTCAAGCTCTCAGTCAGTGCTCTAAGGTCATTCTGCACTGTAGTTGGGCAATACTCCTGAGATAATACTGGTTGGCATTTGTGTTTATCATTATTTGATTGTTCAACTACAGGAGGGCTATGTGGCTCCATTATCACCATTGGTGTTCCTGTACTATGTGTATCTACCATCGCAGGTGGCACTAACTTGGGTTCTCTTTTAACTGGAAAATTTTCAAATAAATCTTCCCTTTCATATACAGCTAACTTGGCCTTTTCAATACGAAGCTCTCTTACTACTTTTTGTCTATCGAGCTCTCTTAACCTGCGCTGCATTTCTGCTTCAGCTGCAACCCTTCGCTTACTCTCCTCAAGCTCTAGTACCTTTAACTCTTCCTCTTGAATAGCCTCTTCTTCTCTGGCTTCCAACTCAGCTTGAAGGGCAGCTGCTTTAACAGCGGAAGCCCTGCGTAATGATGATGAATTTGTTTCTTTTGAGTGCTTAGAAGACCGTGAGCAATGTGAAATGACTGATTTAGAACTAGATGACCACAGAGAACCAATGGACACCATACTCGAAATTTCAGCTCGTTTTATTACACGTTGTGCACGAAGAACTGTCTGATCCACATAGGCATTTACTCGATCAATGGCCATCAAAATATCTTTTCGTGGAGTGCTTGACAGATCTCTAATTTGATTATGTAATTTAATAATTTTATTGCGCTCTTCCTCTATCACGTCAATCAGTGTGTTGAGCGATTCAATTGATTCATCCATCAATCGCTCACGATGCGGAACACGCGACAACAGCCGATCATGGGTTTGCCAAAATAAATTTTCAAGATCTTGTAACTTACCTTCTCTCGCCTTCTCAGTGAGCTTAGGTACTCTCTCTGATCTACGTAAACTTAATAAAGACTCAGATTCAGTCTTACCTTTACTATTAGCCTGATCTGTACCAACCAACACTGCCTCTTCTCGCTTACCTTCAATATCCGACGTTGAGGGCGCTGTATCACAATCCATTGTCACGATAACACACGTCAACGTTTTTGTGATTGTCACAAATGAAAATGGAAGGAGTGTGTAAAACTACCTACACTCTTATAAAAAAATGTCCGTGTCAATAAGCTCAGAGAAAGTCTCACAACCACAAACAGGTAAATCTAAACAATGTGAAAACTACAAGATTAAACAATGCAGACTCATAGTTGTGCAGCAGGGAGTATGACAGCAGTAAATACATGTGTGAAAAATTATGCCACTGTGACAAAATTAGGATAAATTATTGGCGAGGTTCAATATGTGCACAAATGTAACCGTACATACAGCAACCATTAAAAAGCATGCAAACAAATAAATAAAATATCAAATATAAATTCAATCAGAATGGATTATATAGTGTTCGAATTAAATGTTCAGTTTTTCGCACAACACTGTCAGCTATTGTATGTATGTTCTTTATGGAATGTTCAGGCAGTTACCAGCTTTCCAACATCGGTCTTGAATTCATCTGCTCTTGACAACTTCAGCTTAATGTTGACTTGAACAGCAGTAATGCACAGCACCAGTGAATAACTACAGTGGGGTTTCCTGGAAAGGCATCAAACGTCTTCAACACAGCTTGGAGACACGCCACAAAGATCTGAGTTTTTACTGTATCACCAAGAGCTTTACTTTAAAGTGACAAGTCTACAAGAGTTTCGTATACTGGAGATGTGATTTATTCAAGCAACAGTGCAGGTCTGCTTAACACTATACAGCGAACGATCCGTAATGTAAGACCAAGCACATTCATGAACATCGTATTCACAATCTTAAGCTCCGTAAAAACTGAAAAATACAGATAAATACAAATAACAATAACGTAGCAACACAATTAAATTTATAGTAACGATATGCTAGGTATGTCGAATAATAGTAACAAATGATCGTTTTTCCGATCTACTCAAAACATCTAAAAAACTTGATAACAAGATAAATCTTGAACAAAAAGAAGGCAAAAATAGTGTAAATGCAACGGATACATTATGGGCACATATTTACCTCATTGGCGACCTGTAAAGCCTTGGGATAATCGAAAGTATCCGAAATTCACAGTGACATAACAGAAAACAGCTTTCATGTCTAGTATGTATCAACAAACGGCAAAAAGGCGAATGGATACAATAGGGCAAGTCACTTAGAAAGATCAAATAAGTAATGAGTAAAAGTATTCAAAATACAACACAAAATAATTATTACTATCAATAAAAGACCCCAAACACAACAAGGAGTCTACAAATGCATAAAATTCATGAAACAAAAAGGAACTATTTTCTATGCGTAATGGCACACCACCGCGAAGGTGAAGCTATTCGATCTGTTTGTTTCGCGAGGCTCTTCCAACATTCTAAGAAAGAACATTTCAAATCTGCCAATAGAGGGCGGCAGCCACAGTAGGAGGTAATACATTTGGGGCGAAAGTATTCAAAAATCAGTTTTTGGATGTTGCAATGGCAATGGTGGGCCAGGATTGTTTTCCAATTAGTGACGGCACGACCTACCTGTGAAGTATGAACAAAACCGGCCGAGCCGAAACAATCACAGAGGAGTTAAAAGCCGTTGCTGGTGAAAAGTTACCCCAACTTTAGGGTCAAATTTCTCGGTAATGAAAACAGATATCAAAAATTCAAATGGTAACTTTGTGCCCACACTCAAGCTGAGTAGAATGAGCTATGTCTGAAGTGTTTTATCCCAAATTTGTAGGAGGAGATAAATTTGGTGTCAAAAGTCAAGAATGCCAGCAAATAAAAGACTCCTTCCCAAATCTTTTGTGCGCGTTATTACGGACACGCGCAAAAAACTGTACCACGCTTGTCAAATCTGGGTCAAATATACAGTACGCTACTATCTTGCCACAGATTGTTTAGTAGTGGAGTGTTCGGTGACCATTGAATTAGCCCGTGATTCATATTTTATGTGTATTAATTTATTCATCAATTTTCGTGACTGACCGTACTGCGATGGACGCGGGGCTCTTTGGCAACGACCGCATAGAGGTCAAAATACGCGTTCTATTTTTACGCGTTAAATTTGGCTCTTCCGTTTCGCCCCCTCCGGAATGTTCTACTTTCGCAGCCTAATCGCAGGTTTTTCGAAAAACGTGGAAAAAACACAAGAATTAGTAGAAATGTTCCTGTTTTGGGCGGACTATTGATAGAGAATAATGTCTTTATTACAAAAATGCTGAAAAACCGTGAGTTGTTGTCTTAGTTATTTTTTTATTGGCGAAAAACTGCGAACTCGGCAAATTTGGTTGCACAACTTCCCTTTATCATATACACCCAGCGACACCGATGCCAGCTGACTGTGTACAAAACTGGTAGGAGGTAATACATTTGGGCGAAAATATTCAAAAATCAGTTTTTGGATGTTGCAATGGCAGTGGTGGGCCAGGATTTTTTTCCAATTAGTGACAACACGACCTACCTGTGAAGTATGAACAAAAACGAGCCGAGCCGTTGCTGGTGAAAAGTTACCCCAACTTTGGGGTCAAATTTCTCGGTAATGAAAACAGATATCAAAAATTCAAATGGTAACTTTGTGCCCACACTCAAGCTGAGTAGAATGAGCTATGTCTGAAGTGTTTTATCCCAAATTTGTAGGAGGAGATACATTTGGCGCGAAGCTATCCAAAAATCAGTTTTTTGGCTGTTGCTATGGCAACGGTGGGCCAAAATTTTTTTTCAGATTTTTCCTTATAACTAGGGTGGAGGTGTGACCTACCTGCCAAGTTTGAAAGAAATCGGCCAAGCCAAAAAAATCACAGAAGAAATCATACGTGAAAACACTGGAAATGTACACACACAGACACACACACACAAAACGACAAAAGTGATTATAAGGGCAATCCTAGCGGAGCGGATCGCCAATAATACAGCTACTGTAGCATCATCGTGAAAAAAATCCAGCTGAAAACTAAAGAACAAAATAATTGCCGTTTTGCTTTCCATCATTTCTATTCTTCAACTCTTTATTTTTTTTCTATATTGTCAGCGTCATTCACGGCGAATATATAAAATGGTGGAAAATTATAAAAATGCACGTCGTTACCTTTTGTTACCTTTTTCAATATAATGACAAGCTGAAAACAACCGTAAATGTTGGGCTTTCCAAGTCAAAGAATTACTATTTTCAAGCTTATTGTAATCGAAGAAGCGAAATTGTCAATCGAGACATGACCAATATATTCACCTTTCGATCGTGTATATAACGATATAAAACATTTGCCAAAAATATCATGATTTTATTTAGTAAATGGTTATTTTCGCTAATTACAGATAGTTTGTTGACGACTTATCAAAAATAAATTACAGTAATGGGCCACGTAAGTCAAATGAATGGCATTCACAATATATCATTTACCTGTGGATAGTTCTAACACGCGGCGCTATTGGTCGTTCCGTTTTAACGTAATATTTGGAATGTCGCCCTTTTATCGCGCTCCGATCCTTGGCTGAATGCCACTCAAGAATGCAGAATATCATTACCCCAATGAAACAATGGGTCGTGGAATTGAGTGACATAACTCTGTTCACATTTGGCTTGCAAGTACAGTTATTCGCATCTCATAGCCTTGCTGTTTCAACCGACGACATCGACCTTTGGGCTCGTGACATTCAAAGGAACCTGAACGGTGTCTTGGCCGTTTACAGTCGCGATGTCTACCACGACAACCCGAAGAAAAGACAAACTATCGTACTATTCGTCAAACAAAATGTACCAAGCACTAGTACTCACGAATATGATGATTGCGTTGCAACAAGTACAAGTTATTGTTGTTTTTCACTCGGCATTTACAGCAGTGCACTGCATGCATTTATCCATTGCGTTGTAGCGATCTTGTGCGGTTCGAAAGTTCCCATGTGGCAAAATCTCTAGTGCGAATGATTGCGACAGTTTATATTAGTGTTCTTGTATCCGAATTTCATGAATAGAATTGAAAATCAAATATCATACTGCAATATGTAAAAAAAATGAGGGCTCGTCCAGGAGTGGGAACCCGGAATCATTGCCACGGTAAGTGAGTATCATGCCCCTAACCCAACGAGTCAGACAAACATGCTGTCTATATATAAAATTGGTGACGATAATTATTTGATCTCGGTATTTTGAAATTGAGGATTGCGAAATTGCTGTTTTTATGCAATCGAATCTGGGGCAGCGATTATTCTTTGTTTGGCAAAATATGGGCTGGTCCGGGATTTGAACCCGGGACCTCTCGCACCCAAAGCGAGAATCATACCCCTAGACCAACGAGCCAGATATAAATGGTACATAAGTATATGGAATCTTCGACGATAATTCTTCAATCGCTGATTTAAAAATGGATTGACAGATTGTCGTACTTATGCAAGCCGAATCTGGCGCAGCGATTATTCTTTGTTCAATAGAATATTAGCTCATCCGGGATTTGAACCAGAGACCTCCTGTACCCTAAAGGTAGCGTTTACTAATCTACATAGAGGTAAATGACCAAGTGCGGAGTTACAGTAATAAACACACGTTTGGGACAATGGGTTACATAACAAGATGTGGTATAATACCGTTTATCAGCTTTTCTAGTTTTCATTTTTTCATGATGTTAATTTAAAAAAAAAGGTCATTAACAAATTCGGTCATTGTACCATTCGTCAAACAAAATGTATCAAGCACAAAAATGTACTCACGAAAATGATAATGGCGTTGTAACAAGTACAGACTTTCCGATGGTTGCATCAGAGAAAAAAAAGAATATCAAAGTGCATGTAATTACCAATCATGTCTGCAGCAGCGTGGCGCAGCGGAAGCGTGCTGGGCCCATAACCCAGAGGTCCCTGGATCGAAACCAGGCGCTGCTATAAGTTTTAAAAATCGAATTTTTTCTAAACTGTCGGTATTTCAGGTTTCAACACAATTGCATTAGCATGTAGTAACATATCCGCAACAAATAAAAATAATCTTAATAACAGTTTCACCTGTTTTTACATGAACACGTGTAGAATTATTAGTATTATCTGGAAAGTGACAATATTTTCGTAAATCCCAATAATACACAGTGAGATGTGGTGCAGAAGTTGAAAAAAATTAAAGGGAAATACGAGAATGTAGTTGTCTCTGTGGCGCAATAGGTTAGCGCGTTTGGCTGTTAACCGAAAGGTTGGTGGTTCGAGCCCACCCAGGGACGTTCTAAAAAGTTTCACTACTTTGATAAGTTTGTTGACTACTTATCAAAAATAAATTACAGTAATGGGCCACGTAAGTCAAATGAATGGCACTCACAATATATCATTTACCTGTGGATAGTTCTAACACGCGGCGCTATTGGTCGTTCCGTTTTAACGTAATATTTGGAATGTCGCCCTTTTATCGCGCTCCGATCCTTGGCTGAATGCCACTCAAGAATGCAGAATATCATTACCCCAATGAAACAATGGGTCGTGGAATTGAGTGACATAACTCTGTTCACATTTGGCTTGCAAGTACAGTTATTCGCATCTCATAGCCTTGCTGTTTCAACCAACGACATCGACCTTTGGGCTCGTGACATTCAAAGGAACCTGAACGGTGTCTTGGCCGTTTACAGTCGCGATGTCTACCACGACAACCCGAAGAAAAGACAAACTATCGTACTATTCGTCAAACAAAATGTACCAAGCACTAGTACTCACGAATATGATGATTGCGTTGCAACAAGTACAAGTTATTGTTGTTTTTCACTCGGCATTTACTGCAGTGCACTGCATGCATTTATCCATTGCGTTGTAGCGATCTTGTGCGGTTCGAACGTTCCCATGTGGCAAAATCTCTAGTGCGAATGATTGCGACAGTTTATATTAGTGTTCTTGTATCCGAATTTCATGACTAGAATTGAAAATCAAACATCATACTGCAATATGTAAAAAAATGAGGGCTCTTCCAGGAGTTGGAACCCGGAACCACTGCCACAGTAAGTGAGTATCATGCCCCTAGACCAACGAGTCAAACAAACATGCTGTCTACATATAAAATTGGTGACGATAATTATTTGATCTCGGTATTTTGAAATTGAGGATTGCGAAATTGCTGTTTTTATGAAATCGAATCTGGGGCAGCGATTATTCTTTGTTTGGCAAAATATGGGCTCGTCCGGGATTTGAACCCGGGACCTCTCGCACCCAAAGCGAGAATCATACCCCTAGACCAACGAGCCAGATATAAATGGTACATAAGTATATGGAATCTTCGACGATAATTCTTCAATCGCTGATTTAAAAATGGATTGACAGATTGTCGTACTTATGCAAGCCGAATCTGGCACAGCGATTATTCTTTGTTCAATAGAATATTAGCTCATCCGGGATTTGAACCAGAGACCTCCTGTACCCTAAAGGTAGCGTTTACTAATCTACATAGAGGTAAATGACCAATTGCGGAGTTACAGTAATAAACACATGTTTGGGACAATGGGTTACATAACAAGAAGTGGTATAATACCGTTTATCAGCTTTTCTAGTTTTCATTTTTTCATGATGTTAATTTAAAAAAAAGGTCATGAACAAATTCGGTCATTGTACCATTCGTCAAACAAAATGTATCAAGCACAAAAATGTACTCACGAAAATGATAATGGCGTTGTAACAAGTACAGACTTTCCGATGGTTGCATCAGAGAAAAAAAGAATATCAAAGTGCATGTAATTATCAATCATGTCTGCAGCAGCGTGGCGCAGCGGAAGCGTGCTGGGCCCATAACCCAGAGGTCCCTGGATCGAAAACAGGCGCTGCTATAAGTTTTAAAAATCGAAATATTTTTCTAAACTGTCGGTATTTCAGGTTTCAACACAATTGCATTAGCATGTAGTAACATATCCGCAACAAATAAAAATAATCTTAATAACAGTTTCACCTGTTTTTACATGAACACGTGTAGAATTATTAGTATTATCTGGAAAGTGACAATATTTTCGTAAATCCCAATAATACACAGTGAGATGTGGTGCAGAAGTTGAAAAAAATTAAAGGGAAATACGAGAATGTAGTTGTCTCTGTGGCGCAATAGGTTAGCGCGTTCGGCTGTTAACCGAAAGGTTGGTGGTTCGAGCCCACCCAGGGACGTTCTAAAGAGTTTTACTACTTTGATAAGTTTGTTGACTACTTATCAAAAATAAATTACAGTAATGGGCCACGTAAGTCAAATGAATGGCACTCACAATATATCATTTACCTGTGGATAGTTCTAACACGCGGCGCTATTGGTCGTTCCGTTTTAACGTAATATTTGGAATGTCGCCCTTTTATCGCGCTCCGATCCTTGGCTGAATGCCACTCAAGAATGCAGAATATCATTACCCCAATGAAACAATGGGTCGTGGAATTGAGTGACATAACTCTGTTCACATTTGGCTTGCAAGTACAGTTATTCGCATCTCATAGCCTTGCTGTTTCAACCGACGACATCGACCTTTGGGCTCGTGACATTGAAAGGAACCTGAACGGTGTCTTGGCCGTTTACAGTCGCGATGTCTACCACGACAACCCGAAGAAAAGACAAACTATCGTACTATTCGTCAAACAAAATGTACCAAGCACTAGTACTCACGAATATGATGATTGCGTTGCAACAAGTACAAGTTAGTGTTGTTTTTCACTCGGCATTTACTGCAGTGCACTGCATGCATTTATCCATTGCGTTGTAGCGATCTTGTGCGGTTCGAACGTTCCCATGTGGCAAAATCTCTAGTGCGAATGATTGCGACAGTTTATATTAGTGTTCTTGTATCCGAATTTCATGACTAGAATTGAAAATCAAACATCATACTGCAATATGTAAAATAATGAGGGCTCGTCCAGGAGTTGGAACCCGGAACCACTGCCACAGTAAGTGAGTATCATGCCCCTGGACCAACGAGTCAGACAAACATGCTGTCTACATATAAAATTGGTGACGATAATTATTTGATCTCGGTATTTTGAAATTGAGGATTGTGAAATTGCTGTTTTTGTGCAATCGAATCTGGGGCAGCGATTATTCTTTGTTTGGCAAAATATGGGCTCGTCCGGGATTTGAACCCGGGACCTCTCGCACCCAAAAGCGAGAATCATACCCCTAGACCAACGAGCCAGATATAGATAGTACATAAGTATATGGAATCTTCGACGATAATTCTTCAATCGCTGATTTAAAAATGGATTGACAGATTGTCGTACTTATGCAAGCCGAATCTGGCGCAGCGATTATTCTTTGTTCAATAGAATATTAGCTCATCCGGGATTTGAACCAGAGACCTCCTGTACACTAAATGTAGCGTTTACTAATCTACATAGAGGTAAATGACCAAGTGCGGAGTTACAGTAATAAACACACGTTTGGGACAATGGGTCACATAACAAGAAGTGGTATAATACCGTTTATCAGCTTTTCTAGTTTTCATTTTTTCATGATGTTAATTTAAAATAAGATCATTAACAAATTCGGTCATTGTACCATTCGTCAAACAAAATGTATCAAGCACAAAAATGTACTCACGAAAATGATAATGGCGTTGTAACAAGTACAGACTTTCCGATGGTTGCATCAGAGAAAAAAAAGAATATCAAAGTGCATGTAATTATCAATCATGTCTGCAGCAGCGTGGCGCAGCGGAAGCGTGCTGGGCCCATAACCCAGAGGTCCCTGGATCGAAACCAGGCGCTGCTATAAGTTTTAAAAATCGAATTTTTTCTAAACTGTCGGTATTTCAGGTTTCAACACAATTGCATTAGCATGTAGTAACATATCCGCAACAAATAAAAATAATCTTAATAACAGTTTCACCTGTTTTTACATGAACACGTGTAGAATTATTAGTATTATCTGGAAAGTGACAATATTTTCGTAAATCCCAATAATACACAGTGAGATGTGGTGTAGAAGTTGAAAAAAATTAAAGGGAAATACGAGAATGTAGTTGTCTCTGTGGCGCAATAGGTTAGCGCGTTCGGCTGTTAACCGAAAGGTTGGTGGTTCGAGCCCACCCAGGGACGTTCTAAAGAGTTTTACTACTTTGATAAGTTTGTTGACTACTTATCAAAAATAAATTACAGTAATGGGCCACGTAAATCAAATGAATGGCACTCACAATATATCATTTACCTGTGGATAGTTCTAACACGCGGCGCTATTGGTCGTTCCGTTTTAACGTAATATTTGGAATGTCGCCCTTTTATCGCGCTCCGATCCTTGGCTGAATGCCACTCAAGAATGCAGAATATCATTACCCCAATGAAACAATGGGTCGTGGAATTGAGTGACATAACTCTGTTCACATTTGGCTTGCAAGTACAGTTATTCGCATCTCATAGCCTTGCTGTTTCAACCGACGACATCGACCTTTGGGCTCGTGACATTGAAAGGAACCTGAACGGTGTCTTGGCCGTTTACAGTCGCGATGTCTACCACGACAACCCGAAGAAAAGACAAACTATCGTACTATTCGTCAAACAAAATGTACCAAGCACTAGTACTCACGAATATGATGATTGCGTTGCAACAAGTGCAAGTTAGTGTTGTTTTTCACTCGGCATTTACTGCAGTGCACTGCATGCATTTATCCATTGCGTTGTAGCAATCTTGTGCGGTTCGAACGTTCCCATGTGGCAAAATCTCTAGTGCGAAAGATTGCGACAGTTTATATTAGTGTTCTTGTATCCGAATTTCATGACTAGAATTGAAAATCAAACATCATACTGCAATATGTAAAATAATGAGGGCTCGTCCAGAAGTTGGAACCCGGAACCACTGCCACAGTAAGTGAGTATCATGCCCCTAGACCAACGAGTCAGACAAACATGCTGTCTACATATAAAATTGGTGACGATAATTATTTGATCTCGGTATTTTGAATTTGAGGATTGCGAAATTGCTGTTTTTGTGCAATCGAATCTGGGGCAGCGATTATTCTTTGTTTGGCAAAATATGGGCTCGTCCGGGATTTGAACCCGGGACCTCTCGCACCCAAAGCGAGAATCATACCCCTAGACCAACGAGCCAGATATAAATGGTACATAAGTATATGGAATCTTCGACGATAATTCTTCAATCGCTGATTTAAAAATGGATTGACAGATTGTCGTACTTATGCAAGCCGAATCTGGCGCAGCGATTATTCTTTGTTCAATAGAATATTAGCTCATCCGGGATTTGAACCAGAGACCCCCTGTACCCTAAAGGTAGCGTTTACTAATCTACATAGAGGTAAATGACCAAGTGCGGAGTTACAGTAATAAACACACGTTTGGGACAATGGGTTACATAACAAGATGTGGTATAATACCGTTTATCAGCTTTTCTAGTTTTCATTTTTTCATGATGTTAATTTAAAAAAAAAGGTCATTAACAAATTCGGTCATTGTACCATTCGTCAAACAAAATGTATCAAGCACAAAAATGTACTCACGAAAATGATAATGGCGTTGTAACAAGTACAGACTTTCCGATGGTTGCATCAGAGAAAAAAAAGAATATCAAAGTGCATGTAATTACCAATCATGTCTGCAGCAGCGTGGCGCAGCGGAAGCGTGCTGGGCCCATAACCCAGAGGTCCCTGGATCGAAACCAGGCGCTGCTATAAGTTTTAAAAATCGAATTTTTTCTAAACTGTCGGTATTTCAGGTTTCAACACAATTGCATTAGCA
Source organism: Saccoglossus kowalevskii (assembly GCF_978046115.1). Lineage (NCBI taxonomy): Eukaryota > Metazoa > Hemichordata > Enteropneusta > Harrimaniidae > Saccoglossus > Saccoglossus kowalevskii. Next base: position 37,344,627 of record NC_140643.1, on the reverse strand, counting down.
TGTAGTAACATATCCGCAACAAATAAAAATAATCTTAATAACAGTTTCACCTGTTTTTACATGAACACGTGTAGAATTATTAGTATTATCTGGAAAGTGACAATATTTTCGTAAATCCCAATAATACACAGTGAGATGTGGTGTAGAAGTTGAAAAAAATTAAAGGGAAATACGAGAATGTAGTTGTCTCTGTGGCGCAATAGGTTAGCGCGTTCGGCTGTTAACCGAAAGGTTGGTGGTTCGAGCCCACCCAGGGACGTTCTAAAGAGTTTTACTACTTTGATAAGTTTGTTGACTACTTATCAAAAATAAATTACAGTAATGGGCCACGTAAATCAAATGAATGGCACTCACAATATATCATTTACCTGTGGATAGTTCTAACACGCGGCGCTATTGGTCGTTCCGTTTTAACGTAATATTTGGAATGTCGCCCTTTTATCGCGCTCCGATCCTTGGCTGAATGCCACTCAAGAATGCAGAATATCATTACCCCAATGAAACAATGGGTCGTGGAATTGAGTGACATAACTCTGTTCACATTTGGCTTGCAAGTACAGTTATTCGCATCTCATAGCCTTGCTGTTTCAACCGACGACATCGACCTTTGGGCTCGTGACATTCAAAGGAACCTGAACGGTGTCTTGGCCGTTTACAGTCGCGATGTCTACCACGACATCCCAAAGAAAAGACAAACTATCGTACTATTCGTCAAACAAAATGTACCAAGCACTAGTACTCACGAATATGATGATTGCGTTGCAACAAGTACAAGTTTGTGTTGTTTTTCACTCGGCATTTACTGCAGTGCACTGCATGCATTTATCCATTGCGTTGTAGCGATCTTGTGCGGTTCGAACGTTCCCATGTGGCAAAATCTCTAGTGCGAATGATTGCGACAGTTTATATTAGTGTTCTTGTATCCGAATTTCATGACTAGAATTGAAAATCAAACATCATACTGCAATATGTAAAATAATGAGGGCTCGTCCAGGAGTTGGAACCCGGAACCACTGCCACAGTAAGTGAGTATCATGCCCCTAGACCAACGAGTCAGACAAACATGCTGTCTACATATAAAATTGGTGACGATAATTATTTGATCTCGGTATTTTGAAATTGAGGATTGTGAAATTGCTGTTTTTGTGCAATCGAATCTGGGGCAGCGATTATTCTTTGTTTGGCAAAATATGGGATCGTCCGGGATTTGAACCCGGGACCTCTCGCACCCAAAGCGAGAATCATACCCCTAGACCAACGAGCCAGATATAAATGGTACATAAGTATATGGAATCTTCGACGATAATTCTTCAATCGCTGATTTAAAAATGGATTGACAGATTGTCGTACTTATGCAAGCCGAATCTGGCGCAGCGATTATTCTTTGTTCAATAGAATATTAGCTCATCCGGGATTTGAACCAGAGACCTCCTGTACCCTAAAGGTAGCGTTTACTAATCTACATAGAGGTAAATGACCAAGTGCGGAGTTACAGTAATAAACACACGTTTGGGACAATGGGTCACATAACAAGAAGTGGTATAATACCGTTTATCAGCTTTTCTAGTTTTCATTTTTTCATGATGTTAATTTAAAAAAAAGATCATTAACAAATTCGGTCATTGTACCATTCGTCAAACAAAATGTATCAAGCACAAAAATGTACTCACGAAAATGATAATGGCGTTGTAACAAGTACAGACTTTCCGATGGTTGCATCAGAGAAAAAAAAGAATATCAAAGTGCATGTAATTATCAATCATGTCTGCAGCAGCGTGGCGCAGCGGAAGTGTGCTGGGCCCATAACCCAGAGGTCCCTGGATCGAAACCAGGCGCTGCTATAAGTTTTGAAAATCGAATTTTTTCTAAACTGTCGGTATTTCAGGTTTCAACACAATTGCATTAGCATGTAGTAACATATCCGCAACAAATAAAAATAATCTTAATAACAGTTTCACCTGTTTTTACATGAACACGTGTAGAATTATTAGTATTATCTGGAAAGTGACAATATTTTCGTAAATCCCAATAATACACAGTGAGATGTGGTGCAGAAATTGAAAAAATTAAAGGGAAATACGAGAATGTAGTTGTCTCTGTGGCGCAATAGGTTAGCGCGTTCGGCTGTTAACCGAAAGGTTGGTGGTTCGAGCCCACCCAGGGACGTTCTAAAGAGTTTTACTACTTTGATAAGTTTGTTGACTACTTATCAAAAATAAATTACAGTAATGGGCCACGTAAGTCAAATGAATGGCACTCACAATATATCATTTACCTGTGGATAGTTCTAACACGCGGCGCTATTGGTCGTTCCCTTTTAACGTAATATTTGGAATGTCGCCCTTTTATCGCGCTCCGATCCTTGGCTGAATGCCACTCAAGAATGCAGAATATCATTACCCCTATGAAACAATGGGTCGTGGAATTGAGTGACATAACTCTGTTCACATTTGGCTTGCAAGTACAGTTATTCGCATCTCATAGCCTTGCTGTTTCAACCGACGACATCGACCTTTGGGCTCGTGACATTCAAAGGAACCTGAACGGTGTCTTGGCCGTTTACAGTCGCGATGTCTACCACGACAACCCGAAGAAAAGACAAACTATCGTACTATTCGTCAAACAAAATGTACCAAGCACTAGTACTCACGAATATGATGATTGCGTTGCAACAAGTACAAGTTAGTGTTGTTTTTCACTCGGCATTTACTGCAGTGCACTGCATGCATTTATCCATTGCGTTGTAGCGATCTTGTGCGGTTCGAACGTTCCCATGTGGCAAAATCTCTAGTGCGAATGATTGCGACAGTTTATATTAGTGTTCTTGTATCCGAATTTCATGACTAGAATTGAAAATCAAACATCATACTGCAATATGTAAAAAAATGAGGGCTCGTCCAGGAGTTGGAACCCGGAACCACTGCCACAGTAAGTGAGTATCATGCCCCTAGACCAACGAGTCAGACAAACATGCTGTCTACATATAAAATTGGTGACGATAATTATTTGATCTCGGTATTTTGAAATTGAGGATTGCGAAATTGCTGTTTTTATGCAATCGAATCTGGGGCAGCGAGTATTCTTTGTTTGGCAAAATATGGGCTCATCCGGGATTTGAACCCGGGACCTCTCGCACCCAAAGCGAGAATCATACCCCTAGACCAACGAGCCAGATATAAATGGTACATAAGTATATGGAATCTTCGACGATAATTCTTCAATCGCTGATTTAAAAATGGATTGACAGATTGTCGTACTTATGCAAGTCGAATCTGGCGCAGCGATTATTCTTTGTTCAATAGAATATTAGCTCATCCGGGATTTGAACCAGAGACCTCCTGTACCCTAAAGGTAGCGTTTACTAATCTACATAGAGGTAAATGACCAAGTGCGGAGTTACAGTAATAAACACACGTTTGGGACAATGGGTCACATAACAAGAAGTGGTATAATACCGTTTATCAGCTTTTCTAGTTTTCATTTTTTCATGATGTTAATTTAAAAAAAAGATCATTAACAAATTCGGTCATTGTACCATTCGTCAAACAAAATGTATCAAGCACAAAAATGTACTCACGAAAATGATAATGGCGTTGTAACAAGTACAGACTTTCCGATGGTTGCATCAGAGAAAAAAAAGAATATCAAAGTGCATGTAATTATCAATCATGTCTGCAGCAGCGTGGCGCAGCGGAAGTGTGCTGGGCCCATAACCCAGAGGTCCCTGGATCGAAACCAGGCGCTGCTATAAGTTTTAAAAATCGATTTTTTTCTAAACTGTCGGTATTTCAGGTTTCAACACAATTGCATTAGCATGTAGTAACATATCCGCAACAAATAAAAATAATCTTAATAACAGTTTCACCTGTTTTTACATGAACACGTGTAGAATTATTAGTATTATCTGGAAAGTGACAATATTTTCGTAAATCCCAATAATACACAGTGAGATGTGGTGCAGAAGTTGAAAAAAATTAAAGGGAAATACGAGAATGTAGTTGTCTCTGTGGCGCAATAGGTTAGCGCGTTCGGCTGTTAACCGAAAGGTTGGTGGTTCGAGCCCACCCAGGGACGTTCTAAAGAGTTTTACTACTTTGATAAGTTTGTTGACTACTTATCAAAAATAAATTACAGTAATGGGCCACGTAAGTCAAATGAATGGCACTCACAATATATCATTTACCTGTGGATAGTTCTAACACGCGGCGCTATTGGTCGTTCCGTTTTAACGTAATATTTGGAATGTCGCCCTTTTATCGCGCTCCGATCCTTGGCTGAATGCCACTCAAGAATGCAGAATATCATTACCCCTATGAAACAATGGGTCGTGGAATTGAGTGACATAACTCTGTTCACATTTGGCTTGCAAGTACAGTTATTCGCATCTCATAGCCTTGCTGTTTCAACCGACGACATCGACCTTTGGGCTCGTGACATTCAAAGGAACCTGAACGGTGTCTTGGCCGTTTACAGTCGCGATGTCTACCACGACAACCCGAAGAAAAGACAAACTATCGTACTATTCGTCAAACAAAATGTACCAAGCACTAGTACTCACGAATATGATGATTGCGTTGCAACAAGTACAAGTTAGTGCTGTTTTTCACTCGGCATTTACTGCAGTGCACTGCATGCATTTATCCATTGCGTTGTAGCGATCTTGTGCGGTTCGAACGTTCCCATGTGGCAAAATCTCTAGTGCGAATGATTGCGACAGTTTATATTAGTGTTCTTGTATCCGAATTTCATGACTAGAATTGAAAATCAAACATCATACTGCAATATGTAAAATAATGAGGGCTCGTCCAGGAGTTGGAACCCGGAACCACTGCCACAGTAAGTGAGTATCATGCCCCTAGACCAACGAGTCAGACAAACATGCTGTCTACATATAAAATTGGTGACGATAATTATTTGATCTCGGTATTTTTAAATTGAGGATTGCGAAATTGCTGTTTTTATGCAATCGAATCTGGAGCAGCGATTATTCTTTGTTTGGCAAAATATGGGCTCGTCCGGGATTTGAACCCGGGACCTCTCGCACCCAAAGCGAGAATCATACCCCTAGACCAACGAGCCAGATATAAATGGTACATAAGTATATGGAATCTTCGACGATAATTCTTCAATCGCTGATTTAAAAATGGATTGACAGATTGTCGTACTTATGCAAGTCGAATCTGGCGCAGCGATTATTCTTTGTTCAATAGAATATTAGCTCATCCGGGATTTGAACCAGAGACCTCCTGTACCCTAAAGGTAGCGTTTACTAATCTACATAGAGGTAAATGACCAAGTGCGGAGTTACAGTAATAAACACACGTTTGGGACAATTGGTCACATAACAAGAAGTGGTATAATACCGTTTATCAGCTTTTCTAGTTTTCATTTTTTCATGATGTTAATTTAAAAAAAAGATCATTAACAAATTCGGTCATTGTACCATTCGTCAAACAAAATGTATCAAGCACAAAAATGTACTCACGAAAATGATAATGGCGTTGTAACAAGTACAGACTTTCCGATGGTTGCATCAGAGAAAAAAAAGAATATCAAAGTGCATGTAATTATCAATCATGTCTGCAGCAGCGTGGCGCAGCGGAAGTGTGCTGGGCCCATAACCCAGAGGTCCCTGGATCGAAACCAGACGCTGCTATAAGTTTTAAAAATCGATTTTTTTCTAAACTGTCGGTATTTCAGGTTTCAACACAATTGCATTAGCATGTAGTAACATATCCGCAACAAATAAAAATAATCTTAATAACAGTTTCACCTGTTTTTACATGAACACGTGTAGAATTATTAGTATTATCTGGAAAGTGACAATATTTTCGTAAATCCCAATAATACACAGTGAGATGTGGTGCAGAAGTTGAAAAAAATTAAAGGGAAATACGAGAATGTAGTTGTCTCTGTGGCGCAATAGGTTAGCGCGTTCTGCTGTTAACCGAAAGGTTGGTGGTTCGAGCCCACCCAGGGACGTTCTAAAGAGTTTTACTACTTTGATAAGTTTGTTGACTACTTATCAAAAATAAATTACAGTAATGGGCCACGTAAGTCAAATGAATGGCACTCACAATATATCATTTACCTGTGGATAGTTCTAACACGCGGCGCTATTGGTCGTTCCCTTTTAACGTAATATTTGGAATGTCGCCCTTTTATCGCGCTCCGATCCTTGGCTGAATGCCACTCAAGAATGCAGAATATCATTACCCCTATGAAACAATGGGTCGTGGAATTGAGTGACATAACTCTGTTCACATTTGGCTTGCAAGTACAGTTATTCGCATCTCATAGCCTTGCTGTTTCAACCGACGACATCGACCTTTGGGCTCGTGACATTCAAAGGAACCTGAACGGTGTCTTGGCCGTTTACAGTCGCGATGTCTACCACGACAACCCGAAGAAAAGACAAACTATCGTACTATTCGTCAAACAAAATGTACCAAGCACTAGTACTCACGAATATGATGATTGCGTTGCAACAAGTACAAGTTAGTGTTGTTTTTCACTCGGCATTTACTGCAGTGCACTGCATGCATTTATCCATTGCATTGTAGCGATCTTGTGCGGTTCGAACGTTCCCATGTGGCAAAATCTCTAGTGCGAATGATTGCGACAGTTTATATTAGTGTTCTTGTATCCGAATTTCATGACTAGAATTGAAAATCAAACATCATACTGCAATATGTAAAATAATGAGGGCTCGTCCAGGAGTTGGAACCCGGAACCACTGCCACAGTAAGTGAGTATCATGCCCCTAGACCAACGAGTCAGACAAACATGCTGTCTACATATAAAATTGGTGACGATAATTATTTGATCTCGGTATTTTTAAATTGAGGATTGCGAAATTGCTGTTTTTATGCAATCGAATCTGGAGCAGCGATTATTCTTTGTTTGGCAAAATATGGGCTCGTCCGGGATTTGAACCCGGGACCTCTCGCACCCAAAGCGAGAATCATACCCCTAGACCAACGAGCCAGATATAAATGGTACATAAGTATATGGAATCTTCGACGATAATTCTTCAATCGCTGATTTAAAAATGGATTGACAGATTGTCGTACTTATGCAAGTCGAATCTGGCGCAGCGATTATTCTTTGTTCAATAGAATATTAGCTCATCCGGGATTTGAACCAGAGACCTCCTGTACCCTAAAGGTAGCGTTTACTAATCTACATAGAGGTAAATGACCAAGTGCGGAGTTACAGTAATAAACACACGTTTGGGACAATTGGTCACATAACAAGAAGTGGTATAATACCGTTTATCAGCTTTTCTAGTTTTCATTTTTTCATGATGTTAATTTAAAAAAAAGATCATTAACAAATTCGGTCATTGTACCATTCGTCAAACAAAATGTATCAAGCACAAAAATGTACTCACGAAAATGATAATGGCGTTGTAACAAGTACAGACTTTCCGATGGTTGCATCAGAGAAAAAAAAGAATATCAAAGTGCATGTAATTATCAATCATGTCTGCAGCAGCGTGGCACAGCGGAAGTGTGCTGGGCCCATAACCCAGAGGTCCCTGGATCGAAACCAGACGCTGCTATAAGTTTTAAAAATCGATTTTTTTCTAAACTGTCGGTATTTCAGGTTTCAACACAATTGCATTAGCATGTAGTAACATATCCGCAACAAATAAAAATAATCTTAATAACAGTTTCACCTGTTTTTACATGAACACGTGTAGAATTATTAGTATTATCTGGAAAGTGACAATATTTTCGTAAATCCCAATAATACACAGTGAGATGTGGTGCAGAAGTTGAAAAAAATTAAAGGGAAATACGAGAATGTAGTTGTCTCTGTGGCGCAATAGGTTAGCGCGTTCTGCTGTTAACCGAAAGGTTGGTGGTTCGAGCCCACCCAGGGACGTTCTAAAGAGTTTTACTACTTTGATAAGTTTGTTGACTACTTATCAAAAATAAATTACAGTAATGGGCCACGTAAGTCAAATGAATGGCACTCACAATATATCATTTACCTGTGGATAGTTCTAACACGCGGCGCTATTGGTCGTTCCCTTTTAACGTAATATTTGGAATGTCGCCCTTTTATCGCGCTCCGATCCTTGGCTGAATGCCACTCAAGAATGCAGAATATCATTACCCCTATGAAACAATGGGTCGTGGAATTGAGTGACATAACTCTGTTCACATTTGGCTTGCAAGTACAGTTATTCGCATCTCATAGCCTTGCTGTTTCAACCGACGACATCGACCTTTGGGCTCGTGACATTCAAAGGAACCTGAACGGTGTCTTGGCCGTTTACAGTCGCGATGTCTACCACGACAACCCGAAGAAAAGACAAACTATCGTACTATTCGTCAAACAAAATGTACCAAGCACTAGTACTCACGAATATGATGATTGCGTTGCAACAAGTACAAGTTAGTGTTGTTTTTCACTCGGCATTTACTGCAGTGCACTGCATGCATTTATCCATTGCATTGTAGCGATCTTGTGCGGTTCGAACGTTCCCATGTGGCAAAATCTCTAGTGCGAATGATTGCGACAGTTTATATTAGTGTTCTTGTATCCGAATTTCATGACTAGAATTGAAAATCAAACATCATACTGCAATATGTAAAATAATGAGGGCTCGTCCAGGAGTTGGAACCCGGAACCACTGCCACAGTAAGTGAGTATCATGCCCCTAGACCAACGAGTCAGACAAACATGCTGTCTACATATAAAATTGGTGACGATAATTATTTGATCTCGGTATTTTGAAATTGAGGATTGCGAAATTGCTGTTTTTGTGCAATCGAATCTGGGGCAGCGATTATTCTTTGTTTGGCAAAATATGGGCTCGTCCGGGATTTGAACCCGGGACCTCTCACACCCAAAGCGAGAATCATACCCCTAGACCAACGCGCCAGATATAAATGGTACATAAGTATATGGAATCTTCGACGATAATTCTTCAATCGCTGATTTAAAAATGGATTGACAGATTGTCGTACTTATGCAAGCCGAATCTGGCACAGCGATTATTCTTTGTTCAATAGAATATTAGCTCATCCGGGATTTGAACCAGAGACCTCCTGTACCCTAAAGGTAGCGTTTACTAATCTACATAGAGGTAAATGACCAAGTGCGGAGTTACAGTAATAAACACACGTTTGGGACAATGGGTCACATAACAAGAAGTGGTATAATACCGTTTATCAGCTTTTCTAGTTTTCATTTTTTCATGATGTTAATTTAAAAAAAAGATCATTAACAAATTCGGTCATTGTACCATTCGTCAAACAAAATGTATCAAGCACAAAAATGTACTCACGAAAATGATAATGGCGTTGTAACAAGTACAGACTTTCCGATGGTTGCATCAGAGAAAAAAAAGAATATCAAAGTGCATGTAATTATCAATCATGTCTGCAGCAGCGTGGCGCAGCGAAGTGTGCTGGGCCCATAACCCAGAGGTCCCTGGATCGAAACCAGGCGCTGCTATAAGTTTTAAAAATCGATTTTTTTCTAAACTGTCGGTATTTCAGGTTTCAACACAATTGCATTAGCATGTAGTAACATATCCGCAACAAATAAAAATAATCTTAATAACAGTTTCACCTGTTTTTACATGAACACGTGTAGAATTATTAGTATTATCTGGAAAGTGACAATATTTTCGTAAATCCCAATAATACACAGTGAGATGTGGTGCAGAAGTTGAAAAAAATTAAAGGGAAATACGAGAATGTAGTTGTCTCTGTGGCGCAATAGGTTAGCGCGTTCTGCTGTTAACCGAAAGGTTGGTGGTTCGAGCCCACCCAGGGACGTTCTGAAGAGTTTTACTACTTTGATAAGTTTGTTGACTACTTATCAAAAATAAATTACAGTAATGGGCCACGTAAGTCAAATGAATGGCACTCACAATATATCATTTACCTGTGGATAGTTCTAACACGCGGCGCTATTGGTCGTTCCCTTTTAACGTAATATTTGGAATGTCGCCCTTTTATCGCGCTCCGATCCTTGGCTGAATGCCACTCAAGAATGCAGAATATCATTACCCCTATGAAACAATGGGTCGTGGAATTGAGTGACATAACTCTGTTCACATTTGGCTTGCAAGTACAGTTATTCGCATCTCATAGCCTTGCTGTTTCAACCGACGACATCGACCTTTGGGCTCGTGACATTCAAAGGAACCTGAACGGTGTCTTGGCCGTTTACAGTCGCGATGTCTACCACGACAACCCGAAGAAAAGACAAACTATCGTACTATTCGTCAAACAAAATGTACCAAGCACTAGTACTCACGAATATGATGATTGCGTTGCAACAAGTACAAGTTAGTGTTGTTTTTCACTCGGCATTTACTGCAGTGCACTGCATGCATTTATCCATTGCATTGTAGCGATCTTGTGCGGTTCGAACGTTCCCATGTGGCAAAATCTCTAGTGCGAATGATTGCGACAGTTTATATTAGTGTTCTTGTATCCGAATTTCATGACTAGAATTGAAAGTCAAACATCATACTGCAATATGTAAAATAATGAGGGCTCGTCCAGGAGTTGGAACCCGGAACCACTGCCACAGTAAGTGAGTATCATGCCCCTAGACCAACGAGTCAGACAAACATGCTGTCTACATATAAAATTGGTGACGATAATTATTTGATCTCGGTATTTTGAAATTGAGGATTGCGAAATTGCTGTTTTTGTGCAATCGAATCTGGGGCAGCGATTATTCTTTGTTTGGCAAAATATGGGCTCGTCCGGGATTTGAACCCGGGACCTCTCGCACCCAAAGCGAGAATCATACCCCTAGACCAACGAGCCAGATATAAATGGTACATAAGTATATGGAATCTTCGACGATAATTCTTCAATCGCTGATTTAAAAATGGATTGACAGATTGTCGTACTTATGCAAGCCGAATCTGGCACAGCGATTATTCTTTGTTCAATAGAATATTAGCTCATCCGGGATTTGAACCAGAGACCTCCTGTACCCTAAAGGTAGCGTTTACTAATCTACATAGAGGTAAATGACCAAGTGCGGAGTTACAGTAATAAACACACGTTTGGGACAATGGGTCACATAACAAGAAGTGGTATAATACCGTTTATCAGCTTTTCTAGTTTTCATTTTTTCATGATGTTAATTTAAAAAAAAGATCATTAACAAATTCGGTCATTGTACCATTCGTCAAACAAAATGTATCAAGCACAAAAATGTACTCACGAAAATGATAATGGCGTTGTAACAAGTACAGACTTTCCGATGGTTGCATCAGAGAAAAAAAAGAATATCAAAGTGCATGTAATTATCAATCATGTCTGCAGCAGCGTGGCGCAGCGGAAGCGTGCTGGGCCCATAACCCAGAGGTCCCTGGATCGAAACCAGGCGCTGCTATAAGTTTTAAAAATCGAATTTTTTCTAAACTGTCGGTATTTCAGGTTTCAACACAATTGCATTAGCATGTAGTAACATATCCGCAACAAATAACAATAATCTTAATAACAGTTTCACCTGTTTTTACATGAACACGTGTAGAATTATTAGTATTATCTGGAAAGTGACAATATTTTCGTAAATCCCAATAATACACAGTGAGATGTGGTGCAGAAGTTGAAAAAAATTAAAGGGAAATACGAGAATATAGTTGTCTCTGTGGCGCAATAGGTTAGCGCGTTCGGCTGTTAACCGAAAGGTTGGTGGTTCGAGCCCACCCAGGGACGTTCTAAAGAGTTTTACTACTTTGATAAGTTTGTTGACTACTTATCAAAAATAAATTACAGTAATGGGTCACGTAAGTCAAATGAATGGCACTCACAATATATCATTTACCTGTGGATAGTTCTAACACGCGGAGCTATTGGTCGTTCCGTTTTAACGTAATATTTGGAATGTCGCCCTTTTATCGCGCTCCGATCCTTGGCTGAATGCCGCTCAAGAATGCAGAATATCATTACCCCAATGAAACAATGGGTCGTGGAATTGAGTGACATAACTCTGTTCACATTTGGCTTGCAAGTACAGTTATTCGCATCTCATAGCCTTGCTGTTTCAACCGACCACATCGACCTTTGGGCTCGTGACATTGAAAGGAACCTGAACGGTGTCTTGGCCATTTACAGTCGCGATGTCTACCACGACAACCCGAAGAAAAGACAAACTATCGTACTATTCGTCAAACAAAATGTACCAAGCACTAGTACTCACGAATATGATGATTGCGTTGCAACAAGTACAAGTTATTGTTGTTTTTCACTCGGCATTTACTGCAGTGCACTGCATGCATTTATCCATTGCGTTGTAGCGATCTTGTGCGGTTCGAACGTTCCCATGTGGCAAAATCTCTAGTGCGAATGATTGCGACAGTTTATATTAGTGTTCTTGTATCCGAATTTCATGACTAGAATTGAAAATCAAACATCATACTGCAATATGTAAAAAAATGAGGGCTCGTCCAGGAGTTGGAACCCGGAACCACTGCCACAGTAAGTGAGTATCATGCCCCTAGACCAACGAGTCAGACAAACATGCTGTCTACATATAAAATTGGTGACGATAATTATTTGATCTCGATATTTTGAAATTGAGGATTGCGAAATTGCTGTTTTTATGAAATCGAATCTGGGGCAGTGATTATTCTTTGTTTGGCAAAATATGGGCTCGTCCGGGATTTGAACCCGGGACCTCTCGCACCCAAAGCGAGAATCATACCCCTAGACCAACGAGCCAGATATAAATGGTACATAAGTATATGGAATCTTCGACGATAATTCTTCAATCGCTGATTTAAAAATGGATTGACAGATTGTCGTACTTATGCAAGCCGAATCTGGCGCAGCGATTATTCTTTGTTCAATAGAATATTAGCTCATCCGGGATTTGAACCAGAGACCTCCTGTACCCTAAAGGTAGCATTTACTAATCTACATAGAGGTAAATGACCAAGTGCGGAGTTACAGTAATAAACACACGTTTGGGACAATGGGTCACATAACAAGAAGTGGTATAATACCGTTTATCAGTTTTTCTAGTTTTCATTTTTTCATGATGTTAATTTAAAAAAAAGATCATTAACAAATTCGGTCATTGTACCATTCGTCAAACAAAATGTATCAAGCACAAAAATGTACTCACGAAAATGATAATGGCGTTGTAACAAGTACAGACTTTCCGATGGTTGCATCAGAGAAAAAAAAAGAATATCAAAGTGCATGTAATTACCAATCATGTCTGCAGCAGCGTGGCGCAGCGGAAGCGTGCTGGGCCCATAACCCAGAGGTCCCTGGATCGAAACCAGGCGCTGCTATAAGTTTTAAAAATCGAATTTTTTCTAGACTGTCGGTATTTCAGGTTTCAACACAATTGCATTAGCATGTAGTAACATATCCGCAACAAATAAAAATAATCTTAATAACAGTTTCACCTGTTTTTACATGAACACGTGTAGAATTATTAGTATTATCTGGAAAGTGACAATATTTTCGTAAATCCCAATAATACACAGTGAGATGTGGTGCAGAAGTTGAAAAAAATTAAAGGGAAATACGAGAATGTAGTTGTCTCTGTGGCGCAATAGGTTAGCGCGTTCGGCTGTTAACCGAAAGGTTGGTGGTTCGAGCCCACCCAGGGACGTTCTAAAGAGTTTTACTACTTTGATAAGTTTGTTGACTACTTACCAAAAATAAATTACAGTAATGGGCCACGTAAGTCAAATGAATGGCATTCACAATATATCATTTACCTGTGGATAGTTCTAACACGCGGCGCTATTGGTCGTTCCGTTTTAACGTAATATTTGGAATGTCGCCCTTTTATCGCGCTCCGATCCTTGGCTGAATGCCACTCAAGAATGCAGAATATCATTACCCCAATGAAACAATGGGTCGTGGAATTGAGTGACATAACTCTGTTCACATTTGGCTTGCAAGTACACTTATTCGCATCTCATAGCCTTGCTGTTTCAACCGACGACATCGACCTTTGGGCTCGTGACATTCAAAGGAACCTGAACGGTGTCTTGGCCGTTTACAGTCGCGATGTCTACCACGACAACCCGAAGAAAAGACAAACTATCGTACTATTCGTCAAACAAAATGTACCAAGCACTAGTACTCACGAATATGATGATTGCGTTGCAACAAGTACAAGTTATTGTTGTTTTTCACTCGGCATTTACTGCAGTGCACTGCATGCATTTATCCATTGCGTTGTAGCGATCTTGTGCGGTTCGAACGTTCCCATGTGGCAAAATCTCTAGTGCGAAAGATTGCGACAGTTTATATTAGTGTTCTTGTATCCGAATTTCATGACTAGAATTGAAAATCAAACATCATACTGCAATATGTAAAAAAATGAGGGCTCGTCCAGGAGTTGGAACCCGGAACCACTGCCACAGTAAGTGAGTATCATGCCCCTAGACCAACGAGTCAGACAAACATGCTGTCTACATATAAAATTGGTGACGATAATTATTTGATCTCGGTATTTTGAAATTGAGGATTGCGAAATTGCTGTTTTTATGAAATCGAATCTGGGGCAGTGATTATTCTTTGTTTGGCAAAATATGGGCTCGTCCGGGATTTGAACCCGTGACCTCTCGCACCCAAAGCGAGAATCATACCCCTAGACCAACGAGCCAGATATAAATGGTACATAAGTATATGGAATCTTCGACGATAATTCTTCAATCGCTGATTTAAAAATGGATTGACAGATTGTCGTACTTATGCAAGCCGAATCTGGCGCAGCGATTATTCTTTGTTCAATAGAATATTAGCTCATCCGGGATTTGAACCAGAGACCTCCTGTACCCTAAAGGTAGCGTTTACTAATCTACATAGAGGTAAATGACCAAGTGCGGAGTTACAGTAATAAACACACGTTTGGGACAATGGGTCACATAACAAGAAGTGGTATAATACCGTTTATCAGCTTTTCTAGTTTTCATTTTTTCATGATGTTAATTTAAAAAAAAGATCATTAACAAATTCGGTCATTGTACCATTCGTCAAACAAAATGTATCAAGCACAAAAATGTACTCACGAAAATGATAATGGCGTTGTAACAAGTACAGACTTTCCGATGGTTGCATCAGAGAAAAAAAAAGAATATCAAAGTGCATGTAATTACCAATCATGTCTGCAGCAGCGTGGCGCAGCGGAAGCGTGCTGGGCCCATAACCCAGAGGTCCCTGGATCGAAACCAGGCGCTGCTATAAGTTTTAAAAATGGAATTTTTTCTAAACTGTCGGTATTTCAGGTTTCAACACAATTGCATTAGCATGTAGTAACATATCCGCAACAAATAAAAATAATCTTAATAACAGTTTCACCTGTTTTTACATGAACACGTGTAGAATTATTAGTATTATCTGGAAAGTGACAATATTTTCGTAAATCCCAATAATACACAGTGAGATGTGGTGCAGAAGTTGAAAAAAATTAAAGGGAAATACGAGAATGTAGTTGTCTCTGTGGCGCAATAGGTTAGCGCGTTCGGCTGTTAACCGAAAGGTTGGTGGTTCGAGCCCACCCAGGGACGTTCTAAAGAGTTTCACTACTTTGATAAGTTTGTTGACTACTTATCAAAAATAAATTACAGTAATGGGCCACGTAAGTCAAATGAATCGCACTCACAATATATCATTTACCTGTGGATAGTTCTAACACGCGGCGCTATTGGTCGTTCCGTTTTAACGTAATATTTGGAATGTCGCCCTTTTATCGCGCTCCGATCCTTGGCTGAATGCCACTCAAGAATGCAGAATATCATTACCCCAATGAAACAATGGGTCGTGGAATTGAGTGACATAACTCTGTTCACATTTGGCTTGCAAGTACAGTTATTCGCATCTCATAGCCTTGCTGTTTCAACCGACGACATCGACCTTTGGGCTCGTGACATTGAAAGGAACCTGAACGGTGTCTTGGCCGTTTACAGTCGCGATGTCTACCACGACAACCCGAAGAAAAGACAAACTATCGTACTATTCGTCAAACAAAATGTACCAAGCACTAGTACTCACGAATATGATGATTGCGTTGCAACAAGTGCAAGTTAGTGTTGTTTTTCACTCGGCATTTACTGCAGTGCACTGCATGCATTTATCCATTGCGTTGTAGCAATCTTGTGCGGTTCGAACGTTCCCATGTGGCAAAATCTCTAGTGCGAAAGATTGCGACAGTTTATATTAGTGTTCTTGTATCCGAATTTCATGACTAGAATTGAAAATCAAACATCATACTGCAATATGTAAAATAATGAGGGCTCGTCCAGAAGTTGGAACCCGGAACCACTGCCACAGTAAGTGAGTATCATGCCCCTAGACCAACGAGTCAGACAAACATGCTGTCTACATATAAAATTGGTGACGATAATTATTTGATCTCGGTATTTTGAATTTGAGGATTGCGAAATTGCTGTTTTTGTGCAATCGAATCTGGGGCAGCGATTATTCTTTGTTTGGCAAAATATGGGCTCGTCCGGGATTTGAACCCGGAACCTCTCGCACCCAAAGCTAGAATCATACCCCTAGACCAACGAGCCAGATATAAATGGTACATAAGTATATGGAATCTTCGACGATAATTCTTCAATCGCTGATTTAAAAATGGATTGACAGATTGTCGTACTTATGCAAGCCGAATCTGGCGCAGCGATTATTCTTTGTTCAATAGAATATTAGCTCATCCGGGATTTGAACCAGAGACCTCCTGTACCCTAAAGGTAGCATTTACTAATCTACATAGAGGTAAATGACCAAGTGCGGAGTTACAGTAATAAACACACGTTTGGGACAATGGGTTACATAACAAGAAGTGGTATAATACCGTTTATCAGCTTTTCTAGTTTTCATTTTTTCATGATGTTAATTTAAAAAAAAGGTCATTAACAAATTCGGTCATTGTACCATTCGTCAAACAAAATGTATCAAGCACAAAAATGTACTCACGAAAATGATAATGGCGTTGTAACAAGTACAGACTTTCCGATGGTTGCATCAGAGAAAAAAAAGAATATCAAAGTGCATGTAATTACCAATCATGTCTGCAGCAGCGTGGCGCAGCGGAAGCGGGCTGGGCCCATAACCCAGAGGTCCCTGGATCGAAACCAGGCGCTGCTATAAATTTTAAAAATGGAATTTTTTCTAAACTGTCGGTATTTCAGGTTTCAACACAATTGCATTAGCATGTAGTAACATATCCGCAACAAATAAAAATAATCTTAATAACAGTTTCACCTGTTTTTACATGAACAGGTGTAGAATTATTAGTATTATCTGGAAAGTGACAATATTTTCGTAAATCCCAATAATACACAGTGAGATGTGGTGCAGAAGTTGAAAAAAATTAAAGGGAAATACGAGAATGTAGTTGTCTCTGTGGCGCAATAGGTTAGCGCGTTCGGCTGTTAACCGAAAGGTTGGTGGTTCGAGCCCACCCAGGGACGTTCTAAAGAGTTTCACTACTTTGATAAGTTTGTTGACTACTTATCAAAAATAAATTACAGTAATGGGCCACGTAAGTCAAATGAATCGCACTCACAATATATCATTTACCTGTGGATAGTTCTAACACGCGGCGCTATTGGTCGTTCCGTTTTAACGTAATATTTGGAATGTCGCCCTTTTATCGCGCTCCGATCCTTGGCTGAATGCCACTCAAGAATGCAGAATATCATTACCCCAATGAAACAATGGGTCGTGGAATTGAGTGACATAACTCTGTTCACATTTGGCTTGCAAGTACAGTTATTCGCATCTCATAGCCTTGCTGTTTCAACCGACGACATCGACCTTTGGGCTCGTGACATTGAAAGGAACCTGAACGGTGTCTTGGCCGTTTACAGTCGCGATGTCTACCACGACAACCCGAAGAAAAGACAAACTATCGTACTATTCGTCAAACAAAATGTACCAAGCACTAGTACTCACGAATATGATGATTGCGTTGCAACAAGTGCAAGTTAGTGTTGTTTTTCACTCGGCATTTACTGCAGTGCACTGCATGCATTTATCCATTGCGTTGTAGCAATCTTGTGCGGTTCGAACGTTCCCATGTGGCAAAATCTCTAGTTCGAAAGATTGCGACAGTTTATATTAGTGTTCTTGTATCCGAATTTCATGACTAGAATTGAAAATCAAACATCATACTGCAATATGTAAAATAATGAGGGCTCGTCCAGAAGTTGGAACCCGGAACCACTGCCACAGTAAGTGAGTATCATGCCCCTAGACCAACGAGTCAGACAAACATGCTGTCTACATATAAAATTGGTGACGATAATTATTTGATCTCGGTATTTTGAATTTGAGGATTGCGAAATTGCTGTTTTTGTGCAATCGAATCTGGGGCAGCGATAATTCTTTGTTTGGCAAAATATGGGCTCGTCCGGGATTTGAACCCGGGACCTCTCGCACCCAAAGCGAGAATCATACCCCTAGACCAACGAGCCAGATATAAATGGTACATAAGTATATGGAATCTTCGACGATAATTCTTCAATCGCTGATTTAAAAATGGATTGACAGATTGTCGTACTTATGCAAGCCGAATCTGGCGCAGCGATTATTCTTTGTTCAATAGAATATTAGCTCATCCGGGATTTGAACCAGAGACCTCCTGTACCCTAAAGGTAGCGTTTACTAATCTACATAGAGGTAAATGACCAAGTGCGGAGTTACAGTAATAAACACACGTTTGGGACAATGGGCTACATAACAAGAAGTGGTATAATACCGTTTATCAGCTTTTCTAGTTTTCATTTTTTCATGATGTTAATTTAAAAAAAAGGTCATTAACAAATTCGGTCATTGTACCATTCGTCAAACAAAATGTATCAAGCACAAAAATGTACTCACGAAAATGATAATGGCGTTGTAACAAGTACAGACTTTCCGATGGTTGCATCAGAGAAAAAAAAGAATATCAAAGTGCATGTAATTACCAATCATGTCTGCAGCAGCGTGGCGCAGCGGAAGCGTGCTGGGCCCATAACCCAGAGGTCCCTGGATCGAAACCAGGCGCTGCTATAAGTTTTAAAAATGGAATTTTTTCTAAACTGTCGGTATTTCAGGTTTCAACACAATTGCATTAGCATGTAGTAACATATCCGCAACAAATAAAAATAATCTTAATAACAGTTTCACCTGTTTTTACATGAACACGTGTAGAATTATTAGTATTATCTGGAAAGTGACAATATTTTCGTAAATCCCAATAATACACAGTGAGATGTGGTGCAGAAGTTGAAAAAAATTAAAGGGAAATACGAGAATGTAGTTGTCTCTGTGGCGCAATAGGTTAGCGCGTTCGGCTGTTAACCGAAAGGTTGGTGGTTCGAGCCCACCCAGGGACGTTCTAAAGAGTTTCACTACTTTGATAAGTTTGTTGACTACTTATCAAAAATAAATTACAGTAATGGGCCACGTAAGTCAAATGAATCGCACTCACAATATATCATTTACCTGTGGATAGTTCTAACACGCGGCGCTATTGGTCGTTCCGTTTTAACGTAATATTTGGAATGTCGCCCTTTTATCGCGCTCCGATCCTTGGCTGAATGCCACTCAAGAATGCAGAATATCATTACCCCAATGAAACAATGGGTCGTGGAATTGAGTGACATAACTCTGTTCACATTTGGCTTGCAAGTACAGTTATTCGCATCTCATAGCCTTGCTGTTTCAACCGACGACATCGACCTTTGGGCTCGTGACATTGAAAGGAACCTGAACGGTGTCTTGGCCGTTTACAGTCGCGATGTCTACCACGACAACCCGAAGAAAAGACAAACTATCGTACTATTCGTCAAACAAAATGTACCAAGCACTAGTACTCACGAATATGATGATTGCGTTGCAACAAGTGCAAGTTAGTGTTGTTTTTCACTCGGCATTTACTGCAGTGCACTGCATGCATTTATCCATTGCGTTGTAGCAATCTTGTGCGGTTCGAACGTTCCCATGTGGCAAAATCTCTAGTGCGAAAGATTGCGACAGTTTATATTAGTGTTCTTGTATCCGAATTTCATGACTAGAATTGAAAATCAAACATCATACTGCAATATGTAAAATAATGAGGGCTCGTCCAGAAGTTGGAACCCGGAACCACTGCCACAGTAAGTGAGTATCATGCCCCTAGACCAACGAGTCAGACAAACATGCTGTCTACATATAAAATTGGTGACGATAATTATTTGATCTCGGTATTTTGAATTTGAGGATTGCGAAATTGCTGTTTTTGTTCAATCGAATCTGGGGCAGCGATTATTCTTTGTTTGGCAAAATATGGGCTCATCCGGGATTTGAACCCGGGACCTCTCGCACCCAAAGCGAGAATCATACCCCTAGACCAACGAGCCAGATATAAATGGTACATAAGTATATGGAATCTTCGACGATAATTCTTCAATCGCTGATTTAAAAATGGATTGACAGATTGTCGTACTTATGCAAGCCGAATCTGGCGCAGCGATTATTCTTTGTTCAATAGAATATTAGCTCATCCGGGATTTGAACCAGAGACCTCCTGTACCCTAAAGGTAGCGTTTACTAATCTACATAGAGGTAAATGACCAAGTGCGGAGTTACAGTAATAAACACACGTTTGGGACAATGGGCTACATAACAAGAAGTGGTATAATACCGTTTATCAGCTTTTCTAGTTTTCATTTTTTCATGATGTTAATTTAAAAAAAGGTCATTAACAAATTCGGTCATTGTACCATTCGTCAAACAAAATGTATCAAGCACAAAAATGTACTCACGAAAATGATAATGGCGTTGTAACAAGTACAGACTTTCCGATGGTTGCATCAGAGAAAAAAAAGAATATCAAAGTGCATGTAATTACCAATCATGTCTGCAGCAGCGTGGCGCAGCGGAAGCGTGCTGGGCCCATAACCCAGAGGTCCCTGGATCGAAACCAGGCGCTGCAATAAGTTTTAAAAATGGAATTTTTTCTAAACTGTCGGTATTTCAGGTTTCAACACAATTGCATTAGCATGTAGTAACATATCCGCAACAAATAAAAATAATCTTAATAACAGTTTCACCTGTTTTTACATGAACACGTGTAGAATTATTAGTATTATCTGGAAAGTGACAATATTTTCGTAAATCCCAATAATACACAGTGAGATGTGGTGCAGAAGTTGAAAAAAATTAAAGGGAAATACGAGAATGTAGTTGTCTCTGTGGCGCAATAGGTTAGCGCGTTCGGCTGTTAACCGAAAGGTTGGTGGTTCGAGCCCACCCAGGGACGTTCTAAAGAGTTTCACTACTTTGATAAGTTTGTTGACTACTTATCAAAAATAAATTACAGTAATGGGCCACGTAAGTCAAATGAATCGCACTCACAATATATCATTTACCTGTGGATAGTTCTAACACGCGGCGCTATTGGTCGTTCCGTTTTAACGTAATATTTGGAATGTCGCCCTTTTATCGCGCTCCGATCCTTGGCTGAATGCCACTCAAGAATGCAGAATATCATTACCCCAATGAAACAATGGGTCGTGGAATTGAGTGACATAACTCTGTTCACATTTGGCTTGCAAGTACAGTTATTCGCATCTCATAGCCTTGCTGTTTCAACCGACGACATCGACCTTTGGGCTCGTGACATTGAAAGGAACCTGAACGGTGTCTTGGCCGTTTACAGTCGCGATGTCTACCACGACAACCCGAAGAAAAGACAAACTATCGTACTATTCGTCAAACAAAATGTACCAAGCACTAGTACTCACGAATATGATGATTGCGTTGCAACAAGTGCAAGTTAGTGTTGTTTTTCACTCGGCATTTACTGCAGTGCACTGCATGCATTTATCCATTGCGTTGTAGCAATCTTGTGCGGTTCGAACGTTCCCATGTGGCAAAATCTCTAGTGCGAAAGATTGCGACAGTTTATATTAGTGTTCTTGTATCCGAATTTCATGACTAGAATTGAAAATCAAACATCATACTGCAATATGTAAAATAATGAGGGCTCGTCCAGAAGTTGGAACCCGGAACCACTGCCACAGTAAGTGAGTATCATGCCCCTAGACCAACGAGTCAGACAAACATGCTGTCTACATATAAAATTGGTGACGATAATTATTTGATCTCGGTATTTTGAATTTGAGGATTGCGAAATTGCTGTTTTTGTGCAATCGAATCTGGGGCAGCGATTATTCTTTGTTTGGCAAAATATGGGCTCATCCGGGATTTGAACCCGGGACCTCTCGCACCCAAAGCGAGAATCATACCCCTAGACCAACGAGCCAGATATAAATGGTACATAAGTATATGGAATCTTCGACGATAATTCTTCAATCGCTGATTTAAAAATGGATTGACAGATTGTCGTACTTATGCAAGCCGAATCTGGCGCAGCGATTATTCTTTGTTCAATAGAATATTAGCTCATCCGGGATTTGAACCAGAGACCTCCTGTACCCTAAAGGTAGCGTTTACTAATCTACATAGAGGTAAATGACCAAGTGCGGAGTTACAGTAATAAACACACGTTTGGGACAATTGGCTACATAACAAGAAGTGGTATAATACCGTTTATCAGCTTTTCTAGTTTTCATTTTTTCATGATGTTAATTTAAAAAAAGGTCATTAACAAATTCGGTCATTGTACCATTCGTCAAACAAAATGTATCAAGCACAAAAATGTACTCACGAAAATGATAATGGCATTGTAACAAGTACAGACTTTCCGATGGTTGCATCAGAGAAAAAAAAGAATATCAAAGTGCATGTAATTACCAATCATGTCTGCAGCAGCGTGGCGCAGCGGAAGCGTGCTGGGCCCATAACCCAGAGGTCCCTGGATCGAAACCAGGCGCTGCAATAAGTTTTAAAAATGGAATTTTTTCTAAACTGTCGGTATTTCAGGTTTCAACACAATTGCATTAGCATGTAGTAACATATCCGCAACAAATAAAAATAATCTTAATAACAGTTTCACCTGTTTTTACATGAACACGTGTAGAATTATTAGTATTATCTGGAAAGTGACAATATTTTCGTAAATCCCAATAATACACAGTGAGATGTGGTGCAGAAGTTGAAAAAAATTAAAGGGAAATACAAGAATGTAGTTGTCTCTGTGGCGCAATAGGTTAGCGCGTTCGGCTGTTAACCGAAAGGTTGGTGGTTCGAGCCCACCCAGGGACGTTCTAAAGAGTTTCACTACTTTGATAAGTTTGTTGACTACTTATCAAAAATAAATTACAGTAATGGGCCACGTAAGTCAAATGAATCGCACTCACAATATATCATTTACCTGTGGATAGTTCTAACACGCGGCGCTATTGGTCGTTCCGTTTTAACGTAATATTTGGAATGTCGCCCTTTTATCGCGCTCCGATCCTTGGCTGAATGCCACTCAAGAATGCAGAATATCATTACCCCAATGAAACAATGGGTCGTGGAATTGAGTGACATAACTCTGTTCACATTTGGCTTGCAAGTACAGTTATTCGCATCTCATAGCCTTGCTGTTTCAACCGACGACATCGACCTTTGGGCTCGTGACATTGAAAGGAACCTGAACGGTGTCTTGGCCGTTTACAGTCGCGATGTCTACCACGACAACCCGAAGAAAAGACAAACTATCGTACTATTCGTCAAACAAAATGTACCAAGCACTAGTACTCACGAATATGATGATTGCGTTGCAACAAGTGCAAGTTAGTGTTGTTTTTCACTCGGCATTTACTGCAGTGCACTGCATGCATTTATCCATTGCGTTGTAGCAATCTTGTGCGGTTCGAACGTTCCCATGTGGCAAAATCTCTAGTGCGAAAGATTGCGACAGTTTATATTAGTGTTCTTGTATCCGAATTTCATGACTAGAATTGAAAATCAAACATCATACTGCAATATGTAAAATAATGAGGGCTCGTCCAGAAGTTGGAACCCGGAACCACTGCCACAGTAAGTGAGTATCATGCCCCTAGACCAACGAGTCAGACAAACATGCTGTCTACATATAAAATTGGTGACGATAATTATTTGATCTCGGTATTTTGAATTTGAGGATTGCGAAATTGCTGTTTTTGTGCAATCTAATCTGGGGCAGCGATTATTCTTTGTTTGGCAAAATATGGGCTCGTCCGGGATTTGAACCCGGGACCTCTCGCACCCAAAGCGAGAATCATACCCCTAGACCAACGAGCCAGATATAAATGGTACATAAGTATATGGAATCTTCGACGATAATTCTTCAATCGCTGATTTAAAAATGGATTGACAGATTGTCGTACTTATGCAAGCCGAATCTGGCGCAGCGATTATTCTTTGTTCAATAGAATATTAGCTCATCCGGGATTTGAACCAGAGACCTCCTGTACCCTAAAGGTAGCGTTTACTAATCTACATAGAGGTAAATGACCAAGTGCGGAGTTACAGTAATAAACACACGTTTGGGACAATGGGCTACATAACAAGAAGTGGTATAATACCGTTTATCAGCTTTTCTAGTTTTCATTTTTTCATGATGTTAATTTAAAAAAAGGTCATTAACAAATTCGGTCATTGTACCATTCGTCAAACAAAATGTATCAAGCACAAAAATGTACTCACGAAAATGATAATGGCGTTGTAACAAGTACAGACTTTCCGATGGTTGCATCAGAGAAAAAAAAGAATATCAAAGTGCATGTAATTACCAATCATGTCTGCAGCAGCGTGGCGCAGCGGAAGCGTGCTGGGCCCATAACCCAGAGGTCCCTGGATCGAAACCAGGCGCTGCTATAAGTTTTAAAAATGGAATTTTTTCTAAACTGTCGGTATTTCAGGTTTCAACACAATTGCATTAGCATGTAGTAACATATCCGCAACAAATAAAAATAATCTTAATAACAGTTTCACCTGTTTTTACATGAACACGTGTAGAATTATTAGTATTATCTGGAAAGTGACAATATTTTCGTAAATCCCAATAATACACAGTGAGATGTGGTGCAGAAGTTGAAAATAATTAAAGGGAAATACAAGAATGTAGTTGTCTCTGTGGCGCAATAGGTTAGCGCGTTCGGCTGTTAACCGAAAGGTTGGTGGTTCGAGCCCACCCAGGGACGTTCTAAAGAGTTTCACTACTTTGATAAGTTTGTTGACTACTTATCAAAAATAAATTACAGTAATGGGCCACGTAAGTCAAATGAATCGCACTCACAATATATCATTTACCTGTGGATAGTTCTAACACGCGGCGCTATTGGTCGTTCCGTTTTAACGTAATATTTGGAATGTCGCCCTTTTATCGCGCTCCGATCCTTGGCTGAATGCCACTCAAGAATGCAGAATATCATTACCCCAATGAAACAATGGGTCGTGGAATTGAGTGACATAACTCTGTTCACATTTGGCTTGCAAGTACAGTTATTCGCATCTCATAGCCTTGCTGTTTCAACCGACGACATCGACCTTTGGGCTCGTGACATTGAAAGGAACCTGAACGGTGTCTTGGCCGTTTACAGTCGCGATGTCTACCACGACAACCCGAAGAAAAGACAAACTATCGTACTATTCGTCAAACAAAATGTACCAAGCACTAGTACTCACGAATATGATGATTGCGTTGCAACAAGTGCAAGTTAGTGTTGTTTTTCACTCGGCATTTACTGCAGTGCACTGCATGCATTTATCCATTGCGTTGTAGCAATCTTGTGCGGTTCGAACGTTCCCATGTGGCAAAATCTCTAGTGCGAAAGATTGCGACAGTTTATATTAGTGTTCTTGTATCCGAATTTCATGACTAGAATTGAAAATCAAACATCATACTGCAATATGTAAAATAATGAGGGCTCGTCCAGAAGTTGGAACCCGGAACCACTGCCACAGTAAGTGAGTATCATGCCCCTAGACCAACGAGTCAGACAAACATGCTGTCTACATATAAAATTGGTGACGATAATTATTTGATCTCGGTATTTTGAATTTGAGGATTGCGAAATTGCTGTTTTTGTGCAATCGAATCTGGGGCAGCGATTATTCTTTGTTTGGCAAAATATGGGCTCGTCCGGGATTTGAACCCGGGACCTCTCGCACCCAAAGCGAGAATCATACCCCTAGACCAACGAGCCAGATATAAATGGTACATAAGTATATGGAATCTTCGACGATAATTCTTCAATCGCTGATTTAAAAATGGATTGACAGATTGTCGTACTTATGCAAGCCGAATCTGGCGCAGCGATTATTCTTTGTTCAATAGAATATTAGCTCATCCGGGATTTGAACCAGAGACCTCCTGTACCCTAAAGGTAGCGTTTACTAATCTACATAGAGGTAAATGACCAAGTGCGGAGTTACAGTAATAAACACACGTTTGGGACAATGGGTTACATAACAAGAAGTGGTATAATACCGTTTATCAGCTTTTCTAGTTTTCATTTTTTCATGATGTTAATTTAAAAAAAAGGTCATTAACAAATTCGGTCATTGTACCATTCGTCAAACAAAATGTATCAAGCACAAAAATGTACTCACGAAAATGATAATGGCGTTGTAACAAGTACAGACTTTCCGATGGTTGCATCAGAGAAAAAAAAGAATATCAAAGTGCATGTAATTACCAATCATGTCTGCAGCAGCGTGGCGCAGCGGAAGCGTGCTGGGCCCATAACCCAGAGGTCCCTGGATCGAAACCAGGCGCTGCTATAAGTTTTAAAAATGGAATTTTTTCTAAACTGTCGGTATTTCAGGTTTCAACACAATTGCATTAGCATGTAGTGACATATCCGCAACAAATAAAAATAATCTTAATAACAGTTTCACCTGTTTTTACATGAACACGTGTAGAATTATTAGTATTATCTGGAAAGTGACAATATTTTCGTAAATCCCAATAATACACAGTGAGATGTGGTGCAGAAGTTGAAAAAAATTAAAGGGAAATACGAGAATGTAGTTGTCTCTGTGGCGCAATAGGTTAGCGCGTTCGGCTGTTAACCGAAAGGTTGGTGGTTCGAGCCCACCCAGGGACGTTCTAAAGAGTTTCACTACTTTGATAAGTTTGTTGACTACTTATCAAAAATAAATTACAGTAATGGGCCACGTAAGTCAAATGAATGGCACTCACAATATATCATTTACCTGTGGATAGTTCTAACACGCGGCGCTATTGGTCGTTCCGTTTTAACGTAATATTTGGAATGTCGCCCTTTTATCGCGCTCCGATCCTTGGCTGAATGCCACTCAAGAATGCAGAATATCATTACCCCAATGAAACAATGGGTCGTGGAATTGAGTGACATAACTCTGTTCACATTTGGCTTGCAAGTACAGTTATTCGCATCTCATAGCCTTGCTGTTTCAACCGACAACATCGACCTTTGGGCTCGTGACATTGAAAGGAACCTGAACGGTGTCTTGGCCGTTTACAGT
This sequence comes from Saccoglossus kowalevskii, assembly GCF_978046115.1. Lineage (NCBI taxonomy): Eukaryota > Metazoa > Hemichordata > Enteropneusta > Harrimaniidae > Saccoglossus > Saccoglossus kowalevskii. The sequence continues at coordinate 37,317,259 of NC_140643.1, read as the reverse complement.
CGCGATGTCTACCACGACAACCCGAAGAAAAGACAAACTATCGTACTATTCGTCAAACAAAATGTACCAAGCACTAGTACTCACGAATATGATGATTGCGTTGCAACAAGTGCAAGTTAGTGTTGTTTTTCACTCGGCATTTACTGCAGTGCACTGCATGCATTTATCCATTGCGTTGTAGCAATCTTGTGCGGTTCGAACGTTCCCATGTGGCAAAATCTCTAATGCGAAAGATTGCGACAGTTTATATTAGTGTTCTTGTATCCGAATTTCATGACTAGAATTGAAAATCAAACATCATACTGCAATATGTAAAATAATGAGGGCTCGTCCAGAAGTTGGAACCCGGAACCACTGCCACAGTAAGTGAGTATCATGCCCCTAGACCAACGAGTCAGACAAACATGCTGTCTACATATAAAATTGGTGACGATAATTATTTGATCTCGGTATTTTGAATTTGAGGATTGCGAAATTGCTGTTTTTGTGCAATCGAATCTGGGGCAGCGATTATTCTTTGTTTGGCAAAATATGGGCTCGTCCGGGATTTGAACCCGGGACCTCTCGCACCCAAAGCGAGAATCATACCCCTAGACCAACGAGCCAGATATAAATGGTACATAAGTATATGGAATCTTCGATGATAATTCTTCAATCGCTGATTTAAAAATGGATTGACAGATTGTCGTACTTATGCAAGCCGAATCTGGCGCAGCGATTATTCTTTGTTCAATAGAATATTAGCTCATCCGGGATTTGAACCAGAGACCTCCTGTACCCTAAAGGTAGCGTTTACTAATCTACATAGAGGTAAATGACCAAGTGCGGAGTTACAGTAATAAACACACGTTTGGGACAATGGGCTACATAACAAGAAGTGGTATAATACCGTTTATCAGCTTTTCTAGTTTTCATTTTTTCATGATGTTAATTTAAAAAAAAGGTCATTAACAAATTCGGTCATTGTACCATTCGTCAAACAAAATGTATCAAGCACAAAAATGTACTCACGAAAATGATAATGGCGTTGTAACAAGTACAGACTTTCCGATGGTTGCATCAGAGAAAAAAAAGAATATCAAAGTGCATGTAATTACCAATCATGTCTGCAGCAGCGTGGCGCAGCGGAAGCGTGCTGGGCCCATAACCCAGAGGTCCCTGGATCGAAACCAGGCGCTGCTATAAGTTTTAAAAATGGAATTTTTTCTAAACTGTCGGTATTTCAGGTTTCAACACAATTGCATTAGCATGTAGTAACATATCCGCAACAAATAAAAATAATCTTAATAACAGTTTCACCTGTTTTTACATGAACACGTGTAGAATTGTTAGTATTATCTGGAAAGTGACAATATTTTCGTAAATCCCAATAATACACAGTGAGATGTGGTGCAGAAGTTGAAAAAAATTAAAGGGAAATACAAGAATGTAGTTGTCTCTGTGGCGCAATAGGTTAGCGCGTTCGGCTGTTAACCGAAAGGTTGGTGGTTCGAGCCCACCCAGGGACGTTCTAAAGAGTTTCACTACTTTGATAAGTTTGTTGACTACTTATCAAAAATAAATTACAGTAATGGGCCACCTAAGTCAAATGAATCGCACTCACAATATATCATTTACCTGTGGATAGTTCTAACACGCGGCGCTATTGGTCGTTCCGTTTTAACGTAATATTTGGAATGTCGCCCTTTTATCGCGCTCCGATCCTTGGCTGAATGCCACTCAAGAATGCAGAATATCATTACCCCAATGAAACAATGGGTCGTGGAATTGAGTGACATAACTCTGTTCACATTTGGCTTGCAAGTACAGTTATTCGCATCTCATAGCCTTGCTGTTTCAACCAACGACATCGACCTTTGGGCTCGTGACATTCAAAGGAACCTGAACGGTGTCTTGGCCGTTTACAGTCGCGATGTCTACCACGACAACCCGAAGAAAAGACAAACTATCGTACTATTCGTCAAACAAAATGTACCAAGCACTAGTACTCACGAATATGATGATTGCGTTGCAACAAGTACAAGTTATTGTTGTTTTTCACTCGGCATTTACTGCAGTGCACTGCATGCATTTATCCATTGCGTTGTAGCGATCTTGTGCGGTTCGAACGTTCCCATGTGGCAAAATCTCTAGTGCGAATGATTGCGACAGTTTATATTAGTGTTCTTGTATCCGAATTTCATGACTAGAATTGAAAATCAAACATCATACTGCAATATGTAAAATAATGAGGGCTCGTCCAGAAGTTGGAACCCGGAACCACTGCCACAGTAAGTGAGTATCATGCCCCTAGACCAACGAGTCAGACAAACATGCTGTCTACATATAAAATTGGTGACGATAATTATTTGATCTCGGTATTTTGAATTTGAGGATTGCGAAATTGCTGTTTTTGTGCAATCGAATCTGGGGCAGCGATTATTCTTTGTTTGGCAAAATATGGGCTCGTCCGGGATTTGAACCCGGGACCTCTCGCACCCAAAGCGAGAATCATACCCCTAGACCAACGAGCCAGATATAAATGGTACATAAGTATATGGAATCTTCGACGATAATTCTTCAATCGCTGATTTAAAAATGGATTGACAGATTGTCGTACTTATGCAAGCCGAATCTGGCGCAGCGATTATTCTTTGTTCAATAGAATATTAGCTCATCCGGGATTTGAACCAGAGACCTCCTGTACCCTAAAGGTAGCGTTTACTAATCTACATAGAGGTAAATGACCAAGTGCGGAGTTACAGTAATAAACACACGTTTGGGACAATGGGCTACATAACAAGAAGTGGTATAATACCGTTTATCAGCTTTTCTAGTTTTCATTTTTTCATGATGTTAATTTAAAAAAAAGGTCATTAACAAATTCGGTCATTGTACCATTCGTCAAACAAAATGTATCAAGCACAAAAATGTACTCACGAAAATGATAATGGCGTTGTAACAAGTACAGACTTTCCGATGGTTGCATCAGAGAAAAAAAAGAATATCAAAGTGCATGTAATTACCAATCATGTCTGCAGCAGCGTGGCGCAGCGGAAGCGTGCTGGGCCCATAACCCAGAGGTCCCTGGATCGAAACCAGGCGCTGCTATAAGTTTTAAAAATGGAATTTTTTCTAAACTGTCGGTATTTCAGGTTTCAACACAATTGCATTAGCATGTAGTAACATATCCGCAACAAATAAAAATAATCTTAATAACAGTTTCACCTGTTTTTACATGAACACGTGTAGAATTGTTAGTATTATCTGGAAAGTGACAATATTTTCGTAAATCCCAATAATACACAGTGAGATGTGGTGCAGAAGTTGAAAAAAATTAAAGGGAAATACAAGAATGTAGTTGTCTCTGTGGCGCAATAGGTTAGCGCGTTCGGCTGTTAACCGAAAGGTTGGTGGTTCGAGCCCACCCAGGGACGTTCTAAAGAGTTTCACTACTTTGATAAGTTTGTTGACTACTTATCAAAAATAAATTACAGTAATGGGCCACCTAAGTCAAATGAATCGCACTCACAATATATCATTTACCTGTGGATAGTTCTAACACGCGGCGCTATTGGTCGTTCCGTTTTAACGTAATATTTGGAATGTCGCCCTTTTATCGCGCTCCGATCCTTGGCTGAATGCCACTCAAGAATGCAGAATATCATTACCCCAATGAAACAATGGGTCGTGGAATTGAGTGACATAACTCTGTTCACATTTGGCTTGCAAGTACAGTTATTCGCATCTCATAGCCTTGCTGTTTCAACCAACGACATCGACCTTTGGGCTCGTGACATTCAAAGGAACCTGAACGGTGTCTTGGCCGTTTACAGTCGCGATGTCTACCACGACAACCCGAAGAAAAGACAAACTATCGTACTATTCGTCAAACAAAATGTACCAAGCACTAGTACTCACGAATATGATGATTGCGTTGCAACAAGTACAAGTTATTGTTGTTTTTCACTCGGCATTTACTGCAGTGCACTGCATGCATTTATCCATTGCGTTGTAGCGATCTTGTGCGGTTCGAACGTTCCCATGTGGCAAAATCTCTAGTGCGAATGATTGCGACAGTTTATATTAGTGTTCTTGTATCCGAATTTCATGACTAGAATTGAAAATCAAACATCATACTGCAATATGTAAAATAATGAGGGCTCGTCCAGAAGTTGGAACCCGGAACCACTGCCACAGTAAGTGAGTATCATGCCCCTAGACCAACGAGTCAGACAAACATGCTGTCTACATATAAAATTGGTGACGATAATTATTTGATCTCGGTATTTTGAATTTGAGGATTGCGAAATTTCTGTTTTTGTGCAATCGAATCTGGGGCAGCGATTATTCTTTGTTTGGCAAAATATGGGCTCGTCCGGGATTTGAACCCGGGACCTCTCGCACCCAAAGCGAGAATCATACCCCTAGACCAACGAGCCAGATATAAATGGTACATAAGTATATGGAATCTTCGACGATAATTCTTCAATCGCTGATTTAAAAATGGATTGACAGATTGTCGTACTTATGCAAGCCGAATCTGGCGCAGCGATTATTCTTTGTTCAATAGAATATTAGCTCATCCGGGATTTGAACCAGAGACCTCCTGTACCCTAAAGGTAGCGTTTACTAATCTACATAGAGGTAAATGACCAAGTGCGGAGTTACAGTAATAAACACACGTTTGGGACAATGGGTTACATAACAAGAAGTGGTATAATACCGTTTATCAGCTTTTCTAGTTTTCATTTTTTCATGATGTTAATTTAAAAAAAAGGTCATTAACAAATTCGGTCATTGTACCATTCGTCAAACAAAATGTATCAAGCACAAAAATGTACTCACGAAAATGATAATGGCGTTGTAACAAGTACAGACTTTCCGATGGTTGCATCAGAGAAAAAAAAGAATATCAAAGTGCATGTAATTACCAATCATGTCTGCAGTAGCGTGGCGCAGCGGAAGCGTGCTGGGCCCATAACCCAGAGGTCCCTGGATCGAAACCAGGCGCTGCTATAAGTTTTAAAAATGGAATTTTTTCTAAACTGTCGGTATTTCAGGTTTCAACACAATTGCATTAGCATGTAGTGACATATCCGCAACAAATAAAAATAATCTTAATAACAGTTTCACCTGTTTTTACATGAACACGTGTAGAATTATTAGTATTATCTGGAAAGTGACAATATTTTCGTAAATCCCAATAATACACAGTGAGATGTGGTGCAGAAGTTGAAAAAAATTAAAGGGAAATACGAGAATGTAGTTGTCTCTGTGGCGCAATAGGTTAGCGCGTTCGGCTGTTAACCGAAAGGTTGGTGGTTCGAGCCCACCCAGGGACGTTCTAAAGAGTTTCACTACTTTGATAAGTTTGTTGACTACTTATCAAAAATAAATTACAGTAATGGGCCACGTAAGTCAAATGAATGGCACTCACAATATATCATTTACCTGTGGATAGTTCTAACACGCGGCGCTATTGGTCGTTCCGTTTTAACGTAATATTTGGAATGTCGCCCTTTTATCGCGCTCCGATCCTTGGCTGAATGCCACTCAAGAATGCAGAATATCATTACCCCAATGAAACAATGGGTCGTGGAATTGAGTGACATAACTCTGTTCACATTTGGCTTGCAAGTACAGTTATTCGCATCTCATAGCCTTGCTGTTTCAACCGACAACATCGACCTTTGGGCTCGTGACATTGAAAGGAACCTGAACGGTGTCTTGGCCGTTTACAGTCGCGATGTCTACCACGACAACCCGAAGAAAAGACAAACTATCGTACTATTCGTCAAACAAAATGTACCAAGCACTAGTACTCACGAATATGATGATTGCGTTGCAACAAGTGCAAGTTAGTGTTGTTTTTCACTCGGCATTTACTGCAGTGCACTGCATGCATTTATCCATTGCGTTGTAGCAATCTTGTGCGGTTCGAACGTTCCCATGTGGCAAAATCTCTAGTGCGAAAGATTGCGACAGTTTATATTAGTGTTCTTGTATCCGAATTTCATGACTAGAATTGAAAATCAAACATCATACTGCAATATGTAAAATAATGAGGGCTCGTCCAGAAGTTGGAACCCGGAACCACTGCCACAGTAAGTGAGTATCATGCCCCTAGACCAACGAGTCAGACAAACATGCTGTCTACATATAAAATTGGTGACGATAATTATTTGATCTCGGTATTTTGAATTTGAGGATTGCGAAATTGCTGTTTTTGTGCAATCGAATCTGGGGCAGCGATTATTCTTTGTTTGGCAAAATATGGGCTCGTCCGGGATTTGAACCCGGGACCTCTCGCACCCAAAGCGAGAATCATACCCCTAGACCAACGAGCCAGATATAAATGGTACATAAGTATATGGAATCTTCGACGATAATTCTTCAATCGCTGATTTAAAAATGGATTGACAGATTGTCGTACTTATGCAAGCCGAATCTGGCGCAGCGATTATTCTTTGTTCAATAGAATATTAGCTCATCCGGGATTTGAACCAGAGACCTCCTGTACCCTAAAGGTAGCGTTTACTAATCTACATAGAGGTAAATGACCAAGTGCGGAGTTACAGTAATAAACACACGTTTGGGACAATGGGTTACATAACAAGAAGTGGTATAATACCGTTTATCAGCTTTTCTAGTTTTCATTTTTTCATGATGTTAATTTAAAAAAAAGGTCATTAACAAATTCGGTCATTGTACCATTCGTCAAACAAAATGTATCAAGCACAAAAATGTACTCACGAAAATGATAATGGCGTTGTAACAAGTACAGACTTTCCGATGGTTGCATCAGAGAAAAAAAAGAATATCAAAGTGCATGTAATTACCAATCATGTCTGCAGCAGCGTGGCGCAGCGGAAGCGTGCTGGGCCCATAACCCAGAGGTCCCTGGATCGAAACCAGGCGCTGCTATAAGTTTTAAAAATGGAATTTTTTCTAAACTGTCGGTATTTCAGGTTTCAACACAATTGCATTAGCATGTAGTAACATATCCGCAACAAATAAAAATAATCTTAATAACAGTTTCACCTGTTTTTACATGAACACGTGTAGAATTATTAGTATTATCTGGAAAGTGACAATATTTTCGTAAATCCCAATAATACACAGTGAGATGTGGAGCAGAAGTTGAAAAAAATTAAAGGGAAATACGAGAATGTAGTTGTCTCTGTGGCGCAATAGGTTAGCGCGTTCGGCTGTTAACCGAAAGGTTGGTGGTTCGAGCCCACCCAGGGACGTTCTAAAGAGTTTCACTACTTTGATAAGTTTGTTGACTACTTATCAAAAATAAATTACAGTAATGGGCCACGTAAGTCAAATGAATCGCACTCACAATATATCATTTACCTGTGGATAGTTCTAACACGCGGCGCTATTGGTCGTTCCGTTTTAACGTAATATTTGGAATGTCGCCCTTTTATCGCGCTCCGATCCTTGGCTGAATGCCACTCAAGAATGCAGAATATCATTACCCCAATGAAACAATGGGTCGTGGAATTGAGTGACATAACTCTGTTCACATTTGGCTTGCAAGTACAGTTATTCGCATCTCATAGCCTTGCTGTTTCAACCGACGACATCGACCTTTGGGCTCGTGACATTCAAAGGAACCTGAACGGTGTCTTGGCCGTTTACAGTCGCGATGTCTACCACGACAACCCGAAGAAAAGACAAACTATCGTACTATTCGTCAAACAAAATGTACCAAGCACTAGTACTCACGAATATGATGATTGCGTTGCAACAAGTACAAGTTAGTGTTGTTTTTCACTCGGCATTTACTGCAGTGCACTGCATGCATTTATCCATTGCGTTGTAGCGATCTTGTGCGGTTCGAACGTTCCCATGTGGCAAAATCTCTAGTGCGAATGATTGCGACAGTTTATATTAGTGTTCTTGTATCCGAATTTCATGACTAGAATTGAAAATCAAACATCATACTGCAATATGTAAAAAAATGAGGGCTCGTCCAGGAGTTGGAACCCGGAACCACTGCCACAGTAAGTGAGTATCATGCCCCTAGACCAACGAGTCAGACAAACATGCTGTCTACATATAAAATTGGTGACGATAATTATTTGATCTCGGTATTTTGAAATTGAGGATTGCGAAATTGCTGTTTTTATGAAATCGAATCTGGGGCAGCGATTATTCTTTGTTTGGCAAAATATGGGCTCGTCCGGGATTTGAACCCAGGACCTCTCGCACCCAAAGCGAGAATCATACCCCTAGACCAACGAGCCAGATATAAATGGTACATAAGTATATGGAATCTTCGACGATAATTCTTCAATCGCTGATTTAAAAATGGATTGACAGATTGTCGTACTTATGCAAGTCGAATCTGGCGCAGCGATTATTCTTTGTTCAATAGAATATTAGCTCATCCGGGATTTGAACCAGAGACCTCCTGTACCCTAAAGGTAGCATTTACTAATCTACATAGAGGTAAATGACCAAGTGCGGAGTTACAGTAATAAACACACGTTTGGGACAATGGGTCACATAACAAGAAGTGGTATAATACCGTTTATCAGCTTTTCTAGTTTTCATTTTTTCATGATGTTAATTTAAAAAAAAGATCATTAACAAATTCGGTCATTGTACCATTCGTCAAACAAAATGTATCAAGCACAAAAATGTACTCACGAAAATGATAATGGCGTTGTAACAAGTACAGACTTTCCGATGGTTGCATCAGAGAAAAAAAAGAATATCAAAGTGCATGTAATTACCAATCATGTCTGCAGCAGCGTGGCGCAGCGGAAGCGTGCTGGGCCCATAACCCAGAGGTCCCTGGATCGAAACCAGGCGCTGCTATAAGTTTTAAAAATGGAATTTTTTCTAAACTGTCGGTATTTCAGGTTTCAACACAATTGCATTAGCATGTAGTAACATATCCGCAACAAATAAAAATAATCTTAATAACAGTTTCACTTGTTTTTACATGAACACGTGTAGAATTATTAGTATTATCTGGAAAGTGACAATATTTTCGTAAATCCCAATAATACACAGTGAGATGTGGTGCAGAAGTTGAAAAAAATTAAAGGGAAATACGAGAATGTAGTTGTCTCTGTGGCGCAATAGGTTAGCGCGTTCGGCTGTTAACCGAAAGGTTGGTGGTTCGAGCCCACCCAGGGACGTTCTAAAGAGTTTCACTACTTTGATAAGTTTGTTGACTACTTATCAAAAATAAATTACAGTAATGGGCCACGTAAGTCAAATGAATCGCACTCACAATATATTATTTACCTGTGGATAGTTCTAACACGCGGCGCTATTGGTCGTTCCGTTTTAACGTAATATTTGGAATGTCGCCCTTTTATCGCGCTCCGATCCTTGGCTGAATGCCACTCAAGAATGCAGAATATCATTACCCCAATGAAACAATGGGTCGTGGAATTGAGTGACATAACTCTGTTCACATTTGGCTTGCAAGTACAGTTATTCGCATCTCATAGCCTTGCTGTTTCAACCGACGACATCGACCTTTGGGCTCGTGACATTGAAAGGAACCTGAACGGTGTCTTGGCCGTTTACAGTCGCGATGTCTACCACGACAACCCGAAGAAAAGACAAACTATCGTACTATTCGTCAAACAAAATGTACCAAGCACTAGTACTCACGAATATGATGATTGCGTTGCAACAAGTGCAAGTTAGTGTTGTTTTTCACTCGGCATTTACTGCAGTGCACTGCATGCATTTATCCATTGCGTTGTAGCAATCTTGTGCGGTTCGAACGTTCCCATGTGGCAAAATCTCTAGTGCGAAAGATTGCGACAGTTTATATTAGTGTTCTTGTATCCGAATTTCATGACTAGAATTGAAAATCAAACATCATACTGCAATATGTAAAAAAATGAGGGCTCGTCCAGGAGTTGGAACCCGGAACCACTGCCACAGTAATTGAGTATCATGCCCCTAGACCAACGAGTCAGACAAACATGCTGTCTACATATAAAATTGGGACCATAATTATTTGATCTCGGTATTTTGAAATTGAGGATTGCGAAATTGCTGTTTTTATGCAATTGAATCTGGGGCAGTGATTATTCTTTGTTTGACAAAATATGGGCTCGTCCGGGATTTGAATCCGGGACCTCTCGCACCCAAAGCGAGAATCATACCCCTAGACCAACGAGCCAGATATAAATGGTACATAAGTATATGGAATCTTCGACGATAATTCTTCAATCGCTGATTTAAAAATGGATTGACAGATTGTCGTACTTATGCAAGTCGAATCTGGCGCAGCGATTATTCTTTGTTCAATAGAATATTAGCTCATCCGGGATTTGAACCAGAGACCTCCTGTACCCTAAAGGTAGCATTTACTAATCTACATAGAGGTAAATGACCAAGTGCGGAGTTACAGTAATAAACACACGTTTGGGACAATGGGTCACATAACAAGAAGTGGTATAATACCGTTTATCAGCTTTTCTAGTTTTCATTTTTTCATGATGTTAATTTAAAAAAAAGATCATTAACAAATTCGGTCATTGTACCATTCGTCAAACAAAATGTATCAAGCACAAAAATGTACTCACGAAAATGATAATGGCGTTGTAACAAGTACAGACTTTCCGATGGTTGCATCAGAGAAAAAAAAGAATATCAAAGTGCATGTAATTACCAATCATGTCTGCAGCAGCGTGGCGCAGCGGAAGCGTGCTGGGCCCATAACCCAGAGGTCCCTGGATCGAAACCAGGCGCTGCTATAAGTTTTAAAAATCGAATTTTTTCTAAACTGTCGGTATTTCAGGTTTCAACACAATTGCATTAGCATGTAGTAACATATCCGCAACAAATAAAAATAATCTTAATAACAGTTTCACTTGTTTTTACATGAACACGTGTAGAATTATTAGTATTATCTGGAAAGTGACAATATTTTCGTAAATCCCAATAATACACAGTGACATGTGGTGCAGAAGTTGAAAAAAATTAAAGGGAAATACGAGAATGTAGTTGTCTCTGTGGCGCAATAGGTTAGCGCGTTCGGCTGTTAACCGAAAGGTTGGTGGTTCGAGCCCACCCAGGGACGTTCTAAAGAGTTTTACTACTTTGATAAGTTTGTTGACTACTTATCAAAAATAAATTACAGTAATGGGCCACGTAAGTCAAATGAATCGCACTCACAATATATCATTTACCTGTGGATAGTTCTAACACGCGTCGCTATTGGTCGTTCCGTTTTAACGTAATATTTGGAATGTCGCCCTTTTATCGCGCTCTGATCCTTGGCTGAATGCCACTCAAGAATGCAGAATATCATTACCCCAATGAAACAATGGGTCGTGGAATTGAGTGACATAACTCTGTTCACATTTGGCTTGCAAGTACAGTTATTCGCATCTCATAGCCTTGCCGTTTCAACCGACGACATCGACCTTTGGGCTCGTGACATTCAAAGGAACCTGAACGGTGTCTTGGCCGTTTACAGTCGCGATGTCTACCACGACAACCCGAAGAAAAGACAAACTATCGTACTATTCGTCAAACAAAATGTACCAAGCACTAGTACTCACGAATATGATGATTGCGTTGCAACAAGTACAAGTTATTGTTGTTTTTCACTCGGCATTTACTGCAGTGCACTGCATGCATTTATCCATTGCGTTGTAGCGATCTTGTGCGGTTCGAACGTTCCCATGTGGCAAAATCTCTAGTGCGAATGATTGCGACAGTTTATATTAGTGTTCTTGTATCCAAATTTCATGACTAGAATTGAAAATCAAACATCATACTGCAATATGTAAAAAAATGAGGGCTCGTCCAGGAGTTGGAACCCGGAACCACTGCCACAGTAAGTGAGTATCATGCCCCTAGACCAACGAGTCAGACAAACATGCTGTCTACATATAAAATTGGGACCATAATTATTTGATCTCGGTATTTTGAAATTGAGGATTGCGAAATTGCTGTTTTTATGCAATCGAATCTGGGGCAGCGATTATTCTTTGTTTGACAAAATATGGGCTCGTCCGGGATTTGAACCCGGGACCGCTCGCACCCAAAGCGAGAATCATACCCCTAGACCAACGAGCCAGATATAAATGGTACATAAGTATATGGAATCTTCGACGATAATTCTTCAATCGCTGATTTAAAAATGGATTGACAGATTGTCGTACTTATGCAAGTCGAATCTGGCGCAGCGATTATTCTTTGTTCAATAGAATATTAGCTCATCCGGGATTTGAACCAGAGACCTCCTGTACCCTAAAGGTAGCATTTACTAATCTACATAGAGGTAAATGACCAAGTGCGGAGTTACAGTAATAAACACACGTTTGGGACAATGGGTCACATAACAAGAAGTGGTATAATACCGTTTATCAGCTTTTCTTGTTTTCATTTTTTCATGATGTTAATTTAAAAAAAAGATCATTAACAAATTCGGTCATTGTACCATTCGTCAAACAAAATGTATCAAGCACAAAAATGTACTCACGAAAATGATAATGGCGTTGTAACAAGTACAGACTTTCCGATGGTTGCATCAGAGAAAAAAAAGAATATCAAAGTGCATGTAATTACCAATCATGTCTGCGGAAGCGTGCTGGGCCCATAATCCAGAGGTCCCTGGATCGAAACCAGGCGCTGCTATAAGTTTTAAAAATCGAATTTTTTCTAAACTGTCGGTATTTCAGGTTTCAACACAATTGCATTAGCATGTAGTAACATATCCGCAACAAATAAAAATAATCTTAATAACAGTTTCACCTGTTTTTACATGAACACGTGTAGAATTATTAGTATTATCTGGAAAGTGACAATATTTTCGTAAATCCCAATAATACACAGTGAGATGTGGTGCAGAAGTTGAAGAAAATTAAAGGGAAATACGAGAATGTAGTTGTCTCTGTGGCGCAATAGGTTAGCGCGTTCGGCTGTTAACCGAAAGGTTGGTGGTTCGAGCCCACCCAGGGACGCTCTAAAGAGTTTTACTACTTTGATAAGTTTGTTGACGACTTATCAAAAATAAATTACAGTAATGGGCCACGTAAGTCAAATGAATGGCACTCACAATATATCATTTACCTGTGGATAGTTCTAACACGCGGCGCTATTGGTCGTTCCGTTTTAACGTAATATTTGGAATGTCGCCCTTTTATCGCGCTCTGATCCTTGGCTGAATGCCACTCAAGAATGCAGAATATCATTACCCCAATGAAACAATGGGTCGTGGAATTGAGTGACATAACTCTGTTCACATTTGGCTTGCAAGTACAGTTATTCGCATCTCATAGCCTTGCTGTTTCAACCGACGACATCGACCTTTGGGCTCGTGACATTCAAAGGAACCTGAACAGTGTCTTGGCCGTTTACAGTCGCGATGTCTACCACGACAACCCGAAGAAAAGACAAACTATCGTACTATTCGTCAAACAAAATGTACCAAGCACTAGTACTCACGAATATGATGATTGCGTTACAACAAGTACAAGTTATTGTTGTTTTTCACTCGGCATTTACTGCAGTGCACTGCATGCATTTATCCATTGCGTTGTAGCGATCTTGTGCGGTTCGAACGTTCCCATGTGGCAAAATCTCTAGTGCGAATGATTGCGACAGTTTATATTAGTGTTCTTGTATCCAAATTTCATGACTAGAATTGAAAATCAAACATCATACTGCAATATGTAAAAAAATGAGGGCTCGTCCAGGAGTTGGAACCCGGAACCACTGCCACAGTAAGTGAGTATCATGCCCCTAGACCAACGAGTCAGACAAACATGCTGTCTACATATAAAATTGGGACCATAATTATTTGATCTCGGTATTTTGAAATTGAGGATTGCGAAATTGCTGTTTTTATGCAATCGAATCTGGGGCAGCGATTATTCTTTGTTTGACAAAATATGGGCTCGTCCGGGATTTGAACCCGGGACCGCTCGCACCCAAAGCGAGAATCATACCCCTAGACCAACGAGCCAGATATAAATGGTACATAAGTATATGGAATCTTCGACGATAATTCTTCAATCGCTGATTTAAAAATGGATTGACAGATTGTCGTACTTATGCAAGTCGAATCTGGCGCAGCGATTATTCTTTGTTCAATAGAATATTAGCTCATCCGGGATTTGAACCAGAGACCTCCTGTACCCTAAAGGTAGCATTTACTCATCTACATAGAGGTAAATGACCAAGTGCGGAGTTACAGTAATAAACACACGTTTGGGACAATGGGTCACATAACAAGAAGTGGTATAATACCGTTTATCAGCTTTTCTAGTTTTCATTTTTTCATGATGTTAATTTAAAAAAAAGATCATTAACAAATTCGGTCATTGTACCATTCGTCAAACAAAATGTATCAAGCACAAAAATGTACTCACGAAAATGATAATGGCGTTGTAACAAGTACAGACTTTCCGATGGTTGCATCAGAGAAAAAAAAGAATATCAAAGTGCATGTAATTACCAATCATGTCTGCAGCAGCGTGGCGCAGCGGAAGCGTGCTGGGCCCATAACCCAGAGGTCCCTGGATCGAAACCAGACGCTGCTATAAGTTTTAAAAATCGAATTTTTTCTAAACTGTCGGTATTTCAGGTTTCAACACAATTGCATTAGCATGTAGTAACATATCCGCAACAAATAAAAATAATCTTAATAACAGTTTCACCTGTTTTTACATGAACAGGTGTAGAATTATTAGTATTATCTGGAAAGTGACAATATTTTCGTAAATCCCAATAATACACAGTGAGATGTGGTGCAGAAGTTGAAAAAAATTAAAGGGAAATACGAGAATGTAGTTGTCTCTGTGGCGCAATAGGTTAGCGCGTTCGGCTGTTAACCGAAAGGTTGGTGGTTCGAGCCCACCCAGGGACGTTCTAAAGAGTTTCACTACTTTGATAAGTTTGTTGACTACTTATCAAAAATAAATTACAGTAATGGGCCACGTAAGTCAAATGAATCGCACTCACAATATATCATTTACCTGTGGATAGTTCTAACATGCGGCGCTATTGGTCGTTCCGTTTTAACGTAATATTTGGAATGTCGCCCTTTTATCGCGCTCCGATCCTTGGCTGAATGCCGCTCAAGAATGCAGAATATCATTACCCCAATGAAACAATGGGTCGTGGAATTGAGTGACATAACTCTGTTCACATTTGGCTTGCAAGTACAGTTATTCGCATCTCATAGCCTTGCTGTTTCAACCGACGACATCGACCTTTGGGCTCGTGACATTGAAAGGAACCTGAACGGTGTCTTGGCCGTTTACAGTCGCGATGTCTACCACGACAACCCGAAGAAAAGACAAACTATCGTACTATTCGTCAAACAAAATGTACCAAGCACTAGTACTCACAAATATGATGATTGCGTTGCAACAAGTGCAAGTTAGTGTTGTTTTTCACTCGGCATTTACTGCAGTGCACTGCATGCATTTATCCATTGTGTTGTAGCAATCTTGTGCGGTTCGAACGTTCTCATGTGGCAAAATCTCTAGTGCGAAAGATTGCGACAGTTTATATTAGTGTTCTTGTATCCGAATTTCATGACTAGAATTGAAAATCAAACATCATACTGCAATATGTAAAATAATGAGGGCTCGTCCAGAAGTTGGAACCCGGAACCACTGCCACAGTAAGTGAGTATCATGCCCCTAGACCAACGAGTCAGACAAACATGCTGTCTACATATAAAATTGGTGACGATAATTATTTGATCTCGGTATTTTGAATTTGAGGATTGCGAAATTGCTGTTTTTGTGCAATCGAATCTGGGGCAGCGATTATTCTTTGTTTGGCAAAATATGGGCTCGTCCGGGATTTGAACCCGGGACCTCTCGCACCCAAAGCGAGAATCATACCCCTAGACCAACGAGCCAGATATAAATGGTACATAAGTATATGGAATCTTCGACGATAATTCTTCAATCGCTGATTTAAAAATGGATTGACAGATTGTCGTACTTATGCAAGCCGAATCTGGCGCAGCGATTATTCTTTGTTCAATAGAATATTAGCTCATCCGGGATTTGAACCAGAGACCTCCTGTACCCTAAAGGTAGCGTTTACTAATCTACATAGAGGTAAATGACCAAGTGCGGAGTTACAGTAATAAACACACGTTTGGGACAATGGGTTACATAACAAGAAGTGGTATAATACCGTTTATCAGCTTTTCTAGTTTTCATTTTTTCATGATGTTAATTTAAAAAAAAGGTCATTAACAAATTCGGTCATTGTACCATTCGTCAAACAAAATGTATCAAGCACAAAAATGTACTCACGAAAATGATAATGGCGTTGTAACAAGTACAGACTTTCCGATGGTTGCATCAGAGAAAAAAAGAATATCAAAGTGCATGTAATTACCAATCATGTCTGCAGCAGCGTGGCGCAGCGGAAGCGTGCTGGGCCCATAACCCAGAGGTCCCTGGATCGAAACCAGGCGCTGCTATAAGTTTTAAAAATGGAATTTTTTCTAAACTGTCGGTATTTCAGGTTTCAACACAATTGCATTAGCATGTAGTAACATATCCGCAACAAATAAAAATAATCTTAATAACAGTTTCACCTGTTTTTACATGAACACGTGTAGAATTATTAGTATTATCTGGAAAGTGACAATATTTTCGTAAATCCCAATAATACACAGTGAGATGTGGTGCAGAAGTTGAAAAAAATTAAAGGGAAATACGAGAATGTAGTTGTCTCTGTGGCGCAATAGGTTAGCGCGTTCGGCTGTTAACCGAAAGGTTGGTGGTTCGAGCCCACCCAGGGACGTTCTAAAGAGTTTCACTACTTTGATAAGTTTGTTGACTACTTATCAAAAATAAATTACAGTAATGGGCCACGTAAGTCAAATGAATGGCACTCACAATATATCATTTACCTGTGGATAGTTCTAACACGCGGACCTATTGGTCGTTCCGTTTTAACGTAATATTTGGAATGTCGCCCTTTTATCGCGCTCCGATCCTTGGCTGAATGCCGCTCAAGAATGCAGAATATCATTACCCCAATGAAACAATGGGTCGTGGAATTGAGTGACATAACTCTGTTCACATTTGGCTTGCAAGTACAGTTATTCGCATCTCATAGCCTTGCTGTTTCAACCGACGACATCGACCTTTGGGCTCGTGACATTGAAAGGAACCTGAACGGTGTCTTGGCCGTTTACAGTCGCGATGTCTACCACGACAACCCGAAGAAAAGACAAACTATCGTACTATTCGTCAAACAAAATGTACCAAGCACTAGTACTCACGAATATGATGATTGCGTTGCAACAAGTGCAAGTTAGTGTTGTTTTTCACTCGGCATTTACTGCAGTGCACTGCATGCATTTATCCATTGCGTTGTAGCAATCTTGTGCGGTTCGAACGTTCCCATGTGGCAAAATCTCTAGTGCGAAAGATTGCGACAGTTTATATTAGTGTTCTTGTATCCGAATTTCATGACTAGAATTGAAAATCAAACATCATACTGCAATATGTAAAATAATGAGGGCTCGTCCAGAAGTTGGAACCCGGAACCACTGCCACAGTAAGTGAGTATCATGCCCCTAGACCAACGAGTCAGACAAACATGCTGTCTACATATAAAATTGGTGACGATAATTATTTGATCTCGGTATTTTGAATTTGAGGATTGCGAAATTGCTGTTTTTGTGCAATCGAATCTGGGGCAGCGATTATTCTTTGTTTGGCAAAATATGGGCTCGTCCGGGATTTGAACCCGGGACCTCTCGCACTTCTTGTTATGTAACCCATTGTCCCAAACGTGTGTTTATTACTGTAACTCCGCACTTGGTCATTTACCTCTATGTAGATTAGTAAATGCTACCTTTAGGGTACAGGAGGTCTCTGGTTCAAATCCCGGATGAGCTAATATTCTATTGAACAAAGAATAATCGCTGCGCCAGATTCGGCTTGCATAAGTACAACAATCTGTCAATCCATTTTTAAATCAGCGATTGAAGAATTATCGTCGAAGATTCCATATACTTATGTACCATTTATATCTGGCTCGTTGGTCTAGGGGTATGATTCTCGCTTTGGGTGCGAGAGGTCCCGGGTTCAAATCCCGGACGAGCCCATATTGGAGATGTTAATTTAAAAAAAGGTCATTAACAAATTCGGTCATTGTACCATTCGTCAAACAAAATGTATCAAGCACAAAAATGTACTCACGAAAATGATAATGGCGTTGTAACAAGTACAGACTTTCCGATGGTTGCATCAGAGAAAAAAAAGAATATCAAAGTGCATGTAATTACCAATCATGTCTGCAGCTGCGTGGCGCAGCGGAAGCGTGCTGGGCCCATAACCCAGAGGTCCCTGGATCGAAACCAGGCGCTGCTATAAGTTTTAAAAATGGAATTTTTTCTAAACTGTCGGTATTTCAGGTTTCAACACAATTGCATTAGCATGTAGTAACATATCCGCAACAAATAAAAATAATCTTAATAACAGTTTCACCTGTTTTTACATGAACACGTGTAGAATTATTAGTATTATCTGGAAAGTGACAATATTTTCGTAAATCCCAATAATACACAGTGAGATGTGGTGCAGAAGTTGAAAAAAATTAAAGGGAAATACAAGAATGTAGTTGTCTCTGTGGCGCAATAGGTTAGCGCGTTCGGCTGTTAACCGAAAGGTTGGTGGTTCGAGCCCACCCAGGGACGTTCTAAAGAGTTTCACTACTTTGATAAGTTTGTTGACTACTTATCAAAAATAAATTACAGTAATGGGCCACGTAAGTCAAATGAATCGCACTCACAATATATCATTTACCTTTGGATAGTTCTAACACGCGGCGCTATTGGTCGTTCCGTTTTAACGTAATATTTGGAATGTCGCCCTTTTATCGCGCTCCGATCCTTGGCTGAATGCCACTCAAGAATGCAGAATATCATTACCCCAATGAAACAATGGGTCGTGGAATTGAGTGACATAACTCTGTTCACATTTGGCTTGCAAGTACAGTTATTCGCATCTCATAGCCTTGCTGTTTCAACCGACGACATCGACCTTTGGGCTCGTGACATTGAAAGGAACCTGAACGGTGTCTTGGCCGTTTACAGTCGCGATGTCTACCACGACAACCCGAAGAAAAGACAAACTATCGTACTATTCGTCAAACAAAATGTACCAAGCACTAGTACTCACGAATATGATGATTGCGTTGCAACAAGTGCAAGTTAGTGTTGTTTTTCACTCGGCATTTACTGCAGTGCACTGCATGCATTTATCCATTGCGTTGTAGCAATCTTGTGCGGTTCGAACGTTCCCATGTGGCAAAATCTCTAGTGCGAAAGATTGCGACAGTTTATATTAGTGTTCTTGTATCCGAATTTCATGACTAGAATTGAAAATCAAACATCATACTGCAATATGTAAAATAATGAGGGCTCGTCCAGAAGTTGGAACCCGGAACCACTGCCACAGTAAGTGAGTATCATGCCCCTAGACCAACGAGTCAGACAAACATGCTGTCTACATATAAAATTGGTGACGATAATTATTTGATCTCGGTATTTTGAATTTGAGGATTGCGAAATTGCTGTTTTTGTGCAATCGAATCTGGGGCAGCGATTATTCTTTGTTTGGCAAAATATGGGCTCGTCCGGGATTTGAACCCGGGACCTCTCGCACCCAAAGCGAGAATCATACCCCTAGACCAACGAGCCAGATATAAATGGTACATAAGTATATGGAATCTTCGACGATAATTCTTCAATCGCTGATTTAAAAATGGATTGACAGATTGTCGTACTTATGCAAGCCGAATCTGGCGCAGCGATTATTCTTTGTTCAATAGAATATTAGCTCATCCGGGATTTGAACCAGAGACCTCCTGTACCCTAAAGGTAGCGTTTACTAATCTACATAGAGGTAAATGACCAAGTGCGGAGTTACAGTAATAAACACACGTTTGGGACAATGGGCTACATAACAAGAAGTGGTATAATACCGTTTATCAGCTTTTCTAGTTTTCATTTTTTCATGATGTTAATTTAAAAAAAAGGTCATTAACAAATTCGGTCATTGTACCATTCGTCAAACAAAATGTATCAAGCACAAAAATGTACTCACGAAAATGATAATGGCGTTGTAACAAGTACAGACTTTCCGATGGTTGCATCAGAGAAAAAAAAGAATATCAAAGTGCATGTAATTACCAATCATGTCTGCAGCAGCGTGGCGCAGCGGAAGCGTGCTGGGCCCATAACCCAGAGGTCCCTGGATCGAAACCAGGCGCTGCTATAAGTTTTAAAAATGGAATTTTTTCTAAACTGTCGGTATTTCAGGTTTCAACACAATTGCATTAGCATGTAGTAACATATCCGCAACAAATAAAAATAATCTTAATAACAGTTTCACCTGTTTTTACATGAACACGTGTAGAATTGTTAGTATTATCTGGAAAGTGACAATATTTTCGTAAATCCCAATAATACACAGTGAGATGTGGTTCAGAAGTTGAAAAAAATTAAAGGGAAATACAAGAATGTAGTTGTCTCTGTGGCGCAATAGGTTAGCGCGTTCGGCTGTTAACCGAAAGGTTGGTGGTTCGAGCCCACCCAGGGACGTTCTAAAGAGTTTCACTACTTTGATAAGTTTGTTGACTACTTATCAAAAATAAATTACAGTAATGGGCCACGTAAGTCAAATGAATCGCACTCACAACATATCATTTACCTGTGGATAGTTCTAACACGCGGCGCTATTGGTCGTTCCGTTTTAACGTAATATTTGGAATGTCGCCCTTTTATCGCGCTCCGATCCTTGGCTGAATGCCACTCAAGAATGCAGAATATCATTACCCCAATGAAACAATGGGTCGTGGAATTGAGTGACATAACTCTGTTCACATTTGGCTTGCAAGTACAGTTATTCGCATCTCATAGCCTTGCTGTTTCAACCGACGACATCGACCTTTGGGCTCGTGACATTGAAAGGAACCTGAACGGTGTCTTGGCCGTTTACAGTCGCGATGTCTACCACGACAACCCGAAGAAAAGACAAACTATCGTACTATTCGTCAAACAAAATGTACCAAGCACTAGTACTCACGAATATGATGATTGCGTTGCAACAAGTGCAAGTTAGTGTTGTTTTTCACTCGGCATTTACTGCAGTGCACTGCATGCATTTATCCATTGCGTTGTAGCAATCTTGTGCGGTTCGAACGTTCCCATGTGGCAAAATCTCTAGTGCGAAAGATTGCGACAGTTTATATTAGTGTTCTTGTATCCGAATTTCATGACTAGAATTGAAAATCAAACATCATACTGCAATATGTAAAATAATGAGGGCTCGTCCAGAAGTTGGAACCCGGAACCACTGCCACAGTAAGTGAGTATCATGCCCCTAGACCAACGAGTCAGACAAACATGCTGTCTACATATAAAATTGGTGACGATAATTATTTGATCTCGGTATTTTGAATTTGAGGATTGCGAAATTGCTGTTTTTGTGCAATCGAATCTGGGGCAGCGATTATTCTTTGTTTGGCAAAATATGGGCTCGTCCGGGATTTGAACCCGGGACCTCTCGCACCCAAAGCGAGAATCATACCCCTAGACCAACGAGCCAGATATAAATGGTACATAAGTATATGGAATCTTCGACGATAATTCTTCAATCGCTGATTTAAAAATGGATTGACAGATTGTCGTACTTATGCAAGCCGAATCTGGCGCAGCGATTATTCTTTGTTCAATAGAATATTAGCTCATCCGGGATTTGAACCAGAGACCTCCTGTACCCTAAAGGTAGCGTTTACTAATCTACATAGAGGTAAATGACCAAGTGCGGAGTTACAGTAATAAACACACGTTTGGGACAATGGGTTACATAACAAGAAGTGGTATAATACCGTTTATCAGCTTTTCTAGTTTTCATTTTTTCATGATGTTAATTTAAAAAAAAGGTCATTAACAAATTCGGTCATTGTACCATTCGTCAAACAAAATGTATCAAGCACAAAAATGTACTCACGAAAATGATAATGGCGTTGTAACAAGTACAGACTTTCCGATGGTTGCATCAGAGAAAAAAAAGAATATCAAAGTGCATGTAATTACCAATCATGTCTGCAGCAGCGTGGCGCAGCGGAAGCGTGCTGGGCCCATAACCCAGAGGTCCCTGGATCGAAACCAGGCGCTGCTATAAGTTTTAAAAATGGAATTTTTTCTAAACTGTCGGTATTTCAGGTTTCAACACAATTGCATTAGCATGTAGTGACATATCCGCAACAAATAAAAATAATCTTAATAACAGTTTCACCTGTTTTTACATGAACACGTGTAGAATTATTAGTATTATCTGGAAAGTGACAATATTTTCGTAAATCCCAATAATACACAGTGAGATGTGGTGCAGAAGTTGAAAAAAATTAAAGGGAAATACGAGAATGTAGTTGTCTCTGTGGCGCAATAGGTTAGCGCGTTCGGCTGTTAACCGAAAGGTTGGTGGTTCGAGCCCACCCAGGGACGTTCTAAAGAGTTTCACTACTTTGATAAGTTTGTTGACTACTTATCAAAAATAAATTACAGTAATGGGCCACGTAAGTCAAATGAATGGCACTCACAATATATCATTTACCTGTGGATAGTTCTAACACGCGGCGCTATTGGTCGTTCCGTTTTAACGTAATATTTGGAATGTCGCCCTTTTATCGCGCTCCGATCCTTGGCTGAATGCCACTCAAGAATGCAGAATATCATTACCCCAATGAAACAATGGGTCGTGGAATTGAGTGACATAACTCTGTTCACATTTGGCTTGCAAGTACAGTTATTCGCATCTCATAGCCTTGCTGTTTCAACCGACGACATCGACCTTTGGGCTCGTGACATTCAAAGGAACCTGAACGGTGTCTTGGCCGTTTACAGTCGCGATGTCTACCACGACAACCCGAAGAAAAGACAAACTATCGTACTATTCGTCAAACAAAATGTACCAAGCACTAGTACTCACGAATATGATGATTGCGTTGCAACAAGTGCAAGTTAGTGTTGTTTTTCACTCGGCATTTACTGCAGTGCACTGCATGCATTTA
Organism: Saccoglossus kowalevskii; assembly: GCF_978046115.1. NCBI lineage: Eukaryota > Metazoa > Hemichordata > Enteropneusta > Harrimaniidae > Saccoglossus > Saccoglossus kowalevskii. The sequence goes on along the minus strand of NC_140643.1, from coordinate 37,294,219 downwards.
TCCATTGCGTTGTAGCAATCTTGTGCGGTTCGAACGTTCCCATGTGGCAAAATCTCTAGTGCGAAAGATTGCGACAGTTTATATTAGTGTTCTTGTATCCGAATTTCATGACTAGAATTGAAAATCAAACATCATACTGCAATATGTAAAATAATGAGGGCTCGTCCAGAAGTTGGAACCCGGAACCACTGCCACAGTAAGTGAGTATCATGCCCCTAGACCAACGAGTCAGACAAACATGCTGTCTACATATAAAATTGGTGACGATAATTATTTGATCTCGGTATTTTGAATTTGAGGATTGCGAAATTGCTGTTTTTGTGCAATCGAATCTGGGGCAGCGATTATTCTTTGTTTGGCAAAATATGGGCTCGTCCGGGATTTGAACCCGGGACCTCTCGCACCCAAAGCGAGAATCATACCCCTAGACCAACGAGCCAGATATAAATGGTACATAAGTATATGGAATCTTCGACGATAATTCTTCAATCGCTGATTTAAAAATGGATTGACAGATTGTCGTACTTATGCAAGCCGAATCTGGCGCAGCGATTATTCTTTGTTCAATAGAATATTAGCTCATCCGGGATTTGAACCAGAGACCTCCTGTACCCTAAAGGTAGCGTTTACTAATCTACATAGAGGTAAATGACCAAGTGCGGAGTTACAGTAATAAACACACGTTTGGGACAATGGGCTACATAACAAGAAGTGGTATAATACCGTTTATCAGCTTTTCTAGTTTTCATTTTTTCATGATGTTAATTTAAAAAAAAGGTCATTAACAAATTCGGTCATTGTACCATTCGTCAAACAAAATGTATCAAGCACAAAAATGTACTCACGAAAATGATAATGGCGTTGTAACAAGTACAGACTTTCCGATGGTTGCATCAGAGAAAAAAAAGAATATCAAAGTGCATGTAATTACCAATCATGTCTGCAGCAGCGTGGCGCAGCGGAAGCGTGCTGGGCCCATAACCCAGAGGTCCTTGGATCGAAACCAGGCGCTGCTATAAGTTTTAAAAATGGAATTTTTTCTAAACTGTCGGTATTTCAGGTTTCAACACAATTGCATTAGCATGTAGTAACATATCCGCAACAAATAAAAATAATCTTAATAACAGTTTCACCTGTTTTTACATGAACACGTGTAGAATTATTAGTATTATCTGGAAAGTGACAATATTTTCGTAAATCCCAATAATACACAGTGAGATGTGGTGCAGAAGTTGAAAAAAATTAAAGGGAAATACGAGAATGTAGTTGTCTCTGTGGCGCAATAGGTTAGCGCGTTCGGCTGTTAACCGAAAGGTTGGTGGTTCGAGCCCACCCAGGGACGTTTTAAAGAGTTTCACTACTTTGATAAGTTTGTTGACTACTTATCAAAAATAAATTACAGTAATGGGCCACGTAAGTCAAATGAATCGCACTCACAATATATCATTTACCTGTGGATAGTTCTAACACGCGGCGCTATTGGTCGTTCCGTTTTAACGTAATATTTGGAATGTCGCCCTTTTATCGCGCTCCGATCCTTGGCTGAATGCCACTCAAGAATGCAGAATATCATTACCCCAATGAAACAATGGGTCGTGGAATTGAGTGACATAACTCTGTTCACATTTGGCTTGCAAGTACAGTTATTCGCATCTCATAGCCTTGCTGTTTCAACCGACGACATCGACCTTTGGGCTCGTGACATTGAAAGGAACCTGAACGGTGTCTTGGCCGTTTACAGTCGCGATGTCTACCACGACAACCCGAAGAAAAGACAAACTATCGTACTATTCGTCAAACAAAATGTACCAAGCACTAGTACTCACGAATATGATGATTGCGTTGCAACAAGTGCAAGTTAGTGTTGTTTTTCACTCGGCATTTACTGCAGTGCACTGCATGCATTTATCCATTGCGTTGTAGCAATCTTGTGCGGTTCGAACGTTCCCATGTGGCAAAATCTCTAGTGCGAAAGATTGCGACAGTTTATATTAGTGTTCTTGTATCCGAATTTCATGACTAGAATTGAAAATCAAACATCATACTGCAATATGTAAAATAATGAGGGCTCGTCCAGAAGTTGGAACCTGGAACCACTGCCACAGTAAGTGAGTATCATGCCCCTAGACCAACGAGTCAGACAAACATGCTGTCTACATATAAAATTGGTGACGATAATTATTTGATCTCGGTATTTTGAATTTGAGGATTGCGAAATTGCTGTTTTTGTGCAATCGAATCTGGGGCAGCGATTATTCTTTGTTTGGCAAAATATGGGCTCGTCCGGGATTTGAACCCGGGACCTCTCGCACCCAAAGCGAGAATCATACCCCTAGACCAACGAGCCAGATATAAATGGTACATAAGTATATGGAATCTTCGACGATAATTCTTCAATCGCTGATTTAAAAATGGATTGACAGATTGTCGTACTTATGCAAGCCGAATCTGGCGCAGCGATTATTCTTTGTTCAATAGAATATTAGCTCATCCGGGATTTGAACCAGAGACCTCCTGTACCCTAAAGGTAGCGTTTACTAATCTACATAGAGGTAAATGACCAAGTGCGGAGTTACAGTAATAAACACACGTTTGGGACAATGGGTTACATAACAAGAAGTGGTATAATACCGTTTATCAGCTTTTCTAGTTTTCATTTTTTCATGATGTTAATTTAAAAAAAAGGTCATTAACAAATTCGGTCATTGTACCATTCGTCAAACAAAATGTATCAAGCACAAAAATGTACTCACGAAAATGATAATGGCGTTGTAACAAGTACAGACTTTCCGATGGTTGCATCAGAGAAAAAAAAGAATATCAAAGTGCATGTAATTACCAATCATGTCTGCAGCAGCGTGGCGCAGCGGAAGCGTGCTGGGCCCATAACCCAGAGGTCCCTGGATCGAAACCAGGCGCTGCTATAAGTTTTAAAAATGGAATTTTTTCTAAACTGTCGGTATTTCAGGTTTCAACACAATTGCATTAGCATGTAGTAACATATCCGCAACAAATAAAAATAATCTTAATAACAGTTTCACCTGTTTTTACATGAACACGTGTAGAATTATTAGTATTATCTGGAAAGTGACAATATTTTCGTAAATCCCAATAATACACAGTGAGATGTGGTGCAGAAGTTGAAAAAAATTAAAGGGAAATACGAGAATGTAGTTGTCTCTGTGGCGCAATAGGTTAGCGCGTTCGGCTGTTAACCGAAAGGTTGGTGGTTCGAGCCCACCCAGGGACGTTCTAAAGAGTTTCACTACTTTGATAAGTTTGTTGACTACTTATCAAAAATAAATTACAGTAATGGGCCACGTAAGTCAAATGAATCGCACTCACAATATATCATTTACCTGTGGATAGTTCTAACACGCGGCGCTATTGGTCGTTCCGTTTTAACGTAATATTTGGAATGTCGCCCTTTTATCGCGCTCCGATCCTTGGCTGAATGCCACTCAAGAATGCAGAATATCATTACCCCAATGAAACAATGGGTCGTGGAATTGAGTGACATAACTCTGTTCACATTTGGCTTGCAAGTACAGTTATTCGCATCTCATAGCCTTGCTGTTTCAACCGACGACATCGACCTTTGGGCTCGTGACATTGAAAGGAACCTGAACGGTGTCTTGGCCGTTTACAGTCGCGATGTCTACCACGACAACCCGAAGAAAAGACAAACTATCGTACTATTCGTCAAACAAAATGTACCAAGCACTAGTACTCACGAATATGATGATTGCGTTGCAACAAGTGCAAGTTAGTGTTGTTTTTCACTCGGCATTTACTGCAGTGCACTGCATGCATTTATCCATTGCGTTGTAGCAATCTTGTGCGGTTCGAACGTTCCCATGTGGCAAAATCTCTAGTGCGAAAGATTGCGACAGTTTATATTAGTGTTCTTGTATCCGAATTTCATGACTAGAATTGAAAATCAAACATCATACTGCAATATGTAAAATAATGAGGGCTCGTCCAGAAGTTGGAACCCGGAACCACTGCCACAGTAAGTGAGTATCATGCCCCTAGACCAACGAGTCAGACAAACATGCTGTCTACATATAAAATTGGTGACGATAATTATTTGATCTCGGTATTTTGAATTTGAGGATTGCGAAATTGCTGTTTTTGTGCAATCGAATCTGGGGCAGCGATTATTCTTTGTTTGGCAAAATATGGGCTCGTCCGGGATTTGAACCCGGGACCTCTCGCACCCAAAGCGAGAATCATACCCCTAGACCAACGAGCCAGATATAAATGGTACATAAGTATATGGAATCTTCGACGATAATTCTTCAATCGCTGATTTAAAAATGGATTGACAGATTGTCGTACTTATGCAAGCCGAATCTGGCGCAGCGATTATTCTTTGTTCAATAGAATATTAGCTCATCCGGGATTTGAACCAGAGACCTCCTGTACCCTAAAGGTAGCGTTTACTAATCTACATAGAGGTAAATGACCAAGTGCGGAGTTACAGTAATAAACACACGTTTGAGACAATGGGCTACATAACAAGAAGTGGTATAATACCGTTTATCAGCTTTTCTAGTTTTCATTTTTTCATGATGTTAATTTAAAAAAAAGGTCATTAACAAATTCGGTCATTGTACCATTCGTCAAACAAAATGTATCAAGCACAAAAATGTACTCACGAAAATGATAATGGCGTTGTAACAAGTACAGACTTTCCGATGGTTGCATCAGAGAAAAAAAAGAATATCAAAGTGCATGTAATTACCAATCATGTCTGCAGCAGCGTGGCGCAGCGGAAGCGTGCTGGGCCCATAACCCAGAGGTCCCTGGATCGAAACCAGGCGCTGCTATAAGTTTTAAAAATGGAATTTTTTCTAAACTGTCGGTATTTCAGGTTTCAACACAATTGCATTAGCATGTAGTAACATATCCGCAACAAATAAAAATAATCTTAATAACAGTTTCACCTGTTTTTACATGAACACGTGTAGAATTATTAGTATTATCTGGAAAGTGACAATATTTTCGTAAATCCCAATAATACACAGTGAGATGTGGTGCAGAAGTTGAAAAAAATTAAAGGGAAATACGAGAATGTAGTTGTCTCTGTGGCGCAATAGGTTAGCGCGTTCGGCTGTTAACCGAAAGGTTGGTGGTTCGAGCCCACCCAGGGACGTTCTAAAGAGTTTCACTACTTTGATAAGTTTGTTGACTACTTATCAAAAATAAATTACAGTAATGGGCCACGTAAGTCAAATGAATGGCACTCACAATATATCATTTACCTGTGGATAGTTCTAACACGCGGCGCTATTGGTCGTTCCGTTTTAACGTAATATTTGGAATGTCGCCCTTTTATCGCGCTCCGATCCTTGGCTGAATGCCACTCAAGAATGCAGAATATCATTACCCCAATGAAACAATGGGTCGTGGAATTGAGTGACATAACTCTGTTCACATTTGGCTTGCAAGTACAGTTATTCGCATCTCATAGCCTTGCTGTTTCAACCGACGACATCGACCTTTGGGCTCGTGACATTGAAAGGAACCTGAACGGTGTCTTGGCCGTTTACAGTCGCGATGTCTACCACGACAACCCGAAGAAAAGACAAACTATCGTACTATTCGTCAAACAAAATGTACCAAGCACTAGTACTCACGAATATGATGATTGCGTTGCAACAAGTGCAAGTTAGTGTTGTTTTTCACTCGGCATTTACTGCAGTGCACTGCATGCATTTATCCATTGCGTTGTAGCAATCTTGTGCGGTTCGAACGTTCCCATGTGGCAAAATCTCTAGTGCGAAAGATTGCGACAGTTTATATTAGTGTTCTTGTATCCGAATTTCATGACTAGAATTGAAAATCAAACATCATACTGCAATATGTAAAATAATGAGGGCTCGTCCAGAAGTTGGAACCCGGAACCACTGCCACAGTAAGTGAGTATCATGCCCCTAGACCAACGAGTCAGACAAACATGCTGTCTACATATAAAATTGGTGACGATAATTATTTGATCTCGGTATTTTGAATTTGAGGATTGCGAAATTGCTGTTTTTGTGCAATCGAATCTGGGGCAGCGATTATTCTTTGTTTGGCAAAATATGGGCTCGTCCGGGATTTGAACCCGGGACCTCTCGCACCCAAAGCGAGAATCATACCCCTATACCAACGAGCCAGATATAAATGGTACATAAGTATATGGAATCTTCGACGATAATTCTTCAATCGCTGATTTAAAAATGGATTGACAGATTGTCGTACTTATGCAAGCCGAATCTGGCGCAGCGATTATTCTTTGTTCAATAGAATATTAGCTCATCCGGGATTTGAACCAGAGACCTCCTGTACCCTAAAGGTAGCGTTTACTAATCTACATAGAGGTAAATGACCAAGTGCGGAGTTACAGTAATAAACACACGTTTGAGACAATGGGCTACATAACAAGAAGTGGTATAATACCGTTTATCAGCTTTTCTAGTTTTCATTTTTTCATGATGTTAATTTAAAAAAAAGGTCATTAACAAATTCGGTCATTGTACCATTCGTCAAACAAAATGTATCAAGCACAAAAATGTACTCACGAAAATGATAATGGCGTTGTAACAAGTACAGACTTTCCGATGGTTGCATCAGAGAAAAAAAAGAATATCAAAGTGCATGTAATTACCAATCATGTCTGCAGCAGCGTGGCGCAGCGGAAGCGTGCTGGGCCCATAACCCAGAGGTCCCTGGATCGAAACCAGGCGCTGCTATAAGTTTTAAAAATGGAATTTTTTCTAAACTGTCGGTATTTCAGGTTTCAACACAATTGCATTAGCATGTAGTAACATATCCGCAACAAATAAAAATAATCTTAATAACAGTTTCACCTGTTTTTACATGAACACGTGTAGAATTATTAGTATTATCTGGAAAGTGACAATATTTTCGTAAATCCCAATAATACACAGTGAGATGTGGTGCAGAAGTTGAAAAAAATTAAAGGGAAATACGAGAATGTAGTTGTCTCTGTGGCGCAATAGGTTAGCGCGTTCGGCTGTTAACCGAAAGGTTGGTGGTTCGAGCCCACCCAGGGACGTTCTAAAGAGTTTCACTACTTTGATAAGTTTGTTGACTACTTATCAAAAATAAATTACAGTAATGGGCCACGTAAGTCAAATGAATCGCACTCACAATATATCATTTACCTGTGGATAGTTCTAACACGCGGCGCTATTGGTCGTTCCGTTTTAACGTAATATTTGGAATGTCGCCCTTTTATCGCGCTCCGATCCTTGGCTGAATGCCACTCAAGAATGCAGAATATCATTACCCCAATGAAACAATGGGTCGTGGAATTGAGTGACATAACTCTGTTCACATTTGGCTTGCAAGTACAGTTATTCGCATCTCATAGCCTTGCTGTTTCAACCGACGACATCGACCTTTGGGCTCGTGACATTGAAAGGAACCTGAACGGTGTCTTGGCCGTTTACAGTCGCGATGTCTACCACGACAACCCGAAGAAAAGACAAACTATCGTACTATTCGTCAAACAAAATGTACCAAGCACTAGTACTCACGAATATGATGATTGCGTTGCAACAAGTGCAAGTTAGTGTTGTTTTTCACTCGGCATTTACTGCAGTGCACTGCATGCATTTATCCATTGCGTTGTAGCAATCTTGTGCGGTTCGAACGTTCCCATGTGGCAAAATCTCTAGTGCGAAAGATTGCGACAGTTTATATTAGTGTTCTTGTATCCGAATTTCATGACTAGAATTGAAAATCAAACATCATACTGCAATATGTAAAATAATGAGGGCTCGTCCAGAAGTTGGAACCCGGAACCACTGCCACAGTAAGTGAGTATCATGCCCCTAGACCAACGAGTCAGACAAACATGCTGTCTACATATAAAATTGGTGACGATAATTATTTGATCTCGGTATTTTGAATTTGAGGATTGCGAAATTGCTGTTTTTGTGCAATCGAATCTGGGGCAGCGATTATTCTTTGTTTGGCAAAATATGGGCTCGTCCGGGATTTGAACCCGGGACCTCTCGCACCCAAAGCGAGAATCATACCCCTAGACCAACGAGCCAGATATAAATGGTACATAAGTATATGGAATCTTCGACGATAATTCTTCAATCGCTGATTTAAAAATGGATTGACAGATTGTCGTACTTATGCAAGCCGAATCTGGCGCAGCGATTATTCTTTGTTCAATAGAATATTAGCTCATCCGGGATTTGAACCAGAGACCTCCTGTACCCTAAAGGTAGCGTTTACTAATCTACATAGAGGTAAATGACCAAGTGCGGAGTTACAGTAATAAACACACGTTTGGGACAATGGGTTACATAACAAGAAGTGGTATAATACCGTTTATCAGCTTTTCTAGTTTTCATTTTTTCATGATGTTAATTTAAAAAAAAGGTCATTAACAAATTCGGTCATTGTACCATTCGTCAAACAAAATGTATCAAGCACAAAAATGTACTCACGAAAATGATAATGGGGTTGTAACAAGTACAGACTTTCCGATGGTTGCATCAGAGAAAAAAAAGAATATCAAAGTGCATGTAATTACCAATCATGTCTGCAGCAGCGTGGCGCAGCGGAAGCGTGCTGGGCCCATAACCCAGAGGTCCCTGGATCGAAACCAGGCGCTGCTATAAGTTTTAAAAATGGAATTTTTTCTAAACTGTCGGTATTTCAGGTTTCAACACAATTGCATTAGCATGTAGTAACATATCCGCAACAAATAAAAATAATCTTAATAACAGTTTCACCTGTTTTTACATGAACACGTGTAGAATTATTAGTATTATCTGGAAAGTGACAATATTTTCGTAAATCCCAATAATACACAGTGAGATGTGGTGCAGAAGTTGAAAAAAATTAAAGGGAAATACGAGAATGTAGTTGTCTCTGTGGCGCAATAGGTTAGCGCGTTCGGCTGTTAACCGAAAGGTTGGTGGTTCGAGCCCACCCAGGGACGTTCTAAAGAGTTTCACTACTTTGATAAGTTTGTTGACTACTTATCAAAAATAAATTACAGTAATGGGCCACGTAAGTCAAATGAATCGCACTCACAATATATCATTTACCTGTGGATAGTTCTAACACGCGGCGCTATTGGTCGTTCCGTTTTAACGTAATATTTGGAATGTCGCCCTTTTATCGCGCTCCGATCCTTGGCTGAATGCCACTCAAGAATGCAGAATATCATTACCCCAATGAAACAATGGGTCGTGGAATTGAGTGACATAACTCTGTTCACCTTTGGCTTGCAAGTACAGTTATTCGCATCTCATAGCCTTGCTGTTTCAACCGACGACATCGACCTTTGGGCTCGTGACATTGAAAGGAACCTGAACGGTGTCTTGGCCGTTTACAGTCGCGATGTCTACCACGACAACCCGAAGAAAAGACAAACTATCGTACTATTCGTCAAACAAAATGTACTAAGCACTAGTACTCACGAATATGATGATTGCGTTGCAACAAGTGCAAGTTAGTGTTGTTTTTCACTCGGCATTTACTGCAGTGCACTGCATGCATTTATCCATTGCGTTGTAGCAATCTTGTGCGGTTCGAACGTTCCCATGTGGCAAAATCTCTAGTGCGAAAGATTGCGACAGTTTATATTAGTGTTCTTGTATCCGAATTTCATGACTAGAATTGAAAATCAAACATCATACTGCAATATGTAAAATAATGAGGGCTCGTCCAGAAGTTGGAACCCGGAACCACTGCCACAGTAAGTGAGTATCATGCCCCTAGACCAACGAGTCAGACAAACATGCTGTCTACATATAAAATTGGTGACGATAATTATTTGATCTCGGTATTTTGAATTTGAGGATTGCGAAATTTCTGTTTTTGTGCAATCGAATCTGGGGCAGCGATTATTCTTTGTTTGGCAAAATATGGGCTCGTCCGGGATTTGAACCCGGGACCTCTCGCACCCAAAGCGAGAATCATACCCCTAGACCAACGAGCCAGATATAAATGGTACATAAGTATATGGAATCTTCGACGATAATTCTTCAATCGCTGATTTAAAAATGGATTGACAGATTGTCGTACTTATGCAAGCCGAATCTGGCGCAGCGATTATTCTTTGTTCAATAGAGTATTAGCTCATCCGGGATTTGAACCAGAGACCTCCTGTACCCTAAAGGTAGCGTTTACTAATCTACATAGAGGTAAATGACCAAGTGCGGAGTTACAGTAATAAACACACGTTTGGGACAATGGGTTACATAACAAGAAGTGGTATAATACCGTTTATCAGCTTTTCTAGTTTTCATTTTTTCATGATGTTAATTTAAAAAAAAGGTCATTAACAAATTCGGTCATTGTACCATTCGTCAAACAAAATGTATCAAGCACAAAAATGTACTCACGAAAATGATAATGGCGTTGTAACAAGTACAGACTTTCCGATGGTTGCATCAGAGAAAAAAAAGAATATCAAAGTGCATGTAATTACCAATCATGTCTGCAGCAGCGTGGCGCAGCGGAAGCGTGCTGGGCCCATAACCCAGAGGTCCCTGGATCGAAACCAGGCGCTGCTATAAATTTTAAAAATGGAATTTTTTCTAAACTGTCGGTATTTCAGGTTTCAACACAATTGCATTAGCATGTAGTAACATATCCGCAACAAATAAAAATAATCTTAATAACAGTTTCACCTGTTTTTACATGAACACGTGTAGAATTATTAGTATTATCTGGAAAGTGACAATATTTTCGTAAATCCCAATAATACACAGTGAGATGTGGAGCAGAAGTTGAAAAAAATTAAAGGGAAATACGAGAATGTAGTTGTCTCTGTGGCGCAATAGGTTAGCGCGTTCGGCTGTTAACCGAAAGGTTGGTGGTTCGAGCCCACCCAGGGACGTTCTAAAGAGTTTCACTACTTTGATAAGTTTGTTGACTACTTATCAAAAATAAATTACAGTAATGGGCCACGTAAGTCAAATGAATCGCACTCACAATATATCATTTACCTGTGGATAGTTCTAACACGCGGCGCTATTGGTCGTTCCGTTTTAACGTAATATTTGGAATGTCGCCCTTTTATCGCGCTCCGATCCTTGGCTGAATGCCACTCAAGAATGCAGAATATCATTACCCCAATGAAACAATGGGTCGTGGAATTGAGTGACATAACTCTGTTCACATTTGGCTTGCAAGTACAGTTATTCGCATCTCATAGCCTTGCTGTTTCAACCGACGACATCGACCTTTGGGCTCGTGACATTCAAAGGAACCTGAACGGTGTCTTGGCCGTTTACAGTCGCGATGTCTACCACGACAACCCGAAGAAAAGACAAACTATCGTACTATTCGTCAAACAAAATGTACCAAGCACTAGTACTCACGAATATGATGATTGCGTTGCAACAAGTACAAGTTAGTGTTGTTTTTCACTCGGCATTTACTGCAGTGCACTGCATGCATTTATCCATTGCGTTGTAGCGATCTTGTGCGGTTCGAACGTTCCCATGTGGCAAAATCTCTAGTGCGAATGATTGCGACAGTTTATATTAGTGTTCTTGTATCCGAATTTCATGACTAGAATTGAAAATCAAACATCATACTGCAATATGTAAAAAAATGAGGGCTCGTCCAGGAGTTGGAACCCGGAACCACTGCCACAGTAAGTGAGTATCATGCCCCTAGACCAACGAGTCAGACAAACATGCTGTCTACATATAAAATTGGTGACGATAATTATTTGATCTCGGTATTTTGAAATTGAGGATTGCGAAATTGCTGTTTTTATGAAATCGAATCTGGGGCAGCGATTATTCTTTGTTTGGCAAAATATGGGCTCGTCCGGGATTTGAACCCGGGACCTCTCGCACCCAAAGCGAGAATCATACCCCTAGACCAACGAGCCAGATATAAATGGTACATAAGTATATGGAATCTTCGACGATAATTCTTCAATCGCTGATTTAAAAATGGATTGACAGATTGTCGTACTTATGCAAGTCGAATCTGGCGCAGCGATTATTCTTTGTTCAATAGAATATTAGCTCATCCGGGATTTGAACCAGAGACCTCCTGTACCCTAAAGGTAGCATTTACTAATCTACATAGAGGTAAATGACCAAGTGCGGAGTTACAGTAATAAACACACGTTTGGGACAATGGGTCACATAACAAGAAGTGGTATAATACCGTTTATCAGTTTTTCTAGTTTTCATTTTTTCATGATGTTAATTTAAAAAAAAGATCATTAACAAATTCGGTCATTGTACCATTCGTCAAACAAAATGTATCAAGCACAAAAATGTACTCACGAAAATGATAATGGCGTTGTAACAAGTACAGACTTTCCGATGGTTGCATCAGAGAAAAAAAAGAATATCAAAGTGCATGTAATTACCAATCATATCTGCAGCAGCGTGGCGCAGCGGAAGCGTGCTGGGCCCATAACCCAGAGGTCCCTGGATCGAAACCAGGCGCTGCTATAAGTTTTAAAAATGGAATTTTTTCTAAACTGTCGGTATTTCAGGTTTCAACACAATTGCATTAGCATGTAGTAACATATCCGCAACAAATAAAAATAATCTTAATAACAGTTTCACTTGTTTTTACATGAACACGTGTAGAATTATTAGTATTATCTGGAAAGTGACAATATTTTCGTAAATCCCAATAATATACAGTGACATGTGGTGCAGAAGTTGAAAAAAATTAAAGGGAAATACGAGAATGTAGTTGTCTCTGTGGCGCAATAGGTTAGCGCGTTCGGCTGTTAACCGAAAGGTTGGTGGTTCGAGCCCACCCAGGGACGTTCTAAAGAGTTTTACTACTTTGATAAGTTTGTTGACTACTTATCAAAAATAAATTACAGTAATGGGCCACGTAAGTCAAATGAATGGCACTCACAATATATCATTTACCTGTGGATAGTTCTAACACGCGGCGCTATTGGTCGTTCCGTTTTAACGTAATATTTGGAATGTCGCCCTTTTATCGCGCTCTGATCCTTGGCTGAATGCCACTCAAGAATGCAGAATATCATTACCCCAATGAAACAATGGGTCGTGGAATTGAGTGACATAACTCTGCTCACATTTGGCTTGCAAGTACAGTTATTCGCATCTCATAGCCTTGCCGTTTCAACCGACGACATCGACCTTTGGGCTCGTGACATTCAAAGGAACCTGAACGGTGTCTTGGCCGTTTACAGTCGCGATGTCTACCACGACAACCCGAAGAAAAGACAAACTATCGTACTATTCGTCAAACAAAATGTACCAAGCACTAGTACTCACGAATATGATGATTGCGTTGCAACAAGTACAAGTTATTGTTGTTTTTCACCCGGCATTTACTGCAGTGCACTGCATGCATTTATCCATTGCGTTGTAGCGATCTTGTGCGGTTCGAACGTTCCCATGTGGCAAAATCTCTAGTGCGAATGATTGCGACAGTTTATATTAGTGTTCTTGTATCCGAATTTCATGACTAGAATTGAAAATCAAACATCATACTGCAATATGTAAAAAAATGAGGGCTCGTCCAGGAGTTGGAACCCGGAACCACTGCCACAGTAATTGAGTATCATGCCCCTAGACCAACGAGTCAGACAAACATGCTGTCTACATATAAAATTGGGACCATAATTATTTGATCTCGGTATTTTGAAATTGAGGATTGCGAAATTGCTGTTTTTATGCAATCGAATCTGGGGCAGTGATTATTCTTTGTTTGACAAAATATGGGCTCGTCCGGGATTTGAAGCCGGGACCGCTCGCACCCAAAGCGAGAATCATACCCCTAGACCAACGAGCCAGATATAAATGGTACATAAGTATATGGAATCTTCGACGATAATTCTTCAATCGCTGATTTAAAAATGGATTGACAGATTGTCGTACTTATGCAAGTCGAATCTGGCGCAGCGATTATTCTTTGTTCAATAGAATATTAGCTCATCCGGGATTTGAACCAGAGACCTCCTGTACCCTAAAGGTAGCGTTTACTAATCTACATAGAGGTAAATGACCAAGTGCGGAGTTACAGTAATAAACACACGTTTGGGACAATGGGTCACATAACAAGAAGTGGTATAATACCGTTTATCAGCTTTTCTAGTCTTCATTTTTCATGATGTTAATTTAAAAAAAAGATCATTAACAAATTCGGTCATTGTACCATTCGTCAAACAAAATGTATCAAGCACAAAAATGTACTCACGAAAATGATAATGGCGTTGTAACAAGTACAGACTTTCCGATGGTTGCATCAGAGAAAAAAAAGAATATCAAAGTGCATGTAATTACCAATCATTTCTGCAGCAGCGTGGCGCAGCGGAAGCGTGCTGGGCCCATAACCCAGAGGTCCCTGGATCGAAACCAGGCGCTGCTATAAGTTTTAAAAATGGAATTTTTTCTAAACTGTCGGTATTTCAGGTTTCAACACAATTGCATTAGCATGTAGTAACATATCCGCAACAAATAAAAATAATCTTAATAACAGTTTCACCTGTTTTTACATGAACACGTGTAGAATTATTAGTATTATCTGGAAAGTGACAATATTTTCGTAAATCCCAATAATACACAGTGAGATGTGGTGCAGAAGTTGAAAAAAATTAAAGGGAAATACGAGAATGTAGTTGTCTCTGTGGCGCAATAGGTTAGCGCGTTCGGCTGTTAACCGAAAGGTTGGTGGTTCGAGCCCACCCAGGGACGTTCTAAAGAGTTTCACTACTTTGATAAGTTTGTTGACTACTTATCAAAAATAAATTACAGTAATGGGCCACGTAAGTCAAATGAATCGCACTCACAATATATTATTTACCTGTGGATAGTTCTAACACGCGGCGCTATTGGTCGTTCCGTTTTAACGTAATATTTGGAATGTCGCCCTTTTATCGCGCTCCGATCCTTGGCTGAATGCCACTCAAGAATGCAGAATATCATTACCCCAATGAAACAATGGGTCGTGGAATTGAGTGACATAACTCTGTTCACATTTGGCTTGCAAGTACAGTTATTCGCATCTCATAGCCTTGCTGTTTCAACCGACGACATCGACCTTTGGGCTCGTGACATTGAAAGGAACCTGAACGGTGTCTTGGCCGTTTACAGTCGCGATGTCTACCACGACAACCCGAAGAAAAGACAAACTATCGTACTATTCGTCAAACAAAATGTACCAAGCACTAGTACTCACGAATATGATGATTGCGTTGCAACAAGTGCAAGTTAGTGTTGTTTTTCACTCGGCATTTACTGCAGTGCACTGCATGCATTTATCCATTGCGTTGTAGCAATCTTGTGCGGTTCGAACGTTCCCATGTGGCAAAATCTCTAGTGCGAAAGATTGCGACAGTTTATATTAGTGTTCTTGTATCCGAATTTCATGACTAGAATTGAAAATCAAACATCATACTGCAATATGTAAAAAAATGAGGGCTCGTCCAGGAGTTGGAACCCGGAACCACTGCCACAGTAATTGAGTATCATGCCCCTAGACCAACGAGTCAGACAAACATGCTGTCTACATATAAAATTGGGACCATAATTATTTGATCTCGGTATTTTGAAATTGAGGATTGCGAAATTGCTGTTTTTATGCAATTGAATCTGGGGCAGTGATTATTCTTTGTTTGACAAAATATGGGCTCGTCCGGGATTTGAATCCGGGACCTCTCGCACCCAAAGCGAGAATCATACCCCTAGACCAACGAGCCAGATATAAATGGTACATAAGTATATGGAATCTTCGACGATAATTCTTCAATCGCTGATTTAAAAATGGATTGACAGATTGTCGTACTTATGCAAGTCGAATCTGGCGCAGCGATTATTCTTTGTTCAATAGAATATTAGCTCATCCGGGATTTGAACCAGAGACCTCCTGTACCCTAAAGGTAGCATTTACTAATCTACATAGAGGTAAATGACCAAGTGCGGAGTTACAGTAATAAACACACGTTTGGGACAATGGGTCACATAACAAGAAGTGGTATAATACCGTTTATCAGCTTTTCTAGTTTTCATTTTTTCATGATGTTAATTTAAAAAAAAGATCATTAACAAATTCGGTCATTGTACCATTCGTCAAACAAAATGTATCAAGCACAAAAATGTACTCACGAAAATGATAATGGCGTTGTAACAAGTACAGACTTTCCGATGGTTGCATCAGAGAAAAAAAAGAATATCAAAGTGCATGTAATTACCAATCATGTCTGCAGCAGCGTGGCGCAGCGGAAGCGTGCTGGGCCCATAACCCAGAGGTCCCTGGATCGAAACCAGGCGCTGCTATAAGTTTTAAAAATCGAATTTTTTCTAAACTGTCGGTATTTCAGGTTTCAACACAATTGCATTAGCATGTAGTAACATATCCGCAACAAATAAAAATAATCTTAATAACAGTTTCACTTGTTTTTACATGAACACGTGTAGAATTATTAGTATTATCTGGAAAGTGACAATATTTTCGTAAATCCCAATAATACACAGTGACATGTGGTGCAGAAGTTGAAAAAAATTAAAGGGAAATACGAGAATGTAGTTGTCTCTGTGGCGCAATAGGTTAGCGCGTTCGGCTGTTAACCGAAAGGTTGGTGGTTCGAGCCCACCCAGGGACGTTCTAAAGAGTTTTACTACTTTGATAAGTTTGTTGACTACTTATCAAAAATAAATTACAGTAATGGGCCACGTAAGTCAAATGAATCGCACTCACAATATATCATTTACCTGTGGATAGTTCTAACACGCGTCGCTATTGGTCGTTCCGTTTTAACGTAATATTTGGAATGTCGCCCTTTTATCGCGCTCTGATCCTTGGCTGAATGCCACTCAAGAATGCAGAATATCATTACCCCAATGAAACAATGGGTCGTGGAATTGAGTGACATAACTCTGTTCACATTTGGCTTGCAAGTACAGTTATTCGCATCTCATAGCCTTGCCGTTTCAACCGACGACATCGACCTTTGGGCTCGTGACATTCAAAGGAACCTGAACGGTGTCTTGGCCGTTTACAGTCGCGATGTCTACCACGACAACCCGAAGAAAAGACAAACTATCGTACTATTCGTCAAACAAAATGTACCAAGCACTAGTACTCACGAATATGATGATTGCGTTGCAACAAGTACAAGTTATTGTTGTTTTTCACTCGGCATTTACTGCAGTGCACTGCATGCATTTATCCATTGCGTTGTAGCGATCTTGTGCGGTTCGAACGTTCCCATGTGGCAAAATCTCTAGTGCGAATGATTGCGACAGTTTATATTAGTGTTCTTGTATCCAAATTTCATGACTAGAATTGAAAATCAAACATCATACTGCAATATGTAAAAAAATGAGGGCTCGTCCAGGAGTTGGAACCCGGAACCACTGCCACAGTAAGTGAGTATCATGCCCCTAGACCAACGAGTCAGACAAACATGCTGTCTACATATAAAATTGGGACCATAATTATTTGATCTCGGTATTTTGAAATTGAGGATTGCGAAATTGCTGTTTTTATGCAATCGAATCTGGGGCAGCGATTATTCTTTGTTTGACAAAATATGGGCTCGTCCGGGATTTGAACCCGGGACCGCTCGCACCCAAAGCGAGAATCATACCCCTAGACCAACGAGCCAGATATAAATGGTACATAAGTATATGGAATCTTCGACGATAATTCTTCAATCGCTGATTTAAAAATGGATTGACAGATTGTCGTACTTATGCAAGTCGAATCTGGCGCAGCGATTATTCTTTGTTCAATAGAATATTAGCTCATCCGGGATTTGAACCAGAGACCTCCTGTACCCTAAAGGTAGCATTTACTAATCTACATAGAGGTAAATGACCAAGTGCGGAGTTACAGTAATAAACACACGTTTGGGACAATGGGTCACATAACAAGAAGTGGTATAATACCGTTTATCAGCTTTTCTTGTTTTCATTTTTTCATGATGTTAATTTAAAAAAAAGATCATTAACAAATTCGGTCATTGTACCATTCGTCAAACAAAATGTATCAAGCACAAAAATGTACTCACGAAAATGATAATGGCGTTGTAACAAGTACAGACTTTCCGATGGTTGCATCAGAGAAAAAAAAGAATATCAAAGTGCATGTAATTACCAATCATGTCTGCGGAAGCGTGCTGGGCCCATAATCCAGAGGTCCCTGGATCGAAACCAGGCGCTGCTATAAGTTTTAAAAATCGAATTTTTTCTAAACTGTCGGTATTTCAGGTTTCAACACAATTGCATTAGCATGTAGTAACATATCCGCAACAAATAAAAATAATCTTAATAACAGTTTCACCTGTTTTTACATGAACACGTGTAGAATTATTAGTATTATCTGGAAAGTGACAATATTTTCGTAAATCCCAATAATACACAGTGAGATGTGGTGCAGAAGTTGAAGAAAATTAAAGGGAAATACGAGAATGTAGTTGTCTCTGTGGCGCAATAGGTTAGCGCGTTCGGCTGTTAACCGAAAGGTTGGTGGTTCGAGCCCACCCAGGGACGCTCTAAAGAGTTTTACTACTTTGATAAGTTTGTTGACGACTTATCAAAAATAAATTACAGTAATGGGCCACGTAAGTCAAATGAATGGCACTCACAATATATCATTTACCTGTGGATAGTTCTAACACGCGGCGCTATTGGTCGTTCCGTTTTAACGTAATATTTGGAATGTCGCCCTTTTATCGCGCTCTGATCCTTGGCTGAATGCCACTCAAGAATGCAGAATATCATTACCCCAATGAAACAATGGGTCGTGGAATTGAGTGACATAACTCTGTTCACATTTGGCTTGCAAGTACAGTTATTCGCATCTCATAGCCTTGCTGTTTCAACCGACGACATCGACCTTTGGGCTCGTGACATTCAAAGGAACCTGAACAGTGTCTTGGCCGTTTACAGTCGCGATGTCTACCACGACAACCCGAAGAAAAGACAAACTATCGTACTATTCGTCAAACAAAATGTACCAAGCACTAGTACTCACGAATATGATGATTGCGTTACAACAAGTACAAGTTATTGTTGTTTTTCACTCGGCATTTACTGCAGTGCACTGCATGCATTTATCCATTGCGTTGTAGCGATCTTGTGCGGTTCGAACGTTCCCATGTGGCAAAATCTCTAGTGCGAATGATTGCGACAGTTTATATTAGTGTTCTTGTATCCAAATTTCATGACTAGAATTGAAAATCAAACATCATACTGCAATATGTAAAAAAATGAGGGCTCGTCCAGGAGTTGGAACCCGGAACCACTGCCACAGTAAGTGAGTATCATGCCCCTAGACCAACGAGTCAGACAAACATGCTGTCTACATATAAAATTGGGACCATAATTATTTGATCTCGGTATTTTGAAATTGAGGATTGCGAAATTGCTGTTTTTATGCAATCGAATCTGGGGCAGCGATTATTCTTTGTTTGACAAAATATGGGCTCGTCCGGGATTTGAACCCGGGACCGCTCGCACCCAAAGCGAGAATCATACCCCTAGACCAACGAGCCAGATATAAATGGTACATAAGTATATGGAATCTTCGACGATAATTCTTCAATCGCTGATTTAAAAATGGATTGACAGATTGTCGTACTTATGCAAGTCGAATCTGGCGCAGCGATTATTCTTTGTTCAATAGAATATTAGCTCATCCGGGATTTGAACCAGAGACCTCCTGTACCCTAAAGGTAGCATTTACTCATCTACATAGAGGTAAATGACCAAGTGCGGAGTTACAGTAATAAACACACGTTTGGGACAATGGGTCACATAACAAGAAGTGGTATAATACCGTTTATCAGCTTTTCTAGTTTTCATTTTTTCATGATGTTAATTTAAAAAAAAGATCATTAACAAATTCGGTCATTGTACCATTCGTCAAACAAAATGTATCAAGCACAAAAATGTACTCACGAAAATGATAATGGCGTTGTAACAAGTACAGACTTTCCGATGGTTGCATCAGAGAAAAAAAAGAATATCAAAGTGCATGTAATTACCAATCATGTCTGCAGCAGCGTGGCGCAGCGGAAGCGTGCTGGGCCCATAACCCAGAGGTCCCTGGATCGAAACCAGACGCTGCTATAAGTTTTAAAAATCGAATTTTTTCTAAACTGTCGGTATTTCAGGTTTCAACACAATTGCATTAGCATGTAGTAACATATCCGCAACAAATAAAAATAATCTTAATAACAGTTTCACCTGTTTTTACATGAACAGGTGTAGAATTATTAGTATTATCTGGAAAGTGACAATATTTTCGTAAATCCCAATAATACACAGTGAGATGTGGTGCAGAAGTTGAAAAAAATTAAAGGGAAATACGAGAATGTAGTTGTCTCTGTGGCGCAATAGGTTAGCGCGTTCGGCTGTTAACCGAAAGGTTGGTGGTTCGAGCCCACCCAGGGACGTTCTAAAGAGTTTCACTACTTTGATAAGTTTGTTGACTACTTATCAAAAATAAATTACAGTAATGGGCCACGTAAGTCAAATGAATCGCACTCACAATATATCATTTACCTGTGGATAGTTCTAACATGCGGCGCTATTGGTCGTTCCGTTTTAACGTAATATTTGGAATGTCGCCCTTTTATCGCGCTCCGATCCTTGGCTGAATGCCGCTCAAGAATGCAGAATATCATTACCCCAATGAAACAATGGGTCGTGGAATTGAGTGACATAACTCTGTTCACATTTGGCTTGCAAGTACAGTTATTCGCATCTCATAGCCTTGCTGTTTCAACCGACGACATCGACCTTTGGGCTCGTGACATTGAAAGGAACCTGAACGGTGTCTTGGCCGTTTACAGTCGCGATGTCTACCACGACAACCCGAAGAAAAGACAAACTATCGTACTATTCGTCAAACAAAATGTACCAAGCACTAGTACTCACAAATATGATGATTGCGTTGCAACAAGTGCAAGTTAGTGTTGTTTTTCACTCGGCATTTACTGCAGTGCACTGCATGCATTTATCCATTGTGTTGTAGCAATCTTGTGCGGTTCGAACGTTCTCATGTGGCAAAATCTCTAGTGCGAAAGATTGCGACAGTTTATATTAGTGTTCTTGTATCCGAATTTCATGACTAGAATTGAAAATCAAACATCATACTGCAATATGTAAAATAATGAGGGCTCGTCCAGAAGTTGGAACCCGGAACCACTGCCACAGTAAGTGAGTATCATGCCCCTAGACCAACGAGTCAGACAAACATGCTGTCTACATATAAAATTGGTGACGATAATTATTTGATCTCGGTATTTTGAATTTGAGGATTGCGAAATTGCTGTTTTTGTGCAATCGAATCTGGGGCAGCGATTATTCTTTGTTTGGCAAAATATGGGCTCGTCCGGGATTTGAACCCGGGACCTCTCGCACCCAAAGCGAGAATCATACCCCTAGACCAACGAGCCAGATATAAATGGTACATAAGTATATGGAATCTTCGACGATAATTCTTCAATCGCTGATTTAAAAATGGATTGACAGATTGTCGTACTTATGCAAGCCGAATCTGGCGCAGCGATTATTCTTTGTTCAATAGAATATTAGCTCATCCGGGATTTGAACCAGAGACCTCCTGTACCCTAAAGGTAGCGTTTACTAATCTACATAGAGGTAAATGACCAAGTGCGGAGTTACAGTAATAAACACACGTTTGGGACAATGGGTTACATAACAAGAAGTGGTATAATACCGTTTATCAGCTTTTCTAGTTTTCATTTTTTCATGATGTTAATTTAAAAAAAAGGTCATTAACAAATTCGGTCATTGTACCATTCGTCAAACAAAATGTATCAAGCACAAAAATGTACTCACGAAAATGATAATGGCGTTGTAACAAGTACAGACTTTCCGATGGTTGCATCAGAGAAAAAAAGAATATCAAAGTGCATGTAATTACCAATCATGTCTGCAGCAGCGTGGCGCAGCGGAAGCGTGCTGGGCCCATAACCCAGAGGTCCCTGGATCGAAACCAGGCGCTGCTATAAGTTTTAAAAATGGAATTTTTTCTAAACTGTCGGTATTTCAGGTTTCAACACAATTGCATTAGCATGTAGTAACATATCCGCAACAAATAAAAATAATCTTAATAACAGTTTCACCTGTTTTTACATGAACACGTGTAGAATTATTAGTATTATCTGGAAAGTGACAATATTTTCGTAAATCCCAATAATACACAGTGAGATGTGGTGCAGAAGTTGAAAAAAATTAAAGGGAAATACGAGAATGTAGTTGTCTCTGTGGCGCAATAGGTTAGCGCGTTCGGCTGTTAACCGAAAGGTTGGTGGTTCGAGCCCACCCAGGGACGTTCTAAAGAGTTTCACTACTTTGATAAGTTTGTTGACTACTTATCAAAAATAAATTACAGTAATGGGCCACGTAAGTCAAATGAATGGCACTCACAATATATCATTTACCTGTGGATAGTTCTAACACGCGGACCTATTGGTCGTTCCGTTTTAACGTAATATTTGGAATGTCGCCCTTTTATCGCGCTCCGATCCTTGGCTGAATGCCGCTCAAGAATGCAGAATATCATTACCCCAATGAAACAATGGGTCGTGGAATTGAGTGACATAACTCTGTTCACATTTGGCTTGCAAGTACAGTTATTCGCATCTCATAGCCTTGCTGTTTCAACCGACGACATCGACCTTTGGGCTCGTGACATTGAAAGGAACCTGAACGGTGTCTTGGCCGTTTACAGTCGCGATGTCTACCACGACAACCCGAAGAAAAGACAAACTATCGTACTATTCGTCAAACAAAATGTACCAAGCACTAGTACTCACGAATATGATGATTGCGTTGCAACAAGTGCAAGTTAGTGTTGTTTTTCACTCGGCATTTACTGCAGTGCACTGCATGCATTTATCCATTGCGTTGTAGCAATCTTGTGCGGTTCGAACGTTCCCATGTGGCAAAATCTCTAGTGCGAAAGATTGCGACAGTTTATATTAGTGTTCTTGTATCCGAATTTCATGACTAGAATTGAAAATCAAACATCATACTGCAATATGTAAAATAATGAGGGCTCGTCCAGAAGTTGGAACCCGGAACCACTGCCACAGTAAGTGAGTATCATGCCCCTAGACCAACGAGTCAGACAAACATGCTGTCTACATATAAAATTGGTGACGATAATTATTTGATCTCGGTATTTTGAATTTGAGGATTGCGAAATTGCTGTTTTTGTGCAATCGAATCTGGGGCAGCGATTATTCTTTGTTTGGCAAAATATGGGCTCGTCCGGGATTTGAACCCGGGACCTCTCGCACTTCTTGTTATGTAACCCATTGTCCCAAACGTGTGTTTATTACTGTAACTCCGCACTTGGTCATTTACCTCTATGTAGATTAGTAAATGCTACCTTTAGGGTACAGGAGGTCTCTGGTTCAAATCCCGGATGAGCTAATATTCTATTGAACAAAGAATAATCGCTGCGCCAGATTCGGCTTGCATAAGTACAACAATCTGTCAATCCATTTTTAAATCAGCGATTGAAGAATTATCGTCGAAGATTCCATATACTTATGTACCATTTATATCTGGCTCGTTGGTCTAGGGGTATGATTCTCGCTTTGGGTGCGAGAGGTCCCGGGTTCAAATCCCGGACGAGCCCATATTGGAGATGTTAATTTAAAAAAAGGTCATTAACAAATTCGGTCATTGTACCATTCGTCAAACAAAATGTATCAAGCACAAAAATGTACTCACGAAAATGATAATGGCGTTGTAACAAGTACAGACTTTCCGATGGTTGCATCAGAGAAAAAAAAGAATATCAAAGTGCATGTAATTACCAATCATGTCTGCAGCAGCGTGGCGCAGCGGAAGCGTGCTGGGCCCATAACCCAGAGGTCCCTGGATCGAAACCAGGCGCTGCTATAAGTTTTAAAAATGGAATTTTTTCTAAACTGTCGGTATTTCAGGTTTCAACACAATTGCATTAGCATGTAGTAACATATCCGCAACAAATAAAAATAATCTTAATAACAGTTTCACCTGTTTTTACATGAACACGTGTAGAATTATTAGTATTATCTGGAAAGTGACAATATTTTCGTAAATCCCAATAATACACAGTGAGATGTGGTGCAGAAGTTGAAAAAAATTAAAGGGAAATACAAGAATGTAGTTGTCTCTGTGGCGCAATAGGTTAGCGCGTTCGGCTGTTAACCGAAAGGTTGGTGGTTCGAGCCCACCCAGGGACGTTCTAAAGAGTTTCACTACTTTGATAAGTTTGTTGACTACTTATCAAAAATAAATTACAGTAATGGGCCACGTAAGTCAAATGAATCGCACTCACAATATATCATTTACCTTTGGATAGTTCTAACACGCGGCGCTATTGGTCGTTCCGTTTTAACGTAATATTTGGAATGTCGCCCTTTTATCGCGCTCCGATCCTTGGCTGAATGCCACTCAAGAATGCAGAATATCATTACCCCAATGAAACAATGGGTCGTGGAATTGAGTGACATAACTCTGTTCACATTTGGCTTGCAAGTACAGTTATTCGCATCTCATAGCCTTGCTGTTTCAACCGACGACATCGACCTTTGGGCTCGTGACATTGAAAGGAACCTGAACGGTGTCTTGGCCGTTTACAGTCGCGATGTCTACCACGACAACCCGAAGAAAAGACAAACTATCGTACTATTCGTCAAACAAAATGTACCAAGCACTAGTACTCACGAATATGATGATTGCGTTGCAACAAGTGCAAGTTAGTGTTGTTTTTCACTCGGCATTTACTGCAGTGCACTGCATGCATTTATCCATTGCGTTGTAGCAATCTTGTGCGGTTCGAACGTTCCCATGTGGCAAAATCTCTAGTGCGAAAGATTGCGACAGTTTATATTAGTGTTCTTGTATCCGAATTTCATGACTAGAATTGAAAATCAAACATCATACTGCAATATGTAAAATAATGAGGGCTCGTCCAGAAGTTGGAACCCGGAACCACTGCCACAGTAAGTGAGTATCATGCCCCTAGACCAACGAGTCAGACAAACATGCTGTCTACATATAAAATTGGTGACGATAATTATTTGATCTCGGTATTTTGAATTTGAGGATTGCGAAATTGCTGTTTTTGTGCAATCGAATCTGGGGCAGCGATTATTCTTTGTTTGGCAAAATATGGGCTCGTCCGGGATTTGAACCCGGGACCTCTCGCACCCAAAGCGAGAATCATACCCCTAGACCAACGAGCCAGATATAAATGGTACATAAGTATATGGAATCTTCGACGATAATTCTTCAATCGCTGATTTAAAAATGGATTGACAGATTGTCGTACTTATGCAAGCCGAATCTGGCGCAGCGATTATTCTTTGTTCAATAGAATATTAGCTCATCCGGGATTTGAACCAGAGACCTCCTGTACCCTAAAGGTAGCGTTTACTAATCTACATAGAGGTAAATGACCAAGTGCGGAGTTACAGTAATAAACACACGTTTGGGACAATGGGCTACATAACAAGAAGTGGTATAATACCGTTTATCAGCTTTTCTAGTTTTCATTTTTTCATGATGTTAATTTAAAAAAAAGGTCATTAACAAATTCGGTCATTGTACCATTCGTCAAACAAAATGTATCAAGCACAAAAATGTACTCACGAAAATGATAATGGCGTTGTAACAAGTACAGACTTTCCGATGGTTGCATCAGAGAAAAAAAAGAATATCAAAGTGCATGTAATTACCAATCATGTCTGCAGCAGCGTGGCGCAGCGGAAGCGTGCTGGGCCCATAACCCAGAGGTCCCTGGATCGAAACCAGGCGCTGCTATAAGTTTTAAAAATGGAATTTTTTCTAAACTGTCGGTATTTCAGGTTTCAACACAATTGCATTAGCATGTAGTAACATATCCGCAACAAATAAAAATAATCTTAATAACAGTTTCACCTGTTTTTACATGAACACGTGTAGAATTGTTAGTATTATCTGGAAAGTGACAATATTTTCGTAAATCCCAATAATACACAGTGAGATGTGGTTCAGAAGTTGAAAAAAATTAAAGGGAAATACAAGAATGTAGTTGTCTCTGTGGCGCAATAGGTTAGCGCGTTCGGCTGTTAACCGAAAGGTTGGTGGTTCGAGCCCACCCAGGGACGTTCTAAAGAGTTTCACTACTTTGATAAGTTTGTTGACTACTTATCAAAAATAAATTACAGTAATGGGCCACGTAAGTCAAATGAATCGCACTCACAACATATCATTTACCTGTGGATAGTTCTAACACGCGGCGCTATTGGTCGTTCCGTTTTAACGTAATATTTGGAATGTCGCCCTTTTATCGCGCTCCGATCCTTGGCTGAATGCCACTCAAGAATGCAGAATATCATTACCCCAATGAAACAATGGGTCGTGGAATTGAGTGACATAACTCTGTTCACATTTGGCTTGCAAGTACAGTTATTCGCATCTCATAGCCTTGCTGTTTCAACCGACGACATCGACCTTTGGGCTCGTGACATTGAAAGGAACCTGAACGGTGTCTTGGCCGTTTACAGTCGCGATGTCTACCACGACAACCCGAAGAAAAGACAAACTATCGTACTATTCGTCAAACAAAATGTACCAAGCACTAGTACTCACGAATATGATGATTGCGTTGCAACAAGTGCAAGTTAGTGTTGTTTTTCACTCGGCATTTACTGCAGTGCACTGCATGCATTTATCCATTGCGTTGTAGCAATCTTGTGCGGTTCGAACGTTCCCATGTGGCAAAATCTCTAGTGCGAAAGATTGCGACAGTTTATATTAGTGTTCTTGTATCCGAATTTCATGACTAGAATTGAAAATCAAACATCATACTGCAATATGTAAAATAATGAGGGCTCGTCCAGAAGTTGGAACCCGGAACCACTGCCACAGTAAGTGAGTATCATGCCCCTAGACCAACGAGTCAGACAAACATGCTGTCTACATATAAAATTGGTGACGATAATTATTTGATCTCGGTATTTTGAATTTGAGGATTGCGAAATTGCTGTTTTTGTGCAATCGAATCTGGGGCAGCGATTATTCTTTGTTTGGCAAAATATGGGCTCGTCCGGGATTTGAACCCGGGACCTCTCGCACCCAAAGCGAGAATCATACCCCTAGACCAACGAGCCAGATATAAATGGTACATAAGTATATGGAATCTTCGACGATAATTCTTCAATCGCTGATTTAAAAATGGATTGACAGATTGTCGTACTTATGCAAGCCGAATCTGGCGCAGCGATTATTCTTTGTTCAATAGAATATTAGCTCATCCGGGATTTGAACCAGAGACCTCCTGTACCCTAAAGGTAGCGTTTACTAATCTACATAGAGGTAAATGACCAAGTGCGGAGTTACAGTAATAAACACACGTTTGGGACAATGGGTTACATAACAAGAAGTGGTATAATACCGTTTATCAGCTTTTCTAGTTTTCATTTTTTCATGATGTTAATTTAAAAAAAAGGTCATTAACAAATTCGGTCATTGTACCATTCGTCAAACAAAATGTATCAAGCACAAAAATGTACTCACGAAAATGATAATGGCGTTGTAACAAGTACAGACTTTCCGATGGTTGCATCAGAGAAAAAAAAGAATATCAAAGTGCATGTAATTACCAATCATGTCTGCAGCAGCGTGGCGCAGCGGAAGCGTGCTGGGCCCATAACCCAGAGGTCCCTGGATCGAAACCAGGCGCTGCTATAAGTTTTAAAAATGGAATTTTTTCTAAACTGTCGGTATTTCAGGTTTCAACACAATTGCATTAGCATGTAGTGACATATCCGCAACAAATAAAAATAATCTTAATAACAGTTTCACCTGTTTTTACATGAACACGTGTAGAATTATTAGTATTATCTGGAAAGTGACAATATTTTCGTAAATCCCAATAATACACAGTGAGATGTGGTGCAGAAGTTGAAAAAAATTAAAGGGAAATACGAGAATGTAGTTGTCTCTGTGGCGCAATAGGTTAGCGCGTTCGGCTGTTAACCGAAAGGTTGGTGGTTCGAGCCCACCCAGGGACGTTCTAAAGAGTTTCACTACTTTGATAAGTTTGTTGACTACTTATCAAAAATAAATTACAGTAATGGGCCACGTAAGTCAAATGAATGGCACTCACAATATATCATTTACCTGTGGATAGTTCTAACACGCGGCGCTATTGGTCGTTCCGTTTTAACGTAATATTTGGAATGTCGCCCTTTTATCGCGCTCCGATCCTTGGCTGAATGCCACTCAAGAATGCAGAATATCATTACCCCAATGAAACAATGGGTCGTGGAATTGAGTGACATAACTCTGTTCACATTTGGCTTGCAAGTACAGTTATTCGCATCTCATAGCCTTGCTGTTTCAACCGACGACATCGACCTTTGGGCTCGTGACATTCAAAGGAACCTGAACGGTGTCTTGGCCGTTTACAGTCGCGATGTCTACCACGACAACCCGAAGAAAAGACAAACTATCGTACTATTCGTCAAACAAAATGTACCAAGCACTAGTACTCACGAATATGATGATTGCGTTGCAACAAGTGCAAGTTAGTGTTGTTTTTCACTCGGCATTTACTGCAGTGCACTGCATGCATTTATCCATTGCGTTGTAGCAATCTTGTGCGGTTCGAACGTTCCCATGTGGCAAAATCTCTAGTGCGAAAGATTGCGACAGTTTATATTAGTGTTCTTGTATCCGAATTTCATGACTAGAATTGAAAATCAAACATCATACTGCAATATGTAAAATAATGAGGGCTCGTCCAGAAGTTGGAACCCGGAACCACTGCCACAGTAAGTGAGTATCATGCCCCTAGACCAACGAGTCAGACAAACATGCTGTCTACATATAAAATTGGTGACGATAATTATTTGATCTCGGTATTTTGAATTTGAGGATTGCGAAATTGCTGTTTTTGTGCAATCGAATCTGGGGCAGCGATTATTCTTTGTTTGGCAAAATATGGGCTCGTCCGGGATTTGAACCCGGGACCTCTCGCACCCAAAGCGAGAATCATACCCCTAGACCAACGAGCCAGATATAAATGGTACATAAGTATATGGAATCTTCGACGATAATTCTTCAATCGCTGATTTAAAAATGGATTGACAGATTGTCGTACTTATGCAAGCCGAATCTGGCGCAGCGATTATTCTTTGTTCAATAGAATATTAGCTCATCCGGGATTTGAACCAGAGACCTCCTGTACCCTAAAGGTAGCGTTTACTAATCTACATAGAGGTAAATGACCAAGTGCGGAGTTACAGTAATAAACACACGTTTGGGACAATGGGCTACATAACAAGAAGTGGTATAATACCGTTTATCAGCTTTTCTAGTTTTCATTTTTTCATGATGTTAATTTAAAAAAAAGGTCATTAACAAATTCGGTCATTGTACCATTCGTCAAACAAAATGTATCAAGCACAAAAATGTACTCACGAAAATGATAATGGCGTTGTAACAAGTACAGACTTTCCGATGGTTGCATCAGAGAAAAAAAAGAATATCAAAGTGCATGTAATTACCAATCATGTCTGCAGCAGCGTGGCGCAGCGGAAGCGTGCTGGGCCCATAACCCAGAGGTCCTTGGATCGAAACCAGGCGCTGCTATAAGTTTTAAAAATGGAATTTTTTCTAAACTGTCGGTATTTCAGGTTTCAACACAATTGCATTAGCATGTAGTAACATATCCGCAACAAATAAAAATAATCTTAATAACAGTTTCACCTGTTTTTACATGAACACGTGTAGAATTATTAGTATTATCTGGAAAGTGACAATATTTTCGTAAATCCCAATAATACACAGTGAGATGTGGTGCAGAAGTTGAAAAAAATTAAAGGGAAATACGAGAATGTAGTTGTCTCTGTGGCGCAATAGGTTAGCGCGTTCGGCTGTTAACCGAAAGGTTGGTGGTTCGAGCCCACCCAGGGACGTTTTAAAGAGTTTCACTACTTTGATAAGTTTGTTGACTACTTATCAAAAATAAATTACAGTAATGGGCCACGTAAGTCAAATGAATCGCACTCACAATATATCATTTACCTGTGGATAGTTCTAACACGCGGCGCTATTGGTCGTTCCGTTTTAACGTAATATTTGGAATGTCGCCCTTTTATCGCGCTCCGATCCTTGGCTGAATGCCACTCAAGAATGCAGAATATCATTACCCCAATGAAACAATGGGTCGTGGAATTGAGTGACATAACTCTGTTCACATTTGGCTTGCAAGTACAGTTATTCGCATCTCATAGCCTTGCTGTTTCAACCGACGACATCGACCTTTGGGCTCGTGACATTGAAAGGAACCTGAACGGTGTCTTGGCCGTTTACAGTCGCGATGTCTACCACGACAACCCGAAGAAAAGACAAACTATCGTACTATTCGTCAAACAAAATGTACCAAGCACTAGTACTCACGAATATGATGATTGCGTTGCAACAAGTGCAAGTTAGTGTTGTTTTTCACTCGGCATTTACTGCAGTGCACTGCATGCATTTATCCATTGCGTTGTAGCAATCTTGTGCGGTTCGAACGTTCCCATGTGGCAAAATCTCTAGTGCGAAAGATTGCGACAGTTTATATTAGTGTTCTTGTATCCGAATTTCATGACTAGAATTGAAAATCAAACATCATACTGCAATATGTAAAATAATGAGGGCTCGTCCAGAAGTTGGAACCTGGAACCACTGCCACAGTAAGTGAGTATCATGCCCCTAGACCAACGAGTCAGACAAACATGCTGTCTACATATAAAATTGGTGACGATAATTATTTGATCTCGGTATTTTGAATTTGAGGATTGCGAAATTGCTGTTTTTGTGCAATCGAATCTGGGGCAGCGATTATTCTTTGTTTGGCAAAATATGGGCTCGTCCGGGATTTGAACCCGGGACCTCTCGCACCCAAAGCGAGAATCATACCCCTAGACCAACGAGCCAGATATAAATGGTACATAAGTATATGGAATCTTCGACGATAATTCTTCAATCGCTGATTTAAAAATGGATTGACAGATTGTCGTACTTATGCAAGCCGAATCTGGCGCAGCGATTATTCTTTGTTCAATAGAATATTAGCTCATCCGGGATTTGAACCAGAGACCTCCTGTACCCTAAAGGTAGCGTTTACTAATCTACATAGAGGTAAATGACCAAGTGCGGAGTTACAGTAATAAACACACGTTTGGGACAATGGGTTACATAACAAGAAGTGGTATAATACCGTTTATCAGCTTTTCTAGTTTTCATTTTTTCATGATGTTAATTTAAAAAAAAGGTCATTAACAAATTCGGTCATTGTACCATTCGTCAAACAAAATGTATCAAGCACAAAAATGTACTCACGAAAATGATAATGGCGTTGTAACAAGTACAGACTTTCCGATGGTTGCATCAGAGAAAAAAAAGAATATCAAAGTGCATGTAATTACCAATCATGTCTGCAGCAGCGTGGCGCAGCGGAAGCGTGCTGGGCCCATAACCCAGAGGTCCCTGGATCGAAACCAGGCGCTGCTATAAGTTTTAAAAATGGAATTTTTTCTAAACTGTCGGTATTTCAGGTTTCAACACAATTGCATTAGCATGTAGTAACATATCCGCAACAAATAAAAATAATCTTAATAACAGTTTCACCTGTTTTTACATGAACACGTGTAGAATTATTAGTATTATCTGGAAAGTGACAATATTTTCGTAAATCCCAATAATACACAGTGAGATGTGGTGCAGAAGTTGAAAAAAATTAAAGGGAAATACGAGAATGTAGTTGTCTCTGTGGCGCAATAGGTTAGCGCGTTCGGCTGTTAACCGAAAGGTTGGTGGTTCGAGCCCACCCAGGGACGTTCTAAAGAGTTTCACTACTTTGATAAGTTTGTTGACTACTTATCAAAAATAAATTACAGTAATGGGCCACGTAAGTCAAATGAATGGCACTCACAATATATCATTTACCTGTGGATAGTTCTAACACGCGGCGCTATTGGTCGTTCCGTTTTAACGTAATATTTGGAATGTCGCCCTTTTATCGCGCTCCGATCCTTGGCTGAATGCCACTCAAGAATGCAGAATATCATTACCCCAATGAAACAATGGGTCGTGGAATTGAGTGACATAACTCTGTTCACATTTGGCTTGCAAGTACAGTTATTCGCATCTCATAGCCTTGCTGTTTCAACCGACGACATCGACCTTTGGGCTCGTGACATTGAAAGGAACCTGAACGGTGTCTTGGCCGTTTACAGTCGCGATGTCTACCACGACAACCCGAAGAAAAGACAAACTATCGTACTATTCGTCAAACAAAATGTACCAAGCACTAGTACTCACGAATATGATGATTGCGTTGCAACAAGTGCAAGTTAGTGTTGTTTTTCACTCGGCATTTACTGCAGTGCACTGCATGCATTTATCCATTGCGTTGTAGCAATCTTGTGCGGTTCGAACGTTCCCATGTGGCAAAATCTCTAGTGCGAAAGATTGCGACAGTTTATATTAGTGTTCTTGTATCCGAATTTCATGACTAGAATTGAAAATCAAACATCATACTGCAATATGTAAAATAATGAGGGCTCGTCCAGAAGTTGGAACCCGGAACCACTGCCACAGTAAGTGAGTATCATGCCCCTAGACCAACGAGTCAGACAAACATGCTGTCTACATATAAAATTGGTGACGATAATTATTTGATCTCGGTATTTTGAATTTGAGGATTGCGAAATTGCTGTTTTTGTGCAATCGAATCTGGGGCAGCGATTATTCTTTGTTTGGCAAAATATGGGCTCGTCCGGGATTTGAACCCGGGACCTCTCGCACCCAAAGCGAGAATCATACCCCTAGACCAACGAGCCAGATATAAATGGTACATAAGTATATGGAATCTTCGACGATAATTCTTCAATCGCTGATTTAAAAATGGATTGACAGATTGTCGTACTTATGCAAGCCGAATCTGGCGCAGCGATTATTCTTTGTTCAATAGAATATTAGCTCATCCGGGATTTGAACCAGAGACCTCCTGTACCCTAAAGGTAGCGTTTACTAATCTACATAGAGGTAAATGACCAAGTGCGGAGTTACAGTAATAAACACACGTTTGAGACAATGGGCTACATAACAAGAAGTGGTATAATACCGTTTATCAGCTTTTCTAGTTTTCATTTTTTCATGATGTTAATTTAAAAAAAAGGTCATTAACAAATTCGGTCATTGTACCATTCGTCAAACAAAATGTATCAAGCACAAAAATGTACTCACGAAAATGATAATGGCGTTGTAACAAGTACAGACTTTCCGATGGTTGCATCAGAGAAAAAAAAGAATATCAAAGTGCATGTAATTACCAATCATGTCTGCAGCAGCGTGGCGCAGCGGAAGCGTGCTGGGCCCATAACCCAGAGGTCCCTGGATCGAAACCAGGCGCTGCTATAAGTTTTAAAAATGGAATTTTTTCTAAACTGTCGGTATTTCAGGTTTCAACACAATTGCATTAGCATGTAGTAACATATCCGCAACAAATAAAAATAATCTTAATAACAGTTTCACCTGTTTTTACATGAACACGTGTAGAATTATTAGTATTATCTGGAAAGTGACAATATTTTCGTAAATCCCAATAATACACAGTGAGATGTGGTGCAGAAGTTGAAAAAAATTAAAGGGAAATACGAGAATGTAGTTGTCTCTGTGGCGCAATAGGTTAGCGCGTTCGGCTGTTAACCGAAAGGTTGGTGGTTCGAGCCCACCCAGGGACGTTCTAAAGAGTTTCACTACTTTGATAAGTTTGTTGACTACTTATCAAAAATAAATTACAGTAATGGGCCACGTAAGTCAAATGAATGGCACTCACAATATATCATTTACCTGTGGATAGTTCTAACACGCGGCGCTATTGGTCGTTCCGTTTTAACGTAATATTTGGAATGTCGCCCTTTTATCGCGCTCCGATCCTTGGCTGAATGCCACTCAAGAATGCAGAATATCATTACCCCAATGAAACAATGGGTCGTGGAATTGAGTGACATAACTCTGTTCACATTTGGCTTGCAAGTACAGTTATTCGCATCTCATAGCCTTGCTGTTTCAACCGACGACATCGACCTTTGGGCTCGTGACATTGAAAGGAACCTGAACGGTGTCTTGGCCGTTTACAGTCGCGATGTCTACCACGACAACCCGAAGAAAAGACAAACTATCGTACTATTCGTCAAACAAAATGTACCAAGCACTAGTACTCACGAATATGATGATTGCGTTGCAACAAGTGCAAGTTAGTGTTGTTTTTCACTCGGCATTTACTGCAGTGCACTGCATGCATTTATCCATTGCGTTGTAGCAATCTTGTGCGGTTCGAACGTTCCCATGTGGCAAAATCTCTAGTGCGAAAGATTGCGACAGTTTATATTAGTGTTCTTGTATCCGAATTTCATGACTAGAATTGAAAATCAAACATCATACTGCAATATGTAAAATAATGAGGGCTCGTCCAGAAGTTGGAACCCGGAACCACTGCCACAGTAAGTGAGTATCATGCCCCTAGACCAACGAGTCAGACAAACATGCTGTCTACATATAAAATTGGTGACGATAATTATTTGATCTCGGTATTTTGAATTTGAGGATTGCGAAATTGCTGTTTTTGTGCAATCGAATCTGGGGCAGCGATTATTCTTTGTTTGGCAAAATATGGGCTCGTCCGGGATTTGAACCCGGGACCTCTCGCACCCAAAGCGAGAATCATACCCCTAGACCAACGAGCCAGATATAAATGGTACATAAGTATATGGAATCTTCGACGATAATTCTTCAATCGCTGATTTAAAAATGGATTGACAGATTGTCGTACTTATGCAAGCCGAATCTGGCGCAGCGATTATTCTTTGTTCAATAGAATATTAGCTCATCCGGGATTTGAACCAGAGACCTCCTGTACCCTAAAGGTAGCGTTTACTAATCTACATAGAGGTAAATGACCAAGTGCGGAGTTACAGTAATAAACACACGTTTGAGACAATGGGCTACATAACAAGAAGTGGTATAATACCGTTTATCAGCTTTTCTAGTTTTCATTTTTTCATGATGTTAATTTAAAAAAAAGGTCATTAACAAATTCGGTCATTGTACCATTCGTCAAACAAAATGTATCAAGCACAAAAATGTACTCACGAAAATGATAATGGCGTTGTAACAAGTACAGACTTTCCGATGGTTGCATCAGAGAAAAAAAAGAATATCAAAGTGCATGTAATTACCAATCATGTCTGCAGCAGCGTGGCGCAGCGGAAGCGTGCTGGGCCCATAACCCAGAGGTCCCTGGATCGAAACCAGGCGCTGCTATAAGTTTTAAAAATGGAATTTTTTCTAAACTGTCGGTATTTCAGGTTTCAACACAATTGCATTAGCATGTAGTAACATATCCGCAACAAATAAAAATAATCTTAATAACAGTTTCACCTGTTTTTACATGAACACGTGTAGAATTATTAGTATTATCTGGAAAGTGACAATATTTTCGTAAATCCCAATAATACACAGTGAGATGTGGTGCAGAAGTTGAAAAAAATTAAAGGGAAATACGAGAATGTAGTTGTCTCTGTGGCGCAATAGGTTAGCGCGTTCGGCTGTTAACCGAAAGGTTGGTGGTTCGAGCCCACCCAGGGACGTTCTAAAGAGTTTCACTACTTTGATAAGTTTGTTGACTACTTATCAAAAATAAATTACAGTAATGGGCCACGTAAGTCAAATGAATCGCACTCACAATATATCATTTACCTGTGGATAGTTCTAACACGCGGCGCTATTGGTCGTTCCGTTTTAACGTAATATTTGGAATGTCGCCCTTTTATCGCGCTCCGATCCTTGGCTGAATGCCACTCAAGAATGCAGAATATCATTACCCCAATGAAACAATGGGTCGTGGAATTGAGTGACATAACTCTGTTCACATTTGGCTTGCAAGTACAGTTATTCGCATCTCATAGCCTTGCTGTTTCAACCGACGACATCGACCTTTGGGCTCGTGACATTGAAAGGAACCTGAACGGTGTCTTGGCCGTTTACAGTCGCGATGTCTACCACGACAACCCGAAGAAAAGACAAACTATCGTACTATTCGTCAAACAAAATGTACCAAGCACTAGTACTCACGAATATGATGATTGCGTTGCAACAAGTGCAAGTTAGTGTTGTTTTTCACTCGGCATTTACTGCAGTGCACTGCATGCATTTATCCATTGCGTTGTAGCAATCTTGTGCGGTTCGAACGTTCCCATGTGGCAAAATCTCTAGTGCGAAAGATTGCGACAGTTTATATTAGTGTTCTTGTATCCGAATTTCATGACTAGAATTGAAAATCAAACATCATACTGCAATATGTAAAATAATGAGGGCTCGTCCAGAAGTTGGAACCCGGAACCACTGCCACAGTAAGTGAGTATCATGCCCCTAGACCAACGAGTCAGACAAACATGCTGTCTACATATAAAATTGGTGACGATAATTATTTGATCTCGGTATTTTGAATTTGAGGATTGCGAAATTGCTGTTTTTGTGCAATCGAATCTGGGGCAGCGATTATTCTTTGTTTGGCAAAATATGGGCTCGTCCGGGATTTGAACCCGGGACCTCTCGCACCCAAAGCGAGAATCATACCCCTAGACCAACGAGCCAGATATAAATGGTACATAAGTATATGGAATCTTCGACGATAATTCTTCAATCGCTGATTTAAAAATGGATTGACAGATTGTCGTACTTATGCAAGCCGAATCTGGCGCAGCGATTATTCTTTGTTCAATAGAATATTAGCTCATCCGGGATTTGAACCAGAGACCTCCTGTACCCTAAAGGTAGCGTTTACTAATCTACATAGAGGTAAATGACCAAGTGCGGAGTTACAGTAATAAACACACGTTTGGGACAATGGGTTACATAACAAGAAGTGGTATAATACCGTTTATCAGCTTTTCTAGTTTTCATTTTTTCATGATGTTAATTTAAAAAAAAGGTCATTAACAAATTCGGTCATTGTACCATTCGTCAAACAAAATGTATCAAGCACAAAAATGTACTCACGAAAATGATAATGGGGTTGTAACAAGTACAGACTTTCCGATGGTTGCATCAGAGAAAAAAAAGAATATCAAAGTGCATGTAATTACCAATCATGTCTGCAGCAGCGTGGCGCAGCGGAAGCGTGCTGGGCCCATAACCCAGAGGTCCCTGGATCGAAACCAGGCGCTGCTATAAGTTTTAAAAATGGAATTTTTTCTAAACTGTCGGTATTTCAGGTTTCAACACAATTGCATTAGCATGTAGTAACATATCCGCAACAAATAAAAATAATCTTAATAACAGTTTCACCTGTTTTTACATGAACACGTGTAGAATTATTAGTATTATCTGGAAAGTGACAATATTTTCGTAAATCCCAATAATACACAGTGAGATGTGGTGCAGAAGTTGAAAAAAATTAAAGGGAAATACGAGAATGTAGTTGTCTCTGTGGCGCAATAGGTTAGCGCGTTCGGCTGTTAACCGAAAGGTTGGTGGTTCGAGCCCACCCAGGGACGTTCTAAAGAGTTTCACTACTTTGATAAGTTTGTTGACTACTTATCAAAAATAAATTACAGTAATGGGCCACGTAAGTCAAATGAATCGCACTCACAATATATCATTTACCTGTGGATAGTTCTAACACGCGGCGCTATTGGTCGTTCCGTTTTAACGTAATATTTGGAATGTCGCCCTTTTATCGCGCTCCGATCCTTGGCTGAATGCCACTCAAGAATGCAGAATATCATTACCCCAATGAAACAATGGGTCGTGGAATTGAGTGACATAACTCTGTTCACCTTTGGCTTGCAAGTACAGTTATTCGCATCTCATAGCCTTGCTGTTTCAACCGACGACATCGACCTTTGGGCTCGTGACATTGAAAGGAACCTGAACGGTGTCTTGGCCGTTTACAGTCGCGATGTCTACCACGACAACCCGAAGAAAAGACAAACTATCGTACTATTCGTCAAACAAAATGTACTAAGCACTAGTACTCACGAATATGATGATTGCGTTGCAACAAGTGCAAGTTAGTGTTGTTTTTCACTCGGCATTTACTGCAGTGCACTGCATGCATTTATCCATTGCGTTGTAGCAATCTTGTGCGGTTCGAACGTTCCCATGTGGCAAAATCTCTAGTGCGAAAGATTGCGACAGTTTATATTAGTGTTCTTGTATCCGAATTTCATGACTAGAATTGAAAATCAAACATCATACTGCAATATGTAAAATAATGAGGGCTCGTCCAGAAGTTGGAACCCGGAACCACTGCCACAGTAAGTGAGTATCATGCCCCTAGACCAACGAGTCAGACAAACATGCTGTCTACATATAAAATTGGTGACGATAATTATTTGATCTCGGTATTTTGAATTTGAGGATTGCGAAATTTCTGTTTTTGTGCAATCGAATCTGGGGCAGCGATTATTCTTTGTTTGGCAAAATATGGGCTCGTCCGGGATTTGAACCCGGGACCTCTCGCACCCAAAGCGAGAATCATACCCCTAGACCAACGAGCCAGATATAAATGGTACATAAGTATATGGAATCTTCGACGATAATTCTTCAATCGCTGATTTAAAAATGGATTGACAGATTGTCGTACTTATGCAAGCCGAATCTGGCGCAGCGATTATTCTTTGTTCAATAGAGTATTAGCTCATCCGGGATTTGAACCAGAGACCTCCTGTACCCTAAAGGTAGCGTTTACTAATCTACATAGAGGTAAATGACCAAGTGCGGAGTTACAGTAATAAACACACGTTTGGGACAATGGGTTACATAACAAGAAGTGGTATAATACCGTTTATCAGCTTTTCTAGTTTTCATTTTTTCATGATGTTAATTTAAAAAAAAGGTCATTAACAAATTCGGTCATTGTACCATTCGTCAAACAAAATGTATCAAGCACAAAAATGTACTCACGAAAATGATAATGGCGTTGTAACAAGTACAGACTTTCCGATGGTTGCATCAGAGAAAAAAAAGAATATCAAAGTGCATGTAATTACCAATCATGTCTGCAGCAGCGTGGCGCAGCGGAAGCGTGCTGGGCCCATAACCCAGAGGTCCCTGGATCGAAACCAGGCGCTGCTATAAATTTTAAAAATGGAATTTTTTCTAAACTGTCGGTATTTCAGGTTTCAACACAATTGCATTAGCATGTAGTAACATATCCGCAACAAATAAAAATAATCTTAATAACAGTTTCACCTGTTTTTACATGAACACGTGTAGAATTATTAGTATTATCTGGAAAGTGACAATATTTTCGTAAATCCCAATAATACACAGTGAGATGTGGAGCAGAAGTTGAAAAAAATTAAAGGGAAATACGAGAATGTAGTTGTCTCTGTGGCGCAATAGGTTAGCGCGTTCGGCTGTTAACCGAAAGGTTGGTGGTTCGAGCCCACCCAGGGACGTTCTAAAGAGTTTCACTACTTTGATAAGTTTGTTGACTACTTATCAAAAATAAATTACAGTAATGGGCCACGTAAGTCAAATGAATCGCACTCACAATATATCATTTACCTGTGGATAGTTCTAACACGCGGCGCTATTGGTCGTTCCGTTTTAACGTAATATTTGGAATGTCGCCCTTTTATCGCGCTCCGATCCTTGGCTGAATGCCACTCAAGAATGCAGAATATCATTACCCCAATGAAACAATGGGTCGTGGAATTGAGTGACATAACTCTGTTCACATTTGGCTTGCAAGTACAGTTATTCGCATCTCATAGCCTTGCTGTTTCAACCGACGACATCGACCTTTGGGCTCGTGACATTCAAAGGAACCTGAACGGTGTCTTGGCCGTTTACAGTCGCGATGTCTACCACGACAACCCGAAGAAAAGACAAACTATCGTACTATTCGTCAAACAAAATGTACCA
Organism: Saccoglossus kowalevskii; assembly: GCF_978046115.1. NCBI lineage: Eukaryota > Metazoa > Hemichordata > Enteropneusta > Harrimaniidae > Saccoglossus > Saccoglossus kowalevskii. The sequence continues at coordinate 37,254,272 of NC_140643.1, read as the reverse complement.
AGCACTAGTACTCACGAATATGATGATTGCGTTGCAACAAGTACAAGTTAGTGTTGTTTTTCACTCGGCATTTACTGCAGTGCACTGCATGCATTTATCCATTGCGTTGTAGCGATCTTGTGCGGTTCGAACGTTCCCATGTGGCAAAATCTCTAGTGCGAATGATTGCGACAGTTTATATTAGTGTTCTTGTATCCGAATTTCATGACTAGAATTGAAAATCAAACATCATACTGCAATATGTAAAAAAATGAGGGCTCGTCCAGGAGTTGGAACCCGGAACCACTGCCACAGTAAGTGAGTATCATGCCCCTAGACCAACGAGTCAGACAAACATGCTGTCTACATATAAAATTGGTGACGATAATTATTTGATCTCGGTATTTTGAAATTGAGGATTGCGAAATTGCTGTTTTTATGAAATCGAATCTGGGGCAGCGATTATTCTTTGTTTGGCAAAATATGGGCTCGTCCGGGATTTGAACCCGGGACCTCTCGCACCCAAAGCGAGAATCATACCCCTAGACCAACGAGCCAGATATAAATGGTACATAAGTATATGGAATCTTCGACGATAATTCTTCAATCGCTGATTTAAAAATGGATTGACAGATTGTCGTACTTATGCAAGTCGAATCTGGCGCAGCGATTATTCTTTGTTCAATAGAATATTAGCTCATCCGGGATTTGAACCAGAGACCTCCTGTACCCTAAAGGTAGCATTTACTAATCTACATAGAGGTAAATGACCAAGTGCGGAGTTACAGTAATAAACACACGTTTGGGACAATGGGTCACATAACAAGAAGTGGTATAATACCGTTTATCAGTTTTTCTAGTTTTCATTTTTTCATGATGTTAATTTAAAAAAAAGATCATTAACAAATTCGGTCATTGTACCATTCGTCAAACAAAATGTATCAAGCACAAAAATGTACTCACGAAAATGATAATGGCGTTGTAACAAGTACAGACTTTCCGATGGTTGCATCAGAGAAAAAAAAGAATATCAAAGTGCATGTAATTACCAATCATATCTGCAGCAGCGTGGCGCAGCGGAAGCGTGCTGGGCCCATAACCCAGAGGTCCCTGGATCGAAACCAGGCGCTGCTATAAGTTTTAAAAATGGAATTTTTTCTAAACTGTCGGTATTTCAGGTTTCAACACAATTGCATTAGCATGTAGTAACATATCCGCAACAAATAAAAATAATCTTAATAACAGTTTCACTTGTTTTTACATGAACACGTGTAGAATTATTAGTATTATCTGGAAAGTGACAATATTTTCGTAAATCCCAATAATATACAGTGACATGTGGTGCAGAAGTTGAAAAAAATTAAAGGGAAATACGAGAATGTAGTTGTCTCTGTGGCGCAATAGGTTAGCGCGTTCGGCTGTTAACCGAAAGGTTGGTGGTTCGAGCCCACCCAGGGACGTTCTAAAGAGTTTTACTACTTTGATAAGTTTGTTGACTACTTATCAAAAATAAATTACAGTAATGGGCCACGTAAGTCAAATGAATGGCACTCACAATATATCATTTACCTGTGGATAGTTCTAACACGCGGCGCTATTGGTCGTTCCGTTTTAACGTAATATTTGGAATGTCGCCCTTTTATCGCGCTCTGATCCTTGGCTGAATGCCACTCAAGAATGCAGAATATCATTACCCCAATGAAACAATGGGTCGTGGAATTGAGTGACATAACTCTGCTCACATTTGGCTTGCAAGTACAGTTATTCGCATCTCATAGCCTTGCCGTTTCAACCGACGACATCGACCTTTGGGCTCGTGACATTCAAAGGAACCTGAACGGTGTCTTGGCCGTTTACAGTCGCGATGTCTACCACGACAACCCGAAGAAAAGACAAACTATCGTACTATTCGTCAAACAAAATGTACCAAGCACTAGTACTCACGAATATGATGATTGCGTTGCAACAAGTACAAGTTATTGTTGTTTTTCACCCGGCATTTACTGCAGTGCACTGCATGCATTTATCCATTGCGTTGTAGCGATCTTGTGCGGTTCGAACGTTCCCATGTGGCAAAATCTCTAGTGCGAATGATTGCGACAGTTTATATTAGTGTTCTTGTATCCGAATTTCATGACTAGAATTGAAAATCAAACATCATACTGCAATATGTAAAAAAATGAGGGCTCGTCCAGGAGTTGGAACCCGGAACCACTGCCACAGTAATTGAGTATCATGCCCCTAGACCAACGAGTCAGACAAACATGCTGTCTACATATAAAATTGGGACCATAATTATTTGATCTCGGTATTTTGAAATTGAGGATTGCGAAATTGCTGTTTTTATGCAATCGAATCTGGGGCAGTGATTATTCTTTGTTTGACAAAATATGGGCTCGTCCGGGATTTGAAGCCGGGACCGCTCGCACCCAAAGCGAGAATCATACCCCTAGACCAACGAGCCAGATATAAATGGTACATAAGTATATGGAATCTTCGACGATAATTCTTCAATCGCTGATTTAAAAATGGATTGACAGATTGTCGTACTTATGCAAGTCGAATCTGGCGCAGCGATTATTCTTTGTTCAATAGAATATTAGCTCATCCGGGATTTGAACCAGAGACCTCCTGTACCCTAAAGGTAGCGTTTACTAATCTACATAGAGGTAAATGACCAAGTGCGGAGTTACAGTAATAAACACACGTTTGGGACAATGGGTCACATAACAAGAAGTGGTATAATACCGTTTATCAGCTTTTCTAGTCTTCATTTTTCATGATGTTAATTTAAAAAAAAGATCATTAACAAATTCGGTCATTGTACCATTCGTCAAACAAAATGTATCAAGCACAAAAATGTACTCACGAAAATGATAATGGCGTTGTAACAAGTACAGACTTTCCGATGGTTGCATCAGAGAAAAAAAAGAATATCAAAGTGCATGTAATTACCAATCATTTCTGCAGCAGCGTGGCGCAGCGGAAGCGTGCTGGGCCCATAACCCAGAGGTCCCTGGATCGAAACCAGGCGCTGCTATAAGTTTTAAAAATGGAATTTTTTCTAAACTGTCGGTATTTCAGGTTTCAACACAATTGCATTAGCATGTAGTAACATATCCGCAACAAATAAAAATAATCTTAATAACAGTTTCACCTGTTTTTACATGAACACGTGTAGAATTATTAGTATTATCTGGAAAGTGACAATATTTTCGTAAATCCCAATAATACACAGTGAGATGTGGTGCAGAAGTTGAAAAAAATTAAAGGGAAATACGAGAATGTAGTTGTCTCTGTGGCGCAATAGGTTAGCGCGTTCGGCTGTTAACCGAAAGGTTGGTGGTTCGAGCCCACCCAGGGACGTTCTAAAGAGTTTCACTACTTTGATAAGTTTGTTGACTACTTATCAAAAATAAATTACAGTAATGGGCCACGTAAGTCAAATGAATCGCACTCACAATATATTATTTACCTGTGGATAGTTCTAACACGCGGCGCTATTGGTCGTTCCGTTTTAACGTAATATTTGGAATGTCGCCCTTTTATCGCGCTCCGATCCTTGGCTGAATGCCACTCAAGAATGCAGAATATCATTACCCCAATGAAACAATGGGTCGTGGAATTGAGTGACATAACTCTGTTCACATTTGGCTTGCAAGTACAGTTATTCGCATCTCATAGCCTTGCTGTTTCAACCGACGACATCGACCTTTGGGCTCGTGACATTGAAAGGAACCTGAACGGTGTCTTGGCCGTTTACAGTCGCGATGTCTACCACGACAACCCGAAGAAAAGACAAACTATCGTACTATTCGTCAAACAAAATGTACCAAGCACTAGTACTCACGAATATGATGATTGCGTTGCAACAAGTGCAAGTTAGTGTTGTTTTTCACTCGGCATTTACTGCAGTGCACTGCATGCATTTATCCATTGCGTTGTAGCAATCTTGTGCGGTTCGAACGTTCCCATGTGGCAAAATCTCTAGTGCGAAAGATTGCGACAGTTTATATTAGTGTTCTTGTATCCGAATTTCATGACTAGAATTGAAAATCAAACATCATACTGCAATATGTAAAAAAATGAGGGCTCGTCCAGGAGTTGGAACCCGGAACCACTGCCACAGTAATTGAGTATCATGCCCCTAGACCAACGAGTCAGACAAACATGCTGTCTACATATAAAATTGGGACCATAATTATTTGATCTCGGTATTTTGAAATTGAGGATTGCGAAATTGCTGTTTTTATGCAATTGAATCTGGGGCAGTGATTATTCTTTGTTTGACAAAATATGGGCTCGTCCGGGATTTGAATCCGGGACCTCTCGCACCCAAAGCGAGAATCATACCCCTAGACCAACGAGCCAGATATAAATGGTACATAAGTATATGGAATCTTCGACGATAATTCTTCAATCGCTGATTTAAAAATGGATTGACAGATTGTCGTACTTATGCAAGTCGAATCTGGCGCAGCGATTATTCTTTGTTCAATAGAATATTAGCTCATCCGGGATTTGAACCAGAGACCTCCTGTACCCTAAAGGTAGCATTTACTAATCTACATAGAGGTAAATGACCAAGTGCGGAGTTACAGTAATAAACACACGTTTGGGACAATGGGTCACATAACAAGAAGTGGTATAATACCGTTTATCAGCTTTTCTAGTTTTCATTTTTTCATGATGTTAATTTAAAAAAAAGATCATTAACAAATTCGGTCATTGTACCATTCGTCAAACAAAATGTATCAAGCACAAAAATGTACTCACGAAAATGATAATGGCGTTGTAACAAGTACAGACTTTCCGATGGTTGCATCAGAGAAAAAAAAGAATATCAAAGTGCATGTAATTACCAATCATGTCTGCAGCAGCGTGGCGCAGCGGAAGCGTGCTGGGCCCATAACCCAGAGGTCCCTGGATCGAAACCAGGCGCTGCTATAAGTTTTAAAAATCGAATTTTTTCTAAACTGTCGGTATTTCAGGTTTCAACACAATTGCATTAGCATGTAGTAACATATCCGCAACAAATAAAAATAATCTTAATAACAGTTTCACTTGTTTTTACATGAACACGTGTAGAATTATTAGTATTATCTGGAAAGTGACAATATTTTCGTAAATCCCAATAATACACAGTGACATGTGGTGCAGAAGTTGAAAAAAATTAAAGGGAAATACGAGAATGTAGTTGTCTCTGTGGCGCAATAGGTTAGCGCGTTCGGCTGTTAACCGAAATGTTGGTGGTTCGAGCCCAACCAGGGACGTTCTAAAGAGTTTTACTACTTTGATAAGTTTGTTGACTACTTATCAAAAATAAATTACAGTAATGGGCCACGTAAGTCAAATGAATGGCACTCACAATATATCATTTACCTGTGGATAGTTCTAACACGCGGCGCTATTGGTCGTTCCGTTTTAACGTAATATTTGGAATGTCGCCCTTTTATCGCGCTCTGATCCTTGGCTGAATGCCACTCAAGAATGCAGAATATCATTACCCCAATGAAACAATGGGTCGTGGAATTGAGTGACATAACTCTGTTCACATTTGGCTTGCAAGTACAGTTATTCGCATCTCATAGCCTTGCCGTTTCAACCGACGACATCGACCTTTGGGCTCGTGACATTCAAAGGAACCTGAACGGTGTCTTGGCCGTTTACAGTCGCGATGTCTACCACGACAACCCGAAGAAAAGACAAACTATCGTACTATTCGTCAAACAAAATGTACCAAGCACTAGTACTCACGAATATGATGATTGCGTTGCAACAAGTACAAGTTATTGTTGTTTTTCACTCGGCATTTACTGCAGTGCACTGCATGCATTTATCCATTGCGTTGTAGCGATCTTGTGCGGTTCGAACGTTCCCATGTGGCAAAATCTCTAGTGCGAATGATTGCGACAGTTTATATTAGTGTTCTTGTATCCGAATTTCATGACTAGAATTGAAAATCAAACATCATACTGCAATATGTAAAAAAATGAGGGCTCGTCCAGGAGTTGGAACCCGGAACCACTGCCACAGTAATTGAGTATCATGCCCCTAGACCAACGAGTCAGACAAACATGCTGTCTACATATAAAATTGGGACCATAATTATTTGATCTCGGTATTTTGAAATTGAGGATTGCGAAATTGCTGTTTTTATGCAATCGAATCTGGGGCAGTGATTATTCTTTGTTTGACAAAATATGGGCTCGTCCGGGATTTGAACCCGGGACCGCTCGCACCCAAAGCGAGAATCATACCCCTAGACCAACGAGCCAGATATAAATGGTACATAAGTATATGGAATCTTCGACGATAATTCTTCAATCGCTGATTTAAAAATGGATTGACAGATTGTCGTACTTATGCAAGTCGAATCTGGCGCAGCGATTATTCTTTGTTCAATAGAATATTAGCTCATCCGGGATTTGAACCAGAGACCTCCTGTACCCTAAAGGTAGCGTTTACTAATCTACATAGAGGTAAATGACCAAGTGCGGAGTTACAGTAATAAACACACGTTTGGGACAATGGGTCACATAACAAGAAGTGGTATAATACCGTTTATCAGCTTTTCTAGTCTTCATTTTTCATGATGTTAATTTAAAAAAAGATCATTAACAAATTCGGTCATTGTACCATTCGTCAAACAAAATGTATCAAGCACAAAAATGTACTCACGAAAATGATAATGGCGTTGTAACAAGTACAGACTTTCCGATGGTTGCATCAGAGAAAAAAAAGAATATTGAAAAAGTTGAAGTTGAAAAAAATTAAAGGGAAATACGAGAATGTAGTTGTCTCTGTCGCGCAATAGGTTAGCGCGTTCGGCTGTTAAGCGAAAGGTTGGTGGTTCGAGCCCACCCAGGGACGTTCTAAAGAGTTTTACTACTTTGATAAGTTTGTTGACTACTTACCAAAAATAAATTACAGTAATGGGCCACGTAAGTCAAATGAATGGCATTCACAATATATCATTTACCTGTGGATAGTTCTAACACGCGGCGCTATTGGTCGTTCCGTTTTAACGTAATATTTGGAATGTCGCCCTTTTATCGCGCTCTGATCCTTGGCTGAATGCCACTCAAGAATGCAGAATATCATTACCCCAATGAAACAATGGGTCGTGGAATTGAGTGACATAACTCTGTTCACATTTGGCTTGCAAGTACAGTTATTCGCATCTCATAGCCTTGCTGTTTCAACCGACGACATCGACCTTTGGGCTCGTGACATTCAAAGGAACCTGAACAGTGTCTTGGCCGTTTACAGTCGCGATGTCTACCACGACATCCTGAAGAAAAGACAAACTATCGTACTATTCGTCAAACAAAATGTACCAAGCAGTAGTACTCACGAATATGATGATTGCGTTGCAACAAGTACAAGTTATTGTTGTTTTTCACTCGGCATTTACTGCAGTGCACTGCATGCATTTATCCATTGCGTTGTAGCGATCTTGTGCGGTTCGAACGTTCCCATGTGGCAAAATCTCTAGTGCGAATGATTGCGACAGTTTATATTAGTGTTCTTGTATCCGAATTTCATGACTAGAATTGAAAATCAAACATCATACTGCAATATGTAAAAAAAATGAGGGCTCGTCCAGGAGTTGGATCCCGGAACCACTGCCACGTAAGTGAGTATTATGCCCCTAGACCAACGAGTCAGACAAACATGCTGTCTATATATAAAATTGGTGACGATAATTATTTGATCTCGGTATTTTGAAATTGAGGATTGCGAAATTGCTGTTTTTATGCAATCGAATCTGGGGCAGCGATTATTCTTTGTTTGGCAAAATATGGGCTCGTCCGCAATTTGAACCAGAGACCTCTTGTACCTTAAAGGTAGCGTTTACTAATCTACATAGAGGTAAATGACCAATTACGGAGTTACAGTAATAAACACACGTTTGGGACAATGGGTCACATAACAAGCAGTGGTATAATACCGTTTATCAGCTTTTCTAGTTTTCATTTTTTTTCATGATGTTAATTTAAAAAAAAGATCATTAACAAATTCGGTCATTGTACCATTCGTCAAACAAAATATATCAAGCACAAAAATGTACTCACGAAAATGATAACGGCGTTGTAACAAGTACAGACTTTCCGATGGTTGCATCAGAGAGAAAAAAGAGAATCAAAGTGCATGTAATTACCAATCATGTCTGTAGCAGCGTGGCGCAGCGGAAGCGTGCTGGGCCCATAACCCAGAGATCCCTGGATCGAAACCAGGCGCTGCTATAAGTTTTAAAAATCGAAATATTTTTCTAAACTGTCGGTATTTCAGGTTTCAACACAATTGCATTAGCATGGAGTAACACATCCGCAACAAATAAAAATAATCCTAATAACAGTTTCACCTGTTTTTACATGAACACGTGAAAAGTAAAAAGTGACGATGACAATATTTTCGTAAATCCCAATAATACACAGTGACATGTGGTGCAGAAGTTGAAAAAAATTAAAGGGAAATACGAGCATGTAGTTGTCTCTGTCGCGCAATAGGTTAGCGCGTTCGGCTGTTAAGCGAAAGGTTGGTGGTTCGAGCCCACCCAGGGACGTTCTAAAGAGTTTCACTACTTTGATAAGTTTGTTGACCACTTATCAAAAATAAATTACAGTAATGGGCCACGTAAGTCAAATGAATGGCACTCACAATATATCATTTACCTGTGGATTGTTCTAACACGCAGCGCAATTGGTCGTTCCGTTTTAACGTAATATTTGGAATGTCGCCCTTTTATCGCGCTCCGACCCATGGCTGAATGCCACTCAAGAATGCAGAATATCATTACCCCAATGAAACAATGGGTCGTGGAATTGAGTGACATAACTCTGTTCACATTTGGCTTGCAAGTACAGTTATTCGCATCTCATAGCCTTGCTGTTTCAACCGACGACATCGACCTTTGGGCTCGTGACATTCAAAGGAACCTGAACGGTGTCTTGGCCGTTTACAGTCGCGATGTCAACCACGAGAACCCGAACAAAAGACAAACTATCGTACTATTCGTCAAACAAAATGTCTGTAGCAGCGTGGCGCAGCGGAAGCGTGCTGGGCCCATAACCCAGAGGTCCCTGGATCGAAAACAGGCGCTGCTATAAGTTTTAAAAATCGAAATATTTTTCTAAACTGTCGGTATTTCAGGTTTCAACACAATTGCATTAGCATGTAGTAACATATCCGCAACAAATAAAAATAATCTTAATAACAGTTTCACCTGTTTTTACATGAACACGTGTAGAATTATTAATATTATCTGGAAAGTGACGATGACAATATTTTCGTAAATCCCAATAATACACAGTGACATGTGGTGCAGAAGTTGAAAAAATTAAAGGGAAATACGAGAATGTAGTTGTCTCTGTGGCGCAATAGATTATCGCGTTCGGCTGTTAACCGAAAGGTTGGTGGTTTGAGCCCACCCAGGAACGTTCTAAAGAGTTTTAGTACTTTGATAAGTTTGTTGACGACTTATCAAAAATAAATTACAGTAATGGTCCACGTAAGTCAAATGAATGGCACTCACAATATATCATTTACCTGTGGATAGTCCTAACACGCGGCGCTATTGGTCGTTCCGTTTTAACGTAATATTTGGAATGTCGCCCTTTTATCGCGCTCCGACCCTTGGCTGAATGCCACTCAAGAATGCAGAATATCATTACCCCAATGAAACAATGGGTCGTGGAATTGAGTGACATAACTCTGTTCACATTTGGCTTGCAAGTACAGTTATTCGCATCTCATAGCCTTGCTGTTTCAACCGACGACATCGACCTTTGGGCTCGTGACATTCAAAGGAACCTGAACGGTGTCTTGGCCGTTTACAGTCGCGATGTCAACCACGACAACCCGAACAAAAGACAAACTATCGTACTATTCGTCAAACAAAATGTCTGTAGCAGCGTGGCGCAGCGGAAGCGTGCTGGGCCCATAACCCAGAGGTCCCTGGATCGAAAACAGGCGCTGCTATAAGTTTTAAAAATCGAAATATTTTTCTAAACTGTCGGTATTTCAGGTTTCAACACAATTGCATTAGCATGTAGTAACATATCCGCAACAAATAAAAATAATCTTAATAACAGTTTCACCTGTTTTTACATGAACACGTGTAGAATTATTAATATTATCTGGAAAGTGACGATGACAATATTTTCGTAAATCCCAATAATACACAGTGACATGTGGTGCAGAAGTTGAAAAAATTAAAGGGAAATACGAGAATGTAGTTGTCTCTGTGGCGCAATAGATTACCGCGTTCGGCTGTTAACCGAAAGGTTGGTGGTTTGAGCCCACCCAGGAACGTTCTAAAGAGTTTTACTACTTTGATAAGTTTGTTGACGACTTATCAAAAATAAATTACAGTAATGGTCCACGTAAGTCAAATGAATGGCACTCACAATATATCATTTACCTGTGGATAGTCCTAACACGCGGCACTATTGGTCGTTCCGTTTTAACGTAATATTTGGAATGTCGCCCTTTTATCGCGCTCCGACCCTTGGCTGAATGCCACTCAAGAATGCAGAATATCATTACCCCAATGAAACAATGGGTCGTGGAATTGAGTGACATAACTCTGTTCACATTTGGCTTGCAAGTACAGTTATTCGCATATTATAGCCTTGCTGTTTCAACCGACGAAATCGACCTTTGGGCTCGTGACATTCAAAGGAACCTGAACGGTGTCTTGGCCGTTTACAGTCGCGATGTCTACCACGACATCCCGAAGAAAAGACAAACTATCGTACTATTCGTCAAACAAAATGTACCAAGCACTAGTACTCACGAATATGATGATTGCGTTTCAACAAGTACAAGTTATTGTTGTTTTTCACTCGGCATTTACTGCAGTGCACTGCATGCATTTATCCATTGCGTTGTAGCGATCTTGTGTGGTTCGAACGTTCCCATGTGGCAAAATCCCTAGTGCGAATGATTGCGACAGTTTATATTAGTGTTCTTGTATCCGAATTTCATGACTAGAATTGAAAATCAAACATCATACTGCAATATGTAAACAAATGAGGGCTCGTTCAGGAGTTGGAACCCGGAACCACTGCCACAGTAAGTGAGTATCATGCCCCTAGACCAACGAGTCAGACAAACATGCTGTCTATATATATAATTGGTGACGATAATTATTTGATCTCGGTATTTTGAAATTGAGGAATGCGAAATTGCTGTTTTTATGCAATCGAATCTGGGGCAGCGAATATTCTTTGTTTGGCAAAATATGGGCTCGTCCGGAATTTGAACCCGGGACCTCTCGCACCCAAAGCGAGAATCATACCCCTAGACCAACGAGCCAGATATAAATGGTACCTATATATGGAATCTTCGACGATAATTATTCAATCGCTGATTTAAAAATGGATTGACAGATTGTCGTACTTATGCAAGTCGAATCTGGCGCAGCGATTATTCTTTGTTCAATAGAATATTGGCTCATCCGGGATTTGAACCAGAGACCTCTTGTACCCTAAAGGTAGCGTTTACTAATCTTCATACAGATAAATGACCAAGTACGGAGTTACAGTAATAAACACACGTTTGGGACAATGGGTCACATAACAAGAAGTGGTATAATACCGTTTATCAGCTTTTCTAGTTTTCATTTTTTCATGATGTTAATTTTAAAAAAAAAGATCATTAACAAATTCGGTCATTGTACCATTCGTCAAACAAAATGTATCAAGCACAAAAATGTACTCACGAAAATGATAATGGCGTTGTAACAAGTACAGACTTTCCGATTGTTGCATCAGAGAAAAAAAAAGAATGTCAAAGTGCATGTAATTACCAATAATATCTGCAGCAGCGTGGCGCAGCGGAAGCGTGCTGGGCCCATAACCCAGAGGTCCCTGGATCGAAACCAGGCGCTGCTATAAGTTTTAAAAATCGAAATATTTTTCTAAACTGTCGGTATTTCAGGTTTCAACACAATTGCATTAGCATGTAGTAACATATCCGCAACAAATAAAATTAATCTTAATAACAGTTTCACCTGTTTTTACATGAACACGTGTAGAATTATTAATATTATCTGGAAAGTGACGATGACAATATTTTCGTAAATCCCAATAATACACAGTGACATGTGGTGCAGAAGTTGAAAAAATTAAAGGGAAATACGAGAATGTAGTTGTCTCTGTGGCGCAATAGATTACCGCGTTCGGCTGTTAACCGAAAGGTTGGTGGTTTGAGCCCACCCAGGAACGTTCTAAAGAGTTTTACTACTTTGATAAGTTTGTTGACGACTTATCAAAAATAAATTACAGTAATGGTCCACGTAAGTCAAATGAATGGCACTCACAATATATCATTTACCTGTGGATAGTCCTAACACGCGGCGCTATTGGTCGTTCCGTTTTAACGTAATATTTGGAATGTCGCCCTTTTATCGCGCTCCGACCCTTGGCTGAATGCCACTCAAGAATGCAGAATATCATTACCCCAATGAAACAATGGGTCGTGGAATTGAGTGACATAACTCTGTTCACATTTGGCTTGCAAGTACAGTTATTCGCATATTATAGCCTTGCTGTTTCAACCGACGAAATCGACCTTTGGGCTCGTGACATTCAAAGGAACCTGAACGGTGTCTTGGCCGTTTACAGTCGCGATGTCTACCACGACATCCCGAAGAAAAGACAAACTATCGTACTATTCGTCAAACAAAATGTACCAAGCACTAGTACTCACGAATATGATGATTGCGTTGCAACAAGTACAAGTTATTGTTGTTTTTCACTCGGCATTTACTGCAGTGCACTGCATGCATTTATCCATTGCGTTGTAGCGATCTTGTGCGGTTTGAACGTTCCCATGTGGCAAAATCTCTAGTGCGAATGATTGCGACAGTTTATATTAGTGTTCTTGTATCCGAATTTCATGACTAGAATTGAAAATCAAACATCATACTGCAATATGTAAAAAAAATGAGGGCTCGTCCAGGAGTTGGAACCCGGAACCACTGCCACAGTAAGTGAGTATCATGCCCCTAGACCAACGAGTCAGACAAACATGCTGTCTATATATAAAATTGGTGACGATAATTATTTGATCTCGGTATTTTGAAATTGAGGAATGCGAAATTGCTGTTTTTATGCAATCGAATCTGGGGCAGCGATTATTCTTTGTTTGGCAAAATATGGGCTCATCCGGGATTTGAACCCGGGACCTCTCGCACCCAAAGCGAGAATCATACCCCTAGACCAACGAGCCAGATATAAATGGTACCTATATATGGAATCTTCGACGATAATTATTCAATCGCTGATTTAAAAATGGATTGACAGATTGTCGTACTTATGCAAGTCGAATCTGGCGCAGCGATTATTCTTTGTTCAATAGAATATTGGCTCATCCGGGATTTGAACCAGAGACCTCTTGTACCCTAAAGGTAGCGTTTACTAATCTTAATACAGATAAATGACCAAGTACGGAGTTACAGTAATAAACACACGTTTGGGACAATGGGTCACATAACAAGAAGTGGTATAATACCGTTTATCAGCTTTTCTAGTTTTCATTTTTTCATGATGTTAATTTTTAAAAAAAAGATCATTAACAAATTCGGTCATTGTACCATTCGTCAAACAAAATGTATCAAGCACAAAAATGTACTCACGAAAATGATAATGGCGTTGTAACAAGTACAGACTTTCCGATTGTTGCATCAGAGAAAAAAAAAATGTCAAAGTGCATGTAATTACCAATAATATCTGCAGCAGCGTGGCGCAGCGGAAGCGTGCTGGGCCCATAACCCAGAGGTCCCTGGATCGAAACCAGGCGCTGCTATAAGTTTTAAAAATCGAAATATTTTTCTAAACTGTCAGTATTTCAGGTTTCAACACAATTGCATTAGCATGTAGTAACATATCCGCAACAAATAAAAATAATCTTAATAACAGTTTCACCTGTTTTTACATGAACACGTGTAGAATTATTAATATTATCTGGAAAGTGACGATGACAATATTTTCGTAAATCCCAATAATACACAGTGACATGTGGTGCAGAAGTTGAAAAAATTGAAGGGAAATACGAGAATGTAGTTGTCTCTGTGGCGCAATAGGTTAGCGCGTTCGGCTGTTAACCGAAAGGTTGGTGGTTCGAGCCCACCCAGGAACGTTCTAAAGAGTTTTACTACTTTGATAAGTTTGTTGACGACTTATCAAAAATAAATTACAGTAATGGGCCACGTAAGTCAAATGAATGGCACTCACAATTTATCATTTACCTGTGGATAGTCCTAAGACGCGGCGCTATTGGTCGTACCGTTTTAACGTAATGTTTGGAATGTCGCCCTTTTATCGCGCTCCGACCCTTGGCTGAATGCCACTCAAGAATGCAGAATATCATTACCCCAATGAAACAATGGGTCGTGGAATTGAGTGACATAACTCTGTTTACATTTGGCTTGCAAGTACAGTTATTCGCATATTATAGCCTTGCTGTTTCAACCGACGAAATCGACCTTTGGGCTCGTGACATTCAAAGGAACCTGAACGGTGTCTTGGCCGTTTACAGTCGCGATGTCTACCACGACATCCCGAAGAAAAGACAAACTATCGTACTATTCGTCAAACAAAATGTACCAAGCACTAGTACTCACGAATATGATGATTGCGTTGCAACAAGTACAAGTTATTGTTGTTTTTCACTCGGCATTTACTGCAGTGCACTGCATGCATTTATCCATTGCGTTGTAGCGATCTTGTGCGGTTTGAACGTTCCCATGTGGCAAAATCTCTAGTGCGAATGATTGCGACAGTTTATATTAGTGTTCTTGTATCCGAATTTCATGACTAGAATTGAAAATCAAACATCATACTGCAATATGTAAAAAAAATGAGGGCTCGTCCAGGAGTTGGAACCCGGAACCACTGCCACAGTAAGTGAGTATCATGCCCCTAGACCAACGAGTCAGACAAACATGCTGTCTATATATAAAATTGGTGACGATAATTATTTGATCTCGGTATTTTGAAATTGAGGAATGCGAAATTGCTGTTTTTATGCAATCGAATCTGGGGCAGCGATTATTCTTTGTTTGGCAAAATATGGGCTCATCCGGGATTTGAACCCGGGACCTCTCGCACCCAAAGCGAGAATCATACCCCTAGACCAACGAGCCAGATATAAATGGTACCTATATATGGAATCTTCGACGATAATTATTCAATCGCTGATTTAAAAATGGATTGACAGATTGTCGTACTTATGCAAGTCGAATCTGGCGCAGCGATTATTCTTTGTTCAATAGAATATTGGCTCATCCGGGATTTGAACCAGAGACCTCTTGTACCCTAAAGGTAGCGTTTACTAATCTTAATACAGATAAATGACCAAGTACGGAGTTACAGTAATAAACACACGTTTGGGACAATGGGTCACATAACAAGAAGTGGTATAATACCGTTTATCAGCTTTTCTAGTTTTCATTTTTTCATGATGTTAATTTTTAAAAAAAAGATCATTAACAAATTCGGTCATTGTACCATTCGTCAAACAAAATGTATCAAGCACAAAAATGTACTCACGAAAATGATAATGGCGTTGTAACAAGTACAGACTTTCCGATTGTTGCATCAGAGAAAAAAAAAATGTCAAAGTGCATGTAATTACCAATAATATCTGCAGCAGCGTGGCGCAGCGGAAGCGTGCTGGGCCCATAACCCAGAGGTCCCTGGATCGAAACCAGGCGCTGCTATAAGTTTTAAAAATCGAAATATTTTTCTAAACTGTCAGTATTTCAGGTTTCAACACAATTGCATTAGCATGTAGTAACATATCCGCAACAAATAAAAATAATCTTAATAACAGTTTCACCTGTTTTTACATGAACACGTGTAGAATTATTAATATTATCTGGAAAGTGACGATGACAATATTTTCGTAAATCCCAATAATACACAGTGACATGTGGTGCAGAAGTTGAAAAAATTGAAGGGAAATACGAGAATGTAGTTGTCTCTGTGGCGCAATAGGTTAGCGCGTTCGGCTGTTAACCGAAAGGTTGGTGGTTCGAGCCCACCCAGGAACGTTCTAAAGAGTTTTACTACTTTGATAAGTTTGTTGACGACTTATCAAAAATAAATTACAGTAATGGGCCACGTAAGTCAAATGAATGGCACTCACAATTTATCATTTACCTGTGGATAGTCCTAAGACGCGGCGCTATTGGTCGTACCGTTTTAACGTAATGTTTGGAATGTCGCCCTTTTATCGCGCTCCGACCCTTGGCTGAATGCCACTCAAGAATGCAGAATATCATTACCCCAATGAAACAATGGGTCGTGGAATTGAGTGACATAACTCTGTTTACATTTGGCTTGCAAGTACAGTTATTCGCATATTATAGCCTTGCTGTTTCAACCGACGAAATCGACTTTTGGGCTCGTGACATTCAAAGGAACATGTACGGTGTCTTGGCCGTTTACAGTCGCGATGTCTACCACGACATCCCGAAGAAAAGACAAACTATCGTACTATTCGTCAAACAAAATGTACCAAGCACTAGTACTCACGAATATGATGATTGCGTTGCAACAAGTACAAGTTATTGTTGTTTTTCACTCGGCATTTACTGCAGTGCACTGCATGCATTTATCCATTGCGTTGTATCGAACTTGTGCGGTTCGAACGTTCCCATGTGGCAAAATCCCTAGTGCGAATGATTGTGACAGTTTATATTAGTGTTCTTCGGTATTCGAATCTCATGATTAGAATTGAAAATCAAACATCATACTGCAATATGTAAAAAAATGAGGGCTCGTTCAGGAGTTGGAACCCGGAACCACTGCCACAGTAAGTGAGTATCATGCCCCTAGACCAACGAGTCAGACAAACATGCTGTCTATATATAAAATTGGTGACGATAATTATTTGATCTCGGTATTTTGAAATTGAGGAATGCGAAATTGCTGTTTTTATGCAATCGAATCTGGGGCAGCGATTATTCTTTGTTTGGCAAAATATGGGCTCGTCCGGGATTTGAACCCGGGACCTCTCGCACCCAAAGCGAGAATCATACCCCTAGACCAACGAGCCAGATATAAATGGTACCTATATATGGAATCTTCGACGATAATTATTCAATCGCTGATTTTAAAATGGATTGACAGATTGTCGTACTTATGCAAGTCGAATTTGGCGCAGCGATTATTCTTTGTTCAATAGAATATTGGCTCATCCGGGATTTGAACCAGAAACCTCTTGTACCCTAAAGGTAGCATTTACTAATCTTAATACAGATAAATGACCAAGTACGTAGTTACAGTAATAAACACACGTTTGGGACAATGGGTCACATAACAAGAAGTGGTATAATACCGTTTATCAGCTTTTCTAGTTTTCATTTTTTCATGATGTTAATTTAAAAAAAAAAGATCATTAACAAAAATCGGTCATTGTACCATTCGTCAAACAAAATGTATCAAGCACAAAAATGTACTCACGAAAATGATAATGGCGTTGTAACAAGTACAGACTTTCCGATGGTTGCATCAGAGGAAAAAAAAATGTCAAAGTGCATGTAATTACCAATAATATCTGCAGCAGCGTGGCGCAGCGGAAGCGTGCTGGGCCCATAACCCAGAGGTCCCTGGATCGAAACCAGGCGCTGCTATAAGTTTTAAAAATCGAAATATTTTTCTAAACTGTCGGTATTTCAGGTTTCAACACAATTGCATTAGCATGTAGTAACATATCCGCAACAAATAAAAATAATCTTAATAACAGTTTCACCTGTTTTTACATGAACACGTGTAGAATTATTAGTATTATCTGGAAAGTGACGATGACAATATTTTCGTAAATCCCAATAATACACAGTGACATGTGGTGCAGAAGTTGAAAAAAATTAAAGGGAAATACGAGAATGTAGTTGTCTCTGTGGCGCAATAGGTTAGCGCGTTCGGCTGTTAACCGAAAGGTTGGTGGTTCGAGCCCAACCAGGGACGTTCTAAAGAGTTTTACTACTTTGATAAGTTTGTTGACTACTTATCAAAAATAAATTACAGTAATGGGCCACGTAAGTCAAATGAATGGCACTCACAATATATCATTTACCTGTGGATAGTTCTAACACGCGGCGCTATTGGTCGTTCCGTTTTAACGTAATATTTGGAATGTCGCCCTTTTATCGCGCTCCGATCCTTGGCTGAATGCCACTCAAGAATGCAGAATATCATTACCCCAATGAAACAATGGGTCGTGGAATTGAGTGACATAACTCTGTTCACATTTGGCTTGCAAGTACAGTTATTCGCATATTATAGCCTTGCTGTTTCAACCGACGAAATCGACCTTTGGGCTCGTGACATTCAAAGGAACCTGAACGGTGTCTTGGCCGTTTACAGTCGCGATGTCTACCACGACATCCCGAAGAAAAGACAAACTATCGTACTATTCGTCAAACAAAATGTACCAAGCACTAGTACTCACGAATATGATGATTGCGTTGCAACAAGTACAAGTTATTGTTGTTTTTCACTCGGCATTTACTGCAGTGCACTGCATGCATTTATCCATTGCGTTGTAGCGATCTTGTGCGGTTCGAACGTTCCCATGTGGCAAAATCTCTAGTGCGAATGATTGCGACAGTTTATATTAGTGTTCTTGTATCCGAATTTCATGACTAGAATTGAAAATCAAACATCATACTGCAATATGTAAAAAAAATGAGGGCTCGTCCAGGAGTTGGAACCCGGAACCACTGCCACAGTAAGTGAGTATCATGCCCCTAGACCAACGAGTCAGACAAACATGCTGTCTATATATAAAATTGGTGACGATAATTATTTGATCTCGGTATTTTGAAATTGAGGAATGCGAAATTGCTGTTTTTATGCAATCGAATCTGGGGCAGCGATTATTCTTTGTTTGGCAAAATATGGGCTCATCCGGGATTTGAACCCGGGACCTCTCGCACCCAAAGCGAGAATCATACCCCTAGACCAACGAGCCAGATATAAATGGTACCTATATATGGAATCTTCGACGATAATTATTCAATCGCTGATTTAAAAATGGATTGACAGATTGTCGTACTTATGCAAGTCGAATCTGGCGCAGCGATTATTCTTTGTTCAATAGAATATTGGCTCATCCGGTATTTGAACCAGAGACCTCTTGTACCCTAAAGGTAGCGTTTACTAATCTTAATACAGATAAATGACCAAGTACGGAGTTACAGTAATAAACACACGTTTGGGACAATGGGTCACATAACAAGAAGTGGTATAATACCGTTTATCAGCTTTTCTAGTTTTCATTTTTTCATGATGTTAATTTTTAAAAAAAAGATCATTAACAAATTCGGTCATTGTACCATTCGTCAAACAAAATGTATCAAGCACAAAAATGTACTCACGAAAATGATAATGGCGTTGTAACAAGTACAGACTTTCCGATTGTTGCATCAGAGAAAAAAAAATGTCAAAGTGCATGTAATTACCAATAATATCTGCAGCAGCGTGGCGCAGCGGAAGCGTGCTGGGCCCATAACCCAGAGGTCCCTGGATCGAAACCAGGCGCTGCTATAAGTTTTAAAAATCGAAATATTTTTCTAAACTGTCAGTATTTCAGGTTTCAACACAATTGCATTAGCATGTAGTAACATATCCGCAACAAATAAAAATAATCTTAATTACAGTTTCACCTGTTTTTACATGAACACGTGTAGAATTATTAATATTATCTGGAAAGTGACGATGACAATATTTTCGTAAATCCCAATAATACACAGTGACATGTGGTGCAGAAGTTGAAAAAATTGAAGGGAAATACGAGAATGTAGTTGTCTCTGTGGCGCAATAGGTTAGCGCGTTCGGCTGTTAACCGAAAGGTTGGTGGTTCGAGCCCACCCAGGAACGTTCTAAAGAGTTTTACTACTTTGATAAGTTTGTTGACGACTTATCAAAAATAAATTACAGTAATGGGCCACGTAAGTCAAATGAATGGCACTCACAATTTATCATTTACCTGTGGATAGTCCTAAGACGCGGCGCTATTGGTCGTTCCGTTTTAACGTAATGTTTGGAATGTCGCCCTTTTATCGCGCTCCGACCCTTGGCTGAATGCCACTCAAGAATGCAGAATATCATTACCCCAATGAAACAATGGGTCGTGGAATTGAGTGACATAACTCTGTTTACATTTGGCTTGCAAGTACAGTTATTCGCATATTATAGCCTTGCTGTTTCAACCGACGAAATCGACTTTTGGGCTCGTGACATTCAAAGGAACATGTACGGTGTCTTGGCCGTTTACAGTCGCGATGTCTACCACGACATCCCGAAGAAAAGACAAACTATCGTACTATTCGTCAAACAAAATGTACCAAGCACTAGTACTCACGAATATGATGATTGCGTTGCAACAAGTACAAGTTATTGTTGTTTTTCACTCGGCATTTACTGCAGTGCACTGCATGCATTTATCCATTGCGTTGTATCGAACTTGTGCGGTTCGAACGTTCCCATGTGACAAAATCCCTAGTGCGAATGATTGTGACAGTTTATATTAGTGTTCTTCGGTATTCGAATTTCATGATTAGAATTGAAAATCAAACATCATACTGCAATATGTAAAAAAATGAGGGCTCGTCCAGGAGTTGGAACCCGGAACCACTGCCACAGTAAGTGAGTATCATGCCCCTAGACCAACGAGTCAGACAAACATGCTGTCTATATATAAAATTGGTGACGATAATTATTTGATCTCGGTATTTTGAAATTGAGGAATGCGAAATTGCTGTTTTTATGCAATCGAATCTGGGGCAGCGATTATTCTTTGTTTGGCAAAATATGGGCTCGTCCGGGATTTGAACCCGGGACCTCTCGCACCCAAAGCGAGAATCATACCCCTAGACCAACGAGCCAGATATAAATGGTACATAAGTATATGGAATCTTCGACGATAATTCTTCAATCGCTGATTTAAAAATGGATTGACAGATTGTCGTACTTATGCAAGCCGAATCTGGCGCAGCGATTATTCTTTGTTCAATAGAATATTAGCTCATCCGGGATTTGAACCAGAGACCTCCTGTACCCTAAAGGTAGCGTTTACTAATCTACATAGAGGTAAATGACCAAGTACGGAGTTACAGTAATAAACACACGTTTGGGACAATGGGTCACATAACAAGAAGTGGTATAATACCGTTTATCAGCTTTTCTAGTTTTCATTTTTTCATGATGTTAATTTTTAAAAAAAAGATCATTAACAAATTCGGTCATTGTACCATTCGTCAAACAAAATGTATCAAGCACAAAAATGTACTCACGAAAATGATAATGGCGTTGTAACAAGTACAGACTTTCCGATTGTTGCATCAGAGAAAAAAAAAATGTCAAAGTGCATGTAATTACCAATAATATCTGCAGCAGCGTGGCGCAGCGGAAGCGTGCTGGGCCCATAACCCAGAGGTCCCTGGATCGAAACCAGGCGCTGCTATAAGTTTTAAAAATCGAAATATTTTTCTAAACTGTCAGTATTTCAGGTTTCAACACAATTGCATTAGCATGTAGTAACATATCCGCAACAAATAAAAATAATCTTAATAACAGTTTCACCTGTTTTTACATGAACACGTGTAGAATTATTAATATTATCTGGAAAGTGACGATGACAATATTTTCGTAAATCCCAATAATACACAGTGACATGTGGTGCAGAAGTTGAAAAAATTGAAGGGAAATACGAGAATGTAGTTGTCTCTGTGGCGCAATAGGTTAGCGCGTTCGGCTGTTAACCGAAAGGTTGGTGGTTCGAGCCCACCCAGGAACGTTCTAAAGAGTTTTACTACTTTGATAAGTTTGTTGACGACTTATCAAAAATAAATTACAGTAATGGGCCACGTAAGTCAAATGAATGGCACTCACAATTTATCATTTACCTGTGGATAGTCCTAAGACGCGGCGCTATTGGTCGTTCCGTTTTAACGTAATGTTTGGAATGTCGCCCTTTTATCGCGCTCCGACCCTTGGCTGAATGCCACTCAAGAATGCAGAATATCATTACCCCAATGAAACAATGGGTCGTGGAATTGAGTGACATAACTCTGTTTACATTTGGCTTGCAAGTACAGTTATTCGCATATTATAGCCTTGCTGTTTCAACCGACGAAATCGACTTTTGGGCTCGTGACATTCAAAGGAACATGTACGGTGTCTTGGCCGTTTACAGTCGCGATGTCTACCACGACATCCCGAAGAAAAGACAAACTATCGTACTATTCGTCAAACAAAATGTACCAAGCACTAGTACTCACGAATATGATGATTGCGTTGCAACAAGTACAAGTTATTGTTGTTTTTCACTCGGCATTTACTGCAGTGCACTGCATGCATTTATCCATTGCGTTGTATCGAACTTGTGCGGTTCGAACGTTCCCATGTGGCAAAATCCCTAGTGCGAATGATTGTGACAGTTTATATTAGTGTTCTTCGGTATTCGAATTTCATGATTAGAATTGAAAATCAAACATCATACTGCAATATGTAAAAAAATGAGGGCTCGTTCAGGAGTTGGAACCCGGAACCACTGCCACAGTAAGTGAGTATCATGCCCCTAGACCAACGAGTCAGACAAACATGCTGTCTATATATAAAATTGGTGACGATAATTATTTGATCTCGGTATTTTGAAATTGAGGAATGCGAAATTGCTGTTTTTATGCAATCGAATCTGGGGCAGCGATTATTCTTTGTTTGGCAAAATATGGGCTCGTCCGGGATTTGAACCCGGGACCTCTCGCACCCAAAGCGAGAATCATACCCCTAGACCAACGAGCCAGATATAAATGGTACATAAGTATATGGAATCTTCGACGATAATTCTTCAATCGCTGATTTAAAAATGGATTGACAGATTGTCGTACTTATGCAAGCCGAATCTGGCGCAGCGATTATTCTTTGTTCAATAGAATATTAGCTCATCCGGGATTTGAACCAGAGACCTCCTGTACCCTAAAGGTAGCGTTTACTAATCTACATAGAGGTAAATGACCAAGTACGGAGTTACAGTAATAAACACACGTTTGGGACAATGGGTCACATAACAAGAAGTGGTATAATACCGTTTATCAGCTTTTCTAGTTTTCATTTTTTCATGATGTTAATTTTTAAAAAAAAGATCATTAACAAATTCGGTCATTGTACCATTCGTCAAACAAAATGTATCAAGCACAAAAATGTACTCACGAAAATGATAATGGCGTTGTAACAAGTACAGACTTTCCGATTGTTGCATCAGAGAAAAAAAAAATGTCAAAGTGCATGTAATTACCAATAATATCTGCAGCAGCGTGGCGCAGCGGAAGCGTGCTGGGCCCATAACCCAGAGGTCCCTGGATCGAAACCAGGCGCTGCTATAAGTTTTAAAAATCGAAATATTTTTCTAAACTGTCAGTATTTCAGGTTTCAACACAATTGCATTAGCATGTAGTAACATATCCGCAACAAATAAAAATAATCTTAATAACAGTTTCACCTGTTTTTACATGAACACGTGTAGAATTATTAATATTATCTGGAAAGTGACGATGACAATATTTTCGTAAATCCCAATAATACACAGTGACATGTGGTGCAGAAGTTGAAAAAATTGAAGGGAAATACGAGAATGTAGTTGTCTCTGTGGCGCAATAGGTTAGCGCGTTCGGCTGTTAACCGAAAGGTTGGTGGTTCGAGCCCACCCAGGAACGTTCTAAAGAGTTTTACTACTTTGATAAGTTTGTTGACGACTTATCAAAAATAAATTACAGTAATGGGCCACGTAAGTCAAATGAATGGCACTCACAATTTATCATTTACCTGTGGATAGTCCTAAGACGCGGCGCTATTGGTCGTTCCGTTTTAACGTAATGTTTGGAATGTCGCCCTTTTATCGCGCTCCGACCCTTGGCTGAATGCCACTCAAGAATGCAGAATATCATTACCCCAATGAAACAATGGGTCGTGGAATTGAGTGACATAACTCTGTTCACATTTGGCTTGCAAGTACAGTTATTCGCATATTATAGCCTTGCTGTTTCAACCGACGAAATCGACCTTTGGGCTCGTGACATTCAAAGGAACCTGAACGGTGTCTTGGCCGTTTACAGTCGCGATGTCTACCACGACATCCCGAAGAAAAGACAAACTATCGTACTATTCGTCAAACAAAATGTACCAAGCACTAGTACTCACGAATATGATGATTGCGTTGCAACAAGTACAAGTTATTGTTGTTTTTCACTCGGCATTTACTGCAGTGCACTGCATGCATTTATCCATTGCGTTGTATCGAACTTGTGCGGTTCGAACGTTCCCATGTGGCAAAATCCCTAGTGCGAATGATTGTGACAGTTTATATTAGTGTTCTTCGGTATTCGAATTTCATGATTAGAATTGAAAATCAAACATCATACTGCAATATGTAAAAAAATGAGGGCTCGTTCAGGAGTTGGAACCCGGAACCACTGCCACAGTAAGTGAGTATCATGCCCCTAGACCAACGAGTCAGACAAACATGCTGTCTATATATAAAATTGGTGACGATAATTATTTGATCTCGGTATTTTGAAATTGAGGAATGCGAAATTGCTGTTTTTATGCAATCGAATCTGGGGCAGCGATTATTCTTTGTTTGGCAAAATATGGGCTCGTCCGGGATTTGAACCCGGGACCTCTCGCACCCAAAGCGAGAATCATACCCCTAGACCAACGAGCCAGATATAAATGGTACCTATATATGGAATCTTCGACGATAATTATTCAATCGCTGATTTTAAAATGGATTGACAGATTGTCGTACTTATGCAAGTCGAATTTGGCGCAGCGATTATTCTTTGTTCAATAGAATATTGGCTCATCCGGGATTTGAACCAGAAACCTCTTGTACCCTAAAGGTAGCATTTACTAATCTTAATACAGATAAATGACCAAGTACGTAGTTACAGTAATAAACACACGTTTGGGACAATGGGTCACATAACAAGAAGTGGTAAAATACCGTTTATCAGCTTTTCTAGTTTTCATTTTTTCATGATGTTAATTTAAAAAAAAAAGATCATTAACAAAAATCGGTCATTGTACCATTCGTCAAACAAAATGTATCAAGCACAAAAATGTACTCACGAAAATGATAATGGCGTTGTAACAAGTACAGACTTTCCGATGGTTGCATCAGAGGAAAAAAAAATGTCAAAGTGCATGTAATTACCAATAATATCTGCAGCAGCGTGGCGCAGCGGAAGCGTGCTGGGCCCATAACCCAGAGGTCCCTGGATCGAAACCAGGCGCTGCTATAAGTTTTAAAAATCGAAATATTTTTCTAAACTGTCGGTATTTCAGGTTTCAACACAATTGCATTAGCATGTAGTAACATATCCGCAACAAATAAAAATAATCTTAATAACAGTTTCACCTGTTTTTACATGAACACGTGTAGAATTATTAGTATTATCTGGAAAGTGACGATGACAATATTTTCGTAAATCCCAATAATACACAGTGACATGTGGTGCAGAAGTTGAAAAAAATTAAAGGGAAATACGAGAATGTAGTTGTCTCTGTGGCGCAATAGGTTAGCGCGTTCGGCTGTTAACCGAAAGGTTGGTGGTTCGAGCCCAACCAGGGACGTTCTAAAGAGTTTTACTACTTTGATAAGTTTGTTGACTACTTATCAAAAATAAATTACAGTAATGGGCCACGTAAGTCAAATGAATGGCACTCACAATATATCATTTACCTGTGGATAGTTCTAACACGCGGCGCTATTGGTCGTTCCGTTTTAACGTAATATTTGGAATGTCGCCCTTTTATCGCGCTCCGATCCTTGGCTGAATGCCACTCAAGAATGCAGAATATCATTACCCCAATGAAACAATGGGTCGTGGAATTGAGTGACATAACTCTGTTCACATTTGGCTTGCAAGTACAGTTATTCGCATATTATAGCCTTGCTGTTTCAACCGACGAAATCGACCTTTGGGCTCGTGACATTCAAAGGAACCTGAACGGTGTCTTGGCCGTTTACAGTCGCGATGTCTACCACGACATCCCGAAGAAAAGACAAACTATCGTACTATTCGTCAAACAAAATGTACCAAGCACTAGTACTCACGAATATGATGATTGCGTTGCAACAAGTACAAGTTATTGTTGTTTTTCACTCGGCATTTACTGCAGTGCACTGCATGCATTTATCCATTGCGTTGTAGCGATCTTGTGCGGTTCGAACGTTCCCATGTGGCAAAATCTCTAGTGCGAATGATTGCGACAGTTTATATTAGTGTTCTTGTATCCGAATTTCATGACTAGAATTGAAAATCAAACATCATACTGCAATATGTAAAAAAAATGAGGGCTCGTCCAGGAGTTGGAACCCGGAACCACTGCCACAGTAAGTGAGTATCATGCCCCTAGACCAACGAGTCAGACAAACATGCTGTCTATATATAAAATTGGTGACGATAATTATTTGATCTCGGTATTTTGAAATTGAGGAATGCGAAATTGCTGTTTTTATGCAATCGAATCTGGGGCAGCGATTATTCTTTGTTTGGCAAAATATGGGCTCATCCGGGATTTGAACCCGGGACCTCTCGCACCCAAAGCGAGAATCATACCCCTAGACCAACGAGCCAGATATAAATGGTACCTATATATGGAATCTTCGACGATAATTATTCAATCGCTGATTTAAAAATGGATTGACAGATTGTCGTACTTATGCAAGTCGAATCTGGCGCAGCGATTATTCTTTGTTCAATAGAATATTGGCTCATCCGGTATTTGAACCAGAGACCTCTTGTACCCTAAAGGTAGCGTTTACTAATCTTAATACAGATAAATGACCAAGTACGGAGTTACAGTAATAAACACACGTTTGGGACAATGGGTCACATAACAAGAAGTGGTATAATACCGTTTATCAGCTTTTCTAGTTTTCATTTTTTCATGATGTTAATTTTTAAAAAAAAGATCATTAACAAATTCGGTCATTGTACCATTCGTCAAACAAAATGTATCAAGCACAAAAATGTACTCACGAAAATGATAATGGCGTTGTAACAAGTACAGACTTTCCGATTGTTGCATCAGAGAAAAAAAAATGTCAAAGTGCATGTAATTACCAATAATATCTGCAGCAGCGTGGCGCAGCGGAAGCGTGCTGGGCCCATAACCCAGAGGTCCCTGGATCGAAACCAGGCGCTGCTATAAGTTTTAAAAATCGAAATATTTTTCTAAACTGTCAGTATTTCAGGTTTCAACACAATTGCATTAGCATGTAGTAACATATCCGCAACAAATAAAAATAATCTTAATTACAGTTTCACCTGTTTTTACATGAACACGTGTAGAATTATTAATATTATCTGGAAAGTGACGATGACAATATTTTCGTAAATCCCAATAATACACAGTGACATGTGGTGCAGAAGTTGAAAAAATTGAAGGGAAATACGAGAATGTAGTTGTCTCTGTGGCGCAATAGGTTAGCGCGTTCGGCTGTTAACCGAAAGGTTGGTGGTTCGAGCCCACCCAGGAACGTTCTAAAGAGTTTTACTACTTTGATAAGTTTGTTGACGACTTATCAAAAATAAATTACAGTAATGGGCCACGTAAGTCAAATGAATGGCACTCACAATTTATCATTTACCTGTGGATAGTCCTAAGACGCGGCGCTATTGGTCGTTCCGTTTTAACGTAATGTTTGGAATGTCGCCCTTTTATCGCGCTCCGACCCTTGGCTGAATGCCACTCAAGAATGCAGAATATCATTACCCCAATGAAACAATGGGTCGTGGAATTGAGTGACATAACTCTGTTTACATTTGGCTTGCAAGTACAGTTATTCGCATATTATAGCCTTGCTGTTTCAACCGACGAAATCGACTTTTGGGCTCGTGACATTCAAAGGAACATGTACGGTGTCTTGGCCGTTTACAGTCGCGATGTCTACCACGACATCCCGAAGAAAAGACAAACTATCGTACTATTCGTCAAACAAAATGTACCAAGCACTAGTACTCACGAATATGATGATTGCGTTGCAACAAGTACAAGTTATTGTTGTTTTTCACTCGGCATTTACTGCAGTGCACTGCATGCATTTATCCATTGCGTTGTATCGAACTTGTGCGGTTCGAACGTTCCCATGTGACAAAATCCCTAGTGCGAATGATTGTGACAGTTTATATTAGTGTTCTTCGGTATTCGAATTTCATGATTAGAATTGAAAATCAAACATCATACTGCAATATGTAAAAAAATGAGGGCTCGTCCAGGAGTTGGAACCCGGAACCACTGCCACAGTAAGTGAGTATCATGCCCCTAGACCAACGAGTCAGACAAACATGCTGTCTATATATAAAATTGGTGACGATAATTATTTGATCTCGGTATTTTGAAATTGAGGAATGCGAAATTGCTGTTTTTATGCAATCGAATCTGGGGCAGCGATTATTCTTTGTTTGGCAAAATATGGGCTCGTCCGGGATTTGAACCCGGGACCTCTCGCACCCAAAGCGAGAATCATACCCCTAGACCAACGAGCCAGATATAAATGGTACATAAGTATATGGAATCTTCGACGATAATTCTTCAATCGCTGATTTAAAAATGGATTGACAGATTGTCGTACTTATGCAAGCCGAATCTGGCGCAGCGATTATTCTTTGTTCAATAGAATATTAGCTCATCCGGGATTTGAACCAGAGACCTCCTGTACCCTAAAGGTAGCGTTTACTAATCTACATAGAGGTAAATGACCAAGTACGGAGTTACAGTAATAAACACACGTTTGGGACAATGGGTCACATAACAAGAAGTGGTATAATACCGTTTATCAGCTTTTCTAGTTTTCATTTTTTCATGATGTTAATTTTTAAAAAAAAGATCATTAACAAATTCGGTCATTGTACCATTCGTCAAACAAAATGTATCAAGCACAAAAATGTACTCACGAAAATGATAATGGCGTTGTAACAAGTACAGACTTTCCGATTGTTGCATCAGAGAAAAAAAAAATGTCAAAGTGCATGTAATTACCAATAATATCTGCAGCAGCGTGGCGCAGCGGAAGCGTGCTGGGCCCATAACCCAGAGGTCCCTGGATCGAAACCAGGCGCTGCTATAAGTTTTAAAAATCGAAATATTTTTCTAAACTGTCAGTATTTCAGGTTTCAACACAATTGCATTAGCATGTAGTAACATATCCGCAACAAATAAAAATAATCTTAATAACAGTTTCACCTGTTTTTACATGAACACGTGTAGAATTATTAATATTATCTGGAAAGTGACGATGACAATATTTTCGTAAATCCCAATAATACACAGTGACATGTGGTGCAGAAGTTGAAAAAATTGAAGGGAAATACGAGAATGTAGTTGTCTCTGTGGCGCAATAGGTTAGCGCGTTCGGCTGTTAACCGAAAGGTTGGTGGTTCGAGCCCACCCAGGAACGTTCTAAAGAGTTTTACTACTTTGATAAGTTTGTTGACGACTTATCAAAAATAAATTACAGTAATGGGCCACGTAAGTCAAATGAATGGCACTCACAATTTATCATTTACCTGTGGATAGTCCTAAGACGCGGCGCTATTGGTCGTTCCGTTTTAACGTAATGTTTGGAATGTCGCCCTTTTATCGCGCTCCGACCCTTGGCTGAATGCCACTCAAGAATGCAGAATATCATTACCCCAATGAAACAATGGGTCGTGGAATTGAGTGACATAACTCTGTTTACATTTGGCTTGCAAGTACAGTTATTCGCATATTATAGCCTTGCTGTTTCAACCGACGAAATCGACTTTTGGGCTCGTGACATTCAAAGGAACATGTACGGTGTCTTGGCCGTTTACAGTCGCGATGTCTACCACGACATCCCGAAGAAAAGACAAACTATCGTACTATTCGTCAAACAAAATGTACCAAGCACTAGTACTCACGAATATGATGATTGCGTTGCAACAAGTACAAGTTATTGTTGTTTTTCACTCGGCATTTACTGCAGTGCACTGCATGCATTTATCCATTGCGTTGTATCGAACTTGTGCGGTTCGAACGTTCCCATGTGGCAAAATCCCTAGTGCGAATGATTGTGACAGTTTATATTAGTGTTCTTCGGTATTCGAATTTCATGATTAGAATTGAAAATCAAACATCATACTGCAATATGTAAAAAAATGAGGGCTCGTTCAGGAGTTGGAACCCGGAACCACTGCCACAGTAAGTGAGTATCATGCCCCTAGACCAACGAGTCAGACAAACATGCTGTCTATATATAAAATTGGTGACGATAATTATTTGATCTCGGTATTTTGAAATTGAGGAATGCGAAATTGCTGTTTTTATGCAATCGAATCTGGGGCAGCGATTATTCTTTGTTTGGCAAAATATGGGCTCGTCCGGGATTTGAACCCGGGACCTCTCGCACCCAAAGCGAGAATCATACCCCTAGACCAACGAGCCAGATATAAATGGTACATAAGTATATGGAATCTTCGACGATAATTCTTCAATCGCTGATTTAAAAATGGATTGACAGATTGTCGTACTTATGCAAGCCGAATCTGGCGCAGCGATTATTCTTTGTTCAATAGAATATTAGCTCATCCGGGATTTGAACCAGAGACCTCCTGTACCCTAAAGGTAGCGTTTACTAATCTACATAGAGGTAAATGACCAAGTACGGAGTTACAGTAATAAACACACGTTTGGGACAATGGGTCACATAACAAGAAGTGGTATAATACCGTTTATCAGCTTTTCTAGTTTTCATTTTTTCATGATGTTAATTTTTAAAAAAAAGATCATTAACAAATTCGGTCATTGTACCATTCGTCAAACAAAATGTATCAAGCACAAAAATGTACTCACGAAAATGATAATGGCGTTGTAACAAGTACAGA
Organism: Saccoglossus kowalevskii; assembly: GCF_978046115.1. Classification (NCBI taxonomy): domain Eukaryota; kingdom Metazoa; phylum Hemichordata; class Enteropneusta; family Harrimaniidae; genus Saccoglossus; species Saccoglossus kowalevskii. The sequence goes on along the minus strand of NC_140643.1, from coordinate 37,223,365 downwards.
CTTTCCGATTGTTGCATCAGAGAAAAAAAAAATGTCAAAGTGCATGTAATTACCAATAATATCTGCAGCAGCGTGGCGCAGCGGAAGCGTGCTGGGCCCATAACCCAGAGGTCCCTGGATCGAAACCAGGCGCTGCTATAAGTTTTAAAAATCGAAATATTTTTCTAAACTGTCAGTATTTCAGGTTTCAACACAATTGCATTAGCATGTAGTAACATATCCGCAACAAATAAAAATAATCTTAATAACAGTTTCACCTGTTTTTACATGAACACGTGTAGAATTATTAATATTATCTGGAAAGTGACGATGACAATATTTTCGTAAATCCCAATAATACACAGTGACATGTGGTGCAGAAGTTGAAAAAATTGAAGGGAAATACGAGAATGTAGTTGTCTCTGTGGCGCAATAGGTTAGCGCGTTCGGCTGTTAACCGAAAGGTTGGTGGTTCGAGCCCACCCAGGAACGTTCTAAAGAGTTTTACTACTTTGATAAGTTTGTTGACGACTTATCAAAAATAAATTACAGTAATGGGCCACGTAAGTCAAATGAATGGCACTCACAATTTATCATTTACCTGTGGATAGTCCTAAGACGCGGCGCTATTGGTCGTTCCGTTTTAACGTAATGTTTGGAATGTCGCCCTTTTATCGCGCTCCGACCCTTGGCTGAATGCCACTCAAGAATGCAGAATATCATTACCCCAATGAAACAATGGGTCGTGGAATTGAGTGACATAACTCTGTTCACATTTGGCTTGCAAGTACAGTTATTCGCATATTATAGCCTTGCTGTTTCAACCGACGAAATCGACCTTTGGGCTCGTGACATTCAAAGGAACCTGAACGGTGTCTTGGCCGTTTACAGTCGCGATGTCTACCACGACATCCCGAAGAAAAGACAAACTATCGTACTATTCGTCAAACAAAATGTACCAAGCACTAGTACTCACGAATATGATGATTGCGTTGCAACAAGTACAAGTTATTGTTGTTTTTCACTCGGCATTTACTGCAGTGCACTGCATGCATTTATCCATTGCGTTGTATCGAACTTGTGCGGTTCGAACGTTCCCATGTGGCAAAATCCCTAGTGCGAATGATTGTGACAGTTTATATTAGTGTTCTTCGGTATTCGAATTTCATGATTAGAATTGAAAATCAAACATCATACTGCAATATGTAAAAAAATGAGGGCTCGTTCAGGAGTTGGAACCCGGAACCACTGCCACAGTAAGTGAGTATCATGCCCCTAGACCAACGAGTCAGACAAACATGCTGTCTATATATAAAATTGGTGACGATAATTATTTGATCTCGGTATTTTGAAATTGAGGAATGCGAAATTGCTGTTTTTATGCAATCGAATCTGGGGCAGCGATTATTCTTTGTTTGGCAAAATATGGGCTCGTCCGGGATTTGAACCCGGGACCTCTCGCACCCAAAGCGAGAATCATACCCCTAGACCAACGAGCCAGATATAAATGGTACCTATATATGGAATCTTCGACGATAATTATTCAATCGCTGATTTTAAAATGGATTGACAGATTGTCGTACTTATGCAAGTCGAATTTGGCGCAGCGATTATTCTTTGTTCAATAGAATATTGGCTCATCCGGGATTTGAACCAGAAACCTCTTGTACCCTAAAGGTAGCATTTACTAATCTTAATACAGATAAATGACCAAGTACGTAGTTACAGTAATAAACACACGTTTGGGACAATGGGTCACATAACAAGAAGTGGTAAAATACCGTTTATCAGCTTTTCTAGTTTTCATTTTTTCATGATGTTAATTTAAAAAAAAAAGATCATTAACAAAAATCGGTCATTGTACCATTCGTCAAACAAAATGTATCAAGCACAAAAATGTACTCACGAAAATGATAATGGCGTTGTAACAAGTACAGACTTTCCGATGGTTGCATCAGAGGAAAAAAAAATGTCAAAGTGCATGTAATTACCAATAATATCTGCAGCAGCGTGGCGCAGCGGAAGCGTGCTGGGCCCATAACCCAGAGGTCCCTGGATCGAAACCAGGCGCTGCTATAAGTTTTAAAAATCGAAATATTTTTCTAAACTGTCGGTATTTCAGGTTTCAACACAATTGCATTAGCATGTAGTAACATATCCGCAACAAATAAAAATAATCTTAATAACAGTTTCACCTGTTTTTACATGAACACGTGTAGAATTATTAGTATTATCTGGAAAGTGACGATGACAATATTTTCGTAAATCCCAATAATACACAGTGACATGTGGTGCAGAAGTTGAAAAAAATTAAAGGGAAATACGAGAATGTAGTTGTCTCTGTGGCGCAATAGGTTAGCGCGTTCGGCTGTTAACCGAAAGGTTGGTGGTTCGAGCCCAACCAGGGACGTTCTAAAGAGTTTTACTACTTTGATAAGTTTGTTGACTACTTATCAAAAATAAATTACAGTAATGGGCCACGTAAGTCAAATGAATGGCACTCACAATATATCATTTACCTGTGGATAGTTCTAACACGCGGCGCTATTGGTCGTTCCGTTTTAACGTAATATTTGGAATGTCGCCCTTTTATCGCGCTCCGATCCTTGGCTGAATGCCACTCAAGAATGCAGAATATCATTACCCCAATGAAACAATGGGTCGTGGAATTGAGTGACATAACTCTGTTCACATTTGGCTTGCAAGTACAGTTATTCGCATATTATAGCCTTGCTGTTTCAACCGACGAAATCGACCTTTGGGCTCGTGACATTCAAAGGAACCTGAACGGTGTCTTGGCCGTTTACAGTCGCGATGTCTACCACGACATCCCGAAGAAAAGACAAACTATCGTACTATTCGTCAAACAAAATGTACCAAGCACTAGTACTCACGAATATGATGATTGCGTTGCAACAAGTACAAGTTATTGTTGTTTTTCACTCGGCATTTACTGCAGTGCACTGCATGCATTTATCCATTGCGTTGTAGCGATCTTGTGCGGTTCGAACGTTCCCATGTGGCAAAATCTCTAGTGCGAATGATTGCGACAGTTTATATTAGTGTTCTTGTATCCGAATTTCATGACTAGAATTGAAAATCAAACATCATACTGCAATATGTAAAAAAAATGAGGGCTCGTCCAGGAGTTGGAACCCGGAACCACTGCCACAGTAAGTGAGTATCATGCCCCTAGACCAACGAGTCAGACAAACATGCTGTCTATATATAAAATTGGTGACGATAATTATTTGATCTCGGTATTTTGAAATTGAGGAATGCGAAATTGCTGTTTTTATGCAATCGAATCTGGGGCAGCGATTATTCTTTGTTTGGCAAAATATGGGCTCATCCGGGATTTGAACCCGGGACCTCTCGCACCCAAAGCGAGAATCATACCCCTAGACCAACGAGCCAGATATAAATGGTACCTATATATGGAATCTTCGACGATAATTATTCAATCGCTGATTTAAAAATGGATTGACAGATTGTCGTACTTATGCAAGTCGAATCTGGCGCAGCGATTATTCTTTGTTCAATAGAATATTGGCTCATCCGGTATTTGAACCAGAGACCTCTTGTACCCTAAAGGTAGCGTTTACTAATCTTAATACAGATAAATGACCAAGTACGGAGTTACAGTAATAAACACACGTTTGGGACAATGGGTCACATAACAAGAAGTGGTATAATACCGTTTATCAGCTTTTCTAGTTTTCATTTTTTCATGATGTTAATTTTTAAAAAAAAGATCATTAACAAATTCGGTCATTGTACCATTCGTCAAACAAAATGTATCAAGCACAAAAATGTACTCACGAAAATGATAATGGCGTTGTAACAAGTACAGACTTTCCGATTGTTGCATCAGAGAAAAAAAAATGTCAAAGTGCATGTAATTACCAATAATATCTGCAGCAGCGTGGCGCAGCGGAAGCGTGCTGGGCCCATAACCCAGAGGTCCCTGGATCGAAACCAGGCGCTGCTATAAGTTTTAAAAATCGAAATATTTTTCTAAACTGTCAGTATTTCAGGTTTCAACACAATTGCATTAGCATGTAGTAACATATCCGCAACAAATAAAAATAATCTTAATAACAGTTTCACCTGTTTTTACATGAACACGTGTAGAATTATTAATATTATCTGGAAAGTGACGATGACAATATTTTCGTAAATCCCAATAATACACAGTGACATGTGGTGCAGAAGTTGAAAAAATTGAAGGGAAATACGAGAATGTAGTTGTCTCTGTGGCGCAATAGGTTAGCGCGTTCGGCTGTTAACCGAAAGGTTGGTGGTTCGAGCCCACCCAGGAACGTTCTAAAGAGTTTTACTACTTTGATAAGTTTGTTGACGACTTATCAAAAATAAATTACAGTAATGGGCCACGTAAGTCAAATGAATGGCACTCACAATTTATCATTTACCTGTGGATAGTCCTAAGACGCGGCGCTATTGGTCGTTCCGTTTTAACGTAATGTTTGGAATGTCGCCCTTTTATCGCGCTCCGACCCTTGGCTGAATGCCACTCAAGAATGCAGAATATCATTACCCCAATGAAACAATGGGTCGTGGAATTGAGTGACATAACTCTGTTTACATTTGGCTTGCAAGTACAGTTATTCGCATATTATAGCCTTGCTGTTTCAACCGACGAAATCGACTTTTGGGCTCGTGACATTCAAAGGAACATGTACGGTGTCTTGGCCGTTTACAGTCGCGATGTCTACCACGACATCCCGAAGAAAAGACAAACTATCGTACTATTCGTCAAACAAAATGTACCAAGCACTAGTACTCACGAATATGATGATTGCGTTGCAACAAGTACAAGTTATTGTTGTTTTTCACTCGGCATTTACTGCAGTGCACTGCATGCATTTATCCATTGCGTTGTATCGAACTTGTGCGGTTCGAACGTTCCCATGTGGCAAAATCCCTAGTGCGAATGATTGTGACAGTTTATATTAGTGTTCTTCGGTATTCGAATTTCATGATTAGAATTGAAAATCAAACATCATACTGCAATATGTAAAAAAATGAGGGCTCGTTCAGGAGTTGGAACCCGGAACCACTGCCACAGTAAGTGAGTATCATGCCCCTAGACCAACGAGTCAGACAAACATGCTGTCTATATATAAAATTGGTGACGATAATTATTTGATCTCGGTATTTTGAAATTGAGGAATGCGAAATTGCTGTTTTTATGCAATCGAATCTGGGGCAGCGATTATTCTTTGTTTGGCAAAATATGGGCTCGTCCGGGATTTGAACCCGGGACCTCTCGCACCCAAAGCGAGAATCATACCCCTAGACCAACGAGCCAGATATAAATGGTACATAAGTATATGGAATCTTCGACGATAATTCTTCAATCGCTGATTTAAAAATGGATTGACAGATTGTCGTACTTATGCAAGCCGAATCTGGCGCAGCGATTATTCTTTGTTCAATAGAATATTAGCTCATCCGGGATTTGAACCAGAGACCTCCTGTACCCTAAAGGTAGCGTTTACTAATCTACATAGAGGTAAATGACCAAGTGCGGAGTTACAGTAATAAACACACGTTTGGGACAATGGGTTACATAACAAGAAGTGGTATAATACCGTTTATCAGCTTTTCTAGTTTTCATTTTTTCATGATGTTAATTTTTAAAAAAAAGATCATTAACAAATTCGGTCATTGTACCATTCGTCAAACAAAATGTATCAAGCACAAAAATGTACTCACGAAAATGATAATGGCGTTGTAACAAGTACAGACTTTCCGATTGTTGCATCAGAGAAAAAAAAATGTCAAAGTGCATGTAATTACCAATAATATCTGCAGCAGCGTGGCGCAGCGGAAGCGTGCTGGGCCCATAACCCAGAGGTCCCTGGATCGAAACCAGGCGCTGCTATAAGTTTTAAAAATCGAAATATTTTTCTAAACTGTCAGTATTTCAGGTTTCAACACAATTGCATTAGCATGTAGTAACATATCCGCAACAAATAAAAATAATCTTAATAACAGTTTCACCTGTTTTTACATGAACACGTGTAGAATTATTAATATTATCTGGAAAGTGACGATGACAATATTTTCGTAAATCCCAATAATACACAGTGACATGTGGTGCAGAAGTTGAAAAAATTGAAGGGAAATACGAGAATGTAGTTGTCTCTGTGGCGCAATAGGTTAGCGCGTTCGGCTGTTAACCGAAAGGTTGGTGGTTCGAGCCCACCCAGGAACGTTCTAAAGAGTTTTACTACTTTGATAAGTTTGTTGACGACTTATCAAAAATAAATTACAGTAATGGGCCACGTAAGTCAAATGAATGGCACTCACAATTTATCATTTACCTGTGGATAGTCCTAAGACGCGGCGCTATTGGTCGTTCCGTTTTAACGTAATGTTTGGAATGTCGCCCTTTTATCGCGCTCCGACCCTTGGCTGAATGCCACTCAAGAATGCAGAATATCATTACCCCAATGAAACAATGGGTCGTGGAATTGAGTGACATAACTCTGTTTACATTTGGCTTGCAAGTACAGTTATTCGCATATTATAGCCTTGCTGTTTCAACCGACGAAATCGACTTTTGGGCTCGTGACATTCAAAGGAACATGTACGGTGTCTTGGCCGTTTACAGTCGCGATGTCTACCACGACATCCCGAAGAAAAGACAAACTATCGTACTATTCGTCAAACAAAATGTACCAAGCACTAGTACTCACGAATATGATGATTGCGTTGCAACAAGTACAAGTTATTGTTGTTTTTCACTCGGCATTTACTGCAGTGCACTGCATGCATTTATCCATTGCGTTGTATCGAACTTGTGCGGTTCGAACGTTCCCATGTGGCAAAATCCCTAGTGCGAATGATTGTGACAGTTTATATTAGTGTTCTTCGGTATTCGAATTTCATGATTAGAATTGAAAATCAAACATCATACTGCAATATGTAAAAAAATGAGGGCTCGTTCAGGAGTTGGAACCCGGAACCACTGCCACAGTAAGTGAGTATCATGCCCCTAGACCAACGAGTCAGACAAACATGCTGTCTATATATAAAATTGGTGACGATAATTATTTGATCTCGGTATTTTGAAATTGAGGAATGCGAAATTGCTGTTTTTATGCAATCGAATCTGGGGCAGCGATTATTCTTTGTTTGGCAAAATATGGGCTCGTCCGGGATTTGAACCCAGGACCTCTCGCACCCAAAGCGAGAATCATACCCCTAGACCAACGAGCCAGATATAAATGGTACCTATATATGGAATCTTCGACGATAATTATTCAATCGCTGATTTTAAAATGGATTGACAGATTGTCGTACTTATGCAAGTCGAATTTGGCGCAGCGATTATTCTTTGTTCAATAGAATATTGGCTCATCCGGGATTTGAACCAGAAACCTCTTGTACCCTAAAGGTAGCATTTACTAATCTTAATACAGATAAATGACCAAGTACGTAGTTACAGTAATAAACACACGTTTGGGACAATGGGTCACATAACAAGAAGTGGTATAATACCGTTTATCAGCTTTTCTAGTTTTCATTTTTTCATGATGTTAATTTAAAAAAAAAAGATCATTAACAAATTCGGTCATTGTACCATTCGTCAAACAAAATGTATCAAGCACAAAAATGTACTCACGAAAATGATAATGGCGTTGTAACAAGTACAGACTTTCCGATTGTTGCATCAGAGAAAAAAAAAGAATGTCAAAGTGCATGTAATTACCAATAATATCTGCAGCAGCGTGGCGCAGCGGAAGCGTGCTGGGCCCATAACCCAGAGGTCCCTGGATCGAAACCAGGCGCTGCTATAAGTTTTAAAAATCGAAATATTTTTCTAAACTGTCGGTATTTCATGTTTCAACACAATTGCATTAGCATGTAGTAACATATCCGCAACAAATAAAAATAATCTTAATAACAGTTTCACCTGTTTTTACATGAACACGTGTAGAATTATTAATATTATCTGGAAAGTGACGATGACAATATTTTCGTAAATCCCAATAATACACAGTGACATGTGGTGCAGAAGTTGAAAAAATTAAAGGGAAATACGAGAATGTAGTTGTCTCTCTGGCGCAATAGATTACCGCGTTCGGCTGTTAACCGAAAGGTTGGTGGTTTGAGCCCACCCAGGAACGTTCTAAAGAGTTTTACTACTTTGATAAGTTTGTTGACGACTTATCAAAAATAAATTACAGTAATGGTCCACGTAAGTCAAATGAATGGCACTCACAATATATCATTTACCTGTGGATAGTCCTAACACGCGGCGCTATTGGTCGTTCCGTTTTAACGTAATATTTGGAATGTCGCCCTTTTATCGCGCTCCGACCCTTGGCTGAATGCCACTCAAGAATGCAGAATATCATTACCCCAATGAAACAATGGGTCGTGGAATTGAGTGACATAACTCTGTTCACATTTGGCTTGCAAGTACAGTTATTCGCATATTATAGCCTTGCTGTTTCAACCGACGAAATCGACCTTTGGGCTCGTGACATTCAAAGGAACCTGAACGGTGTCTTGGCCGTTTACAGTCGCGATGTCTACCACGACATCCCGAAGAAAAGACAAACTATCGTACTATTCGTCAAACAAAATGTACCAAGCACTAGTACTCACGAATATGATGATTGCGTTGCAACAAGTACAAGTTATTGTTGTTTTTCACTCGGCATTTACTGCAGTGCACTGCATGCATTTATCCATTGCGTTGTAGCGATCTTGTGCGGTTTGAACGTTCCCATGTGGCAAAATCTCTAGTACGAATGATTGCGACAGTTTATATTAGTGTTCTTGTATCCGAATTTCATGACTAGAATTGAAAATCAAACATCATACTGCAATATGTAAAAAAAATGAGGGCTCGTCCAGGAGTTGGAACCCGGAACCACTGCCACAGTAAGTGAGTATCATGCCCCTAGACCAACGAGTCAGACAAACATGCTGTCTATATATATAAAATTGGTGACGATAATTATTTGATCTCGGTATTTTGAAATTGAGGAATGCGAAATTGCTGTTTTTATGCAATCGAATCTGGGGCAGCGATTATTCTTTGTTTGGCAAAATATGGGCTCATCCGGGATTTGAACCCGGGACCTCTCGCACCCAAAGCGAGAATCATACCCCTAGACCAACGAGCCAGATATAAATGGTACCTATATATGGAATCTTCGACGATAATTATTCAATCGCTGATTTAAAAATGGATTGACAGATTGTCGTACTTATGCAAGTCGAATCTGGCGCAGCGATTATTCTTTGTTCAATAGAATATTGGCTCATCCGGGATTTGAACCAGAGACCTCTTGTACCCTAAAGGTAGCGTTTACTAATCTTAATACAGATACATGACCAAGTACGGAGTTACAGTAATAAACACACGTTTGGGACAATGGGTCACATAACAAGAAGTGGTATAATACCGTTTATCAGCTTTTCTAGTTTTCATTTTTTCATGATGTTAATTTTTAAAAAAAAGATCATTAACAAATTCGGTCATTGTACCATTCGTCAAACAAAATGTATCAAGCACAAAAATGTACTCACGAAAATGATAATGGCGTTGTAACAAGTACAGACTTTCCGATTGTTGCATCAGAGAAAAAAAAAGAATGTCAAAGTGCATGTAATTACCAATAATATCTGCAGCAGCGTGGCGCAGCGGAAGCGTGCTGGGCCCATAACCCAGAGGTCCCTGGATCGAAACCAGGCGCTGCTATAAGTTTTAAAAATCGAAATATTTTTCTAAACTGTCGGTATTTCATGTTTCAACACAATTGCATTAGCATGTAGTAACATATCCGCAACAAATAAAAATAATCTTAATAACAGTTTCACCTGTTTTTACATGAACACGTGTAGAATTATTAATATTATCTGGAAAGTGACGATGACAATATTTTCGTAAATCCCAATAATACACAGTGACATGTGGTGCAGAAGTTGAAAAAATTAAAGGGAAATACGAGAATGTAGTTGTCTCTGTGGCGCAATAGATTACCGCGTTCGGCTGTTAACCGAAAGGTTGGTGGTTTGAGCCCACCCAGGAACGTTCTAAAGAGTTTTACTACTTTGATAAGTTTGTTGACGACTTATCAAAAATAAATTACAGTAATGGTCCACGTAAGTCAAATGAATGGCACTCACAATATATCATTTACCTGTGGATAGTCCTAACACGCGGCGCTATTGGTCGTTCCGTTTTAACGTAATATTTGGAATGTCGCCCTTTTATCGCGCTCCGACCCTTGGCTGAATGCCACTCAAGAATGCAGAATATCATTACCCCAATGAAACAATGGGTCGTGGAATTGAGTGACATAACTCTGTTCACATTTGGCTTGCAAGTACAGTTATTCGCATATTATAGCCTTGCTGTTTCAACCGACGAAATCGACCTTTGGGCTCGTGACATTCAAAGGAACCTGAACGGTGTCTTGGCCGTTTACAGTCGCGATGTCTACCACGACATCCCGAAGAAAAGACAAACTATCGTACTATTCGTCAAACAAAATGTACCAAGCACTAGTACTCACGAATATGATGATTGCGTTGCAACAAGTACAAGTTATTGTTGTTTTTCACTCGGCATTTACTGCAGTGCACTGCATGCATTTATCCATTGCGTTGTAGCGATCTTGTGCGGTTTGAACGTTCCTATGTGGCAAAATCTCTAGTACGAATGATTGCGACAGTTTATATTAGTGTTCTTGTATCCGAATTTCATGACTAGAATTGAAAATCAAACATCATACTGCAATATGTAAAAAAATGAGGGCTCGTCCAGGAGTTGGAACCCGGAACCACTGCCACAGTAAGTGAGTATCATGCCCCTAGACCAACGAGTCAGACAAACATGCTGTCTATATATAAAATTGGTGACGATAATTATTTGATCTCGGTATTTTGAAATTGAGGAATGCGAAATTGCTGTTTTTATGCAATCGAATCTGGGGCAGCGATTATTCTTTGTTTGGCAAAATATGGGCTCATCCGGGATTTGAACCCGGGACCTCTCGCACCCAAAGCGAGAATCATACCCCTAGACCAACGAGCCAGATATAAATGGTACCTATATATGGAATCTTCGACGATAATTATTCAATCGCTGATTTAAAAATGGATTGACAGATTGTCGTACTTATGCAAGTCGAATCTGGCGCAGCGATTATTCTTTGTTCAATAGAATATTGGCTCATCCGGGATTTGAACCAGAGACCTCTTGTACCCTAAAGGTAGCGTTTACTAATCTTAATACAGATAAATGACCAAGTACGGAGTTACAGTAATAAACACACGTTTGGGACAATGGGTCACATAACAAGAAGTGGTATAATACCGTTTATCAGCTTTTCTAGTTTTCATTTTTTCATGATGTTAATTTTTAAAAAAAAGATCATTAACAAATTCGGTCATTGTACCATTCGTCAAACAAAATGTATCAAGCACAAAAATGTACTCACGAAAATGATAATGGCGTTGTAACAAGTACAGACTTTCCGATTGTTGCATCAGAGAAAAAAAAATGTCAAAGTGCATGTAATTACCAATAATATCTGCAGCAGCGTGGCGCAGCGGAAGCGTGCTGGGCCCATAACCCAGAGGTCCCTGGATCGAAACCAGGCGCTGCTATAAGTTTTAAAAATCGAAATATTTTTCTAAACTGTCGGTATTTCAGGTTTCAACACAATTGCATTAGCATGTAGTAACATATCCGCAACAAATAAAAATAATCTTAATAACAGTTTCACCTGTTTTTACATGAACACGTGTAGAATTATTAGTATTATCTGGAAAGTGACGATGACAATATTTTCGTAAATCCCAATAATACACAGTGACATGTGGTGCAGAAGTTGAAAAAAATTAAAGGGAAATACGAGAATGTAGTTGTCTCTGTGGCGCAATAGGTTAGCGCGTTCGGCTGTTAACCGAAAGGTTGGTGGTTCGAGCCCAACCAGGGACGTTCTAAAGAGTTTTACTACTTTGATAAGTTTGTTGACTACTTATCAAAAATAAATTACAGTAATGGGCCACGTAAGTCAAATGAATGGCACTCACAATATATCATTTACCTGTGGATAGTTCTAACACGCGGCGCTATTGGTCGTTCCGTTTTAACGTAATATTTGGAATGTCGCCCTTTTATCGCGCTCCGATCCTTGGCTGAATGCCACTCAAGAATGCAGAATATCATTACCCCAATGAAACAATGGGTCGTGGAATTGAGTGACATAACTCTGTTCACATTTGGCTTGCAAGTACAGTTATTCGCATATTATAGCCTTGCTGTTTCAACCGACGAAATCGACCTTTGGGCTCGTGACATTCAAAGGAACCTGAACGGTGTCTTGGCCGTTTACAGTCGCGATGTCTACCACGACATCCCGAAGAAAAGACAAACTATCGTACTATTCGTCAAACAAAATGTACCAAGCACTAGTACTCACGAATATGATGATTGCGTTGCAACAAGTACAAGTTATTGTTGTTTTTCACTCGGCATTTACTGCAGTGCACTGCATGCATTTATCCATTGCGTTGTATCGAACTTGTGCGGTTCGAACGTTCCCATGTGGCAAAATCCCTAGTGCGAATGATTGTGACAGTTTATATTAGTGTTCTTCGGTATTCGAATTTCATGATTAGAATTGAAAATCAAACATCATACTGCAATATGTAAAAAAATGAGGGCTCGTTCAGGAGTTGGAACCCGGAACCACTGCCACAGTAAGTGAGTATCATGCCCCTAGACCAACGAGTCAGACAAACATGCTGTCTATATATAAAATTGGTGACGATAATTATTTGATCTCGGTATTTTGAAATTGAGGAATGCGAAATTGCTGTTTTTATGCAATCGAATCTGGGGCAGCGATTATTCTTTGTTTGGCAAAATATGGGCTCATCCGGGATTTGAACCCGGGACCTCTCGCACCCAAAGCGAGAATCATACCCCTAGACCAACGAGCCAGATATAAATGGTACCTATATATGGAATCTTCGACGATAATTATTCAATCGCTGATTTAAAAATGGATTGACAGATTGTCGTACTTATGCAAGTCGAATCTGGCGCAGCGATTATTCTTTGTTCAATAGAATATTGGCTCATCCGGTATTTGAACCAGAGACCTCTTGTACCCTAAAGGTAGCGTTTACTAATCTTAATACAGATAAATGACCAAGTACGGAGTTACAGTAATAAACACACGTTTGGGACAATGGGTCACATAACAAGAAGTGGTATAATACCGTTTATCAGCTTTTCTAGTTTTCATTTTTTCATGATGTTAATTTTTAAAAAAAAGATCATTAACAAATTCGGTCATTGTACCATTCGTCAAACAAAATGTATCAAGCACAAAAATGTACTCACGAAAATGATAATGGCGTTGTAACAAGTACAGACTTTCCGATTGTTGCATCAGAGAAAAAAAAATGTCAAAGTGCATGTAATTACCAATAATATCTGCAGCAGCGTGGCGCAGCGGAAGCGTGCTGGGCCCATAACCCAGAGGTCCCTGGATCGAAACCAGGCGCTGCTATAAGTTTTAAAAATCGAAATATTTTTCTAAACTGTCAGTATTTCAGGTTTCAACACAATTGCATTAGCATGTAGTAACATATCCGCAACAAATAAAAATAATCTTAATAACAGTTTCACCTGTTTTTACATGAACACGTGTAGAATTATTAATATTATCTGGAAAGTGACGATGACAATATTTTCGTAAATCCCAATAATACACAGTGACATGTGGTGCAGAAGTTGAAAAAATTGAAGGGAAATACGAGAATGTAGTTGTCTCTGTGGCGCAATAGGTTAGCGCGTTCGGCTGTTAACCGAAAGGTTGGTGGTTCGAGCCCACCAAGGAACGTTCTAAAGAGTTTTACTACTTTGATAAGTTTGTTGACGACTTATCAAAAATAAATTACAGTAATGGGCCACGTAAGTCAAATGAATGGCACTCACAATTTATCATTTACCTGTGGATAGTCCTAAGACGCGGCGCTATTGGTCGTTCCGTTTTAACGTAATGTTTGGAATGTCGCCCTTTTATCGCGCTCCGACCCTTGGCTGAATGCCACTCAAGAATGCAGAATATCATTACCCCAATGAAACAATGGGTCGTGGAATTGAGTGACATAACTCTGTTTACATTTGGCTTGCAAGTACAGTTATTCGCATATTATAGCCTTGCTGTTTCAACCGACGAAATCGACTTTTGGGCTCGTGACATTCAAAGGAACATGTACGGTGTCTTGGCCGTTTACAGTCGCGATGTCTACCACGACATCCCGAAGAAAAGACAAACTATCGTACTATTCGTCAAACAAAATGTACCAAGCACTAGTACTCACGAATATGATGATTGCGTTGCAACAAGTACAAGTTATTGTTTTTTTTCACTCGGCATTTACTGCAGTGCACTGCATGCATTTATCCATTGCGTTGTATCGAACTTGTGCGGTTCGAACGTTCCCATGTGGCAAAATCCCTAGTGCGAATGATTGTGACAGTTTATATTAGTGTTCTTCGGTATTCGAATTTCATGATTAGAATTGAAAATCAAACATCATACTGCAATATGTAAAAAAATGAGGGCTCGTTCAGGAGTTGGAACCCGGAACCACTGCCACAGTAAGTGAGTATCATGCCCCTAGACCAACGAGTCAGACAAACATGCTGTCTATATATAAAATTGGTGACGATAATTATTTGATCTCGGTATTTTGAAATTGAGGAATGCGAAATTGCTGTTTTTATGCAATCGAATCTGGGGCAGCGATTATTCTTTGTTTGGCAAAATATGGGCTCGTCCGGGATTTGAACCCGGGACCTCTCGCACCCAAAGCGAGAATCATACCCCTAGACCAACGAGCCAGATATAAATGGTACCTATATATGGAATCTTCGACGATAATTATTCAATCGCTGATTTTAAAATGGATTGACAGATTGTCGTACTTATGCAAGTCGAATTTGGCGCAGCGATTATTCTTTGTTCAATAGAATATTGGCTCATCCGGGATTTGAACCAGAAACCTCTTGTACCCTAAAGGTAGCATTTACTAATCTTAATACAGATAAATGACCAAGTACGTAGTTACAGTAATAAACACACGTTTGGGACAATGGGTCACATAACAAGAAGTGGTATAATACCGTTTATCAGCTTTTCTAGTTTTCATTTTTTCATGATGTTAATTTAAAAAAAAAAGATCATTAACAAATTCGGTCATTGTACCATTCGTCAAACAAAATGTATCAAGCACAAAAATGTACTCACGAAAATGATAATGGCGTTGTAACAAGTACAGACTTTCCGATTGTTGCATCAGAGAAAAAAAAAGAATGTCAAAGTGCATGTAATTACCAATAATATCTGCAGCAGCGTGGCGCAGCGGAAGCGTGCTGGGCCCATAACCCAGAGGTCCCTGGATCGAAACCAGGCGCTGCTATAAGTTTTAAAAATCGAAATATTTTTCTAAACTGTCGGTATTTCATGTTTCAACACAATTGCATTAGCATGTAGTAACATATCCGCAACAAATAAAAATAATCTTAATAACAGTTTCACCTGTTTTTACATGAACACGTGTAGAATTATTAATATTATCTGGAAAGTGACGATGACAATATTTTCGTAAATCCCAATAATACACAGTGACATGTGGTGCAGAAGTTGAAAAAATTAAAGGGAAATACGAGAATGTAGTTGTCTCTCTGGCGCAATAGATTACCGCGTTCGGCTGTTAACCGAAAGGTTGGTGGTTTGAGCCCACCCAGGAACGTTCTAAAGAGTTTTACTACTTTGATAAGTTTGTTGACGACTTATCAAAAATAAATTACAGTAATGGTCCACGTAAGTCAAATGAATGGCACTCACAATATATCATTTACCTGTGGATAGTCCTAACACGCGGCGCTATTGGTCGTTCCGTTTTAACGTAATATTTGGAATGTCGCCCTTTTATCGCGCTCCGACCCTTGGCTGAATGCCACTCAAGAATGCAGAATATCATTACCCCAATGAAACAATGGGTCGTGGAATTGAGTGACATAACTCTGTTCACATTTGGCTTGCAAGTACAGTTATTCGCATATTATAGCCTTGCTGTTTCAACCGACGAAATCGACCTTTGGGCTCGTGACATTCAAAGGAACCTGAACGGTGTCTTGGCCGTTTACAGTCGCGATGTCTACCACGACATCCCGAAGAAAAGACAAACTATCGTACTATTCGTCAAACAAAATGTACCAAGCACTAGTACTCACGAATATGATGATTGCGTTGCAACAAGTACAAGTTATTGTTGTTTTTCACTCGGCATTTACTGCAGTGCACTGCATGCATTTATCCATTGCGTTGTAGCGATCTTGTGCGGTTTGAACGTTCCCATGTGGCAAAATCTCTAGTACGAATGATTGCGACAGTTTATATTAGTGTTCTTGTATCCGAATTTCATGACTAGAATTGAAAATCAAACATCATACTGCAATATGTAAAAAAAATGAGGGCTCGTCCAGGAGTTGGAACCCGGAACCACTGCCACAGTAAGTGAGTATCATGCCCCTAGACCAACGAGTCAGACAAACATGCTGTCTATATATAAAATTGGTGACGATAATTATTTGATCTCGGTATTTTGAAATTGAGGAATGCGAAATTGCTGTTTTTATGCAATCGAATCTGGGGCAGCGATTATTCTTTGTTTGGCAAAATATGGGCTCATCCGGGATTTGAACCCGGGACCTCTCGCACCCAAAGCGAGAATCATACCCCTAGACCAACGAGCCAGATATAAATGGTACCTATATATGGAATCTTCGACGATAATTATTCAATCGCTGATTTAAAAATGGATTGACAGATTGTCGTACTTATGCAAGTCGAATCTGGCGCAGCGATTATTCTTTGTTCAATAAAATATTGGCTCATCCGGGATTTGAACCAGAGACCTCTTGTACCCTAAAGGTAGCGTTTACTAATCTTAATACAGATAAATGACCAAGTACGGAGTTACAGTAATAAACACACGTTTGGGACAATGGGTCACATAACAAGAAGTGGTATAATACCGTTTATCAGCTTTTCTAGTTTTCATTTTTTCATGATGTTAATTTTTAAAAAAAAGATCATTAACAAATTCGGTCATTGTACCATTCGTCAAACAAAATGTATCAAGCACAAAAATGTACTCACGAAAATGATAATGGCGTTGTAACAAGTACAGACTTTCCGATTGTTGCATCAGAGAAAAAAAAAATGTCAAAGTGCATGTAATTACCAATAATATCTGCAGCAGCGTGGCGCAGCGGAAGCGTGCTGGGCCCATAACCCAGAGGTCCCTGGATCGAAACCAGGCGCTGCTATAAGTTTTAAAAATCGAAATATTTTTCTAAACTGTCAGTATTTCAGGTTTCAACACAATTGCATTAGCATGTAGTAACATATCCGCAACAAATAAAAATAATCTTAATAACAGTTTCACCTGTTTTTACATGAACACGTGTAGAATTATTAATATTATCTGGAAAGTGACGATGACAATATTTTCGTAAATCCCAATAATACACAGTGACATGTGGTGCAGAAGTTGAAAAAATTGAAGGGAAATACGAGAATGTAGTTGTCTCTGTGGTGCAATAGGTTAGCGCGTTCGGCTGTTAACCGAAAGGTTGGTGGTTCGAGCCCACCCAGGAACGTTCTAAAGAGTTTTACTACTTTGATAAGTTTGTTGACGACTTATCAAAAATAAATTACAGTAATGGGCCACGTAAGTCAAATGAATGGCACTCACAATTTATCATTTACCTGTGGATAGTCCTAAGACGCGGCGCTATTGGTCGTTCCGTTTTAACGTAATGTTTGGAATGTCGCCCTTTTATCGCGCTCCGACCCTTGGCTGAATGCCACTCAAGAATGCAGAATATCATTACCCCAATGAAACAATGGGTCGTGGAATTGAGTGACATAACTCTGTTTACATTTGGCTTGCAAGTACAGTTATTCGCATATTATAGCCTTGCTGTTTCAACCGACGAAATCGACTTTTGGGCTCGTGACATTCAAAGGAACATGTACGGTGTCTTGGCCGTTTACAGTCGCGATGTCTACCACGACATCCCGAAGAAAAGACAAACTATCGTACTATTCGTCAAACAAAATGTACCAAGCACTAGTACTCACGAATATGATGATTGCGTTGCAACAAGTACAAGTTATTGTTTTTTTTCACTCGGCATTTACTGCAGTGCACTGCATGCATTTATCCATTGCGTTGTATCGAACTTGTGCGGTTCGAACGTTCCCATGTGGCAAAATCCCTAGTGCGAATGATTGTGACAGTTTATATTAGTGTTCTTCGGTATTCGAATTTCATGATTAGAATTGAAAATCAAACATCATACTGCAATATGTAAAAAAATGAGGGCTCGTTCAGGAGTTGGAACCCGGAACCACTGCCACAGTAAGTGAGTATCATGCCCCTAGACCAACGAGTCAGACAAACATGCTGTCTATATATAAAATTGGTGACGATAATTATTTGATCTCGGTATTTTGAAATTGAGGAATGCGAAATTGCTGTTTTTATGCAATCGAATCTGGGGCAGCGATTATTCTTTGTTTGGCAAAATATGGGCTCGTCCGGGATTTGAACCCGGGACCTCTCGCACCCAAAGCGAGAATCATACCCCTAGACCAACGAGCCAGATATAAATGGTACCTATATATGGAATCTTCGACGATAATTATTCAATCGCTGATTTTAAAATGGATTGACAGATTGTCGTACTTATGCAAGTCGAATTTGGCGCAGCGATTATTCTTTGTTCAATAGAATATTGGCTCATCCGGGATTTGAACCAGAAACTTCTTGTACCCTAAAGGTAGCATTTACTAATCTTAATACAGATAAATGACCAAGTACGTAGTTACAGTAATAAACACACGTTTGGGACAATGGGTCACATAACAAGAAGTGGTATAATACCGTTTATCAGCTTTTCTAGTTTTCATTTTTTCATGATGTTAATTTAAATAAAAAAGATCATTAACAAATTCGGTCATTGTACCATTCGTCAAACAAAATGTATCAAGCACAAAAATGTACTCACGAAAATGATAATGGCGTTGTAACAAGTACAGACTTTCCGATGGTTGCATCAGAGAAAAAAAAAATGTCAAAGTGCATGTAATTACAAATAATATCTGCAGCAGCGTGGCGCAGCGGAAGCGTGCTGGGCCCATAACCCAGAGGTCCCTGGATCGAAACCAGGCGCTGCTATAAGTTTTAAAAATCGAAATATTTTTCTAAACTGTCAGTATTTCAGGTTTCAACACAATTGCATTAGCATGTAGTAACATATCCGCAACAAATAAAAATAATCTTAATAACAGTTTCACCTGTTTTTACATGAACACGTGTAGAATTATTAATATTATCTGGAAAGTGACGATGACAATATTTTCGTAAATCCCAATAATACACAGTGACATGTGGTGCAGAAGTTGAAAAAATTGAAGGGAAATACGAGAATGTAGTTGTCTCTGTAGTGCAATAGGTTAGCGCGTTCGGCTGTTAACCGAAAGGTTGGTGGTTCGAGCCCACCCAGGAACGTTCTAAAGAGTTTTACTACTTTGATAAGTTTGTTGACGACTTATCAAAAATAAATTACAGTAATGGGCCACGTAAGTCAAATGAATGGCACTCACAATTTATCATTTACATGTGGATAGTCCTAAGACGCGGCGCTATTGGTCGTTCCGTTTTAACGTAATGTTTGGAATGTCGCCCTTTTATCGCGCTCCGACCCTTGGCTGAATGCCACTCAAGAATGCAGAATATCATTACCCCAATGAAACAATGGGTCGTGGAATTGAGTGACATAACTCTGTTTACATTTGGCTTGCAAGTACAGTTATTCGCATATTATAGCCTTGCTGTTTCAACCGACGAAATCGACTTTTGGGCTCGTGACATTCAAAGGAACATGTACGGTGTCTTGGCCGTTTACAGTCGCGATGTCTACCACGACATCCCGAAGAAAAGACAAACTATCGTACTATTCGTCAAACAAAATGTACCAAGCACTAGTACTCACGAATATGATGATTGCGTTGCAACAAGTACAAGTTATTGTTGTTTTTCACTCGGCATTTACTGCAGTGCACTGCATGCATTTATCCATTGCGTTGTAGCGATCTTGTGTGGTTCGAACGTTCCCATGTGGCAAAATCCCTAGTGTGAATGATTGCGACAGTTTATATTAGTGTTCTTGTATCCGAATTTCATGACTAGAATTGAAAATCAAACATCATACTGCAATACGTAAAAAAGAATATCAAAGTGCATGTAATTACCAATAATATCTGCAGCAGCATGGCGCAGCGGAAGCGTGCTGGGCCCATAACCGAGAGGTCCCTGGATCGAAACCAGGTGCTGCTATAAGTTTTAAAAATCGAAATATTTTTCTAAACTGTCGGTATTTCAGGTTTCAACACAATTGCATTAGCATGTAGTAACATATCCGCAACAAATAAAAATAATCTTAATAACAGTTTCACCTGTTTTTACATGAACACGTGTAGAATTATTAGTATTATCTGGAAAGTGACGATGACAATATTTTCGTAAATCCCAATAATACACAGTGACATGTGGTGCAGAAGTTGAAAAAAATTGAAGGGAAATACGAGAATGTAGTTGTCTCTGTGGCGCAATAGGTTAGTGCGTTCGGCTGTTAACCGAAAGGTTGATGGTTCGAGCCCAGTGTGTGATGTAAAGACTGGAGCATATGTAACAAAAGACAAATTAATCGAGATGCAGCAAGCAGACACATCGTTGAAGAAATATTATAATAAGAGAGAACCAGAAGTGAGAGGGCACCATACAACCGAGTTCCAGGTATATGGAGGCTTGCTATATCGTGTGTATCGGGATCATTCAGTTCCAGGAGGCAAGACGGTACATCAAGTGGTTGTGCCGAAACTGTTGAGGACTCGTGTTATGGAGATTGCCCATGATTCAATATTTGGTGGACACATGGGGATAAAGAAGACAGAACACCGGATTGTGACTAGCTTTATTTGGCCTGGGCTATATCAAGATGTTACCAGTTTTTGTAGATCGTGTGATGTGTGCCAGAAGACTGTTTCAAAGGGATCAGTTGTGAAGGCCCCATTAGGTAAGATGCCTTTAATTGATATGCCATTCAAGCGTGTTGCTATAGATTTGGTTGGACCAATTACACCAGCCAGTGACGGGGGTCATCGATACATCTTAACTATGGTGGACTATGCTACACGGTATCCAGAGGCCGTTCCACTTTAAAATATCGATACGGAGACTGTAGCCGAGGCATTGATTGACTTTTATAGCCGATTGGGGATCCCAGAAGAAGTACTAAGTGACATGGGGACTCAGTTTGTGTCAGAATGCATGCAAGAAGTGTCAAGATTGCTCAGTATTAAGAGACTGACGTCTACGCCCTATCACCCCATCTGTAATGGACTGGTGGAAAAGTTTAATGGTACGTTGAAGAAGATGTTAAAGCGGTTGTGCCATGAACAACCAAGGCAATGGCATCGGTATATTAGTGCTTTACTCTTCGCATATAGAGAGGTACCACAGGAGTCAACTGGTTTTTCCCCATTTGAGCTGTTATATGGTCGAACAGTTAGAGGCCCAATGAAGATCCTTAAAGAGCTATGGACCGAAGAGAGCGATACTCCTGAGATAGTTAATAGTTACCAGTATGTGTTTGAGTTGAGAGATCAGTTAGAACAGACTTTAGAGATTGCTCGAGAGGAATTACAAAAGGCACAGAACCGATACAAGTGTTACTATGATCGTAAAACGAAGAAACGAGTGCTTAAGGAAGGAGATAGGGTGTTAATTTTGCTGCCAACTGACAACAACAAGCTATTGATGCAGTGGATGGGTCCTTATGTGGTGGAGCAGGTAATAGGCGAAGACGACTATCGAGTGAGGGTAGGTGACAAAGTGAAGACGTATCATGTAAATATGTTTAAGCTGTATGTTGAGCGGGAGATGTCACCTCAACCAGATGGAAGTGAGACAAGTTACTCACCAAATACGGCCATAGACTTGATGAATGCTGTGCGCGCAGCTACAGCGGGGTGCAACGAGTCAGATGAAGAGAATGCTGTAGATGAAGATGAGCTTCTAGAGATAGGAACTTGTAAACCCAAGGAGTCAGGTAAATATGTTCAAATTGGTACAGACCTGACAGAACACCAGAGAAAAGAACTGGTGGGTTTAGTCAATACTTATGATAAGGTGTTTACTGACTTGCCAGGAAAGACCAAGATAATCAGTCATAAAATTGACCTGACAAATGATACACCAATACGATCTAAGCCATGCTCACTACCATATGCAATAAGGGAGAACCTTAGGCAAGATATTGAAGATATGTTAAAAATGGGAGTAATCAGGAAGTCCACATCACCCTATGCGTCACCGGTGGTGATTGTAAAGTAGAGGATGGATCGAATCGCATATGTGTAGATTATAGGAAATTAAATAAGGTCACTGTAACCGACCCTGAGCCAATGGTAACAACAGGGGACATATTTCAGAGGCTACATAATAGTAAGTTCCTGTCAAAAATTGAATTAAGTAAGAGTTATTGGCAGATACCAGTAGCTGAAGAAGATATACCAAAGACAGCATTTGTTACTCCTGATGGAACTTATGAATTTTTAAGGATGCCATTTGGAATGAAGAATTCGGGAGCTACTCTGGTGCGGGGAATCAGGAAATTATTGTCAGGTATGGAGGGGGTTGGAAGCTATATAGATGACCTGATAGTTTATTCAAGCTGCTGGGATGAGCATGTTCAAGTATTATCTGAGTTGTTACGAAGACTGGGGGCAGTGGACATAACAGCTAGACCATCCAAGTGTGTTCTGGGTGCAACATCGGTAGAATTCCTGGGTCATGAAATTGGACACAATTGGGTGAGTCCGAGTCACGACAACATGGAAAAAATTCGAGAAGCGCAAAGACAGCGACCAAGAAAGGTGTCCGATCATTCTTTGGGCTGGTCAATTACTACAGAGACCACATTCCCTTATTCGCAACTATTGCAGCACCCCTGAGTGATCTACTAAGGAAAGGACAACCCAACAAAGTTGTATGGGGAGAGGCCCAGTAGAAAGCATATAACACTTTGCGGGAATACTTATTGGGCAAACCAATTTTGAAGTTGCCAGACCCACAGAAACCATTTGTGTTGCGGACGGATGCGTCTCAGGTAGGAATTCGAGCAGTACTTATGCAGAATCATGGTGAGAAGCTTCATCCAGTTGCGTATGCAAGTAAGAAGTTATCCGATGCAGAAAAGAAATATTCAACTGTAGAAAGGGAATGTTTAGCCATTGTATGGGGCGTGAATAAATTTCGCCTATATTTAGCCGGTGTGGAGTTCATTTTGCAGACGGATCAAAAACCATTGTCTTACCTGGATAAAGCCAAGTTTGCAAATGACCGAGTGATGAGATGGGCGATGACTCTGCAAGGATATAATTATCGTGTTGAGGATATTCCTGGACGGGACAATGTGGTAGCGGACTACCTGAGTAGATTGATGGACTGAGGAACTTTTGAACAGTATAGTAGAATGTTATTCGTTTATGACTGTATTTCATATTTTATTATATTCTACAGTATGTGATTTTCGAATTTTTGTATTCAGTTCGATTTGATATATTGTATTGTTGTTTTATTTGAAATTGTTATCGTATTCGTATCATTGACGTCGTTGCTAGTCATGTAATATTATATGTTATAATATTCTTGAGAGGGGAGGCATGTCGCATACGACTTGTTTACCACTTCCGTGTGACTGAGAATGTTCTAAAACCGTACTGTGTCTGGGTGGAATTTTTAGAAACTGGTTGAATAGGTAATAGAACACTGTAGGAGGCAATAGAAGGTAATGGAACATTCTAGAAATTTGTAGTAAGTTCCAGACTCATTATGTATGCTGATGTAATGGTCTATTTATCGACAGTGTGGGTATATATAGGGGAGTTGTTCAGCACTGAGATCAGATCGGAGATCTCGTTGAATTGCATTGGAGTTTAAGTATCTAGTTATTGGAGTAGTGGAGTTTTATCGCGTTATTGTACTTGATGTTTGCAGAGTATAATAATACCAGTACCAGTTGAAACCTCATCTGTTGGCTCCGTGTTCGTGTTTTATCATCGCCGCCAGGGAAGTCTTTCTGATACTGTTGCCATTTTGGTATTTGAACCATCACACCTGTACTATACCAATTACGGGAATATTACGTTGCGTGTGACAGATGTCTACCACGACAACCCGAAGAAAAGGCAAACTATCGTACTATAATCGCACTATTCGTCAAACAAAATGTACCAAGCAATAGTACTCACGAATATGATGATTGCGTTGTAACAAGTACAAGTTATTGTTGTTTTTCATTCAGCATTTACTGCAGTGCACTGCATGCATTTATCCATTGCGTTGCAGCGATCTTGTGCTGTTCGAACGTTCCCATGTGGCAAAATCCCTAGTGCGAATTATTGCGACAGTTTATATTAGTGTTCTTGTATTCGAATTTCATGACTAGAATTGAAAATGAAACATCATACTGCAATATGTACAAAAATGAGGGCTCGTCCAGGAGTTGGAACCCGGAACCACTGCCACAGTAAGTGAGTATCATGCCCCGAGACCAACGAGTCAGACAAACATGCTGTATATATATAAAATTGGTGACGATAATTATTTGATCTTGGTATTTTAAAATTGAGGATTGTGAAATTGCTGTTTTTATGCAATCAAATCTGGGGCAGCGATTATACTTTGTTTGGCAAAATATGGGCTCGTCCGGGATTTGAACCCAGGACCTCTCGCACCCAAAGCGAGAATCATGCCCCTAGACCAAAGAGCCAGATATATATGGTACATATATAAGGAATCTTCGACGATAATTATTCAATCGCTGATTTAAAAATGGATTGACAGATTGTCGTACTTATGCAAGTCGAATCTGGCGCAGCGATTATTCTTTGTTCAATAGAATATTGGCTCATCCGGGATTTGAACCAGAGACCTCTTGTACCCTAAAGGTAGCGATTACTAATCTACATAGAGACAAATGACCAAGTACCAAGTTGTCCCAAACACACGTTTGGGACAATGGGTCATATGTGGTATAATACCGTTTATCAGCTTTTCTAGTTTTCATTGATTTTATGATGTTAATTTAAAAAAAAAAAAAGAATATTAATAAATTCGGTCATTGTACTATTCGTCAAATAAAAGGTATCAAGCACAAAAATGTACACACGAAAATGATGATGGCGTTGTAACAAGTACAGACTTTCTGATGGTTGCATCAGAGGGAAAAAAAGAATATCAACGTGCATGTAATTACCAATCATGTCTGCAGCAGCGTGGCGCAGCGGAAGCGTGCTGGGCCCATAACCCAGAGGTCCCAACATCATGTGTGTAATCAAACTCCTACCAGATAATAACACATATAGTCAAAATCATACAAAGAGGATGGAAACAAATAACACAGATCATTCTGCTTCTCTACAGTAAAGGTGCCCAGAAAGGGACCATGAGCCAGAGCAACTGTAGTTGTCGACTTATCAGCAAAACTACCGGCTGACGCAATTAAAGTGAGCCGTCACACAAGGCGTTTAGAAGTAAACAAAATAGGGCAATGGTCGTTATACCGCGCCGTGTTCGGCATGGGTCCCATACGCCGTATAACGCGCGCACAAGATATTGTTTATTAAAGACCACATGATTTGTTGGAAGGAGTGGTGTGGTAACTATAATGTATCTGTTTGTATTTTGAGCTAAGAGTTATAGTAGCCTGACATGTAGGCACGAGTGTCGCCGTTGAGGGCGCAACTCACGCGACCACGTCAGCTATGAGCTATCCTCAGGGGCGGAGCTACGTCACAGACGTTCACGTTGCTAAGACGCGCACCACTGTACCATGCATTTCTATGGGCTCTGTGCGCGCTGCTGTGGAACGCCGGTCGAGCCGGTGAAAATTCGAGAAAACAACACAAACTCAACTTTGAAGTAATCCTGAACAATCGAATTTATATATGTTACACACGTAGGGCTAATCTTGTTACACTGTTCAGAGGAGTCTCCACAATCACCCCCAAAGTACCGTTTTCTGCGAGTTTTGGGCCTGGCAACCCGCGGCGGTGAAAATGCCCGGATGTCCGCCCCCGAGGATGGGTGAATCATATACGTTGTATTACAAATTTAGTAAAACAAAATAAATTAAATTTTGTTCAAATAAAACTTAAAGATTTAAATGATACAGGTCCATACGTCGTATGTATCGCGTGTAGAATATATTTTTTTCTCTATCTGTCGGCTACGGTTAATTTCGAGCCCTGCATGTTTACCTTAGATTTCTTTGATTTCTACCATATAGACCTTCATTGTATAATGTGTTTTTTTAACAAAAAACAAATCATTGTACTGTTCGTTGTACAAAGTGTGCCCAAATATCCACGGAAATAGTGATGGCGCAGTAACAAGTGAAATCTGTCCAGTGATTGCATCAGCCAACGAATAAATATGACCTTGCACGTCATTTCACATTGTGCTTACAGCAGCGTGGCGCAGCGGAAGCGTGCTGGGCCCATAACCCAGAGGTCCCTGGATCGAAACCAGGCGCTGCTATAACTTTTCAGAATAGGATTTTTTTTTCTAAACTGTCGGTACTACAGTTTTTAGCACAATTGATTAGCATGTAGTATCATATCCACAACGAATTAAAATAATTTTAATAACTGTTTTGGCAACTTTTAAAATATAAGCGTGTAGTATTATTAGTATTATCTGGAAAGTTACGATGACAATATTTCCGTAAATCCCAATAATACTATGAATCGAAACAAGGCGCTGCTACACGTTTTAGAATCGATACATTT
This sequence comes from Saccoglossus kowalevskii, assembly GCF_978046115.1. Lineage (NCBI taxonomy): Eukaryota > Metazoa > Hemichordata > Enteropneusta > Harrimaniidae > Saccoglossus > Saccoglossus kowalevskii. Next base: position 37,196,384 of record NC_140643.1, on the reverse strand, counting down.
TCTTTGAAACTCATTTAACTTAGTCGGTGTACTTGCCGGTGTACACGTAATTTAGTTTTTGTATCGAGTCCGCGAAACATCGGCGCAAATTTATTGTCTATATACTTGAGCAAATCATGGGGACTTACCAAACAGATGCCATCGCGGTTTCACAGCATTCTGAGCGCAATCACTGGCCTGGGTTTTGCTGTGAGATGTTTCTGAAACTCGCGGCATACTGAACTTAGCCTCAAATAAAACGGACGATAAAAACAAATACATGTACCCCGGTATGATAAACACTTGAACTTCAAGCGGGAGATCTGTTTGCGATGTGACAACAATACCACCCACTTTGCATACTCGCGGGTTATAATTAGTTACGTCACCATGCGTTATCAAGAGGGCAGTTGAAAAACTTGATATAATTATGAAAAGCTCTCGATAAAACGAGTTATAACAATAACAAAACAGCGACCGATGTCCTGTTTTTATGCCTAGGTTCCAAATAATTGATTTTGCAGTTGTTATGCTAAACAAATGTGCTAAACACGAAATAATCTCCCCTAAAGTGAGAATTCACAATTGTCTCGTTTTCTCAGTGTTTTCTTCCGGAGCACATCGACGTGAACGATCAAAAATGACATCGTTCCGGCCATCGTTGTGGTTTGGACGCATGGATTCTATAAGTTTTATTTCTGTATTTTAATTTTGACTGAATCATGAGGCACTTTTTCACTGTTGTTGCGCAAAAACGGACATAAAATCGCAAAATGTTGGAAATATGAATCGCTTGATCAGGAAAAATAAATAGAACAAAAGGGAAAATAAATATTTCTAAATACGGGATCGAATTTCATGACCTCCTTTCCACGATGACATGACATTCGGGGTCACTGGCATCATAATGGAGTCGTCATTTTCAATTGTATTCATGTTACAAATTCACCAGTCGTATTGAATTTGGAGGTTATGTGGCCATGACGCAAACACAATATTGAAAAAAATAATAATAATAGAAACTTAAACCAGGGTCTACCGAAATATATATAGGTTTGGTGGTTTCACGTACGCCCTTCTTTCAATTTGTAGATCGGCATTTCTCTTGCCAATAATCTCGCTACCTTAATGGCAGTTTTTGCAACTTTTTTTTTCAAGCTCAAAAAACAAACAGAAGAAAAGGCGGCGTTTCTTTGCGGTATATTCCGGGCGGTTCCGATATTAAATGTCTCGAATTGTATGACATGTTCGGTATGTTATTGAACATATCTCCATACGGTGTTATAAACGAGCGGATATTGAGGGCACCCATCACACGGAAAATAATTTCATAAAATATAGATCAGATTCCAATATTAGTAATTGGTGTATAACTGAAAAAAATAGTTTCAACGATAATAAAATTCTGAAGCAGCGTGTATGTAATCAAATGTAGTCAAGATAAAACTCATACAACATGGATGGAAACAATAAACAGTTCAGCTTGTCTACAGTCAATGTGCTCAGTCACCTTAAAAAGTGTATATTTGATAGCACAGTATATACAGAAAACTTCACGCACTAGTCTAACAGCTGACGCAATTGAAGTGACCCCTCACACATCGCGTTTCGATGAAGACTGTGAGAATAAAGCCCATGGTAATGGTCGTCACGTGACACCGCTTCGTGTTCGATATGGATCACATACGAAGTATAAGGGACAACGTCAAAAGATCGATGTCGGATAAAACACTTAATTACTTTAGTTTGGGGGTGGGGGGGTTGACCTCAAAAAGTTTCCATCCTACAAAAACGATTTTATTTTTAATGAAGTCAAACAAATCTGGGAGTATTTGTAGTTTTTTTTTTTTTATCCAATCATGGACAAAAATAACAGAAAATGAAAAAAAAAAAACATCCAAGACGAGAAAATGGTTTGGCCCGAGTGTAAATATGTGCGTCAAATGAGGTCAATTTCAGTGCATGGACCTATAACCAACTGCTTATGGTGAATGTAGTCTGGCGCCATGATCAATACTTACAATAACATTTCAGTGGGGGGGTTTGAGAAAAAAACTAAAGGAATTAAGTTTGTAATCCTACATTGAACTTTTGATGTTGTCCCTAACGCGCGTAAAATGCATTGTTTATCAGTAAAGTATAATCTCGGAATGTCTGATTTCGTTTTTTGTCCCACGGTCCCGGATGGTGTGGGGATAGTCTCAGTATGTCTCGTATGTTTCGTACAGTCTCTGCAAGCCTGGGTATGACGTCACTCGTTTCCATATGAACTCGTATATCCTCGGCATGTCTTGCATCTTTGTCTCGGCATGTCTGGGAATCGTCTCCGGTAAGTCTTGATACGTTTCGCACGGTCTCTGCATGTTTAAGTCATCGTCTCGGCACGTTTCTCTATGTCTCGAAATCTTGTAATCAAGTTCTCGGCAGAAAACACGTTGTCCAATTCAAAATCCTGCGAAATGGATGAAAACAACAAACACATTTGAGATATCGGTCTTTCTACTTTTCTAGTTTACCGGTTTAATCCACATGTATTCAGATCTATAGGTCTCCTGTGTTCGGCAATAAAGAAAGCTTCACATTCTCATGATCTAGCAACTGAAGTAATTGAAGTGCGCCCTCACAGTCAAAGGAAAACGCAGAGAAACAAGACATAACATCGGATAATAAATATATCTTGAACACAGTATGGTTATTCAGTCAGTTTTACTAATAGAGATAAGTTCGGGTGCATCAAACGAAGCGATTTATACGAGGGTCGGCAAGCTGTAATCAATTGCTTTTATTTTCGTTACAATGTAATTTAAATGAATAAAAAACGCAAAAACGTATTTTTTTGGAAGCATATAAAGCATTTCCCACATTAAATGTTGTAATTTGTACGCAATTTCCACTTTTGATTCATAAACACAAATTATCAAATATATTATAAAAATGTAATTAGGAATTTGCTTTATCTGTAAAGTGTAAAAACCTATTTTTTTTACTGTAAATGGAACTTTAATTTGATTTCCTGTAAAAACGTAAAATGCATTTTTTGATTCCTGTAACCTGTAACCAGGTATCCCCCCCCCTACACAGTGAGCATTATACATCGAACGTAACAGCATGGAGGCGCAGCGAAATCGCGCTGAAACCAAGATATCCCTGGATTGAAGCTCTGCTGAGGTTCAAGTACATTGATATATGGAATATTGATGTATGAATGTATGGTGAGCTGTTATAATCTGTTCACTTTGTCTCCGGTCAGGTGTCCACGCGTGTCGTTACCTTATCTGTGACTTTTTTGGCTGGCCAATTATGTTTAAACTTGACAGGTAGGTCACATCCCAACTCTAGTTAGGTTAAAATATCTGAAGAACTGTTTTTTTTCCCCACTTTCGTATCTCTTACTACAAATCTTGGAGTAACAATTTCGGACAAATTCCGCTCCACTCTGCTTGAGTGTGTATTCCAAGATACTATTCTGCTGTTTTATCTTTCTTCGCTACCAAGAAATATGATCCAAAATTTGGGGTAATTTTTTTTTCTGTGATTTCGTTGGCTGACCGATTTTGTTCAAATTTGACAGACAGGTCAAGCCTGTAATTAGGTGCGAAACATAAAAAAAAAATGGAGTATGTGTCCAAAGTTAGTGTTGTTTTGCATGCATCCACTGGGTCGACACTATGCATTATCATCTGGCGTTCAAATTTTCGAATCTCTAAATCTTTTAATTTTACTTAGTCAGGGGCGAGTCTAGGATTCTGAAATAGGGGGGGCGATAAATTGGCCGAAGGCCATGTTCGCGAGCGCCGATGGCGCGAAGCTCTCAGGTTGTTGGTTGTTAAAAATAGGGGGCCGCAGCCCCTCGGCCCCCTTATAAATCCGCTCATGCTAGTCGTGACGTTCATCAAATGTTCAAGCCATACAGGCAAGTATAAAAAGTAATTTTCTGAAGTCGGTCCAATGTAGTATTGACAGAACTAGCTGAGAACATTCAGTCCCCCGGCTTGTCTGTGTGTCTGTAGGTATTAACTTTTCTGTGATGATTTGATAGGCTGGCCATACTTGCAATCTTGTTAGATAGTATAATTTGACAATAAATTTTATCCTTCCGTTGCCATGACAACGGCCAACAAAATAATGTTTGCGTCCTCCAGTGGATCGCAGACCAGCCCATCGGCTTGTTCTCGTTATACTTTCTAAGCATGTTTATGTGTGAAATCTAGACTTCCTGTACGAACCTGACTGAAACTTGGCCAGTGTATAAAAACCTACACTCAAGCTTATCTTCCGGTGCGAACGACCAGTTATTGTCAACCAGTTACTGTGCACGCACGCAAAGCATTACCAAGTGCGATGTCCTCTAGTTAGTGTCAAAGCAATGATTGCAGTATTTGTAAAAAATGAAACATTGCGAAACAGAAATGCGCGTGCGTCCCGGATCTACCTAGACGTATATAAACAAGTAATTCGAAACACACTAGATTATAACAGCGAAAACCGAATTATAATATTATATCAGTAAATACAAATAATAAGTGATGAGTTTTAGTACAGCAGTGAACAAAATGAAGTGTTCATGTATCTGCACAACCGGTTAGCGCGTTCGGCTCTTAGCACGCAAACGTTTGGTAGTTTCAGCTCGTCAAAGAATTTTTGGAATTTTACTAACATGAGTACATTTGTCGGCGACATTTGGTATTATCATATCACTACTCAACGAACACAAAAGACCATTATTACGCAGATCACCTGGCTTCATTATTTTTTATGGTGATATGCATCCTCATCCGGGTCCTCGGCACAATGGTAGAAAAACATTGGATCATGGGAAATTCGTAGCCATAAATAAGGATTGAACTTGTATTTTCAAAATGCAAAAAGGTAATGTGGCTACGTTTGAGTGTATCTGACTATGCTTAAATAATTCTGTTTGGTATTTAAATAATTTTATATTGACACGAACACTAGAGTATTACTGTAAAATAAAAATGTCATGCCAGCAAAATGAGTATTCGTTCAATGAAATAAGATACAATTCAAACTGCGCATGCGCTAAGGATTTATCTATACGCATGCACACTGTCATATATTTGTGGACTACTTTATTATCGGTGTATGACAAAAAATAATTGCAATTGAATCTAGAGTAACGTGTCCGTATTGAATGGCAGGTAACAACTCCTTATAACTATATTATTGTTATACGATATTTTGGGAATTTTGCCCAGATATCGGGCCAACATTATTAACGAAGTGTTGCTCAAGAATGCTGTAAATTATTTCCCTGGGTAATAATTAATTATGTGATTAATTAATCTATGCTTACCTTAAGGTACAATTAAACAAACCAGCAGATTCAATTCTACAGTTTTATTATATTTTATTTTCTTTGTTCGCAAAACTCAAAAAAGCAAATTTGATCATATATTAGTATTTGTCGTGCCAAATATCCACGAAAATTGATATTACACTAGAACAAGTAACCACTTACCGATAATTGCAAATATACATGTCATCTAGGTAGTTACGTGTCACAGCGGACGCGTCCTGGCCCCATGACTTGCAGGTCCCTGGATCGAAACCAGGCGCTGCTATGTGTTTTGAGTTTGTTAATTTTTCCACCAAACATACTGTAGTTTTCAATGGAATTACCTAAAAGTATCGTACCTATAGCAAATTCTAAAATGTCATTTTTATCAGTTTTGTCAATGTACGATATGTTATCAACCACCCAATATGGCGTCAAGAGCTAAATTTAAACAGTATAATTTTGGAAATTGACGACCTTATCTAGTCACTATTTTTTGAAAAAAATCAAAAACGAATCACCCACTAGCACTATGTTGAGTAGCATTCTGAGCATTCCAACTTTGTCAGTTGGTTTGGCGACAAATCCAATAGATTCCAGATTTTATATCGGCGTCGTTAAATATATCGAGTCAAATATGCCACAAAGTATTAGTATTTATTTCAATGAAAACATAGAGTTATTCAGCCTTGCCGACGTATATGAGGGCGCTGTAACAGGTAACGATATTTAGTTGATTCTACATAACTGGGACAACCACTCAGAGATACCTTGATGGTAAACATTCATTTTATTGTTGATTGTTATTGTTATTGTCTGATAACTGGACAACACGTTATACCGATAAACCACATAGAATTCGCCGTTGCAATGCACTGTATTAAAGTTGTTATACTATTAGTTCAAATTGTGTGTTCTGCCCTCAACGGTGGCAATTAGATGATGTTATTTACATCAAGGTCATGTGCTAGGTGTACATGAGTATTAAACATAATACCAGTTAATATTAATATCTGTTTTTATTTCCAATCCACGTTCACATATCGTCTATGATATACTGTTAAATAAAACTGGTCATGATCACTTTATCTATCGGAAAATACTTGAACAACACTGCCAATTGAATTATGGAATCATGATTTCGTTGTCGATATGATTAAAACATCGATCAATAACTGCATTGCTTAACCAGAAATAAACCAGTCAGCAGATATCGGTAGCAAAAAAAATCAAATATCGATATATTCGTAGTTTGTAAATTCCTAAATAAGTAAAAACACTATTTTATCAAATAGAGTAAGAACATGGTAACGGTATTGTAATTTGTAATTTTATAATATTTTATTTTATCTTACTTCATTGTCACTTAAATCTCGTATCTACATCATGTCTATCTATAAGCAGTTGCTGTATAGTATGCCATATATTTGGCAGTTTATCAAATTTACATACATTCATTCATTCATTCATTCATTCATTCATTCATTCATTCATTCATTCATTCATTCATCGTGCCACATTGTAATACTTGATATTATTATAATGTGATTTCATTGTCACCGATCTACGTCTAATCTAAAATTAAATCAATTGCAGTAATTACTAGATCGGTGTGTGCTGTGCGTGTATTTTCAATTATTTATCGAATATATTGAAATCGCTAAGCAATAATATATAAATAATATATCAAACTCGCTAAATGAATGACCTTTACGAAATGAAGATCACACTTGTAATTGTAAAACGTGTTTAGAGGCGGTTCATAGACACAAATAAATATATAATGTAAAAATACATAAGTCTAAGATTTTGAAATTATATTTGGCATTCATGCCATATTCTCTTGTGGCATTTCACGCCATGTTCTCAAGTAGAAAATCATGCTATATTCTTAAGTGACAATTCATGCCATGTTCTCAAGTGGGAATCATGTCATGATCTCGAGTGACAATTCATGCCATGTTCTCAAGTGGGAATCGTGTCATGATCTCGAGTGACAATTCATGCCATGTTCTCAAGTGGTAATCGTGTCATGATCTCAAGTGACAATTCATGCCATGTTCTCAAGTGGGAATCGTGTCATGATCTCGAGTGACAATTCGTCTCATGTTCTCAAGTGGGAATCATGTCATGATCTCGAGTGACAATTCATGCCATGTTCTCAAGTGGGAATCATTTCATGATCTCGTGTGACAATTCATGCCATGTTCTCAAGTGGGAATCATGTCATGATCTCGAGTGACAATTCATGCCATGTTCTCAAGTGGGAATCATGTCATGATCTCGAGTGACAATTAATTCCATGTTCTCAAGTGGGAATCATGTCATGATCTCGAGTGACAATTCATAACATGTTCTCAAGTGGGAATCATTTCATGATCTCTAGTGACAATTCATGCCATGTTCTCAAGTGGGAATCATTTCATGATCTCGAGTGATAATTCATGCCATGTTCTCAAGTGGGAATCATTTCATGATCTCTAGTGACAATTCATGCCATGTTCTCAAGTGGGAATCAAGTCATTATCTCGAGTGACAATTCATACCATGTTCTCAAGTGGGAATCATTTCATGATCTCTAGTGACAATTCATACCATGTTCTCAAGTGGGAATCATTTCATGATCTCGAGTGACAATTCATACCATGTTCTCAAGTGGGAATCATTTCATGATCTTTAGTGACAATTCATACCATGTTCTCAAGTGGGAATCATGTCATGATCTCGAGTGACAATTCATGCCATGTTCTCAAGTGGGAATCATTTCATGATCTCTAGTGACAATTCATACTATGTTCTCAAGTGGGAATCATGTCATGATCTCGAGTGACAAATCATGCCATGTTCTCAAATGGGAATCATGTCATGATCTCGAGTGACAATTCATGCCATGTTCTCAAGTGGGAATCATTTCATGATCTCGTGTGACAATTCATGCCATGTTCTCAAGTGGGAATCATGTCATGATCTCGAGTGACAATTCATACCATGTTCTCAAGTGGGAATCATGTCATGATCTCGAGTGACAATTCATTCCATGTTCTCAAGTGGGAATCATGTCATGATCTCGAGTGACAATTCATACCATGTTCTGAAGTGGGAATCATTTCATGATCTCGAGTGATAATTCATGCCATGTTCTCAAGTGGGAATCATTTCATGATCTCTAGTGACAATTCATGCCATGTTCTCAAGTGGGAATCAAGTCATGATCTCGAGTGACAATTCATACCATGTTCTCAAGTGGGAATCATTTCATTATCTCTAGTGACAATTCATACCATGTTCTCAAGTGGGAATCATTTCATGATCTCGAGTGACAATTCATACCATGTTCTCAAGTGGGAATCATTTCATGATCTCTAGTGACAATTCATACCATGTTCTCAAGTGAAAATCATGTCATGATCTCGAGTGACAATTCATGCCATGTTCTCAAGTGGGAATCATTTCATGATCTCTAGTGACAATTCATACCATGTTCTCAAGTGGGAATCATTTCATGATCTCGAGTGACAATTCATACCATGTTCTCAAGTGGGAATCATTTCATGATCTCTAGTGATAATTCACACCATGTTCTCAAGTGGGAATCATTTCATGATCTCTAGTGACAATTCATACAATGTTCTCAAGTGGGAATCATGTCATGATCTCTAGTGATAATTCATGCCATGTTCTCAAGTGGGAATCATTTCATGATCTCTAGTGACAATTCATACAATGTTCTCAAGTGGGAATCATGTCATGATCTCGATTGACAATTCATACCATGTTCTCAAATGGGAATCATGTCATGATCTTGAGTGACAATTCATGCCATGTTCTCAAGTAGAAAATCATGCTATATTCTTAAGTGACAATTCATGCCATGTTCTCAAGTGGGAATCATGTCATGATCTCGAGTGACAATTCATGCCATGTTCTCAAGTGGGAATCGTGTCATGATCTCGAGTGACAATTCATGCCATGTTCTCAAGTGGTAATCGTGTCATGATCTCGAGTGACAATTCATGCCATGTTCTCAAGTGGGAATCGTGTCATGATCTCGAGTGACAATTCGTCCCATGTTCTCAAGTGGGAATCATGTCATGATCTCGAGTGACAATTCATGCCATGTTCTCAAGTGGGAATCATGTCATGATCTCGAGTGACAATTCATACCATGTTCTCAAGTGGGAATCATGTCATGATCTCGAGTGACAATTCATACCATGTTCTCAAGTGGGAATCATGTCATGATCTCGATTGACAATTCATTCCATGTTCTCAAGTGGGAATCATGTCATGATCTCGAGTGACAATTCATACCATGTTCTCAAGTGGGAATCATGTCATGATCTCTAGTGACAATTCATGCCATGTTCTCAAGTGGGAATCATGTCATGATCTCGAGTGACAATTCATTCCATGTTCTCAAGTGGGAATCATGTCATGATCTCGAGTGATAATTCATGCCATGTTCTCAAGTGGGAATCATGTCATGATCTCGAGTGACAATTCATGCCATGTTCTCAAGTGGGAATTCATGCCATAATCTTAAATGGCAGTTCATTATTATTGTTGTTGTTGTTGTTGTTATTGTTGTTAATAGAGAAGTTCAGGTCCTGTAATAATAACTGTGTTTTATAATAATAGCACGTCATTGTTTTACCATAAATATTAAAAATGTACTCACATTGAACGTGTTTACAGTCCTATTATAACGTCACAAATTGGTTTAACGGACAAAGTTTTCGCTAATATTTTTGCTAATATTTGTGAATTATAAATATTACGATTTATTTATCTGATTAACAATATTCTTCACACTGATGTGAATATCGAACACGGTATTAAGGTGCATTAAAGAAGTATTATACCAAGATGAATTGTTTTTAGTAGGAATAAATGTTGTGCTGTTGATGAGTTGTTACCGTATTCTAACTAAAAATGGACCCAGAGAAATTAAAGGAGATCGGCTTCAAACACTATTCATCGATGGACAATGGCCAGGAAATAAAATTTGTCGTTTTAAAACCACAATCAATTCACAAATACAGTAACATTTTTATTGTAGTTTACTGTGTCAAATTAGTTTAGTATTTTAAGATTTTCAATGCGCGGAATTGTTCCCTATCAAAGGAAAACGGAATAATGTTTTTCAACATAATATTATTATTGAAATTAAAACTAAAAGGATAGATATGAGACAACTCAGATATAATACGCCCTGACATTTTCTCGGAAAAAACACTGACGATAAATTATTGCCAAAAACTCATTCTAGAAAGCTTATTCCAAGAAAAACACATTTTTAACAACATAATTCAGTGTATTTTATATTGGCTGTGTATGTTATATCGCATACAAATGTCCTTGCTTTCCTTCCCTTGACACAACCAAAATAACTTTAGTATATTACCGTTATGAAAAGGCTCCAAGCAGACTACGTTTTATGCATCAGTCAGTCGCCTCCTCAACCGTACAGCCCTCTCTCCATTAGGCAAGCTGTACAGGTGTTTTCCGTCCTTCGTCCGTCCTTTTCACTCCGACTCAATACATAGCAACGTGATGTAGGAGAGAGCCCTGACCTCTGGGCATGCTGCCACTTCCAACCGGTAATCACCAAACATTACTAGACCCTCGTTTCCTGATGAAAAAATGAAACATTACTGTTGTTTTGTTTTTTTGATTGATCCTGTTATTATAATCACAATTTCATGTTCAATGTCATGTTAATATTTATATATCTCAAGTGCGGTTCTTTATTCACGTGTTTCATTGTGGATTTGCTTTTTGTAGTTTTTGTCAGTGTTCACCTTCAAGTTGATAAATGCACCGAACCCCACGACATTACGAATAATCTAGTACAATATATTCTCAACTCGGTTCTCAGTGGTTCAGTTTTGTACGAAAGAATTATCCAAACGAACAGACAAAATATGACACGAGAATTTGAAAATCTTCCAAAATTGGCCTTCGATTCGGATTTCGGCTCTGTTAAAAGCATTCTCAGATTCGAATTCCTATGTTTATACATTCATCAAGGGCCCATTTCCGAGTCCCTCGGTTGTATTTTTACCTCGGATTTTATTAATATCTATTTATTATTTTAATGTTGTGATTATTTTATAAATTGATATAAAACTGGTGTTTAACAAATCTCTCTCCAGTAACGATGACAATGTCGTGCCATCTCCTTAACAGATCGATGGCAGATGCACGGGAGTCGACTTTTATCCTAACCGTGACAATATAACTGGGCTTCTGGCGGGAAGGGGATCTATGATGTTAAAACAGTTATATTTTGAGGCTATTGGTATATTAATCTCGTTGAGTTTATACCATAACAGCTGTTGCTAGAACCGGTAAGTTAATAGGTCAGATGCTACGCGAACTGAGCCTGCTGAATTTCCTGGTACATGGCACTCTGCCCCTCCCGTACTCAATTATTGCGTCTACTTTATTAAATTCTTCCATCAATCACGAGTTGTTGACGATCACATAGGATAAACCACAACTTGGTTGAATGTATTTTGGGGTCACTGCGATGTCTGGTCGCGGTTCTATTTAAATTAGAGCGAAGAATATATCTTATATAATAAATATATTGTTATTATATTGAATAAATACATATTTATATAGTTCGAGACCCATTTGGTTTAAGCTATATAAATAAATAAATAAATAAATAAATAAATAAATAAATAAATAAATAAATAAATAAATAAATAAATAAATAAATAAATAAATAAATAAATAAATAAATAAATAAATATTACCAAAACTGCTAATAACCTAAAATAAAATGAATATATATTTAGAAAAAAAAACATGAACAAAAAATAAAAATAAATTATTTTAATCAGATTGTGTAAATGTATAAATGCGACGTATGACCGAGGAAAAGCTGAACGATTTCCTATTGACGTTGCATTGTATAAAATACAAGGTTCTTACATTGTAATACAGTTGTGGTGTACTACCGGTAGCATGTATTTCCATTGTATGTATGTGCGCGTGTGTTTTCGTGGATTGTATCGCAGGTGGTTCTCACAGCTTGTGTCAATGGCACAATTATATTAACCTTATATTGACTGTAGCAGGCCATGCTTAACCTCCTCTATTAGAGATCCCCGGCTTATATTTATCGACACCCATCTAAAAAAAACATTCTACTTAAACAGTAACAATGGTGGAACAGGGAGGTTACTGCTTCAATCCTAAAAGAAAAAAATGCAATATAAAGAAATGGCGGTTTATTAATTACACATAACAGACACTTGCGTCGCCGTGACACGTGTTCGGCGTGACACGTGTTCGCCGTGACACGTGTTCGGCGTAACACGGGTGCAGGGTATGAGTTGCACATTGCGCACGCCGTCACATTAGAATCCATCACCGACCATATGCGTCATCATATTAAACTATTAGTACGTTTGCACAGGATACCGGGAGCAATAGCCAAGCGTTCAAGTCATCAATCATACCAGTTTACAGAGTTTAACGAGAATCGTAAACACTGCCCTCTTTGTTGACCGCACTGAATTACCTGACAAAATTGTTCATCATAGAATTCCATTATTAGGTCGCTTTTCTTAAAAAAATATCAAATATAGCATGATAACATTCTTAAATAATTAATACTGAATTGTTTAGTTGTAGAGTAGAAACATACGAAGCCAACTACCTACCAATACAGAGCGGTATCTATGACATTGATATCACGTGACCTTCCGGGTACAGCAGGATCTGTTCAATAAATAAGAGTTCCATCGGTCAAATGTGAAACATGTTGTTAAATATGAACTCTTTTATAATAATTATATAATTAAATACAATACATGTTCTGAAGTACAATTGTTTTGCACTGTGTTATAGCCAACACGAACTCACGAAGGTCAAGTTTTCAAAACTGAGTAGATAATGGTCACTGGAACAACAATGTACTAATATAGAAAGTTCACACACTACTGTATCATGAACCGTCTGATGAGGACCATGACAGATAGGGTGTGTATATGTATATACGTTTCAAACTCAGGCAATTGCCACGTTGCTATGGTTTCCAGCGAAATTTCAGTTTTAAAAATGTAATGTTAATAGTGAGCTACAATCAATTCGCTCGTTTTAAATTGTCAGTTCCATCACCCTGGTAACAAGTGTGCGTTCTACAATTCTCGTGGAGTGGGTGTTTTCTTTTCACCACGTTTTTCTTAATTCGTCATAAATAGCAAAATTCCACACAAAGTGGAAAGAATTGATGCGGAAAGCTGAATAATTAATGAGACTACGTTGTCATTAAAGTAAATGGTACCTCACTTCTGTATTTTAACGTATGCCATTCGAGTTACCACCGTGGCTAAAACGGCCCACTTTAATTGTAAATTAATGAATTTCAAACTTCTCCTAAAAATACGGCATATATATAATAAGTCCATCGAAAGAAATGCTGTCAACTCAGGCCGAGAACGCGTTGTATTCTGCGCATGGGAACGCGGCAAGTAAAGTGAAATAACGAGACAGCATCTATGTAAAATTCAGTTAGTGAGTTGTTTGTTTGTTTGGTTGATTGTTTAAAGAAAAATAAGTTGCGGGAACGAACTAAGTGGACACTGGGGTTAAAACTAAGAGATTGTGATACCAGCACAAAATTAAAAATAGTTTAGTAGAAAAAAACGTTTGTAGTACATCGCTGACGGTTTGCTAGTAGTACTAATAATATAGCCATTATTGTGTCGCAATATTGTGACGTTTCTTTTCGTATGTCATATGAACATGACAGTCAGCACTGTCACTTTGTTGTGAATCTACTCTCAACCGAAACTATCGGGAGTTTCAAGTTCAAATTATTTGATGTTTTTATCCATTCTTGAAAAATCGGCCAATTTACGGTGCTCTAACCACCCTAGTATTAACACCTGCTCGCCCTTCCGTTTGCATGATCATTAATATTTAGTTTAGATCACGCCCATTTTCACTGCCAAAACGATTCGTTGTATAGAAGAAAAAGAAAGGTGCTGTCTTGCTCTGAATATGCTACTCCATAGCGCCACTCCATCTTGTGCCTGGAAAAAGTGTACACTATTAATGGTGCACTTTTCACAATAAAACATCTAACTAAAGACATAGATAACTGGTTTGAGACGACATTGTATAGCTTCTGATGTCGCGTGTTCGCAATAGATGTATCGTTGGAGCATCAAATTGCAACACCCTAACATTGCGGAATCCAGCTTGGACTTCAGCTTTAAATAATTCATTATCAAGTAGTGTAGTTGAAGGATGGCAACTGACAAGAAGGTAAACAATTGACACGGATTAAAGAAAGGGTGTTGTCAATTAGAACAATTCGCGGACTAGGGTAAGAATAACATTAGTGTGAAGTGGCGATGTTGTATATGTTTTAGTATGTGCAATGTAGATTTCGGGTTCGATATATTTATTGTAAAACTGTGTATTTTAAATCTGTTTATAGCACGTGTATGATGAATTGCATGTGTAAAGACAGATTACAAGTAACAAGTCTAATGTTGCTTTAGCTGAGGATCGAATGAATTAACTCCGGGAAAGCGTCACAGCTGAATCGCTCAATTCGGGTGTGATGGCCCCTTTGTCTCGGCATGCAAAGGGACGCATGTGTAATCTATGAATCAATTCTCGACTTCCATTGTTTGGGTCCACCGATAATATCATGAATTCCCTCCTTTTACGAGGACTGCCCGTGAAAGGTGAATCGGGGTGGCGCCAATGAGTTGACCAATGGGCGTGCGGGATCGGGCTGCGGCGTAACGTTTCTTTTTATGTAATGACCACGTCCACATTGAATCCCAATGCAAATGAGACCAAGGTACAAATATATATCACACAAACGCTTGGATTAGGTCTCACTCTTAAAAACAAAGTCGTGGCTGTCATTGTTCAACAGTGTGTCCCCTAGACGTCAGTGGGAAGGCACCTCTTCTTACCCCGGCAGTGCGATGAAGCCCCGGTGCTAAGATGGGTCCACCTTGTTTCATCAGTTTCCTCGGCAACGTGTGCGGAACGTGGTCGAGATGTCCGAGCAACACGAGGGTCGAATACTATGTGTTTCATAAGCCACGGTATTGACAGTATACGTTAAAACGAGTGAAATGCCACGTTGTACTGCTACAGCTGTTCATAGCGTATGAGAGAAACGTGTTTCGTGTATTCATCGCATCGTCATGGCGGCTGTAATTATTTAGACGATGTGTGTACGGTAACGTACGACACCACTCCCGATCACACACAGCGGTACATCTCTGTTTAGTCGGCCTTGGAATCATGCGGTGACTGTACATGTTATAGGTAAGTACGAGTTCGCCGATTTGTTGGCATTCCCAGAGATATGATGACACAAATAGAACAAACATAACGCAAGCCTTCTTTGCATACGTCGTCCTCTTTATTTATTTAGCGTTATTTAGATACAGTAGAACGCGGGAGGTTCCTCGTTCTTATCGATACTCTCCCACAATTGTCGATATACATATTGCGATGTCGATCCCGACCTCTCGGCTGTGGGGCTTCGTTTTTATCTATAGATAACGCTTCCTGACTGTGTCAAATTACAGAGCTGTTAATATTAATAGCGTATAGCATACGTTTCAGGCAGTGATACAACTGAAACAAAAACTGTCACGAAGTGGCACATTTCTGAATTCCCAAAATTCACCGATCTGGAATCAAAACATATCTTCACATCGATAAATTACAATGGGAGGACAAATCAAACGTAAACATATTGTAACCGGGCGTTACGTGTACCCGGATGACTAAAATAACACTGATTTTATCTGGGTTGGGACCAGCTTGTCAGATGGCTCGATAGATTTACTGAAATACCACCGAGTAACTCAACAAAAATCTGTTCTATGTAATTAGTCTAAATTCTCAAAGAGAGAAATTCTAGTTTTTCTTTTGGATCTTGTCGTGCTATAGGTCAGTATCTTTTCAACATAGTCTATTTAAGGTCATAATTGCTGTAAAAAGTGGTAGTTTACGATTAGTGATTTTCTACTAATGGCTGGGACTGATGAGAAAGTCCAACGGGCTAACAGATATACCTGGCGTAAATTACCAGTAGCGCGTTTCCGTTCTTGCTGCCTTCAGTAACACACAAGACAAAACCCTGTCCTAGCAATGTTCGCTATACGATGTTGCAACCACCAGTTAAGCCGGAAGATGAATGGGCATTGCTAAAGCCGACAGGAATGCATACCAGGCTATTCAACTTAGTTATATTGTTTCATTGGCAGAAAGCATTCGACCTTTTCATTCCATTCAAAATAAAACTCATTTAGTCCACCTGAATCGAAAGTCATTTTGTAGGAAATAGTTCTCGTACATTTGGCTACTACACATGTGGGCCCGTATGTCACACAGTGAAAGATGCGTCGTCGTTATGACAGCGATTTTGTGAAGTACTGTTTATGGGTGTTACTGAACAGCTCGGGAACGAGTAGTTATTCGATTGTGACGTGCGCATTTCATGTCGGTTTAAGCCGCTCATAGACATCCAATAATTCAATGTGTTTTCAGAACTCGCCTGCTCTGTCAAACTAGCAAACGTTTTACATATAAGTCGCATGCATGTGTCGTCCTTGCTGAATAGTCGCACATAATGCGGGAATCGGAAAAGAGAGTCAGCAAGCGCGGAGCATAAAGACGAGTTCTGTAGCGAGCAATCGTCCCGAGTATTCCGTCGCTTTATTACGACTAATCTGGTACAATGCTAGTTAAGTAAAACAATGTACGAAACGTTTAGACGGGGAGGACGAACATGCATCAGTAAATCAGCTGTTTTTCCCTTAACTGTTTTGACCTGTGTATGTGTACTGTTTATGGTTGAGTGGATTGATACGAACTGTCGTGGTGTTAGAATAGGAAAGGTATTTTGTGTGAAGAGTAAAATATCCCATTCTTTGTCTATATAATATACTATGTTTGTCTGTAATGATTACATGTACGTTATTTATCTCTGGTACAATTCTAGCCAACGACCTCTGTAATAGAAATATAATTATTATAATATTTCAGGAAAGGGCTTAGGGTTATATCACATCGACATGTTGCATTTGATCAGCTGAGTGGAGTGTGTGCTGACTGGCCGGCCGGCATACGCCAGTACTGAAGTTCCACGTGGCAGGATATTACAATTACTTGTTTAAAGCTAGCCCATGAATTTGGCGGCTTGGTTTTATTTTCGATTGTGGGTTCATTTCATCTGTATGTGATGACAATCTGAAAACGTGGGCTCCCACGAAACCGCGGTATTTTAGGAATGCGTGTGATTTGCTAGATTACACTGCATACGGTGAGCGCTTTGGCGGTCTCAGAATGACTACTACGACGGACGCTTTGGTCCGGTTCCTTCTCGGCACAGAGAATACCAACGCTTGGAGACAAGTCATTTCACGTGCAAGGTTTCGCTTCCACGCTTTTTAAGCAGTGCATACAAACGAAACGTCCAAAGTCGTGGTACCGTGCCACTCAAACAGCTGATCGCTCGCCAGTTGTGCAGACATGCCACAAAAGACAATTTGGTGAGCATTAGAATTATTAGTTATACCAATATGCAAATTGGAGCAACATATGCACCATCGCTACAATAACCATTCACATTAATTTAATTTAATCGAACTCCAGTAGTGACGAACATCGTGATCACCGAAATAAAAAAATACGCATCCAAATCCCCATCTTGTTTAGATTGCTAAATAACACGATAAGACGTGTATAATTCGAATCTACAATTAAATGATACTTAAAATAAAGACCAGCCTTGCATTAGGGTGTTATTGTTTTATTAATTAAATTAGATAAAAAAAAAGACAAAAATACAATTTACAGCCGAACACTTGTACTTCGCGGTGTAATGTTTCTACATATACCAACATGGTATACTCACTGACGTATCTCGACTGGTTTGAGAAATTCTTCCAATCGACCAAACGTATTTGACACAATCTCTCATGATCTTGAAAACGTTCTTTATATAAAATATATTATATCAAATATTGTGAGCTGCTCTTTTGTTTTTTTTTACTAAATCCATAAATATTCCTCACATACTAGTATTAAAGAGACACGTTATCAATGATATTTATTATTTTTACAATGCTTATCAAGATTTATTTGTTCCCTTTTTGCATCTTTGAATTGAACTTCTGCATAAATAATACTGTTATTCTCCATCTCCCGCTTTTCTGATAACACGCCAAGGTCTGACCTTGGGAGAGAAAGATTGGTGCATAAATTCCCCATTAGTCTTTATGAGCGCAGCTTTTCATCTTCCGAATCCAACTATCTGTATCATATCCAATGATTCCGACCGTGACAATGAAGCGAACAGCAAAATATAAAATAATAATAAAAAAGACAGATCCAATCGAATCGATGGGAATTAATGTGCGCCATATGTAGAAATAACGCCGATGATCGTCGTGGTGTTCGTAGCGCAACATCGGGACCTCATATGTTCAATTTCATTTTTGTTATTTACAAACAAGTATAGTATTATTTTATTATCCATATCACATCAATTCAATTCCTATATACGTGGTGCACTTTTAACCTTACCGTCTGATTAAAACGACATATTAGTACGTTCATATTGGTCAGATCGTAAGCAGACTTTCTACAGACAGCGTGCACACCAAATAAAAGCTTTTAACCGTGAGTTTTTATTAAGTGTTTTATATAAATGGTTTCAAATTTTGAGTCACACTTATATGATTCATATGCAAGAAATGGTTTTAGAATCGAGGTTTCATGTTTAAATATCAACATACGTTTTAAAATATTACGTGTTAGGGTTAGGGTTTTTCAAAACACGTCAGTCGAATTGCATTTTGTTCCGCCGCAGTATTCGTTGTCAACCATAGCAGGTGTGATAGTCGACCCGTTCTCGATAACAAGACAGACGTTATAAAACATTCAAATGAAGAAACCGTCAACAAATATGGTCACTTTGTCTCCGGGACCTCGTCAGAGAAGAAATGAAAAATGCTGTCGTTTGCTGTGCAATGTTCAATAGTTGCCAATTCTCATGATCATCGAAATGTATTAAATTCGCCAAAACGTTTACTGCCGAAATAGTGTTGACTCGTAACCTACACACAGGATCTTAATCCCGGATTCGTCCCACGATTTCCCCGGTATATAGGTACATGTATATGTACGCGCATTGCTACTTTTATTTGGAGTAGGCGTCACTCTCGATTGGAAATAGGCTAAGTCCATTTTTTGTCAGATTTACTTTTTCTTATTGAATATATGCTTGACTTTTTTCGCGCCATTCATTTATCCGTGTATCACCACTTCCATTTCGCTGTGGTTGATTTATTTTCAAGTGGCCTCTCCCCCCGTAAAGATATTCGCGGAAATTGCGATAGTATAAGTGATAGTATGTCATTAGAGAAATGATATCCCTAGTTTAACCACGTTTGCAATGTGGAAAAATATGTGCGCAGAAATTGCGAAAAGTGAACAGTAGCATCCTAAATAATTGAAGCTATGCGTGTGGGTACTTAGACATGGGAATGCTACTGAGTCTCCAAATTTCGTTGGGATTCGAGAATAACTATACTGAAAAATATACTAGTACTGATCCTGAATGATGCCCAGACATAAGCACAGAAAGAGAGCGACCACTTTCTCAATAATTTTGGTGACGTATTCAGTATATTGTCTTAATTTGAATTTGGAGACCTTGAACTAGAAAATGTACATGTTCAGAAACACAAAAAAGACGTTTTGACTAGCTCAACAGTCCTTGCCAAACAGTTCACGCACACACGCGAATTGTAAGAAGATGTATTGGGAATCATTGACGTCCTCCGCAGAAGATAACGTCACAGGGTGGGTATTTGCGACTTGGGTCTGTCCTGTCATTTTTGCCTGGATGTTGTAAGCTTGTAAAATTTGTATATCTGTGTGCTCATCTCGAAGTGCACGCTTTAGCTAGTATCGAATCGAGTTTAACGAATGTGGGTAAAAATACCAATTTGCCATTATTTTTTTGTACCGGATTCTAAATATTCAGCAAAAAACGTCAACCTAATATACAACTTGAATATTCCATGAGAAACGGGACTCGAAAAAATAGCTAAGATGTCGAGAGTCGCCAGTTAATGCGTTTTGAGTTAATTTCAGATGTTTTTAGGATTTCATCACCATTATCACAACACCGCTAAACGGTCCTATATCGTGTACCAATTTGGCATCTTTTGCTTCCATGCAACATCTATATTTGACGCCTTTCAATTCGAGTCAATTTTTATATACCTGAATCCATACATTTTAGGATATTGCACGGTAACTTGGGTATCCAAGATCAGAAATCAGTGAACGCGGCACGGTATAAACTGTTTATCGTATAGGGGGAGTCTCTACACGGCTAATTTATTTTATTTCAATAATCTAAAGGTAATCGGGTTTCGAATTGAAACTAAGGTGACGGGTCATATTCATATGATTGTTCAATTTCTTAATTGTATTGTATTAGCTATAATATCCCCCTGGGGTCTGCCCGAGAGAGCCAGGTTATTGTAATGTAATTGGATAGAGTGATTCTGGCATCGCTGAGATTTGAACAGTAAATGCTATAATATTAACCGATGCATTCTCGTCTTTCTCGAAAATTTCTTTGTTATCGTTATGTTAAGTCACGAGGAAAAACTCGTAGATAATAATATTTTTGTCATCCAATGGTTCAATTTGAAACGCTTGCATTGTTGTTATTATTGCTACGACGATTCACGTCCAGTTCTTAATGTCAGTTGTTATATTATGCGAGATGTAACAAAACTACTCACCGACCATTGTATATTCTGTGTCATTGTCATGTTTTTATTTGATTTTATCATAACATGATTTTCTCGATAAATGAAATGTGACATTGAGCGTTCGATTATGTGGTTTAGTATACTGGCATTTTTAATGAAAAACAAATATAGTAAGACGTTTAATTTATACAACCGTGGACGGCCCGACAACAGTATTCTTAATGTGAATTGAAAAAAAATGACGGAGGAAACGATTTAAGTCGCCAAACTGTTGCACCTGTCATCGTGGAGGCTATTTTGTATTCTACAAATTAATATTTCCGCTTTCTCTAACTTTAATTTCCATCGTGTGTGTGTTATTATTGCAGTTGTCGTGTTTAACAGTGGTTGGTGCAATAGGTAGGGTCAGCGTGGACTCATGCACGGTTGATGTTAACATAACACATATCAGAACGCGCTGTACTCTAAACCATGGGTGAGTATGGAATTCTAAGTGAATACTATGAAAATTTATGATAGCTTAGGACTTAGCGAAATAAGGGAGGGTCTTCTTGATGGGTTTATAATACCATCACAGTGTGAATATTACCAATTTGCCACACGTGTGACAGATTCAATTCTTGCAAAATGTGTTTATATCTTTTTTTATTGCGTAGCGGGTTTGGTCTGTTATTACTAACTGACAACACGATAGATGAACACATCACATATATTTTTACCGTAAATGCCAGTATGCTGATATTTCAGTCGGATCTGTAGTTAAGTATATACTCGAATCAATCTAAAAAGGTTCTTTAAATTGCACTAAATATATTGTATAAATATATATTTATATATCGCATATCTTTATCATAAGGCTACGTTTTCTGAACAAGTCGGATTAAATGCACGATTAATGCAAGCACGATCGGGACAGCTGTCGGGAACGAGATTCGTATGAAACAAGGAGCACACAGAGCGATGACAAATGTACGCCGTTAATGGGTCATAAAAGAGAGAAGACGGCGAAGGTCGACCGTTATCCGAGAGGGCCAGGTAGGAACGATTCCCTCATGTAGTTAGCTTGCAGGAGACATTTTGCGTCCAGTACGAATGTGAGATTTACAAGCCTTGCTGCACCCCGGGGTGTATGCATATAAGAAATGTATTGATTTTGGCCTTACGTGCGCTGGCCGGCCGCCACTAGCGAGTAATGGGATAACAAGAACACCCGTTAAACATGATGTAATTTGTAGGAATTAATAATATATATTTTATAATACTTCAAGACGTACATAAGTCAGTAGGTGAAGTCCTGGAGGAAATATAACAATTCAGATCTTTACATATATGATGTCCTGCGGCGCAGATCGACTCCATCTCTTTAATTCGGGATGCTGGCTTCTTGAGTTTAAAAGTCAAACGATTTCTTCTTTATTTTAAGTCAGGCGATATGTCATTTGTTTTTTGCGCAGAATTCACTCAAGGCGAACGTTAAATTAAACTTAAAAACCCCGTTGTTAATCACTTATTTGAAAGAGATTCGTATGAAACATGTCTGCTGATTCATACATTCAGTCAAATTCGCTAAAATGGCATGTAGCTATTTCAGTGTGTATTACATTTCTATTCTGGGTGTACTATCCAGGTTGTTTATGTGACATGACATTGAGACTTATTGTCTAACTGGCCAGTTAAACTTAAACTGAGCATAAACATCGATTTGTTATAATATTCTTCTTTATTTCTTGGAAAAACATAATATAATTTTGTTTCTGGTCCTGAAATGTCCCAAAAATGGTGCGACGACGCGCTTTTGTTCAGGTTCCCTTTTCCCAATTTTTACAGTATTTTAGAAGGAATCAAAAAAAAAATCGCAAGCGGCCCCTTTTGAACTGACGAGCGCGCTGACTAGAAATAATCCATTTATTTAGGTTTTGGGCCTTACATTGTACAGTAAGTATGGTTCCCCCTTTTGAACATATCGTCACCTGTAACGAAAAAGCATGGCATTTTTATTAAATGTTTAATTTATATAAATAGGCAATGTAAAATTATATACATTTGGCCAAAAATAAACAATAATACATCACAGTTAAGTACATACAAGTACGCACCAAAAATTCTATCAAAATTGCGTTCAATTGATTAACAGGAAATCGTAGTTAAAATTTTGATACAGAAACCTAACAACGTCTCACTCTTACAATTGTCGTCTGTGTCATCGCGGCTGTTAATAATGACCATAACAGGGAATGAGGTCCAATGACGTAAATTTGAAACAGATTATTCGAAGTAAGTGTCAGCAGACGTGGACAATGCACCACTCGCGCCGTGTGCACATTCGTCTTTTCCACCGTAAATGAATTTCCTTTTCAGTTTTTGTCAACAGTTCAATTTTTTGTGATTTTTTTTTTCTTATTCAATTTTAAAAAACGCTAACCTAAAAAAATATCAAATGTAGTCTGGGAATTATAAAATATTTTCTTTCAACCCACTTCTTAGTTGAACGTAGCAATTACCTGACGTGGTATTTTTTTCGGATACTAAGAAGAGATTGGCATCAACAAACGTGTAAAGAGGACATTTGTCATGATTTGAGACAAAAAGAATATTTCATTAAAATCCAGACAGAAGTGTTAAAGCATCATGTAGAATGCCGATTAAGCATTCATTCCAGAGTCACCGGATGTGACTCAACCATCATACATATATAAAGTAACGATCATATCGAACATAGGTACTTTCTATCCGAAAGAAAAGGAGAGACCGTGTGACGAATGACTCAGTATTTGTTTTTGCATTTTTTCACCAGTGGTAAGTAGCCATTCGTGTCTTTCTCGTGTTTGGACTGCTGACGTCTCCGCGGCCGGGTTCGTCTCTTCGGAGTCTGTTTGTTTCTTTTCTTTCCGAAGGGTGTATTTCTTTTAGCGACCCCATCTTTGAAATATTGATGTCACACAAAATCTCAAGGGCCATACCGAATACTGCAATTTCTCCCTTGGTAGGAGAAAGGTGTTCATTACCTTGAAAATACATTTTACTTCTTCAATTTCGCGCGAAAATGTAATATGTTTACCATTAATATGTGATGTACTTGTTCATATTTCAATAAAGTATTTAGATGTCAGAACGTTGTATCAATTAAATCATTTCCTCGACGACGACCTCTGCGATCTCCCAGTATATGTCAGATTGAACAATTGGAAATTCCAGTGATTCCCATAAACTACATGTATCCATGGTAACAGAAGGAATACTACCTGTAGGATTAGAGATGCGGTATTAAATATTCTTCACAAAATATCATTGATATTATTTTTTTTTAAATAGTTTTTTCAACAATATTGACGTAAATGTGAAACAAGATAAACATCCTGTGAATCTTTAGCAAGGCTAAAGTCGACAAGGAGTATCTAATGAAAGGCCAATATTATAATAGCTTCGAGCTATTTTTATTTTGTTAATGTTATGTACGTATATTATATTATCTGGGATTATTTTAGCTGAGAGTTACAAAGCGGGTTGAAAAATGAAATTGATTCAAGTTACGTAGTGTTAAAAAGGTGTTACAATGTTGAAGTTTATATCACTTTTGATCAGCCAACAAAAAATCCCGATAATAACGAATTCTGCATTATAGATAAGCGACTTATTTGACAAAAGCTGTCGACCTCTTTTCAGTCTCGGAAAGTTGGTGAAAATATTTAATGAAAATAAAAACATAACACATGTGGTTGAGATTGGGTGTCCACCGTGACTGCATAAAAAGGTGGTGAATTGAATTGCTACCCAGTCAAAATTATCGTTCAGGGAAAAGGGATTTACCCAAAGATTAGATATTGACAGGATCTGAAACGTGATCACCTCAACGTACTGAGTTATGGGAATGGAAATACCTCGACAGTCACACCGGCGTTATCGGAATACCGCGAGAGTCACACTGGCGTTATCGGAATACCGCGACAGTCACACCGGCGTTATCAGAATACCGCGAGACTCACACCGGCGTTATTGGAATACCGCGAGAGTCACGCTGGCTTAATCGGGAACCACATATTTTAGTGATTGATTAATATTATTACATTTTGCTGATTTTAATTTTTTAATTTTTTTAATGTAGGCCGAGAATCGACTTTAGTGGTCACGTGCTCTTATATTTGTCGGTCACTGTTAACAATCGACGTCGTAAACTTAAACTGTGTTCCATAATCGAACCACGTACATAGCTACTCACTCACTCTTATTGTTATCCATTTCTATTTGATTTAAATTGACTGATTACAGTTTACAAAACCGCCATGATATTTCCTGTGTGGTTGAAAAACACTCGGATTTTCCAGCGTGGCGTGTTTTAACACGGGGGTCCAAAAATAAACATTATTATAGACAAAAGCAATTCAGCATGAAACATGGTGATTCAATGCAATGTATCAGCTGAGTTGTCACAATATCGTTATCGTCTCATGACTGGAATACCCAAGAGCCCCTGACGGATATAAAACAGGGAGGAGGAGTTCCCGAGATGTCAACGTCATTAAGAACTGTCATTGCCAAGTGATATAGCTCATTGATATAATTCAGCCTTGGAATCGTCTTATATTAATCAGCCAAGTGACGGAAAACTATAAAAAACACAATTATTATTATTATTTTATTATTACACACACAGTCACTGGATTTATAGCACACCATTTGCATGTTTTGAGCTGTTTCCATGGCGACACTTAAAAGCAGCACCCCATCCCTCATGACATGTATGTGACGTTGGATCACGTGCAACATGCTCCCGGGAAGTGACAACAATCCTCGATTCGGTTCATTTATTATGCGCCGAATAATGACAAGGGAATTGAATACACCACTCCGTGCATACGTAATTATCTCATTAATTCCAGATAATTCCAGCAAAATAGCAAATTAAATTTTGAGCCAATTGCTGCTAGTTCGGGTCAAGTTTAAGTAGAGGTAGCTGTACTGGAAATGTAAGTTTGCCAGAATCGAAACATCAGTCATTCCAATAATTGCTATAAAGTATAAATCCTTTCACTTTCAATTAAATAAGTAAACTTTGCAAAAAAGAATAGTTTAATCTCTCTCAATATTTGTCATTTAATATAACATGCAATTATCCGCATTGTGTTTACTTTCTATTTAAACATGAATTAATAATACTCGCACCTGTCGCCGTTATAGGATATCACCATGCTATACTGACCACCAAAATAGCTTATTAATTTCATAGTTATGCCATTGTATTTATATTTACATTGTACATCTCTGCAGTGAGTTTTGTGTTTTTATCACAGAGGCCATCGATTCTAAAAATAAAACAAGAGTCATCTAAACCATATCTCGACCTTCAATTACCATGGCAATATTTTCGTAAAAGCTTCACGTTTTCCGCTCATGGATACGACTGTGGTTAGAATAGTCAATTTGTTTCACGAGTCGCTACGACTGCGCACAATGTCCTGCATTACTGAGATGCAGGGGTTCCCTGCATTTATTTATTTATTTTTGAAAGGGAGAAATAAATGCCTGAAAAAAATTCCCTGAAAATACATTTTTGAAACTATTTTCATGGGAATTTGTTTAATAAAAATAATAAGTAATAATCGCGTCAACCATAAATATCTATCTTACAACTACATGTTTTCAGATGTGTTCAAACGAAATTGTGAATATACAAATTGTAAATAACTCAAAACGCATCATTTTCATGAATGAACTTGTGCTTTGTACAAAAATCAGTTCTCGGATGCTGCACGATATATAGCCATATTACAACATTTGATAAGTAACTACTTTAATAAGATATGTATGTTTTACTATAAAACCAAACTTCCCAGAGAATATCGCAATGATTACATTTTCAATCATGCTCTGTTTAGAAATCAGTAGTTACAGTATATGGGCAGCTGGACACGTAATTAAACAAACCCATGCGGCATTACCAAATATCACGAACAACATTGTGACAAACGCCTCCCAAAATGGTAAAATCAGGATATCGTATTATTCTGTATGTAAGAAAAATTATGTAAAATATAACCGACTTTTGATAAGGTTTGATATATTTAGTTTCAATTCAACGAAATATACATCCTTTAAAACCCATCGTCTTCAAAATGGCATTGCCTTTCTATTTCATTTTCCCCCGACATCATATTCCCCGCTGCTGAGACTGGTTCCGGCCCAGACACCACTCTGTCGCCCACACTGAAACAGGAAATGATTCCAAAGAACGCCACGTCAATATTAGTATGCCTAAATAATGGCAAAACTCACTATAAAGCTTTTTGAGAAATGAGATATTGTGATTTATGGAACTCTGCAATAGTTATAAGAACAAAGGACTAAATGCTTTTCGAAGAAAATTCATTAACGATTCTGGGTACATTAATTATTTTTCTGAGTGGATACTGGTGATGTTGTTACTTGGGGGTAATGGAGGAAATACTAGTAGATCGGGAAGGAAAAGAACCCGGATGCCAAAGTTCTCTCCGTGAACGCACGATACACCTGTTTTTAAATGCATATGTCCTTGGAAATGTTGTGCCTTTGTATGGCTGGTATATCCAAATCAGCTAATGTCATATCGAATGTAATTGTCATCGGCCAATCCGCAAAATTAGGCATCTTCCATCACGTCAATGGTTGTCGTTGATGTTATCTGTTTTTAAAAAAAAAAAATCGCAACGCATTCAGTAAAATTGTTTAATTGAAACTAGGGTTGCAAAGAAATATTTCTTTTCTACTGTGATCATATAAGCGGGCAAATTGATTCGAGTGTACGGTACAGGTCGGCTTGGGGGGGTTGCGCTGAGCACATTAAGCAGCAAAAAACATCAATTTTCTCTGCATTGGACGCAGAGCTCTCACGGTCCCTCCATATTGAAATTGCATCATAATTTTAACGACAAATCAAACTTTGTTACATTAGCTCTGTACGTCTTTCCCAGTGATGCCGCCATGTGTGTGTGTGTGTGTGTACTTCTCGGTAACCGCCAGACCTAGAGAGAATCGAGACGACTTATTGCACTAGGTTATATTTGTATATCTAGTGTTAACAGCTGTAGGAATAATGCTGTGATATTTGCATCCTGCTGAAAACTTTATCATACATAAAGAACGCGTATATAAACTGCGTATTAAAACCGGGTTTCACGGGCCAGAGTTCAAAACACCGCTGACATTGGCGGCTCTTGCTTCATGCTTCACGTTTTTCGTACAGGTTGCATACACACATTTTTGTTTCCATGGCAACCAGAGCCCCAAGAGTGACATTCATCTCCGTTCTGACAGGTGGAGATCAAATCAGAGGGATTGAGGCAAGAGACTGGCGAGATGCTGCCGATTATCGTTGTCTAGCTACCTGGCAAAAAAAGACAAGACAAGACACTTAGCGGAGAAAAAAAGTCATCTTACAGGTAGTCGGACATTTTAAGGAATATTTACTGATATAAAAATATGAGTTATCGTTTAGAATGGGTCTGTCGTTTTAATACGTGACTTTTACAAGGACACTTTCCCCATAAAACATATCGACGTTTCTGATTGGTGGCGATTTGTGTTCGTTGTCGCCAATTGTTGTCGCAGTGCTTTTAAAATATCTCATTTATTGGTGATGAAATCAATTATAAATAAATATGTATATATAGATAAACAGTATTTCAAGTTACTTAAACATTTAAGGCTTAAAAACAGATTTTCTGATAATACTGTGACAGTATCCGTCTGGACATTTAAATGTTAACGGGTCTCCGCAATCCTCTAAAATTACAAAAGTTTTATGAAAATGTCATATTTACTCCCGCACTAAGTCTATCCAGTCATCAATAACGTTGATTTACATCGTGGGTGTCACGTGATGACAGCGGGTGGTCGCTTTGTTGAAGCACACGCCCGCTCGCCCAACGGCCCCTCCCCGTACGGCATATCCATTCATTTTGGGCTGTATCATAATAGTTTGCTGTATTTTTGGTGTTCTTGTCCGTAGGGCTCTGTGCAACGCGGTATTACAAACCCCATTACAAATCTATATTCCAAAAATCAAGTAATAACATAAATTACCTGATTATCAGTGTACTGTGCGTTTACTCCACTACTGCAGAGGAATCGTTTTTCTCTGATCTTTGGAATACTTTATTTTTGCTTGGAATTAATTTTCGCTATTTTCAAAAAATTAAAAATAAAATCCAGCCATTATACCTTTTTCTTCTATATTTTACATTAAACTTCAATGAAAATAAATTCCATACAAAACATCAAAAAAAAGTCTATTCAGTGAAAATTAAATCCAGCTAAATAAAGTATTTTACAGTATTTAATTTCACTGTAATGTAGATTCACGTATTTGCGCATTTAAGTAGCGGGTTTCGGGTATCAGCAAACAACAAAATTTAAACCAGTGAATAATTAATGACTTTACAGTAACTGTCATATTTTGTTATTTGCCCAAGGTGACCGAGTACCATCGCGACGACTTTGCGATTACTGATTAACATCATGATCTAAGTTGTTTTGTTTTGGGGAATCTAGATGCAAGACATGGAAACATTAATAACCAGTGCCATCATCTGTGTATACGTTATTTAGAGGCACAAACATATCATTCACGTGAGCTATCGTCATGGAGACGCTCAAGTCTGAATCTTTTCCGCAATCTCCCTTAGGTCACGTGAAGGTCACCGCAGTATTGTGTGGAGATTTAATCGTCCTGTCGGATTGTCGTTTTCCGTGTTTGGGTAATATATTATATTTGCGTATTTCCGTCTTTGTAAGCTTCGTCTTCAGCACTCTCCACGCTTCTCCAAGTGACCGTTTTGCTTCAAAGACGGTGTCGACAGAGTGCGCTGCTGATTCGCACTAGCCACGCAGGAACCACTGAGAAATCACGTTTCGCGCTCATTCTCGGCAGTTCAAACCACGATCACTCAGTCTACTGTCCTTGAGAACAACGCCACTGGGGAATCATACGTGAACAAATATAGAAAATATTCTGTCAGAAAAAGAAGATTAATTACAAACACGGAGGCTTATCATAAGAGAAGTGAATAGAAGTAGACTGGGTGGAAATCAGTCAAGTCTTGATCACTATTGTCATGTCATGGCTCCAAACTTTCTAGGATTATTGATTTTTGCGTTTGGGGCGTTGAGCGCGCCGATCACCTCTAATATAAATTGTTCTCCCGGGTACACATTTATTAACTTTTGCACCCTCGGTGTAAAAGAATAATTTATTCCTTAATGTCCGGCGGTTTAGACAGCCCCCACCCCTCATCACTTTATGATGTATACCGTGTAATGTCACGTGATATGTCTTTACGAACTGGATCGTGTATATTATCAAGAACGTGTACCATAACTCTCTTAAACTATTTGTAACAAAAACGGTGTAATAAAAATATATTGGTGTATCATTTTTGAAGTGTATATATTATAATTCAGTCTTGTTATCAGTACAATTAATGCACATACTTTCTCGCGCGTATTCGTATATTATTTACTCTAAGCTACCGTCTCACAACGAATTGTCACGTGACCGCTGTTTAGCTTATTCCGCAGTCACAACTCATGGGTACCGCAATCTCTTGTTCTCCGATAATTTTGTTTTTAACTGCTTCCTCTCACGGAATAATAAAGTAAGCGTACCATTTAAATATCGCCATCTCAATTTAGTCATCATCAAAATTCAAGTGAGGTTTACCCGTATGTCGCTAATTGTACTATTTTAGTACATTTTGCTTCGAATGGTGATAGGTTCGCGCAATGCCCGGTCTCCTAATTTATAGATATGTTGGTGTATTTTTTGTATCTTACCTCTTATCGCAATAAATGAAAAAAAAATAACAGTTTCAGGAAACATACACATTGTTTATATCTATCTAATGAAAAGATTTATCGGTGTCTATTTCAGAATACAAGTACAAGTTAAAATCAGCAATAATTCCGAAGAGATATGGAACTCTCTGAATTGGTAGACAAGCCGAGAAATGTTAGCAGAGTTAGTGAGACATCACACCAAGTACAATCATCTCCTAATGACGACATGGCTGAGGTAATGATGCTTCCCGTCATTTTGCAATACTCTGATTATAAGGTTATTTTGCAATTCTACAAATATATCAATAATTGTATTTCCATACACACTGATATGTGACTAAGACGGTACTAGACACGCTCTTTTGCTGCCAATGAGATTGCTTTTCTGTCTCCCTTCTCTGCAAATGAACAATTTTTCATCTAGTGTTATCTATGGTGATTATTTCTGTTGACACCTGACATGTCACATGACCGGAACACCCTGCTTGCTATATCCGGTGCTGGATATCTTAGCTATTCTTACCTACCTCGACTTCTTTATCTTGATTGTAACGTCTGAAGACTCCTACTTAAAGATTTCTGCTACTCTGTACCCTTTGTGCTTTCACATTACCACTTTGCGCTGTGAATGGCACTGTATGAATTCACTGCACTCTGATCGCTTCCAGTGGATTTTCCAGTGCCATTTACAACGTCAAGAATTAAATCGCATATCAATCCTATTCACATTCCAAGGCAGAAAAAGTATCATGTATGCCTGTATTCATATATATATACCGTCCTGGGAGGGGGGGGTCGGGCAATAATTGCACAATTGGTAAATAAATATATGATGGAATAAAGAACATAGTAGCATTCAATTTTCAAATCAGAATTGAATGAAAATAAAAACACTTTTTAATGTTTTACTGTTTTTTTCACGTTTTTTGTCCTCATTTTACATTGTCCCAATAATGATCTAATTGTGCATGAATTATATTGTCTATTACTCACATATTTACTCATGTGTGGCTATGACATTTGGTATTACCCCTTTTCCTTAAAATGCGCACATGTGACGAATGTACTAGATCTTGTACATTGCATAACCAGCGTCAGGGAGATTGTGAATGCTACGCTTGTTGTGGTCAGTGAAACATAGCACTCACTTGTCATACACTTGCCATCATAGTTTGGAGTTCCTGTTGAAACGTATACCTACGCGTACTACTTTAACCAAATAATTAAAATATCCTTCCACTACTACTAATAATAGCAACGCCATAACGCGCGTACGCACTAGCCACATTTGCACCTGTGGTTATTATCGAAACAGAGTACTTGCGTTGACCTAATAAGAACAAATCACACCAGAATAGCATCCCGATATGTTTTTATTATTTTTTGTGTTGGAAAAAGTACTTTGATTACTCGACATTGCTCCATGTATTTCGAATGTCACTTAAAATGAATGGAATATCGTCTTAAAATTGACGTTGACAGCTCGATGTTGTTATCGTACTTATAGTTGAATGTTTCACGTCAACGGCGTTAGTTAATGTGTATGGGTCTCGCTCGTGTCCCACGTCACATGCTAAGAAATCTGAACCAATTGCATTATTAAGGCCCATGGAGTATATTACCGGAACACCTATGTAACCCTAACAGTCACTATCAGTGTTCAGCTCAAATAGGTTCCAGTTTAGTTTTAAATGATGGACAACGTTTACACCCGGAGAATTCCTGTCTCGTTGTTGGGAATTGTAATGTCAAGAATAGCTTTCATTGAAATGTTGTGTCACCAAATACACTTGATTATGAATACTAAACAAAAACCTGAACATAATAGGTTACGAACATTGGACAGAATTGCTCATAAACACTGGACATAATAGGTTACGAACACTGAACATAAGTGGTTATGACCACAGAACATAATTGTTACGAACACTGAACATAATTGGTTATGACCACAGAACATAATTATTACGAGCACTGAACAAAAGTGGTTACAAACACTTAACAGAAGTATTCACGAATACTGAACATAATTGGTTACGATTACTGAACATAATTGGGAACGAATACTGGACATACTAGTAATTGGTTACGAACACTGAACATAATTGTTTACGAACACTGAACATAAGTGGTTACAACACTGAACATAAGTGGCTACGAATACTGAACATAAGTGGTTATGAAAACTGAACATAATTGGTTGCGAATACTGGACATAATTGGTTAGGAATATTGAACATAATTGGTTACGAACGCTAAACATAAGTGGTTACGAACACTGAATATAAGTGGTTACGAATACTGAACATAATTGGTTACGAATACTGAACATAATTGGTTACGAATACTGAACATAATTGGTTACGAATACTGAACATAATTGGTTACGAATACTTAATATATTTGCTTAGAAAAATGAACATAATTAGTTTTTGCCGCTAAACATAATTGGTTATGAAAACTGAACATAATTGATTACGACAGGTTTTCATTAAGCCCTCGATAATAAGACTCCGATGCGCAACTATTGGTTTTTGAGCTTCTTACATGATTCTTACATGATATCTATTTCCCGTTTCAATGTATTAATTATATGTGTTATAAAAACCCAAACAGCCTCATTGGAAATATAACACTTTAGTACTAACCGATTTTTTTTATTTCGCACTTTACATCAAATGTATAATTTCACACTTTATTATATATTGAGTTTGATATCGTTGTTGTGAAATGTATAATCTTTGTCCAAATCACCCCTCCCCGTCTTACATGGTACTAGTGTATTATGGATCGAATCGTACTTCATTGTGATTTGCGCATGTAGCTTTCTTTTCAAAATATTTATCTATTTTATGTAAATATCTCTTATAAGTGGATAACAACACCAACAACAATAACGGAACGTTCTCTTCCTTTTTGGCACTAGCACATTTTGCTGTCTTTTTATATCAGCGAAAGTATGCTAGTGGCAAGCAGGACGTCATCGACCTTTCATCCGGGTACTTCGGTCAGTCTGAGCTGGGACGCCACCACTTAGAACAGCATGCCAAGCTAGTGCGGCGGTGTCTGTATCTCATCTCCCAGTCGCTTTTGACGTAGTTCAGTCGTCATATAATGATGGTTCTAATCGTTTTTTGTCTCTGGTGTGGCATGACTTTCTTCTGTGTGACGATCGTCGTTTGGCAGATTTACCCGTTATCGTTCTGATTCGTAACGGTCAGACTAAACTTATGAGACATAACCGGCAGTGTTTAGTGTCTGGTGACAATTATTGGTCCCCTATCATGTCGCCAAGCCTTGTCCTTTTTGAAAAAAAAAACTGCTTTTCGTTGTGTTTGGCAATAGATAGAATTCACACTGTGTACACTGATCAGTGGTTCTGCTTTTGCCAACTACAGCGTGTAAGCGCGTTGTCAACGTGTTCCCTAGCAACACTAAAAAAGAGGTAACTATTCGGTTTTTCGTATTTTTGTATTAATAACGTCATCTGCAATATTCCCTTTTACTGTCAATTTTGTAACGGTTATCTTTGTGACTGATGGTTTTTTGTCTGGTCGCTTGTCTGACTGCATGCGCGGTACGTGTAACGCCCAAATTGTGATTATATATTTGTTACAGATAAAAATTTGTTTTTATAGTAGAAAAAAATACAATTACAATTATTATAAAATTTTGTAAATTTAGGCGCGATAAGTTGGTGTACATTATAATATTTACGGGTAGTAGTGTCCATTTTTGTTTGTCTCGTTTGTCTGCAAATACTAAAAACGTTATCGTACGTATCTAACTAGCCTCTCACCATTTATGTTCTTTTCATTTTACTTTCTCAGATACAAATAATTGACGTCATCACTACATTCAACGAAACACATCGAATACTGGGTCGTCGCGTCCATGTCTGCGATAGTAGTTGAAAGCCGAAATGGACAAAATAACCATCACCAGAAACTGCTATACTTTTTTTTTCAACAACTTAATGCGATGCGAGCCGTGGATTGGTATCGATTAATGTGTGTTTGTAGACTGTCGTAGATTTTATGATAAATCATTCAATGTACATTATCTCCCATTACGCCAATGTCTTTCAAGTTTGCATCGTTACGCCGGTGTAATTTAGAAGATATAATTTTGTATGAAGAATATATTTTCTGCTATTAAATATATTTTGATCTTCAACTTCAACTTGCCTGTGAACGAGAATTAGGACGCATTTATTTAATATTTTAATTTGAATGTATTCAATTTGTCCGATAGGCTATATAATTTATTGTCGTCTTCCCGGTCGAGATTTGGGAAACCAGTGTAACCAGTTTTAACAGGGCGAGTGCCACACGATATATTGTCTGATCGCTCACACGCTAAACATGCTCATGTTTTTTTTTTAAATGAATTTTATAATGAAATACAGGTAATTGTATATTCATGTTTTTATTTCAATTATTTTTCTACGTTAAAAATAAGAATTGTTACAAAATAACTACGGATGTTCCTTCAAGAGATAACTGGAATTATACGGCCACTAACAGCTTCATTAAACGGTTATTTGATGTTACAAAACTTGTTTGCTTTATTTTTATATCAGTTATATAACGAAACACTGTCTAACTCCGGATATTAACTGCACATATTTATACGTGGAAACATAACCGAACAAGTTATAGCTTATTTAAAACTACTGTTTCCCAAGTGTTAGGGAATGGCCGGCGGGTCTGTCTCGAACTCCCCACAACACGCCTCTCAACTCTTGGTTCAGGAAGCACTGCGACATTTGATTGGCGATTGCTGAATTTAGTACATGCTGCACATGCCACAAAATATAAACAAATAATACATTTAGATAGCAAGGGAAATATGGTTGTCATATTTCAAGGTTTTTTGCATTCGCTGTAAAAGGCGTTATAAATATGAAACCGGAATCAGTTCTATAAATAGAAAGAGACATTAATTTGAATAAAAATCCATGAGAATCTCATCGTCTGAATAATTTATATCGAAATGTTTTTTCTGTATGCATAATTAATTGTATCATTGTTCTTAATGTATTTTCCACTTCGCATTGAAATGTACAACATTTGTAAATGTTTAGCAATGATGGAGATTGAATTTTGTCGTGAAATCTTGACTAATGTAATTCTTATATAGCCTTGCCGTGTTACGACATTTGGATCGCGCTCAATTCGCGTAGAAAATTGGTTTGTGGAGAGACTTAGTTTGTTTGGATGGCAATAGAGAGTTACCGTATTCCGTATTTTTCTTTCGTGAAGTCAACGATACTGGAACATTATGCAGTTATGACACATTTATTTTCAGAAGTATGTGTATAACATATTTTATTTTATGTATTATGCGTATCTTGTGATGGAACATGAGTCTATATATTCCTATACGCACATTCTTTATTGCAGACAGTCGACCCCTTTTTACTTTATCTCTCTGTTTGTCTTAATGGAAGTGCGTTGGTTTTCCTCGTCTTTAGATTTATCTATAGAAAGAAATATCCATTCATCACCGTTTGATCACCGGCGACATTTTCTGTGGATTTTTAAAATCATTGCAAAAAAAACGACTACCCTGGGGGTACCCTTGTCGAAATCAGATCATGCGCAGCTCTAATGGTGGCGAGGTATTGCCGCAGAAGTCTCACAGTGTGTGTAGGCATTGCTGCCATCAATCTTGTTGGTTCTACGTCACAACTGGTTAGCTGAGTGACCCCAGGCCAATGATCCACGATGGAAAATGAGAGAGAAATTTGTAAAAACCATTATGTCCATATTTTGGGCGATGTATTCAGGAGCTTACCCTATATATGTCGTGGTAACAAATTTGTTTGAATTTGTAAACGATTAAAATGTCCTTAATCAATTTTGATTATTGAATGAACGACATCACGCCATATTCTAGAATACGCTTACGCCCTCTATCGGTGGGCATTTACGAATGACTTTACAGTTGACTACAGGGGGCGTAATCGCTGTTCGTACACAAGAACATGAGTGCATACTGAGGTTAGGGCATGTGCTTCCAATAAAACTCATTAAACCTTGGTTAAAATATACGAAACTAAATTGTTTAGTCGCAATTATTCATATACAATTGTTGGCTCATATCATTGGGTCACTGCGATACACACGTGTCTATATTACAAACTTAACTACCGAAATATCGACGGATGAGTTTTAAACAACAGAGGCAACAATCCAATAGATATACATAATAGATATAAATAATATCTAAAAAAAAAACAGGAGAGGGCGTGAATTAACTATGTATATTAACATTAAGGCTGGACTGAGCTGAAATGCACATCAGACTCTTGACTAGCATTAGGTCATTTCCTTGTTTATAGAATGACTAATAGTTTACTCATGCTACCACAATTCTAAAAGCAATGCATGACGGGATACATTGTGGTGTAAGACAAATACTAGTATTATTTTGTCGATATCGACGCCAGGTTTGTATCAGTATATCTCACGAACATATCTTTGAAATTTGATTTTTGACCAGTTTGCTCTAAATTCAGATTGCCGACAATACGACCTTAAGGCCAGACATTTTTATTCCTTGTTTCTCGAGTTTCTACAAGGCAATTTTTTTTAGGAGGGCGGAAAAAAATAAAAAAATTTTTTTTTTCATTAGATTTGTGTGATTCTCAAAGAATTGTAAGTGAGATCATTGATCGGAGAGAAGAAATGAAATAAAATTGTATTCCATGTATAACCTTGTTTCTCATATGCTCGAGACTTCGGTACTTTGATCATGATACTCCAACGAAAATGCAACTTGGGTTTGTTATGCGGCGGGCGGAAAAATGAATATAAAAATAAGTTATTTTTAGCAACTTTTTGCACTTACACTTATTTTTATTTCATTTTCGGCTCCTGTTCATTCGGCGGGTTCGCGAAATAAGGGATAATAGAAGTCTGGCCTAACTACCGAGTTTGTTTACGTGTGGACCAATGGAAACTCTGGGGCGATGACAAATAACTATGCAAAATTTGTGTTTACCTTGATTTGGTCTGGTGCTATTTTTTCTTCTGTGATGAATTATCTGTGTTTTTTTTATAATTCCCACTGTGTGCGAGATTTTTTTCTCTGTTATTTATCCCTGTGTATGATTTGTTCCATTATGTTTTCCTTTGATGTATTTCAATTCTTCCATCGCCCTCTCTCGGAGTTTGTAATGGTCAACTTCTTACCCGAAGTTCGAATACGCGCTGGGTGAAGACTGTGGTGTTTTGATGTTATATAAATTCCACCACCCCAAGTCGTTATGTCCAAGTTTTGTATAAATAAAACGAGTTACTTTGCATGCGTTGTATGCGTCGCTCGTTACAAACATCGAACACGACGTGGCGCGACGCTTACGCTGGTTTAATAGATTATTAACACCATAGTATTGGGTGGGCGGACATTTAACCGGCTATAATCGTGGCCTAAAATTGTCCAAACACTGTGTGGTGAATTTTATGTGCTTACACCGGCACAACCGGGACACAACATCCACCAAGTAGTATTTCAATAGTTTAAAAACCTATATAAGAACTACAGCTAAGAATAACTCCATTGAATCATGCCGCATTATGTCCGCCACGCATAACAATAAATATACCTTCACACCTACATATTTGGGTCATGGTTTGTAAAAGATTATCAAAAAAAATGAACCCGAACATGTATGACAGGTGGCTGTTGGTTTAGCAGAAAGCGCCCTCATAAGATGTTAGATTAGCATGACCGCCCAAAACACACACGCTGTTCAATACTAGTAATACTGAGACAGATAGGATGCAGGTAAATAAGAGTTGAATACATGAACGTGTATAAAATAATACGTTACATCTTTTAGAGCATATAACAAAATTGAATTCCACAATGTGTTATAAAACAAGACATTGCCATATATACACATATATATATATCCATCATGCTTCGATAAATTTACAGTTTTCATTGTATGTGTTCATGTAAAAACAGTTTACAACTGCCAACGTAGATCATAAAATTAAGCATTACTCGTGACAGAAAAATGATTTAAATTTGAAAAACTGATCGACGTTCATTTAATCTAGACACTAAACCAAATTGACTATAGTTGCATTAATTAAGTACACACTGGCAACAACTACCTTACGTACAACAGTGTTCAACTATCTTGAAATGTGGTCGTTGTTGGCTTC
Source organism: Saccoglossus kowalevskii (assembly GCF_978046115.1). Taxonomy (NCBI): domain Eukaryota; kingdom Metazoa; phylum Hemichordata; class Enteropneusta; family Harrimaniidae; genus Saccoglossus; species Saccoglossus kowalevskii. The sequence continues at coordinate 37,157,331 of NC_140643.1, read as the reverse complement.
CAAGGCCAATCGGACTGGCGAGTCATTGGTACGAGAGTATGACACGCCATCATGGCAGGTAGTACCTTTCGTTTTCGTGACGATTCCGTCATTATTGTTATTATTATCTGAGTGAAATATGTTGTTGACGAGTTTTTTTGACTGTTGGTGGGTTTCCATGATGACCTCTATCATGGTCTGTATCATACCAGCCATGTTAGCGCCGCCTACCGGCGATGAGTCCCCTGTGCTACTGGTTTCACTCATTTCGGTGTTTTCTTTTGTCTGTTCGTTTTCTGCAGGATTCTCTTTCTCGTTTTTGTTCGAGTTAGTATTTGTCTGCAGCTGGAACTTGAGCCACGAAGTGAAAGTCTGATTCGTTTCCGTTGGAACATTTCGGGACTCATTTGTTAGCGGTGACAAGCTTCGGGAATCATCTGTCGGCAAGCTTGGGGCTACATCTTGCGATTCATTTGAACTATCCGAACTCTCTGCTACGCTGGTCGCCTCGCTTTCAGTTTTTGGTTTCTGTTTTTCGCTGTCAGTAGAATGTGTGTATGAATTATGACGCCACAGCAGATTTTTCTTTGGCGGTTGGACACAGGGTACGCGATTGTTTTCATAGGACGGGGTGTGGTTACGCGTCTGTGTCGGCGTTGTTTCCATGGTGACGGGCGAACTCAGTGGAGTTTGACTGGGTGATGCCGTGTTTGATTCAGCCGGCTTTGCTACTTGACAAACTGGGACATCGCACGTATTCGTGGTATATCCATCGTATGTGATACCATTGACGTCGGTAGTCGATGGAAAAGCTACTGCGTTATCTGAAGGTCCACTAAAGATGCCTGGTGATGATAACTGACTTGTCTCTGATGACCTTCGTCGCCGTGCTCTCTTTCCTAGGAAGCTTCGTCTCTCTTCCCAGTCCTTTTTTGACCAAGGTCGTTTCCTTGGGATTTCATGTGCCTGGAGTAAACTGTCATTGGCTGATATCACAGATGATACCCTAGCATCCAGTGCGTCGCGAAGCGCCGGGTTTATTGATTTCTTGTCCCGGTTAGCGGATAAGTCGGCTTCTTTTTCCACACAATATTGTTCAGGCAATTTTATAGAGAGGGACTTTTCAGAGTATTCATCATTGATGGGACTCGAAACGTAAGGTTTCATAAACGTCGGCGTCGATACTGGCAGCGCGGCGGTGTTGAATATTGGGTTGCTTCGAGGAGGTCTGCAAGAATCCTTACATTTCTTCCAGCGCTCCCCGCTCTGTTCTCGTGGATCATTCGATTTCTTCATATTGTCGCTGTTTGGTTTATCGGTCCAGCTCTTTTGTATCTCCAGGAGCTTGGAGACGCTCAGCTGATTTAACTGTTCCAGAATATTGCGTGAGATATCTGAGGATTGGGCATTGTCAACTCTTGTTAATTTAGACATACCAGTTTGCCTAACATCGCGACAGTATGACAATGAGTGGTGTTTGTTGTGAATGTCGTTAAGGTCTAATTTATTATCACTAAAAATAGTTTGGGATGGTGAACTTGTTTCAATGTTCACTTGCACTGCGTTTTGATGTTGAGTGTCGGTATTATGATGTATTCGTCCCAATGCCTGCATTCCACATGCGCTGTAACTTTCTTGGTACGCACCAAGATGTCGGTCATGTAATTTTCTCGAGTGTTTATCATGTTCACGCGGGACTTTGCCACGATCTGACTCATTGTACATATTTTGGGGAATTGGTTCCGACATCGTCGGGCGTTTTCCTGATGTAATTGTATTATTGCCACATAGCGACAAAGTTATTGGTGACTGTACATTCGCCTGGCCACTTCGTGTCACACTTGTGCATGACTGATGCACGGGAACCCGTGTCCCTATGGTGTCAACAATCGCCGCGCGAGGGACCACTTTAATATCTGCTTCAGTAGAGGGCGCTCTGCCGATCACAACTGCTCGCAGTTCGGTGCAGCTACCATCTCTCGATATTAGCATGGAGGTTTTCTCTTGTTTTTCATCCAAATAAACGGGGATCAAAGTTGCTTCTTCTCGCTGTAATATTCCCTTGTAATTGTTGATTTCGTCTGGTGCGATTGTTGTTATTTGGTAACTTGTTCGCGGCAGAGGTGTCGGGGTCAAGCGCGGCGTAGAATTGGTGGGCGCATATATAACTGGCGTTGATTGAATTTCTTCTCGCGAAAAAGGCCCTGTGACTACGGGCTTTCGTTTGAGTAGCTCGTCTTTTTTAGGTCGAATCTCTGTTGGTGCGTTGGGTACCGTGGTTACAGGCGCCACATTGGTACGTGTGTTTGTTGTGCCGTGTAGTTGGGCCTCCGGCGATTGTAATTTGTTAATACCGTTCTGGCCAACGTGTGAAACAACAGTTGGCATCGATCGGAGATTATCTGTGTTATAAGCTCGATTATTGGACTCACGGAGGAGTGCTCGTAGTACATCTTCGTGTTTCTGTTCCGAGATATCATTGGCTACCGCTGCTGGCGATAGTTGGACACGTTTGTTGTTCGAAGAGCATTCTTCCTCCAAAGAATTACGCTTTAGCAATATTTTCTTTGGATTGTAAACAACCGACTCTTCCTGTTCCGTAAGATAACTATATCCGTGTACTCCGCGACTTCTGAGGTTGTCGACCGGCCATTCAGCAGCTCCAGATAAATGATGATGTTGATCGTTCGTTAATATGTCTCTAGCCAATAACGCTACTGTTCCGTGGCCAACAGGCACTTGCCAGGTTTTTGCTTTTCTCTTCCTCTTTTTGCTCACCTCGCTGTGGTTTGCAGAAAATTTGAACTGTCGCCAGTGAGGACTTGTAGTATCTATTTCTGATCTGCTGCGAATTTCAGTCGCCTCGGCAGACATGTCATTTTCCTCCTCGGTGATTGCGTTTCGAATTGTTTGGTTCAAGGGCGAGGGTGGTACTTGCGAACTTAGACTACACTTTCCAATGTCTTCCTCGCGTCGTTGGACAGTTTCAATTCCCCCCTTACTCTCGGATGCGTTGCCCGGTTCTTTTACATTAACGCCATTGTTTGCAACAGCAGCGTTGCTCGTCGGCGCGATCGCTGTGTGCTCCCTCGATACCGCGTTGACTTTCAATGGTGATTGGTAATTCACGGCGTGTTGCATGTTTTTCGCATTCCATACTGCGAGGTCTTTACTCCATGGGTTTGCAAACGTCATTCTAGAACCGACGTAATATTTATCATCGCGAGTTGTTTCCGAAATGTTTGTCAATTCTTTTTGAGTAACTTTCTTGGTTGACAAATCCAGGGGTGTCATTATGCTATCGAAAGTAGAAGGTTTGTCGTTCATCATCTCTTCGCAATTGATGTTAAACGTTGAGCGCGATGGTGTGTAACTATTGCCGTCCCAACTAAGACGATATAACGTCCCTATGGGATGGCACTCTAACGTATCGCACTACTAGAGAGATACACGGCGTGACTTATACACAGCGAACTACAATAGACGTCCATCAGATTTCACCAGGTGTCACAGAATAGAACTGGCTGTAAATAGACGTAGTTCGGTAACCTTTTGGCATACATCCAAACTGAGTTACGGTCCGATTAAAGATGATCAGTACCCAGGTATGTTGATGTTAATCTCACTGACGCGGCTCGTGAACTCCGGAGATACACACTAGGTCAATAGCTAGAACAATCCGACATGCAGTTGTCGCCGCGTTCATACGTTCTGTGCTCGTCAAAAAATCACCTTTCTTTAAAAGTACATCCGTAAATTTTGTAGATACACAAAGATACTGGAAAAGGGAGGATCGTTGACGTGTGTAACTGACACTATAAGGGCTACACTGTAGTAGTACTGTTCGGTTTGCGGACACGGCATTTGTACGAGAAATTACTGTGATTCACTCAGTCTCCCAGCCACGCACTTCACTCTAAATCAAGATTTCAACAAAGTGACGCGTCAGACTGGGCACATACACAATTCATCATTGTGCCAGCCAATTGCTACGGGTTACTTATTTATTTAGGTCGAGTGGACAAAAGGACACCAAGTCTCCCGAAAGAGGAAATGGACCGTGATGCAAGTCTCAGCGTGAAACTGTTTACACGCCGAAATACATGAGTTGTCTGCTGCACATTGGATTCACTGCAAACACAATCCATGGAAATAAAACAAGACAGACAAAAAACGCAATTTGCATTATACTGTTACCTTCCCGATGTTAGTGATTTAAAACTGTGTTATTTACGAAATTCCAAAAAAAAAATAGACCGTGCTTCTTAACAAATTTAATTCTGGGACAGCTCACAGAAAACATAAAAGCTTAACAAGGGGAATTGCGTATAATAGAGTAGTGACGGCCCTGGCGAAAACACACCCACCAATGAAATATACATATGAATATACACGGACGTTACGAATTGAGTGAATATGGTTTATGCTCCACGTTTCATTGCGTTTTTTTTTCGAATACCACGCAGGGTATCTGGAACCTTATCACATATCTTTGCTATTTAATATTGAGATCGGATGGTTTTACGTGCGACTGTCTACACACATATTTTGTTAAAACAGGGTTGCCTGCATTCCCACGCACACATGTGTCAATAATATTACGGATGCCCCCCCCCCGCAAGAAAAGATAACTAGCATTTGTCGCTCTGTGATGGTTCGATCATCGCGGGACAGTCCGTACCAGCGCACTTTGACCACTACTTCGTAATGTCATTGGCATCTAAATACGCGTCAATACTCGTCTCCTCTATCATCTCGCTTCTCGTGGATTGACGTTATTGTTTGTCAGAGAGTAGTAGATGCAGTGTACGGACAGACCCATCCTTGACGCGAACACGATACTCGGTTATTGACTTTGTAGGTCAACTGATAAACACCTCCTCTCACCGGGCCAGTGTTTTCAATAATACTCTAGTCCATTTACGTGTAACGCATAAACGTTTCGGAATGTTGACGACTGACTGAACCGTACGGATTTACTTTTTCAAACTCCGGGAACTTTTAACGTGGTATATATATATTTTTATTAGACGCATAATATCCTTAGGAAAGGATAAAAAGGGTCTTACAGAAAGCAATTAAAAAAAAACAAAAAAAAACTACAATCTAAAAAATAAAACAAAAAATAAAAACTTTTCTAAAAAAAAAAAAAAAAAAAACAAGTCAAAAACAAAAAAAAAACATATGATGATGATGAATGATGATGATAATGACGATGATGAAATTACCATCGTTCAATTATTAATCTAGGCTTATTAAAATAGTTGCGTTGAATATAAAATCGAAATGTACTAGTATTTGTTTATTGTTCACAAGTACAACTACTCCACAGCTCAATGGTTTGTCCCACGTACCGACCACATCCGACCATTGAAACTTTTCGCTTGTACCCAGCATGCACTGCGTTGGTGAAACCTTCAAATTACAGTACATGCATGGTTGTAGAGCCAAATGTGAGTCGTTTTGACTGCTTTAAAAAAGTTTGTTTATAGAATTAGTTTTGGACTCGCTATACTGAATGGTCAACCTTCGACCCTGTTTTTTTTATGGGCAGCTGTGTATGAAATGACTGTGCATTGTGAAACGCTTCAGCGGTTGTAGAAATCTCAAAGTGAACTATTGAAATGGTAACGCAGAGGTCTGAAACAGCGATCCCGTGAAAAACAGCCGCACAATGAACGGCGGAAGCATGCTTTTGTGTGAGTGCATAAAAGTGATGCGGTAGAGTTGCGAACAATACTAGCCATGCTAATGCTTTGCGTCAGCGTGTGAGAAAACTGACACATCGTACTAACACTGCTTTGAAATGAAATACATAAATGAATGTAAGAAACCGCCCTGGTGCATAATAGTGTGTCGCTTTGATGGAAACTGTTAGATGTTAAGTATACTCATCAGAATTGCACATTGTGTTCAGATACAAGCAGTTTAGTAAAATGTCAATTATTACACTTCCTTGATATAAATATGAATTATCCAATTACGCCTTCCTATCGCTTATACACGCAGATTAATACAAGAAATATCAGAACATTCAACTTTTTATTGCTGTGTATTCGTTTTAGAATGTGTGTAGTAAAACCCATTGAAGCGTTGGTTGACCCCACTCTGACGCCTTGACCATTTCTAACTTTATGTATGCAAATGAACACGTCAACAAGGTCCCATGACGTGGCAGTACCTTTTATATTTACCACCGTTGGCTGGCAATCTGCCAATAAACCTTTGTTGTCAAGCTGGTGACTGCACTTTGAATACCAAGCAGTACCCGCCTTTATATATCTGTACCGTGTCTACTATCGTCAGCGGATGAATGGCTAACATGCAAATTACCTGACCTCATCAGTCGTATTGTCTACACCGGAATGAAATGCCTATGGTGCTGTGATTCGTAACTGGCGTGGGTGTGGCAGTCTGAAATACGCGTACACATGGCGTACGTGTTGTTGTCGGCTAGCATGGTGTTTTGTAGAGTCACATGACGGCGATGCACAGTGTGTCAACATTCATCAATATCACTGAGATACATCTCTCTGGTGATATACGCACACGGGATACAAAGTTTAACAAGTCGTTCAGCAGGTGAACAGACTATTTATATCACGTGACCAAACATAAACCACTAATCACGGATTAACATAGTTTTTTTTCACATGAAACTCAATTACGCTAAAAAAAATCAGTACAATACAAAGTAGCATTACAACTTCTTATAAAATATCCGGCATACAAGGTAGACATTAATTTACACGTGACTGAGTGTAGGTTATACGCCTCAATGTGCATAAAGTTACTGTCATAATAGAAAGTCTTGTTAACTAAACACAGAGTGGATATATACAGTAAGGTTAGACCTTCCTTCAAAACTGTTAAAGAATTCAATGAATGTTAACTTCATGCGGTTTTCCAAAGAACTGGCACTATAATGAATTTTGTAAGGAAAATTTTCTTCTTTTTTTTGCAAAGAAAACAATGTACATTAAAAAAGTGTTGCTGTGGTTAAGGATTACGACAAACGACGGCATGGATTCTTGTTTGTGCTTACTGAGTTTGGCATGAGATGGTATGTACCCATACGCCCATCGGTCAGTTTGCCCCGTCGGGTCATACTCAGGTTAAGATGGCTTGCTACCCCTCTGAAGGTCATAAAACTTTGCTACCGTGTAAACTAAGAATTGAGCCTCGAATGAACCGATCCCCGAAGTATACGTTATTAATATTCAGTTTTCAGGTACGGTCACGTTGTTTTCGTCAATACACGTATTCCAATTTGTGTACCATTTTTGAAGGAATATATGACACACGCATAACCAGGAGGAATATATACATCAAATTTGTTAAGTGACGTGACGAATTGCAATTAGAAACATGCAATTCTTGTTTATATGGGAACATAGAATGTATGAATTCCCCTCAGCGTTATCATCCCGACGATCATTTACAAAATGTATATACATTTGTGGTTCTCATCATTATCAGTCACTCTTCTTCACCCATCCTTGTTTCGGTGCCACTGAAATGTACAATGTGGTTGTTTGTTCTCAAGCTTATCAACGCGATGAGGTCGATAATGTTCACCTATATCCGGAGTGGGACGATCACGGCTTGGCACATGTACCCGATTAACGATGAGACTTTAACTAATATTAAGCATACTAGTATCGCAAAACCAGTGTTAACCTTTGACATTGAACATGAAGTCACTCGCGACGCCTCTCAATGTGGAAAGTATCGCCCGAAGCGATGTTACGGGATGCGATCGTGGAAAATAAGTTGATTTTATTTTGATTTAGTATGCCACACTTGTATATATCTTTCTCAAAATTTGTATTCTTTTTTCACATAGTTTATTTCACCACTGTTTCATCTCTCTAGCGTTACTTCACTTTTTTATTTTATTTGCTATATCATTTATTGAGAAAAATATTGTTTTAATTGTATTTTTAGTTTGTTGCGGCGTGACGTTATTTATAACTACGCACTACGCGCATGTGCTTTGATTTATCAGTGCGTACCATTTATTTATCGTAACGTACGTATTTGGCAAGTCGTCAACGACAGGTGGCAGAGTTCCATCATAAACTAAACTTTCAGTCAGCAACCGCTTAAAACCACTCGAATCTGCATGACTGCGAGAATCTCCGCACACCACAAAATAACTATACAACTCTGTATTATATATGCGCATACCCTCACTACAGTTATTAGTAACACTGGATAGTATAGTATTCTATTTCAGCCCCAACCCCCAACCCCTCACCCCTACCCCACCATCCGCTGAACTCTTGGCATCACATCCCTGGGACGGAGCATTATGGAAATGTACACACGGTTATATCGTATTCTGTGGGTTTTCTGGCCTAACCCATTCCATGCACAATTAGCTGAATTAGTCTGTTATTAAGGACAGACGTGGCAGTTACTTCACTTTCCAGGCACGCACATCGCTGTCTACAGGGAAATAAATTAGCATATTGTGAATCGAAGACGGTGTTTATGGCCTCCCCAACTTTTGGAAAGGTCAATCTATAATTTTCAAGGGCGAATACTTTCGTGTGTCACTGACCTTGTCCTAGTTTCTCTGGTGCCACTTGTTGAATCGCATTCCCTTAAATTCTCCGGCCCCCGCGAAGGGCCATTTAGAAATATATACATACATTATTTTCAATGTTCGAGTTTGTTGTGGCGTGACGTTATTTATCGGCCTCTTTGTCATCAGTTTCGCTCAAAACACGCGGGTTATATACACTTTTAATGCAGTACACGTACACCGTATGTGTATATATTGTGGCCAGTTGTTTTAGACATTGTACAGTCCACTTTTCAATTTTTTACAGAGTAATGCAATCTAGATGCCATCACCGCTATGTCACCACTCTTTCCAAAGCGGGGTTCTTATATAGGAGGCGTACATCACTCCGTATCATGTCTATGCGTCGACGTTCCTTGTCACGTTAAATTGAGCTAATCACCTTTTTTCTGAATTATGCAATGATAATACTTAATGCAATTTCTGAATTGGGTTGACAAGTTGATCTTTGCAGCACCATCGCATTGCCACCCCAGGGGTGAGCTAAATGCAATGTGTACTGAATGCGCCATTGTTGTTACGGATGACAAACGTCTGACTACTTCTATTCTTTGATTGTACCCCCTGCGATCGTTCTATTTAGAAAACGTCTTTGTGTACGGGCATAAACAAAAAATACCTGGAATGTTGCCAATGATATCCCACCAAAAATCGAGATGAATTCGTGTAAAGACACGACAAATCATAACACATCATTCCAGGTTGGCGTCGCCCCAACATTGTTTTGTATGTTTTAACAATTGGACAACACACAGTGAACTCAATATACTTTCACCTGATATTGACTATTTATATATAAGTCCAATCGTTCACTGACATGCTTCATGTGCGTCACCAGTGTAGTGTGACGTCATTGTTGCCCACGTTACGCGCAAATGATCTGTGTATCGCATAGTGGACCCTGGTGAATTACATGACCACGCCAGTCATAAGGCACACATTTGTAACTATACTATGATTATAAAACGTGTATATTTGTCTTTATTAGCAATTTCTCTCAGTTTTCATAAATCGTAGCTGTAAAGAGCAGCTAGTAGTGACACATTATACCTCCATAAATAAATGGTCTTCCCGGAGTCATTTAAAACATTCAACGACCATCTCACCCCTTTCATGAACCATGATACCACAAATCCCTCACGCTCCATAAAATGGATTGTTTTGACACTATATAATATCGGCCCAGTATCCAGACCCTGATCCAGATACTTTTATCATTGCATGATATTTTTTTAAGGAAGTTGAATGAGGTAATAAGACATAGTAGCAACTGTTCTTTACGCGTTTTTTTCGTTTTATTTCTCCTTTCTCGTATATACTCGTACACAGACAAGAGATGTCACTCTTACGGTGCAACTGTGAAAAATAAGAACTCAAGAGGTGGGACGGTAATGTCACGATTGTTCGCTTCATGTAATTGAGAGAAAAAATAATGCTTGGCGTGATACATTTGTCTGTCAAACAAAGTTTGTTTTTCATCGCTACAACAAATATTTAGCTGAGGTCGAATGGAGTATCCGTGCCAAGCACCTATTAATGTTGAATCTGAGATACGTGTCTCTATGTTCACCTCGTCTTGATTTACAGACCCTGTCAGATTAATACAGTTAACCAGTCACAATAATTACATACATTTATATATATCATACCTATAAAACTTATTTACATACTATAGGGTACCTTTTTATACGTTATTACGCTGTAACTGTATAGTATTTACGTGCAATATTACAAACGATATCATGCTTGTGTTTCAAACATGTTTTATCAGAATATGATACCAGGTAAATTAAACTTTGTTTTTTTAATAGAATTTCTGTGAACAGGAACCGGGTTCAATATTACTCAGCAGGGTCAAAATTGTCAACGTTGTCAGTATCACCATCATTGTTTTTCAATCGGGGAATTCTGGGGACATATATAACTAGTATTTAAAACATGAGTAAACTCGTTTCAATTTGGGGGGAGGGGGTACACATCGATTATGCCCCGCTTTTCAGATTTGATCATTGTCGTCTGCAGGGAGTTTAATTGTAGTATGAGACCTATAATTTGGTGTGTACAGATGACGATGTGGACTTTGAGATGACGATGACGATATTAGAGCCAAAGTACGATCGTATAGATTCTGGCGTGGGTTCATATGGAGACCATCCCTGTCTTATTTCACACGCCGACCGATATGCTACGTATCCACGTGGTCATATAAAAATGTTATCGGTCGCTATCTGTCTTAAAATAACACTCAAAGAATGAACAGCGGTCAGAAAACATTAGGGGTTTGCCCCATGCAGACGGCTTTATGGAGACTAGTTCACATGAACAAGGTGCGTTGCACGTAGTGACGTTAATACGAGGAGGACTGGGTTCAATTTATTAATAAAGACCGCTTGAACCTTGTTTCCGTGACGATGACGTAAGCATGTATACAAGTCATCGGACACGGTTCACGATATCCGGGCAATTAAAAAAACCTAATGAATCATTGCATGTTGCTATGGAGCAGACGCCACCGGTGAGAATGTACTACAGTGAGCTGCACGTATTTTCACCTTAGTTTGGTTTCTGACGTGGATGACCTGATTAAATGTCGTATGCTATTGCAAGAGCATCTTCTATTTCACTCAAATCATATTACCCTCGAATAGACGTAATTTGCATCAAATCGTGGATATCATCTCTATGACCAAATAAAGCCTCAACATTTCCAATTTACAGAATTGCAACATCATTTTCATTATATCACATTATATGCTACATGACAAATATCATCGTCATTTCCTGCCTTCAATTATAAAATAAGGCCATGCCAAAATTTGGCATAAAGCCTAGAATTTAACCTCGATTTGCAACTATTTGAGTAGAACCTACTAGTACGTATCGTGACGTCATCGAACGCAACTCGAACACGTGACAACGTCGAAAGATTTTTTGTTGCCCAATCACACACTGCCTGTTTTGTCTGGTATAGTGATTGTCAAATTGCCTAATGTATATTAATACTTAACTAAAATAGATGAAGTATTGGGGAGGGGAGCCAGGTTGCTTTGCACGGATGTTGGTGATTCTACTCAAGACGAAAACTGCTAACACAACATAAAACGTCAAGTATGTCAGACATTTACGAGCGACACCAATAAATGACTACATAGTGGCGTATTGTATACGATGCCTTTCCAATATAGTGTAGATGAATAAAATGGCACTTTATGGGACGCTATAACGTACAGTGTTCTAATATCACGAGGATTGATTAGTTCCGCATCAAATGTGTGGCTGCCGTGATAGGACTAGTCGTAAAGCTTGTCAATGGTCCCCAAATATCGATAAATCAGTGCAATTCAAATTCTTCAATAACATAAATAAACAGTCAATTTTGAAGCTTAATCAGAGACTCCGGAAAGTCGGATCTTACAACTTTCTTTGTTCGCGCGGATTTTACTTCTTAGCCCAGTGTAGTAAACACACGCATACAAATATTGTTTTCTGGACATCGAGTTTAATACTGCAGGGAATGAAGGGCGATCCGCTGTCGATTATTGCACAATAACTGGACAAGGGGGTGGTATGCCCAAATATGGGCCAGACGTACTCAATATTTACGTAGCATCACCATCCAAGCCCTGCTAGAACACAATAAAGGGCAATGTGGAGTCCTTTATTTCAATTATAATATCCCGAAATGACAAATAATTGAATATGCAAGGTAGAATTAAAAAGAAAGAAATTGCCTAAAAACTACGGTTATGGAACTAAAGAACGTAGACACACCAATATTGTATTTGTTTGATAAGTGCTGACATAGGTCAAAGCACACGTGATTTGAATTACTGTACGTACTATCAATTCAAAGTGCATGTCCATTTACGTAATTCATTGTTTACTGTGATCATAGTTTTTCGTTGTATGCGCTATCCATTGGAACCAACCAATTACCTCTTTAAATAAAATAAGTATTTTGAGACGTTGGCTTTCTAGTCATATTTCGTGTATATATAATTGAAATTCCACGGTTATCGTCATATGTACACGTGTTCAACATATGGTCCCTCTTTTATGTTCTATAAAACAATCCAAAATAGAGGACTCCAAATTAGTTAGTAATTACTGTGAGGGCATTGAAAGTAAATTAACGCATAAATGATGTAAATTTTAGCAACAATAATCTGACAAGATCAAATGAGTAGATCACCACAGCAGCAACCAGCCAAATGTGTTTTCATTGAGACTCATCCAACCATAGCACATTTTACAAGAACGCCTCGGGCAAGGCGGGAAATATATTCCACCTAGTTTTTCTCTGTAGTTTGACGCTAAATGTGACCCTGGCGGTCGTGATAAGTTGCTGAGTGCAATACAGACCACGCACTGGGAAATTTAATGACGTTGGTCTAGTTGTTTAGCTGTAGCGTCACCCGTCAGCGCCAGCAGTATCTCACGGGATTACTGATATTGTCGCAAAACATTACTGATAATTTCCCATTATATTACTGCTAGTATCACATGGTATAACAGAAAGTATCACATGGCATGACCGATAGTATCATATGATATCACTGATAGTATATAACGGCATCACTGATATTATCACATTGTATCACTGATAGTATCACATGGTATCACCGAAAGTATCACATGGTATCACTGATAGTATCATATGATATCACTGATAGTATCACATGGTATCACTGATATTATCACATGGTATCACTATTAGTATCATATGGTATCACTGATAGTATCACATGGTATCGCTGACAGTATCACATGGTACGACTGATACTATTTCATGGTATCACTGATACTATCGCGTGGTATAACTAATAGCATCTAATGGTATCACTGATATTATCACATGGTATCACTGATAGTATCTAATGGTATCACTGATATTATCACATGGTATCAGTGATAGTATCACATGGTATCACTGATATTATCACATGGTATCACTGATAGTATCACATGGTATCACTGATATTATCACATGGTAACACTGATATTATCACATTGTATCACTGATAGTATCACATGGTAACACTGATATTATCCCATGGTATCACTGATAGTATGGTATCACTGATATTATCACATGGTATCACTGATAGTACCACATGGTATCACTGATAGTATCACGTGATATCAATGATATTATCATATGGTGTCACTGATAGTGTCACATGATATCACTGATAGTATCACATGATACCACTAATAGTATTACGTGCTATCACTGATAGTATCACATCATATCTTCGATAGTATCACATGGTATTACTGATAGTATCACATGGCATGACCGATAGTATCATATGATATCACTGGTAGTATCACATGGTATCACTGATATTATCACATGGTATCACTATTAGTATCATATGGTATCACTGATAGTATCACATGGTATCACTGATAGTATCACATGGTATCACCGAAAGTATCACATGGTATCACTGATAGTATCATATGATATCACTGGTAGTATCACATGGTATCACTGATATTATCACATGGTATCACTATTAGTATCATATGGTATCACTGATAGTATCACATGGTATCGCTGACACTATCACATGGTACAACTGATACTATCGCCTGGTATAACTAATAGCATCTAATGGTATCACTGATATTATCACATGGTATCACTGGTAGTATCACATGGCATGACCGATAGTATCATATGATATCACTGATAGTATATAACGGCATCACTGATATTATCACATTGTATCACTGATAGTATCACATGGTATCACCGAAAGTATCACATGGTATCACTGATAGTATCTAATGGTATCACTGATATTATCACATGGTATCACTGATAGTATCTAATGGTATCACTGATATTATCACATGGTATCACTGATAGTATCTAATGGTATCACTGATATTATCATATGATATCACTGATAGTATCACATGGTATCACTGATATATCACATGGTAACACTGATATTATCACATGGTATCACTGATAGTATCACATGGTAACACTGATATTATCCCATGGTATCACTGATATTATCACATGGTATCACTGATAGTACCACATGGTATCACTGATAGTATCACGTGATATCAATGATATTATCATATAGTGTCACTGATAGTATCACATGATATCACTGATAGTATCACATGATACCACTAATAGTATCACGTGCTATCACTGATAGTATCACATCATATCATTGATAGTATCACATGGTGTCACTGATAGCATCACATGGTATCACTGATAGTATCACATGATATCACTGATAGTATCACATGATATCACTGATAGTATCACATGGTAGCACTGATATTATCACATGGTATCACTGATAGTTATCACATGGTATCACTGATAGTATATAGTGGTACCACCAATAATATCACATGTTAACGATGGTATTATCACATTGTGTTACTAGTTGTATCACATTATATCACAGGTAGTATCACAAGATATCACTGATAGTATTACATTGTATCACTGATATTATCACATGGTATCAGTGATAGTATCACATGGTATCACTGATATTATCACATGGTATCACTGATAGTATCACATGGTATCACTGATATTATCACATGGTAACACTGATATTATCACATTGTATCACTGATAGTATCACATGGTAACACTGATATTATCCCATGGTATCACTGATAGTATGGTATCACTGATATTATCACATGGTATCACTGATAGTACCACATGGTATCACTGATAGTATCACGTGATATCAATGATATTATCATATGGTGTCACTGATAGTGTCACATGATATCACTGATAGTATCACATGATACCACTAATAGTATTACGTGCTATCACTGATAGTATCACATCATATCTTCGATAGTATCACATGGTATTACTGATAGTATCACATGGCATGACCGATAGTATCATATGATATCACTGGTAGTATCACATGGTATCACTGATATTATCACATGGTATCACTATTAGTATCATATGGTATCACTGATAGTATCACATGGTATCACTGATAGTATCACATGGTATCACCGAAAGTATCACATGGTATCACTGATAGTATCATATGATATCACTGGTAGTATCACATGGTATCACTGATATTATCACATGGTATCACTATTAGTATCATATGGTATCACTGATAGTATCACATGGTATCGCTGACACTATCACATGGTACAACTGATACTATCGCGTGGTATAACTAATAGCATCTAATGGTATCACTGATATTATCACATGGTATCACTGGTAGTATCACATGGCATGACCGATAGTATCATATGATATCACTGATAGTATATAACGGCATCACTGATATTATCACATTGTATCACTGATAGTATCACATGGTATCACCGAAAGTATCACATGGTATCACTGATAGTATCTAATGGTATCACTGATATTATCACATGGTATCACTGATAGTATCTAATGGTATCACTGATATTATCACATGGTATCACTGATAGTATCTAATGGTATCACTGATATTATCATATGATATCACTGATAGTATCACATGGTATCACTGATATATCACATGGTAACACTGATATTATCACATGGTATCACTGATAGTATCACATGGTAACACTGATATTATCCCATGGTATCACTGATATTATCACATGGTATCACTGATAGTACCACATGGTATCACTGATAGTATCACGTGATATCAATGATATTATCATATAGTGTCACTGATAGTATCACATGATATCACTGATAGTATCACATGATATCACTGATAGTATCACATGGTAGCACTGATATTATCACATGGTATCACTGATAGTTATCACATGGTATCACTGATAGTATATAGTGGTACCACCAATAATATCACATGTTAACGATGGTATTATCACATTGTGTTACTAGTTGTATCACATTATATCACAGGTAGTATCACAAGATATCACTGATAGTATTACATGGTATCACTGATAGTATCACATGGTATCACTGATAGTATTACATGGTATCACTGATAGTATCACATGGTATCACTGATAGTATTACATGGTATCTCTGGTAGTATCACATGGTATCACTGATAGTATTACATGGTATCACTGGTAGTATCACAAGATATCACTGATAGTATTACATAGTATCACTGGTAGTATCACATAGTATCACTGATAGTATTACATGGTATCACTGATAGTATCACATGGTATCACTGATAGTATTACATAGTATCACTGGTAGTATCACATAGTATCACTGATAGTATCACATAGTATCACTGATAGTATTACATGGTATCACTGATAGTATCACATGGTATCACTGATAGTATCGCATGGTAGCACTGATAGTATCACATGGTATCACTGATAGTATATAGTGGTACCACCAATAGTATCACATGTTAACGATGGTATTATCACAGTGTGTCACTAGTAGTATCACATTATATCACAGGTAGTATCACAAGATATCACTGATACTATCATATGGTATCACTGGTAGTATCACATGGTATTACTGATAGTACTGGTATCTCATGGTAACACTGATAGTATCACATGGTATCATCGATAGCATTTCATGGTATCCCTGATAGTATCACGTGGTATCACTGATAGTATCTCATGGTAACACTGATAGTATATAGACATGGCATTAATGGTGGTATTACGACACGGGGCTCACTATCGAATAACATGTACATTGAAACCACACAGCGATCACGTGATTACCACGGAATTTCATACGCTTTATTACGTATGACCGTGCGTGCGTAGAATGTGACTGCAAATGAATCGAAACACATCCACAATAACTGCTCATGTCGGGGTCACCCGGCGGGGTCATTGGGGTTGACATGAACCGGGTTTTGAATTTTAGTTACCGTTGATTATTTGTGTTTCTGTATTATATTGTTGCGTTAATTGTGCCACAGAGCCGTCATGCAAATGTCCATGGTGTTCATCTTTTAAGCAAGGACGCCACCACACTCATCATAATAACAACATATTCCTTTTGTTTTTTGTGAAACCACAGGTACCGCTGATGAAAAGACAACGAGTCTGTATATGTATATCCGTGCATGTTAAACTAATGTGCAAACTAAAAAAAAAGTAGCCGTGCTCAGAGCCAAGCTCGAATATTCGCAATCGCAGATTGGCCACCTACGATCACCAATTATATGTTTTCATGAAGTATCGACATTCGTAAACGTAGAGGGACATCATCAACTTACTGTATTTGATTTAACTCATGGTCATTTATAGCAGATTTAAACCATTGCATTGCTACTTATGGTAATTATAGACGTTGGGCCGGGTGGATGGCGGGCTATAATTATACTTAGGTGTATTTGATGAATTAATCGACCCTGCCAAAAAAACCGTTATCAGAATTTTCTCACATATAATTAGCTTAACTTCTATCCAGCCCTACAGCAATGGTGTGGGCTGCTAACTGAAGAGATACAATGCGGACGGGATAACACCGGGGGTAACATGCCTTCGGCAAAAAAGGACTGCAAGCCAAAGACATAATTACGTGGTTTCCGGGTCTCAACACCCATGGGTAGGCCTTACACAGTTGCGGCATAATACAAACGATATAGTTATAAACATAAGATATGTGTTTACAGAATATATATATATATAATATAGGCTTATAATACGGCACAAAATACTGTAAAACCTGTCATTTTAGCTAATTTGGCTAATCTGTAAGTTTGCTGATTCAAGATGTAGCTAATTTAACAGAAATTATATTCTCACAGGGAGATAGTCGACACTTTAGCTAAATTAAGATTCTGTTAAATCATGCCAAGAGTCAAATCCGCTAAAATTGCATGCAGCTTTTTCAACATGTTCTACAGTACTCCCCAAACATCCGCAAACATCGCGTAAAACACGCATGCGTGCTTCCCTGTATATCCGGTAACACAAGTTCCCTGAGAACAAAATTTAGCTATCCCTGGCCCAGGTGGGACCATTTAAATTAGGTTCTAATAAAGTGATTATAAAAAGATTACGAAGTTACATATACATATAAAATATGATGTACTTTATCTCAAGAGAACATACTTCTTTATGTGATCTAGAAGTACACAGGTTATACCAATGAAAAACAGTTTATTTAAATAATATGTTTTATTATTCGCTAATACACGGGTTGTTTCGTTAGAACTACATTTCTTTTATCATCGTATCCATGAAAACGATATAAACTATGCGTACCATTGATCTTACGGGAGATCACGGAGAAGATGAGCGCATTCAAAAATATAACTCTCCCCCAAAAGAAGCAGTGATTACATATTGTTTGATCACACCATAGAGGGCGACGTTGATATAAAAATGTCGGATCTTCAGTTCCACGTGTGTCAATTGATTCCCCAGTGTTGTTGCCTAACGTTAGTAGGGTCATATTCAGCATACGGGGCAGACACAAATCTGATGACACTATAGTTTGAATTAATTTGTCCTGGGGACTGTATTCATGCGTTGACAATATAATAATAATAACTTTATTACACTACCGAACCATCAGCGGGTTCAGTATGGTAAATAAAAAGTATTACAAGACTAGGACAATTCTAAATACAATACAATACAATACAATACAATACAATACAATACAATACAATACAATACAATACAATACAATACAATACAATACAATACAATACAATACAATACAATACAGTAATAGAAAATACAATAATAAAAAAATAAGAATAAAATAAATGTTAAAAATAATTACTAAAATAAATATAATTAAAACAAAAACTGATCTAAATAAAGTACTAGTAATTTAGTCCTACCAGCCCCCTCCCATTTCTTTATTGAAGTGAGTGCATTTCAAAATAAGGTGTTTTTCATCATCTATCTCATTTTCATTACACCTTGTACATATTCTCTTCTCCAGTCATGTTTTTGGCGTTGTTCTTCTGCCTAATTCAATTCCTAAATTGCGATCGCTCAAACGAAATTTAGACAGACATTGCCTTTGAGTAAAATTAGTAAGTATTTTTTTAGTAATTTTAATTAATAATATATGTTCTTAATTTGTTACCTTGTTCAGTTGTGCCTTTGGTATTTCTAATTTGATTTTTCTATGTCTGTTTATATGTATCTGTCAGCTGTGATTGTAATTCCTTTGTGAGTTGTTTTCTATTTTTGCTATAGTAAGTTTCATCATAATTTCCAAGTTCACATTCATCAAGAATATTTGTTACATATTTAATCCAATTTGTGTTATTTTTTTCTGATTCTTTTAATGCATCTTGAAGGATGTGATTTTCTGGTAGAGTTTTCAATCTGTGCCAGTATTTTTTGTGGCATTATCTGCTTTAATTTTGATGGGAAACCTGCCAAGTTCACCACTTATACCTATTGTGGGTGTCATTTTATTAACGCCAAGAATAAAACGATAAAATGAGCTACAAACCTGTTCTAAGACATTGTTGTCATTTAATAATTCATAGGCCCATATTTCAGAACTGTACATTAAAACTGGCGATATAAGTTGGTCAAACATTTTAATACATATAGTTGGGGATATCATTTTATTACTTAGTATAGATTTTCTTATTGTAAATAATGCTTTCATGGCTTTATTTTTTAACATTTGGTTGTTGAGCTTAAATTTTCCGTAGGGGGTAAAAATTACCTCCAGATAGCTTAATTCTTTTACTGAATTTATATTTTGATTATTTATTTTGAAGTTTTTATTTTTCAATAAACGATTACCTTTATTGAAGATCATGATCTTTGTTTTCTTTGTATTTACAGTGAGATTCCATTCAGTGCAGTAATTCATTAATTTATTAAGGCAATTTTGTAGGCCTTCTGCAGTGTTGGATACTAGAATCAGGTCGTCTGCATATTGAATACAGCTTAAAGAATTACCATTAATTAATACAGGGTTAAATATATTATCCTCAAATATGCCAGGGAGGTCATTTAGGAAGATATTGAATAATGTTGGGGACAGGTTACATCCTTGTTTTACCCCACAAGTGGATTCAAAGCTCTCAGTAACACCTGATGGCAGCTTAACTTTATATTCAGTGTTTGTGTACATAGATTTGATTAGATTGTAAAAATGTCCGTTAACACCTAAATTTTGTAATTTCATGTATAAGCCATCCTTCCAAACATGGTCAAATGCTTTCCTTAGGTCAATGAAACAACTATAATGATGTTTTTGATGGTTGTCTATTTTGTCATACAATGTTTTGTCTACTGCTGTTTTTAAAAGGAAGATGGCATCGGTTGTTCACCTTTCTTTTCTAAATCCAAATTGAAAGGGTGTTAATAAATTATTATTTTCTAGATATATAGTCAGTCTTTAGTTCATAATTGATGTGAATAGTTTTGACATGCAGTTTGATAGGGCTATTGCTCTATAATTGTTGGAATCACTTCTTTCTCCAGATTTATGCAATGGCATTAGTAGGACTGGTTTCCATGCAGCTATCAGGGAACTTTCTGCTAATTAGTATATCATTGAAAAGTTTGACTAGGCATTCAATTAGTAACTTGCTTTTGTTTTTGAGCATTTCATTTGCAATTCCGTCTTCACCAGTTGATTTTTTGTACTTGGATATTTTTAGTGCATCTCTAACTTCTTTTATTGTTATTTTTGCATTTAGAAATGTATTGTAATTCGTCATGCATTCTTTTTGTTCTAGAAGATGCAAAAAATTATTATTATTATTTTGTACTGTTTTTTTGGTATCAAAGTATTGTTTTCTTGCAAATGGGTTATTGGGTTGTTCTGATAACATTTTTGAAGCGTTAATCAGGTCTCTTCTAATTTCATGACATGATTTATCAAACCAGGATTGCCTTAATTTTTGTGTTTTCTTTTTTGTGTTATTTTCTTGAGACATTTATTTCCCACATCAATTAACATTGATGTGAGACTTTCAGTTAAATCATTAATAGTCATGACATTACAATTGGTATTGAAGTAGTCCTGAAACTTATCTAAAGTGTCACTTTGCAAACATTCCTCATATTTGTTTTTGGACTCTTCATCCCATATGTATTTTGGAGGAAGTGAATTTAGTTGTTCGTTAACATCCGGTTTTGGGTTTCTGAAGTTTGCTTGAATTGAATATCTAATTGCACAGTGATCTGATAGGGAACTTATGTCATGGACTTTAAAATAAGCGATACAATTATAACTACTCTTAGTACATATACGGTAATCTACTAAACTTGATCCGGCAGGATGGTGATAAGTGTAATTGCCTAGTAAGTCGCCCATTGTTCTTCCATTAACGATTATTAAATTATTTTTTATACACAAGTCCATTAATTCTTTCCCAAAATTATTGACAATAATCATCGGTCTTGCGTAAATCTCCTGTTAAAATTATCAGGTGTATATCTATTAGGAACAGGTATGTACTCTTCATTGTCAAAATATATAAAGTCATTTATTTTCCCTGTTCTGCTGTTGAAATCGCCAATAATAATCACTTCACTTATGTTGGAAAATTTTGAAAGTTCTTTTTCTAAAATATCAAAGTAATTGTTGTCAAATAAAAGTCGTGCTGAAGTGAGAAAAAAATCATATCTAGTTTAAGATAACCCAAAGGTTGAAATGACACATGTAAAGACAAACAAACTATACTACTAAACAAACAAGAAACTGGACGTTCACGTCATTCCAATGAAATGCCAATATTTAAATTGGTTGGTGGTGCTTCTCGGTTCAACACAATTAGTTAAATACTGAGCAGGAGGATTGCCATATTCTAATTTTGTATTAATAAAAAAAGTGTAACTTTCATCCTTCGTTAGGAAATTGTTTTCTTTCTGCATGTTCGAATTTCATGCGAATTGCGCATGTCCATCTTAAATTGTGCGTGTGTGTTCACTACACGTTATTTCAATCACGTATCTCGCTTGATGCCTGTTTATATGTTCGTAATATATCTATAATTGATATTTCTTGTTTCTTGGAGACAATGAATAATGTTGGTATCTGTAAATAACAAAATGATTTTCATGATCCATTTTTTTTTAATCACGACTATATTTTTTATACCAACAAAGATTCACAGTGATGACAGTTTCCATTTGAGTGGATGCTTTGGTTACGTTTAATAAATAATTTATTTTATCACGTTTTCTCGACTGCAAGAATCTCTCTCAAATTATGACATATTAGAACGGCAGATCCATGATTTCAAATATTTTAGAAACAAAGTTGTTTACTTTATGCTCGTTAAATTGCCTTTATTTTTATCACCTCAGATATATTTAGGAGAATGAAGTGCGCCAAGTTCAAGTTTATATTTTCAATACCACGAACCACATCGAGGTCACGACTCGGTTAGCCTTGCTCAACTGGTTCGTAACCAGTCTTGTGATTGGTTGTTGACAGATGCTGAACAGGCCACGCCTCCAACGGTGTCGTGCGTTCGGACTAACCGTTAGGAATTCCTAAATGGAGTCGATTTGTGTAGTTTTCTTGATTTATTCTGCAGATATTGGTAAAATGTAGGTAAGGCTTTGGCGAAATTCGAAGGAGCAACTAATATTCTTCAACCTGGTATTTTTTTTAGATTTTATTTTTTATTTTTTTCGTCTGTTTTTTCGAGTTTAAAAAATGTGAGCTGGCTGGAGCCTTCATCCCTTGTCTATTTCTTACATTAGATACCAGCCGATACCCCCCCCCCCCGCTCATATAGACTGCGTATTACAGTTGATTATAGTTCCTGGGCTCCCTGTGATATTACAACCATGGGCCTTCAGTTTTGTCAGTAATGATACTAATCGTCTCTAGTAAACAGTTCTTACACCAAATCTATATTAAGTTAATCATTGCTGGTTTCCCCACAGAAATCTTCAGAGACACTGATTTAACCAATCTACGTCATTACGCATAACGTTTTATTGCTAGAGAGCACCACTTAAAGTAAAGGTGAATGGTACGAAAAGAAAAAAAAAACATAGATAAACCTCACGACAATCAATGACCTGACAGTTTTTCCCTGGTTACCGAAAACCTATCGAAAATGTTTATATTATATTTTCAACACTGGTAAAAAAGCTGTTCCTAACTGTCGTCACGTGCCGGCATTAATTTGAAGTAAACAAATCAAATTCGTTAATTTTACTTTTACCGAAGTAGAAGTAGAAGTAAATACAACGAAACGTCACATTCGAAAAAAGGCTCAAACACAGAGTCAAAAAATGAAGGTCAAATACGCATTTCCGAATCGTGTAATTAGTGAGTGTAACATTTAGAATATTTTCATTCATATACAGTTGTTATAATTTATTTGAATTAAATAAATGACTTATGTACTATGTACACAACGTGTTTTGTTTTTAGCGTCGTTACGATAGCCTAAGTGAGAATATTTGTTATATTTCTTTGAATACATATTTACTAGTTTCCATGGCAACCAAAATATTTTACTTGGAACTTTCTACGACGCCATAATTCATATGTTATTGGATCACAGTTCTTCCCTCCTCTGCCCCAGGAACTGCCTTGTGAATCTGCCTTAGTGCCCACTGAAATTATTCTTCATAGTCGACACCAGACCGACCATGCTCATTCTTCTCAAAATTCCCATCCTCTGATCACACTTTTTTAATTTTTTTTTTAAAAATTGTCATATATAAACATACTATTCATTAGATTGCCTTATCTGTACATTTACCTTATCTATGTATTGTAAACGATCATGTACAGTTTAAAATTCAAATGGACAAATGTCCAAAAACAACCTTTAGTGGAGGTATGAGATGAAACAGTGCATCCAAGTCTGGATGCTTGCAGTGAGTGCTGTGGGTTCTGCTTGGTAGTAACTGTGAAGCCATCCATCATTTGATATGCTTTCTCGACGAGAAGACTGATACTGATCCTATAGACTTAGCACAGGGAGCACAGGAACTACTATAATCAACTGTAGTACGCAGTCTCTATGAGAGGGGGGGGGGGGGTCGGCTGGTATCTAGTGTAAGAAATAGTACTTGCCTGGCCCTTCATTCATAGTTGGTTTAGATGTACATGACTTTACCACAAGTCTTACTTCATCTTTAGGTATGACTGACTGAACAGTGAAAGATTAGCCTGGTTGGTGGCCTGATGGCTTGCCCACAAGGAAAACCATCAGTATCGATCTGTAGATGTAACCCCATGACCCAAGAACAAGTCACTAAGATATTGTAGTGCTGCCATAAGAGTGTTTTTAGATATGGACTCTTCAATAGCTACATCAAACCATTCTTGAAAAGATACAAGTCGCAAGTCTTGGCAACTCCAACATATGATCAACAAATTAGGTCGAGCACTCGTAGAGTCAAGGCATGTAATAATGCCAATACCATGTGTGATGAATAGACAACACACAAAGCACAACAGCGTGCAGAAACATAATGGTTGTGTGATCGGACAAATGATGTAGCAATTTTGACCCAAGCCCACTTAAGACAAATGTGTTTTTTCATTTGTAGACACACAGATATCATGACCTCCCAAGTATCATCCTCCACTATTTCGATATTTAGTTAACAAGTCCTCTAACTGTGTTGCTGGACACAAATAACTTCAGCTGCAGTTTCATTCAATGTAGTATTGAGAACAAGAATAGAAAGTCCAACAGTGTTTGTGGTAGTGACTGACGAAGTAGTGAAATGACGAGTTCCGCAGGGGCTACTTGGTACTTCAAGTCTGAGACCTTCTCAGAGGATGAAAAAAACTTACAACAAAAGATGTTGCTGGCTTTTTGACAGACGACCCTCCAAATATCTGCAGCCAAATTAATGCAAAGAGAACATGAAAAATGGGCACATATGCTACAATGCCTCTAGGATAGCATTTCTCATGTAGGAGATTAGTGCAAAAGTAGCAATGGCATATGATACAGAGGTATGAAGAGTATACATAGATTTCCTTGGTGTTCTTTGAGATTGTGTGACAAGAGAGTCCTCTTCAGGACATCAGCCTCAGAAATTAATTGAATGGTCTAGTATCTACAGAAATTAGTTGTAATAAATGACCCTTCTAAAATCAATATATGTGGTATGAAATTAAACAGGATAAGCTATTCATGCATTTTTGTATCCAAACAAACTGAATTTCATTTGACCAGCCTCATCATCCGAATCACTCGGCTTGTTGGTGCCTACTCATTGCAGACTCCACCAACCCATGCGGGATCAGCCTGGGTAAACACATATTTTATGTTAAACAAATGGCCAATTTGGATTGGATGCACCTGTTGGAAAAGCGGCCAATCAGCCGGTGTGTAACATTGCGCGGTAAGCTAAAGAACAAAATTTCGGAAATGGCAACGTGTAGCACATCATCTTCTAGTAACCGTGCATGTAGAGTGTGCTGAGGTTGTAGAAACTCTACTAGACTGATCATTCCAGAGTTGAACAGTTTCATGATTTACCACTCCCTGGTCTCGTTTTGGTGATTGGTGAGGCTTTTTACCTTGAAAATCTGCGTGATCGGTTCAGCTTTGGTCACCATTTTACAAAAAACCTGCTCTACTGTATTTTGATACAAGATAGCTGATTGGCTGTTTATTTTTGTCGCATCTCCTCTCCTTGGTGTTAATAGCACCTATTAAATACACACTGTAGTGGTTCAATCTGCCAAGGGTTAGTTTGGAGGGAGGGGTGACCTGAAACAAACGTTTTTCGGCTAGCGAAGATGGTTAAAGTACAGAATTATAGAAGTAAGGTCACAAAGCAAGGTTGCAGGCAGTCAACCATCTATGATTTCAATGCAAAAAAATTATGATAAGCATGTATCCTAACATGTATAATTTGAAAAGAAAACAAACAAACAAATCAACGATACATTTTGAAAAAAAAAAGATGGCTGCCAGTTGGTAATTTTCAATTCAAACACAAAACGAATCATATGGACATGTATTTCAACATGTATAATGTGTGTATCAAATTTGAATGTGAACCAATATGTATGATGTATGTGCCAAATATGAATGAAAATGATAAGCCTTGGAGATATAGTATGGTTGATCTAATTGCGAAACAAATCGTCTTAGACATGTATCTTAAAATGTATAATGTATGCACCAAATTTGAACAAAAACTGACAAAGCATGCCTAAAATACCATTTCCAAAAAACAAAATGTCTGCCAGTCAGCCATCTTGGATTGAATCAGTAAACCAATGCATGTACACATGTCCCAGATAAAGCACTAGGCACATGTAAAGAATGGATAGATTTGGTCCAAATGAATTGTGTGATTGTTGTAAAATTTCCTAAACAGAGGACTGTCCGCCGATATAACTTTGTTGTATACGTTGTAGTTAGACAGTTGAAAATAAAAATTTTGAAAGAAATTGGTTAAAAACTTATTTTAACAAGTATAGTTTTATGACAGTGTCAGTGACAACAATTATACGATTAAAGTAAAAGTGGAAACTTGCAGTTTGCAAGTGCGAGTGCTGAGATTTTGCCACAGAAGCTATATTCCATGTTTCATGCGATTTTGAAAGAAGCTTTTGTTGCTACAATGGTACGACATTGCAGCAAAGCGAATTTAGATGCAGAAAAATCTGGTGTCAGCAACATTTTCAGGTGCCCTAAATATCAGGGGGATGGGGGTAGAATATGTCTATACATTATGACAAAATCAACTACATGTATATCCATATAGTGGTAGTAGTTGGCTCAACTTCCAAATATGTTAGTCAGAGCCACTGACTATATAAACAAGTTGACAAGTGTAGTGTTTTACATTCTCCAACTGCACTGCATAATCTCTCGTTATTTGTATTCCCACAAAACCCTGTAACACACACCAGTTGTCAACATCCATTGACACATGTTCATATATAGTGTTTACAGTATGTTTTATTGAAAATGCATCAAGTAACAGTACTCTGTTAGAGGATATACAATACCATCTTTCAAATAAATAACGTCACAATTAATCCACTTCAGCTAGGAATGACAATTAAAGAAGCTGGCCAGGCTGTGATTCAATAAGGTAACCCGGTTATGCAAGAGATCATCTGCCAGAAAAGTGAGTTTGTTAAACTTGAGAAACCTTGTTTAGCATGCAATATACGACTTAGTTCTGATCATTCCATATAAAAAAAAACATTACAGCAGTATTGAAACAATGAAAATATTGTCACCTTCTGTTCAAATTACATAGTTTTTTTTAAAGGAAAATGTGATAAAGATTTGCACCACATTTGCTCTATTAGATGCACACATAAGCTAAAAATTGCATCAATTTTGATGTTTATATAAGTGCATATGCTACTAATAAGAGCAAATAAAGGTAGCCTAACTACTTAATATAATTGCAAATGTTGCAATAAATTACTTTTTGTTCACATGCACCTGCTGATCAGCCAATCACAATCAGTTCACATGTTCATGAGCCAATCAAGAACGATGCAGCTTACATTTTGTTTTATGGCTATACTGAAATTTAAAACAAAAACATTAAAGTTAAAATGTATTTCTGGGCAAACTTATTGTTTTTCACGTATTTTTGCTTGGCCAAAATTACTAATACTTAGTCAGAGCCAAACATTTGAGTATCTTGAATACATTTACTATATAATTCATAACATAGGTATGATAAACTATTCAGAATGGATTCTGATTTTTTTTTGTTCCATAGAATATTGTTTTTCAGAGTTACTGCAATACAGAGATAAACATAAGAGAAATGCAAAAATTATGAATTTGACCAGAAGTAATCTATTATTTACTGAGATTTTGATCACAGCCTGACAGCTACTTGTTACCTTACTATGACCCATCCTCTGACAAAACATGGTTACTATACACATGAATTTTTTTTTCTCAATTTGTTTTTCCATATATCATAAATATTGATTCAACATCTTCTTTTCATATAATTACATGGGAGACTATAGTGTCTATAAGAGCATATATAAACATGTGCTGAATTAAATAATTAATAAACTGAATAAATACCAGTTTTTCAGGTACAGCAAATAGATCACTGACTACTGATAAGAATACAATTTCTCTACATCAAGTTAATGACTTACCAAATGGATCAACATCGCGACTTTTTAGCATAGACACTCAACAGAAATAAACTGATTGCAATTTGCGAGTTTCGGTGTCACATGGTATTAATGTCAAAAGCACAGAATAAGCCAGTTTATATTAGTTATGCAGTAATTACAAAAACAGTCCTCTAAATATATATCAATCACACTACATGGCAGATAAATGATTTTAAACACTGCAAACCCTTTACAAGCAAGTTGTAATAGCTTGGCAAATGAACGCCCAGATCACATTCAGAGTGAAAGAACTATTTTTTCCGGCAAATAGTGTTGTATTCTCTCATGTTAATGTGTCTACTGTTCTATTTACCATGGTTACATAGATCAGTGGACGCAATGATTGGAGAAAATGGAATTTTACAGGCAAAAACCTCTCTCTCTCTCTCTCTCTCTCTCATGACTTTGGCAGCCAATTACGTTTAAGGTTGATTGTATATAGGACTGCAACTGTACACAGCATGAAGTGACAAAATTTGAATGAGTCTACAAGTTACTGATATAAACCAACATAATAGCATGTGCACTATAGAAACATTTCAATGGTTTGATCACTAAATCAGTAACAGCCATACAAGGGCTGTGACAATCAAAAATGCTCAGGATCTCCAAATATCTATTAGGACCTAAATCAAAGTAAGCTTATATTGTTTGTATCAGGAAATCCTGAATTAGACATAAAATGCTTGGTCAAAACATTGATGGAGGAGGAATGTTTTTAATCAGATTATTTCTTTTGAGTAAATCAGCAACAGGTTGAAATTGAGACTACATTTAGTAAAGAATAAATAAATTACAGTATCTGATGATGTTCGATTATCAAACAGTCTAATAAATTACCACCATCTGTGCAGATGCAAATTTTAGTTTTTGGCACAGGACAAATAAGTCCCCTTTCACAATTTTTAAATAAGTGTAAAATAAGCCATAGAAAATGTTGATTCATGTTTTGAATATTAAACAACCTTGTTGAAATCATTTGCACCAGTTCAAGGTGGGACAGTTCTATCGATACATAATAATAGTTGTTGATTATGTACCTAAAAGCTATTAAGACTGTTGAAACAAGTTAGTTTGAATGATAATTATTGTTTTGTTGAATAACAAAAATCAAAGTTTGCTTTGAAGCTTAATATGATGCAAGGCTGTGTACCTTTAGTGAACAAATTGATTACAATGTGTGTGTGTGCTTTAAGTGCAATAAAAGTAGAAATAGAAAGTTACTGATAATGTCAACTTTCAAAAAAGAACTATATCAACTGTTATATGCAGCTTTTCCAACTTACAGACATGGGGAAAATGAAAGCAAACTATGACTAAAGTTTGTTGTAACAAGTTTGTCAGCATGAATAATGAAATGAGGTTTTCTGCATGAAGAAGTTGAATAAAATGTGTTAGATTAACTCAGTGTGATGCAAATTAAAAGAAGCAAACTTTGATTTCAGTGTCAAGTTAATATTATTAAGAATACTATCTCTCAATAGTTAGATAAGTTACTACAAAAGCATGTCATACTGTTAAACCTTCCATTTATGTTATTTTCTATACAAAAGAAAAACAAAATATGCGGGAAAAGGATGGCCTTCACTAATACAAACAGTCACAGCCAGTCCATTTAAAAAAAAAAAGATGATACAAATTTAAAAACAAAGAGAAACAAAGTATTAAAAAGTAATTTTCAATATTACAGCTAGCTGTACAATCAAACCTACCATAATCAAATAATTGTGCAAATTGCACTGCTTAAAGCATCAGCCTCCAAATAAACTGCTAGCTGAGATTACATTACTAAATCAATTCCCATTAAAAACATCAAATAGGACATGTGCAAATCATGCAAGAAACATGCAATAATGAACCTTCATGCAAAAAGATCACAAATCCAACTCCAGTAGTATCATTCTTCAAGTAACTGGTAATTACCAAATGCTAGCATTTTCTTTCACTGACTTGTTGGTAACACTTTTATGATGGACAGTGCCTTCCAGCCTAGCACAGGAGTTACCCCTTTCTGGTGAATACTTGAATAGACCGCAATAAAAGTGTTGAATAGCAGAAAAAGTAATGCAACACTTAAATGTTCTGTCAACCAATGTTCAAAATTTCATATTTCAGGCTTAAATATAAATAAAAGATATGCTGCAATAATTAAATTCTGTGAATGACATGGAGTAGTTTAGATCATAGCAACAATACATATCCTGGGGTATCGGACCAGACCCACAGGCTGCCCCCTACTTGAGTAATGCGAATCGGTGAACTGATTTTTGCTTAGAATAATGATTGTATTATACATGTAGAAGGAAATGAGAAAGGTCAACCATTATTTCCTACCATTAATTTTCATAACATTTAGGAACATTTATAATATTATCATAGATTGCTTTATGTGTCAGTGCTGTTTCACTAGTAATGCCCTATTTCTTAGGTACTCTTGCTGAAAGGTGCAACAGTTTTGGAAAATTGATGCAGTCACAGAAAACGCAGCAGTGACTGTGGTTTCCTTGTTTGATTCAATTAATAACTGAGACCATTATGATATCAAGTTCAGAGTAAGAGACGAGCTTATACTACCCCTGGGCAGTCATGCGTCACCATACTTAAAATTTATACAACTGTAACTGAGGTGATCTGCCAAAGAGCATCACTTCACTCCATCAAAATCTATCTCACTCCTTTCTTATATGGTCAATGAGAGATTAACTATACTATGGCTCGTTTTCCTCATTTATGCTTCCAGAATAAAACTCCAAGTTTTGATCAGAAAGCAATGATCAAAATATGTAGTGCAAATTATAAATTATAAAATTAACGACCATCTCCTGTTACATTCACTAAAACATGATTTAAAAACAACTTCAAAATGCAGCAAATATTTCCCTCGTGCACTTAGAGCAAAACAACAACCGGGTTGTCAAAATTAAAGACAAAGGGAAGATAAAAATGCATAGATGATCTACAATATCCATGAAATGAGGGAATGGTAAAAGCAGGTACAATTTTTTCTGTAAAATATTTTTAAATAATGTGTGGGTTTGCCTGCTAGCACACTAAATAGGATGAACTGCAATGGACTATAAATATTGTCTTTCTGTCATTTACTGATGAAATCAAACATTCAGTATAATTTGACAGTCTTCACAACATTACAAAGCTGATGACAACATTTATATCTCAATACAGCAACTTTCTCTATTCTGAGTATTCAAAATGTTGAGAGAAAAAACGTTCTATCCACTTTACCCATTGTAATCTATGAACTACATGAAACAGGTTTATTGGTACTGTTTGAGGAAAACCCACAACATGATACAAATATTAAAAATATAAAAAATTCAAATATCTCTGAAGGAATGAGTTAGTGTTATAGCTCCATATCTTCAGCTTCATCTTCTTCAAAATCACTGAGTGAACTTTCACTTGACGTTGAGCCATCATCATGTTCTTTTAATGCTTCTTCTGTTGCATATTTTCTAACATATTCTGTGTAGGGAATCAAATTTGTGCTGGGTATTACCTTTTAAACTAGTATGTGTCATGAGTTCATACCATTTATATGTATAGCCAGCAATATCAGCACAACTGTCTGTACACTAAAATATGTGAAAAAAGGTACCACATGACTTGGTATCGCAGTTAAAGTAATGATCCACTGTTGCCCTACAGATAGTATGTAGTTAATGTTTGCTTCTTTAATTCACAAATATGCATGACCAAATTTGCACCACATTGCTAAATAAATTTTATCTGATATCATAGCAATGAACATTCATTTAAGCAAACTTGTACACACAAGATATTTACCTCTGATCTTGTCTTTGTATTCTTCTGGTTTATGGAGATACATTGCTGCTGCATCACCATTGAGTGGATCAATGGGATTAGGGTATGTGAGTAACTGTGGTAAAAATGACTCAAAAATATTTGATAAATCTGAAAGTATCAAAAATAACGAAATGATATGTAAGAATATAACAACTGCTTAGGACAATTACCGTAAAAACACACAAATAAGCGCCACCCTCAATTAAGAGCCACTCAGTGAAAATTTGTTACATTTGACCCTGCATTAAGAGCCACCAAGAGTTGAGTGGTTTTGTCAATAAGGACCCAGAAATAAGCGCCAGCCGCCCGGTTGTTTACAATCAGGCAGACACCGAGCTTGTCGTGCCTCACTTCCACCCTGCATTGTTTATTGTCCCACAGAAGGTGTGAGACAAATAAAGTTTATCCCCGTAACTTGCCTGATGTCCTGTGTAATTGAGAACGGAAGAATGATAGACGAAAGAAATGCACTGAGAGTGTGAATGTGACTGTCAACTTGTCTTTTAAATTTCTGATACGCAGCCCACTCTCGCTGATCGTGGTTTGGGGTTATTTTTTTGCATTTCAATTGAGACGTTCGTTTTGGGGTGATTCGAGATAAAATGTTCAGGGAAATGACAAAATAACTGGCACTAATAATCAAAATTGAAGTTGAATGGATTAGTTCCACAAACTTGTGCGATCAACTCGTCTTATAGCATGGAGGTAAAGGTCTCATGCCACTAATTAACCAATGGCTGCTCGTAGCCCTCAATTTAAATGCCTAGCAAGAACCAATGAAATTTTTTAAATATTATTTTTCTCAGGTGCTCCCTGTTTGAGGGCGTAATCACCTGGGTCAGAGGTGAGACCAACATGTGGTCTTTTGTTTACTACTTAGCGGCTGTGTACCTGTGGGTATATTCTGTGTGTTAATGGATGTTCTAATCTTGGTGTTTTTCCAGTGATTTCTCTTGGTGCAATCCAAATACAGTAGGTGTGTCTTGTTTACCTGAGATTTGCAAGAGTTTGAGCTGGCCAACATGTTAGTTTTTTTCATATGGTTGATTACTGGCATGTTGATTTCCCATTTTTGAGCCATATTTCTTCGTCATTTTCATATAGCAATCTCGTCATATGTTAACATTGTCGTCTATGGAAATTCAATTAGTGGTATGAGCCCTAAAGAGAGACAGCAAAGCGAAATCGACGTGACCCGCCTGACCCAAATATTTAAATTAGCTATTTGTGAGAATTGAAAATAATCTGGACTTGTACCAATCAGAAAATGCCTTGTAACAGGCCTGGGCTTTCATAAATGATTTCGTCTCTCTGATTGGTCACAGGAAATTATTTTTTATACACGTAATTGTTACTCGTATCGTTTCGTATTTGGATGTATAGGGGGTAGGGGGCCCCATGGACCCTGTTTGCGTGGACTGAGAAGTACGTGAATATCATTAGCATATCATTATAAGCTGGCTTGATTATGAAACAGGAAATATATAAACCAAAGCTGTACTGTCAGACGTCTAGCGCAATTAAAACAATGCCCAAGTACCCAAGCTGTAAAAATCTACAGAAAAACGTGTTTTTCTTTATTGTTTTTGCCATAAATACAAGTGATGGTGCATCACTTTTTCATTCGTTCCATGCTTGCTTTGCAAATATGTCTTCTCCTGTCGCTGCTGGTCAGATCAATTCTATCCGAAACTATTTCATATTGTCACCAAATCAACCACCACGCCAGCCACAGCCACGCAAGTTATTCCCAGTTTTCAAGAAAAAAGTTGGAGTTTGCCGTACCAAACTTGGTAAACAATTGTACAACGGAAGTACAAGTGATTCAAGTGTTGGGTCAGACACTGAGAGTGCTACTAAATCCGACTTCAGGCATCGCTACACATTGTCGGTGAAACGTCGAATCGTCGTGTACGCTCAGCAGCACGGTCAGCGAGCAGCCGCAAGACAATACTCAGTACACCACAGTAATGTCACCAGGTGGATGAGAGACGAAGCGACCGGGAAGTTGAATATTCAACGCGTCTCACGGTATGGCAACATTCCCGGAAGTGGTGGCAAACTGTCTTACCCCAAAGAAATTGAGGACAAGCTGGTAAAATGGATTCTAGAACTCCGGGACAATCAAGTTCCAGTGTCAACAAATATGCTTCGCCAGAAAGCCAAAGAACTAATCCGTCCGCACAATGTCAATCCAGTGTTCAAGAGTTCAGCGGGATGGGCGCGTCGATTTCTAAGTAGACATTCTCTGTCGATACGACGTCGCACATCGATGGCCCAACGACTGCCAACCGAACTCGAAGACAAAATAACTGCGTTCCATGACTTCATTGTTGAGCAAAGACGGACTTACAATTTTCCACTTGAGCTCATCGGAAATATGGACGAGACCCCGGCATATTTTGATTTGTTGCCGAATACATCCATCGCTCAGCAAGGGACAAAGACGGTCAGTATTCACAGCACCGGTGCAGAGAAATGTCACCTGACAGTAATTTTGACGGTTCTTGCAAATGGTACGGTTCTATCGCCAATGATTATTTTCAAAGGTGTAAGAAAGTTGAACTTGAATGTACCAAAGGGCATGGTTGTCGAAGTACAGAAGAAAGGATGGTGTGATACCGAATTAATGAAGATTTGGCAGACGTATTTGGCTCCCGTATACAAAAGGCCGTCAATCACTCATCATATTCGACTCCTTCCGCGGACATCTCGAAGATTCCGTAACCAACCAACTTCAATCAAACCAGACGTACCGAGCTGTAATTCCAGGCGGATGTACGTCCAAACTCCAACCACTTGACGTGTCGATCAACAAGCCTTTTAAAGAATATCTACGTAAGGAATGGTGTGAGTTCATCGACAGTCAGCTAAAGGCCATCGTTCCAGGTGAACGTCCCAAGACAGCTTCAAAACAAGACATCGTCAACTGGGTTTCACGAGCGTGGGACAAACTTCAAGACAGACCTGACATGGTGAAGTTGTCATTCGTCTGTACCGGCATAAGTAGTGCACTTGACGGATCCGACGACCCAGACTACCGCTCCGCTTCGATACAGCATGAAATTGAATCAACAGCAGCCGCTTAGATGAACGTAAATTTGGACGCAGACGACGACAGCTCACCGGACAATGAAGTCAGTAGCGACAGAGATTCTGAAGACGATGAACCAGAACTCAGCAATGAAGAAATTCTTCAACGTTATTTCAATTCGGATGACAGTGGTAGCGACTTTGACGGGTTCGTTTGATTAATTTCACTGAACAATTTCATAGCTAACAATATTTTTTATGACACTGCATAATTGTACCAGTATTTTTTATTTTTTCATTTCAATGTCAGTATTTTCCTGTGTCAGTTGTTTACAAACATTTTTACTGACACTGAATTTTTTGGTTACTTTATTATCAATCTTTATATTTTTTCATGTAAATAATTTACAAGCTATTTAATATCCCATTTCATTTTTTATATTTTCATTTCCATGTCAGTATTTTCCTGTGACAGTTGTTTACATACATTTTTAACTGGCATATTTTTTCTCTTATTTATTTGACATTTGTTATTCCAATAACAGTGTTTTTTACAGAATAAATTAATTGCAATGATACGTACATCATTAATAATTACTTGTCTGTTTTGGTTGTGTGTGTGTTTGCCTATCCCCTTCCCTATTTCACAATGAAAAGTTTGATGACCCTGGCTTAAGAGCCACTGGCTACAAAGTTGTCAAAATGTTACCTCAAATAAGCACCACCCAGAAATGAAAGTGTTACAAAGTGGCTCTTATTTGAGGGTTTTTATGGTACCAATATTATCTACTATATCATTAGGTCACTGTGATTGTTTTACACATACAATTACTAAACCTGTGCAAATTCAATAAATATGGTAGATCTTGAAAGTAACATTCAAAGTCCCCTTCTAAGATCATAGCGGCAGTCACTGTGCTATAAAAGCTGTTTATTGTAGCATATTAGAAGTATGTCTCCAATCATAAAACCAAGCCTATGCTCTAATAAAGTTCATGTAACCCCAAAATTGCATTTATTATCTTGGATCGTTTGCGTACTAGTTACAGCACATATACCATCTCGAATAGAATCAACTCCTTATCCAATATGATACCTTCAGTATATGTTAAACCTTGTTTTATGCTTAAAGCCTGACTGGTCCTATGCTGGTGCATAGCATAGAACACAGTTGTGCAGAATTTTGGGAAATTTTGTAAATCCATGCAGTTTTGTTTTTTCCCAGTATTCTTTGCATGCTTCCCTATGATTCGCCAGCAAATGCCCGCTAATTTTCCTTCTGTACATGTGCAGTTTGTGTTTTTCACACAATGTACTCGCCTTTGTTTTTCAAAATAGGCAATTTTTCTATGGAGTTGAAAGAATTCTGTTTGTCTCTTAAAAAGAATATATTTAACTGGAATTGTCAATATGGCGATATTACAGTGGCAGAAATAACATGAAAGTGACCATGTCATTTATTTGTGTAGTAGACTGAAAATTTCATATCTAGTAATATGAAAATAATGTTGTTGGTGTCACAACAGTTTTGGCTGGGTAGAGCCCAGTAGTTGCCTCTGAAAGTGTGTGGGCTATGTATGGGAACAATGTCTGACATTTCTGATTATCTTTTATTGATGTGTATTTGGGCGGGTTTTCCAAATAGTGTGACGGGTACCATCGCTGTTCTCTTTGAATAATATAATAACAAGTCATGACAATATTCTTTTGAAGAAAATAGCATAAATTTGCATAACAATAGAAACCCATGATAATTGATAACCAAATTTTTAGAATAGGAAAATAGCATGGCATTGCTATGCTATGAACAACAGAAGTTCAAATTTAAATTACAATTTATTTTGTATGATTATTGACCACATTTCACAACCATGTTCTCGTAGCAACTCTTTTCATGTCACTGATCCTAATTACGATATCTAGCATTGTAATAAACAATTGCAATAAAGTGACAAGTCAAGTCAAAAATAAGTAAATGTGTGAACCATATGTAGTATCAATTGTAGCTCAATCCAGCTATACTCAACGTCCAATTTTTGGTTTGTCATTAATGATTACTAAATTGTTATTACTGGTCAAAAGCAATATATTATGAAGATATAAGCTATTAAATTGAATCCTTGCTTTTTGTGAATTAATGTGGTCTTTGAATTATTACCTGTGTGTATATATTATATTGCTGTATCATGTAATATTACATTATGTGTATTCTCATTATAAAGGTAGAACATGCCACAAATTAACTGCAAATAAACTGACAATAATCTAAGTATTAAAGGCAAGTTGATTGAAATGATACTCATCTCCAATTTCCAAATTGAAACATTATTTTTCAAGTCTCAGGACATGATGTGTCGTGTGCTAGATTGTTTGCTATTCTAGTAATATATTCTATGCAAATGTGAAAAAGGTTTGGTGGTTATATATGTATCTTGGTGTTTGTAACCTCACATTTCTATCCTACTAAACTTATGACAATTACTATTCAGTGTAATACTAATTCATGGATGGATGGATGGATGGATAAATTTGATCAATACAAGTTGCAATGCTTGATTGAAAAAAACAGTGTTATGGTCACTCCTGAATGAAAAGAGACTTGGACTGACAATAAAGTTATTATCATAACAATAGACAGCAATAATACTCAACAAACCTGTTGATATGCTAATTAGCCATAACATTTCACCTACTTTCCCCGACTTTTGAAACAAATCTGACCTTGCCTCTTAGAAGATTATAAATGATTGGATTTTTATTTCAATTACACCCAAGAGCATATGGGAAAAAATTAAAGAACACAGTACAGAATATGTTATTGTAGCCTAGAGTATACAGTACAGCATATGTTATTGTAGCCTAGAGTATACAGTACAGAATATGTTATTGTAGCCGAGAGTATACAGTTCAGAATATGTTATTTTAGCCTAGAGTATACAGTACAGAATATGTTATTGTAACCTAGAGTATACAGTACAGAATATGTTATTGTAACCTAGAGTATACAGTACAGAATATGTTATTGTAGCCGAGAGTATACAGTT
Organism: Saccoglossus kowalevskii; assembly: GCF_978046115.1. Taxonomy (NCBI): domain Eukaryota; kingdom Metazoa; phylum Hemichordata; class Enteropneusta; family Harrimaniidae; genus Saccoglossus; species Saccoglossus kowalevskii. The sequence goes on along the minus strand of NC_140643.1, from coordinate 37,118,810 downwards.
CAGAATATGTTATTTTAGCCTAAAGTATACAGTACAGAATATGTTATTGTTGCCTAGAGTATAAAGTACAGAATATGTTATTGTGGCCTAGAGTATACAGTACAGAATATGTTATTGTTGCCTAGAGTATAAAGTACAGAATATGTTATTGTGGCCGAGAGTATACAGTACAGAATATGTTATTGTAGCCTAGATTATACAGTACAGAATATGGTATTGTAGCCTAGAGTATACAGTACAGAATGTTATTGTGGCCTGGATTATACAGTTTCAGCTTTGATTAGTACATGCTAGAAGACTGTCTATGACAATGGACCCCAAAGTATATGTAAATCATAGTTGACATTACATGTTAAAGGTACAGCCATTGCCAGAAACACACTGAGATTTTGGTGGGTGACCAAATAACAAAACAAACTGCCCTTGGTTAATTATATATATTTTTAGCTCACAGAGAACTCTGAATTATTCAACTATATTGTATAATTTACAATTAACATTTCTAGATAAACATTAAATGGTTTTGTACTCACCATAAAGTGCTGTCCATGCTTGATTTATTACATCTAAACACACTGTACCAGAGCTGAGAATAAAAAAACAAGAGAATTTTCCATGATGATTGAGATGAAATGAATATATTCCTTGCACATAATGCATTAGGTGTGAATAGAGAAAGTGAATTTTGATTACATCAAGTCAAAACACAATTCCAATATAGATGGATATAATGTGAACAAGCAGAATAAATTTACCTAAAACAGTGAATTGCGAAAATGTGCATTTCAACATATACATGCAGAACAAGCATTTTTTACTTGAAAGTAGTATATTATCAGTTTCATTTCTACATAACATTTATAAATTTGAGTAATACATTGATTATCACAAGTATATGTAGACTAATGGCTCTAATTTGTGTCTAGATATACAATAGGCAAGCAATTGACACTCTAGTGACTAATCTGTCTGTTAATATATACAATATGCTGAAGATGTTTGCAAGGCAATGCAAGTGCTTGAAATGATTACAGTACTCGTATACAGCCATTGATGCATGATTTTTTTTATAAAATAACTAACAGTTTATCTTAAAATTCAGATACATTGATGAGGAAATGCATATTATTTAAAAAAAATTACATTCCATGGATAATATAATTGTGAGAATGTTTTTAGTATGTTACAACTCGAATTACGCAAAATGAATATGCAAATTAATGTTGTATTAGAAGTTATTTAACCATGACAAATTTGTTGAATGAAATAGTGCTAAATTTTGATATGACATAATTATTTAATCAAAGAAAGCTTAGAAAGAACTCCCGTGTGCTGAGAGTATTGGAGACACATTAAAAATTAATTCAAAATTACTTGAACTTGAGATGTTGATGGAAACGCAGAAAACTAAATAATTATGCAAATAAGATAACTAATATGAACAGATTTAAGTGTAAAACTAATAAGGTCTGCACAATGTACCAAAAAATATTAATTATTATGCTAATTAGAGAATTAATATGAACAGTTTTTAACCGAAAATTAATCAGGCTGCCTATTGTCCTAGAGCATTTATGTACCAAGTTTTATTCAAATGTGATGATCAATACTTGAGATATCAGTATTAATTAATTATGTTGATTAGGTGATTAAGAAGCATAAATATGGTCCTAGGTTCATTGAAATGTGATGGGTATTCTTTAAAAGTTTCATTGAAATCCAATGAGTGGTTTTTAGACATCAGTGCAACAGCCATAGAACAGCAAAAAATTAACTAATTATGCAAATTAGGTAATTAATAGGCACAATTATTTATCCCAAAATTAATCAGGTCTCTGCATAGTCCTAGAATATCTATGTCGCAAGTCTCATTGAAATGTGATGACTAGTACTTGATATATCAGGTGAAAAGCTGAAAATTAACTAATTATGAATAAGGTGATTAATATGCACAAATATTCACCCAAAGAATAATTAGGTCTCTGCACAGTCCTCAAGTAACTATTGAAACGTGATCATTACTACTCAAAATATCAAAAGCTGAAAATTTATTAATTATGCAAATTAGGTAATTAATATGTACTGATATTACCCTAACAACTATCAAGTCTGTGCAGTGTCATATGACATCTGTGTACCAAGTTTTATTGAAATGTTATGATTAGTACTTGAGATATCAGTGGAAAAGCCGAAAATTGATTAGTCATTATGTAAATTAGGTAAGTACTAATATTAACCGATTTTTACCCAAAACTAATCAAATCTGCGCATTAGTTCAGAGCATCCATGTGCCAAGTTTCATTAAAATCCAATGAGTGGTTCTTCAAATATCAGTGGAACAGTCATGGAACAGCTTGAAATCAGTTAATTATCATGCAAATTAGGTAATTAATATTCATAGATTTTTACCCAAAACTAATCAAATCTGCGTATTGGTTCAGAGCATCCATGTGCCAAATTCATCAAAATCCAACGAGTGGTTCTTCAAATATCAGTGGAACAGTCATGGAACAGCTTGAAATCAGTTAATTATCATTCAAATTAGGTAATTAATATTCAAAGATTTTTTACCCAAAACTAATCAAATCTGTGCACTCGTTCAGAGCATCCATGTGCCAAGTTTCATCTAAATCCAATGACTGGTTCTTCAGATATCAGTGGAACAGTCTTGGAACAGCTAAAAATCAGTTAATTATCATGCAAATTAGGTAATTAATATTCACAGATTTTTACCAAAACCTAATCAACTCTGCGGATTATCCCAGAGCATCTATGTACCAAGTTTCACCAAAATTTGATTAGTGGTTCTTGAGATAACGGTGGAACAAAAAAGTGACATACATACATACATACATACATACATACAGACATACAGACAGGGTAACTGCAAAGACTCCCTTTTGTGCTTCGCACACGGGAGTCAAAAATGTATTTAAAATGAAAATACCACTTGTTGAACTATTCATTAGTAATAAACATGAAAACATCTGTGGAGGCATTCACTACATATTAATTATTGTGATGATCTTCAGTATCATAATCTAATTAATTTTTTGGTGGTTCCATGAATTATAATAATGCATTAAAAATGAGACATTTTTTTAAACAAGACATTATAAATACCATATGCCCTGATCTTGAACTCTTTGTATCTGTGTGACAAGCACCACAGGAACATTTACACTAGATTTAACTAGCTTGACCCTTACAATTGACCTACAATGATGATAATATTTAGTGATATAAATTGCCCTTAGCCTATACATGAGATTAAAGCACTCTTTGGCAATTTGGTTAAAATATTTTAGAAAATATTTGTCTGAAAATATTTTAAATTTAAGCATTATATAATATATAAATATATCCATGTTACAAACTGTCCACTTTAAAACTGATATTGTTTCATACAAGGGGAGAGGGAATACAAGGTGTATACCATAATATAATATAAAGAGTACTCCTGTTTTATACTGTCCTTACATGTAGACTTTAATACAGGTTAACTTAAAGTTATAGTAAAAATAGGTTTAAAGATTTGAGTGTGGAAAAATGTGTGGTGAATATTGACGTGAAAATATGAAAAGTTCATTCATGCCACCGCCTTCACACTGTGGAACACATACTGATCTATGATAACAGACTACATGGAAACTCTATAAATTTGAGCAATGTAACAACATAACTGGCATGTTATATAATCATACAGTGTCAAATACTTACACTTCATCAATGTTAGGATGATATATTCTATTTAAAAAACCTGAAATAAAGCAAAGAAGATATATTAAAAAAAATGAAATAATATCTTTAAATACAATAACAGTTTTAGTAATATTAACATTTACAATGCTAGTAGTATTTCATATTATTCTGTGACTTTCAAGAAATATGATTCAACATTCATTTTTTGAACTACATTTTACAACATACATGTTTGTCATTATTAATTTTGATGAATGTAGCAGCACAGTTATAAGTTCGGGATGATCATATTCATCACACTTGATATAGAACTGCCATGACAGTGTTATGTATGTACATGAAATGTAATTTAAACCCTAAATGTAATTAAACTCAGTCAGATCTACAGATATATAAATGTACTGAAGTGAACTAGTTAATAGCTAAAATTATAAAGAATGAGGAAATAAAAATGAATATAACCTATTAAATTATAATTCTAACAATTCCCTTAATTAATGTCATTATTAGCGACAATATATTGTACTATGCAAGTGGGAACAAAATTAGCATACAAATATTACATAAAAGTCCAATAATTTATACTACAATTTGTTATTGTAGAAAAAAATCAAAAAAAAAAACATTTTTTAACTATATATTAAATTGTACAATCATGTACGTTGCTTCAATACATTTAAAATGTGTTGTGTTTTAGAACTTTAATAGATCAAATTACGTGAGCAATTAATGTCAATTTTCCTCCAACAGAGCTAGAACTAATCTACACACAAAATAATCTTTTCTGTCTGGACAGCTTAGTGTTCAATTACATTTTTATTTGCATCAAAGCTTGTCATATTTGAATCAGAAATTTATGGAAATCATGCAAAAATGGATTTATAATGACAGAATGAAAACTCCTGTTATGATATTAGAAATGGTATAGTCTATTTCTACATAAAGCACAAATCAGACACCAGATGACAGTTTAAACAAAGAGAACAAATTAAGTCAGCTTTGCACAATGAGTCTGGTGAACCCTGACCTAAAAAAGTGACACCTGACAATGACTTCTCTTGTTAAAATGAAACAAACACGCCCATTGGCTGAAACCTTAATAGGATTTACTGGCAAGTGAACATGCAGAAGACAACTTAGAAGATGGCTGTCAATCATGAAACGTGAATTATGTATTCAATTAATTGAAACTGACAAGCAAAATTTGTTGTTAATTCACAGCAAACAATAGATGGCCGTATAATTACAGTACAAAAATGATTAATAAGTTATATGGACACATCCCCTGTCAGACCAAAATCTTGCTCAATGATTAGAGTGCCCTCAAAAGAGTACATTGAGAGAAACCAGATTGTGAAACCAATAAATACATGTGCATGCAAGTATGTGTCTCGTGTATATATATATACACACACATGTATATGGAACCTTGATACATGTCTGTGCTATGGATTTGATTCAAAATGGTGACGGGTCATCAGTTTGTTTTACATTCAAACATGCTCTTTTGTAACCATTACTTCAACCATGCTTAGACTGATGGACGGTCACATAGCACACATCTCCATGGACAGGTGCACAGAGGCTAATCCATAAGCCCCTCATTTTTAGACTGTGTCCAAACAAGAGCTAAACAAATTTGGTATGCTGATTGGAACAGGCACAACCTCTTCTGTAGACATGCATTATTTTAATCCTTAATAGCACATCTTTTTGAAACAATCATTAAATCAATAAACAGTCTACATAGTCTGAACAAACTCGGGCATGCATGGGAATTCAACATACCAAGTTTAGGTATATGTTAACATGAAGCACTAAGCTTGGCACGATATACAGACTACTGTATGACATGTGAGGATATATGGTTGTGGTGATAATAATAGCATGACACTGTACAGCTGTTGTACAATATTTACAGGACATGGCATACATATACATGTATGTGGTTCATGGGTGTGGGTTACATGGTATACAGATACAGACAATTTCCAATTTAAAATACTACATAAACTAGATATTTTTATTAGGATTTATTGTAAGAGATAATACAATTACTATTTGTGTTAATATTATAAAATAATAATTCCAGATCATTACTACATGCTCTTTGCATGAACATCAGAGTATAAGTTGACTTCAAGATTCCAAGTTTTGTTTAAGAGACACAATCACTATTTCACAAATTAAATATGGAATCAAATCATGAAACAAATTGAAGTGTATTAGTAACAAACAAAGACGGATGGATGAATGGATAGAACACAAAACACAAGTCTCTGTTTTAGACTACTGTGGAATACTTTATTTTCGCTGGAATTAATTTTCGCTGAAAAGGCTTTTTGAGCGTTTTGTATGGAATTTATTTTCACTGATTTTTGATGAGTTTAATGTTAAATATAGGAAAAAAAGTATATTCGCTGGATTTTATTTTCACGTAATCATCCCTTCAGCGAAAATAGCGAAAATAAATTCCAAGCGAAAATAAAGTATTCTACAGTATCTTTATCTGAGTCATCCCAAATTAGTGTCAAGTTTGTATAATTAATTATGATTCCATTTTATTAAAAAACAAGCAGCCTATCGGCTGAGATAGCTCCGCTGTTAGCAATGCACATTTCAATTAAAGAACTGAAGACATCTTTAGAAAATGAACAATATGTATAGTATCAAAGCAATCGGACAAAATTAGAGAATTGAAGATATCATCACGAAATGAACAAATCTGAGAAAGGTCTACATGTAGTATCTATATATGTAATATCAAAGCAATTGAACATTTGGTTTTTAACAAGAAGTTGAAAATATCACTTTTTACCAAAAATTACAAAAATATTCACCAAAATTAGAGAATTGAAGATATCATCACAAAATGAACAAATCTGAGAAAGGTCCACATGTAGTACCTATATATGTAATATCAAAGCAATCGGACTAACGGTTTTTAACAAGAAGTCGAAAATATCACTTTTTACCAAAAATGACAAAAATATTCACCAAAATTAGAGAATTGAAGATATCATCACGAAATGAACAAATCTGAGAGAGGTCCACATGTAGTACCTATATATGTAGTATCAAAGCAATTGGACTTGCGGCTTTTAACAAGAAGTCGAAAATATCACTTTTTACCAAAAATGACAAAAATATTCACCAAAATTAGAGAATTAAAGATATCAATACAAAATGAACAAATCTGAGAGCGATCCACATGTAGTACCTATATATGTAATATCGAAGCAATTGCACTTGCGGTTTTTAACAAGAAGTCGAAAATATCACTTTTTAACAAAAATATTCACCAAAATTAGAGAATTGAAGATATCATCATGAAATGAACAAACCTAAGAGAGGTATACCCAAGGTACATATACACCAAGTATCAAAGCATTCAGGCTTGTAGTTTTCAAGAAGAAGTCGAAAAAGTAAAACATTGACACGGACGACGACGGACGGACAATCACTCATATGATAAGCTCCGCTCGACAAAGTCGACAGCAGAGCTAAAAAGGAGTTATATTCTACAAATGCTTCATATACATAAATACACTGATAGTCACATAAATCTTAACAATGACTACAGTGATATCTGTACCATGACAGATTGGAAATTCAGATATCAGTATCACATGCAAGTTTTATATTACCGAAAGTTGATGCATCAATGACAAATTGGAGTGATTTATGAAAATAAGAAGACAAGAAATGTAATACAGGGATGATGATAATCTATTAGAATATATATAGAATAAAATCATTATAGCAAGGTTCTCTAATATCATTACAAAATCATCATAGGCATACATATTGCATAATCCTATTAGTTTTTACATGCGAACACCTAGACAGACCTGTGGCAATTTTGTATTACTGACCAACTCTATATAATGACCACCTGCCTACTGTGATCACTTTTATGCTGTATACAGATGATCAAAATACAGTCAAACCTGTGTTAACGACCACCTGTGCAGAGCGGCCACCTGCTCATAGCGACCAGCAACCACCCTATTGTATCCCTATTCACACTTTAACCTTTGTATAACGACCACCAACATTTCCATCAGACAGTCTCGGCAAAAAGACAATAGCTACTTGCGAATCGCTAACAGGAAAGTGGCCATATGTTACGTTCAGATTACCGAGTACGCAATCTTTAGGGCTAATAGACAGGGGTGACCATCGCAACTTGGTTTGTGAAGTTGCGAAAAAGTAAAACAAGCAGCCTATCGGCTGAGATAGCTCCGCTGTTAGAAATGCACATTTCAATTAAAGAACTGAAGACATCATCAGAAAATGAACAATATGTATAGTATCAAAGCAATCGGACTTACAGTTTTTAACAAGAAGTCGAAAATATCACTTTCTATCAAAAATGACTAAAATATTCACCAAAATTAGAGAATTGAAGATATCATCACAAAATGAACAAATCTGAGAAAGGTCTACATGTAGTATCTATATATGTAATATCAAAGCAATTGAACTTTTGGTTTTTAACAAGAAGTCGAAAATATCACTTTTTACCAAATATGACAAAAATATTCACCAAAATTATAGAATCCAAGATATCATCACGAAATGAACAAATCTGAGAAAGGTCTACATGTAGTATCTAAATATGTAATATCAAAGCAATTGAACTATTGGTTTTTAACAAGAAGTCAAAAATATCACTTTTTACCAAAAATTACAAAAATATTCACGAAAATTAGAGAATTGAAGATATCATCACAAAATGAACAAATCTGAGAAAGGTCTACATGTAGTATCTATATATGTAATATCAAAGCAATTGAACTTTTGGTTTTTAACAAGAAGTCGAAAATATCACTTTTTACCAAATATGACAAAAATATTCACCAAAATTATAGAATCCAAGATATCATCACGAAATGAACAAATCTGAGAAAGGTCTACATGTAGTATCTAAATATGTAATATCAAAGCAATTGAACTATTGGTTTTTAACAAGAAGTCAAAAATATCACTTTTTACCAAAAATTACAAAAATATTCACGAAAATTAGAGAATTGAAGACATCATCACAAAATGAACAAATCTGAAAGAGGTCCACATGTAGTACCTATATATGTAATATCAAAGCAATCGGACTTGTGGTTTTTAACAAGAAGTCGAAAATATCACTTTTTACCAAAAATTACAAAAATATTCACCAAAATTAGAGAATTGAAGATATCATCACAAAATGAACAAATCTGAGAGAGGTCCACATGTAGTACCTATATATGTAGTATCAAAGCAATTGGACTTGCGGTTTTTAACAAGAAGTCGAAAATATCACTTTTTACCAAAAATGATAAAAATATTCACCAAAATTAGAGAATTAAAGATATCATTACAAAATGAACAATTCTGAGAGAGGTCCACATGTAGTACCTATATATGTAATATCAAAGCAATTGCACTTGCGGTTTTTAACAAGAAGTCGAAAATATCACTTTTTACCAAAAATAACAAAAATATTCACCAAAATTAGAGAATTAAAGATATCATTACAAAATGAACAAATCTGAGAGAGGTCCACATGTACTAGTAGTACCTATATATGTAATATCAAAGCAATTGCACTTGCGGTTTTTAACAAGAAGTCGAAAATATCACTTTTTACCAAAAATGACAAAAATATTCACCAAAATTAGAGAATTAAAGATATCATTACAAAATGAACAAATCTGAGAGAGGTCCACATGTAGTACCTATATATGTAATATCAAAGCAATTGCACTTGCGGTTTTTAACAAGAAGTCGAAAATATCACTTTTTACCAAAAATGACAAAAATATTCACCAAAATTAGAGAATTGAAGATATCAACATGAAATGAACAAACCTAAGAGAGGTCTACCCAAGGTACATATACACCAAGTATCAAAGCATTCAGGCTTGTAGTTTTCAAGAAGAAGTCGAAAAAGTAAAACATTGACACGGACGACGGACGACGACGACGGACGACGACGACGGACAATCACTCATATGATAAGCTCCGCTCGACAAAGTCGACAGCGGAGCTAAAAAAAGTTGAATATCATCTGAATGTAACGTCTGGAGACTGGAAAGATTTTAACAACAAATTAAAACAGTTTCATTCAAAGTTTGAAATGAAAAACTAGCTTGTTTCCGATCGGTACTACCCCGGTATACTATCGATCCCCATCCGGCCAGCGGCACTTCTGTGGACTGTCTTGCACATTGCACATGAAGAGCAAATTCCCCCCCCGTCTCGAAAACAAGAAAAATGAACTAGTTTTATTAAATGAGAGATGTTTTATTTACCTTGTCGACATGAAATATCCAAACAAACGGATTGCAAAATCCGACCTATTTTGGCCGCCATGTTGTTTGTTGTTGATCGTTATAAATTATGCTAATGAAGCTAGCGCATGGGCAAAACGTATTGTTACTGAGGGGGTCATCTCGGGGTTATTCTCAACGAAAGATGTTTTCTATTTTGATCCTCTTTTTTTTTTATAAACGGTAATATCAACAATTCGCAATCGAGAAAATTCATTTGGGCAGTTTTGACACGTTGATGCTTGCAACAAATAACTGTAAAATTGCGTGTACGACCCGGGTGTACGATCAGTGTTTAATTTCCGGTTCGTTTGACTTTCTGATTCAACACCAAGAGTTGGAGCAATCGTTATGAGTTTGGTAAATTTTGTTTATTACCAATGCTTTTTCATTTTGCCTGTGCATTTTGTCACAGTGTACAATTGACAATACTAACGATGGGACTGATTACCGCCTGTGATGGAATATGTGTTAGAGACTGGGGATTAAGACTGTGTCGAGAGTGTGAAAGTCCGAGCTGAAATGCCAATGCGGCCGATCGTTGACAATCGTTCTTATGCATTAAATACACCAATGAATCCATGGGCAGAATCACTTGGTTTCAGTGAATTTACATGATATAATTTGTAGTAAAAAAGTAAAGCTGTGTAATTATCCAGATGAAAATGATTGACTTTTATTTAAAAAGGCCTATTCATTGTAGGTTTGTTTTTATGTTTTGCTTATGATCTCCCTTAAAATTCCGGCCCTAATTAATATTCATGATTAAATGAATAAATTAGACCACCTCCATATAAAGACCACCTGTCTATAAAGGACAGTTTGGCTCAGTCCACTGACTGTCCTTTATAGACAGGTGTGACTGTATTTGACATGCACATGTAAGTCACTATGTATAGGGCTAATACAAAGTTTGAAAGAAGTGGTTTTGGACACGTTTACAGACTGTGATTTTTTAAATTTTTAACTAAATGGCCGTTAATTCAACAAATTTGATCAAATAACAAAATAACACAACTTACAGTTTTACCTACAAGTATAATACTTGTGTTCACGCTTTTAACTGAATTAGGCAATATACAATGTATAAGGATTTTGTAATGGATGCAAATCAAAACAAAACGGCCACCAGTTGGCAATTTTGTTCTGATCTCAAAAAAAATATGAGGTGTACCTGTAACACAATAATGCATAGCCTTAATACAAAGATTGAAAGAAACACTCTGTTCAGCTCAGAGAAGCAGCTGGACTGTTTACAGACTACGATTTTTGGACTATAGACAAAATGGTGTGTACCTTAAGGTAGCGAGAAGGGAAATTTTCACTTTTTTCTTGATTTTTCAAAAATTGATAAAACGATTACTTTAGACCTTGATACATCATCCCAGGTTTACAAAAGATCGAAATTGCGAAATAACGTTGCTTAAATTAGTGTTTTAAAACGCTAGCAGAAAAGACTGCAACTGCCGTTTCGTGGATATTTGCATAATGTTTATCTTTGGAAGGATTTAAATGATAACATCTTATCTGTATACTCTGTTGTTGACGATTCTGATATAACGGATGATAAGCTTCCTGTCGCAAACAATACGTGTTTATCTAACGTCCATTGTCAGCATTATTGTCAGTCGAGACTTCGTCGGAGAAACATGGTCATACAGTTCTCATTTCGCCCAACCTTCCGCTTTTACTCGACCGCTTATTGCTTAATTTCCGACCATGCGGTCTTGTCCGACCGGAAACCGACCACATTTTAATCGCGTTTTTTTTCTCGCTCGCTTGCTCATTGAAACACTGACCGCTCGCCCAAACACTGATCACAGGCACATGAGTGATCGAAATAGTGGTTTTGATAGTAAAGTGTGAACATACAACTAGTATTAACTATTATTAAATTCTGAGCGACACTCAAATCTAATAGTTGTATGACACTTGTATCGTGAAAGCAACTGAACTGGAACCTCTTGTTATGTGTTTTGGGTGCTTGTACTAGATGTAACATTTTTTATTATTTTAATGAGGCAGAAAAAAGCATAGGTAACTCATTTTGACAGAGCAGAGAAACGAGGAAATGTTAATGATTAATTCCAAAAATAACGATACCAAATCCACATCGGCCGGTCTGGTAAAATTTGACATTCAATTTTCAAAAATAAATCACGATCATTGAATGAGTTCAGTCTATGTGACCGTATACGTACCCTAAAAGTGTTCCCACAACAAATATTTTCGACTAAAAACGGCCACATGCCCTGAAAAAATCAAACAGAGCTTGACATGTATGAATAATTTATTGGGCTTAAAAGAAAAACGTGTCAAATTTAGTTGTAGCCATAAATATTTGGTGACCAGTCGATGAACAATTTGAAACTCAGGATTCACACGGAAGTCCTTCAGGGCTGAAAATCATCGACCCTACTCTGGTTTACTTTATTTCCCAACTTGCAGAGAAAACTGATTCGCCGTGGACTCTAATATATCTCAGCCTAGTATTTTCTTTTTGAACTGAGGTCAAATTCCACCCGTTTGTCAAAATATACCGATGTTTTTCAGCGAATAATTTTGAAGCCTGTCACAGCACAAAAACACGGAAATTGGATGGTACGACAACCCTTCAATTAGCGTAAAATATGCTTTGTTACAACAGCATTGATTGGCTGAAAGTCACATGATCGGAACACGACCTGGGTCACAGAACCATATTTGTCCGTACTATCAACAGGACCTCGCAAAAGAACCACTCCTACATTTTTAATCTTTTTTAGCGCGACCGAGCGGGCGGGCGTTCGGTGATATTTCGGGGTTTGCGGAAATTGTCCGGTCGAATTCAACAAGCGGTCGCAAAAGCTAATACCATTTTTTTCTAATGCAATGGCGAAGAAAAGAAAGCGTTGACAGACGGGGCAAAGAAAAATCTTCCACTCAGTGTTGCACTCTGAAACAGCAATTTTTTTTCAAACATCGGCCATTTTGTTTCACAATAAAAACCGTTTTATTATCAGAGACACTTGAAGGATTAGCTTGTTTGTAAACTGTCAGCGTGTACAGTGGGACAGTAATGTTTGTCAGAGGATTATCCCTCGTTGTTCGTTTGCATAACAATGCAAACCCGAGCGTTCCTGGAGTACGGACTCAAATGCCAGCAGTTTTCATCATTTTTCATGCTCGAGCTTGAAATTATTCATTATCTGACACTCTTTATGAGTTCTATGATATCAGTGGTTAATATGTTTGGCCATTTTTAGTGTATATTTATAATAATGCAGCAAATCTACAGTGTTTTTATATCCAAAACTGTTTTTCGCGTTTTTCTCGAGTTGAAGTTTTGACTGAGTACAACTCATTGGGACCGCCGCCAAATCAAGTGCGTTCGGACTAGGACATTCAAACTCGCAGTTATCGTTCAAAAGATAATGATGTTATATATATAAATATGTCTGGGTTTTTAAAGAAAAAGCTTTGTCACAGAATATTAGTCTGTTAAAGGTGCCAAGTATGAAATAATTTGGGGACCAAAAAACAAACCTGCATAGAAATCGGAATAATAGGTCTTTTGATTACCGGGGACACTTTTCAATGGACTTGATTACGGACAATGCATGACGTAAATTTCACCAGGAAATTCCGCAGTGTGCTCTCGCAATCGCGGACTTAGTCATTTTTACAAGGTTCGCCATTTTTGATGTCACGTGATAATTATGTAAACAATGACTGTCCAGTTTGTGCGAACTTGTACCTCTATACTTAGTCTTTTGATATATATAACCTAAATTACTGTTCTGAACGAGACAACAGACAGAGAATGTTTTCTTTAAAAACGTCACAAAACCCTTCTCGCTACCTTAAACCTAATATGCATGATCCTCATTTTTCAAGTTTGAATGAAATTTTTGAGAAACAGTTTCGGACACAACTGTGATTTTAGGATTTCAGTCAATTCAACCAATTTGATTAAACCACAAAATAGCACAACAGTATTACCTATGAGTATAGTACTTGTGTACTACTCTATATCAAAACCACCTGTCTAAAAAAAGACCATTAAGTGCCTCAGGTGGTCGTTATATACTAGTTTGACTATAAATATTGATGCTATATAAAATTACCTTGACCAGTCTATTCTGTAGCATATTCATTGCTATTGTAAACATGAAGAGTACTCAAGTATGAAACACTTTCAAAAAAGAAGAGTTGTACTTTTGCAGAAAAGAATTTTGTATGTCAAGGTCATGTATGCATCAGGGTTGAGTAGAACAGATGAGATCAAAAGATGCCTTCTTATTGGTTGGCATAATCACCACCATGAACATGGTAGTCACATAAAGGACAGACCAGTCATGGAAAATTTTCGTGTCAATGCCCGAGATTTTACAAAAGTGTTTTTGAGGGGAAAACCTGCCAATCCCAGTGATTGCACCAGAAAATGATGGGACACCATTGTTTATGTTGTTTTGACTGTCAATCTGTCATTCATTTTGCATTATATTTTTAATCTAGTAAGTAAATTGGCTGTGAGATTAGGCTTAACTGGAGGTGCTTCCCTTTAAGGAATTATCATATAAAACAATAAAATTGCCACAGCTGGGCCAATCTATGCAGCACTCCAAAAAAAACATATTTGAGGCTTCTGATAGTCCACAATAAAAAAACATAGAAAGTGATGTTATTTTAATTATTAAAATTACAACATTGCATTGTGCAGTATTAGAGTAGAACGTACATCATTGTTGACTGTCAGCCTGTCATCTGATTAACCATGCCAAAGGTCAAAAGGTTTCATGCTTATGACATTAGCCATGGCATTTTGCCAGCAGTCTTCAGCTATTGTATGTGGGTATAATAAACAACCATTCACTGTTTACCTACCGATGGAAGGAGACTTAAATGGATATTTTTCAGGAAGGTCCACCCTAACTTTCCAAACACCACCTTCATACGGTGCTGAAAAAAATAAAATATATATGATTAAAGATAACTTACATAACAGACAAGTATAGCAACCAATAATGTAGGACATAGGTGCTCCAATAGTTTTATTCACCATTTGAAAGTCCTATAATTTTAACAGTCAAAACAATTAAACATTAGTTATTGGCCTGTTGAACAATATTATGCACTAGAATCAATTTGTATTCCTATCTGGCATTCAATTCACTTATTGTGACAGTGAAATATATGCCAAATGTACATGTCTGTCTCCAGTACTACATATTAATTACATGTACATCATTTCTACTTGAAATTATTGTTTTGCCTCAGTAGATTATATACATAGCATGGGTATATGTATGAGTCAGCAAATATAGAATTTAATACACTGACTGGGTATCAGAGAATTAATTCTGGATTATGATCTGCAGTAGAATTTCTGTTTTAATATCAACCGTAATTAATAAAAAAAATTATACAAAATGAATAGTTGCATTAACATCACTTAAGAAAATTATCTTGAACAGCAGAACAGTATATATCTGTATAAAGGTTTTATTGCATCAGTGTGTATATGCTATAATTTATATTGTATTGTACAAGTAGAATACTAGTATAAAGATTGTAGGTTACCAACCAACTATTAACAAACAATATAAGCACAAAATATATTCCCATGTATTTCACACACAAAAATCAACTATAAATTATTTCATTATTTCCTGCATATTCCATATATGTTGGTCTACAATAATTAATTACATATTAAACCATAGTGAAATTATTCACCAAGAAATGAACATAGTCAAGTAAAAAGTAACAAATAATTTAATTGAAAAAATAACAGAATAACAGCAAGAAAATAATCCCTGGCTGTTAGTCTTACACACAAGCAATATAATTCAATTTTCTGTTGTACACAAGTCTCCATTGAAATTCACCTCAAATATGATAACATATGTAGCCTACTGACTGATAATACTACAATGTGTGTTCTCACATAGAAATTATCATGTATCTAAATAGATGTGTGCTGTGGTCAACAGCTGGCAAAATACTTGTTATCAATTTAAATGAACTTTACAAAGCTTACTATAATGTTAATTGTTATACTCATCTACAATTTATTTTAACAAGGTGTAAATTAGAGAAAACAAAATAAATTAATTACACATCCATGTATGTACAGTAAAATTGTATTATTATAAATATCTATATTCATTTGGCAATAACAAAATGTAAATGTATATCAATATATCATAGGCAATACAATGTGTGATTATTGAAAAAGCTTCTAAAATATCATTTTAACCCAGCATAAAAAAAAAATTGCTCGTTAAACTGATATTGTCTTTGCTCTCTACCTCTATCAGAAGAGCACATTAAATAAGTCACATATGTTGAGTGCTGAATTATTAAAATATTACCCATTTTTTATCATGAAACACCTCTGTAATTACTAAGCACATAAATATAAATACTGTTTGCTTTATTAAAAAAGCACTTGTGCTTGATTATGTAAAAGACAGAGGTGAATCTATATTTGTTGAAAGTGAGATATTTTGATGATCTAGTATACATTAGTTTCCAAATGGCAACCAAGCTCAAACGTAACAAAGACACAACCTAGAAGACGCATGATTTGAAAACAAAACAAGCAGCCTGTCGGCTGAGATAGCTCCGCTGTTAGCAATGCACATTACAATTAAAGAACAGAAGATATCATTAGAAAATGAACAATATATATATAACAAGCAGCCTGTCGGCTGAGATAGCTTCGCTGTTAGCAATGCACATTGCAATTAAAGAACAGAAGATATCATTAGAAAATGAACAATATGTATAGTATTAAAGCAACAGGACTTGCTGTTTTCAACAAGAATTCAAAAATATCACTTTTCACCAAAAATAATCATCACAATTAGATAATTGAAGATATCACCACAAAATTAACAAATCTGAAAGAGGTCCACACGTAGTACCTATATATGTAATATAAAAGCAATCAGACTTGCGGTTTTCAACAAGAAGTCAAAAATATCACTTTTTACCAAAAATTACAAAAATATTTACTAAAATTAGAGAATTAAAGATATCATCATGAAATGAACAATTCTGGGAGAGAACCACATTTAGTACCTATATATGTAATATCAAAGCAATTGGACCTGCGGTTTTTAACAAGAAGTCAAAAATATCACTTTTTATCAAAAATGACAAAAATATTCACCAAAATTAGATAATTAAAGATATCATTACAAAATGAACAAATCTGAAAGAGGTCCACATGTAGTACCTATATATGTAATATCAAAGCAATTGGACTTTTGGTTTTTAACAAGAAGTTGAAAATATCACTTTTTACCAAAAATTACAAAAATATTTACTAAAATTAGAGAATTAAAGATATCATCATGAAATGAACAAATCTGGGAGAGAACCACATTTACCGGTAGTACCTATATATGTAATATCAAAGCAATTGGACCTGCGGTTTTTAACAAGAAGTCAAAAATATCACTTTTTACCAAAAATTACAAAAATATTCACCAAAATTAGATAATTAAAGATATCATTACAAAATGAACAAATCTGAAAGAGGTCCACATGTAGTACCTATATATGTAATATCAAAGCAATTGAACTTTTGGTTTTTAACAAGAAGTTGAAAATATCACTTTTTACCAAAAATGACAAAAATATTCACTAAAATTAGATAACAAAAGATATCATTACAAAATGAAGAATTCTGAGAGAGGTCCACATGTAGCATCTATATATGCAATATCAAAGCAATTGGACATGCGGTTTTTAACAAGAAGTCAAAAATATCACTATTTACCAAAAATGACAAAAATATTCACCAATCTAAGAGAGGTCTACCCCAGGTACACACCAAGTATCAAAGCATTCAGCCTTGTAGTTTTCAAGAAGAAGTCGAAAAAGTAAAACATTGACACAGACGCTGACGGACGCCAGACGCTGACAAACAATCACTCTTATGATAAGCTCCGCTAACCAAAGTCGACAGCGGACCTAAAAATTCCAACATACCGTACTTCGGCATCGATAATTCACTTCCGCATTGCGTTACCAGAAAGTCTACGAAGAATTGCGTCGGTACAACACAGCATTCTGATTGATTAATAACAAACTTGACCCATTAGGTCAAAGGATGTTGTTAAATGCAAATGCAAATACATCATGGCGAAAACCGTGGAAAGTGCTTTTCATCACGAGTTTGCGTACGATCCAACACATTCGTCAGTGGAGATAATGATGAAGATTTTGGCTTTGACTGTGTTCCTACAGGCTCTAATATTTTTAATCTCGTAAATTCGGGTGATACATAATTAATATTCTAATAAAATGTGCATATTTTTTGTGACCATTTCTGTTTCTTCATTGTAAAAGTCCATGACAACGCAACTAATTTCGTAATGTTATTTTTTCCCTCAAAGACGTGATATCCCCCTCAATCTGTCACATGGTGAATCAAAATTGTCATTTGCACTCTTTTCCAAAGGGGGTGCTCAGGTAAGCACCCACCCCTAAAAAATCATGATTTTTTGAGTTGAAGACCTTGGAGCTAATGTGGCCGAGTACGGTACGTGTCAGAAATGGTTAAGAACATATGGTAGCCAGTTGGTCATTTTGAACAAAAGTCAACACCAGTTTAGTTAAATTTCATCCAAATCTCAAAATAACTGAAGAGAACATGCAATCTCTCTTGCAATTGTAATAAATTCAAACAGAATCTGTAAAAGTGTATCTCAGAAATAGATGGAACACTTGTAATAAACCGAAATAGCCACCAGACTGTCATTTTAAATAAAACTGTGAAACAAAATTACGTGCATCACTAACCAACCATGAGCAATGTCAATGCCAAGTTTTTAAGAAATCAGCAAAGGCATGCTCAAGAAACAGTTGGTGACATGCTGTTTTTTGGTGATTTGAAAACAAATCAAAGAAAGCTTAGAAAGAACTCCCGTGTGCTGAGAGTTTTGGAGACACATTAAAAATTAATTCAAAATTACTTGAACTTGAGATATTGATGGAAATGCAGAAAACTAATTATGCAAATAAGGTAACTAATATGAACACATTTAAGTGTAAAACTAATAAGGTCTGCGCAATGTAAAAGTAATAAGACCTGCATAATGTAATATCTATGTACCAAGTTTCATTGAAATGTGATTAGAACCAAAAAATTATTAATTATTGTGCTAACAGATTTTAACCCAAAATTAATCAGGCTGTCTATTGTCCTAGAGCATTTATGTACCAAGTTTTATTCAAATGTGATGATCAATACTTGAGATATCAGTATTAATTAATTAATTAATTAATTAATTAATTAATTAATTAATTAATTATGTTAATTAGGTGATTAAGAAGAATAAATATTTACCAAAACTAATATGGTGTATAGTCCTACACATGTAGGTTCATTGAAATGTGATGAGCACTCTTTAAAAGTTTCATTAAAATTCAATGAGTGGTTCTTAGGACAAATTAACTAATTAAGCAAATTAGTAGTTAATATGCACAATAATTTATCCTAAAATTAATCAAGTCTCTGCATAGTCCTAGAAGATCTATGTCGCAAGTCTCATTGAAATGTGATGATTAGTACTTGAGATATCAGGTGAAGGGCTGAAAATTAACTAATTATGCTAATAAGGTGATTAATATGCACAAATATTTCTCCAAAAACTAATTAGGTCTCTGCACAGTCCTCAAGTAACTATGTACCATGTTTCATTGAAATGTGTTCATTACTACTTGAAATATCAATAGCTGAAAATTAATTAATTATGCAAATTAGGTAATTAATATGTACTGATATTACCCTAAAAACTATCTGTGCAGTCTCATATGACATCTATGTACCAAGTTTTATTGAAATGTTATGATTAGTACTTGAGATATCAGTGGAAAAGCCGAAAATTGATTAATCATTATGCAAATTAGGTAATTAATATAAACAGATTTTTACCCAAAACTAATGAAATCTGCGCATTAGATCAGAGCATCCATGTGCCAAGTTTCATCAAAATCCAATGAGTGGTTCTTCAAATATCAGTGGAACAGTCATGGAACAGCTTAAAATCAGTTAATTATCATGCAAATTAGGTATTTAATATTCATAGATTTTTACCAAAAACAAATCAAATCTGCGCATTAGTTCAGAGCATCCATGTGCCAAGTTTCATCAAAATCCAATGAGTGGTTCTTCATATATCAGTGGAACAGTCATGGAACAGCTAAAAATCAGCTAATTATCATGCAAATTAGGTAATTAATATTCATAGATTTTTACCAAAACCTAATCAACTCTGCGCATTATCCCAGAGCATCTATGTACCAAGTTTCACCAAAATTTGATTAGTGGTTCTTGAGATAACGGTGGAACAAAAAAAGTGACATACATACATACATACATACATACATACATACAGACATACGGGCATACAGACATACAGACAGGGTAACTGCAAAGACTCCCTTTTGTGCTTCGCACACGGGAGTCAAAAATTATGCCCATGATGTCAACCATGAATCTAAATTTACATGCATTTGTATATCATTAGGGGCCCAAGCCCGAAGGGCGAGGCCCCTATTATTATCGTTCGTTTTTTTCTTCTTCTTCTTTCTTTCTTCCGCAACTCCTTTCGTCAAGTTTTTTGAGAAAACTGCTGAACAGAATAGTGTGATAATCTCCAAACTTATACTCTGTATTGTGAACTGGTGTATAAGACTTTTAGAATTTTGATTGGTCAATTGGTTTGGCAACCATATTGGATTGAAATAAAACCGGAAGTGGCCGTTTGACAACTTTCTGAGGGTCTATGCGTCTAGATTTTTTTATGGTATATAGTACAACTCATGTGTAATAGATATCAGCTATAAAAACTTTAGCGGTCATGTGACTTTTCCTGCCATTTTGTTTTCCCTGAAAACAGCAAAAAACACTTAAAAATCTTCTTCAGAACCACCTAGCAGAATGCTCTCGTATGTAGTATTTAGCTTCTATATATGAATCCCATTTATGTTTGAAACAATTATTATGATTGGTCACGTGGTTTGGCCACCATTTTGGATTTCTTCTAAACAGGAAGTAGTTTTTTTACTCTGGCAACACTTGAGGGATTATTTTCAATTTTGCTTCATGGTATCTGTATGTCAAACCCTTTCAGAAACCTAAAAAAGATTTCAGATCAGTCACATGGTTTGGCTGCCATCTTGGATTTTAAGCAAAATTGACCAAAAGTTTGGGCATTTGTTTCTCAGAGGTGAGTCAACCAATCTACTAGATGTTTTTATATTTACCATGCCTAGCCTTAGCTCCATATGAGAAAAATAATATTATTTTGATCAGTCACATGGTTTGGCCGCCATCTTGGATTTTATGAAAACAAATCTTGTGCATTTACATGTGTTGTATTGGTCCGATTTGGCTAAAATTGTATATGTGCATTCTACTCTTGAGATGCATTCTTTCAACTGAATGGGACGTGGCTGGGTTTTGTCGCTAGGCGCTTAAGGGGTGGGGGCTTCTAACCTCATTAATATGCATAACTGATATATCTCAAGCACTGTTGGAGTTAGGAAGATGAAACCTGAGTTATTATGACAACATTTAACAATTGATTTCATTAAAATAACAGATGACCATATATGGTCATGTGAACTCGATAATATGCATAACCATTATATCTTAAATACTGTTGCAGTTAGGAAGATGAATCCTGTGTTATTATGACAACAGTGAACAAGAGATTTGATTAAAATAACAAATGACCATATATGGTCATGTGAACTCATTAATATGCATAACCATTATATCTTAAACACTGTTGCAGTTAGGAAGATGAATCCTGTGTTATTATGACAACAGTGAACAAGAGATTTGATTAAAATAACAAATGACCATATATGGTCATGTGAACTCATTAATATGCATAACCATTATATCTTAAACACTGTTACAGTTAGGAAGATGAATCCTGTGTTATTATGACAACAGTGAACAAGAGATTTGATTAAAATAACAGATGACCATATACGGTCATGTGAGCTCATTAATATGCATAGCAGTCATATCTGAAACACTGTCGCAGAGCAGGACATGTAACTAGTGTCATTATGAAGACATTGAATGAAAGATGTAACTGACATTAGAAATGGCTATATATGATTATGTAATCTCATTATTGTGCATAAGAACATGGCTCATTATATATCCTGAAAACCATATTTCGATAATCAAACCAAGTAAATACATGGTATCAACTTCATTTTGACCTCATGTTACTGATACTTCAAGCTACCTGATTGTCTAACATGTGACCACATTAATTATGAAACAGAATCTTGTCAGCTTGGGCCCCGATGACGCCGCTTGTGGCTTTAATTACCGTATGTCTTGTCTTTGTACCAACTCTGAACAAAAATCATGAATACATGAACTAGTGTTTCATCCAGGATTCGAAAAAAAAAAAGAGAGAAAAGGCCACAAATCACACATACTGGTATATTTGCATATACTGTGTTGTTACAATTTGGCAAAAATAGCACACAGACTAAAGAAATATGGCATCGAAATTGAAATGCAATTACACATTCTGAATGGGATACTAGAAAACAGTTTAAATTTTATTAGGTGGACTGCGAAAACAAAAGCATAAAGATTATCTCTTTATTGGGAAACTAGATTCAGAAACTAATATACTGTGCACTTAATGTTTGTGTTTAACTTCAGGAAAAGAATAC
This sequence comes from Saccoglossus kowalevskii, assembly GCF_978046115.1. NCBI lineage: Eukaryota > Metazoa > Hemichordata > Enteropneusta > Harrimaniidae > Saccoglossus > Saccoglossus kowalevskii. The sequence goes on along the minus strand of NC_140643.1, from coordinate 37,096,086 downwards.
CATTTTAATAGCGTAAATAGATCAATGTCTCCACACAAAACAAATCTAGGTCAGCAGCTGAGAGTGAGACATACACTCAAAGTTTTTTCCTGAACAAACAACACATATTTATTTCTCAACAAATAGGAAACTTAACCTTAAATATCAGTATTACCATTTATTTACAATGGGAAAAAATCAACATCAGCATAAAAACACAAAGCAAAATCTGATGTCTTGTATCCCCCAGAGCACGTACACGCACACAATCTGCAGGGGCAGCAACTCACACCTGAAACAATCATGCAATGGTATTTCTCAACCCACTGGATTATTACATGTACATGAGCTTATAAAATTACATATTACTGTAATACATTTTATTCCAGCTGGAATTACTTTTTGCTGAATAAACTTTTTGGCTGTTTTGTATGGATTTTATTTTCACTGATTTTTGACAAGTTGAATGTAAAGTACAGGTACTAGTATATTCGCTTGATCTCTGAATCACTTCTTCAGCAAAAGTAAATTCTATGTCACAATAGTATCAATTATTATTATTTTGATTGTAGTTACTGGTTTTTAAATTCATACTTTTCGCCAGTGACACAATGAGTTTCACTTAGCCAAACTGGTGAACTTTCTCAAACAATAATTACTTTAAGTTCACAGTATACTTGAATATTTAGGTTATAAACAGCAACCCCCTGCTATTACCGGTAAGTAGCGGATACAGGACCTCTCAGGGGAAATTAGCATATTTGGCAGGCAATGATAACCAAGCACATGTTAATTTTACCCAAATGCATTGCTGTTTATATCGCATTGCTATGTATGTATAAATTTCCAATTGTCACGTCTAACCAGGTAAAGACCTGGTTTTACCACGAATGTAAAAGGTGACGAATGGCCATAGTTTTTAACAATAACACCTAATAATAATAATGTTAATTCTGAAAACAAGATATCTAGATTTTCCCTATAATAATTTTCAAGTGGACTGGCGTTCATTTTGAGGGGCTGGTATTTTGTATTCAAATTCTAGGGTTAAAACGCACTCCATATAACATTGGCAAAAATGGGTGAGAGGCATGACAAAACAGACAACAATTCTAGCATATTTCAATGAATTAGCACATAAACAAAACAAGGAAAAAATGTAAACAATACAACGTTTTGGTTGTGTATCTTTACAATTATGTCAGCGAGTGGCAGGGAATACGAAAGTGCAACTGAAGGTCACACTCAAAATCCTGTGATCTTTTTCATATGGAGTGGTGGTTGGCTTATTGTAATCTTGGGTAATCCGTGAACTGCCAAGTTGAATCGCAAACAGTACAACCAAGTCAAATAGATCCTGAGACATATGTGTTTTTTGTCATATTTCTTCAACTTCTAAATATAATTGTATTCTGTAACTTACACTATTGTTTGGATATAATTTGACATAGATTCAGAAAATCAAAAAAAAAAAACCTTAAAATTAGCCACGAACGCGAGACCCTACATTAAGCCAGTTTGTTCAATCTTGGGGCAGGATCACAGGCAGATGGCTAGATTCATACTAACCATGTTATAATTAAATATTAAAACATATTGATATTTTGTTCTACGTTTGTCATAAACTTGAACAGAATCAGTTGAAGAGTACATAAAAAAAATGTTAGGACACTTGAAAAACAAGTTGCTGTTAACAACAGATCCCTGAGGATAGATGCAGTTTAACTAGTAAGAATTGAGAGTAAAGTTCCTTCAAATAAATGGCAAAAGTTTACTTTTGCAAAAATTTTGGACTGAATAATGGGCAATATGCATATAATTGAGGTTTATAATTTAACAAGCAGCCTGTTGGCTGAGATAGTATCTGCTGTTAGCAATGCATATTTCAATTGAGAACTGAAGATATCATTAGAAAATGAACAATATGTATAGTATCAAAGCAATCCGACTTGTGGTTTAAAACAAGAATTCAAAATTAGGCAAGGGTTCTCCGAACCCGCCTATTCACATAGTTCATACCCACCATAGACTCCGGTCAGTCAAAATGACTATTTTGAACTGTAGGCATTAATCAGCGATTCTGCCGATGACGGAGAGATAGAATCCACGTCAGGGGAAGCCCCATGACCTCAAGATTCTTTTACCCCTTACGTAACAAACTCACGTGATCGAGGCAACCTGGCAGCGCCACAGGACTTAGACTTAGGACTTAGACCAACGCGACGGAAAGAGTGGGGAGGTTGGGGGTTGGTGGGTATGAACTATGTGAATAGGCGAGTTCGGAGAACCCTTGCCTAAATTCACTACGTTCAATTACCAACCATAGATTCCGGTCAGTCAAAATGACTATTTTGAACTGTAGGCAGAGTCAGACACCGATAGGTGGCGGGTTTTTCCGAGCAAACAGAAAACAAGCAGCCTCTCGGCTGAGATAGCTCTGCTGTTAGCAATGCACATTTCAATTAAAGAACAGAAGATATCATTAGAAAATGAACAATATGCATAGTATCAATGCAATGGGGCTTGCTGTTTTCAACAAGAATTCAAAAATATAATTTTTAACCATAAATGATTGTGGTTTTTAACAAGAAGAAAATATCACTTTTTACCAAAAATTACAAAAATATTCATCAAAATTAGAGAATTGAAGATATCATCATGAAATGAACAAATTTGAGAGTGGTCCATATGTAGTATATATATATGTAATATCAAAGCAATTGGACTTGTGGTTTTTAACAAGAAGTCGAAAATATCACTTTTTACCAAAAATGACAAAAATATTCACCAAAATTGAAGATATCATTACAAAATGAACAAATCTGAGAGAGATACACATGTAGTACCTATATATGTAATATCAAAGCAATTGGACTTGCGGTTTTTAACAAGAAGTCGAAAATATCACTTTTTACCAAAAATTATAAAAATATTCACCAAAATTAGAGAATTGAAGATATGATCATGAAATGAACAAATCTGAGAGAGGTCTACCCAAGGTACATATACACCAAGTATCAAAGCATTCAGGCTTGTAGTTTTCAAGAGGAAGTCGAAAAAGTAAAACATTGACACGGACGACGGACAACGACGCGGACAACGACGGACAATCGCTCATATGATAAGCTCCACTCGACAAAGTCGACAGCGGAGCTAAAAAAGGATGAAAGTCTTTTCCCAGTCCGGGATGAAAACAAACTCAACACCCTAGTTAAGACCCAAAAAAGGTGGTGTCTTACCTTGCCTGTACTGTCCCCGGAGCAAGGAGCCAAAAAGCTGCTTCGGTGACAGGGTTCAGTGTGCCAGAGAAAGCTAGACCCTAACCAAATTCTGGGGGGTAGTAAGCTTTCGAAGTAAAGACCAAAACAATTCTGCATGAGGGCATAGGCCGTAAAGCGGGACCAGAGTGCTGATGGTAGAGTAGTCTGTCCGCATAAAATGCCGGACTGACTTATTGCCTATGCGCAGGGACCCTAGCGGTCGTTCGGTCTGGGTCAACAAACCAAGACCGACCCGCTACGATGGGACCCAACCTAGAGAGACCCTTATCAATGGATTCGGTGTCTCCTAGATGGTAGTTGATAAAGTCATTCTGTGTTCTCCAGAAGCCTGCCCTCCATGTGTGCTTGAGGGGGGCGCCTGACGCTAGCACTAGCGAGTTAGCCATTGCACAGACCTCATGCGCTCGTACTTGGTGTCACTGCAAGCTCTGTGCCGAGGAATATAAAGTATTAGACCTCTAATACAGTCGCAGTAAACCACCTGGTTATGGTAGTTGGGGAGGCCGGCCTATCCTGCCTGCCTGGGCCATAACACATAGATGTGTGCCTGGCACCCCGTTCCAAATCCTAGTATTGGTGGCAACTCCGTGCTTGAACCGGGTAGAGAAGCAATTCCTCATGACCTTCCGGGCAGACAAAATTTGACAGCCGGGGGATGACAATCGGGTGAGGATCGTGTCCTGGGATTTGGTTCTAGGCGAGAAACCTGATTCATGTCTTTAGCACAACTTGATTGTCCATAACGCCGGTACATCATCCGAGAAGGACAATGCCACCAGCTATGGCCGACGCCTACCTGAGGCGAGGGTCAGTAGGAAGACTATTTTCCACGTCAAAAATTTGAGTGGTGCTGATCGGAGAGGCTCCAAGGGCAGTCTGCTTAGAGCGGACTACACAGCCGACAAGTCCCAGTTGGGCGGTTCCCTTGTATGGGGTCTCAGCGTCTGGAAAGCAGTAAATAGTTGGTTAGTCTTGTTCCCGTACGTTTGAATGGTGGGGAACAAGGCCGACCTGTAGCCAACGATCGTTGCGTAGGACAAACCCACTTCGTCAAACAGGTGGACGACGGAGCCTGCTACCTGGCCAATAGAGGGATGGTATCGATCAATCTCCCTTCCGCTACACTAACCAGTGTATGCTCGCAGCCTAGAAATGTAGGCTGCATTGGTGGAATCCCTGTTCGCCCTAGCCAGGATGTTGGCAGCCCGCTCAGATAAAGCTTTCGTATGTGCGGGTCTAATGAGAGCCTCTATGCGTGTAAGTGATACCCGCTGGGCTCGTTGGTAGTGTGCCGTCTGGTTGGGACGACAGGTCCGGTAAGTCTGGAAGCACTGCTGGTGTTTCGACTAACGTTTCCGACAGAAGTGGAAACTAGGCCCTGCTTGGCCAACTGGGTGCAACCCATGATAATATGCGGGTGTGCCCCTGTCGAAGTTTTCTCCGGTGCCAGGTGAACTGGCGGGAAGGGAGGAAAGGCGTACACAACTAAGTAGGTCCGCGGGGTGGCAAAGCGACCCTGGCCCAGGCTCCTGGAGTCAGCATGAGTGTTACATACGTCGGGAGCTTGGTGTTCCGGGGTGCGGCAAACCGGTCTAACCTTGGACCGTCCACAGCCGAAACAGCCTGGAGGCTACCCACTGGGGTATCAGCCACTCCGTGTTCTGGAGACGGAGTCGCCCTGAAAGGACGTCGCCAGACTGTTCCTCATCCCTGGAAGGTGGTGTGCGGTTAGCTCCACATATTCCAGGCACCAAAGGAGGATTTTGCTCCACTAGGACAGACAACGATGGGGAATGCGCCCCCACCCTTCTTGAAGGAGACCACCGATGCGTTGCCAGTGCGGAGCAGGACTCTGTGGTCTCGAACTATGGGTAGAAAGCGTGGTAGTGCTAAGTACACTGCTCTCTTGATATGGTAGTCCCAAAACTAATGCGGGAGCCATATCCTTGGGCTTGTTCGTCCAATAGATGCGCTCCCCCAACCCTGGGGGGAGGCATCTGTTATCAGAGTCAGGGCCCCTCTGCCCGAGGTTGGCCAGTGACGACCACCAGGGCAGGGCTTCCTTCAATTGGTCCGAGATCGAAACCCGCCTATCTAGTTCCCATAGGAGAGCTCGGCATTATAACAAGCGTTATACCGGGCGGCTGCGTAGTGCGGCCTGGGAAACGACCCTTCGAACCGAGGTCATCAATCCAATGATCCGCATTAGTTCACGGAGGGACACTGAGGGAACGCTGACTAGGCATTCGGCTAGGCTGCTTAGCGCTAAGCGACATGCTTGAAATAGCTAAGCCAAGCTTACCTTTGTGTCAAAACTCCATGCCCAGGGACACCAACTGCGCGTTGGGTCGAGGTGGGACTTGTCGATTTACTCACGAGCCCAACTGGTGAAGTAAATCCTGTGTTAGCCTGACACATTTGGCTATTAACCCCTTGCCCGGGTTGTTGGTAACCAGTAGTCTGGGTACGGATTAAGGTGTACCAACATCTGGTGAAGCAGCAGCACTACCTGTTTCATCACTCTGGTGAACACGTAGGGCGCTGTGCCTAACCCGAACGGGGGGGGGGCACCCGAAATTCGAATACTTGGCCCAGCTGGGCGATTCGAAGAAGATGGCAACTCGCTGGGTGCATCGGTATGTGCAGGTAAGCCCCGCTTAAGTCTAGTGGGGCTAGCCAGTCAAAACGGTGGAGGGAGTAAAGAACCCTGAATGGTGTCTCCATATGGAACCGATCGAGGAGCATGTACTGATTCAGTCTGCCTAGGTCCAGAACTGGACGCCTGCCACTTGTAGATTTGGTACTATGAACACATTTGGGTAGAAGCCTGGACTTAGTTCCGGCTGATGTACCCTGTGTATGGCGTCTTACCCCAGCAAACTGCTACTTCCTGTCTGATTGCTTCCGCCTTGCGGGAGTCCCCTGGCAGTGCCCAACAGGGGAGACACTGACGGGGGTAAATGGAGATTTCAGCGGTATCCCGTAACAGGATGTCACCACCTGGAAAGGTCCTGGGATCGGTCACCCGATGTCTCCAAACCAGACTACACCGGCGCAATCTGTACGACAGGAATATGTGGCCATGTGTTCGGCAGTTGCGAGGGGGGGGGGCCTCCCCTCCCCCATGAGGCGAGTTCCCCAAGGCCTGAAGTAGTCACTGAGTTGTGACCTGGCCACTCATCAAACAGGCCCTAGGGCGTTGTGTTTTCTGTGCTTGGGGTGCCCTCCGCTTGCCCATGGCAGGACCAACTGGCTAGCGGATTTGATCTGAACCCTCTGGTTCATTGCACTCCGAAGCTCCAAGACTGTACCCACCATTCCCTGAACAAAGAGGGTGGAGGATGTCCAGTCTGCGTCACTAAGGTGGGGACGTACCCCGGCTCAGCTTGTCGGCGAAAACATGTGCGTCTAAGGCCGCGTCTCATAGCACAGTAGTGGCCCCGACCAAGAGAGCCAGGCGACACTAGGGGTGTCGCACGTAGATGTGTGGTGGCCCACCAGTAAAAATGTCGCCTGGTCAAGGAGGCTGGTGCGTTCTGCCTCCAAGGTCTCCAGAGTGCTGGGCACGCATAATAATGCGCTCAAGCAACTCTGCCCTCAGGGCTGGATGGGTCGTCTTCAATTGGCAAAAACACCCAACGCGGCTATCCCCCTTTGCCCGGTTTGCCAAATTTGTGGTACCGCGGTCTGGGGAAGGAGCCTTGGAATCCGGTTGGGAGCGTTTTGGTCTCATCCCACGCTATGGGGTCTGATCCCGAAACCACACCGACCGGGTAGCGTTTGGTCCAGTGGGAAGTGTTGCCTAATGTTATCCCCACCCGGGGGCCTTAAGCATTACATCCTCCGCAACACGAGGGTACAAATGACAAGGAAAACTGGGCAGCGGCAACAACCCAAGCTATAAACCCGGACAGGAAAAAAAGCAGGCGATCCAGCAGAGCTCGCTAGATTCCATCTCCACTCGAGGCAGAGAAAAAATCAGAGTGATGGACAGCTACATGTGGCACTGCCAGATGGCCTCGGTCATGTGGGTTCATGACGTAAGGGGTAAAAGAATCTTGAGGTCATGGGGCTTCCCCTGACCTGGATTCTATCTCTCAGTCACCGGCAAAATCGCTGATTAATGCCTACAGTTCAAAATAGTCATTTTGACTGACCGGAGTCTATGGTGGGTAATTGAACGTAGTGAATATATCACTTTTTAACAAAAATGAACAAAAATATATTCACTAAAATTAGAGAATTGAAGATATCATGAATGAAACAAATCTAAACAAGGTATACCCAAGGTACATATACACCAAGTATCAAAGCATTTAGGCTTGTAGTTTTTAAGAAGTCGAAAAGGTAAAAAGTTGACGACGATGACGGATGGTGGACGACAGTTAAAAAAATAGTTAAAATGGCCAATAACAAGAATATCGGTACCTAATTTAGCCACAAAAATTCCTGTACCAAAAGTACATGTATGTTAGCCATGACAGAATTGACAAAAAAAAACAGAAAAGGGAAGAATATTTTTATCAAAATCATCAACCAATTGTCATGAGAATTATGCAAGCCATTTCCCTTTTTAGTAAATTTAAACAAAATTGGTCAGTGTGTCTAATAACAAGCTTAGCTTGGATGTCACGGCATTATTTTTTGACAGAATTGCTTTCTACAAATATTGGGTCGACACTGTCACTGTGTATGAAATTTCACCCAATATCTAGAAAATTACACCAAAAGATATCTGTGAAGCACCTATAAATTGATTAATTTATGCAAATTAGGTAATTAGTCAGCACAAAATTTACCCCTAAACTGAACATGTATATGGCTCATGCCTAAGCATCTACATGTATATGTACCAAGTTTCATTGGATCTGATGAGTGAATGTAATATTGGTGGAAAAGTTAAATATTGGCTAATTAATATGCAAATTGGGTAATTTATGTACACTGATTTCAACTAAAAACTAATCAAGTTTGCGCATTATCCAAGAGCATCTACGTACCATGTTTCATTAAAATCTGTTGAATAGTACTTGACAAACAAGTGAAAATGCTTAAAATTGCACAATTAATATGCTAATTAAGTTATTAATATGCACAGGATTTCAACCAAAACTAATTGATACTGCATATTATCCCTGAATATCTACAAAATGTATATAGAAAGTTTTATTGAAATCTTTTTAATAGTACATGTACATGAGAAACAAGAGAAAATGTTTAAAATTGGCTAATTAATACCGGTATGCACAAATTTCAACCTAAAACTAATCAGGTCTACACATTATTCCTGAGCTTCTATGTACCAAGTTTCATTGAAATATGTTTAATAGTACCTGGGAAACAAGTGAGATTTTTTAAAATTGATTAATTAATATGCAAATTAGATAATTGATATGCAGAAACTAATCATCTATGTTTCATTAAAATCTGAAAATTGGTTCTTGAGATATCAGTGGAACAGACACACACACAGACGCACTAACTGCAAGATTCCTATTGTGTGCTTCGCACACAGAAGTCAAACATTTTTTAGAATCATTGTAACACAAACTGGTTAATATGCAAATTTGCAAAAGATTGGATAATTAAATAATAACACATGCTTGTGAGGGTAATATCACGATTTGTTGCCTGCCCAAGGGATGGTGGTCATGACCATAATATTGATGATGCCAGACCCGAAGGCGAGAGCATCATCAATATTATGGTCATGACCAACAGCCCAAGGGCAGACAAAAAATCGTGATAATGCCCGAATAATCATATGTGTTATTTATTTTATCACATCGAACAGACATTAACCATGCACAATGACATCGAACTTACATCACTCACACCCACTCGCCCGCAAAATAACAACACTTATATTTGAAGTATGCAATAACATTATTTTATTTTATCTATTATAACAAGTTTCACATTACTCAATAACATACATACAATGTTTGCTGAAAAAAACTGCAAAATACACTCAGTAAATGTTATTTTCGGTCATGGATACTCTTTTCAGTAACCGTGTTTCAGCAGTGTGAATCACTCAATTTATCGAGAATAACATTTTTGAAATGAATTGCGAAATTCTCAAACGCAAGTTATTTGATCACTCTCCAGATAAAAATGTCAGAGTGCCGTGGAAGTGACTGAAATTACTTTCTCACAAAAGTACACCTTGTATTCACAAACCACACAGCTTTAGATCGTTTCAGTTAGCATCAGCGTGGAATGTGTAGAAATGCTCAGGGACCCCGGCTGCGAAGTTTCAGTGGCAGCTTTGCCGTCCTTCAAGCACATTCGCCGTCTATTTCGAATGGCTAAAGTTTCTTCAAAATTTGAAAGCAACCCCGAAAAAAAACAGCGACTGGGGCAGCACCAGTGCAGCGAACGACAATTTGTTATGCGCAGTAGTTTCAATGACGTCATTTATGTGATATACCAATGTAATATCCACTTGGCGGGCAATATACCATGTAATATCCATTTTTATTCAATGTCATGTGACCGAGTCTCAACCAATCACAGCAAGCGTAACAGCAGTGAGATGTGATAATTAAATAATAACACATGCTTGTGAGGGTAATATCACGATTTGTTGCCTGCCCAAGGGATGGTGGTCATGACCATAATATTAATGATGCCAGAGCCAAAGGCAAGGGCATCATCAATATTATGGTCATGACCAACAGCCCAAGGGCAGACAACAAACTGTGATATTGCCCGAATAACCATGTGTTATTATTTATGGCACCTTCTATATACACACTGCTTTAGATCGTTTTCGGTTAGTATCAGTGTAGAACCCACAGAAAAGCTCACAGCGTAGAACGTGCCGCAGCGACCTCGACTGAGATGGCTTTGCTGTACATTTTTGCTTCATAAAAAAATACCCTAAACATCAAAACAGAGTATCTTACTTTCCATTCTGGCACGTTCACTGTCTATTTCAGATGGATAAAGTTCCTTCAAAACCTTGAAAGCAAACCTGAAAACTACAGCAGCCGAGGCAGCACTAGTACAGCAAACGACAATTTGTTATGCACAGTATCGCTGCGTATTAGTTCGTTCCAGTGACGTCATCCATGTGATATACCCATGTAATATCCATTTTTATTCAATGTCATGTGACTGAGTCTCAACCAATCACAGCATGCCTAACAGCAGTGAGATGTGATAAAAGTGAGTTATTGTAACCACAAGAATAACTTTTACGACTGAGACAATGACTAGGACAGACATTTTGCCCCTTGTTTACCTTGATCTTCATCTATTATATGATACAGATACAAGACAAGACAACAAAATGGCTGTCAGTATACCCAGCAATGTGCTTTATTTACATGTAGGTCAAGTGTGAATGTAATCAGCCAATGTTTGTATGAAAAATGGTTCATGGTGTGTTTAAATATTACTACCGGTATTTGGAGATCAAAATGGCAAGCAAATGTAATTATTAAAATGAAAAAAAAAACATTGCTTGCACAGGTAATCACAGTTTATAGCTAAGCTATGATACACTCAGAGACCATCCATAAAGCTTTATTGTGGTCTGCATTTGCATGAATTTTAGGACATAATGTACTAACTTTCAATTTTCAACACATGCAAACTACTTTTCATTTCCTAGTTTGATTGAATTTCAATTGCTAACATTTGAAGTGATAATAGACATGAATAAATCCCTAAATATTTGACACAATTCCTGCAGTTATCGATTATGTTACACTACTAGTCTCATGACCCCAATATATGAATGATTTCACAGTACATTCCAGCATGAACGTAGTCTTACAACCCCAATATATGAATGATCTCATCATAGCATGGACTGTTGGACAAGGTCTCAAAACCCCAATATATGAATAATCTCAGTGCATCAGAGCATAGAGGCAAATTTGCAAATGAATGATGTCTAATTAGCATATGAATATTCCATAATTCTTATTACAATACATGTCATTAGAATATCAACAACTTCTATTATTTTCTCAAAATTTATCATCTAGGTGCTGGAAAGGCTCAGAGAAAACACTTAGAACCACTCAGTTCACCTGAAAGACTGCAAATGTTGCCTTACTTTTCTATCTCGCTACATGGCCATGTCCTATACATATAGCCCCTCAACTATGTGATATATGTCATTGAAAAGTAACCACTGACTGTACATGTACAAACAATTGGTAATTAATATTTGGAATAACATAAGCTTAATAATACACAATACTCTGATTTGATAAAATTATTAAAATGCAGCTGATGATACAGGTAAATGTGATTAGAGATCACTCCGGCAACAAAACTGTAAGAATGATATGAAAATTTCAAATCATAACAGAATAGAAGAGTTCAGGAGCGACCAACACGATAAATATATATTGAATGAGCATGTACAGTTCCATTATATTGGTAGTCAATTTAAAAATGTCAAAGAAACAGAACAAGAACCAGCAGATAATAGAAGCACAAACACAATAAAAGTGATTGAACACATACAGGTGGGCACTCTAAAAGTATCCATACAATTTTTTGTTTATGCAAGAGTAATTAGTTATCTGGTAGAAGGAAAATTTGTGTGACTTGATAGAATATAATAATTATTAATTTATCTATCAAGAGAGAATCAGCATTTTCAATCATAAACACATTAGTTATTTACATATGTAGTAATGTAAAATTAGAAACATAAAGCAATAATTACTTGGTCAAAAATTAATAGATTACACAGAATTACCTATGAACCAATTCATAAAAATGATATTGGATGATAATGTATTGAATTTTCCACTCAACAATACAATACAAGTAATACGCTTTACAATCTGAGAATTATTCATTATTAGAACCTACAAATGTCATAATGTGTAAACAAAGAGAAATGAATAGATTTAATTACACTGCCATTATGAGAATGCAAAACAGGTTACTACATGTCACACATTGATGAATTAATCCTTAGAATAATTACTTACTGGTTTTAGGTCCATAAAATTTTACCATGAATTCATTCAATCCTCCTAATATTGTTACTTCATGGTTACTTTCCATTCTAAACATGACAGTAAAGGAAATTTAGCAAGGACTGAAATATATAATTAATGTTTCATTTTATCTCCAATATGGTGGTAGCCCATATTGATAAAATCCTTTTGAAGACAATCACGAATTTTGTTTGCCAGCATATAGTCAAAACAACAAAACACAGAGTTGTATACATTTAGGTGAATGCCCTTAACAAGTAGGTTCCTGATTTCTTTCCCCCCAGTTGACCCTACACACGGCATAGACATCGTTTCCATAGTTATAAATTGAGGGACAAAGTTACACAGCTAGAAAATGAAAATTTGTCAGTCCCAATTTCGAAAAAAATAACCAATAAATAGTGCTATAAATCTCCAATTGAAAAATTAAAAGCAAATGAGATGAACGTTGACAATGTCAGCCATATCAGCTGATTGCAAGGTCAGGTCACCAGTAGGCTTTTACAGGCTTCACAAATATGCATTTTACCGAAGCACAACATTAATAATTCAGAGAGAGTAAAAACCAAACGGTTATTTTATCCATAAAAATAATGGAAAATTAAACACATTTCCACAGGGCTACAATATTCAGGATAAGGCCACTTCACATGCAATTTTAAAAGAAAGATAATCATAATACATACATGACAATCATTGATGAGAGTCCCTTTCTAGACTATTAAATTAGATCATTCAGGGACAATGTACAAGTACCAACATCAGTCCATATAAAATCAAGAAATACTAATAATACAGTGACACAAATTATTCCAATGCCTGTATGGTGTTGTGTATATATTGGCCTACTGCCATATTGGAAATTTGCATATTTCAAGGGCAATCACAATAATTTGAACAGTAAATTTGTTCTGTATGACCTACATATTTTTTTAATAACAAAGACTGATTATCATAGGAGAAAATTGAAAAATATATAACACAACTTGTATTACAACACTTAAAGACATAGTTTTTAGGCCTTGTATAAAGCTACAAACCTAAAACAGTTCCAAAAAAGAACACACATGGAATTTCCATCTGAGGTCAAGAAGATATAATTAATCAGGCAGATGATTTCATGGTTAAGATTATTTATCATGGGCGTATACTTTCTTTAGCATGGGCAGCACTTCTATTATTCACAGCTGTTTTAATAACAAAAGGTATGTTTATTTTGGGAGGTCTTTTTGATGATGGACATGAAAAAATTAGATTTAGATTTTGACGGAAATATAACTGTTGTCAGTGTTTCTTCCTTAATTCAACATATCCACGGGCAACTCTAAATGAGGGTGATCATGATTACACGACATTTTCATGATAATATGCATAAATCGCTAGAAAAATTAGATGAAATTGGCCCCTACAACAATACACATGCAAATGAATGGCATAATTTGAGAACTGAAGTAATTTCGTCACCAGAATGTAAAACACACGAACATACGTTAAAAACATTGACATTTCCACAACATTCCCTCCAAAAAGACCATATCCTGACAGTACATATCAACGATCGCACGATTCAACCTCTTTGTGTCGAAATTTTAATCGAATTTTTTGGATTTTTGAAGAATTTTTGTCGCCCAGCTGACTCATTAATGGAGTCTTCCGATCACCACCCAAATACCCGGACAACCGACCTATTTTTATAAAATAATACCTAAAGGATACAATTTGATAACATCAGTATCCATGCGCCGTTTTCCAGGACTCGGTGACGACATTTTAGGCCAAACACTAGGAAAATTCCAGGTCTCGTGTAGAAATCTGCCGGTAACAGCGTCAGAGCGACGAGCACTTTGCCAACTGAACAGAACCAAAACAATTGTCAAACTTATAAGGTGGCGTGTTCCATTGGTTATTATGAAGGATATTATATATTCCTTTTGTCTGGTGGCGATCCGATGATACCAAAAAAATAAAGAAGCTATAAGTCAACAAATAAATACTTGATCCTTATCATTTGTGATCAAGAAATAGAAGATAATTTGGCTAGAATGAGTCCGACATAAAGGCAACTCCCCCTGATAAAATATGGAATGTCCCCTGTGATGTAAGAGTCATCCCTCCGGTCATCACGTGATACGGCAACGTGAACTAGGAATACTTCTTATAATTTTCTCTGGGGGTCACATCGTTTACTCTTTTTGAACAAAAAAATAAAATAAACGATTTTTCACAAATGTAAAATGTTAAAACATACGTATGTATTTACAGAATGATTATCGGATGTGCAAGATTGGCTGATGTTACTCGTGACCTCATAATCACAAACCAGCCAATGGCGTCCAATGTTGTGATCAGCTGTGACACAGGTCACACAGATGTAAACAAACGACCAGCTGACCCGATGTAAACACAAATTAGCGAGACTGCGGAAAGCGGTTCTACGTACGAAAGACGAATGTGACGTTTGTGACACAAGGCACTCTCAATACCGTGTATTACAAATTCTAACACATGTATTTCAGTGGCATTTAACTAAAAGCGTCATCAATGATGCAACACATTAAATTGATACACATAAGTTTAACACGTAACGACCTGTTGCGTGTACGGCTCATTCCATGTTGTACTTTTGTAGTCCATTTTCAACCATGTTTCTAAGTATAAATCAATAATTGTGCCGGCTTGTGAGACAAATACTAGAATTCGCAGCAATTCATTGTGTGAATCAATAAAAAAAAAAACAAAGTAAAAACAAATGTACCTTTACTGAATATATAGTACATGTACAACAAAAGTGTAAAACGACGACATCACAATTCCCTGGGATTTCACCAGTTTATATTTATAGGGGGGAATAGTCACTGGGCTTAATTTCAGCAGATTTGTTTGATGTTGCAGATATAACCATTTATTTTTAAATTCACTGGTTTGTGGAAGAAGCAATAGATTCTATTAACTTTGCATATTCACATGGTTTTTAATTTAGTGCATTTAGCTGGCAGTGAAATAAGTCGGAAAAATACCCAGTGAATAATTAAGCACTTTACAGTACTTCAATCATAAATATAATTTTTTTTGTTTATTCATGTTAAAATTCCCCCCTCTAACCATGGTGGAGCTTCATGCTCTAACCAATCAATGCTTTTAAGCAAACAACAATTGGTAATCTGTATCCTTTGAAAGAAAGCCAGTAAAATTTGCATAGGTAACTCAAATGACCTTTTTACAACAATACATCAGGTGATTTGCATCACATAAACAGATTTAGACTATTGTTGCCAAGGGTCAACATTCTTTAATCTTTATTATTACTGGCCATAGACCTTAAAATACATTTTTTTAAGGTTTAATGTACTGATGTAATCGCATATGTCACTGTGTACCTCTGTAATTTGTGTTTTGGGATCCACATGAGCTTGTCAACATGGTGAACCACATGGTGAACCACATTCTTCTTTTCTTTATTCAAATGTCTCTGACTGTCTTGTGTTTTTTTGTTGGCTATCTTTTTGTATTACTTTATTGTATTTTCAACTAAGTTCCCACTCTGGGATACGGTTTCAATAAAGCTTATTATTATTATGGGCCCCAGCGATGGACGGTCATGCAATATAAATGTGTTATTCATTCGAACTAAACTGCAAGACCAGGACAACCAGCTATAAGCTCTATTGTATTGCCGATACTTCTTACTTCATAACATGCAATCTACATCCAGAAAATCTACATACATCTACATTCATTCAGAAAAGTTATTGTTAATGACACAGTCCCTATTTCAATAAAGGGAAATATTTTTCGTATCTAAGATAAAGTAATACTGCGGAATACTTTATTTTTGCTGGAATTAATTTTCGCTGAAAAGGCTTTTTGGGCGTTTTGTGTGGAATTTATTTTCACTGATTTTTAAAGACTTTAATGTGAAATATAGGAAAAAAAGTATATTCGCTGGATTTTATTTTCACGGAATCATCCCTTCAGTGAAAATAAATTCTGAGCGAATACAAAGTATTCTACAGTATTGTCAAAAAGCAAGATGGCTGCAAGTCTTTTATCTGATCACAACTTGAACATATGTAATCAAATTTGATATGGAAATCACTGGTAAACTGTTTCTAAATGAATTTGTGGTGTACATTAAATCACAAAATCAATTGACATGTATCCATTTATTTCACATGTGCTAAACATCAATGAAAACAGCCCATAGGTGGAAGAAATATAGTAGTATGGCCAAAAATATGATTGGTTGCCAGTCAGCAATCAATGATTTAGTTGTGAAACTAATTACCATGAACATATATTCTAACAAGTATAATGTATCGGTATATAGCAAATTTGGAAAAAAAAAAAAAAAACTGATAAAGCATGTCCAAGATGCCACATTTAAAAAATCAAAACAGCTGCCAGTTTACCATTTTTAATCTGATACACTAACTGCATGTGCATATTTCACACATGAAGTACTAGGCACAAGTAAAGAAAGGAAGTTTCTATCCAGAGGATTCTGAAATATGACCTTGGACAAACTGTCAGATAAGAATACAATGATTGTAATATGATTTTTATTCAACACAACAAAAAGGATAAAAAAAAAATTAAAATTAAAAACTTATAATGGTTTACAAGCAAATCATATTTTAAAACCTGTACAAAAAAAAAAAAATCCCCAAACCCTAGAATCTATGTTGTAGAACAGGTGGTATTAGGCCAGGAAAATGCAAAATGATTGTCATCCCTTGATGTGATATCTTTAAAACAGTGGATTGTATTTGAAGTTGTATATTTAACAAATGGAGTAATAAGTGGGAAACACAGTTAAAAGTGAATTAGAAAAATAATATTTAAATGTCACACTGACACTAGTTTTTGAAGCCCAAGAGAATCATCCCCACCTTCTGCTATAAAAGACCAGACCACATAAAAGTTTCTGAAATGCAAAAAGAATGATGACCATTTGAAATATAAACAGGATTTCCTCTTTCTAGAGAGTTAATTTTAGTTACTTATTTACTTCAGTCATTAGCACTTATCAGCAATATCATAAATAGCATTTTATTTAGCACAGGTTGCAATCACCTATCCAAAGAAACAGAAATCCCTGCAGCATTGACTCCCTATCACATAGGCAAGAAAAAAGACCTTTTATAAATGTTACTCACACTGCTATATGTTTAATCAGGAAACTGTAATGTATTTGTTACAAACAAAAGTGCTATTATGTATTGGAAAGCTCTTAATTAATCCTGCTTGTGTGGCTGGCTATTTAAAACACCAATGTCGTTTATGTTCATAATTCTGTGCGGCCAATGACTTCATACAATTATACAAGATGATAAATTCATTCGTGAATAATATAAAATAAAAACCAGATGGTAAATAGTGAAAAATAATTAAAAAAATGAATTGTCTAGTTTATGAAAACAGATTATCTTCTCTATTTTCAACTGTTTTTTGAACTGGTCTACCAGAAGCTCAGAATCTTCCTTACTGCCTTCCAGACTTGATTTGGAGGAGTCTGTAAACAAACAAAACAAAATGAAATGCAGCATGATGTAAAAAAAACAATTCAAAAAGAATTTAAATACATATACTTCATAGCGGGATCAGAATAGACATGTGTAATATTCGGTTATCAGGATGACATTTGGCATTGTTAATTAAGAATACATAGTTTTACTTTTGGGGGTTCAGTTTGAAAACATATCATATAACAATTACCATGGTAGAACAAGAATACATTTATTGTCAGTGACATATTCAATATGGCATTGTAGTTTAGACTACCACAATTCTATGCCAAGTTCAATGGCACATGTTTCTGCATGCCTTGAATTGATTAGCATTACTTGACAATATGTATTTTGTGTAATATTTCAATTTTCCTGATGACATACTGGTTCAGTTGCGCACACCAAAAAACAAGACAAATGACATCTTTGAGTTATCGATAATAACACACATCAATAATTATAAATTAGGTTAAAAATAAATAAATGGTTCATTCTTAGACATTTATGCATACAGGTAGGGTTTCAGTGACAAACTCTAGGCATTACAAGGTATCTCGATTATCTCTAAACTGAATCTTGCCATTTATAAAATGTTATGAATGTATCTCATAGTGAGCAGCTATGGTAAACTTTAATTGTAGTTACTTTCACTTCCATATTCCTAACCTCAAAACAGCATTACTGACTGGTTTGCTATGCATGTCTGAAGATCATTGGCTAAATGCAGACATTTACAGGCTTGCCCTAGACATACTGTGAAATACTTTATTTTCTCATGGAATTTATTATTGGAACTATTCAGTGATTCAGTCAGCTTGCATGACTTTGACACCATTTTGTTGAAGTTCATTGCAAACAAATATGGTGGCCATAAGTGAGTCAATGCAGGAATGCACATCTTTGATTGGATAGCTGCCTGACCTTGTGTCACTACAAGATTGAACAACAAAGATTTCAGTTGCGTAATTTTGAAATTCTGATTATATCTAAATCATTCTACCAATGAACTTGGATGTCACAGCACTATTTTTTGGCAGAATTGTGTATTTTCTACACTGTCCTTGTGTGCATGAAATTCTTGCTAAACCTGCCTATGCCGATTTGTATTGTCTTAATTCACACTCTTGGAAAAAACTGTTATTTTTACCAATTTATAAAGTAGAAGCCTACTCATAAATTTTGAGAAAGTTGTAAATTGCATAACAAGTATCATAAGGCTATTGTCTCATGGCACCATGAAATAACATTCTTTTGTGTTACATTGATGTATTTTGAGAAACTTGTTATATTGTAATATTTTTTTAATTCCATAGAGGAAGTTAAAGAACAATTGCATTTTTTGACACTTTTTAAAACCAAAATTTTTGAAAGAAAGTACAGAAAGTACCCCATTATTCACAATATATAATCTTTTCAGCCTATGTCGATCACTAGCCTGCAATTATGGCATATGGCATATTATCTCTGCCATGGGAACCTATGATAAAAGAACTATAACAAGCCATGCATGACACAGTCCCCATTAGTTATCGAATTTAAGATATATAGTTTTGTTTATAGTAATATAGCTGGAACATAACAATGTCAGGAATATGATTTTTTAACATTAAAATGATTGACATTTGTATCTGATCGTCAAACAAGTACTTGTCCATATTGAGAGAAATTGCTCTGGAACAGCATTCAAAATCAGCCATTTTGAATACATGTATATATACATATAACATGATGTATAACGAATATATAAAATTTGAATATAATCAGTCAAAGCATTTAAGAGATATGGCCCAAGAACCCAAATCATTAAAACAAACTGACCGCCAGTCAGCCATTTTGAATCCAATCTGAAAAATAAAATGACATGCATCAGGAACCTGTAATGTCTAATGTATGTTATAAGTTTGAACAAAATCCATCCATAAATGCAGGAAATGCTTGATATTTGAGGATTTTTTTAGCACAAAAATAGCCACCATTTGGCCACTTTGAAAAGGATCGTCAAACCAATATATCCGTATATCTATGACATGATGTCTAATAAATATTTAAAATTTGAACATATACAGTGAAAGCAAGTCAGACATATGGCACAAGAACCACATTCATTAAAACAAAATGGCCGCCAGTCGGCCATTTTGAATCTTATCTGAAAAACAAAATGATGTGCACCAAGGTCCTATAATGATTTTGATGATTTTTAGCACAAAAATGGCCGCCATTCGGCCATCTTCAATCAGATCGTGAAACAAATTGACGTGCATATGTATGATATCATGTATGATGTATGTGTGAAGTTTGATTGTGATTGGTCCAGGCATTTCTAAGATACAGGTCTGGACACACGCACGCACATACACATGGAGGTCAAAACATAAGTCCCTGTTTTCGGACTGCGTCCGAACAGGGACTAATAATGACAAAATGACCACTATCCAATAAATTACAACCATCATTTTCTTAAAAATTAAGCTGGTGACCCATAACTTTTTTTTTACAATTTATTGCAAAATGAGAGGTATTCAGAATAAAATAAATTGTAACAGCAGAAATAAAGATTAGAATAAAAAAAGGAAACATGTTCCATACGTGTGAACAACTGCTTTGATGTGTGACTTCAACACATTCAAAAGCTGATTTGATTTTACACTCTCAGGTTGGAACTCGGCACCCCAACTTTGTTTTGAGCTTCAAACTGCTGCAGACACTATTCCAAGCTCAAGTTTAAGCTCAGGGTGGCATGGCACCCATGTTTTCATGGAAGGTAGATTTGGCTGGTGGAATTAATTTTTTTTCACAAGAGACTTGCGTCTGATTCTGCTGGTGAGTATGTTTCTTTCGCTTGCTTTAATGGGTGATTTAAACCCAGCTGATTTGATCTTAGATGCTCAGGTTAGAGCTCAGTCTTGGCGCTCCAACTTCGTTTTGAGCTTCTGCTATAAACAATTTCCCAAGCTCAAGTTGAAGCTCAGGGTGGAGCTCAAGTTGAAACTCAGGGTGGAGCTCAAGTTGAAGCTCAGGGTGGAGCTCAAGTTGAAGCTCAGGGTGGAGTTCAAGTTGAAGCTCAGGGTGGAGCTCAAGTTGAAGCTCAGGGTGGAGCTCAAGTTGAAGCTCAGGGTGGAGCTCAAGTTGGAGCTCAGGGTGGAGCTCAAGTTGGAGCTCAGGTTGACTCTGAGCAAGCTCAAGTTGAAGCTCAAGATTGCCATTACATACCTGAAAATGAATAATGGGTATTTGCATTCGTGTGCAGACTTCTGCCTTAAATCAAAGTTAGACAACCTACCTGGTCTTTATCTGTCAATCTTTGGATGTTTTCTTTTAAAGGACTTGTCTTAGGAGCCAATAAAGTGAATACTGCTTGCCATCCTGGTATATTATTGTAAGTGGGAACTGGTGAGGATTTGTGATCATCTGATTGCTGCATGACATATGATATGACCCATGGACACCATGCTCTGTGTTCCGTTATAGGATTAAAGGCACTTTTTTTGCTCTCCTACAGGGACAAATGAAATTTCACTTAGCACATTTCACCTCAATGCCATCCGCAGAATAAAAGACACGACTTGTTTTACTAACAAGAACCTCAGAAAAACTGGAACCACCAAACATTTATTTAGTTTTTAGTTATCCATCAGAAGGAAAGTCACCTTCTGTTGTTAAAATCCACAAGACAAATTACCACATAGAAGGTTCTGAAATGCAAAAAAAATGAAAAGAAATGCCATGATATACTCAGTGTCTGTATACGCGTCAACATTTTGTTGTTAAATTAGTGCTGGTCGTATATATAATTCATATGGGAATAGCACAGAATTCTTGAAAACCCAGTTGTATAAGGTCTTTACAGGTATAAGGTTACTTCTGCATATAAAATGGGTAAACCCTGCACTATCATGTCTTGAAGACCCATTAGCCTTGAAACTTTCTCTTACAAAGGGTTTACAGAGGCATTTAAGTTATATGACATACTAGTACATGTACTAGTATGTTAAAGTTGAACTGTCAACAAAACTTAGTTGAAAGTGCTTTCAATTTTGAGTAACATGGCTGAAAATCAAATCTGAAAGTTACAGCATTCACCAGTTTACTGATTGGAAGTTGACATATTGCATCGTTCAGCAACTCCCGGGTAAGTTATTTATTGTCTTCTCTACAATAAATCATATCATACAAATTCTGCTTTGGATGCACAATTAACCTAAGAAGAATGTAATGTCGCTATTCAATATTCACTAGCACGGAGTGGTAACACTAAACATAAATTTTATAGAAAGAGATCTATACAGAAAACTGGTGTGCATCTCAGATTAATCTCAAAGGAAAATATTATTTTTGTCATATAGCCCATCTTTGATCATCAAACAGAGAATCTCACATGCGATTCGATGACTTGATGGCACCCTAAGATGCTGAAAACTCAAACACAATCAAATCCACAGGACTGCTTGGAGATGTTTGCAATTGGCAAGGAAGATACCTTGAGATTATCATAGCTGCTACATTTATTACAGTACACATGTTACTTGAAATGTCAAAGGCTACAAACTAAATAAAATAAACCTTTAATATATAAGGGATTAAAAAAAATGGTAGCCATAGTGATGTTCTTCACTCACTGAGATTTTCCTTTTTTTCATTGATGGTTCTTGAGCACTGTCTGCATCACTGGATTCTACACTGCTGTCCACTGTTGGTTGTTCTTCACTGGTCATCTTATCTGGTTCTGGTTCTACCACTGGAGTGAAGTTCCATAAACCTGCTTGTCTGCGACAATACTGGCATGATACAGTCGGGTATTGTGAGGTCTCACAAGAACTAGTTAATAGAAAGATACAAATCAATATGTATGACATGATGTATGTGTGAATTTTAAACTTGGTCATTTTCAATTTGATCTGCACAACAAAATGACATGCATAAACAAAAAGATTCCATTATGTTAAATGTATATGTACATTGTATTAGCACTGAAAAAATTTGCTAATGCACAACGAAGACTTAGTTTCGAAAAGGCAGAAATGCTTGATTTTAGGTTCATTTTAGCACTAACTTGAATCAGTTAATAAAAAAAACATGTATTTCAAAGTCACAGTCATTGAACTTGTATATAATAAAGTGGATATATTTTATTGTAAAATATCACTGGTAAAAGAAGTTTGCAAACCTGTGTTGTAACTAAATCTGAAAAAACAACATTGTTGGTAAATGGTCCACAAAATATCCACGTCAGCGAGATAATTGAGTTGCAGAAATTGTACTTGTAGCAGTGTTCATAGAGTTAACTGAATGCAAAAATGTTTAGATTCACACTAATAAATACCAAGTTAGGGGGCATGACTGGAAGTGCAACTCAGACAGCATGAGAGAAACAAATAGTTTTATGTCTATTATTTGTCCTTTTTTGGGAGTAAAAATAAGTATTGAGACAGTTCTGTGAATATCTTCATGATATTCAATATTGTGATACAACTCAGTGAACACCCTAAGGTGAATACACTGTGAATGAATACACTTTATTATCAAGTCTAACTTAAATTATAGCTGATCTCACTTTTTTTTAAAAAGAGAAATCAGAAACAAAAGTTGACAAAATTTATCAGTCATTATTTTCAATTGAATGATTTCTGAATACTGTTATGAAACAATCGATTGTATTTGAAAACTGCTTCATTAAAATTCCAAATAAAGTTCTAAACGTCTTGACAATCTTTGATATCTTGTTTATTATTACAGGTCAAATATCATAAAATGTCAGACCTTTTAGGGTAATTTTTCTGTGAATTTAGGACCTAGTGAAAACTCACAAAAAAAACGATTATTAAAAAAATTATTTTAAAAAATCATTAGTAACCACACTGTAACCATCCTGTAGTACAATATAACAAATTAAGCACAAATGAGTCTAAATATATGATTTTCAGCTACTAAAATGTTAATGCATCAAACTATTTCTTATATTTTAGACCTTGTTAAACCCTTAAAGTATTTTAGTATTTTAAACCCTTAAAGTAGTATTATTGGGAAATTATAATAAATTTATTTATACTACATGTATTTATTTTTTTTATTTATTATTGCTTTAACATGAATTCAATAATAGTTCCAGAATAGTACATTTTTGCGTGTTACGAATTTAATTGACCAGACATTAGAAATAACTATCTGAAGAAATGGTCATAAGCACTTCCTTTGTTATTCACACCTGTTAACATCATATGTTCACTTCTGTTATATATCCAGCTCTACTTATTCTCAGACAAGTAAATGAACTCAGCTTGCAATAAACAAAGATTTATTAGCAGTTTCCAGTGACTACATTTTGTTGGTTTTATTTTGTAAAGCCTGCATATCTGTATATTTAAGTAAACATTTGACACGTGTCATTTTGATACAATCTTAAGTGGATCTTTAAAATGTGAGAATTCACAATATTATGATTTGTGACACTGTGACAGTAAAGGTTATCATAATGACAACAAATGGTTTTAACATAACATGGTACAGTCTCTGTTCATTTTAAGATCATATGGAAATGTGTGTGCACTATTGTCCCATGATAGATACAAGGTGAATGCAAAGAATATATGGAAGATACTCAGCAAATCTTCTTAGTATGTACCAAGTTGGAACTAAATCCAACCATGAAAACCCAAGATCTGGTTTCAAAATGCTTGACTTTTTAAAAATAAAATAGCCACCAGTCAGCCATACAGAATCAGATTGGAAAACAAAACACATGCATATATGTGACATGATGTACTACCGGTAGGTATACTGTAAACTAATAAGTCTACATTTTTGACTAACTATCCCCAGTATTTAAAAACAAGCAAATATTATAAACCATATTAATTTTGCAAGAAATAAATAAATAAATTTCATGTGTCCATGTATAATGCTAAATATTTTTGGCAGTGAAAATGTTACTGGGCATGACATGGAATAGCAGTGGTCTTTGTCTTTCGTCAAATCATGAGAAATAAATGATTTACAGTAGTTTAGAATCAATATACAGAATATCAAATAATAACGATAATTGCAATAAGATATACAGTAGCTGCATGGTTAACCATGCATAATGAACACTTAATGTCAACCTACCTAGTTGACCAACCACACAATGAAAGCACACATACAGTATTTATGGCACTGCTATCATCATCATTTCTAATATCTTCCAACAAATTGATCTGTCTTGTAACAACACCAGAGAGAGCCTCAGCAGTAATCTATGCAAAAATAACAATGTGTTAGGGATGTCAACAAAAACAATCATCATGATCAAAAATAATTAAAATAATTTTTGCATGACACCCCCCCCCCCCACTCTTAAAGGGCAGTGGTCATCCCACCGCATGCCACATAACAACATGCACAGCTAGTGTAAAATACATTTGTTTGTTTACATGAAGTTCAACGCGACCACTGCTCATTAATAATGGAATTACATTGATGGAAACTACAAACTAATAATCAATACTAATAAACAAATGACAACAATGGATGATGATATTGAGTTAGCTGTCGTCTTGATTTGACATTCAATGTAATCTATATTTCTATCGGAATATCTACGGAAAATATGCACATCTCTGGTGGAGTTTGCTAGAAGAAGAGCTACTCTGTATATCACTGTTTTACTGCTCAAATCGTTAAAACAGTGGTTTTAAAAATCTTAATTTATTAAAATCTTAGTTTTAATAAAAACAAGTCATTGAAAATGACACAGTCCCCGTTAAGTTCTCTTTGTGCTCGTCATATTAAAGCGGAGGGGTTGTCGCGAGCGTGTCCTTGAAACTTGAGTTCCAAGTGGCGTAAACAACAGATTGTTTATTTACATCAAAACACGTGTTTCGTGTCATAGTAATATGGCCAAAATAAAAACAGCCGTTATTCAGCCATCTTTGATCTGATTATGAAACACACTGATATGTATGTATGTGCCAAATACAAATGAAAATGGTACATAAATTGTGGAAATATAGTAGTAAGGCCAAAAAGTCAGATGGCTGTCAATCGGCCATCCTTGACCAGATTTTGAAACAAATTGTCATGGACATGCATCCTAACCTGTATAAAGTACATGTATGTGCCAAATCTGAATGAAAACTGACAGAGCACGTCCAAGATACCGCATAAAAAAACAAAAACAAGATGCCTGCCAGTCAACCATCTTTGATCCAATTGCAAAATAAATCGTCATGGACATGTATCCTAACATGTATAATCTATGTACCAAGTTTGAATGACAACTGACAAAGCATGTCCAAAATACAACATTTTCAAAAAACAAGATGGCTGCCAGTCGGCCATTTTGAATCGAATCGCTAAACCACTGCATGTGCATATGTCCCACATTAGGTACTATGCACATGCAAAGAATGAACGGAATCGGTCCAAGGGATTCTGAGATATGACTCCGGACGGACGCACGGATGCACGGACACACGGACAGAGGGAGACCGAATTATAAGTCCCCGTTTTCGGACTTCGTCCGAACGGGAACTAACAAACACATTGTTCAGTGGCAAATTATTAACAGTAGTACAGTCCGGTCATGCTGTATCAGGTTAGTAACTTACTTGATTTTGTGGTGTTACAAAAGACTTATTATTACTCAGTCATAATTATAATATCTTACAAAATCGTTTACTTCATCGTAAGCGAATGTCTTAAATCATATTCAAAAACAATATCATTCATCTGGACCTGAAACTATGATAGGTCACAAGCCAGTTATTGTTAATTAATATTTGGAAATTTCCAAATATCAACAATGTCAATTTTTTTTTTTTTTTTAAATACCAGGAAATTGGTAATATTTGGAAGATAAATTGAACATTAACTGCTCATTGCCAAAACACTAGTGAAGATAAATATAATAGTATTCATTCGTTGAAATGCTGAAAATTTGTAATCAAAATGGACAGTGGCATGTCTGATTGTTCTAACATTCATGCTGTCTTGTGTCTGATGTTAATTCTGCTGTAAATGTCATGAATCGTAGAACTAGAGTTGCTGTGTACAAGCGAGGCAAAAATGAACAGAAGATTTCTGTGTTCATTTTTTCATAAACTAAGTAAGTTAAAACTAAGTATACATACTTGTGACTCAATATCACATGTCTCTATGACTGGCAGTTTCCTCCCAAGTTTCTCTAGTGATGTACACCTTGACAGGACATCTCCCTGAACTTCAGACTGATTCAGCAACGGTATTGATAGAAAAATATCTAAAAATAGAGATTAGTAGACTTGATTAGATGTGACTTGATGTCAGTACCACAGTAAAATGTTTACAGGTGAATTCATAAGTCCATAAGTCAAACAAAGTGATGCACTATGTTCACAAATATAACTTCTATGTATGAATAATTTAAATATAAACTGTAGGTCTTTTATTATCATATGAAGGGATAGATTAAATTTAACATGCCACTAGAGCATGAAAAGGAATGTTGGAAATTGTGTAGGGAGAATCAAAAATATTATTAAGGCATTTATACAAAAAGGCGGAGTCAAGGAAATTTCTACGATTCTCAAGTAACAATAAATTAAAACGAAGGTATAATTCATGATACTGTGATGATCCAAATGGGCCAGAAGTAAGATAACATAAGTGTTAGACAACCTTTAGTTGGACTCGCTCAACTTTACCAACCAGGTATTTTTGATGTGGTGACCAGATTTGAGTACAGTATTCAAGCTGACTTCTAATTAGCAAAATATACAAACTGTGTAGACATGTAATACTGGTAAATTGTCTACATGTGCGCTTTATTAGACCCAGCATTTTGTATGCTTTTGTTTATCACAATAGTGCCAACATGAGCGGACCAACTAAAGTTATCCATCAATATGACACCAAGGTCTTTAACTTGAGTGACTCGTTCAATAGACAAACCATCTATCTTATAATTGTGATAGAGAGTCGAGCGTTTTTTAGTGAACGAGATAACGTTACACTTCTGGGGATTTAGCTTCAGAAACCAATCCTTACACCAATCATGGAGCCTATTTAAATCGTTATGGAGGGTGAAAAAGTCTGTAACATTTATGATAGATTTCTAAAGTTTTGTATCATCGGCATAGGTTGAGCAGTATGATGAACTTATGTGATCAAGGTGATCATTCACATACATAATAAACAGTACTGGTCCCAAAATAGAGCCTTGTGGCATTCCGGATGTAATCCCTGCCCATGCAGATTGTGCACCCCCAATAACACCACGCTGTGTACGATTACATAAATATGATGAGCATATCCAATAGTGAATAGGTACACTGATCCCATAATATTGCAATTTGTACATCAGCAATGAATGGTTAATACTGTTAATCGAAATAGACAGAATCAACCTGTCTACCACAATCAATTTCCTTGGTGATATAGTCAGTATTTTTGCACCCCAGTCTTGCTACTTCTGGGAAAGTCATCTATAAAGTCGTTATAC
The DNA here is from genome assembly GCF_978046115.1 of Saccoglossus kowalevskii. Taxonomy (NCBI): domain Eukaryota; kingdom Metazoa; phylum Hemichordata; class Enteropneusta; family Harrimaniidae; genus Saccoglossus; species Saccoglossus kowalevskii. The sequence continues at coordinate 37,067,894 of NC_140643.1, read as the reverse complement.
GAACATGGGACAATGCAACGTTCCTCTAAAACTTTTCATTTCTTAGATTTGAACATTTTTTTTCTTCAAATCATGAATCTACTAGATTGTATCTTTGTTATGTCTGAGCTCGGTCGCCATTTGAAAATGAGAAAGTTGCATATATTTGATTACGTACATAATATTCACACCCTAGGGTTGCCACAGAGGACCCTTAGCCCACGGCTAAGCGTCCTCTGTTGAGCACACTAGCCCGTGCTAAGGGTCTTAAAATCAGTTCAGATTTTACCCGTACTTAGCATTCCTTAGCCCGTGCTATAAGTGTTCACACAGGTTTTCTGAGCACTAGCTAAGGAATTTGACCTTTTAGCCCTTGCTTAGGAGCTGTGTGAGAACTTGTATCACGATCTTGTTGGGAAACAAAGACTACCCAGTATTCTGATTGCGTATTATCTTCACTGCCAGTCAAAATAATTTGTATGCTATAATTTGTAAAAACATTTTATACCTACCAGGACTTGGACTGTCTCTCCAAGGACATATATTAGAATGGGATTTCACAAGGGCAGCTCTGAGTTCCTCACATCTCTTAGCATCTATAGTCAAATCAGGATGAAAAAAAAGGATATTACCAAAAGACCATTGATCAAGAAATGCAGAAGTCTAGTTTGTCCGCATTTTTCCCAGATCCTAGAATATGAGCATTGATATCAACAATAGACATTATTCCTAAAGTACATAATACCCTTAACTTCTGACACAAGCAAGACAATAATAATACATTATACATACATAAGTCTGGATCCCAGGTCTTTGGTAGTGATGCACACACTATTTCTTTACAACTGACACACTTCACAATGTCATTATCAGTATTCTCCCATCCATACTGTGCACATTTAAGAGGAGATAATTCAATAGGCTTGGCAAACCATGTAAATGCTTGCTAACATTGGTTAAAGAATTGTAAATATAACTATAATGATGCCACATCAAGAAATAGATAAATCAGAACACAAGTTTTACGACCTGCAGTTCTGTAGCTCGTGGTTTCATTATAGTAGTTTGTCAGAAATGATGCGACAGTACAAGTCTATGTTGTTATTTTACCGACAACTATCAACCTTTCTACAGTTGATGAGCACTAAACCTAATTTTTCATGTATCTCAGGGATGCAAACAAAAATTGATGATTATCTCAGGGAAAACGGTGAAAATCTTTAAAATATTATGACATCACTTTTAACAAGATAGCGCCCATCTTGCTGGAATCACTGGTTTTTAATTTTTATAGTGAGATTATCCAACAATTTTAGAAGCATTCTCAGGGTATGTGACAATTTAGTTTTGAGACTCATTGATTGTAAAATGATTGACAGTTGTGGGCAAACGGAAAATGATGACATTTGAGCCATACATGTTTCAGTTTGACTTAGTATGGTGATTCATATAGGCTTATACAGTAGCTCTCTGGTTTTGTGATCACCCCAAAACGGACAAATAATTTCATTTGTATCGCTATGAATTTAATAAATATACAAGTTTGAAAATGAACAGTCAGGATCCTGGAACAGCATTTGTTAAAACAAAATGTCTGCCAGTCAGCCATTTTGGTTCCAATCTGTGAAAAAAATGAGGTGCATCATGTTTTCGTTATGTTCAATGTACATACCAAGAATGGTATATATGCTTGATTTTGATGAATTTTCAACTATTAAACCAATACATGTGCATATGTGTGACCAGATGTATGATGTATCTATCATCTATGAAGTTTTAACACGGTCAATCAAGGCATGTCAGAGATATTGAAACTGCATTCATCAACAAAATGGCCACTAATTGGGCATCTTAATTCAATCATGTCACAAATGAACAGGTACATGTTTCTAAAGAAGTATGATGTATATATAAAGTTTGACGGTGATCAATTCAGTTATGGCATGGATGCATGAAGGTCAATTCATAAGCTCATGTTTTTGTACTTCATCCGAATGGAGACTACCAGTAATATGGTAACTGAATGAACTGACAATGAAATCAAAAGCAACAGAACTGTCGCTCAAGGTTTAAAAAATTATGTTCTATAAGAATGGATGCAAGACATTTACATCATTATTGAATTCTATTATGAAATACTGCAAAATATTTTATTTTTGCTTGAAATTAATTTTCGCTGAAGAAATGATTCAGTCAAAATAAAATCCAACGAATATACCCCCTCCTATCATTTTTTCTATATTTTACAATCAACTTGTCAAAAATCAGGGAAAATAAATTCCATACAAAACAGCCTCAATGTCTTTTTTGTGCAAATTAATTCAAATTAAAACAAAGTATTTTACAGTACATGCATATAGCAGAATATGGAGGGGGTGCTGGTTGCACTCTCATTCAAATCACCCCTTGTCCTAAGAAAAACTAAACAATTGTTTGAACAATTGCTGCTGAAATTTTAAGTATGAATTGCAATTTCTTAACATAACACGATAACAATGTCATGAAATTATCAAAGGATATTGAAAAAGTTTCTAATCTTGCAAAAAATGCTTCTCTATTTCTTGGCAGAAATTGTCGTGATGACTGTGCTATATTTTCTTGATTTGGTTCATCAGATCTGAAAAATACACACACGTACAAGTGAAACAACAATTTCACTGATTCTGTGTACTTACAATTGAGTCAAAACATATATACAAGGTAGATACATCAATAATACCAGTCAAGAAAATAAGCTGCTCTCTGATTGGTCTGACTATTGGATGTTACGGTATGGTAGCAAATCAATAAGTAGCCTCACATTGACTTGACTATCAAACTATCTATATCTAAATGCATGTTACTTAAAATATCACGGTTATCACAACTGCACATCTATCGGGCATGATAGCCAGTTCCAATTTCAAGGCAAAAAGAAATACATTAGACTAATTGCAAAGGAAATATTTGACATTTTTAAAACGATCATACAAAGGCCTGATATCAGTTGAGGTATCTAAGCTATGAGCTATGACATCATATCATATGGTGCATCAAGTCACTACATCACAAAATGAGTTGACAGAATCTACAGATATCAACATTTATAATTGAAATGCGATTTTACTTGAGTACTTAACCATTTATTGCATGGTCTGCGCTTTCAAGATCCCGGGATGTACGTTTCACATTTATTTACTCTTAAAAGAAACACCATGAACAGTCCCATGAATTTTTGAAGAAAGGAAAGATGGGGAGGGGGTATCAACTCAAAAATTAACTATGACTTTATTAAGAGTAATTATTAGATGAATTCTACTTCCATTTTGTCTCGTAGGCAGTGGCTTTATGGAGACAAGAACAGATAATTCATTTAATTTGACAATAAATGAAAAACGACAAAAATTACTGAAAAGAAAAAATTTATTAAATGGAACTTTCCTTAAAGACAGCATCTAACCAGCGCATAGCAAGAGAGAGATAACTTTTATTTTTAATTTTCTGGTATGGTCCTATTTTTATTTGTATTGTTACCCTTATTTTGTTTTTGTTACCATAGTTTTTAGTGTTTGAACCTCTCTAGAGACAGTGTTGTGTCCAATAAATTATCTGTCATCTCTCATATTCTAATATGCCAGTCATGTGAAAAGAAGTGAATTACAATATATACTTCAGTTTATGCAAGTTAAGCCGATAATTCAATTCAATGAACTATGGAAACACAAAGTGGTACATCAACATTCACCTGGTAAATAATTCTCTACAGTAACATGTCATGTAGCATATGACTTACAGATGTTCCATACATTCATTGCTGAGTGGATATGTGCATATGACAGTAATTTATACTATAAACAAACTAAACAGCCATTACAAATTTTAAATTGTGTATCTTAATAATCAGCTTTACAATGACTGCCATTTTAGATCAGTTTGTTTGCTCCACACAAGTAGCTTGAGTTATATAGAGAAAAATTATCAAAATTTATATTCTGAACGTAAATTATAGTAGTCTATCAGATGATACAAACTGGTGTGCATCGAAAAAAAATATTCAAAATTGTCTACCAATTATGTATTGAAAAGTTTCTACATTGTAAGTTTAATCACTTCTGAGATCTATTTATTAGAATGATTACTCTGTTTGGTATAATGGGTCATATTGTGGGAGATCACTGGAATTAAAATATCACCCACTGTGATATTTTGACCTGGCTTGCAACACAGACTGGCTTCTCAAACAGTGGTTCTTCACTTGTCACTGGAAGAACTGCATTTAAAAAAACCATTGAATGTTTCTAGTAAAGTAGCAATTGCTAGACACAATTGCATGGGCAGGCAGTTAATGTCACATAAAATGTGATGTGACAACTAAAGATTAATACATAAAATCATTCATGAGAGGCCACCAGAGAGAGGCATAGCTTCTCAAGATAGAGATATATTTGACATTTTGTCAAGGAACCTCTGTAAGTTGTCATCTTGGAACCGTAAATATGTCCATCTCTTTTTCACATGTAAGTGATTTAATTACAACATCAGTATTTAGTGTGTATTCTATGCTTTCAGTGTCCACATTGACAAATTGATACTAATGACATAAGAAATGTTTCATTAAAAATGAAAATCATAGATACCTGTAGTTACAGTTATTGCCACTTTAATTCAGGGTGTTCAAAAAAAGATTTAAATTAGTATTCATTTAATTCATGCTTAAATTTTTTATGAAAATCTAGCACACAAATCATTATCGTCAGACAAATTTTAAATCAAGCAGCTGTCGGCTGAGATAGCTCCGCTGTTAATAACGCACATTTCAATTAAAGAACTGAAGATATCATTAGAAAATGAACAATATGTATAGAATCAAAGCAACAGGACTTGCTGTTTTCAGCAAGAATTCGAAAATATCACTTTTTACCAAAAATGACAAAAATATTCATCAAAATTAGAGAATTTAAGGTATCATCACAAAATGGACAAATCTGAGAGAAGTCCACATGTAGTACCTATATATGTAATATCAAATCAATTGGACTTGCAGTTTTCAACAAGAAGTCGAAAACGTATCTTTTTACAAGATATCATCATGAAATGAACAAATCTAAGAGAGGTCTACCCAAGGTACATATACACCAAGTGTTAAAGCATTGAGGTTTGTAGTTTTCAAGAAGAAGTCGAAAAAGTAAAACATTGACACAGACGACGACAATGACAACGACGGACAATCACTCATATGATAAGCTCCGCTCCACAAAGTCAACAGCGAAGCTAAAAATGTGTTGTAAACGGTGACATCACTTGATGTATATGTCACCTTCCACATCCCAACACATAACAGTGATTATTTTTACTCATGACACAAATGTAACTACCGTACTCGACCACGTTAGTGCCCAGGGTCCTCAATCTGAAAATCATGATTTTTTAGGGGCGGGTGCTTACCCGAGCATCCCCCCCCCCCCCGGGAAATAGTGTGAATGACAATTTTAATTCACCATGTGACAGATTGAGGGAAATATTATGTTTTTGAAGAAAAATAAAATTACGAAATTAGTTGCATCGTCATTGACTTTTACAATGAAGAAACAGAAATTGTCACCACAAAAAATATGCACATTTTACTACAATATTAATTACGTACCACCCAAATTTCTGTTGGAACACAGTCAAAGTCAAAATCTTCATCAGGATCTCCACTAATGAATGTATTGGATCGTACACAAACTCTCAATGAAAAGCACTTTCCGCCATGATGTATTCACATGAGTATCCCGAATATAAAAATTGCGCAAAAATGGGGGGTGGGCACTTGACCGGGAATGGGTATTAAAAGTGCTGCCATGAATTTAGATCAGAACATTCCTTCAGTCAATGTAGATAAAATTAGAAAACAATCTGACAGCTTGAATGACTTTTGCGCCATGTTGTTGGAAGGTTGAAAGTTCATAAACGGATGTCATGAGTGACCTTATGCATGAATTCACTGCTTTGATTGGAGTACTACTTGACCCAGTGTCAGAACAAGCTTGTTAGATCAACAAAGCTCTCAATTTTGAATTTCTAATTACGTATAATTGTTTTTGCAGAACCAAAAGATTGCCTAGATGCTGAACACCCATGTTATATCTTGTGGTGGGTGATATTTCAGATAAAAACGGTAGATAAATTCAACTTTAAATACATATTCTGCCATATTCAAACAGTTGTAACGCGAGTGCATGGCCACAAGTGTTGTGCTACACTAATGAATGTGTTTTACCTAATATCCACGTACAGTGTGTACACGTTCATGTACACAGGATGTGGGGTCTGTTTTCTGTCCGAGAGTTTGTCAACAAATTTATCTTACATCAAAGCGATGGTAACATTACTATGAGTCTGAGAAAGGTCAACATTTTGCATACGAATAATGTGTAATGTTGCATGCATGTCAGCTAGCTTTATAAATAAATCTATATGTATGTGTCGGTATATATATATATATATATATTCCATCAGCAACAATGATGGCCAATGTTATTTACGAAAATATTTGTTCACAATTTATTATATAACCTATATATATATAGAATTTATTATATAATCTGGACAAAAGAAATCATTATTTTTCCTTGCTATAATGATAACATGCAACTTCATGTGGAAATCCTAATAAATGAGATTTAAAACTCACAACTGGCGGTTTAGCAATATTAGGGATTGTTAACTTGTTCATGGGGGCTATGGGTTTTTTAAAAAAAATATTTGTTTCACTGACATTTATTTTGTAGTCACATTTTTATGTATACCATAGGGTACCTAGTATCTTTTACTTGCTGATTTGACTACACTGTGTACTTGGCAGTTTACAGTACTTGTATATTGTGGTCTCCAGCATAAATTATATTGGATTATTCGGACACAAAATTGTAATGTAAATTTAATGTGTTATTGCTGTTATTCAGAGTCACATGACGGCTTACTTACGTAATACTTATTTATCAGTGTCTGACTGGTATATACAAAAAGCGGCCAAGAAAACGCCAGAATAGTAAAAAAATAAATAAAAGTTGCTTGTGTCAAGAGAGCAGCAGAACCAAAACAATGTCAGCTGTCGCCATCCACACCAGAGATATGATTTTACACATAGAAATTGAGAATCGCAATGCACAGAAATGAATGCTAAATACAGCTATCCTGACCGTATTTGAATTATCAGTCTTCATGAGTGATGCAACCGTTTTTACTGCTATTTCCATCTATTTGCTTTGTGGTCTGAGAGTGAATATTGTCCGAGAGTGTGTCTTTACGTAAGGTGACATGAAAATTATTGATACAATCAAAGACGTGCTTCTGGGCTAGTGCCATTGTCAAATTTTGGAGAGTAGAGGACAGTAAAGAATTGTTAAAATTGTTCAATCAGCATATAAAAATCCTTTATTGGAACAGAATATGTTCTAAATTTACCAAAAAAAAAAAAAAATAGCCATGTTTCTAGGCATACAATGAACACAAAACAAAAGTTGACCGATGCAAACAACCTGCATCCCTGCGTTTCCGAGCAAAAAAAGGTCAAGGCCAAAAACCAACCAATTTTCATCAGCGGTTATTTTTATTTTTACTACTCTAAATATCCGAACATCATTTAGTATAAGGTAGTAATGAGAGTTCAACATCAGTGCCACAACTAGGCTTGTTATTTGCTGTTGCGTGCTATAGTATCAGATTGGTTGAGTTTGCGGTCATGTCGGATCAGTGGACTTATTTTGGTGATGTAAGAGGGCGTGTTTTGAACAGTTTGATGACACCTAAGTGATTACCAGTACGAGTAGTTGCATAACGCACAACCGATTCGCCAGGCATGGCAGTTAATTGCGCAGTGAGGGTGACTGAAGTACTGAAAAAAAAACAGTTTAATGGCTTTTGCAGTAATTTTTTTCTCAAAATTTTCACGACCTTAAATACAATGAGAAAAAATAACAAACAAACAATTCTGATTTGAGCTCTGCACTGAATTGATGATAATGTCATCAACTCCAAGAGGTACAAACCTCCATTGCCAGACTGTCTCCGTCTCCAACTCGTAAAACATAAAACTTCCCTGGTCTAACCTTTCATCAACGCCAGTTTCTTCTTTGTGAATAAAAGACGACAAAAGATCATGAACTCTTTTTGGGGTGACTAACACACTTGATTTTTCCGCCATTTTGTCAGAGACCATCAATGCTTCCAAGCAACGTTAGTGTTTATTGGTTGGTGACACAACGAGTAATTACGCATGCGCGTCATCTCAAACATGGCCGCTCCCGTAAAGTTTGGTGACGTTGTTCATCTGGTACCCAAAATCAACAAAAATACCGGTAATTGTAATTCTTAATCATCAAATCAAGGAGTGTATTTTCAGATTCCTGCTACTTAGTCTTAGCAGCTTGCTCGTCTCGTCTCTCATGACTAAAGCAATTTGGTGAGGGCGCTCTAAAATCGTTGGTCATGTTATTTATTTATTTTGTTTATGACGAAACATTAACCCACTACACAGATCATCAATGACCAAACTAAGATTAAGCGCATATGTTTTACAAATTGAAATGGGCAGATACCATAAAATTGACATTACCGAAAGAAGCTGTCCTGTATGTAATACAAATGATGTTGAAGATGAAGAGCACTTTCTGTTAAAATGTCAGTTATACAAACGTGAAAGACAGATCCTTCTCAACACAATTAGACAGTGTTCTGAGGGCAACACTGATACAAGCTTTATCAACATACTAGGCACAAAGAATACTGTCATGCTAAAATGTCTAGCAAAATATATATACGAATGTTTCAACATAAGAGAAAGCAAATTAAAAAAAAAAACAGCTGCCTCACAGATATCTAAATAAGTAATCCTAACATTTACTTTATTTAATTTGCATTTCTAACCCACTTTCGGGCAAGTTTATTGTTTTAGTTGTGTTTAGTTTAGTTTAGTTTTTTTATACTAGTGTATCTTCTTTTTTTAGCTCCGCTGTCGACTTTGTCGAGCGGAGCTTATCATATGAGCATTGTCGTCCATGTCAATGTTTTACTTTTTCGTCTTCTTCTTGAAAACTACAAGCCTGAATGCTTTGATACTTGGTGTATATGTACCGTGGGTAGACCGCTCTCATATTTGTTCATTTCATGATGATATCTTCAATTTTCTAATTTTGGTGAATATTTTTGTCATTTTTGGTAAAAAGTGATATTTTCAACTTCTTGTTAAAAACCGTAAGTCCAATTATTTTGTATTACATACATATAGGTACTACATGTGGACTTCTCTCAGATTTGTTCATTTTGTAATGATATCTTTAATTCTCTAATTTTGGTGAATATTTTCGTCATTTTTGGTAAAAAGTGATATATTTGACTTATTGTTAAAAACCGCAAGTCCAATTGCTTTGATATTACATACATAGGTACTACATGTGGTCCTCTCTCAGATTTGTTAATTTTGTGATGATATCTTTTATTCTCTAATTTTAGTGAATATTTTTGTCATTTTTGGTAAAAAGTGATATTTTTGACTTCTTGTTAAAAACCGCAAGTCCAATTGCTTTGATATTAAATATATAGGTACTAAATGTGGACCTCTCTCAGATTTGTTCATTTTGTAATGATATCTTTAATTCTCTAATTTTGGTGAATATTTTCGTCATTTTTGGTAAAAAGTGATATATTTGACTTCTTGTTAAAAACCGCAAGTCCAATTGCTTTGATATTACATACATAGGTACTACATGTGGTCCTCTCTCAGATTTGTTAATTTTGTGATGATATCTTTTATTCTCTAATTTTAGTGAATATTTTTGTCATTTTTGGTAAAAAGTGATATTTTTGACTTCTTGATAAAAACTGCAAGTCCAATTGCTTTGATATTAAATATATAGGTACTAAATGTGGACCTCTTTCAGATTTGTTCATTTTGTAATGATATCTTTAATTCTCTAATTTTGGTGAATATTTTCGTCATTTTTGGTAAAAAGTGATATATTTGACTTCTTGTTAAAAACCGCAAGTCCAATTGCTTTGATATTACATACATAGGTACTACATGTGGTCCTCTCTCAGATTTGTTAATTTTGTGATGATATCTTTTATTCTCTAATTTTAGTGAATATTTTTGTCATTTTTGGTAAAAAGTGATATTTTTGACTTCTTGTTAAAAACCGCAAGTCCAATTGCTTTGATATTAAATATATAGGTACTAAATGTGGACCTCTCTCAGATTTGTTCATTTTGTAATGATATCTTTAATTCTCTAATTTTGGTGAATATTTTCGTCATTTTTGGTAAAAAGTGATATATTTGACTTCTTGTTAAAAACCGCAAGTCCAATTGCTTTGATATTACATACATAGGTACTACATGTGGTCCTCTCTCAGATTTGTTAATTTTGTGATGATATCTTTTATTCTCTAATTTTAGTGAATATTTTTGTCATTTTTGGTAAAAAGTGATATTTTTGACTTCTTGATAAAAACTGCAAGTCCAATTGCTTTGATATTAAATATATAGGTACTAAATGTGGACCTCTTTCAGATTTGTTCATTTTGTAATGATATCTTTAATTCTCTAATTTTGGTGAATATTTTCGTCATTTTTGGTAAAAAGTGATATATTTGACTTCTTGTTAAAAACCGCAAGTCCAATTGCTTTGATATTACATACATAGGTACTACATGTGGTCCTCTCTCAGATTTGTTAATTTTGTGATGATATCTTTTATTCTCTAATTTTAGTGAATATTTTTTTAATTTTTGGTAAAAAGTGATATTTTTGACTTCTTGTTGAAAACTGCAAGTCCAATTGCTTTGATATTACATATATAGGTACTACATGTGGACCTCTCTCAGATTTGTTCATTTCGTAATGATATCTTTAATTCTCTAATTTTGGTGAATATTTCTGTCATTTTTGGTAAAAAGCGATATTCTCGACTTCTTGTTAAAAACCACAAAGTCCGATTGTTTTTATATTACATATATAGGTACTACATGTGGACCTCTTTCAGATTTGTTAATTTCGTGGTGATATCTTTATTTATCTAATTTTGATGATTATTTTTGTCATTTTTGGTGAAAAGTGATATTCTTGAATTCTTGTTGAAAACAGCAAGTCCCATTGCTTTGATACTATACATATTGTTCTAATGATACCTTCTGTTCTTTTACTGAAATATGCATTGCTAACAGCGGAGCTATCTCAACCAACTGGTTTATATTCTGAATGTTTCTGACATGGATTGACAATCATGCTTTATTGTACTTAGATCTATGTCCATTTTTAGGATACAACTTCAATAAAAACTATTATTATTATCCATTCCACAGAGGAATGAAAGTGATCACAATAACAAATGAAAGAAATAGAGAAAAAACATGACAGGTGCTCAAAATTGTTAGAACAAGCACTTGATGTCAACGAGGAAGCTCTTTTTAATGAATTGTGTGCCACAAGGGGGATGGACAGAGGGGCGGTCGCCCCCCTCAAAAAAATTTTGATGAGGTGTCGCCCTTCCAAAATCAAGCTGAAACTCTTTGTGTTAGCAAAATTTGCCCCTCAAAATGCAAGAAATAGCGTTTCAGAGGGTATAAAACTTTTTAAGGGGGAGCATGCCTGCTGACCTCCTAGTAATGTCGGTGCGAGGTTATTGAGCAAATCTCGCCCCGTCATGCAAAATTTCATGCCGTCGCCTCTGTGCCAACTTGACTTGAATGCACCATGGAGGTAGAAAAGAGAATGAGTGAGGACGCTATTTAAGCCTGTGTTAATCCTATCAACATCCTTTGTGTTGGTTGCTCTTGTTAAGCCACTTATCGTTTTAATTCTCGCGAAGCTTCCGAATATAGCCGAAACACTTAAGCCGATTAACGGTGGCACTTGACAGCATTTTTGCCAAATTAAAATGTGTACTCAGTAAACAACTTCAAAGCATCATGAAACCAGCGGAAATAATAGCGTCCTCACTTTTCTACCTCCATGAACGCACATATGTTCATGACTGAGTAATATGACAGAACCCCACACCCTGCCCGTGGCTTTCGTTGCATATGGAAGTTATTTTCACGAGTGATGCGATGTATCCTGCGGCCGTACTTTCACGAGCGAAGCGAGTGAAAGTACAGCAGAATACACCGCATCTCGAGTGAAAATAACTTCCATACGCAACGAAAGCCACGGGCAGGGTGTGGGGTTCTGTTATTATTACATATGTTCCATGTTTGATCATTTCATATCAAAGAAAGAACGTGCAACAAACCGGCATGGAATTTAGGTCGGATAGCCCATTGCCCATTAATATGTTCAAATACTGAATATAGTGTTATGCCCAAGCAACGCGTGTCAGTGTAGAACCCGCCCCGAGAATACGTGTCACTGTTTGTTTGAAATTAAAATAATCAGACGTTTAATCTGAGTCACTGTCCGAATGAATAATTCGTGGACGTTTAGTTGGGACCACGACAGAACCAGAACTTGAACTGGACGACTATAATACACAGCTTATGTTGAAGTTAAAAGTTCCTCAACAAAATTGTCCACAGGTAAACATGCTGTGCAATTGCGGTACTCCACTGACGAGGTGACTTTCGTTGACAGCAGTCGTCGCTGAGCTGCACGCTACAACTTCGTGTGTGATATTGCTTGCTAGTCGTGGATTGACCGAGTCTTGGTTACCGGTTAAAATGTTGCTCATTTGGCATTGGTAATTTTTATTTGGAACTGAGTAACGCCGCAACGTCGCCAGCAGAAACCTCCTAGTATCTCGATGTTGATGATTGCGGCTCAATAGTACATGTGTAATCGCTGATTTTACGGCGGGTGGATCTTCGGAGAGCCGTTCAAGGTTTATAAAACTCAGTTTCCAGGTGGTCAACATACATTAAGTTCTCCCAATCGTAGTATTCCATGAGATGTACACCTAACATGCCAAAAACGTTGCTGAACGATTTGAATCTTACAAAAATAGCAGACGAAAACGTGTTTACAAAATAAAAATAGTTCGGTAGCCAATGGAAATACCATGTTCATTTGCATATCGACCGTGAAAATACCGAAAACATTATTGCATGGGTGATATGCAAATTAGTTTTTGTCAAAATAAGTGACTGCCAAAGAGGACCGTTACTGTTGTTCAAATTTCATTCCACTCGGCAAGTATATTCATGTACCCCAAGAGAAAAATATCGCACTTCTTAAATATTGTTTATTTCTGCTATATTTCGAAAAATGGTACTCCTAAGGGGACTACTTTGTTTGCTTTCAAACTCATTTGCATATGAGGTGTGGAAATATCGATTTTGATTTCAGGGACGAATCAAAATAAACTGCAGTACATATGTAATAATAAGTTGAACTGTCGATAACAAATCCTAATATCCGAAAATAACAACTTTAATGACAAAAAAATATCAGAAATGACCAAAATACCATCTCAAAGACTAAAGACTAACACAAGAAGAGCTATGAACCCACAGCTACAAACAACAAAATCTTTTATCATAAATGGGCTGGAAGTCCAGCAAATTCTTCCTTATTATTATCTAAAGATATCAGCATTTGGCCCTTGAGCTACGTTCACTATTAATATGCAACAAGCAACAACAAACAAATGCAGCTGAGCAGTTAACTGAACAAACAACAGACATAACCATAGAAGGTTTTAGCATATGTTATGTGAGATGTTTCGCGATGACACCCATTACTCATTTACTGATGATTAGGAGCTAAATTTTGACCCATTCTTATCATTCTCACCATTGAAGTACATTTCTGAAAATGTTTTCTAATGAATGACCTTTCTCACTGGCATTATCTGTGTACCTTCAAACTTTGAAATTCTATAATCTCTATATATATATAAAAATATAGATCAGAAAAATAGAAATTTCAAGCAAATATTATGAACTAAGGCCATATTAAGATGTTAATTATTAACGATATTTATTATTAGTTCTGGATATTTACCGAATTACTATAATATGTTTATAAATTTATATTTTTCAACACAATTTTTGTCTAATGCAAACTTGGTAGTGCTTATTTAGTATTTGTTTATTTTATGTTTCAACAGCAGTGCTATTTGTAGTATAGATTTTGAAATTTGTCATACATGTATGAACATAATGCATGCATTTAATGTAAGGTTGTTTTTTCTTACATAGGTGAAATATCTCCATATCCCAGGAGTGGTCATTGCTGTGCTGCAGATGATTCAAATCTTTACATATACGGGGGATATAATCCAGTATATGAAGTGAGAAATGTCAAACCTGTTTATAATAAATTATTTAGAGAGGTAAGTCTGTAAAATACTCCAAGTATATATTAGTTCACAACGTTTTTGAAGTGATACATTATCTAATAAAATCTCTTACTTTCAGCTCTGGAGCTATAACTTCAGCACTTGTACATGGACATTAGAGAATGATACTAATGGTGAAATTCCGGAAGAAACGGCTTCCATGTCCAGTGAGTATAAGAATGTGCTAACTAGTATGGCATTGCTGATGTACTGCATGCATTTGAAATATTAATAACTAGTTGCTGACAATGACACGCTGTTGTAATTATGCTGGTGACAAACAAAGCTGTTCACAATGTGCTGGGGGTTGAGGATCTTGTGAGTGATTTTATTTCACTTCAAAGTGTTCTGTTCAAGGGAATAATACACTGTTCAGAGGGGGGACAAGGGGGTCCCTGGACCTGGATTATTCTTTACGACTTTTTATTTGAATGTAAATTCTTGTACATACCGAGAAAAATGACACATTTTTACAGTGTACGAAAAAAATATTTGATTCATTACATTGTACGTCTAGCCTGTGATTACAGAATTACGGAATTTATTTTTTCAATTTAAGTTGTACGAACAAAAAAATATTGCAAAATATTACATTGAACGAAAATAACCCTTGATAATAAATTTATTTTGTCAGGCTAAATGACCACATATGGGTGTGAACTGACATGTTATCTCAATTTTTTCAGCTGATGTATGTATATGCCTCTGATGTACTTATATTAATACCCATGGTTTATTTGCCTGGCTAACATTGTTACTTTTCAATAACAGTGGCTATATCTGGTAATTGTCTACTACTATTTGGTGGTACTAGTTTTCCATGGGGAGAAAAGTCCAATAAAGACGTCTATGTGTATCTTATAAAACAGAAAAAGTGGGATAAACTGCAGTGCATCGGAGATAGTCCCCCAGCAAAATATGGACAGGTATGTATCTACAGATAAGTGTATGTACCAGTGGAATGAATAATTACCATTCCTCTCTTTTGTCACTTTTTGTCCTCTATCAAATTTATGATACAAATATGAAAATATATGCACTTCATGATGCCTGATTGACAATCATTTTTAGCCCCAGTCTGAACAAGATAATTTGGGTTTAGTCAGTTTGTCATGGACAGACCAATTTCAATTTCAATGTCAATTTCTTCAGAGACAATGTAATATGATCAACAGGTGCACAGAATAATTTGGTATAAAAGCAAATTATAATGAAATGCCTATACTATTGACATTTAATGGTACCTGTATTAGTATTTTTGAACACAATGTGGGCATTTTGGTCAAAAATGTGAGTGAAAATGATTTTTTTCTGGTTATCAGACATATATTGAGCAATTTTGTTCAAATCTTAAATTATATTGGAATTCATATTCTACTTTATATTATGGTGGTCTATGCATTTTTAGGTAGTATTTTGAGGGCAGTCATAATATTGTCATAACCGATGACTTCAATAGTGGTCTCAATGATCCTAATGAAGAAATTGCTATTAAGGTAGCGAGAAGGGAAATTTTCACTTTTTTCTTGATTTTTCAAAAAATGATAAAACGGTTACTTTAGACCTTGATACATCACCCCAGGTTTACAAAAGATCGAAATTGCGAAATAACGTTGCTCAAATTAGTGTTTTAAAACACTAGCAGAAAAGACTACAACTGCCGTTTTGTGGATATTTGCATAGTGTTTATCTTTGGAAGGAATTAAATGATAACATCTTATCTGTATACTCTGTTGTTGACGATTCTGATATAACGGGTGATAAGCTTCCAGTTGCAAACAATGCGTGTTTATCTAACGTCCATTGTCAGCATTATTGTCAGTCGAGACTTCGTCGGAGAAACATGGTCACAGAAACACAGTACTCATTTCGCCCAACCTTACGCTTTTACATCGACCGCTTATCGCTTAATTTCCGACCACGCGGTCTTGTCCGACCGGGAAAACATCCGCATTTTAATCGCGTTTTTTTTCGCTCACTCGCTCATTGAAAACATTGACCGCTCGCCCAAACACTGAAAACTGGCACATGGGTGGTCGAAATGGTGGTTTTGATAGTAAAGTGTGAACATACAACTAGTATTAACTATTATTACATTCTGAACGACACTTCAAATCTAATAGCTGTATTACACTTGTATCGTGAAAGCAACTGAACTGGGACTTCTTGTTACGTGTTTTGGGTGCTTGTTCTAGATGTAATATTTTTATTTTTATTTTAATGAGACAGTTACGTGAAAAAAGCCTAGGTAACTCCTTTTGACAGAGCAGAGAAACGAGGAAATGTTAGTGATTAATTCCAAAAATAACGATATCGAATCCACATCGGTCTGGTAAAATTTGACATTCAATTTTTAAAATTAAATCTATACCGTATACGTACCGCAAAAGTGTTCCCACAAAATATATTTTCGACTAAAAACGGCCACATGCCCTGAAAAAATCGAACAGAGTTTGACATGTATGAATAATTTATTGGGCTTAAATGAAAAACGTGTCAAATTTAGTTATAGCCATAACTATTTGGTGGCCAGTCGATGAAAAATTCAAAGTCCTTCAGGGCTGAAAATCATCGACGCTACTCTGGTTTACTTTATTTCACAACTTGCAAAGAAAACTGATTCGCGTGAGCTCTAATGTATCTTAGCCTAGTATTTTCTTTTTGAACTAAGGTCAAATTCCATCAGTTTGTCAAAATATATGTTTTTCAGCGAATAATTTTGAAGCCTGTCACAGCACAAACAACTATGTGAATCGACGCCGGTGATTGGATTGTACGACAACCCTTCAATTAGCGTCAAATATGCTTTGTTACAACATCATTGATTGGCTGAGAGTCACCTGATCGGAGCACGAACTGGGTCACAGAACCATATTTGTCCGTATTATCGACAGGACTTTGCAAAATAACCACACCCACATTTTCAATCATTTTTAGCGCGGAAGTTGCCAACAAATGTAAAAAAAATCGTGAATTTCATGGATTCGAATAAAATAAAGCAAGCGATTGATAAGGATGATTATTAATATTTTCCCCGATGCTCTTCGAATTTTTATTTTTTTTATTTCAAGGTAAGAAATGGCTAGCTGAAGTTGCATGTCTTCAATGCGGTTGTTTCACCGCAAACAACTCTAGCTCTGTTTTGGGCATGGTTTAGTTTTGCGATGTAAAATAAAATATATATTAAAATAATAATACTTGATTAATTATTTGGGGTTTCAGCCCACAAATTACGGACATGATCTCCATGAATTATGGTCAATGTTTGTCTTCTCTCGGCTGATTGTCACGGTGTTGATCGACGCCCTTCCTAAACTCAGTATGGAGAAACCAACAGGGATCGACATTCCAAACAAACAATCGAAATTATGAACGAAAGACGAGTTTTTTTTTTGATATTTACAAACATACTGTCATGACAAACATATGTAAAATTAACAAATACACAAAGAGGTGTAATATTAGGTTTTATTTTAGGCTTAGAAATATTTTCTTTCACTCAGCCCATGCATGTAACTGCCATTTAGCTTTACGGTCCTTCAGCATCGGGGGAAAACAACAATAATTATACAAAACACATTGCGAAGACTCAACAATCAGGAAAGAAACCCCAGACAACCCTGTCGTACTTGTGTTGAAATACATTTTGTATTTCACGTCAGAATATTGTTTAAAATAAAATATTCAGTCCAAGCCAAATCGAGGTCAAAGGGTCAGGTTGCGTGCATATAATTATATATAGTTAAAACAAAAAGTATTTGAACTTTTGTCAGCTGTTCAACATCTATAAAAACCAGAAAGACAATTATAAGACAATGTGAACCTCGGAAATTATTCTGTTAGTCCGAATTTTAAATGCGCGCGAGCGAGCAGGTGGGCGGTGATATTTCGGGGTTTGCGCGGTCGAAAATAAAGCAGAAATTGTCCGGTCGAATTCAACAAGCGTCGCAAAAGCGAGAGAAAAAGGTGATTGGAAAGCGGAAGCGGGCGGGAGGTTGTGCGAAAGGAGTACTGTAACTTTGCACAACTTTCTTTTAAATCGTTTTATTTTCCAAGTCAATATTCTATTTTACTAATACATTTTTTTTCTAACGCAATGGCGAAGAAAAGAAAGAAAGCGTTGACAGACGAGGCAAAGAAAAATCTACCACTCAGTGTCGCACCACAGTCACTTGGGGGCTGAAAATCAATAAATACTAATTTTCAAAAACAATCATCCGCTATAGTATATAAATAAACAAGTTGTGAAACACGGCACCTAGTAAATCGACACCCTGTCGGTTTCAAATGTCGATTTCTTACCTTAAAATGCAAAACAAAAATTTTAGAGGGGGTCAGGTGTTACGTTAATAACCATTGTTCATAATCGCTAACTTGGTTTTATTCAAAACTGCACAAATCACACGTTTTCTGGTGATATCCGACAATTTCATGATCGAAAATGGCCAGCAGCCAGAATCAAGGGGGATTCGCACAGAGTTCTGGGTAAATCAAGTGCGCATACTCATTTTCAGCCAATCAGGCGTGCCGTAACAGCGAGTATTTCCTTCATTTACCCAGAACTCTGTGCGAATCCCCCCTGATTCTGGCTGCTGGCCATTTTCGTTCATGAAATCGTCGGATATCATCAGAAAACGCGGGATTTGTGCAGTTTTGAATAAAACCAAGTTAGCGATTATGAACAATGGTTATTAACATAACACCTGACCCCCTCTAAAATTTTTGTTTTGCATTTTAAGGCAAGAAATCGACATTTGAAACCGACAGGGTGTCGATTTACTAGGTGCCGTGTTTCACAACTTGTTTATTTATATACGTATAGCGGATGATTTTTTTTGAAAATTAGTATTTATTGATTTTCAGCCCCCAAGTGACTGTGTGTCGCACTCTGACACAGCAATTTTTTTTCAAACATCGGCCATTTTGTTTCACCATGAAAACCGTTTTATTAGATGTCTTATCTGAGACACTTGAAGGATTAGCTTGTTTGTAAACTGTCAGCGTGTACAGTGGGACAGTAATGTTTGTCAGAGGATTATTCCTCGTTGTTCGTTTGCATAACAATGGAAAACCCGAACGTTCCTGGAGTACGGACTCAAATGCCAGCAGTTTTCTTCATTTTTAGCGCTCAAGCTTGAAATTATTCATTATCTGACACTCTTTATGAGTTCT
Organism: Saccoglossus kowalevskii; assembly: GCF_978046115.1. NCBI lineage: Eukaryota > Metazoa > Hemichordata > Enteropneusta > Harrimaniidae > Saccoglossus > Saccoglossus kowalevskii. The sequence goes on along the minus strand of NC_140643.1, from coordinate 37,048,450 downwards.
ATGATATCAGTGGTTAATATGTTTGGCCATTTTTAGTGTATATTTATAATAATGCAGCAAATCTACAGTGTTTTATTAACCAAAACTGTTTTTCGCGTTTTTCTCGAGTTGAAGTTTTGATCGAGAACGACTCATTGGGACCGCCGCCAAATCAAGTGCGTTCGGACTAGGACATTCAAACTCGCAGTTATCGTTCAAAAGATAATGATGGTGCGAAATATGTCTGGGTTTTTAAAGAAAATGCTTTGTCACAGAATAATAGTCTGTTAAAGGTGCCAAGTATGAAATAATTTGGGGACAAAAAAACAAACCTGCATAGAAATCGGAATAATAGGTCTTTTGATTATCGGAGACGCATTTCAATGGACTTGATTACGGACAATGCATAACTTAAATTTCACCAGGAAATTCCGCAGTGTGCTCTCGCAATCGCGTACTTAGTCATTTTTACAAGGTTCGCCATTTTTGATGTCACGTGATAATTATGTAAACAATGTCTGTCCAGTTTGTGCGAACTTGCACCTCTATACTTAGTCTTTTGGTATATATAACCTAAATTACTGTTCTGAACGAGACAACAGACAGAGAATGTTTGATTTAAAAACGTCACAAAACCTTCTCGCTACCTTAAGCAATATGGATTATGTCAGTCAATTGATCAACTAACTCATTGTCTAGCAGGATTACTTGACGTCATTTTCAGGAATGATACCACTGTATCACATTTTATGAAGCCAGTTTATTTCACCAAATTTAGCATTATTGTTAGGTTCTTAATTTTTTATGGTTATACTAAACATAAAATATCAATTTGTATGAATTGTATTTGTTCTATTAGTAGCACATGCATTTTCATAAATTACAGAGGTGTGTCTATATTCAAAATAAGTAATATTTGTATGATTTCAGTGTACAATGAGTGTGATTTTTGGTTTATATGTGCTTCTTTGGAGATGCATTTCTAATAGAGCAAATACTGTACTGTAATTCACTAGGATGATTTCAGTATGGAAAGTGACCACAGTATAATAGCAAGTGATTTGTCAATAGGTCATTTTCCGTTCACCTGCGACATCTCGCGAGATGCATGAAAGACGCGCGTCGAACGTCTGCCGCAAAATCGAACAATTTGATTTTGAACTCGAATTTCTTTTATTTCGTAGCTCACATCGACCGACCGATCTTTGACAGAGGAATATTGCTTTTGAATACTCTCACTTAATCGAAATTGTCTATCATCAAATGTGTACAGCACATTATTAACGCTATGACCTTTGTTTTCCTGTTTTTACATTTGATTTCATGCATAACGTGTGATTCTCGCAGTGAACGGAAAATGGTCTATTCGACTGGGGACTGTTTCATGACAATGTCTTTATATTTTTTTATGTTGTCTTTACACTATTTTTACCTTACTGTATCCACAGCAGATTACAGTTGCATAATAAATTATTATTATATTTTGTAGGCTGCAGTTCTACGTAGCGGTAACCTCTATGTATTTGGTGGATGCCGGAAAATTGCCAATGATAATTTTCACTTTGATGCTGAACTCTATAAACTGAACTTGGAATCATGCATATGGGAAAAGTTAGCAGGGTCGGAATGCAGCAATGAAATACAACCTGAAGGAATGTATAGACATGGCATTGCATGTGATGATCATAAACTATATGTTTTAGGATATAGCTGGAGTGAGGTTTACACAATTCCTCATTTACATAAGGTAAGTGAATATTATTAGTATCGTACATATCCGTGTAAGTGCCCATGTCCGGACAAACATCCACCCTCTAATTTTGATACATAAAGAAATTGAGGTCATGTCCGGGCATACGCCCAGGGGGGCTTTTTCTACAATTGTAATAAAAAAAATTTGTTTGACTTTCTTGTAGCATGTTGTGATTCTGATAAAAATTATTGAAGCTCTTTGTCGAGCGGAGCTTATCATACGAGTGATTGTCCGTCATCGTTCGTGTCAATGTTTTACTTTTTTGACTTCTTGAAAACTACAAGCCTGAATGCTTTGATACTTAGTTTATATGTACCTTGGATAGATCTCTCTCAGATTTGTTCATTTCATGATATCTTTTATACTCTAATTTTAGTGAATATTTTTTTTAATTTTTGGTAAAAAGTGATATTTTTGACTTCTTGTTGAAAACCGCAAGTCCAATTGCTTTGATATTACATATATAGGTACTACATGTGGACCACTCAAATTTGTTCATTTCATGATGATATCTTTTATTCTCTAATTTTAGTGAATATTTTTTTTAATTTTTGGTGAAAAGTACCTGGGAGATTGGTTGAAATCACACTGTCTGGCTTTATAAAATATTCAGTAACAGCTTGCAAACACACAACTGGGGCCAGCAATTTTGCAATGTCACGCCGAAGACTTCCAACATTTTTACCATTTTTATCACAGCTATTGCATTTCTGTCATAAAAATTATTCTTCTGTTTGAGAAAAAAAAAATTCCCTATTTCAAGCCCACTCTTGATATCCATATAGTGAGACATTTCAACTGCTGGAACATGCTGAATGATAATTTTCACCATGATTGATGAGCGTCTAGTCTGATAAGAAAGCAATGTTGACTTGACCTCTGATGAAACACTAATGGTGATGCCATTCAGTAAAGCAGTTGCTTAAAGGTCAAAGATGATTGCCAGACTGTAAACAAAAGCATTGCATGCTGTCACGTGTGGAAGGGCCAAGCAGTCTGACATGCGACTCGCAAGTCACTAAAGTACACTGCCGAATAAAAACGGTATGGTCGCAACCACACAAAACAGAATTTCACCTGCACTACTCAGGAATTTTCTACAAACCTTATTAAACCATCAGACCTGCCAGATTCTTACCACCCGTGTGCGTGAATTCTTTCAGCATATTTATATATGTATATAAAGGACTGGAATATACGGGGAATGGGGAGCAATAAAACACATCACACGTCAATATATATTTAAATAATTATTATTGAATAAATAAGAATTGAGTTGCACCCAGCAACAACTAATACATGATAAATTACAAAAGCAATGAAATAATGTACTTTCAAATAAATGGCTTCCAAATTAATGCACACACAGTCCACAATAATATAAATTGTCCCATAACTTTAACCAAGCTAGTAACTTCCCGAGTGCACTCACAGTTCCCGACCTTCACAGCGCTGGACCATCTGTGTTTACGCGAATCTTCTGACTTCTACCCGAAACACGACGAAGTTGTCTTTTTTGTTGCAGATAACAGCATACAGCGAAGTTCTGACTCCATGTCGGACTTCACGGAACACGGTTTTCTGTTGACTTGACATCACCCGGTGTAGCACTTATGTAGAGTCTTAGAATGTTCGTTTCCACAGCACGCAACAGGCCCACTTTACATCCCTGAACAGGAACAGTTTATAAACCAATGTTCACATAAACTCAGGAATTGAAACAAAAGCACAGGACCCTGCCTCACTTGTGCAAACCAAAACGAAATGGGAAAAAAGGAAGCCCATGGCTAAGGTGTGACTGCCTTTTATACCCATACCCAGGTGTACATAATTGCATAGTTAAATTCAGCCAATCATGGTTTGCCACTAGCCACACTTTGGATAATGGCGCATCCATTTTAAATACAGGGGTGGCCCACCCTCCTGCACTGTGATAGCACCACCATTGTTATGCAAATATACATGACTGCACTGTGTACCACTATATAGATATATACAAAAAAAGACAACTAAAGATTGACCTCATGACACGTGCCATTGTAGCAGAGTCGTTTGCTGCGACCCCAGTTTTCTTGTCTCTTTATTGTGATTAGACATTAATTAAAAATGCTGACAGACAGCGAAATCCGTGGATTAAAAGTGCTATTATAAGGTCAAAATTGTGTGCAACGTCATCGTCAAACTTCAGGATGAATCTGTAGGGATTTTGTATAAAGCGGCAACAGTGACACATCGACTTGGACTTTGAGGGTTTCGACTTTGACGAAGATGGCAAGGAACGTACAATGAGAGATCTAAGAAGTTTTTTCAAACAACTATGAACTTGCGTAATTTTTACTGTGTAAATTTGTAAATTATTATTGATCTTGTTTAACAGTTGATTCGGTATTGGTCAAGACCGGAACTAATTTTACGCAGTTTAACATCTGACATTTTAGTTCATTTTGAGTTCACACGTATTTGGCATGTTTTTATTTGCCGTTCTATTCCCTGTCCGAGTTCGATCTGCGTTTTGTGAATTTTTTTTGCAGGGGATGTCCGGGTATAGGCCCACCCCTATTTTTTGTCAATTTCCCATGTTCATGACCCTGGTCCCATTTAAATATGGTATTAGTGAGAGTTTTCAAGCATGATATATATCTTCTTGAATGTCTTACTATTTAATGATGGTATGTTGCTATGCTGTCTTTATAGATCTATGCATATGACTTGAAATTGTCTATGTGGGAGAGTCTCAGTACACATCCAGATTATTTAAAAGGATTTCCTCCAACTAGAATTTACCATTCATGTGCACAGAGAAATAATGGTAAGAATATAAAGAATATTTGTTGGTGTTTCTGATATGAGTTATACCTGGTATGTGATGTCAGTTTGTCTGTGCATGGAACACTACGGAACAAGATCATATTGTTTTTTTTATAGAAATCCATGCATGTATTTAATAGAAACTAAATTTTATTTGATAAATTGCATGCTGGGTACTTTACACAGGAAGTCAAAGCAACTTACTAGTAGTACAATTTAGTGCTAATACCATCAAATTTATTGATTTACTGATTAACACTCACAATTTACTGTCTGCATTTCTGTTTTTATAGCCAATATTTTGGCTACCATCAAGAGGAAAAATAAGGAAATTGTAAATAACACTACAAATACATGTATCCCAATATTTTGCTGAGCAAAATGTTATATAAAAAAGTGTTACCAGTGCATGTGATTTTTTCCATGGTTATAAACTTCAATCAAGCCAACTAAGAAAACTTTTCCTTAATATTTACAGATGTTTTTATTAGTGGTGGACACAATAATTCACTGATATACGATGACTTGTGGAGACTCAACTTAACAACTCTGCAATGGACGAGCCTAAACAAATTACCAATAAAATCATTTTTCCATACAGCCTCAATAACACCTGTAAGTCATATTATTATCCCTCAAATATAAGAAATCAATCTTATTGGTTGAAAACAGTCACATGATCACTTGATAATTAGGAAAGAGTTCCTTTTGTATCCCCCATCCCTAACCCTAACCCTGACCTCCAGCACTCCCCATTTAATTGTACATGCCCCTCCTAAGGACATGTATAGTTATCTAGAGAGGGCATATACAAATGAATTGGGTAACTGGGAGTGAGTGTTAGAGTTAGGGTTAGGGATGGGGGGGGGGGTACAAAAGGAACTCTTGTCGATTATTGATATTAACCTATCTTGCCTCTGATGTTGTTTTGTGTGCAACTGGTGTATGATGTTATAGTATCCGGGACACTTAGATTGTTGCAGATGATAAAAGGATTGACACACTTTCTGATGTCTTGAGTCTCACTCCCATGTTTGCGTTTTTGCTCTCAGTTTTTATTTGCTTTCTGCCTTGTTGTTCTCTTCAGGGATAACAAAACCGTTACTGTTCTTGGCTTTGGCCAAGAATATAAAGAATTACCATTCTCAAGTGGCTGTTATCAATCTTAGGATGATAATACTTGATATTGGACAAAGCCTAGGACAATAGTCAAGGCCAGTAACAGCCAATTTATTTATTTAATACAATCACAACAGCCATCTAAGGCCATTAACAGTGGTGTGTTAGTAGACACATTTGTTAAATACAATACAACAGTAAACAAAATTACAATTAGAAAATAATAGACTTAAGCTTCTTTTTTAAAGTAGACAATCCCAGATTAAAAATTGCACAGTTTATGTTGTTATTAAAAAACAACTTAAAAACACATTCTTAGTAACTTCAAAGCGTCCAATTGGTACATTTGGTAAGAGACATTTTCCTAAAACTATGTGGAATATGTAAACTGAAAAAAGAAGATAATTTACAACAACTGTACGATTCTAAGACACACTGACACATAAAAACCATATCAAAATAATCTCTGCGTGCTGCTAACGTGGCTATATTTAAAGTATTGCACATAATTTCATATTGTGTGTCCACGTCCCAGCCAACTTGTCTATATACAAATTTCCAAAAATTACGCTGGACTCTTTCAATGTGTTTATCAGTTTGGTGGATACCTTTCCATATAACGCTACAATACTACACCTGTTTTGAGTATAAGAAAAATAAATAACCTTTAATTATTCACTGGGTTTTAATTTCTTTCCGATAAGTGAAATTTGCTGAATTAAATCCACATAGACATGTAAAATTGATGAATATGCTCCATAATCATAATAATAAAATTAAACACCAGTGAAAATGAATGTTTTAACAGAATGCTTCAGTTTACCTTATAAACAGTATGCTGAAAAAAAACACATACTGAAATTAATCAACTGAAAAAGTGAGTTTTGAACATAACTTGTAAATACTCTTATGATTCTTTTATATTAACCCCCCCCCCCCAGATGAACAATGCTTTGGTAAAGCTTTTTCTCTGTATTTTGTATTGTTTTTCACAGAGTGGATGTATGTACTATTTTGGTGGAGTTACTAAGCTGGATGACAGTTCAAGAACTGGCGAAACGTATCGAATATGGCTTGAAGTACCTAGTCTGTTTGAACTTTGTTGGTACCATGTATCTTCGCTCATACCTGATCTTGACAGCTTATCTGACGAAAGACTTATAACTCTAGGAATTCCTAGAAGTTTAATTGGAAGAGTCAGAGCAGGATGATCTTCAATATTGTCATGTGTGACCACAACTGCAGAACTCATCATCATTATTGTTACAGGTAACTGTTGATGGAACAGTGACAAGGATACGATGGTGTCCTTCTTTAATAGCCAACCATCTCTACCATTGAACATCTACATCAGTGTTATAAATTCCTGCAAATTATGTGGAAGACACCAGAGCTAACAATTTCTAAAAATTAGTTGCTCTGATGAAAAGTCGGTAGACCAATTTGCTGTTAAAATTAGTGAGCAACGTACAGTATATGTACTTAAATAAATGCATCACTCTCAATACAATACATAAATATACATAAACAGTAATATCATGTAGTTCCATAGTAATACTGATACTTTATGGCTGATTCTTTTAGTGATAGTTTCACTTGTATTAAGGATATTGTAGAGGTTTTCAGGAAGTAAAATTCACACTACTTATTTTCAAAGAAGAATTGTTTTAAACCATATCAAACTACTAATATACTTGTCGATTGGCCAGCAATTGAAATCAAGATTACCAAAATAACTTCTCACCCGGTGGTTATATTCCAAAAATGAAAATGATGCAATATTTAAGGTGTCTGTGAATGGTGCGTAAAAAATCACAGTAAAACTCGCCATGTATGCATTTGAGTTTTACCATGTCACAGACTGAAACTCGATCTATAGGAAACAAAACAGCAAGCGGCAAACATTTGTTTATAATAAGAAAATACAATTACTGACAGTCATCATATATCCTACTTCTCAAAAAGTAGGTGGGCAACCGGGTGACAAAGTTACAGAACTTTGTGTTCCGACAGATAACTTGATGGACTCAGCGACCGGTAATTTCAAACACTGGTTCATGTACATGTTGTTGTGCTATTATTTTTTTAAATCAATTGTACTTTTATTTTAAATTTTTTCCTACCATTGTATTTACAATTTTATTTTGTTTATGTATTCTGTAACTTACTGTCTCAATGTGCACATCACTACATGTACTTATGGACAATGATACATTGATAGTACATCAAGGTTACATAATTCTTTGTTCTGTAGTGAGATGCAAATGTCCCCCAGTGTTGATGTAGAATGTCAGTCCTGTGATGACATAATAATAAGTAGATTGACAAAGGGTACTTTGTTTTCAAATTTTAGGAAAATATTTTTTCATTGTAGCTATTAATTCTCAAGATTACACATACTCGTGTAGCATGATGTAATTTGGAAAATCAGTTTACAGATTGTTATGCTTGTATACATCATACAATGTGTGATCACAGATTGACAGAATCTGAACTTGTTGCCATACTACATACATGTATGAGAATCACTATGAAAAAGTTTGAGTTACAGATATACGGTAAACCTACAGTTTTGGTCTGTCAAGGAAATTGCATAAGGGTGCTAGCTTGAGTGCAATTTATAAGACGCTGACCAAAACGGTGGGGTTATTTCTGTAAACCCACACACAGTCCCTCTGATAGATGAACTGTGACCCACAGTTTGAGTGAGTCTTTTGAAGAAACAATCAAAACAATTCATAAGTCCTTTGCATTGCCAGTGCATAGAGCTGAATGTATGTTAATTTACATAAATACAAAAGAAGCATTGTAAACTTTGTCATTTGTTCATAATAATTTAATGCAAACCTCTTGACATTGAAATTACACTTCTAATGCCTCTATTTTCCCCAGAACCTCTAGTTGAAAACATAATACCTGCTTCAATTGACCTCTTTTTGACCAACTTAATCAATAGTTGAGGAAGAACTCTGTCTTATCCACTCCAGATGTTGCACCTTGGCTAAGTTCTGATTTACAATAGGGATGTTATCTGTAGCAATTACGGATTCTTGATGATTACAATTAACATAAAGACAGAGAGAGAATAAACGTGCATCTATAACAGTGGGTCACAGCTAGACAACACATACCCATGGATTACATCGATACACGCTGTGTTAGTTCTTTCGTTTAGTGCAATATTTTCAGTTTGAGTTGCTGCTGCCATTTAGTGTTTTATTTTCATTGTTATCAATTTGTCAATAAAAATATACTTGAGAACACAATTTGGCAAAAATCACTGTGACTAATAATAAAATACATGTAAAAAGACAAAATATAGTACTAGTACAATATAACAATAAAATTACGATTTAAGAAATTGATATTAGCAGTGGTGGCTGCATGGTATTTGAATGATTGGTATGAGCACAGTCATTCTACTAGGAGAGTGACTGTGGTGTGAGCTTTTGGGATGTGATATTTGTTTGTGTTGTACGGCTTTGTAAATTAAAACCAAACCATTTCGGAACGGCATTCTAAATTAAAACCAATTCATTTCGGTACGGCATTCTAAATTAAAACCAATTCATTTCGGAACGGCATTCTAAATTAAAACCAATTCATTTCGGTACGGCATTCTAAATTAAAACCAATTCATTTCGGAACGGTATTCTAGATTAAAACCAAACCATTTCGGTACGGCATTCTAAATTAAAACCAATTCATTTCGGTACGGCATTCTAAATTAAAACCAATTCATTTCGGAACGGTATTCTAGATTAAAACCAAACCATTTCGGAACGGCATTCTAAATTAAAACCAAACCATTTCGGTACGGCATTCTAAATTAAAACCAATTCATTTCGGTACGGCATTCTAAATTAAAACCAATTCATTTCGGAACGGTATTCTAGATTAAAACCAAACCATTTCGGTACGGCATTCTAAATTAAAACCAATTCATTTCGGTACGGCATTCTAAATTAAAACCAATTCATTTCGGAACGGCATTCTAAATTAAAACCAATTCATTTCGGTACGGCATTCTAAATTAAAACCAATTCATTTCGGAACGGTATTCTAGATTAAAACCAAACCATTTCGGTACGGCATTCTAAATTAAAACCAATTCATTTCGGTACGGCATTCTAAATTAAAACCAATTCATTTCGGAACGGTATTCTAGATTAAAACCAAACCATTTCGGAACGGCATTCTAAATTAAAACCAAACCATTTCGGTACGGCATTCTAAATTAAAACCAATTCATTTCGGTACGGCATTCTAAATTAAAACCAATTCATTTCGGAACGGTATTCTAGATTAAAACCAAACCATTTCGGTACGGCATTCTAAATTAAAACCAATTCATTTCGGTACGGCATTCTAAATTAAAACCAATTCATTTCGGAACGGCATTCTAAATTAAAACCAAACCATTTCGGTACGGCATTCTAAATTAAAACCAATTCATTTCGGTACGGCATTCTAAATTAAAACCAATTCATTTCGGAACGGCATTCTAAATTAAAACCAAACCATTTCGGAACGGCATTCTAAATTAAAACCAAACCATTTCGGAACGGTATTCTAGATTAAAACCAAACCATTTCGGAACGGCATTCTAAATTAAAACCAATTCATTTCGGAACGGCATTCTAAATTAAAACCAAACCATTTCGGAACGGCATTCTAAATTAAAACCAAACCATTTCGGTACGGCATTCTAAATTAAAACCAAACCATTTCGGAACGGCATTCTAAATTAAAACCAAACCATTTCGGAACGGCATTCTAAATTAAAACCAATTCATTTCGGTACGGCATTCTAAATTAAAACCAATTCATTTCGGAACGGCATTCTAAATTAAAACCAAACCATTTCGGAACGGCATTCTAAATTAAAACCAAACCATTTCGGAACGGTATTCTAGATTAAAACCAAACCATTTCGGTACGGCATTCTAAATTAAAACCAAATCATTTTGGAACGGCATTCTAAATTAAAACCAAACCATTTCGGAACGGCATTCTAAATTAAAACCAAACCATTTCGGAACGGTATTCTAGATTAAAACCAAATCATTTCGGAACGGCATTCTAAATTAAAACCAAACCATTTTGGAACGGCTTTGTAAATTAAAACCAAACCATTTCGGTACGGCATTCTGAATTAAAACCAAACCATTTCGGTACGGCATTCTAGTGCCTGGTTCACACGTAACATTTACGCCGTTGTAGCACTGCTGTAAATTTACCGACGGTGCTATTTTTACCGTGCGACCAGTTTATGCCGGTGTTAAAATGGCGGATTTTACACCGGCGTAAACTTTCTGACCAGAGTCAGAGCTCAGACCTAAATTCTAAACAAAAGTTTGTGTGAACACGCACAGTGGCACAAACACTCTCTATCGGGAATTCGTGTCTACGTCCATAGCAACGACATGACGACGAGTCATACACGTACCGCTCTGGTCAGTGGAACGAGTAGTCTCGGAAATAATTGAATAATAATAATAAAGTCCTGCTACTGATTTCTATTTGGTAAGAGTAAAATATTTTTAGATTGATACACGGAACCTCCCATGATAGCCAGGTTTACAGGATTATTGCACAAAAGACAAGGAATTGATGTGAGATAAACACGCAGAACTGTGCTGTCAAAAAGTAAAACCTTTGAAGTCAAGATTCAATTAAAAATAATAACCGTAGTGATAGGGTACGAATATTTTCAAACACGGATCTATCTACAGAGGGGGTGCTACACAAGCCTAATATAAAATTACGCCGGCGTTTTTAATGTCGTGTGATCGCAAACGAAATACACCGTTGCAGAGCCAATGCGCCGCAAGAAAGGATACACCATAAAAAATAGACACGCAGTCACACACATTATTATTCTCAATAAACATATTTTTATTAGCAAACGCACAACCTGAAAGAGGGGTTGCAGTTGACGTTAAATGTATGATTGAATTGTGTTTTGATGCGATCAGGAATTGGCTTGTTCTGAACAATAATTGCAGATGATTAATTTCTCATAACCATAAAGTGGTGATGGAGAGTGCAGCCATGCTGGGAAATTACTGAAAAATGTCGGTGAGTGTCTCTAAATTTGCAGGCAAGTTTTGGAGCGCAGGACGAGGTCGTGGCGTTGCATGAATTGTTGACACCATCCTTTCGATGCTTTGAAGTCGGGCTGCACTGGTCGTACTAGCTGGAGTGCGTAGATACGTATCGCGTCTATCGTTACAGGTAACTTTAAGTCTCGTTGCTCGAGGACCCAAGCTAAAATCTGCTCATCCATCTCTCTCGGGTATGAGATGTTGCGACCGCTACCAATACGTCGACCAGCTTTGGTAAGTCGAGCTGAATCAAATGTGTACTTTTTCCACGTCTTCAAAGTGGAAGGTGGAATATTGTACAACCTGGCAGCCGCATTGAAACCAATTACACTTGCCTTTTCTAATACGCATTTACGTTTCTGTATAGAATATCTCTTATACACGCCCCTTTTCTTTGTTGCCGGTGACTGCAATGTTGATGGTGTCGTCCTAATTTGAGCAGTCTGCAGGGTATGGTCGTTACTGGTGACATCGGTTGTTGATACATTTGTGTCATCGTCCAGACGTGTTTTTTTACTGGGTCGACCGACTGGACGCTTCTCTGGTTTCTTTGGCAACGGTGCGAGTAACCAGGTGCGCGGTATCGGTGGACAGTCCATCGTAGCCTTGCTAAAAAAGAATTCAATGCGCTGCATGGCAATGGGTTATACTGAGAATATGTTGAAAGCGAGCGAGCTGTTTTTCGTACGAATGAGAAAACTAAAAGTGAAATTTCTTTCTGTCCGACAGCTATTTATGCCAAACTTTCGGAAGTAGGACAGAAATGCCGTTGTCAATCCCTTACTAAGTGTCTATAGCTCAACAAAACGTATCCAAAATAGCATTGTCTAGTACGTTGAGTTCGTCCGGTAATGAACAAAGCTGTCTCGCACCACTTAGGAAAACTTGCGAATGTTCGAAGTACAGGTACCCATTGGACAAAAGATACATGGAAGTTTAGCAACTGGGACAGTTTGTATCTCCCCGACACAGTGCAATATATCCGGTTAGAAACAAAACTCACGTGTCCCTTATTATTCAATTGTAAATTTTTGGCTATCACGTGTAAACAATAGAGCAATATTTTTTGAAAGTCAAGCAGGGCACGGTTACTAAAAAAACGTGAACAGGGCGATTTTTTTTCACTCTACACATATACAGCACAGTACTGTAACATCGTTTTTTTTCCCTATGACACTGTCGTTCAAACACTGAAACATATACTTTGTGCACACACAGTCCCTAGATAGAGGGACTGTGGTGCACACAAACCAACGGACCTTTCTATGGCCACCATGTCCCCAGAATGATAAAGAGTACATACAGGTTGATTTGTTGCTATATAGAGTACGTAAAACGGGATGATTTGTTGCTATATAGAGTACGTAAAACGGGCTGATTTGTTGCTAGTGGGAAAATGCACGTACAACGTTTGTTATCGTTACGACTGATCATGCATATAATTATACACTTATAAAATTGTTTATTGAAATAAAATCACACACAGACCATGGAGCTAAAAAAGATTATATTTATATATATTAGAGCACACACACCCGGGAGACACTCCACGCAAACGATCATAAACATTGCTGCAAGATTATTATGTGTAAAGTTTCGGTGATGAATCCCTCAGCCAATCAGAAACTGGTACTCACGCATTCGGGGAAAGTACCGACGGTAAATTCAAAACGATTCTCTGGCCGTGTCATTGTAGGTCAGCAGTCGCTGAAACCAGACTGTAGAACAAAAAAATAAAAAAAAAGTGAACAGTGTTTTACACTATGACAAGCAAAACAAACTCGGAAATCTTCGTTCCACCACGGTTACGAATAAACTATGTTTGGGAGAAAACCAAAACTGGTCGAAATTTTTGAATAAGTTGGCGATTTTTAAATCAAATCCCAGGGCTAATCTGTTAAAACGCACTCTGTATATAACTTGTGAAGTGCAAATCGGCAATTGTAGTTAATTGCGGTAAATCAGACGAGCCACTATTTCCTAGTATTAACAAAACTAAAGGGAAAAATGTAATGTTTTATTCTTTGAATTTACGAAACAGACGACAGGCCCAGTGAGGGACAATGACGGAAACACTGGTGACGTTACGTGTTTGATTTGTAATACTAGTATGTGCTTCAAAAACAGTGACGGCGGCACGACATTATTCATGGGTCGAGAGTTGCCCTTCGGCGCGAGTGATCACGGATTTTTCTGGGGGCGACCCCCGCCGGTGTCGCCGCCACTAGAAAACAGCAATGTTTTTGTGGGTAATTCACGTTTTAGGCAATTATAATTTGTATACAATACTGTCTATGGTTTAACTGCTGGTTTTCGTTCTCCTTTCTATTTTTAATAATAATAAATTCCCACACCAATTGTGATGGAAATTAGGTTCCAGACAAAACTAAATAAAAAGTCAACATGACATGCATTTATTAATGCATACATTTGTCATTCCAGATATTTCCAGTAGTAATGTGCCTGTTTGCTGATGGCACAGTTCAATTTGCCAATTCAGCAAGGGGCTGACAATAATCACCCAATATCGAAAGAGAATTTTAATACTTCAAATGGTACACCAATTCCTACTCAATTACATCTATTTGATATGCATGTGAATCATTTCATTACAATGGCTATCTATAATACACCAAAAACATGAATCAACAAAAATACATATAATCTTGCACGCTTGAGCAAACTTGGTCGTTTCCCCCCTTTTCACCACTATCTTAAAAAATGGTATAAAATACCGATGAATAACCTGTTGTATTATCTTTCAACTTGTGCAGATTCGACATTACTTAGTAGTTTTATTCATTAAACAGACAGACAGTAGTTTCTAGTTTATTTTTTGTTTTCAATAAATTGTGTTGGTTAAAAAGGGGGGGAATTGAGTCCCAAGCGACAATAACAACACACGCTAAAAACGCAAAGGCTCATGGGTAGACGATTGTTTGTAAACACGAACAGCTCTAACAGCCATAGAAAACACAGGTTCTAGTAAGTTTATAAAGTTAGTCATTTATAATAGAAACTAATGCTTTGGCATGAACCTTGGCAAGAACCTTTGTGTTCTATGGCAGTTAGACGCAGAAAATCGAGCCCGCTCAACCCAGAAATAGTATTGAAATATTCACCATAATACAAGATGAACGGAAATGTTAGGAAACCGACAACCACGGGCCATCAACATCCCCACCATTTCCCTGGACGGACTCCGAGCACAGCGAGTCAAATTTAACAGCGCCTGGGACGGCTAACCCGCTTGAATGCACTTTAAGGAAGTATCCTCGGGGACGGAGCTACGTCACAAAACGTTCCACGTTGCTACGACGCGCACCACTGTACATGCATTTCTATGGGCTCTGTGCGCGCTTCTGTGGAACGCCGGTCGAGCCGGTGAAAATTCGAGAAAACAACACAAACTCAACTTTGAAGAATCCCGAACAACCAAATTTATATATGTTACACACGTAGGGCTAATCTTGTTACACTGTTCAGAGAAGTCTCAACATTCATCCCAAAGTACCGTTTTCTGTGAGTTTTGGGCCTTTGTTTTCACCGCCGTGGGTTGCCAGGCGGTGAAAATGCCCGGATGTCAGCCCCTGAGGATAGTGGGACAGAGTTGCTCGAACCATATACTAGTACTAAATAAACTAAGAACCTACAAACTTTTTAAAACCAAAATAGAACAAGAAAACTACTTAACAATTATGAAAAACAGTGAACTTCGCAAATCCTTAACAAAATTTAGACTTGGCAACCACTGTCTGAAAATTGAAACAGGCCGGCATACAGGATTGGATTTTAAAGACAGAGTCTGCAATATGTGCGACAATGACCATGTTGAAGATGAACAACATTTTGTCACAAATTGTCCTCATTACAATGAAATAAGATCAAAACTTTACATTGTAGCTAATAAACGTATACCAAATTTTGACAAATTTAGTAATGAAAATAAATTCATATCATTACTAAGTGACGAGAAAATGTCAATTCCTTTAGCGCAATATTTAAAAAACTGTTTTAATACAAGACAGCAGCACCTACATAAACTAAGCCAGTAATACATTCCTTGTATTCAACTTATTATCTTTTTTTTTTTTTATGCCTTTTTGTTCCCTTACTCTTTATGTGGTTATTTTTCTTTTACTAATATCTGATTTGTAACCCTTTTCATCCCCTCCGGGGGATGTTGTGTGTTAATAAATAAATATACTAGTATGCTCGAACCCCGGCTCGAACCCACCTTACATGTAAACTGACAATACGGTTCTATTGAAGACAGGGCTATTGTGTTTTTGTGCTAACATGACACACTTAGTTGTCAGCGTCGTTTTATTTGTCATACTGAATGATATTTGATGTACATTGCAGACATGGTCCAAGTACTGTTCTTAGAAAGAGTGCTCACTCGAATACCATCCATCACGCGTGTTCGTATAAAAGAAAGTAGCTAACATGTTGAACGTAGAGGGACACGCCGTCGGTGCAAGTATCTAGATAGACCAAGAATTCATGTTTTTGGCGCCACCGAAGTGAGCGAATTGGTATTGTGAATAGTTTTGTTTGTAAAAAAAAAACTTTATTTTAGTCCTCGAATAAAATAATGTGTCTGATCAAAGTATTTTAAATTTTGTTTTGGTAAAATATTTACGGGCACACATTTTGCGGGTTTCATCAATCCAGAGGGAGCTGTGCAGTGGCTCAATAAACGTAAAAAGATTAGCCCGCACTTTTTGGGTGGTTCGCACGCCGTCCAGAAATAACTTTTTTAGGTCTTACTGTCCCTGTACTAATTACTAGTATGATAGTTTCGGGTATATATGATTGTTGATTTACTATGCCTATCTGCATACAAAGATGTCATTGTCGTGACCATATTAGGTAATTAACTGGATAGGGGTATTGAAATAGTTTGAAATCCAATTCATAAATTTTGTACAGTTGATGAATACTATCTGCTGAAATGGTTGAAAAATATTTCTTCAAATTCTCTTCTGTAGAACTGTTTGTAATATGTGAATCGTGGCGTGGGAAGGTCAATATTTCGCCAACATTCGATTCTTTCAAAATATATTGTGCATCTTTTTCCAAGTTTTCAAACTTCCCTATGACGTCATAATGGACGTCACATACTGAACACATCTCGTGTATTGGTCGCCAATGCTCATTTTGTAGAGCTCCGTCGTCAACTGTCTCAATTATAAACTGGACAAATTCGTTAAACGTGATGGGTGATTGGACGATACGGGCACGTGACCATTTCCCCTCCCTGAAACGTTTAAATATTTTTGCCGAATAGCCTGTCATGAACTTGACATTCCATTCGTCTGTCAACTCAAATTTGTTCCTAAAGGCAGACAACAAACGTTCAAATGGATGCCTAACGAACAAAAATTTGAAGTATTTCTCAAGTCGCATTTCTTGTTCAGATTGTGACAGTTCTCTCAATATAGGGTATGTAATAGGTGTGTGGTGGACAAATGAATGATGCACGCTTTCCAATACGTCAGTATTCAGGTGCCCCATCAGAACCAACCACACTTTCTTCCAGTTTGTGCAGGCAACTTTAGGTACTGGACAATAGATCAATCCGTATTTATCATCGTACAATAAATCGTTCTCTTCGAGTCCGTCATCAGAATGATCCGCTTCACAATGTTGTTGCAAAAACAGTTTTCTTTTTTTGTATATTTCACGATTACTTTCATGCAATGCCGATTCCTGTGGTAAAACATAAAAAAAACAGGAACCCTAATCATAAATCAAAATGCCCAAAATTTATTCACTTTGCAATTAATAAAATGTAATCTCGGGCCATATAAGGATGTTACCTTCGAAAAAAAGTTTGAGGTCACGAGCAAAATGTTTGATGACTGATGGTTATATTTAGTGAATGTTGACCATTTTGTCAGTACTATGATGCTGGATATATACCCCCAAGTGAAGGCCGACAAAAGGTAAAAAGGTATAAATCATATTTGACGGCGTAATCCTGGTTCAAAACGCAATAAAGAATGACGTATTTTTCGACTAGGGAATTGTTCTAAAAAAAGTGTAATTTTTATGCTATATTTGCGACTAATTTTCTAAAATAGAATACTGTAACACACACCACAATGTTGTCTATTGTTACCATGAAATATAGTTCCATATTACATAAACCAATGAACAATGTCCAACCTTCTTTCTCAGTATGTGTAGACGTCTAACTTAATCATAAATATATATGAAACAGGTCAGTTTGTTTGACATTAGCTAACACGAGTATAACTGTCAGACATCGTCTCGTTTCATCATAATACTGGTGTACAATATTACTTCTAATATTGGTTTTATGTTCTAAGGCTAACAGAATTTGCGTATTATTCTTTTAACTTTCAGGTCAGTTTTAAATAACGCATTAATGAAGTGATTTGAGGTTCAATCAACAAAGAATAAGAAAAGAAGATGTCTGTCACACCAATAAACACAGGTCAGGACAAACAATACTTGCAATAGCATTGTTGATAGTGCCTATGCCTGTATCCAACCACCCTGTGTATTAAGTCAGCAGATTGTCTCCATTACCGACTGTGGCACTCCAATGCAAGAAAAAACCAGAAGCGAGAAATGGAATTAAAGATCGTAACTACCACAAATACTGCATTTATATATGTGCTCCAGATGCCGCCCGAGTCTGCTATTGTGAAAACAACAACAACATGAAAGGCAAATGTTCATTCAAATATACGCAATTGCGAAGGGAAGAAAATGTTGGAAGCAGGTATACAGTTGGGTAGTTATAACCATACAATCCCTTCATTGATGTATCATCAAAGTCAGGCTCTCTATAATATAGATTAGAACTACGAATGAAGAGTATTCCCCGTGCAAGGAGAGGAGAAGTAATAGCAACAGTAAATAAGGTAAACACAGTGATTGTGAATAAACGTCTTGAGCCACAGATGAGCCACAGTAAAAGAGTATGCAGACATGGAATGAGGAACACATGCGATGAGAAAGGTCACAAGGCAAGACCCAAACAGCCTAATGTTATGGTAAAGAAAATCACGACGGTTGCAAAGAAAATTGTCATATTTTCATATTATAGTCATATTATATTGAAAATATACACTGTGCTCGTAATGCTTCTATTAAAGTACAGAATAGTGCTGAGAAAGAAAACAAAACAGGAGACATTATGTACAGGAAGAGAAAGCTATTTTGAAAATAACTGGAGCTATCAGAAAGATGACCAAATGATAGAGTGAAAGTCTATGATGGAAAGACTGTGTGATGGTCATGGTTAGAAGATTTGTTTCAATTTGTCTACACTGATAGTAGTAGAAATGCATTTTGATTTGTATGTTCCCCTTGGCGAAGTCATCTTTGGTCATCCTTCGCACAAGAACCAAACAATTGACACCAGGTTTCCATAGAACCAGGAGACGTTTCCCTTGAGACAATGACCAATCAAATTTGAGGGGGGGAGGGGTGAGTCCGGTTGCCATAGAAAAATGAATTTCTGAATGAATCTTTCACAATTTTCATACAATACAAAACATTATGGGCCAATTATCATGATTTTTTGGAATCAATTTGTTTTGTGAGATATCTGGATCAGGATGCCATGGAGACAGGAACTGTATGTTCGTTTGTTTGTTAACAGAATATTCAAACAATTATGAACGCATTTTAATAATTCCTGTGGTGTTGCCTTTCGAACAACGAACAAAGCCATTAATTAATACAATAGTGCAGTGTACATTATGCAATAGTTATACTTACGTTAGTTTCATACTTCATATTGGATATATCAACTTTACTTCTTAAATCCATAATTTGTTTACCCATTCCACTTGGTATATCTAGCAAATTATTAACACCATTAATTATAATCGACAATATCGGTGAGTGGTCAAAATACTCGAAATAAACAACATTTCACATCAATATACACAGACAATCTGATAAAAACCGATGTAGGTATAGGCTCTATTATTTTTTTTTTATTTTTATATTTTTTCATTGTTATTTTTGTTTATTTGAATATATATTTTGAATACTTAGGGGATGTACTTGTTAATAAACATGATATAAAAAAGAAGAGTGTTCCATTTCATAACTACACGTTATCTGTCATTTCAATACATCACTGGATTAAAGCGGGAGGGTCGTCACCTGCGCACGCGCGGGAATTGAGTCCCAAGCGACGATAACAACGCACATTAAAAACGCAAAGGCTCATGGGTAGACGCTTGTTAGTAAACAATGACACGCTATGGCCACCTGACGCATGTGACGACTCCCCCGCTTGAACAACGTCAGGTCTAATTCCACTTCATTCACATTGAATTCAAGATGACCCTCAGTGCGTTAAGTGACAAGATAAGGCAACAGTTCCCACACCAAAAAACGCCGTTTTCTGCACGTGAGTGGTCATACTAAAACAATGTACGGCCCATGCAAAACAGCAACATGGTGAACGGACGTCATATAGACACGATGTTTAATTGACAGTTGAACAGCCTTATACCAGTATTTAAAACTTGTTTTAAATACACGATTGGCCCCGAAAATTGAGGTTGGATATATCATCCGTACGATTGGTTGGCGTAACTTTAAATTGAATAAATGATCCATACTGTCCAGAGTTATCATTATAATTTTGATTTTCAATGAAAATAAGATCATTGAGACAAATCAATAAAACAATGTAATGCATTGACATCAAAATAAAAACGGGGCAAACAAATGGGGTGTCCGTGTCGATTTAATAAAAATATTTAATTAGTTGGCTGGTTGATGTAATGTGACAGCTGCTGTTAATGTGTTAGGACAATATTGGCTATTGCTGGTAATTGTTTTCGATATTGCAAGTTGATGTCCCGTACACACTGCATGTTTGGTCGCACATTGAGAAAAAAAACGCTTGGCAAAAACATGAACAATTTAATATATACACGTCAATTATGCGCATTATCAAGTACGAATTTTTTCCCTTACTGTAACTCATAACTCGTTGTGTATAACAATATATAAGACCGAACACATGACAAAACCTTCTCAAGTCAGCCGTCATTCAAAGTATTAATAACCACATTATTAAAAAAATAACTACTGCATATATAATATTTATTGGTCGAAGTATATACTGTATTATTTATTTTCAATGTGTCCCTCCTTGCATCGGCCAACAGTAATATATAGTTAATATATAGTAATAAAGTTAATTCAATATTGAATCATTTTGACATACCAAATATGATATACACATGAGAGATAAACCAATCAAGCTGTATGTGTAAACTTCAGTGTAAAATATTCGTAGGACAATCTACTGATTCGAGATTTCTGCAGCATGTCATCAGCGGAAGTAATCAGTCGAGGTCTTCAGCGGTCAAAGTGTGTCCAAGATAAATTCCTTTTTTTTGTATTCATTCAAGTATATGCATATTTTAGATCCGCTGGCGGGTACGGAAAACGAACAAATCTAATAAATGTAAATTTGCTAACGCAGAATTGATTTTAGTATTTCTATCTAAGCATATTTATTTTAAACCTCTGCCAAAGAGGTTACGCTGTTGCCGGTGTTTGTTTGTTCACCCATAGAGCTAATAAAATAGAAATTGTATCTGTCTCAGCAGATTATGGATGGATTTTCAAACAAATTTCTAGCAAATTTTTCTTAATACAAGGACAAATCTATTAAATCTTGGTAGAGATATACGTTTGGTTTCCATAGAAACGAATGAATTTTAATTTATAACTCAACTCAAAAAGTTAGGGATGGTTTCTCAGTCACCATCGAAACAGCAAGTTAGGGAATGATTTGTCATTGATTCGTCGAATTATCATGACATGTGCAAAAGGAAGTTGCTTTTGGAACAAAGGTTGGTTGAATCTTGATCCCATTGTCACGGAAACTAGACTATTTTCAATGACTATTCATTATACATAACTACATTGACAGGATATTTATGTTTTTCGCATCGTGTGGTATACGTACCTGGTTCATGTGACACGTGCATCAGGAACAATACCGTCGTGCTGCTCATGAGCAGAACAAGTGACAGTAGCTTTTTTAGGTCAACAGTAAACATGATCACAAGCAAACAGATATGCTCATGCACAGTTGGACGTCCTAGGTCATCCTGTGTATTTAAATTGAAGATTAAAACGGATAAGTGTTAGCATCTCGTTGGTAGCTAAGACAGCTATGTATGAGAACGTGGATTTGTCAGCCAAAAAAAGTGATACTTTAAACAGCTCACCTAACAAGTGATTCAAAAGCTTGCCTTTACAACACGATTATTAGAAATGCCACAACTCGTTCGTTATTATTGTTATTATTTGATGGCTGGCAAGATGTTGAACTGTTTGAGTTACGGACATCTAGTTACGAACATCGAGTTACGAACACATCCAGCTATGATAAAACTGGCCACACCCATATTTTAAAAACCACGACAACTTTTGCAAAAACATTTCTAAATTATAACTCGATGTCCAATTAACAGTTTACCGAACTTCGAGTTACGGACAACATACATCGATTGTTTTGTGTAACTCGAACTTTAATGAAAAGTTAACTGACAATCAAGTTAAAAACTCGAATTTAATGAAAACAGTTGACCGAATATCGAGGTATGTGCAATCTAGGTTTGTATTGTTGTTGTTTAAACATCCACATACTGTTACCGTATATACAATCTATTTTGATAAAAACGCTCTGACACGTACGGAAAAAACATTGAGAGAATGTGCAGCTGAAGAATGGTAACCGTGGCTTGCATGAACAAGTGAGTAAACTTAGAGATATTTTTTACAACTTCGTGATACAACTATAAACTAGATGAAGAAAATATCAGAATGCAAAGATACTCCATGAGTTTTAATCTACGATTGGGTGGAATCCAAGAAAGAGAAGACGAAGACTGCTTACACGTGGCAAAACAGATACTACGAGCAAGTTTGGTATGGAAAACAGAGATTGAAAACGCACATAGAACTGGGAAAACAAAAGGTACCGGAAAACCGCGCCATATCCTAGCTAAATCTTTATATCGCCTACAACGCTATAACATAATCGTAAACGCAAAGAAAGCTCTACAGAGCACAGGAATGTTCGTGACTGAAGACCGCTGTCCGGAAGACTATAAAAGTAAACGTGCAGTAAATGAAATAATGAACGAAGCTTACAGTGAAGGAAATAAACCAAAATTTTGTGACGGAAAGCTTTATATAAATGGGCAACTCTACATCCACCGCTCCAGTGGCAACTAAATCACGAAGAAATAAGTGAAGCCGAACAGAACTGAAATGTTACCCTTACTCTATCTTTTATTATGTATATGTATCAATCAATATAGTAATCCACTTATTTGAGCATCTTTTGTTACCTTTTTACAATGTCCGGGTTGACTAGGTATCATTTACGCAATACCAAACATATACCTGACCATATTGTTACTATACTCTCCAGCTAGGCGTGTTCCATAACTATTTATTATATATATCCCCATCGTTCTTGAATAGACTAACTTCCAAATACTATTCATTCCCAATGTGTTTAAAATCTGTTGTCGCACACTCCCGATAAGCATGCGCCACGAATACAAAAGTTGCAAAATGGTGTTTGTTTGACCAACTAGGTAAACTAATAAAAGTAATTAAGGTAATTAAAGAAAAAATAAAGAAAACATATTCCCAAATTACGTCACTGGAAAATAATTCACTGATGCATGCTTTTCGGGACCCAGTTCGTCTACAACTGTTCTTCCTCTTGTTTGTTCTTGTAGTGCCGTCGTTTACGGTTGTGCGAGTAAGCAAGTATTTGTTTGTCTTGGCCATTTTCTTTGTGTGTATTATTTTTGCCCTTTTTGTATTGGGTAAATTTTACACAGAAACGAGTAAGCCATGTGAAAGCACTTATTGTTACTTGGAAAATATGAAGTGTATATCGCAAGATTCGGTAATACTAAACCAAACTTTAATTTATTCATTGAAAAAGTGAAACAAATTATTCATCTGGCAAAAAAATATTGCTGAAAAAACAATGAATGCTATTCTGTTTTTAAAAAAAAATAGCGAAAAAATTATAAAATATTTTGAAACGCTATAAATTGTTAATGCATTCTTTTCTTTTATCAAAATAACATGCACCTTTTGACCTTGACCTTGTCACTGTCCATGTCTCTGTCCATGTCACTGTCCGTCTCTGTCCAGGGTAAAGTCTGTCTGTTTCGTGTTCTAGTGTCTGAGTGTAAATAACCATAAATAGTAATTATTGTGATGAACTCATTTGCATATAATTTGCTAGTGGCTGTTTTGAATGATAAATTAGCCTGTTGTATATTTTATCCATATCCATAATTACTATATAATCTTTTACGAATGAAATAAATAATAATCGCACAAAAGACGGAAAATGAAAACTACAGAGAAAATTGTTTGCGAGAAACAATTTTATATCTATAACTATGCTGACATTGTTATACGGGAATATTAACTGAATACCTCCTTACCTTCCGTTAGTTTTATCGTCACTATGAATTGAGCACAATTTGTGCCATGAATTGGTCCTTACTGTGGAGTACAATTACACCCACCACACCGTACAGCTCGCAAAGTCGATCATACTGTTGCACAGTACATTTTTTCTCTGGATGCGTATTCGGAATCGTGTTTATCTACGATGCTATGCCAATTACAAGTGTTAATGTATGATATCGTGGCAATTAAGGGGAGTGAGGTTGTGATGTGACGCGCGTGTGCGGCCGATAAAATACACTCGTTCCTCGTTAATTGCTATGTCTAATTCATAAAAAAAATGCAAAGGGAAACTTTAAAAAACCCTGTGTTGCATTATAAATAGTTACTCGTATGACATTAGTTATCATACTTAGTGCACTGGCGGATCCAGAAATTCGGTAAGGGGAAGCGCGCTTCTATTGACGTGGGCTTCGGTGGGCTGGGTTTGTCCACAGGGAGTTGGACAAACTTATGTATTTTAATAAATTATTAAATAATAAAATGTTATATAACTTTCACACCCTATTATAGTAAAATAACCTGCATATAGTAATTAGCGGGTAACAAAGAGTTGTCAAACAAAGATTATGATAAAGACTGAGTGGTATAAACAAAGATCAGTGATTACTTGAAATCGATGCCAAGAAGGGGGGTAAAAGAAAAGTTATATAACATTTTATTATTTAATAATTTATTAAACTCCATAAGTTTGTTCAACTCCCTGTGGTTTGTCAATTGATTTGTTATTTTTTTGCCGGCGCCCCCCTAAATCCGCGCGTATAGTGATTTTTCTTTCACGGGTAAAATAAATTCCCTAACATTTATGGAACATTTAACTTAGAAAAACTACCCTTAGAATCCCGTCGGCAGGCCAGTCACACAGTGAGGTTAGGGACCCCTCCGCTAAAAACAAGATACAAACACGTAACGCATCGTGTAATTACATATAAACAAACAAAGGCATTGAATGAGATGCATTGAAGCAGCCACAGGAAAGAAACAAGATTGAACCGAACATTAAGTTGAATAACAGAAACGTAAAAACGATCTCTGAACAATAACACTGTGAATTCAAGTTCACAGATGGATTTGTAGTTTTCCGTTTTCCAAGAAACATAGAGCGTCCAGATGTATTCGAACTTGTCTCTCTGATTAACAAGTTTGAAGTACTGGTACTATGATTTCACAGAACGGGTCTACGTTGCTAAGACACGCACCACTGTAACATGTATTTGTATGGGCTCTGCGCAAGCTGCTGTGGAACGCCGGTGAAAACAGCTAAAGTCAGGGAAACAGCACAAGTCAACTTTGGAGAAATCATGCGCAACCAAATTCATATTATGTTGCACATCTAGAGGTAATCTTACCACACTGTTCAGGGAAGTCTCAGCAACAATCCCAATGTACAGTTTACTGAGAGTTTTCGGCCTTCAAGCCCGGGGAGGTTTACTCAAGTTGGGGTCCGGAAAAAAAAACCTACGAAAAAAGACCCTAGGAAAAAAAACCCTTGGAAAAAAACCCATAGTGAAAAACAATTGTTTTTTATCACCAATGCTTGCACATTGTCAGTATTTTGCTTGCATATTGTCAGTATTTACATGTAAAATAAATGGCAACACATATTTTCTGCTATTATTTTTAGAGTATGTTAATGGTCTCATGGGGTATATGGTAACCTTTGATCTTAGATGTGATCAACAGGTGTTAATTTGTGTCAACCATATAGTTAATGGAGTGGCATCCTTTGATCTTGTCTATTGTACGCATGCCCATGCATGTTTTTGTTAACTTGCTTATTGTTTAAAGGTGTTTAATTGTATATTGGTAGTGGGTGCCTTTGATCTTTCCCTATATAAGCAACCAACAACCTGAGTGAAAGCTGGAATAATGCATTTCGTCAACTGCTTGGCTATAGCCATCCATCTGTGTGGGCTGCAGTTGATGCAATCAGAAAAGATGCAGCTCTTGTTTCAACTACTTTATACCAGATGTCCCGTGGAGTACCCCCAAGAAAACGCGTCAAAAGAGTGACAAAACAGCTACAAGAAAAACTTCAGAACTTATGCAAAGATTTTTCAGAAGGAAGAAAAGACATTCAATAATTTCTTGAAGCCGTGGGACATTGTGTCAGGTGGAAATAATGGTGTGGGTTTAATTACAGTGTGTGGTAGTTAAATAATAATCTTGTAGTTGAATAATTTAATGTGTTTCACATTTTGTAAATATTTAATAAATAATGAAAAATAAAAAAAATACTGTGTAATAATGCTTGATGTTTACTTTTGCCCTTTCCTGTCCATCAATCCACCAATCTATATCAAAGATTTAAAACTAAACAAGACTTATCTTATGTAAAGATCAAAGGCATCCCTCAACAACATAGAATTAAACACTTAACGAAACACCAATGAATAGGCATTCAAGATCAAAGGTTGCCTATAAACGTAAGTGATTGACACAAATTAACACTAGATGTTCACAACTAAGATCAAAGAATAACACAATGAGATAATAATATACTAGTAACATGTGTGACCATTTATGTTAATTCTGTGAATATAGTTATGACAAACAAGTTAGTAAGTCTTCCGTATTCTGCGACAATATTACCTAAAAGTGTTTTTTTCACTATGGGTTTTTTCCCCTAGGGTTTTTTTTCCTAAGGGTTTTTTTTCCTACACTCACTCAAGTCAGACCTCTAAAGCCTCTAAACACGTAGAACAATAAAACCTACCAGCGGGGAATTACAAAAAAGAACGTTTCGGGTTCAACCATCAGCAATTAGACACAAAACATAAAAACACCATACTATAAAGCATACAAACACAATAAAGAGCCAATCAAGTCAAAGGAAATGAGGTGAATTGACAATTAATGCCAGCTAGACTAAGTGCGCCAATTTTGAATATTAAGGATGCGGTAGAGTTATTTTCGTGAATTTTGCTTTTTTTGTTAATGAAGAATTATTACTTTTGTGAAGTAATTGGGCTCATAATTTTATCCTAATTTAAACTGAAACACATCTAGAATACCTTTTTTTTAAAAAATAAGAAAACTACTTGTATAACGGGATACTGTAGACTTTGTTTTTGAGATAAAAGTCTGGACGCAAATAATAAGATTGTCTTATTGCGTAATTTGCATAATCCCTTCACGACGGAAACAGTGCACACTGAAGACGACGCGGTGGGGCCGAATGGTCTGCGGAAGGAGGCCAACCTACAGGGCTACTCCGGCTCCTGATCAATCACTGCGAACAAACGGAAACAAAATCTCTAGTTCTACTACGACTGCTGCATCTTTTCGTTGTTTCGAAGATTTATCATGACACAAAAAAGAAACCCCCACGAAAAAACTCAAAAGGCAGTTCAGAGGAAGCGAAACTTTACCTATAACAGAAACGCATTGCCGACAGTACAATGGGGTTCACACTTAAAGTTTGAGTATTCAAACCAAGAAGGTACAATTTCGTCAGCAAAACATGATCAATTTCCATCTTCCAAAAAGTCGGGCAGACAATTTAATATGATAAGATATGAATTTTATTCAGTACAATGGCCTCAGGCCTATGGTACAATAAAATACATACAGAGGGATTCCTTTAAATAATTGTTGAATCTACTAGTCACAACTGGTTAAGTAGATTGACTTTGTGTTTAGAAGCGTAGAATACAAATTTTGAAATTTGAAGTACAGATAAGTAGTCAAACTACATTAAACGAAGAAATTTTTCGTAAGTCTGATTTGACAGATAAAATATAGGTAAATATTTTTTCCTAAGATTTACATAACGTGGACATACCAGGCAAAAATGGTATTCATCCTCAACCAACCCTAAATTACATACTTTGCAGATTCTCATATTCCTCGGTATGTTTAGTTTACGATCATATTCAACCCGAAGGTTGTGGGATGATGTTCTAAGCTGACATAGCACAAAACGTAACTTGCTGTCTGTTATTAAATGCAAATATTTTTCACATCCAAAATCAATCTTAAAATCTCTGTATTTATCGAGTTTAGGATACTTGTTGAGATCTGTAAACCAAGTTTGTTTGTACATGTCATGAACTCTTTGGGTGACAAAAAGACAAAAAGGAACAGTTATCTTCCACGCCTTGGTTTAACCACAGTCCCTCTATAGAGGGATAGAGGGACTGTGGTTTAACCAAACAAAACCAAAACCGTGCGAAAATAGTAGTTCTTTGACTTGGAAAGCCTAACATTTGGAGTTGTTTTCCGCTTCTTTATACTGGAAAAGGTAACATTGGTAAACATAACGCTGTGTTTACATTTTTAAAATTTTCAACCAAACTTTAATAATACGTATGTAACGCAAATGGATTAGTGGTAGTCTGCCTAATTCTCCATAAATTACAGGATTTGCTGTGGTTGTAAGCAAATTTAAAATAAATTTACATAACTTGCGATGTGTTTCCTCAATTTTTATCCCTTTGTCAAAACCCCAAACTTCACTGCCATACATCAATATTGGTAAAATTTTACAGTCAAAAATCTTTAAATACATTTGTACATCAATATCACTGTATTTTGCTAGTATCTTTTTTAAAGCAAATATTGCTTTATTCGCCTGCTCGGCAATCACTTTTTGGGATATAAAGCAGCGACCATTATTCGACAAAGTAATACCCAGATAACAAAAACGAGGCACAACCGGAAGTTGTCACATCATTGTAGCGCCATTTCTCATAACGCCTTAATTTGCCGGCATTTACTACAATTAAACTACAATTTTTGTTTTACTAATATTGACTTTAAGTTTCCATTTGCCTGAATACATGAAGCGACCACGACGACCATTTTTAGCAATTTAAAGATTAACATATAATGATTAATATGGTCGAACGCTTTTTCAAAATCGACAGACACTCAATAAAGTCTGCTCTTAAGAGTGAAATATCTATTTATGATGGTGTCTAATATAAACATATTATCTAGTGTGCTATACGACTTGCGAAATCCAGCTTGATTTTCGTTCAAAGGGCAATTTCTTTCGACCCATTTGTTCAATCTGGTATATATTATAGAAGCAAATACTTAACCCAGCAGTGATAATAATGTAATTCCCCTATAGTTATTAACATTTTGAATGTCACCCTTTTTGTGTAGCGGTACAATCAACCCCAATACCCAATCACTCGGAAAGTAACCAGCAGAATATAACTTATTAAATAATTTAACTAGTAAAACTGTAAATTCGGTGGGACATTTATTTAACAATTCAACTGGTATGCCATCATTACTTGTAGCTTTACCCCTTTTCATGTCATGAATTACTTTGTTAACTTCCTCAAGTGTAATTTCGCTCCCAAGTTCGTCAAAATTAATATGGTTACAATCCTGGTCACTTTCTTGAAAGTTAAAATTGTCCACAAACTGTTTAACCTCTTCGTAAAAAGGGTCCACATCAATTTCACCTTCATTATAACTGAACAGGTTTCGAAAATAACCAAACCATTCATCGTTAGAAATATTGTGTCATTTATAGTGGCCCATGTCTCTGTGGGACAAATCACATGAAATTTCTTTAGATAAGAAAGAAAATCAGGGTTTGACGATTTAGATCGAGCATTATTGACATTCCAGCATATACAATTAATAACATTATGTTCACACGATTCATTAAGATTGCTAGTAGTTGTATAGTTCGTATCAAATATAGTATTTTTAGAGTTCTGCTGCAGTTTGATATCGTTGCGTAAGCCCTGGCCGAACCTTTATCCATTTTTAACCACGGTCTGAGTTTTAAGGTCGTAGATATAAACTTCACCCTCGATAATCAACTTATCGTATCTCATTGTTGCGCGCTTACCTTACCTTCTTCCAGTGCGTTCTGCATATTCGGCAATAACTTGCGTGTCTTTTCTCTCACCAAATCTGAGAAATCTTCACCGACACGCATACCAGCATCCAACGAACTTTACGTCTTGCTTGATGCCGTGGAATATTAAGTTGTCGCGTTTTAGTTGGCCATGTTGCGTGTCTAGCTTATTTTCCGATCGGTCGATTTTCTCATTTAACTGTTTACTTTCAGACTCGAAACTCTTCATTTTGTCATTAGTTACTTTAGCTTCAATTCTTAGTTTCTGAACTTCACCATTGAGATTATTAATTTTCGTATTTAGGTTTCTAGCGAGATTATCCATTTTACCATTTAGTTGTTTCATCTCTAACATTTGTTCCCATGGTGCCCTCGTATCATCTATATTAGCATCACTGGTTTTATTGCCACTCCGTAATGTCATAGATTGTGGACTTTCCGTTGAGAACATACCATCCTCTGCCAATGTTGATTGTTTAGGACCGGGGTTGGATTCCACGTCAATATCAACCAAAAATCTGAATTGGTCAGACGAGCAGCTAGGAGAGGTCGGCGAGGTTTGAAAAAACTAGTGTCTTATGTGGGATTGCCGCCGGGCCACCCACCCACAAAGGTCCGTACAAGAACGCCGTTTCCGAAGTTGTGGTGGAAGCCGAGTGCCAGCTAGAACAAGACATAACGTCGGATGTTGTTGAGTTAATTAGCACTAGGGGTTGGCGTTTAGGCATGTCGACCTCTTTCTCCGGTTACTAGGCAAGCGTTTGTTTTACAGACCACGCTTTGCAAGTAAACCTGAGCCGAGAGGAATCCCCGCTGTTTACATGTAAAATACCAGTAACAGCCATACCAAAGACACTATCATTGCGGGGGGGGGGGGGGGGGGGTTGGACTCAATTCCCACGCGTACGCAGATGACAACCCTCCCGCTTTAACACATTATACGCGTATACGCATCCCTTTTACGAGTCTTTTACTTCAGTTTGCGTTCCATATTTTATTCAGACCCCCCCGGGCCTTCGAGTTTGTTTTCCCCGTGCCTTGTTTTCCGTCTCGAGAATAACAGATCGCAAAATCGACGTGATGAATTATGTCACAGAACCGTTTTGTCACTTGATGGCGCATTGGCTGATGAACAAAGTGAGGCAGTTTTTCAAGAAAAAAACGTATCTTTAAAAATCTCAACAATATATACCATAAAGTTGAAAGAAAGGCGCCCTCACGTGTCGTTCCTCCTCCGATAACACCTAAAAATGTCATCCAATCTTTGGTTTTATTTAAATGGGCCAGCCACACGGGATATTGTGCACATAATGTTCCCCGAGCATCTTAGATGGAATCGTGTATGGTTACTATATATTTTTGCATGATTTTTTGGCGGATTATGTACGTATGGCGCAATACTTAATGTGGGTTTCTTTCATTGTTATTTGCAGTTTTGGGTGCACTTATCGTGACCCTCCGGGATATAGCAGCCCTGGAACTCAGCACTGCAGAAATGATTATGATGAAAGGGCGAAAGACTAGATCAGGTGTCAGATCTGGAGCTAACCTGCTGCCAGAGGATACTGCAGTAGAAGGAAGAGATAGTGGCAGTAATGCTCCTGTGTCTGAGAATACTGAATGTCAAGAGGTGACAGTGACAAATAATGACAGTGATACCCTTTTGCTAGAGGACACTAAGCCTCAAGAACTGAAGTGACAAAAAATACAGTAGTGGGGATAATCCAGAGATAGAGACTACTTCTCCAAATCACACCATTGTCTCTTACAATGAGTTAGAGGGAAATTATTAAAATATTGTAGAGATGGAAATTGATGAGTCAGATCGAATCGAGACAGAAGATGAACTGGAAGATCCTATAAATACAGAGGATGTGAATAGAGGGGAACAGCATTGAGAAGGTCAGGAATGTGGAGACAGACATCAGTGGAGTAAGACTATGAGACTTATGCTAGTAGTCTTCAGGGGAGTCAGCAGAGTGTAAATGAAAGCATTCATACGGATACTTATAATCACGGGGGTTGATTTAAAGATGATGATTGCAGATTACTGGTCAAGAAATGAATTTATTGCAACAACAATGTCCCGCAACAGGTTCCAGAAAATAATGCCGTATTTTCATATTAGTTATGCTGAGAAAGATCCAGCCAACATATCTAATTCTCAAAGGCGTGATCGTGGGAGGCGTGCAAAGCCCATGTACAAGGTAGCCCCAGTAATGGCAGTATTCTCGACAATGCTCCACCTCCACAGAGAAGTAGCCATAGATAAAGCCATAGGGTTACAATAGAAGAAGAGGGGGGTATTCCCACTGTATTTATTAATAATAAACCAAGAGCAAAGTGCTTTAAAGTATATGTTATGGCAAATGCAATTTCAAACTACATAAGTACACTGAAATGTATGACGACTACTGCCATTGATCACAAGAGAGATGAAAAACTAACACTTAATTTATGCATCGATCTTGTTAGATATATCAATAGGCACAATCATATTCTTTATACTGATAGTTTTTACACCAGTCTAGAGCTAGCTATGACACTGTTGAATGGCCATAATGTTCTAACAGTTGGGAGTGTACACCCAAATAGAAAAAGTTTTCCTTACCAGTTTGAAAGCAGATATGAAAAAAATAGTATGGAGAATCTAGAGAGAGGTCAGTTTGCTTCCAAGCAAAAGGGTGAATTGGTAGCAGTGGTCTGGAAAGAATCTAAGCTCTTCAGTACACTGACAACCTGAAGAAGGGATTCTGGGCAATAATAATAATGGGCGTGTTGTGAGGTATGTTAAAGACAAAACTTCACTGCAAGCTTCTGATGTAATAGAGACATACAATATATGGGAGTTGTTGATAGAGCCAACCAGCTTCGGGCATATTATACTTCACAATGCCAAAGCCACAAATGGTGGAAGTATATTGTTTTACTTGCTGGACACAGCATTGACCAGCAGTTGGATAATATATAAAGAGATAACTAAAAGCAAATGACACACAGGGCATAAAATGTTGAAGTAGGTATTGCTTTAGTGGGTGGATTCACTCCCCGAAAATAGGAAGTGATCAGCCTACACTTGATACATACAAGGATCATACCCTGATACGTCAAGTAGGACATGGCCATCAATTTGTGCAATCTGCTTTCTACCATACCACCAAGTAGCAACAGGCAAGCCCTGTGGAACACAATATGATGATGCAGATCAAGCCCAAGCTTAGGGACTATGGGCAGCAAAGATGAGAGGAGCACTATCAAGGGGTAGAGGAGCAGCATACAGGGAAAGAGGAGCACCCACCAGAGGGAGAGGAGCAAGCCAGAAGAGACAAAGACATGTTATGGATGGGCCACAGGATTGTTGGGTTACTTCCCCCAATTAATGAGCCTAAATGTCAAGCTTTCTAAGTATCTGTGTTGTGTTTACAGGATTAGAAGACAAAAGTATATCTGCCTGTGTTACATTATATATCTTATATACGAGTTACCATAAATTAGACTGTAAACTAGCTGTGATTTAGTGTTAAAAGTTACTTAACCAACTGTTATTCAGTGTGCAATCCAGATAGTCCAACTATAATTTAATGTTAACAGTTGCTTGGCCAACTGTTATTTAGTGTGAATTCCAGACAGTACAACTATAATTTAGTGTTAAGAGCTGCTTCCCAGCTGTTATTTAATGTCATTGTTTTAGCCTTAGCCAACTGTTATTTAGTGTGATAGCTCAAGTAATGCCTACTTTCTCTAACTCAGTCCTGATAACTTTGTTTAATTATGACTCTTGATATCTGGGATGTAGAAAATTAATTAATGAGGTCAGTTGACCATATATGGTCATCAGATATGTTTATTATATATGTTGTTCAATGCCTTCATTATAGTTCTGGTTCCCACTTTATCTAGAACAGTCTGTGAGATACGACATAGAATTTAATGAGGTCACATGACCAAATATGGTCATCTGATATTTCAGACATATCACTTGTTCCTTCCCTTGACTATGACACTAGTTGCATGTCCCTATCTGCAACAGTGCTTGAGATATCACAGTAATACATATTAATGAGGTCACTTAACCTATATATATATATATATATATATATATATATATATATATATATATATATATATATATATATATATATATATATATATATCATATTTGTTATCCAATGCGTTCATTATAGTACTGGTTACTTGTTTGTATCTACAACAGCATTTGAGATATGACAGCTATGCATACTAATGAGGTCGTGTGACTATATATAGTCACCTAAAATATGTATATCTGTTGTCCAATGCCTTCATTATAATACTGGTTGCAAGGTCCTATGTACAACAATGACCTTGGATATTACAGTTATGCATATTAATGAGGTCACATGACCAAATACAGTCATCAGAAATATTTATCATATAGTCGTCTAATGTCTTTATTGTAGTACTGGTTACTTTTTTCTATCTACAACAGTGCTTGAGATACGACGGTTATGCATATTTCAGACATATCACTTGTTTCTTCCTTTTACTAAAACACTGGTAGCATGTCCATATCTGCAACAGTGCTTCAGATATGACAATTATGTATATTAATGAGGTCAGGTAACCATATACAGTCATCAGAAATAGTTATCATATAAGTCGTACACTGCCTTTACTGTAGTACTGGTTACTTTTTTCTATCTACAACAGTGCTTGAGATTTGAGTTAATATGCATACTAATAAGATCATATGACCATATATGGTCATCCGAAACATGTCTCATATCTGTTGTCCAATGCCTTCATCATAATACTGGTTGCAAGTTTATATGTACAACGGTGCCTAGGATATTACAGTTATGCATATTAATGAGGTAACATGACCATATGTAGTCATATAATTTCTCCCTTCCCTTCACTATAGCACTGCGTGTCCCTATCTGTAACAATGTTTGAGCTATGACAATTATGCATATTAATAACAAAAGGTGTTCGCCCCATAGGCATAGATATAAAACAAATATTAAGATGGATTCAAAAATTGTATACGCCCTACAAGCGAGGGAAGTTGAAAAAACTGACAACGGTCAACATTGTTTTTAAACAGAAATATTTTAAAACCTTGTGTTGAACACTCAATTATATTAACGAGGTACTGTTGCCTAGGAAACCAGACATTGGAGGCGTGCAATACATACTATGGTCTGATAGCACTGGTAATTTTAAATTACCCGTTTAAACACCCGTTTGACAAAACAAAAAAAATGGCATTAATATCTTTGAAGAAGTTCAGATTTCGGGTGAGATGAACACCCAGGTCTTAAACCTATGAAACTCTGGATAAAGTTTTGACAGAGGGTGAGTAGTTAAAGATAATTGTTGATTTCTTGTTTGTTTTGTGGAATGTATTAACACTTTGACTGAAGTTCCCATGCTCTATATTAATTACTCCTCCATATAATGGCATTATCAATACCAGTGGATTTTATGACGTCATTCCTGCAGATTATTCTCGATAATGTAACCCATTATTGATCATCAAGGGCCCGTACCATGAATATGAATATAATGTTGTTTTTGAAAATTAAATTTGATAAATTAATTTAAAAATATTAGTATAGCAATGGTGTTAATATTTGCATTAGTCTGTTTCTGCGTAGAACAATAATCACAATATTCTCGATATTATGTATTAACCAATCATCTCAATCTCCCACACAAATTGTTCCCCGCTTGATTTATTGTTTCTTTTCGTTCAAAATCTAGTTTCCCACTTAAAAAAGCAAATGCAATTGAAATCATTCTATATCTCCTGCAGCTACTGTGCCGTTCTATGATATTTTAGTCATTTTCCTTTCACCTTTACTGTTACCATTGTCTACATAGTTTGTTCTTTCAGTGGCGGTAGCACAGAGGGCAGAGGGGGCGGTCGCCCCTTCGGAAAAAATGTTGGGGGGGGGGTGCGTCGCCTCTCCAGCATCAAATCCTTTGTGTCAGCAAAATTTGCCCCTCAAAATGCAGGAAATAGCGTTTCAGAGAGTCTAGATTGCAAAATTTTTAAAGGGAGCGCGCCCCCTAGTAAGGTCGCGCCTTCGGTTCAAGGCTGGCTCGCCCCCTCATGCAAAATGTTGTGCCGCCGCCACTGAGTGTTTACAAATACTTGAGTGGTAGGTCTCCGCTCCTGTTAGTTTCACAGATTAGTCATTTGCATATGAGTGTGTCACAAGGTCACACACTCACTAAAAAATCATTGATTCTGGTGTTCTCATCTGTTGATTTTATCGAATTATAGCTATCCCATTCCTTTATTTTTTAGGTTGTCAATGGCCTCATACATTTGGATGCCTCTACATATGCTAAAACAGACCTTGATGTGAAAACAAATCGCTTGTGTCGATAAACAAGCTTGAAAATCTTTGCTGTGACTCCATCATGATGGACGTTTTCTATGTTTTTTCAAAATACGAGGTCTTTAACAAAAAATAACGTATACTTGTTATCGTCGATTAACACCAAATTTTCACAGCTTTAAGGTAACAATGGTGTTGTGGTTTGACTTGGGCAATGCGACTAAAACTGAAATTAAAATTCAGCACACTACTTGTTAAAACGCGTTGCTTGAATAAAACTGACAAGACACATTCAATTTAGCAAGATTATTGAACAAATCGGAAAAGTTAAAACAAAATCACCAGCATAAGTGATTTTCACTGAGTAACGCGTCGTTGAATGTTGATATTGGCATGAAAAACACACTTTTGAAAAGCTTGAAATCTGGCTTTCTTGGGTCTTTTTGTAGTCATTTAGTCACAATTAGAAGATGAAAACAAGTATGCAAATACTACCTTAATACACTTCAAGTGTAATATGTATGTTGGAAACCAAACAAATTAGAAATTTTTTTTAATCTCCGACCAGTATTCCAGATTACTATTAAAAAGAAGTCTGAAAATGAACTAGACAAATAGTGTAATTTGTCACGAATACTAGTCTATGGTCGATAGTCAATAGTGTAATATGTTTGTTGGAAACCAAACAAATTAGAACATTTTTTAAATCCTCAACCACTACTCCAGATTACTATTAAAAAGGAGTCTGAAAATGAACTGGGCAAATAGTGTAATTTGTCACGAAATTTAATACTGCTATTTGAAAACTTTTTTAAATTGTACTTTGAAAGCATCGATGCAATTGCAGTAAACAATTTAATCTCAATTTGCAATTTTGACAGCCGTATTGTGTTTATCATTTGTTTTGTTTCTACCTGGATATGTTGCTGAATGTGGTTAACCAATGAAAAAAAAGGTTACTTTACAGTATGCTGGAATGAGTGAGAACGAATGTGTAAGTGCATGACTGCATGTTTCTTTGTGTGCTCGTCCAGGGGGTAGGATATACTTGGCTGCTGATACGGCATACGGGTGTAGCCCGTACTGCGAAACCCAGAGCCCATTTTAGACCAAAAATGTATACCCCGTCTTAGACCAACATTTGTCAGACAGATTATTTAGCCGCTTTGTTTTTATGATTTTTATTTAATTTACCATACTCCGCCCTCTGCATAGTAGTGTAATAAAATTATTAATATTTTTTTCTATTTCACTTTTCTTTCATTTTCTTGCTACGCCTTCAGCCAAAGAGGTTAGATATAAACATGTGTGCACACACATACACACACGCAGCGGTTCCGTGGTTCCACACAATTTGCCCCAAAATGCCGGCGTGTTCTCAATTGTCTCTACTCTCTGTATAAATAGACTCTACCAGTCAAGGATACGCCCTTTGCTTGGTCGATTACTACAATGCTACTCCACATCACTCAAAAGACGCTTGTCCACTCGCAATGTAAATAATATTTGATGGATTAAAACTATTTTCGTTCTTAGTTTGTCATGAGATTGTGAAAACAATTTTCAAAAAGACATTTTAAATTATGCCGATTCAGGGGCCCAGTAACTGTGAAACTGTTCCGTTCACTGCGGATTTTTATCCAAATTTTCTGCTTTTTTAGTAGCAGCAAAATGACCCACTGGTATTGACAACGCTACAAGATTCGCCCATTATTGGTTGGCAGGTCGTTAATTATTGTTTAATTATAACACTTGTGCTGTATGCAATAAACAAAATAATTAATATGGTTTTCTTTGAGACTATTGCAAATCTCTTTAAATCATTGCCTTATTATTATTTTTAATTTAATTATTACTATTGTTATTTGTAATTCATATTTTGTTTGGGTTTTATCGATTCGTGATTTGAAGATTCGTTGGTGTCGCCTTACCCCCAATCCGATCTGCATATGTGCTGTATCTGCTTTGTTGGAAAGACACGACAGAACAAAACATTAAACACATCCTGTCCCAATTATGCCAGTCCCGCCATAATCTAATATTACATTGTACAATTGAATTGCTATTAATTTAATTTGTCGATTATTATATGGGCCGTGTCGCCTCTCACTTTAATAATATTTTAGTTTAAAATTAATATCACTGTACGAGGCGCGGAATGTAAATTTATTATTTTGTGTACACTAGAATTTTAATGGTGTGTTTTAAAACGATGTGTGTGTTTAAAAATGATTAATGTGTGTATGTATGTGCATTAAATGTATGTGTATTAAAAATGATGTGTGAATTTTAAATGGCATGTGTATTAAAATGACGTGTGTATTTTAAAATTATTTAAATGGCGTGTGTATTAAAATGACGTGTATATTTTAAAATTATTTGTGTTTAAAAAATGACGCGTTTTAAAAATTATGTATGTTTAAAAAATGGCGTGTGTGTTTTAAAATGACGTGTGTTTTAAAAATTATGTGTATATTAAAATGGCGTGTTTTAAAAAATATGTGTACATTAAAATGACGTGTGTATTAAAAATGGTGTGTGTATTAAAATGACGTGTGTTTAAAAACGACGTGTGTGTTTTAAAAAATATGTGTGTATTAAAATGACGTGTGTGTTTTAAAATGACGTGTGTTAAAAAAAATACGTGTTTAAAAAACGACGTGTGTGTTTAAAAACGACGTATGTATTTTAAAATAATGTGTGTATAAAACTGACGTGTGTGTCTTTAATACTGACGCATGTGTTTTATTAGCATTATGAAATTCGGGTTTTTTGAATACTGATACGCATCAAAACCAACCTACCAGCTCATAAACATTCAGTTCCTGTTCAAGTCAACTATACAACTACTAATGACTTTATTCGATGCAAAAGTATAAAACAATGACTCAATTTTTGTATATAAATGATGTTTTAGCACTGACAAGCGTACATTGTCATTTTAAAACGTCGCCATTTACATTTAGGTTCGAAAAGAGCATCCATAAAAATTGCCCAATTTAACATGAATAAAATGCGGTGTGACAAATAACAAATCAGCCCACCAATTTTTAATGTTTTTAATCTTAAAATGTCAAAATCAAAGAGTAAATAAAATAGAGTTCATTTCAATCACCCCAAAAATCAAACACGAAACATTTCTGGGTAAAGGTATGAAAATTTGTTGCGAAAATGTGTCGCTGCTGGTAATTTAATATAGATGAATTAAAGAACTACTCGTTAGAGGGACTGTGCCCCGTTGTTTCATATGATCGATTCAACCGTGCTGAATAATAACGCATCGTGTGTCACGTGGCAGTGAATAGACCGGTTTTTACTTAAATAAGCCACAGATTTCAGCTGGTTGCTACATACAACACGTATCCTACATCGTGTTACCATGGGCAAGATTCACCAAATCGTTCTAGGGCTGGTGCTGTATACCATTATTGGAGCCAGTGAGTCAAAATTATAACGTATTTTTGTGTGACTATTTTGGAACCGTCGTATAGATTTTTAGTAATTTTCTACCTTAAAGAAACATTTCTCTAATTGCATAACGAATAGCGAGAGATTGTGTATCCCATAATTAGTATTCGAAATTAGAGTGAAAATCTGTTCCATTAGATGTTAATATACAGTTTAATATCAGTTCGAAGTCAATAAATTGTTCCCCCTAATTCTCAAAAGTGAAAGTATTATGTAGCCGGTGATTTGCCGAACTGATTTTTCGACGTCCTGTTCAACTTAAATATGAATGTTGGGTGACAAGTTCGATTGACGGGTGATCCATCGAGGTAATTGAGACCTCGTACAAATGCGCATGGATTGTCTATGTGTCTACTCAAAATCACGCGAGGGATAGTCGACACGACTGAAATATGCTTGGTTCAGTAACACGCTACTAAAATGTACAACTCAGCTGTGTAGAAAATTACTTTTCAGATGCGGTAATTACTGACCTTCTCAAATTGGCTGTCATCAAATACTGATGTTTGGGGTATGCGTTACTACTGAAATGCGTTATATGACTGAACTACGACGTAATTTGTGTCTGATTGACATAAAACACATCTACCGCCTACTACCTTATGTTTCACGTAGTTTATGTATTTTACTGATTGAATTGGCTTTATTTCAGACTATTTGTTCATTGGACAAAAGTGTAGTGTTACCAGACATAAATATTTAAAATTAAAAATGTTGCTGCAATTTTTATTACAGGGTCCCACAGGTTTGATTATTGAATTAGTGGTAATGTAGCAGGTGAATATAATAATAACTATTAAGTATATATATATATATATATATATATATATATATATATATAAGTAAATAAGAAATCGAATGTTAAAATTCATCGTGAAATGACATTCGTCTGTCTAGGATCTATTAATTACGTTTTTCCGCATTGTGCCGCTTACAATGAAAATGAAATTCAACTTTCTCCTTTACAATTTCATTTAAGAGAAATAAGAGATTGATCATTTGTATTATTAGGGTAAATGAATTTAATCTTCTTCCATTAAGCAATGCTTGATAGTAAGGGTATGAATATTATTTTGGCATTTTCTTTTTATGATTATATTACTGCCTCAACAACGTATTTTAATGTGGCCAATTGGAACATCACAACACACAATCTCTGTTATTATGCAGCACTACACAA
This sequence comes from Saccoglossus kowalevskii, assembly GCF_978046115.1. NCBI lineage: Eukaryota > Metazoa > Hemichordata > Enteropneusta > Harrimaniidae > Saccoglossus > Saccoglossus kowalevskii. The sequence continues at coordinate 37,007,358 of NC_140643.1, read as the reverse complement.
TTTGAAGACATAAATTATTTCACGACAAAACTTTATTTGACAGCTTTATTTTCACAGCTAAACTATACACACTCTATTATTGCACGACATAACTCCACAATTTCACGGGAAACTTCCACAATTTGACTGCAAAGATGCACAGTTTGACGCAGAACTTCATCACTTGACGGTAAAAATAAATTATTTCACGGCAAAACTGTACAATTTTGCAGCAAAACTCCAAAATTTGACGGCACAACTATATTATTTCATGGCAAGCCCCACAATGTGACGGAGAGACTCTAAAATTTTACGGCAAGGCTGTATTATTTAACGGCAAAATTATGAAATTGGACGGCAAAGCTGTAGTAGTTTCTGATATGTTGGGGATCAAAGGTTTCCAAGTCACGAGACGAACAAATTGATCAGCAGTAAATGGGAAACTGGCATACATAATGCCAAAGAGTTTGAGTGGGGTGATATTTTCTGTATTGGCAAAATAAACTACTGCTATTCTATATAAGGCACGTCATGTTACCAAGAAATCTCCCTGGCCACTATACTCAATAGTTCACTTCAATCTTCGCGGTTGGTGTATTGTATGTGGCTGAAGATGTGTTTATTCTGCATTGTGCTTGCACATTTGCACTTTGACTAGGCCACACGAAACGAGTAGTTATACCATGAGAGAATATGGAGATTGGTCATGATAACTATGCAGTTGTGCCCTAAAATTATTATTTTTTTCTATGAAATACTACAGTTTTGTGGTGAAATGATATGGTTTTGTCGTAACTATAATTAACTTCGCCATGACATGGTAGTTTTGTCGTGAAATTATAGAACTTTGATGTGAAATCGTGGAGTTTTGTCATGAAATGATACCAGTAGCATGTTTACGGAGGCTCTTCAATTTCAAACTCATGCATGTTTTCTTATTTATTTCGCCCAACAGCTGCACTTGTCCCAACTACTCTGCAAATAACAGATTTCACAGCAACATCAATAAAGGTTTTTTGGGAAACGATTATTGAAGCTGAAAATTACGTCTTAACCTTCTATGAATCCAAATCTGGAATAATGCATGTCAAAGATAATATCAGCGCGGGAAGGACAACTTATGTCATATCAAATCTGAACCCTGGTACAATGTATGACCCAATAACTATACATGAAATGTATGCTGGTGTACCTGGTCCTCTGAGTAATGAGGTCAGTCAATTAACACGTAAGTACATACTAATTAAATTTTTTTCCCTTAAAGTGATATTCGTGTTACCTTCACATCAAACTCTCCCTGTGTCGACAGTTCTCAGATTGTATCTACTTAGTTATTCAAATATTAACTTCAATTATATTTCGGTCTACAGTTGCACCAGCACCATACGTGCAAGTAGTAGACGTTGAGCAACAACAATAACTCTTAGTTGGAATTCGCTTCCTGTAGCCGAAACGTTTATCATCAAATATGAAGAATACAACTCTGGAATGCCTCAATCCGTAACTGTGCCAGGGACAGCCAATACTTATGAATTGGAAATGTTGAAACCCTCCACACTGTATTTTGTACAAGCAGTATATCCTGATGTGTCAAGTGATATCAGCAATGAAATTCAACAAACAGCAGGTAATTACTTATGCTTATCTTTTTTTATTATACATCTGTCACCGTAACGCCATAAGTTACAGCGTGCCGTAATTTTGTGGGATTTTACGTGGTATTTTCATCCTACCATATTAGGAATTGCGAATTCCAAATATGGAGTAAGCGTTCTCTAATAATAAAAACAAACATGGCTGCCATCAGGGTTTGACCGGACTCCATACAAAGAAGTTCGCTGATTCTGTTCTGTATAAACTTCTCTATCGCGACGTTTTATTGCTATGAACCAGTAGCGTTTACGGACATTCCTCAACTAGCTGAATCACACCAATTGTACATAAGCCTCGACGTGGTTACACATATATGATCTTTTATTTAATTTGTTGAACAGATACACCACCGCCACCTCCTAGTACTTTGCATATAACAGATGTTACATCAACATCAATAACAGTTTCTTGGACTGCAGTGCTTGGAGCTGAGAGTTACGTCATATACTTCTATGAATAGAAAACTGGATTATTCCATTCCATAGATGTTCCAGTGTCGGAGACAAATCATGTCATAACAAATCTGAACCCCGGCACAATTTATCATTCAATAACTGTACAGTCAGTCAAATGACATGTAAGTATCTATCTAAGTGATATTCGTATTACTTTATCAACAGTTTTCAGAATGTATCGACTTGCTTATTCAAATATTAATTACAATTATGATTCGTTCAACAGCTGCACCAGCACCATCACTGCAAGTTACAGGGTTTACAACAACAACAATATCTCTTTCTTGGTCTGCGATCGCTGTAGCCGACGATTTTATCATTAACTACGAAGAATACAATTCTGGAAACCCTCAATCTGTGCCAGGGACAGAAAGTACTTATGAATTGGCAATGTTGAAACCCTCTACCCTGTAGGTAGGTATTTCCATACAAGCAGTATATCCTAATGAGACAAGTGCTATCAGCAATGAAATTCAACAAACAACAGGGAATTACTTATGCTTACGTTTTTGTTTACATAAAATCTTTCCTGTATCAAACATTCTACAGATGGTATCAATTGTTAAATGTAACTGCAAGCAGCCACGTTGGGCTCCATGCTGGTTAATATATTTCCTATGGGCAATCTCGTGATATCCGTTTTAATTGCCAATTTAAATTCTTATTTTCGGCATTTCGGTTTGCAATACATTAAATGAGGGTGATACGCTCAACATTAAAAAAAAATACTACATTAAAGGGTGACTTGGCCTCTCTTCTTTGGTCTTGTATATTCATCCCAGGATGTGACATCGTAGTCAATTGTTTCATTGATTCCATCGCTGGCTGAAAGCTTGCATTTTGTTTGCTCTGAACTGTCCACAATTCTGATATGTACATGCTAATTTGTCCATCCAGTACAAATTGTTGGTCTATTAACATTTTCCATTTAACATCTCTCCCTCTGAATTAAGCATACTCAACACTTTCTGCGCCACTCCAATAAAACGAACAGCAACTATAGAAACTATGCCTTCTGAGTGTATTGTTCAAATAACAGTGATGACCCAAATTGTCTTTCTTTGCTTGACCCCATGTTTTTTCCCATATTGACGGTGGATGTTTATATAAACATGAACAATAAATAATGCACATAAAAGGTGTTATGTTAATTCCTATTTCTAAAAAATAATGTCAAGTTTAGAATAAATATAAAGCTTACACTGAACCAAATGTCCTCACAAAATATCATTAATACAATCTTTCAAAATATAGCTACAACTGTAAATAATTTTTGATAACAGTGACACTTCAAAACAAGGAAAATTAGAATCATTGTCAGTAATTGCATTGCTTACAACTTCATGCTGTATTAATGTTTATGATGTAGAGATCATGTATGAGTTGTTGGCAGCATAAACCTCAGGTCCCATTCCCTTGACTACTTGTACTAACACTGTGTCATAAAAAACCTTGGGCTATTGGTTAACACACCATGACGCGTTTCTCTATGTAGATATCTATTTGTGAATTTCTCTACTCAAGAACTCATTTCAATATGGCTTCACATTTTTTGATAGTTAATGTATGGCAGTAACAGTAGGTACCGGTAATAGCCTGTTTGAGGTCGAGCCTCTAGTAAATGTCTAAGGCAGGTAATACAAATATTTAGCTTGTTGCTATTCTTCTCATATACCAGTAATTTTTTACGTTTTTCTTCAGCATTTACGTTCTACTGAATGAGCTGAGGTGTTTAGTGAATCATAGACCCTCTCTTTTAGAGGGTCTATGAGTGAATGAATGAATTACATCATGTAATTCACAATGATACATACATAACCCGGGTGTGATATCTACAGGTCATTGGCCCATTGTCCTTCTATAACAAGTTATGTAATAGATGTATGCTTTGACAACATACAACTCAGGATTGGGCTACAGGTAAATACACTTGAAACTCACTAAATTTGTGGTATAACTTTGTTTTGGAGTCTCAGTTAAATAAGAGTTAATTAAGGTTGTCGCATCAGACTCATGATCGGTAGACCCAAGTTTAAATCCTACCTTAGCCTGAACATCAAAGGGTCGGCCTCTACCCTGGGTGAGTGTGCCACAGACTCAATGGGAAGGCCAATTCCACTGGCCGAGATTCATTCACTAACGAATGCGACTTTGGGGGAACTTTGGTTAAGGTCCGCAGGTGCTTGTGTTTGACCGAGCCTGGTTGACGCCAGGATAGCGCATTAAAAAATGCCATTTGACAGAGAGATGGTCACACAGCCCTGTCATGTAGTCCCAAACATGAATATGACTTCTGTGGCAAAATGCACTATGTGTCAGCACTAGCACTTGTAATTTGCACACACAAATAAATGTCAGGAGAGACAACAGTGATACTCAATGTCCAGAACTGTCGCCTGGCACAAAAATTAAAAAAGAAAAAGAAAATTAAGATTTTTTTGGATGTTACATGTTATTTGTCGATGTTTGCAGGCAGACAATGTCAGTACATTCCCAAAATTAAAATCATATCCTTTATACATGTCAGAAGCGAGAGCAGTTGCATCAGGTGATCCACATATGACAACATTCGATGGACGTCGATACAGTTTTCAAGGTGCATGCTGGTATACATTTTTCAAAGACTGCACCACACACCCTGATTTTGAAGTCAAAACTAAGGTTGAAAAAAGAGATGATATTGAACTATTCAAAACAAGGACAGTATCTTTCAAAGTTACTGTCAGAGACCAGTATGCTATTGTTAATGGCATGGATGTAGTCAAAGTAAGTATGTTGATTAATATTGTATAGCTAACACATACATACATTTGACTATCTACTATATTGACCACATTCACATGTAGTACTGTTCACAATACCTAACATTTTAGCATATATTGATATATAGGGAAGTACAGGTGATGGACATGTGGATTCAACTGCTATACAGATTCAGGAAAAAGATAGCGTGATTACACTGACATTCACAACCAAGGATACAACATACACTCTGACATGGACAATGCGAAAACATATTTTAGAAGCGTCATTCTCTGGTTTTGATTACAACGGCAAACTCTGTGGTCTGATGGGAGATGCTGATGGTGACAAGCATAATGACTTCAAGAAGCCTGATGGTACTAGTACTAATGACGCTATTCAGTTTGGAGAAAGCTGGAAAGTAAACGAAGAAGTGTAAGTTTGTTTATTCTGTATTAAGTAGAGATTGTTTTGGCAAGCCCAGTATGGTTCATAATAAAACAAACAACTTGAATACAACCTAAATTGACACACCCTTTACATAAAATTGATATTGTATGTTATTGTACTGAAGCTAAATTATGAATAGTCTCTGTTGGTTACTAGGTAGTGGCAGGAAAATAAATTTAATGAGAAGGCACTCTGAGAGTGCAAATCTACAAAGTACTTAATTTTAAATAATTCTACCATATTGTTATATATTATTTTATAACAACCAAATCTAGTTCCCCTCTCACAATCTAATCATTTGGTTAGTGAAGGACAGTCCCGAAAATCAAATGCACTGCCAAAATAATTGTTATATAGCATCTAGATGCAAGTCTCTCCTCAAAACTAATCGATTGGTTCTTCCGAGAAAACATGTACGTCAATAATTGCTGTTTTGCAACCAGATGCAAATCTCTCTTACAATCTAATTGACTGCTTGTTCTCCATGTCAAGTTTAGAAAATGCCTACAATTTTTTAATCTTTGATACAATTTCTTTTAAAACCCACAAAAATGTGAATAACTTCAAGCACTTTTCGTGTGAAAATTCATTAGTTAAATTTTTTGACGAAGTGATCAATAATAATAATAATAATAATAATAATAATAATAATACGGACAGTGAGAACAAACAAAGAACCTGCAGCTACACAAACAATTTAAGCATTATAAATTAAATACGTTATTTTCTTCGACCTTACAGGTGCAATTAAGAGTGTCCAGGGGCCAAGCAGACCTACTGATTACATGTTATCAATTTGAAGTCCTATGGGAATTTGGTCGCCTAAGATTAATCATCTTAATTATTATTTTGGTGTTATAAGTTTTAGAATGATTTTGTCATTATGTTGTGATTTGGAGATTCTAGGGTTCTGATATAAAATTATTCGAGACATGTACTGTTGAGTTATATGGAATCGGAAATATGACTTTCATCGGAACGTTAAATTCAATAAAAGGTTTGAAATTGGGGAAAAAGTGTGTGAGTGTTTATTAAGTTATTTAACAATTAGAATAACAGGCTTGCACTTGCCTGAATATACACATGTGTGTTGAGAGTGAAGATTTGCGTTTTAGGGCTTATACAAGCCAGACATGTATGTATGTTTGCACATTCCTGAATCTACAATTGCACAACGAGGGTGAAGTTCTACTGCAATCGGCTTGGCTTGCACATGCCTCAGTATATTAATGTGTGTGCGAGTGAAGATCTACTCCTTTATGCATGCACATGCCTGACCCACTGTGTGGAGATCTATACCATCAAGCTTAAGATGCATTGAGTGTGAAGATGTGCGTCGTCAGGCTTACACAAACCAGAATTTATGTATTCAACTTCAGGGTGAAGCTCTACTCCATCGGGCATGCATATCTCTGAATCTACAGATGAATCTAAAAGGTGAAGCTCTCTTCTGTCGAACAGGCACATCCTTGAACAAAATGCATGTATGTTGTAGGTGAAGATGTATTCAATCATGCCTTCACTTATCTGAATCTACAAATCCATTTTGATCGAGAGTGAACATCTACTTCTTAAAGCTTGAACATGCCCGAAACATTGGATGTGTGTTGAGGAGTGAAGTTCTAATTCATCACGCTTGCACTTTGCACATGCCCCAGGGTCTACCATGCATGTGAGATTTATTTACTTATTGACTCATACACAATCCCTGGAGGGAAAGAAAATGGTCACAAAGTACAAGGAGAAAAATAGGTATAAAAATAGAACAAAAACACAATATACTGAATAACAAATACAATCACTAAATTACTAAATAATACAAAATCTCTAAATTCCTAACTAATAAAAAATTACTAAATTGACAGGCATTAAGATGTCAAGTAAGACCCTGCTTCCTGACTTTGAAGCTTTTGCTTATGAACTGTGCTACTGGTATAATAACGTTTTCATTGTTTAACAATTCCATGATTTTTTTCTCTGCAGGTTTATTTTCAAATGCTGTGACCATATCCTTAGCTTTATTGAACAGTTTAGTACGCAACTCATTATATTTGTTGCATTCCAGCAGAAAATGCATTTCATCCTCGATTAGACCTTTGTTACACATGTCACAAACCCTGTTGTTTAATGGGATTTTTTTATGACTACCCATTTCAATTTTGAGACTATTTGGTAAGCACACTACGCTGTTTAAAGTTTTTTAGCTTGACTAAATATGGCTCAAGGTTTGATTAGCCGATATGTTCTCAGTTTGTTTTTCTCATTTGCTTTGGTGCGGTTAATTATCATTATGGACCTCACCTTTCCATCTTGTTAGAAATAAATCCTTGATCCAAATCAATTTGTTTCATTTGTGCCGAGGTTAATTTATCACAGTTGTTAACTGAATGATATTGTTGGATATTGTTTAATAATGATGTTACTTCTAGATACCATTTACTTTTAATGTTTTGGTTAACCACAAAAGCTTCCTTGAGTAACGCATTATTAGAATTCATGGCCCGATTGTAATATTTAATTATTTGTTTTTTTATAAATACGTCTAAGGGGTATCTGCCTAACTCGCTATACATGGCCATAATTGGTGTGTGTTGTGACACCCCTAGTAAATGAAGATGTACTCCAACATGCATTAGCGACTGAGATTGAGAATGAAGATCTCTGTCATAAGTTTTGCACATTACCAAATCTACACATGCGTTTTGAGGTTGAATAAAACTTCACTTCTTATATATTTCTTATTGGATTGATTACTTAATTGAGAAAATCAACGCAGGTTCTTCAGTCTGGTGGCAAGTCATTCTCTTTTCTAAATTTGAATTTAAAACAGCAATGATAGGAAAACAATTTTAAAAATAAAGTTTGGATTAAAATACTGTTTCACGCATAATATACAATATACTTCATGCAATATGCAAAAGGTTTCCTATGAGTAATTTCGACAAACATTTGTATTCTCGGGAAAAAACAAACACTTGTGATGACAGATGAAATCTTTGGATACACCTTGAAGAAAAAGCGTATTATAACAAACAATTAATAAAGCAAGCAGTTAAAAGTTAATAGAACATCTTGGTATGGTAGGAACCGCTACATAAATGAAGATGTTTAAATAGTACATCGCTGTCATGTGATATGTATTAAATGAATATGTATACTGCACTGTGATGTGAATGAATACACTTCCACTTTGTTGTGGCTTATGTCGTTATCTGCCCACAATTACGGTCACTTGGCACTGAAACTACAAATTGCGATGAAATAGAACTCTTAAGTTAGTTCTTATAATAACAATACGACCCGAACATACTTGCCCTATAACTTGCTATAATTCACACCAAACAATGGATTGCTCACCAGAAAACAATTTTAATATGAGTGAGAGGAGGGGGTTCCGCCTATATTTAGGTGTGTTTACGATACTGGGTAACTATTCAGAATTAACTAAATTACCTCAAAACACACCCAGTGAGTTATCAGACTGGCTACCGGGCAGAACCTGCCTAAACACAAGATGTAAAAGATAAATGTCTTTTAATTTATTTTCCGCGGGGAAAATGGGCAAACCAGATTAATGCATAACTGCCCACCATCCAATCAACTACAAAGTATGATATTTGAATGACATCCTCAATACATCAAACAAATCACCAAGTGTGGCTAAGCAAAAATGTGGAGAAGAGAATGATCTGTATCAGGAAATACCTGGGGGTAATAGCTACAGAAGCCCGAACAAGAAAAAAGCTTATGTAACAAAACAAGAATATTAATTATGTCACATAACTATATGTGGTCATCGAATATATTTATCATATCCATTGTCTAATGACTTCATCATATTATTGGTTGCCAGTTTATATCTGAAATAGTGATTGAGATATGACAGTTATGTACATTAACAAGGTCACAATATATGGTCATCTTAAATTTCAGTTAGATCAAATTTCACTTTTCTTCACTATAGCACTGATTTCATATCCCTATCTACAACAGTGCATGAGATATCAAAGTTAAGCATGAGGTCACATGACCATATATGGTCCTCCGATGCATTTGTTGTTCAATGCCAGATTATAGTGCTGGTTGTAAGTTTATATCTAGAACAGTGCTTGAGATATAACAGCTATGCATATTAATGAGGTCACATGGCCATACATGGTCATCAGTAGTCTTCCTCTGTCAACTCCTCTCCTGTCTCCTCATCCTCTGACTGTTCCCCTGTATCCATATTCCTGACCTCATGCTGTTTCCCTCTATTCACATCCTCTGTATTTATAGGATCTTCCAGTTCATCTTCTGTCTCAATTCGATCTGACTCATCAATTTCCATCTCTACAATATTTTAATAATTTCCCTCTGACTCATTATAAGAGACAAAGGTGTGATTTGGAGGAGTAGTCTATCTCTGGATTATCCCCACTACTATCTTTGGGGAATTCACGCAGTGTAGCTTCTGCCACTGGGGCATCACTGTCATTTGTTGTCACTTCTTGAGGCTCGGTGTCCTCTAGCAAAAGGGTATCACTGTCATTATTTGTCACTTTTGGAGATTCAGTATTCTCTGGTACCGGGGCATCACTGTAATTTGTTGTCACTGTCACCTCTTGACATTCAGTATTCTCAGACACAGGGGCATTACTGCCACTCTTCCTTCTACTGCAGTATCCTCTGGCACCAGGTTAGCTCTAGATCTGACACCTGATCTAGTCTTTTGCCCTTCCATCATAATAGTGTTTTCTTCAGTGCTAAGTTCCAGGGCTGCTATTTCCCGGAGGGTCATGATAAGTGCATCAAAAACCAAAAGTATTGCATCATATGTATATAATCTACAAAAAATCATGCAAAAATGTATAGTAACCATACATGATTTACTGTAACTAGGTGTGAATTTGCATGATTATTGTCGCTGCATGTAGCAAGAACGCTAAATATTACCAATAAATATAACCAATCAGAGACCGGTACCAGAAAGAGGCTGCTTATCAGTTTCAGTGCGCCAACTTTATTACTGTTCGATTACGTTCTTCTTTTGGAGTTTTCACGAGCTCAAGAGTGTAGTTTTTTGTATTGTTCTAAACTTTAGTCAGTTGACAATAAACGATGTTTGACGAGTTACATACTACGAGACGTTATCCATAAGTCTACAAATTGAACCAGCTCGGCAACGCCTGATAAAATACAGCTCAGTCGTCAAGCCACAATTATATTGCCACATAACTACAATTTAGTGTCAAAAGACAATCCATCCAACTGTTATCTTGTGTAAAACACATTGCCCAACTGTTATCAGATGAACAAACAGTCATGTGACCTCATTAAATATGCATAACGTAATATCTCAAGCACTGTTACAGATAAGAACATGCAACTGGTGCAACATTGAAGCTATGGGACAAGAGATGTGACTAACATATCAGATGACCATATATGGTCATGTGACGTCATTAAATATGCATAGATGTAATATCTCAAGCACTATTACAGATAGGTACACAAACCAGCATAGTATTGAAGCTATTGGACAAGAGATGTGACAAAGATATCAAATGACATTACATGGTCATGTGTCCTTCATTAAATATGTGACAAACATTTCGGTTGGTCATAGTTAGTCATGTGACCTCAATATGTGTAACAATAATATCTACAGCACTACTGCAGATAAGAATATGCAACCAGTGCGATATTAAAGCCATTAGTAGAGACAAACATATCAGTTGATTATACATGTGACCTCATTAATATGCATCCCAGTTATATCTCAAGCATTGTTACAGCTAGGGACATGCTATCAGTGCAGTCTTAAAGCTATTCGACCATAGATGCGACTAATATACCATATGAGCACATAAGGTCATTATTATCTATTCTACATGTCACGCTCTACAAAGTGACTGTTTCAGATTTTCGATTAGTCACGCGGTTCCGCCGCCATCTTGGATTTAATAAAACCCGGAAGTGCTTAATTACACCAAATTCTGAGGGTCTGGAATTCTCATGTGAGGTCATAGATCTCATTAAATATGCATTTCTGCAATATTTCAAGCACTATTGCATGTACAAACATGAAACCAACAATATATTGAAGGCATTGGACAAAAAAATTTGCTAACAGGTTCAATGAACATATATGGTCCTAGAACTCATTAAATATGCAATATCCAGGGATTTGCCCAGCTCTTTGGGAGTGCTGGTCGCTCATTAATATTCATGAGCTAATTAATATTCATAAGGTTGACAGACCCTGGAAATATCCATATTGTTTTGGGTGTTGAGTACTGCTTTTGTACAGAAGATACAAGCTACAGAAGAAATGTGTCATATCATTGTGTTATTTATTTTTCATTACATAACAAAAACTATGAGATTTTTAAAATACAGTTCTGTCGGCTGGTAACAAAATGTCAACTTATTGCTCATTTCTTTACTATAGTGGAAACGTTGGCATTAGAAATACAGTGAGTGAGTTGACTGGTTGTGCTCAGATTCAATAAATAACAGGAAATAAATTAATTATTTTTTTCTTTGTATTTACTTTTTTTAGTAATAGTCCGACCAGATAAAAAAAACACATTTGCAGTAAAATCAATTTCATTAAATTGTTGACAATTCCTGACAAAATAGTGACACGAGTCCTGAATTTAAGTGGTTCACTAGGTAAAGTCCGTGATACTTATGAAAAATACGGCGTTTTTTTTATCTCAGCCCACAATGTAACAGCAGCTGAATAGTTGTAGTTTTTCGTGATTGGCCCGTCGATGGCTATGCGCACTAGGCTATCCAGACTTCTTTGACTGAGACGATTACGTGGTAATCTCACGTAGTACACAACGATTGAACAAAAACTCCTGAATCTAAGTGTGGTTGTTTCAAAATTGCGTCTTCTGCGTAATTTTTGAAGTTGGTCCACTCGTTGACGCTGTCTGCTGTTTTGTCTGACTGGTTTTCAATGAGAAAAAAATGGCCATACAGCGCTCGTATTTCATCATTTCTGTAGGTTGGCTGATCAGCATTGGCGAGTTTGTGTGGGTCAAAAATAATGAAGTGGGTGAGAATTCCAGTGTCTTCTTCTGGAAAGCGCTGCTCGATGTTGTTGACTAAAACTGATATATACTTGCTTCTGATGTGGCGTTGAAAAAAATCATCGTCGTCCGCACGTTTATTTATAGTAATGTCAACATCTCAAAGCTTGTTAATAAATACTGGTAGCTGTTCCAAATTTTCACCATCACTGGACTCCATGGCCGATATCGTTGACACAGTCGATGCGATCAATGGCTTCATTGCACTGAGTTCAAACTCGCTATCTTGGAAGGCTCGTGACAGCTTGTTGACATTTGGGAGCAAGTCGCAGAGTAGTAACATTGTAGCAACAAACCTCCACGACATCATCAAGTTTTTCAAACCAACGGCCTTAGCTTCACCCCGTTCTTCACCTTCTCTGTCCAAGCTTAATAACACGCTAATAAATGTGTTTTTTAGTCTGGTCACGCTCATCTCAATACTCAGCCACCTTGTCGATGATGGCTCCACTGGCTTTAATTCTTTTTCATGCAACGCAGTTTGAATTGCGTGAAGCCCTGCCATACGAACTAGACTGTTGTTGAAAAAGTCATAAAACTGTCGCAAAATCGAAGTAAACCGTTTGACGTAGGGGACTGCGTTCGTTGCCTGTGACGATGCCAATTGTAGCCTGTGGGCACAACAATGAATTCCAATCGCTTTCGTTGCTAACTCTTGTAGCCGTTTTACCACACTGGATCGCTTTCCCATCATCACGGCTGCACCGTCTGTTCCAATACCAACAAGCCTTTTATAATCTAGTCCCTTCTCTTCCAAGTACGCTGTAATGTGTCGTGTTATTGTTTCAGCTCCGAGTGTTACTCTCTGATTGTTGTCGTCATCGGGCTTCAGGGGTTCAATCATTTTCAAGAACTTGACTGTTAAATTGCCATCTGGTGTTATATATCTGCAATTTAAAGTTAATTGTTCGTTGACACTGACATCAGTTGTTTTGTCGAGCATGATCCCAAAAAAATCTGACTTCTTGAGTACTGTGGGGTTATGATTCGTGACTGGGTTATATTCAAAATAAGTAAGAAATGCCAGGCTATGCAAACAAATCAATCATAGGAAACGAATACGTAAGTAATAAACACGTAAAAGTAGTTTATTACATCAATACAGTATATCCACTGATACACCGGAGAATTTACCATAAAGAGATATGAAAATAACTGTTGAACACAACAACGCGGTAAAGACTGGCGCTAAAACACTTGCGCGTCCTATTTATAGGATCGGTGGGATTCTGAACCCTAGGCGGGAATGTCCCTCATTGTTCGAAAGTTACCATTATAGAAATGCGTAATAAAGTGGTGTTTTCTATCATGTTCGCACTTGTGTCACCAACATGTCTATTTATAGACGTGGTTTAAAGCAAAAATGGTACATGTAATCAAATATATAAAGTACAGTATTTAAGAAACTTCGATAATACAATAATCAGTGTTTTCAATAATAACGATCAAATTGCTTAACACGACAAGTACGTCGATGGTTTCACTCTCAAGTACAGACGAAAGAATGCCGGTCATTTCTTGAATCGACTTGTCACTACAATATGTTGCATTTTTACTGACGTGAAGATCGTCTTTCACGGACATACCAAGCTGCGTTAATAGATCCAACATCGGTTCAAAGTTAGTCGTATGTGGTATTCTTCGCTTTGCTAAAAAATACAGCACTTGAAAAGCGGATGTTATGGCGTCATTGTTTACTTCTGGCTGTATAACCTCGGCAATATTTTGACTGGAAATAGAAGTCAGTTCCCGTCTCGTAGCTTCGTGGTGTGCTGCTGTCTGCTCATGGTCTTTGATGCTGCCTAATCTCAGTCGTTTACATGGCGTTTTATTCCATATGTCACGATCATTCGGCAACATATTAAACTTCTGACATAACTTGCAATACATTCCATCGCCTTGGTGAAAGTACAAACATGATATGCGACCAGTGATCCACTCATTGCGAAAGTTCGAAGCTTGGGCTCTACGTGGAGATGATGGTTTGTCGTTACTTTCCACTCTGGATTTCTTTGGTGTCGGCACAGCATTCTCTTTATCGGAAGCAACGGTACTCTTACGCTTTGTAGAGGTGATGAACTTCAGTAACGACATGCTGGTTGTATAAAAGCAACAAAGACTCGGGAACAGTTTACTAAGTAAAGTTTGGCAATCAGACAGTACTTCTCTCTTGCTAGGCAATCGGGAAATGGTGTGTTACATGCATTTTGTTCTCTTTTGATTTCACAACTAATAAAAGAGGTGCTAAATGTTTCAATTAAATCGACAAGACTGTTTTTATTTCATGTACGACGCGACCGTCACTCAAAATAGCCGTTGTGTTAATCACTTGGGATGGGATATCACTTGGCCGGCACGCAGTGACATGCAAGTTTTGAGAACAATAGTGCTGGTCACGTACTTTTTGTGATGGTTGCAAATTCTGAGTACTGGTCGCATGCGACCAGCGCCGACCAGCGTGGGCAGATCCCTGATATCTATAATATCTCGAGCACTATTGAAGTTAGAGACATGGAAATAACGCTATAGTGAGGGCATTGGACAAGACCATCTTGTAACCAACATGTATAAAGTTTGCACAAATCAAATCTTCAAAACTTTTTTTTCAAATTCAATGGTATTATGGCCCTTTATTTGAAAACCGTTAATAGCTGCTATGCAGCTATATTTTTGTATTTACTTTATTTTTCTTGACATTTACTCTCGGCGCAACAAAGGCATCTTTATAAATACTAAAATGGCACTAGATCTAGTGCTAAAATGGCACTAGGTCTAGTGCTAAAATGTGCACAGTGCGAGTGGCATTGTTATTGCATTGTCAACGATGTCGAATAATAGGAGGGGCATCGACAACCACTTTCATATGCAAACTACAAACAGTATAAAACATTGGCAATATGCGCGAGATGTTCATAATAATACTTTCTTTATATAATACCGGATTCTACCGTAAATTCGCCCATCCGAAAAATCGCCCTCAGGATTTCACGGCTGGTGGAGCTCATTTGGGGTTCAAAATTTCAAAAAATAATCATTAAATATTTTAAGTATCCAACTACGTAGACTTCCAACGCCATCAGTTGGGCCACCCAAGAAGAAAAAAAAACTATTGCAGAATTAACAATAATTAATAATTCTTGATGAAATAAGAAGTAGACCGCCTGAAATTTCATTACAATGTCGCCCAGTGTCATTTATCAAATACATTTGTTTTTATTTTATTGGTAACGAAAGTATATTTTAAATGAATTTAAATTGTTATGAAATTCAAATAAAATTCAACTTAGTTTCATCGTAAGCAAATGATTTCGATCGCATATAATCGCTCTATGCTGTATGGTGTCCGCCATGTTTCTCTTGCATAAGTTGAGGTCAAATTGCTAATTAACCAATCAAAATGCTGGATGATGCCAATGTGTTCAAATCACCATAGCTCACCAGAGCTGATAGCTTATTTCACGGTTACTAAAAGTAACCGTAATTATTTAAATATGTTAATGTTATTGAACGCAACACGGAAGAGATTTGTAGTACGATCTTTTGGCTTGGATTTTGATGGGGAAATGGCATGATTTTTTTTTTTCAAATTTAAAAATAGTTGTTTTCAAAAGATGAGTTGAGCATTAGAAGAATAATTTAACATTGTTTATAGTGACAACAGCGCTTTGTCCAAACGAAGCTTACCCATTCACACTAGTCACAATAAACACGCTCTTGAATAAAAACTTAAATAGACTATTTTTGACGTCAGGAAAGATTGAAATGTCCGAAAAATTACGCCAAAATAAACGAACATTGACAAACGATCATAGGGTAAAGCTAAAACAATAGATCATGGCTTCTTCCTTAGTACTATCAGGGGAGAAATTCTTCTCCTCTGGGTTCTCCACACTTGTCAGGGGGGAATCTCGTCTCATCTCTCTATCGCGTCCCCTTGAGGTACGGGATCGGGAAAGTCACTTTAACTTTACAGTCAAATAAGACACACACAACGAAATACGTTTCAGCTCTTGTCTTAGTCGGTCAATCGAGCACTCTATAAGACACAGCGCCCTGGGGAAATATCCCCAAGACTATCGCAAGGCTGACCCAACACTCTCTTAGACTGCGTCAACACTCGCCCCGAGTCTCTCCAGGACTCGACTCTCGACCGCGTCTATCGTGGAGTATTCGCCAAGACCAACTCAAACTCTCTTTATTCATTTTCAAAACTCTAACCAATTACAAAACAGTAAAAAGACTCTAGGGGTAACCTTCAATCATAAAGCCAATCACACTAAGTACTGAATACGTCATATCTTTTGATTAATCGTTCACTACATTAATAACTACGAATACCAACTGTAAGAATTAATAGTCAGAATAGCGACGGTTATCTGGTAATTAGTTCCAAATCACTGAGCCAAGTTCCGTCCAAAACTTCAAATAGGCCTAAACGATGACAGACATAACACAGCAATTCGCTAATAATCAACTAATTAAGTCGATTAACAGATACGCGAAAACAAATTCATGACAGTACCTCCATGGTACAATGTAAAAACAGGATTGCGTGAATCCACTTTTACCATTGGTTGATTATGTACGCTAAGGTCAATGTCATGACAACCAGACAACGGTTCATTTTCTGTCTAGTTCCCAGTGGTACTAAGCAACATGCCCATTCACAGGGTGCCGTACACACAAAATCCACCGAGCTTTGCAGGGACCCGGGACTTAGATTAGCAGTATACACATTTTTTATTTAGTTCATATATGGCATCATAATTTGCCATTTTAGCACTAGATCTAGTCCTTTTTCGGATTAGTGCTACTAGCACTAACCACTCGCACTATATCCATTTCGACACATTTACATACCTCCACACTGTGCTCGTTGATTGGCTCGTTTGAAATTTACCAATATGCATTTGTTGCGCCAAGAGTAAATGGTCATTGATTTGTTTGTGTTTGTATTTAATTCATCTATTTTACCAGCAGCGATACATTTTCGCAACAAATTGTTCACAGGTCTTTATATTCAAAGCCAAATACCGGAAAAGGCTGAATAAAATGCATTGCCCGGATGCGCTCACTGGTTGCAAAAGTTGTAAGTTGGGTGTTGTTTTTTTTCGCTGAAAACACTTGTGTTTAGAAGTGGGTATGTAAATAGAAAAACAATGGTTTAGAAGTGTGTATGGTTTACGAGAGGTGGGCTTCACACCCTCACTCACTTAATGTGGAAGTATGATTGAAATGAACTCTATTTTATTTACTTTTTTTCTCAGCACGAAACCAATATTTGTCTTGGGTTTTGACATTTTATAATTCAAAACATATCATTAAAAATTGGTGGGCTGATTTGGTATTTGTCACACCGCATTTTATTAATGTTAAATTGGGCGATTTTTATGGATGCTCTTTTTGATCATAAATGCAAATGGCGACGTTTTTAAATGACAATGTACGCTAGTCAGTGCTAAAACATCATTTATATACAAAAATTGAATCATTGTTTTAGACTTTTGCATCGAATAAAGTCATTAGTAGTTGTATAGTTGACTTGAACTGTTACAAACTCCCAAGAATCAGAAATATCACAGATTTTTCGATCGACCACGTTAACATGAACGACGCCGTTTTGACTAGATTTTGTTAGTGATATCAGCATGTTGGTACGCGTCGTTTTTTCCTTATTAAAACTAGAAGATGAAAATAATTCTCGATATTAATCTTTACATAGCAGGAACTGAATGTTTATGAGTTGGTAGGTTGGTTTGGATGCGTATCAGGGTTCAAAAACCCCAAATTTCATAGTGCTAATTTTGTTTACATGTTTTGTTACGTTAAATTTAAGCATTACTAATTTAGTTATTTTGTATATTTTTTTATAACAATTATTTCCTTTTACCAATGCATCAAATTTCACCAAACGGACCATTCAAACAGCCTCTTCCATCTCCTCCTCTAGTATTGCATATCCAACATTGTTATATTTGTGTTATATGTAATTAAAATGTCGGTCCTACTTAATGAGACTAATGCAAATATATTTACACCATTGCTGTGCTAACATTTTTAATTTAATTATTATTGCTATTTGTAATTAATATTTTGTTTGGGTGTTATCGATTCGTTGGTCTCGCCTTACCCGCATCCAATCTGCATGTATGCTGTAACTGCTTTGTTGGAAAGACACGACAGAACAAAACATTAAACACATCCTGTCCTAATCATGCCAGTCCCGCCATAATATAATATTACATTGTTCAATTGAATTGTTATTAATTTAATTTGTCGATTAATATACGGGCCCTAGATGATAAATAATAAATAATAATCTGCAGGAATTACGTCATAAAATCCACTGGTATTGATAATGCCATAATATGGAGGAGTAATTAATATAGAGCATGGGAACTTCAGTCAAAGGGTTAATACATTCCACAAAACAAACAAGAAATCAACAATTATCTTTAACTACTCACCCTCTGTCAAAACTTTATCCAGAGTTTCATAGGTTAAAGACCTGGGTGTTCATCTCACCCGAAATCTGAACTTCATCAAAGATAATATCAATGCCATTTTTTGTTTTGTCAAACGGGTGTTAATATGCATAATTGTCATCTCTCAAACACTGTTGCAGATAGGGACTGTTACATCTGATGTCACCAGATGAAGCTGGATTTAACCAATGAAACTCACATACACTATAGTGCAAGTGAACAACAAGCCCGCCATTTTATTGACCCTTGACCCTATCTCAAGTCCGCCACTAGATGGCGCTATAATTCATAACATGATTTTATTTCCAATATTTTACTCCCCAAAGAAATCATTACCAACCTGCAAAAATTCACATATTTAATGAAAAGTAATGACAGAAATATAATAAAACTTTTAGGGGAATTTTTACATAAATCATTTATTTTAAGAAATGAGCTTTTTTTGGATATAATACCTTGACTCTTTTTTTCTATTTTTTACGTTATCGTACTTTGATTTTTTTAATCACTTATATATTTATTGCTGTAAACCAATAGAACATTTGTTATTCTAAGGATGCAATAAAGTTATTATTATTATTATTATTATTATTATTATTATTATTATTATTATTATTATTATTATTATTATTATAACACATACAACATATACTATTACCTGGATATGACATCCCTCCCCTTTCAGAGTGATGCTACATATCACCATGGTAAAAGTTGACTTTATAACAATGAACTCAGCAACATAAAATTTTTAACAACATTCAGGTTAACAATATTGTTCTCAACTAAATTTGCATAGTCTGCACTCAAAAGTTCAACAGTAATTATAAACTTCATAACTCAAAAAACAGTTCTCAGTGTCACATTGTATAATCAGAGGTACTTTACCGGTATAATTCTTATTATACTGCATGTCCTATATATTCAGTTCATGATGAAATTATCAAATATCTTTGGCTTAATTCTCTCCCTGGTGAGTCAACATGTGTTTTTACCAGTTATTGACTCACATGGGGATTTAACAGGTGATTTAGGCTCATTTGGCTCTACCAAAGAATCATGGGACTCTACTGCTCGACTATCAATGTGATATTTTTTTACATGTGACGAATTACGATCATACTAGACACCCTTCGGTGACTCAACAGTTACCTTACTATAAACAAAATACAACAACCTAGCAATATGACGAGCACCTCTGTTTGTGCATAGCTTGGTGAGTGTACGTGGAAGTTCAACATGCAAACACCAGATGTTGTATTTTTTAAGGATTACAAAGAATTTACATTATTTTGCATTTTTTTGTAATTCAACTATACTATTGTTTTACTAGAATAAAATGTGAAAATATAAATATAAGATACCTACATAACATGTATCATTTCAATTGAGCTGGAAGTTTTCAAGAAGTCGTCAGAAATAGCAGTTTTGACAAAAATGACCTAAAATATTCACAAAAATAAAATCATTCAAGCTAGTAGTATACTAAACACTGTAAACATTAAAACACTCAGGCTACTGGTTTTCAAGAAGATAAAAATGCAATTCTTGAAGGGGAGAACACCGGGAAGTATATGACACCGGAAATAATATCACAGGTTAAGTTCGACATTAATCCCTAGCCTGATTCGCGTTACACAACCCCAGAAGATTTGTCACATCAGAACGCGTTGACCGGAGGATTATTCAATGTGTGATATTGTTTGATTCTTAAACACAAATTGTCAAATATATTTGGAAAAAAATGTAAAATGTAATTATCTGTAAAGTGTAAAACCCTATTTTTTTTACTGTAAATTGAAGTTTCATTTTATTTCTTGTAAAAACATAAAATGCCTTTTTTATTTTCTGTAACCTATACCAACTATTCCCCCTTGCCCACCCTCTTGAAAGCCTAATAAAAGTTCGGCAACTTATAACATAATGTAACATAACAATATAATATGAGAGCTGAAAATCCAAATAAATCGATTAGTATTATTTTTTTCAAGATTTTCCATCGCGATGAAAAAAAAAAATAGGAAAAAAAAATAGGAAAAAAATAAATAAAAAATAGTCCTGATTAATTTGGATTTTCAACCCTCGTGTGATTGTAACGGTGTTTGCATATGCCCCTGCCTATTCTACCCCTCACCCGTATGTCAAAGTGATTTAAAACTGACGAAACATATAATTCCACTCACATTTACACATAATTAAAACTATCTTATTCCACTTATTATACTTGTAGCATTAAATATTATACATAAAATCAAGTGATGATAATGGCAAAATGTTGACATGCGGGTAGCGTATCAGCCTATGCGTACAACGCTGAGAAAACATGCATTGAACAAACTAACTTTCCAGGAAAGTATCAAAATGGCCGCGCGGATATCTGTTGGTTGCATTGTTGTGCTGACCCCGGATAAAAATCCAGTAACAGGTGAGTACTGTACACCTAATGTAAATATACAAAATATTAGCTAGATTTTTTGGCTGGTGTTCAATTGGCGGTCTATTGCCCAACAATTGTTTCCCAGTTATTGATAACTATAGAAGTGGGTAGTCGTCCCGGGGTTGTCGTGCGTGTGCTGTTTGGTTTAGTTCACTCACACTTCCGGGTTCTGGTCCGGAGCGTGTGGGCTAAAGGACAGCTCCACCGAGTTCGGATAGTCAAATTTTGGTCTCGCTCTGCCAGCCTGTGTTTTCTTCGTCGTTTTCCAGACACAAATGCAGCGTCAGTGATGAAAAAACTCGCAAAGCAGAGCAAAAATACTACTGGTAACACCTGAGCGGGCGAATTACCACTTGGCGGTGACCAGTGACTGTTACAGTGACTGTAAAGTAATAATATTATGAGTGTTTCCTTTATAAGCACTGTGAGAAATTTACAATGCAACAATGTTTTTGTTTATATGAAAATCTAGTGTTCGAACACAACGGTAATTCAGGTTTTTGGCGTCATCCAGCTAACATAGTTATTTTACACAAACTTAAAATTCAGTGAAAACCAAAACTCAATCGTGGAAATGCGGGTGAATCAGCTTGGAAGAGAATATCTTCTGGTAAACCTTGTCATTTCAGACCCTGGAATGATCTCTTCCTAGTGAATGACATTTATTATTATTAATTTTACTGTAATATTATTATTGTATCAATTGCATATGGGTATGCAAGACATTTTGAGTGAGAATTAAGGTCCACATTTGAGGTAGCAAGAAGGGAAATTTTCATTTTTTTCTAGATTTTTCAAAAATTTATAAAACGGTTACTTAAGACCATGATACATCATCCCAGTTTTTCAAAAGATCAAAATATATTAGAGTATGGTTATAATAATGCAGCAAATCTACATTGTTTTACTATCCAAAACTGTTTTTCGTGTTTTTCTCGAATTTTAATTCAGTGCGGCTCATTGGGACCGCCGTCAAATCAAATGCATTCGGGCTATGACATCCAGACTCGCATTTATCGTTTAAAAGATAATGATGGGACGAAATGTGTCTGGGTTTTTAAAGAAAATGCTTTGTCACAGAATAATAGTCTGTTAAATGTGCCAAGTGTGAAATAATTAGGGGACAAAAAAACAAACCTGTGTAGAAATCAGAAAAATATGTTTTTTGATTACCAGGGACACATTTCAATGGACTTGATTACGGACAATACATGACGTAAATTTCATTCAGAAATTCCGCATTGTGCTCTCACAATCGCGGATTTAGTCTTTTTTACAAGGTTCACCTTTTTTGTTGTCATGTGGTACTTAAGTAAACAATGGCTGTCCAGTCTATACTGTGTCTATACTTATGCTTTTGAAGCATATACGTTATATTACGGTTCTGAATGAAACAACAGACAGAGAATGCTTTGTTCAAAAACGTCATCAAACCCTTCTCGCTACCTTAAACCAGAATTAAAAAAAAAATTACAATTTATAGCATAAGTGTCACATCTGTTCATTTATTTATTACATAAACAAATACTGGGCTGAAAATGACATTAAACAAGCTAAAACCATACTGCAAAACTATATTTAGAAACACATGTACATATACAAATTTATTTTAAAACATTTGATGCTGTAATTAAACCCATTTTGTTAAACTGCTCTGGTGACATTATTAGCCAACAACAAAACTTCATTAACCTGCAATTGAAAAAAAACACATAAAATGTTGTAAATTCCTTCTTAGTTAAATAGCAGAGCAACAAATCTAGCTTGTTTGTTTGTTAGAACTAGAGAGGCTCTGCCTTATTTTGTTAGAGATCAAACAAATGATGAAATATTGTAAAACCATTTATTTTCCCTACTTTCATGTTTCGAGCATGATCACTATTTTATTTTCACGAATTTGTCAAGGAAACAATGAGTTTTATTGTTATTTTACATGTTCATGTAGATTTAATTTAGCAGATTTCACTTGTCAGCAAAAATAGTGAAATTAAAACCCAGTGAATAATTAATGCATTTACACTGGGTCCATAGTGTTGGGAAAATCCTTTGAAAGTCTTTGGATTTTTTGAGGTCTGGAAAGTCTTTGAGTTGTCTTTAAATTACAGGAAAATTAAGAAACCGTTGAAAAGTCTTTAAATTTGATAGATTGATTTCTTTACAGTTATTTACTCATTTTAGAAAGGCTCGTTTTCTCCAGGGAACTACCATATCCTTAGAACTTTGATGAGCTTTGGTGGTGATGTTGGCCTGAATTAAAGGTCAAAATGTCTTAGAAAAATGCAAGAAAGTTTGGGAAAAGGTCTGGAAAAGTCTTGGAAATCAGTTGGCTCTTGGTGCTATGGACCCTGTTACATTATTGGCTAAGAATAAACATAATGCCACAAAATATGCTGGTTGATGAAGCTTATAAATTAGGCATTCAACTAGACAATGCTGGAAGACAAAACTGGGTATCCATATAGCTAAATATAATACATATGAAACATGTTTGGGAAGAGTCAAAATCTGAAGACAGAAATGGTCTAATTAATTAAAACAATATTCGATAATAAATTACTACAGAAGCAGTAATGATGACAACAATGGGGCAAATCATAAAAATAATTTTAGCACATGTAGGCAGTTTAAATCAGATTTCTCGTTCGAAAAATACTTATACATAATTAAAAACCCACATCACTGATCTTTGTTAACCAAATTAAGAATTATTGAATATATCCTACAAATTGAAAAGGACAGATTTAACAATGTTGACATTTTTCTCAAATGCAATCTTTACAAAGATGAAACAAAAAAAATCGTGGCTGATTTATCATACATTTGATTGACCACACGTTTATTGTTAACACAAATAAAATACTTGTTGAGACACGTTAATAATGAAATGAGATTTTGACTGAGTTGATTCTGTTGATATAAACTATGCGTGCTCTTACTCCCTCACATAAGATTATGGATCATGGTTACTTGTTTCTACAGATTTGGCACAATGATTGAACAAACATGGTTTTTTGTTTGGATGGCGAAAGAACACTTCAACCTTTGTACATGTGTACATGCAGTCAGTTTATCATCCAATCAGAGATCTCTGCTGGCACCATTATAGTTTTTAAAATATACTACAATCATGCATTACACATGTGTAATTTAATTTTCAAACTTATTGAATGTATGAAATGTTAACAATAACTGTGCCATGCATGGCTTTTTATCTTAAGCTATATACAAATACTGGAAAATATAAAAACTAATAATAATAATTTTGGAAATAAAATCCCCTCCACTTATCCACAAAGAAAGTGCCTTTCTGTCCTATATATCATTCATTACCAAAATTGCCCATCTTTGCAGGTCAAGATGTACCCCATGCACGTAGTGGCCATTGTTGTGTTGCCGATAGCAGCAGCGTGTATTCATTGGGCGGCATATACTATGATCCCCTAGAAATATTAAATCTTGAAGATGAAGAGAATTTCAATCCAGTTTTTCAAGAGGTAAGGGATGAACAAAACTTTGAGTGAAAACGTTCTTTTTTTAGTAAATTTTCATATGCTATTTTTTTTAACCTCACTAGTAAATGCATTGCTCCTATTGTTATCAATTTCACAATACTGTATTTGATCTATTAGAAGGGTATCTCCAATAGAAGTGCGTATGAACCAAAAATCAGATTTGTTGTATACTGAATCATAAAAATATTACTTATTTTGACTATAGAAACACCTCTGTAATTTACCTGAGTTCACACACTTCAATATAGTATTGTTGATAAATCATCAATCAAATTGTAGACAAAGATAGTCGGAGGATAGACAGTGTTTAGAAATAGGTTAAATTTAATCTACTATATAAATACATGTATATGCATCAAGTGCAAATATTGAACTTTAAAAATGTATTATATTCATCTGCAGGTATGGTGTTATAATACATCTTTGAATATCTGGAGTAAAGTTAAAATGGAAGGAACAGTCCCACCATTAACAGCATCTATGTCATGTAAGTGAACTTTGAACTTTGAATAAAAACATCTGTCTCTTTAACAGCTAGGGTCCATAGATAAATAGGTAAATAAACAAGCCGGTAGGCTGGTTGGCGATCCACTCCGCTCAAAAACAAGCACCATGTTTTTGGCTGTTTCCATGGTGTGACATAAACGTGAAGCTAACGTCGGTTTATAACTAATACAAAGTTCGCAAACACCATTCAGTTTTTGGAAGTCACTTAGTTTATTACTAGGACCACAATCACTCTCCTAGTCGAGTGACTGTGCTAGGACGTATTCTGCTGTTACATTTATTATTTCCAACCGTTTTGCGATAGCATTTTCTAGAATGAAGCGTTTCCTGTAAATGCTGGAAAGCGAAATAATGAAATAACGAGATGGTAAATATTTACCTATTAAAGTACAGTGTGTTGACCTTCATAATAATATACTTCATAATGCAAAACATTAGTCACGGTGAGTTATTTAAATATACGACTCCTAATCGAAAAATATGACCACAGTCCAGAATTTCAGACGGATATTAAGAAACCCAAGAGCATATCAAAAGCATTTACTCTAAAATATAAAAAAGAACTGCAGTCAAAAGTCAAGAATGCCAGCAAATAAAGGACTCTGCCCCACAATCCTTTGTGCGCGTTATTACGGACACATGCAAAAAACTGTACCACGCTTGTCAAATCTGGGTCAAATATACAGTACGCTACTATCTTGCCACAGTGGAGTGTTCGGTGACCATTGAATTAGCCCGTGATTCATATTTTATGTGTATTAATTTATTCATCAATTTTCGTGACTGACAGTACTGCCCAAATTTTAGTCAAACAAACGCAACTGGTGAAACGGAAGAGCATTGCCAGGCGATGGACGCGGGGCTCTTTGGCGACGACCGCATAGAGGTCAAAATACGCGTTCTATTTTTACGCGTTAAATATGGCTCTTCCATTTCGCCCCCTCCGGAATGTTCTACTTTCACAGCCTAATCGCAGGTTTTTCGAAAAACGTCGAAAAAACACAAGAATTAGTAGAAATGTTCCTGTTTTGGGAGGATTATTGATGGAGAATAATGTCTTTATTACAAAAATGCTGAAAAAACGTGAGTTGTTGCCTTAGTTATTTTTTTATTGGCGAAAAACTGCGAACTCGGCAAATTTGGTTGCACAACTTCCCTTTATCATATACACCCAGCGACAACGATAAAACTGGTAGGAGGTAATACATTTGGGGCGAAAGTATTCAAAAATCAGTTTTTGGATGTTGCAATGGCAATGGTGGGCCAGGATTGTTTTCCAAATAGTGACGGCACGACCTACCTGTGAAGTATGAACAAAACCGGCCGAGCCGAAACAATCACAGAGGAGTTAAAAGTTGTTGCTGGTGAAAAGTTACCCCAACTTTAGGGTCAAATTTCTCGGTAATGAAAACAGATATCAAAAATTCAAATGCTAACTTTGTGCCCACACTCAAGCTGAGTAGAATGAGCTATGTCTGAAGTGTTTTATCCCAAATTTGTAGGAGGAGATACATTTGGCGCGAAGCTATCCAAAAATCAGTTTTTTGGCTGTTGCTATGGCAATGGTGGGCCAACATTTTTTGCAGATTTTTCCTAATAACTAGGGTGAAGGTGTGACCTACCTGCCAAGTTTGAACGAAATCGGCCAAGCCAAAAAAATCACAGAAGAAATCATACGTGAAAACACTGGAAATGTACACACACAGACCCACACACAAAACGACACAAGCCGGTAGGCTGGTTGGCGATCCGCTCCGCTCAAAAACAAGCAACATGTTTTTTGGCTGTTTCCATGGTGACATAAACGTGAAGCTGACGTCGGTTTATAACTAATACGAAGTTCGCAAACACCATTCAGTCTTTAGAAGTCACTTAGTTTAGTACTAGGACCACAGTTACTCTCTCCTAGTAGAGTGACTGTGCTAGGACGTATTCTGCTGTTACATTTAAATACATTTATTATTTCCAACCGTTTGGCGATAGCATTTTTTAGAATGAAGTGTTTCCCGTAAATGCTGGAAAGCAAAATAATGAAATAACGAAATGGTAAATATTTACCTAAATTGCAGTGTGTTGACCTTCATAACAATATACTTCATAATGCAAAACACTAGTCACAGTGAGTAATTTAAATATACGACTCCTAATCGAAAAATGTGACCACCTTTATTAAGCAACCTAAGAGCATATCAGAAGCATTTACTCTAAAATATAAAAAAAGAACTGCAGTCAAAAGTCAAGAATGCCAGCAAATAAAGGACTCTGTCCCACAATCCTTTGTGCGCGTTATTACGGACACGCGCAAAAAACTGTACCACGCTTGTCAAATCTGGGTCAAATATACAGTACGCTACTATCTTGCCACAGATTGTTTAGTAGTGGAGTGTTCGGTGACCATTGAATTAGCCCGTGATTCATATTTTATGTGTATTAATTTATTCATCAATTTTCGTGACTGACAGTACTGCCCAAATTTTAGTCAAAAAACGCAACTGGTGAAACGGAAGAGCATCGCCAGGCGATGGACACAGGGCTCTTTGGCAACGACCGCATAGAGGTCAAAATACGCGTTCTATTTTTACGCGTTAAATTTGGCTCTTCCTTTTCGCCCCCTCCGGAATGTTCTACTTTTGCAGCCTAATAGCAGGTTTTTCGAAAAACGTCTAAAAAACACAAGAATTAGTAGAAATGTTCCTGTTTTGGGCGGATTATTGATAGAGAATAATGTCTTTATTACAAAAATGCTGAACAACCGTGAGTTGTTGCCTTAGTTATTTTTTTATTGGCGAAAAACTGCGAACTCGGCAAATTTGGTTGCACAACTTCCCTTTATCATATACACTCAGCGACACCGATGCCAGCTGACTGTGTACAAAACTGGTAGGAGGTAATACATTTGGGGCGAAAGTATTCAAAAATCAGTTTTTGGATGTTGCAATGGCAGTGGTGGGCCAGGATTTTTTTCCAATTAGTGACGGCACGACCTACCTGTGAAGTATGAACAAAACCAGCCGAGCCGTTGGGGTCAAATTTCTCGGTAATGAAAACAGATATCAAAAATTCAAATGGTAACTTTGTGCCCACACTCAAGCTGAGTAGAATGAGCTATGTTTGAAGTGTTTTATCCCAAATTTGTAGGAGGAGATACATTTGGCGCGAAGCTATCCAAAAATCAGTTTTTTGGCTGTTGCTATGGCAACAGTGGGGCAAAAAAATTTTTCAGATTTTTCCTTATAACTAGGGTTAAGGTGTGACCTACCTGCCAAGTTTGAACGAAATCGGCCAAGCCAAAAAAATCACAGAAGAAATAATACGTGAACACTGGAACACTGGAAATGTCACACACAGACACACACACACACAAAACGACAAAATTGATTATAAGGGCAATCCTAGCGGAGCGGATCGCCAATAAATACAATAAATTTTTAAATCCCTATTGAACCAATTTTGTTGTTGTAATTATTTGTATTTTCAGACATGTTTTTTTGCTGCTCCTAATTGATTTATTCCTATATGTGTACTTCCTTCTTGAGAAGATTTCATGCATCATTACATGTTATGGCAGACTGGCAGCCTAATCAATAAACCTTGCAATACATTTGTATATTTGTTCAGATACATTACATTGTATGGCTGATACTTAAAGTATAAACAAATCTGTTAAACCATATTATTATACATCTGTCACCGTCATAGGTTACATAGTGTCGTAATTTTGCGGTATTGCACTTGGTATTTTCATCCTACCATATTAGGAAATGTGAATCTCAAATATGGAATGAATTTGCGTGTAAACGTCCTCTAATAATAAAAAAAAACATGGATGCCCCTGGACCGGACCCCACACAAAGAAGTTCGCTAAATCTGTTCTAAGCATTTCGGATTTCGGCATTCCAAAAGCATGAAAAAATGATTTTATATAACTATGAAAACTACTTCAAAAAATGGACTGCAGTCGGCAGTGGCTCACTCGTGAACCAGAAAGTTTTGTTGTTTCTGAAAATGCAAACGACATACAGCATGAATCGGCATCTGTATTTTTTTTGAAAATTATGTTGATTGAAATGATTTTACGTAAATCAACATTGCAAAAAACTACACAACAAATTACATTATGTGTATGCTAGTTTTGGGGCCAATTTCATTTAACCATGTTTGCAAATAAAATGTTTTAGATGCTGTATCGCATTTGAACATGGTTTTTCATGCTTTAAAGTTATTTCTATATCTTTAAAATGAAGTTGTTATAATAAAATAGCAATAACCACCACCACCACCAGAGTATACCACTCAATTTCATCCAGTTTACTTCATATACACATGCTTGTGTGGAATACTCACCTGTGGGGCAAATATTCCTTAAATATTAATTGTAATAAATGTAAATGTTTTTATTCACCCAGCAATTCTATCAGGTCATGTTGTGTTTACGTTTGGTGGCTCTGGATTCCCATTTGGTGCTCGTAGCGATAATCGTGTTCATACATTCAACCTGAAAACACAGTGTTGGGCAACTTTACCTCTCAAAGGCGATCTACCACATGCAAAGTATGGACAGGTAATAATAGGTTTGTTGTAAGGTTGATGTGTGGTCGTCGATATATGTGGTTCACAAGTGTTCATGATACGCATGTTCAGTGTGTGTTTGGGTTGTTTAATGTGTGTTCAATATGTGGTAAATATATGTGTGAAATACTGTAAAAACATGTCTTTTTAGCTAATTTAGCTAATCTGTAATTTCGCTAATTCAAAATGTCACTAATTCAAAATAAAGTATATTCTCACAATGAGATTGTTGACACTTTAGCAAAATTATGATTCAGTTAATTTATGCATGGAGTCAAATTTGCTAAAATGGCATGTAGATATTTAAACATGTTCTACAGTATATGAAATGGGTTTTATGTGTGGTCCATGTTATAGTTGATAGATATTCAATGTTTGGCCAATATACATTTGATTTGTGTAGATATTAAATACCATTCAAGATTATATCGTGTTTTTCATCTCAAATTTCAGGCCATGGCTTTGGTGCACAATCAGTATCTCTATGTATTTGGAGGCTGTAGAAAACTACCTGAAGGAGGTCTGTTTGTCTTTGATTCCGATTTACACAGAATGAAACTAGAGACGTACTGCTGGGAAAAAGTAAAAGATCCTGTCATGGAAGCACAAAAAAATAGGAAAAGAAAAGAAAAGAAGAAATCTAATAATGATGATGAGAATGATGCAGTTAAGAAGGAGAATGAAGTGGAAGAGGAAGAAGAGGATAATGAAATGTATCCCCTAAGAAATGGTTCTTATCGACACCAGGTTGCAAATGATGAAGACAGACTTTATGTTTTAGGAGGAGGAACTCTCTGGAGGGAGGTGTTTCCTTTTGACAAAGTAAGTTGGTATGAACTTTGCTGCATGTAAATGGAATTAGAAGTGCAAGCCTTGACAATGTATTCAACATTCCACAGGCTGTTTTCATAAAAACAATAAATTGCAAAGTCTCATAGAGCAAAAAAAAATAATTGTGAAGAAAGTTTGGCACTTCTTTCTTGGTTTAACAAATGATACGGTAGAACAATACTGAAAAGTAGATATAATGTCAATTTTGTGCAAAATTGACTGAAAATATTTTGTCTCTTTCAGGGCATTTGGTTTCTATGGCTAAGATATCTCAGAATTGTGACATATGTTAAAAAAATGATTGATATCAATAGTGCATTATGAAAAATATATTAAAAAAAACTGACAAAATGTATTTTCATTGAGGTCTATAAAAACCACTGAAAAAGTGACATTTTGTGCATATTATTTGAAAGATTTTTTTTCACAAAAGCAGATTGACAGTGAACAAAATAGTCGACGTACTATTGACTAACAAGACAAATTGTAGAAAAATGTCGACATAAAATATTCTCGCTGCTATACGAGCTGAAATATGCACATGTGGTGTGGGGTTGCAGGTATTGTGTCCCATCTGAAGGATTGGGGCATTTTGTCAACCCTTAAGTATGAACATCGATATGCTGCTGTGATCGCACTGACGCCACAAAACCACATCTATATTCTTACGCTTGATTCATTTGTAGGCATCGCCTTTCATTTGATGTGCTGTAAAATTATGTCTACTGTGTGCTCCTACGTTCACAATCAAATGTTTTTATTATTTTTCATTCACTCTTTTTTGAATGCATGTCATAGCACTTTCACTCATTGGCAACTCATCGGCATATGTGTGTCATCAACAGTATATTTTTCAAACAATCACAATTTGTGAATGCCGTGACGTGGTGATTTAGTATTGGTCTCTAAGACTCTCGAAAGTCTACAAAATTGTGAAACTCCTATTGTAAAAAATGGAGCCTTGTAGTGAACATAAAGAAAAAAAATTATGGTTTTTAATACTGGCAACAGAATTCTAAAAAGTCAAAATTTCTCAATAAATAACCAAAATATTCCAGCAGTGTATGAATTCTTTAGGCACTATATTCACAACAAATGGAAAATTTAAATGAAATTTATTAATGTTAAAAAACAAAGCAATGAAAGCTTTATTCTCTATACGACAAACCATCTCAAAATGGTGTCCTCTTCACTGTGTTTAAAGTTATTTGACCAACCAATTTCACCAATTTGAATGTACGGGTCAGAAATCTGGGCTTGTGATTTATTAAAAGATGACAATAATCTTGAACAAACCTGTAATCAATTTTATTGTTTCATACTTGGTGTAAGTAAAATCAGAGTAAAATCGGTTAAGAGTAAGAGTAATTCTAGCTGGGTAAAACATATTGAAAATATAACGGGTCACAATGATTTGAAACAATAAAATTGAACCATCAATTATCAAATGTTGTTAAAATAAAACTCACAAAAGACTATGAAAAATTATAAAAAGAAAGCTTAAATTCTCCTCACAGTAAAAATGGTAAAGATGACAATAAAATGAGAACATATAAATTGTTTAAATCGCATTTGAAAATAGAAACATATTTAATCGAAATAACGAACTTCAGCCTTCGCAGTAAATTTCGACTCAGTGATCATAATTTAGAAATTGAATGAGGAAGACAACAACGATAAAAAATTCCTGTCGATCGATTTTGTAAAAAATGTCATACAAATTCAGTTGAGAACGAATAATATGTTATCCAAGATTGTGAATTTTTCGATAAAGATAGTCAGTTTACTGCATATATGTTTACTCTAAATGATTTCAGCAGAAAATACAACTTAAGAGAACAATGATAATCACAATGCAGTATACTGTAATCCAATCATACATAGTTTGTGTGTGTGTGATACCTCATAATGTATCATTGTAATTTCAGATCCATGCATTCAACTACGCAACAAGTAGATGGGAAATTCTAAGCAGTCACAGAGATGGTCATTGTGCAGAAGGGTTTCCGTCACCACGAAAATATCACACATGTGTACAAAAAGGAGATGGTAAGTTTTGTGACACTTTTTGACACTGAGGGCGCTTGCTATTTAAAACTTGAATTGAGTTGTACAGAGATTGCACATTCTTTAACTGCTGTTTTAATTCAAAAATTGCAGAAGTTTTTATCACTGGAGGTCATGATGGTTTTATAGTGTTCGATGACATTTGGAAATTAACGTTACACGATCTTCAGTGGTCCAAGCATCCTGCTAAACTCCCGTCTACGTTATTTTTCCATGCTGCAGCACTAACACCGGTGAGTACTAAGTAGCCTCAGTACTAAGTAGATTCTGTTAAAAAAGCAGAATTTTAGGTGAGAGAAGTATCTTGGTGGAACGTCGTATATCATGCTCAATGTGTGTGTAATTTACAAAAAATAGTACTCAATACTTGTACAGTTCCACTCAATATACCGGTACACCACTCTACTACACATTCATATCACACTATTAATCAAGAATTGAAATACTTTTAATTTTCTGGTCAGTTTACTTAGCTCATGATTTATGGAATGTCCCATAGATTTCAGTTGAACTAAGATTCTGTGAATTCCAGCTTTTCAGGTTTCACTCCCGTAATTAAAGTTGTATCCCTACGCACTTAAATAGCACTGGACGAATATAGGGCCCAATTTTATTTGCGAATTAGTTTTTGGGGTAGCAATAACTTTCATTTGTACTTTGTGGGTGAAAATAGATAGAGGGATAACAAAAGTTGAAATTTTTGTGGAAGCAATTAATTAAACATGTTTTTTTTGGCCCCATGTTTTTTGGTTCATTTATTTTATGTGTTCGCTCAGTGTAGTGTGCCTTAGTTTCAATATGTTCATAACTTGCTATTAAAAATGTGGAAAAAAACGGTGGGCTAATCACCTGATCAAATGGTGAAATTGACTCCGACCATTGTACTAGTGGGTCACTATAATGAATGATAGAAACTCTTAGTAACCCAGTATATCTCATTTTTGGCATATATTTATTGTAATTTACATGTGCTTTAATGGGAGGTTTGAAAAAGGTGTGTGACACTGGCCACATCAGTACTTGTGACATTATAACCAACATTTTCATTTGTTTATTTCACTAGGCTGGGTGTATGTACATATTTGGCGGTGTTTGCAACATACAGAATAGTAAACGTACGTCAATGATCAGCAGGATATGGCTGTATCTGCCAAGTTTACAAGAGATTTGCTGGCATTATTTAGTTCAGTGGATACCCAATATTAGGTCACTTACCCAGGAACAACTCTTGCTTATGGGAATACCAATAACATTTGTGGAGAGATTGCACTGGGATAAAGGAGAGACTGGTATTGTTGGATAAAAACTGAATTTTTTCTTCCAACCATGTAGTCCACATCGATGACTTACAGAATATTCATCAAGGAATCTCACCTGAAGCTAAATGTGTCTGCATTGTACAATCATACTGGATTATATAGAAAGATTTATGAAGATAATTTACCTTTGACATTTGGCAGGCTAAATGGAAACTATACAACTATTTATAAATAATTTAAAAATCAATATATTTATTATAATTTAACAAGCACCATGTCAAATTTATTCCTATTCCTACACAAATGCAATGCATGTTGGTTGGCTTTAATAGAGACTTTCAACCATTTGAACCAAATTGAACTTTTTCTGTCATATTTATTTTGACAAAATGGTTGTCATTTTCCATTGTTTACAGTTCTTGATAAACATTTTAGAAAAAAAAATTACCAGAGTTGTGTGGAATTTGTTGTGAAGTGTCAAAATGTTACTTCAGTGTTCAGACTGTCAACAGCGTAATTTTCCCCAATGACATTTTTATTCAACATTTTGCTAAAAATTCCCATTGGTGGTTATGGTCTTGATCAAGAATTTCTGTGAATTTTTTTTGCATAACATGACAAAATTTGCCTTATTACTTTTTAAAATCATGGAATTTTTCCACTTTATGATAGTATTTTATCGTGCAATGCTTGTACATTTGTATCTCAGGTCCAATGTCTAAAGAAATAAATTCTGGAATTCAATTGCCTCATTTTATTAACTACTGGTTTTGCCATAGTTACTGTTTATAACCGATTTGATTAACCAAGTGGTTTAATGATCCCAACAGTACACCTTTGACATCAATATAGCACAAGAAATGACTAATCCAGTACTTGATCCGGACCACACACCAACTGCTGATGTGGCATGTTTATACATGCCATAATTGTGGGCATGTTGTAGCACATATCCTATTGGAAATTAATTAATATTATTATAGTATCAATTGTGTGTGAAATAATGTTTTATCATGGATTTCTATGAAAAAACTTTTAAGGTAGCAGGATAGTTTTTTTGCATGGAAAATGTAAACAACTATTATCAGAATAAATTTTACAAGAAACCATACAATCTATATATGTTTGGAAAGCCCTTGACTTGTACTTTTTTTTCTATTATTAATATTTTGTGAACATTGTGTTTGTTTTAGCATCACGTGATTCTGAAAATCGGCGCGGCTGATAATTAACTAACGTGAATACATTTTAAAATGTCAGCTCTAAGGCCATGCATGCGGCCAAAAACTTTACACTGTTTTGAAGCAAGGGTCATGAAGTTTAAATCCGTATTTCTATTTTTTACATTAAGTTTTTTTTCCTCTCCGAAAATCAAAAATTTCAAGCACGTTTTTGACTCCCGTGTGCGAAGCACAAAAGGGAGTCTTTGCAATTACCCTGTCTGTATGTATGTATGTCACTTTTTTTGTTCCACCGTTATCTCAAGAACCACTAATCAAATTTTGGTGAAACTTGGTACATAGATGCTCTGGGATAATGCGCAGAGTTGATTAGGTTTTGGTAAAAATCTATGAATATTAATTACCTAATTTACATGATAATTAACTGATTTTAAGCTGTTCTATGACTGTTCCACTGATTTTTGAAGAACCACTCATTGGATTTCAATGAAACTTGGCACATGGATGCTCTGAACTAATGCGCAGATTTGATTAGTTTTGGGTAAAAATCTGTTAATATTATTAATTACCTAATTTACATAATGATTAATCAATTTTCGGCTTTTCCACTGATATCTCAAGTACTAATCATAACATTTCAATAAAACTTGGTACATAGGTGTCATATGACACACCACATACATGATAGTTTTTAAGGTAATATCAGTACATATTAATTACCTAATTTGCATAATTAATTAATTTTCAGCTTTTGATATTTCGAGTAGTAATGATCACGTTTCAATGAAACTTAGTACATAGTTACTTGAGGACTGTGCAGAGACCTAATTAGTTTTTGGGTAAATATTTGTCATATTAATCACCTTATTAGCATAATTAGTTAATTTTTTGCTGTTCTATGATGTCTAAAAACCACTCATTGGATTTCAATGAAACTTTTAAAGAGTACCCATCACATTTCAATGAACCTAAGACTATGCACCATATTAATTTTTGGTAAATATTTATGCTTCTTAATCACCTAATTAACATAATTAATACTGAT
Organism: Saccoglossus kowalevskii; assembly: GCF_978046115.1. Classification (NCBI taxonomy): domain Eukaryota; kingdom Metazoa; phylum Hemichordata; class Enteropneusta; family Harrimaniidae; genus Saccoglossus; species Saccoglossus kowalevskii. Next base: position 36,971,104 of record NC_140643.1, on the reverse strand, counting down.
ATCTCAAGTATTGATAATCACATTTGAATAAAACTTGGTACATAAATGCTCTAGGACAAACAGTCTGATTAATTTTGGGTTAAAATCTGTTCATATTAATTCTCTAATTAGCATAATAATTAATATTTTTTTGGTTCTAATCACATTTCAATGAAACTTGGTACATTGTGCAGACCTTATTAGTTTTACACTTAAATCTGTTCATATTAGTTACCTTATTTGCATAATTAGTTTTCAGCTATTCCATCAATATCTCAAGTATAAGTAATTTTGAATTAATTTTTAATGTGTCTCCAAAAATCTCAGCACACGGGAGTTCTTTCTAAGCTTTCTTTGATTTGGTGTTGAAGTTAGTGTATATCGGTGGTTTGCGCGAGGTTTGTGAAAATACGCGATAGAATTTCGCAAAAATGTAAATACGGATACGAAGCCAACATATTCGAGAGTACGAAAAGCTAAACGGCGACATCGTCACTTTTATGATTTTAAACTTCAATCGACGTTAACTCCCGTTTTACCAGCAAAATTTATATGGGCTAATAGTAAATAAATTACTTTGAAGGTTGTTTTCAATAAAAATCATGAATTAACATTTATATCTGTAAAAAAAACAGTATTTTTTGACCGTTCTCTTTCACGTTATGGAGTTTTGAGACGGTCTGTGCTGATAACGAACGGTTACGTCATTCATTACAGCTAGGATTATGCAAAGTAGGCGGTTCTGTTTGCAGGTAGCAAACAACACAAATACTATACTAGGCAGTTGAAGTGTTTGTCAACATAGTGTATTTATTTTGGGGCCGTTTTATTTGCAAACTTATTTTCTCGAGTATTCCACGAGTTTCAAAGTCTTCTAGAGACAGAAGAACACCTTCCGACACTATTTATCAAGACTCCCGCGAGCAAACTTGTGTAGAATACGGTAGAAAATTAAATGGCGGCTGTCGGGTAAGTTCTTTTTAAGTGTGGATATGGGAAAATGTAGTCAATTTTCAACACGAAAATATTGTAAATCTGCTAGCCGGCGAGTCCATTTTACCTGGATAAGCCCATGGAGGGATCTCTTTTCTACCTCCACGATAAGCCTAAAGCGATTTCGAAGAGTACGCCGCCCACCTCACCCAAGTGTTCGTCTTACAGCACATTTATATACACTCTTTTTGCAGGTACGACGGACTTTGGTCTGACTTTGGTAGCAGCTAAATTCAAGTCCATTATGTTCGCCAATAACCGCGCTGCATCACGTTTTAAACTTGCCACTTTCTTTCCACAAAAAGTCACAGCAACTGCGGATTCTGGCGATCTCGGCGTGGGAAGCTACCGTATTGTGGCATCCCAACAGCAAGTACATTGCGGATATTGGATAACAACTTTTTTTCTTTTCCGCTCTTGATAAGAGTGATCAATCACTGTCAACAGACTGTAATATGTGTTTCAATTGACGACTCTTTCTACGTAATTCGACCAATGAAAATGCAGTGTTCTAAAATATTTACAGACACTAAACAACCCCACGTGGTTTGTTGTTATGGCTATGAGAAGGCTACGAGGTGTCTTTGTTGCCGCGAACTGGCCACTTCGGTTGAACTTTTCTGGTCTGTTTATATTTTCCACTTCCGTAATGAATGCGTCGTCGGCCTTCTTGGGAAACATCCTTTAGGGATTGGTCAGTTACTTCGGCCTAGGGGGGGGGGGTCGGCAGATTTCATTTTGCCAGCTGTAAATCTCAGTTGACCCACCCCCTATCAAATAAAAAAAGTGGGTGACCCCCCAAAAAAACATTATATTTTAAAACTAAAAACATGCTGACCCCCCCAAAAAAAAAACAAACAAAAAAAACAAAGAAACATTAACAGTTTTGGCTCTGACATGATTACAAAATGTATTATATGTGCATTGAAAATATGATGGTTTGCCATAATTTTGACATAATTATTAGCGTTTGCATTTAATAGACCTTAGGAGGGAAGGGGAAGCATAAAGCCAAAACATGACTACAGAAAAGGCTGCAGGAAGGAGGGAAATCTATGTTGCTAAAGATAGTAAATAAAAGCAAAGCTGTGGAGTACTCACTCGATATATGCCCTTAATTTTAATTTATATATCAGCATTTTCACAAACTTAACTTTTTTGACTTGTTGAACAAAAACTGTCACTGCTCTTTGTACTAATTGCTGTGTTGTCTTTCCGTCTCCTGTTATAATTGGATAAATCCAGTAAATATCTTATACAATGTTGAGTGACTTCAGACTTTAAATAAAATAATCTGATATCAGCAGCACATGGACTTGGGATGTGTTTAAAACTTAACTGTATAATTGGGGTTCTAGCCGCATTGCATAATCGGTTAGTTATTTGGCAACTTTAACCTCAAAATATTTAGCCTATAACATTTTTTGCATCAACAAATTTATAGGCAATATAGGTAATAGTTATTATTAAGAACACATTTGTACGATTAACTTTTTTATCGTTTGTTCTGAAATAAAAATTTTAAAAATATATGCATGAGTGCTTGTGAATTCTGGAAAACATGATATCAAAAACAGGGTGACCCCCCTACTGATCCACCGACCCCCCCCCCCCTAGGCCGAAGTAACTGACCAATCCTTTACCGGGCCTTTGTAAGTGCCGCCGTTGAGGAAACGAAAAACTGCTGTGAATACCAAGCCGCTAATGGTGGAGTCACTGAACAGCAAACTTCAAGAGGTGTTAGCTTGGGAAGCTAAATGACGAATTTGATTTTTTGGACGAAGACGGTGACCCAGAATTTGAAGGTGAAGAAATCACAGATAAGACGCCCTTCAAGTATTTGTGAATGATACCGACGAACATTGTAGATGACCAAATAAAATGTACGACTGTAAACGTATTGCCATTTTTTATAATTCAATGTACATGTGGGATTATTTTATTTTTATTGGCATTGTTAATTAAATTATTATTTTGGAAATGAGCGTCTTTGCTTGCTCCCTAGAGTGTAAATATACGCCGAGGAGATCGTAACACTTGCGCCGTCCACATGAACAAGGCCCATGATCTGATCATAAAAAGATACAATGTATCAAATATAAAAAATCTCCAACTGAGTTCCCCGCACAATGGGGTATCATTTCACGCAGATTGATTGTTGCAGATTTAAAATAACCATTTAGAACGTAAATTCCTCTTCCCAAAATATAAAACAAAATTAAAAAAACCAAACTACCGTTAAACGGCCTAAGCGAATTTACGGCAGAATCCGGTAATACGTTGGAGTGATATACTCATGTACCTTTTTGTTTATTCAAAATGTGTTGTGTTTCAAAAGTTATTTTTTGTCTTTGCTGTACAGCTTCCTCCTCTCGAAACGAAGCAGTGCACATATCTTATCAGCTGTGTGTAAACTACAAACAGATATCTTATCAGTTGTTTGTAAATAGCTTGGCCTCAGTGCAGTTATGTTTGTTAGGCATGAATATTAATGAGAAGTACTGGTGGGGTGTACACTGGATAAACAAAAACTTGGGTATTTGTTTGCACACAAGAAAAAAACCAGTTTACTTGTACAAGATATTATTTTTTCAATAAAGTAAATACACTAATGTATGTGGCATGCCTTATGGAGCTATGCTTGTGATTTTCACACAAAAATGAGAAAAGTGCCCAAAAAACTATTCTGCTATCTTAAATGCATTTCATCATTCAGGTTTCAGTGTCTTAATATTTATGTAACTTATTTTAAAAGAAAAATATTGTGATTTTTGTCACCATTTAATAAATCCAGTGCTCTTGAGTTGTTAACAAAAATGAGTACAACTGCCAACTGTCATATGAACCTTAATTAGAGACGACTTCTAATGGAGAAAAAACATTTTCATTCGGTCATGTTATCTGTCCCTCATATTATAAATTAATGTAATATGATATACTGCTTCATAATTCATTTTTGATACATGTGAATATTTATCAGGTATTCTGTTGTTTTATATTAATATGTACCATACTTGCTCTATTAAAAGTGAATGTAAATGACAGAGGTGAATATGTGGTCAATAATCTAGAATAAAATAAATGTTTCTTTTTGTTTTATGTGCACTCCATTTAGAGATGTAACAAGTCATTGTTAATGACACAGTCCCCGTCCGAAATTTTGTGATCTGACATATCAATTTGATGCTGATATCATTTAGATTAGATTGAAACCATTAATAGGAGATGGATTTGTAATAAATTATGATTTAGTGCTTTTACTTGAGAATTGGACATTGGGCAGTCATATTGAATCAAATTACAAAAATAATGTTCATGTTGATGTATACTGTCTTTGTAAAAATTTAAACAGAAATGTTCATTGCATTCATGGCAAAGTAGACATGGGTATCATGAAAAACAAAATGGCCACCAGTCAGCCATATTAGTTTGAATCACAGAACAAATATGACATGCAACTATAACCCAATATGTATGATCATCATACCAGCTTTGATCCAAATCGGCCTAGTCATCTCTGAGAAACAGCTCCGGACACGTAAATAATGACGATTTAACGCTTTTACAGGAAATTTGGGCGTCTGTCAGCCATATTCAAGAGAAAGTAGCATGGGTACCATGAAAAACAAAATGGCCGCCAGTCGGCCATATTTGATTGAATCACAAAAATAAATGACATGCAACTACAACCCAATATGCATCGTCATCATACCAACTTTGATCCAAATTGGCCCAGTCATCTCTGAGAAACTGCTGCAGACATGTTTAGGTATCAGAAATAGCAAATTTTACATCCGAAATGGCCGCCAGTCGGCCATTTCTTCTCCGATCATAAAGTAACTTGACGCACATATGTAAGACATTATGTATTGTCTTCATGTAAAATTTGAATGAAATCTGTCAATGGGTGCCCGAGATATAGCTCCGGACGAACGAAACGAACGAACCCAAATTAATGTTAAAATTCTTTTGCAAAGCGATTCCTAATGCTATTTTTAAATTTGATAACAGCCACCTCACATTGTTGACTATTCCATAAAGTTACATGGAGATACATTCACGTAAGCTTAATTGTTCTCCATATGATTAGAGCTTACAATGTAGCACATGGAGTAAACATTTGTCATTTGAACAAAGTACACAATGTGTGGGTTTGTGTTGGATAAAATCAATGTATACAGAGTCTTAAGTGCTTTGGTGGTTATAAACAAACTTTGTGTTAGATTCTGTCATGCCAGTTTTTATTGTGCACATCAATTCTAGCGAAAATGTTAAAATGACACAATATTGTCACACAATAGATTATAAAGAGGAGCATTATTGTACCACAGTGCCAACCACCACTCATCATCAATGCAACAGTTATTGAAACCACCAGCACTGGCGTTTATTGATACCATCGATACAACCACAACTAGTTTACCAACACCATCAATTCAAGTGCTCTCAATGCCAGCACAAATACATTGTTACCACCAATTGTACCATCAGTGCAACCACTGCCAACCACCACCACCACTACCAGTGTAATCACCTATGCAAAAACCAACACATCCAGTGACCATTTATGCCACTGTCATGAATTTGTTTTTGCGTATCTGTTAACCGACTTAATTAGCTGATTACTAGCTGAATTGCTGTGTTATGTCTGTCATCGTTCAGGCCTATTTGAAGTTTTGGACGGAACTTGGCTCAGTGATTTGGAACTAATTAACAGATAACCACCGCTATTTAGACTACTCATTCTGACAGTTTATATCCATAGTTATTAATGTAGTGAACGATTAATCAACAGATATGACGTATTCAGTACTTAGTTTGATTGGCTTTATGATTGAAGGTTACGCCCTAGAGTCTTTTTACTGTTTTGTAATTGGTTAGAGTTTTGAAAATGAATAAAGAGAGTTTGAGTTGGTCTTGGCGAATACTCCACAATAGATGCAGTCCGGGCGAGTCGAGTCGAGTCCTGGAGAGCCTTGGGGCGAGTGTTGACGCAGTCTAAAAGAGTCTTGGGTCAGCCTTGCGAGAGTCTTTGGACTTTTCCCCAGGGCGCTGTGTCTTATAGAGTGCTCCACGGATCGACTAAGACGAGAGTTGAAACGTATTTCGTTGTGTGTGTCTTATTTGACTGTAAAGTTAAAGTGACTTCCCCGATCCCGTACCTCAAGGGGACGAGATAGAGAGACGAGACGAGTTTCCCCCCTGACAAGTGTGGAGAACCCCAGAGAGAAGTATTACCCCCTGATACCACCAACCAAGAACTTACGCTGTTAATGGCACCTCAACAGGCATTATTATCATCGTTTACATTATTAATACCACCACGTCCGCTACTGAAAAAAATGCATTATTAGAATTAATTTTGGAATTAGAGATTTTTGGCATATAAGATATATATCTGGCTTGCTTTTATATTCCCTTGACAAATTAACTATTAGTGTCACGCTAATGATGGGTATTTTGTCGTTTTGGAAAAAGAAATATATCTCAGTTCTTCTAGCAGGGTGAAATAATTTTTATTTGGAGATTTCAACAGCAGAATTGGAAGTCTTTTGAATTGTATTGAAGGTGATTCTAATTGTCATGTGCCAGTCCCTCGAATTACATTTCTGAAGATTTTACCAAAGAACTCGTGTTTGATAAAATTATTTATACATTTTGTAGATAGGTAGGTAGGTAGTTGGTTGACATTTAGTAATATAACTAATAGGAGGGTAATTAGTGATTACTTAGGTCATGACACTCACCGCCATTTTCTGACTCTAGACAACTGTTACACGAATTGGCTGAGAACCATTTCCAAAATGAAAATGAATCAATTGATAATTTGACCACTATTATGTCAATACTAAAAAAATTGAGAAAAATTCAATTGACAACAAATAATAAAACTTTCATAGATCTAGACAGCAAAGGTTTGAAAAGAATGGTAATCAGTTGAAATAATATGAAATCTAGACATAGTGCTCATGCATCAATATTTGCATAAAGTGATTCGCCACGATAGTACAATGTGTTTAGAACTTCATTTATTACGGTTACTAGAGGTAACCGTGTAATCGTCATTAAAGTAGCAAAATATTGAGATCGACGTATAATTTTAAGTTTTCGAAACTAATATCCACTACATATGATAGTATATTACAAATTAGTTTGGGTTGATCATGGACGTACTAACACGTCCATGGATTGATCATTTACAAAATTGCACGTAAATCACAAGTCCGAAAAAAAGCAAGTGAAAACGCCCTCTATGACTGGTAAGGAGAAAACTGCTTGTGTGTAAGCCCGGGGGTTACTCACCTTGGTTTTGGATGGGAGTCCTCCGCAGCCAGTTTGCTGGTTTTCGCTTCAAATGTCATGGCGCACCAAGCCGCGAGAAAAATAAATAGTACGCCGGGAACCAGCGAACGCAGCCAGTTGAAAAATGGACGCTAAAATACCGACGTTGAGGGCGGTGTTTGGCTTGAAATTTAGGGTTTTCGTCAAAAAATTGCTTAAATTTGGCTAAAATACTATAATCTTGAAATTGTGAGTTAAAAAAATCGGCTGGACAGTGAAAATGTGAGTCAATTCAGGGCTTCTTAGGCGTATACATCAACTATAAAATTACCACCCCTCTCGGGTGTGAGAAAAACATGGTGAAAGCTCACTTGTGAATGAGCGCCGAGTTTCAAAACTAATTTGTTTTTTAATAGTTTTCTAAACTTCAAAGCATTGGTGCGGACGGGGACGTGTCATATGTCAAAGAGAGTTATCAAATACAGCACAAATCTTCGACGCATGCAAAATGTCTAGTAATTGTCTACATAGATTTGGCAATTTACATGAATCGGATTTAGCGTTTGATTGCCAACACGAGTTTACCTTAAAAGCATCACATACTTAAAATTAATTACAAATATTTTAGTTTCATTATGCATAATAACAATGGACAAATTATATAACGATAATATGTTTTACGTACTTAGTGTGATCTAACCTGGTCAGTACTTTAATTGTAAGGGGCAGTATATCAACCAACATCAATCTGACGAAGCAGAACAAATACAGAGCATATACATCCAATTAACCCTTCTTCCTCGGCGTTTATCTGGTATCTCCAACGATAACTACAGTCTTTATAAATTAATTAAAGCTTTGTAAATATCCCGAAGTGTTTTGAAGTGGTGTTATAGATCGTAGTCAATCATACCATGTACGTGTTGACATCTAATCAAAGGCACGTGCGTTTTAATAAATTCGACTTATTCAAAATACTCGCATTTTGGCTGTACTTGATATAATAAGCTCACTCATTTACATTGGCTTCTATGTTGTGTCATTAGAAATTACACAGCCGTTCTAATTATTGTTGCCTTTTAAAGTTGCGAGATTTTTGCATAATTTTTTTTCTATTCTTGTTTTATATATAACGAAAACATTCAAAGAGGTCATTTAAAGAAGCGCGAACCGTGTTTCACCATTTTTTTTATGTTCGTGTAATATTTGGTTAACACTAGTTTCGTGGTACCAAATGGATACATGGTAATGTGTCACGGTAATATAATTTGTATATAGAAATGATAATACAATGCTCATAGCTGGTGAGGTGATTTTTCGCTCGATAAGAAATTGATTTTCCGGGTGTCTGGTGTTGTTTGCTTATGAGTAGCCAGTTGTCTAGGTGCTGTGTGTGTGTGCGTGCTATGACAATTTTCTTTAATTTTACTACACGTGTCTTCATTAGTACCACAAATGACATTTGACCCAGTACTACATAGATTTAGACATAAATTAAACAAAAATGGACAACACAAACAAACAAACAAACAAACAACAGAGCTCACGGATATTACGAAAAAAAAATATTGTTATAAGTAGGTGTGCGTGATAACGAATTTTAAGCCTGTCGCCAAGAAGTGTCGATCTGTCGACAGCGCCTCCACGTATGACAATACACATCTGTTTATTTCCATTTGTCACATGTCGTTGCTACATCTTGGACAATCGTAGTATAGCAAATGTGACGTCAAAGCAAGCAATCGTCGTAGACAATAATTATCCAAATCACGTTTACTATGATGTAATTATATCTCATTGAGCAGCTGTCTCAAATTTGTCACGTACAATCATGTTATTGATGTACATTAATTTGATTATTTCAGAGTTGGATAAAGTATACTATTAATCTACCACATTCCTATGCTGAGTGAAAGGTAGCATCAGAGAGGCACCGAGGTCGAGGTTGGTTTCATAAAAATAAATATTCTTATAAACTTAAAATTTGTCAAAATTCGCATAACTATAGCGACAGACTCATAATGCTTAAATTATGTCTTTGTACATACATGTACAGTCAGTAGGATGACATAACTTTGCAAAAATTCATAGAATGCCTGCAGTTGCAAACATAAAAAACAATAATATAACTCAACTGCTTTATTGTAGAGCCTCCCTGACATACCATTGGGACGTTTATATAATGAAAGCCAATTGGGTTATGTATTTTTTCCAAGCCTCCCCTCTCCCTCCGGCTTGGTCCAAGTTGTTTGCGTCCTCCAACGATCACTGAATTTAAAGCGGTCTATAGAGGGCGCCATCGAACACAGTGTTGTCAGACACTGTCAGAACGGTCCAAAAAGTAGTAAATGGTTATGTGGCATCGAATACTATCAATTTAACGTTTTCAAGTTTTGTTTCGTTCTCGTGTTGTATTACATAACATTACTATCAGAGGGTACAGGATGGTAAAACAGAACTACAACATTCAAAATGTATCGAATGATATATTGAATAACCGGGCACCGGTTTCCATGGCCTGCATTGATTTATATAGTCCTTCATTCATCGAGATGAATAAACGGTCAATATTGACAGCTAGTCGGCAAAAATATTAATTTTCCGGCAATTAGTCCGCTGAATGAAAATGATGAAAACATATTAAACCACTTTTCCCTTGACTGCATTTCATAGCTTTTAAGTGTCAGGTTTATTGAAATGCCGCAGATTAAACTTTTAGAATCCGTTGCTGGGGTGAGAGGAAATTCTACACGGAGATTATTTTGTTGTCACTTTATGTCACCATTCCCTCTATCTCTCAGTCATTACGCATCGCCAAAATCTGAGTAAAAAAAAACAACAACTTCGAAGCACGTGTGAATCACCGTACTAGTATATAATCCATCTTTCACGGCCAACGCTCAGTCTGACGCTGACGTCGAAAGAGGGAGAGTGCGTCTGCTATTGCTGCGTAACAGGTGCCACCTTGCGGTCATTTTCCTTGGAGGTCCAGCGCCAGATCTTGCCACCGGGAGAACATGCCCATTTCCCAAATCTGCTGGTTGTATTTATACTTGTGTTGTTGACAGTTTTAGTGTTAATTTATTGTGAAGAATAACTCGTCATCATCGGAAGTGACTCACTGAAAGTCACTTCGTGCTATCACACTGGGCATAGTCTCACCGCGGTATGCATGTGAGTTTTCATGCATGACAGATACATTTCCTAAGAAGCGCCGCTTGCATACACGCATCAGTCAGCACTGCACAATCGAAGTTAGTGCGGCAATTTGTTTAACTGCGAGAGAAAAGGGAAAACAAATTTCCAACAAACATGCCACGTAACCAGCCTCTTCTTGTGATGTGGAACCGCAGTTTACATCTTGGAGGACCGCGAGGAGAAAAGAAACGCGAACAAAGAAACACATCAAAACAACGGCCCAAGATGGCTGCCCCCTTGCACATTGGACGTGTGAAGCACGTCAAACCTCGAAGAAATCGAAAATTGGGTAAGTTTCCAACGTTTTAAGATCAGAAATAAAAACGAGTGGATGTCATAAAAAACATGCATCTTAAAATGACACTATGCCGCTCAACTAAAATGTCCAGGAGCTCGCATTTAACAGTTCATTTCCGACGTATTGTCTATTTATGGCGACCAACTTCACCAGAGAGGTGCGGTTAGTAAGATGATTCTATTTCTATGTAATATGTGATGAAAGGTACAGGTTATTTTGAGCATGCATAATACATGTGAAATAAACGGGCGATGATTCAGTTTTTAAATTCACCAATACACACTTTATTTTTGTTTGTTTCTACACAGCAAGGTCAAAACCTTACTTCGTCGAAGAAAGTAAACCTTACGCTCGCAGTGGCCACCGTGCTGTGGCGGACAATGCCAACCTGTATATATTTGGCGGCTACAATCCGGACCTGTTTGAAGACCATTTCGAAGAGGATGATGCTTGTAATCCATTATTTAAAGAGGTATGCCTTTATCTACTTCCCATCGCCATTTATAATGTGAAAGAACTTCCCTGGGGCGGTGCTTGTATGCAGTCATGTCGTTCCGGGTGAATAACAACGTATTCCGTGTTTCTGTTCTTTTCATTTCTGAATTGATGCGATTTATTCCATACGGCGAGCATTAAAACTATTCTCTTTTCTCTGATCACACCACATTATATATAATCACTGAGGAATTACATGTAGTTACAGTTTTTTTTTAAATTCTCACCTTGATGTTTTTTTTTTTAACACAACTTTCTATGAAATTTCGTTCTTTTCTATCAAAAAATATGTCTGTTCATCCATACAGATATTACTAATGTTTGTTTTCTTCTTTATTCTGTGTTGTGATTGACACTGTCTGTAAATCGTTTAATTCAAGCAAGTCTTAAACAGTACGTTAAAAATAAACAATATGGCATGTATTATAAGCAATTGAGCAAATTTCTGGTTAAAATTATTGCCACATTTTGAGTTTTACAGTACTGTATCAAATAATTGAATCTAATTTTAGTTTGAGTGTGTGCATAGTTGTTAATTTTTGTGTGCAGCAAAGAAACTTTGCAATGTAAATATAAACTTGAATTTGGGTAGTCTGTTTCAGTAAGAATACATTCAGCAGACCTAGAATTGTAGAACTGAATATTCGCGTAAGTGTTCGCTTAAGATTTATCAATTCCCCTTGTTTCATCTTTTCCTCTTCACCATTATTTTTTTTATTTACATTATACAGTTATAATGTTATAAGCCTACAACCTTGTTTTTTCGTTTCTCCTGAAGAGTTAAATTGAGAATTTCTCTCAAGCTATAATGGGAAACTATAGCCTTGGAAATAAAAAACAGCTTCAATTTCCTGCTTGTAAGCCGGTGGCAGTAAAAATCAAGTTCAATTAAGTCAATCCATAGTTGTGATCACTTTTTGGAACAAAATAATGACTTTTTCTGACATCATAGATAATGGGTGAAGGCAACGAATCACATTGATGAGAAAAAACCCAGAGCTAAATACCATAGGCAGATGTATAGATTACAATCAGTATTTAGGTAGACAATTCAAGATCAATAACGCATTGATTGCCTCATCAGTATTCTATCAAGCGTAGCCATTGAGATAAGGCCAGAAACAATGAATATTAATGGTATCTGACACCTGCTGAATCCTAATCGTGTGTTCTTGTATTGAGAGGCAACTCTCTGGAGGTGTCAACATCTAGGAGCTTTTATGGTGTCTTCATGATACCACATGGTAGTTTGTAATATTAATGTTACACCCGTCTTACACTTTCTTGCACTTTTTTCCCATGTACCACACTAAAACGATTGCACAAGGTTGTCTTTTTTTTTCAAGTACTCTAAATAGGTCATTTTTTCTATTAGTGCTTTTTTTTCGAGTGCTATTAACCTGACATTGTGCCATTAAATTTTAATACAGTTTGGAATGTGAGTTGCTTCTTTAATATCTTTTTTAAATGAACTCATTTTATATTCTCTTACAACTCTATGGTAGAATCAACTTAGTCATATTACATCTTAATATTTTCGCTTGTTTTTTTCTCTTGCTGCTTTATTCTATTTTTCTCTGAATTGCTTATTGTCGCTGTTAGATACCAAAACTGTACTGTATGTACCGTGATTCGCTTTGCGGAATTTTGTAGCGATAAACAGTCTTTTTATGACAAGCCAGAGTTAGCATTGTGAAAATTCATCAGCACTAATGCCGTTATCTCGTATGATATTGATGGAGGTGAAAATTAAAGCGTTTACAGTAAATAGCCAGTTCAATCCAAAATTTGGTTATTAAAAAAAGTATTGAATGAAAATTAAGCTAAAGTTATTTTTCCTACCAGGAATAGTTATCAGTATGCATTCATGGGGATTGTCGTCATACATTGCATACATGTTGGTTTAGGACTAATGTTTTACCACATACACCGGATACTGATCTGATCAAACTTTCTTTAAAAGGGTGATTGTCGTCACATTTGAATTTTGTGTAAAAAATGTATTTTACATGCTTTTTGTTTGTCACATATCGTGTTACAACACCGACCACCTTTTGAAAGCAACAGTTATGTGCCAACATGCATTAGGGAAGGTGTGATGAACAGGAAATGTAATCTCTTTTCTATGCAAATGACTTTATAAAGGCTGTAATGAAAAATTTAATGAAAACATAAAATTGACAGAAATAGTTTTTTTTTTTGAGTGTATAATTGACAGATGCTGTCCATGTGTATTGCTTAGAACAGGTGACTAACACACGCCTGCCTATTTTATGTCATGCACGATGCATATCATGTCAAACTGTAAATGATATTTATAGCTTTTCACATGGCGGAATTTGACCCCTATTCCAAAGGTAGTATTTTGACGGCTTTTCTGTCACATCAACTGCGTAATTATTATGCAGCCACTGTAGTCAAGTCACTCTACACTGGAATTCATTTCCTTCACTTTACTGTTGAGCAATGCCATGAAAATTGCACCCTGGTCACTCTCTCTGTCATGCTTCACCAATTTCAACCTAACTTAAGTAGACCTGCTGATTCCACTTTGAATATAAATAGTTTCAAGAATGTCTGTCGGTTTGTATTTCACTCAATTTGTGAAGTGTTATAAAAGCCTGAGCCAAAGATTGTACCCTTCATGAAAAAAACTGAATTCCTGTTAAATTCTAGCATAGACCTCTTCTATGAGGTCTATGCCTGTTTTTTTTCCACTTTGTGTATGTTGCAGTGTAGTGTAATGCAGTGTCAGTGTTCAGTGACCTTTGAACTTGTAGTGGCTGTGGGTAATTTACATGTAATAGACTCGGAAGGCTCGACTTTTGACCCTCTTTCAAAGGGGAACACATAGTTTTGCTTTGAACAGTTGTGCTAGATAAAAAATAGTTTCAGTGTGAAGGAAAATATCTCAAAGACTTATATTGGACCCACATTTAAAATTTGAACTTTTCCCTTTTCCAGTAATTTTGTGTTCTGCAAACGAACATCCAAATTTGTATATTAGCCCATATAGGTGTATATTAGCCCATATAGGTGTATATTAGCCCATATAGGTGTATATTAGCCCATATAGGTGTATATTAGCCCATATAGGTGTATATTAGCCAATATAGGTGTATATATTCTGCTTAACTGTAGAGGGCTACTCAGAAAGTGAAGTAAGATATGCTCCATATGGCACAAGACTATAACACACTGATGTTCCAATATTTGATCTAGAGTAATTGTTATCCTTTTTGATTTTAAAGTTGTGCGGTTAGACAGGACAGGCGAGCTGACTCTTGAATGTTAGGGTTACACAATGTACCAAACTTTGAAATGTTTATCAACTCTGTGTGATTGCATGATAAACCGTATGATTGTTTTCATATCATAATTGCTTTATGGGAATTTAATGTGCTACCCAGTTATCAGTCTGTATGTGGAACACTACCAGCAGATAGACTGCTATCTTTTGGTTCATTTTTAATTTTCAGTATTAATTTTTTCTTTCAAAATGCAGGTTATCTTGTTAATGTATATTTATATCCAGATCATTTATTTCACAATAGTTAATTTTCATATTAAATAGGAAGGGTATATTTATATCCAGATCATTTATTTCACAATAGTTAATTTTCATATTAAATAGGAAGGGTATATTTATATCCAGATCATTTATTTCACAATAGTTAATGTTCATAGTGAATAGGAAGGGTATATTTATATCCAGTTCATTTATTTCACAATAGTTAATTTTCATATTAAATAGGAAGGGTATATTTATATCCAGATCATTTATTTCACAATAGTTAATGTTCATAGTGAATAGGAAGGGTATATTTATATCCAGTTCATTTATTTCACAATAGTTAATGTCCATAGTGAATAGGAAGGGTATATTTATATCCAGTTCATTTATTTCACACTAGTTAATGTTCATAGTGAATAGGAAGGGTATATTTATATCCAGTTCATTTATTTCACAATAGTTAATGTTCATAGTGAATAGGAAGGGTATATTTATATCCAGATCATTTATTTCACAATAGTTAATGTCCATAGTGAATAGGAAGGGTATATTTATATCCAGTTCATTTATTTCACAATAGCTAATGTCCATGATAGTGACTAGGAAGGGTATATTTATATCCAGTTCATTTATTTCACAATAGTTAATGTCCCATAGTGAATAGGAAGGGTATATTTATATCCAGATAATTTATTTCACAATAGTTAATGTCCATAGTGAATAGGAAGGGTATATTTATATCCAGATAATTTATTTCACAATAGTTAATGTCCATAGTGAATAGGAAGGGTATATTTATATCCAGTTCATTTATTTCACAATAGTTAATGTTCATAGTGAATAGAAAGGGTGTATTTATATCCAGATCATTTATTTCACAATAGTTAATGTTCATAGTGAATAGAAAGGGTATATTTATATCCAGTTCATTTATTTCACAATAGTTAATGTTCATAGTGAATAGAAAGGGTGTATTTATATCCAGATCATTTATTTCACAATAGTTAATGTTCATAGTGAATAGAAAGGGTGTATTTATATCCAGATCATTTATTTCACAATAGTTAATGTTCATAGTGAATAGAAAGGGTGTATTTATATCCAGATAATTTATTTCACAATAGTTAATGTCCATAGTGAATAGAAATGGTATATCTATATCCAGTTCATTTATTTCACAATAGTTAATGTCCATAGTGAATAGGAAGGGTATATTTATATCCAGATAATTTATTTCACAATAGTTAATGTCCATAGTGAATAGGAAGGGTATATTTATATCCAGTTCATTTATTTCACAATAGTTAATGTCCATGATAGTGACTAGGAAGGGTATATTTATATCCAGATAATTTATTTCACAATAGTTAATGTCCATAGTGAATAGAAAGGGTATATTTATATCCAGATAATTTATTTCACAATAGTTAATGTCCATAGTGAATAGGAAGGGTATATTTATATCCAGTTCATTTATTTCACAATAGTTAATGTCCATGATAGTGACTAGGAAGGGTATATTTATATCCAGATAATTTATTTCACAATAGTTAATGTCCATAGTGAATAGAAAGGGTATATTTATATCCAGTTCATTTATTTCACAATAGTTAATGTTCATAGTGAATAGAAAGGGTGTATTTATATCCAGATCATTTATTTCACAATAGTTAATGTTCATAGTGAATAGAAAGGGTATATTTATATCCAGTTCATTTATTTCACAATAGTTAATGTTCATAGTGAATAGAAAGGGTGTATTTATATCCAGATCATTTATTTCACAATAGTTAATGTTCATAGTGAATAGAAAGGGTGTATTTATATCCAGATCATTTATTTCACAATAGTTAATGTTCATAGTGAATAGAAAGGGTGTATTTATATCCAGATAATTTATTTCACAATAGTTAATGTCCATAGTGAATAGAAATGGTATATTTATATCCAGTTCATTTATTTCACAATAGTTAATGTCCATAGTGAATAGGAAGGGTATATTTATATCCAGATAATTTATTTCACAATAGTTAATGTCCATAGTGAATAGGAAGGGTATATTTATATCCAGTTCATTTATTTCACAATAGTTAATGTCCATGATAGTGACTAGGAAGGGTATATTTATATCCAGATAATTTATTTCACAATAGTTAATGTCCATAGTGAATAGAAAGGGTATATTTATATCCAGATAATTTATTTCACAATAGTTAATGTCCATAGTGAATAGGAAGGGTATATTTATATCCAGTTCATTTATTTCACAATAGTTAATGTCCATGATAGTGACTAGGAAGGGTATATTTATATCCAGATAATTTATTTCACAATAGTTAATGTCCATAGTGAATAGAAAGGGTATATTTATATCCAGTTCATTTATTTCACAATAGTTAATGTCCATAGTGAATAGAAAGGGTATATTTATATCCAGATAATTTATTTCACAATAGTTAATGTCCATAGTGAATAGGAAGGGTATATTAATATCCAGATAAATTATTTCACAATAGTAATGTCCATAGTGAATAGGAAGGGTATATTTATATCCAGATAATTTATTTCACAATAGTTAATGTTCATAGTGAATAGGAAGGGTATATTTATATCCAGATAATTTATTTCACAATAGTTAATGTCCATAGTGAATAGGAAGGGTATATTTATATCCAGATAATTTATTTCACAATAGTTAATGTTCATGGTGAATGGGAGGGGTATATGTAGTTAGATATTATTGTAATAGTATTTCCTTAATTGAATTTATACCAAAAAGTGCATATTTTAACCCATATTTTTACATTTTCAACTTCTTCTTGAAAACTAGAATTCTTATTGCTTTGATACTTGGTGTATATGTAACTCTTTTAGATTTGTTCATTTTGTGATGATATCTCTAATTTTCTAATTTTGATGAATATTTTTGGTAAAAGTGATATTTTCAACTTCGTGTTGAAAACCAGAAATATGATTGCTTTGACATTATATATATAGGTACTGCAGGTAGACCTCTCTCAGATTTGGTTCATATTGTAATGATATCTTCAATTATCTAATTTTAATGAATATTTTTGTTATTTTCGGTAAAAAGTGATATTTTCGACTTCTTGTTAAAAAATCACAAGTCTGATTGCTTTTATGTTATACATATAGGTACCTCAGGTAGACCTCTCTCAGATTTGTTCATCTTGTGATAATATCTTCAATTATCTAATTTTGATGAATATTTTTGTCATTTTTGTAAAAAGTGATATTTTCAAATTCTTGTTGAAAACAGCAAGTCTGATTGCTTTGATACAATGTACTATACATATTGTTCATTTTCTAATGTGGAGCTATCTCAGCCAACAGGCTGCTTGTTTATTTGTCAACTTGTCTTTCTGCAAAACTTTTATTTTGTGTTTGTTTATATGAAAATATGAACATGTTCATTTGTTAATAATTTAACAGTGATGGACAAGTAATATTTTTCAAACTTGGAGAAAATGTATTTTTGATCATTTTCAGGGAATTTTTTCATGTGCAGGTGGACTAAAGGGACACTAAAGCTACTGTTGGATCTTCTTTTAATAACATATGTTACTTTAGGGGGGTGTTGGTGAAGTGCTGCAGGTGCAGGTGTTTTTACAGGATCGAGTTGAAGACTTTCAGTTGCCATAGTGCCATATTTAGGTATCATGGCTCATTGTTGGTTCTTGTGATTGTAATAACTTACTTTAATATGTAATAATGAATAATTTAAAGAGTGACTTGGATGGTCTTAGGCAAATCTTATTTAACATTTTGCTTTGATTCATTGACGGTTATCCGGATTGCACTTTAACTCAAATGTATAATTTAATAAGTTACTTAGGTAGTGTTATGCTAATTATATGCAAATTAGCCCACACAGCTTTTATAATTATTATACTGTATAACTGATACAACAGTAGAAGTTCAGAAGGTGGGTCTGGACAAAAATCGCAAGTGTCTTTCTGAAAACTTGATGTGAGTGTACATCACGTGGAAAACTGGCACATGTACAAAGACTACTTCCTCACTTTCCAAAATATATTTAAAAGAATCTGCAGATGGTGCAGACACAATGTCTGTTGATGAGGTGCTTTCCTGTCATTGACAATCCTGTTGTTGCAACAAAATTTACTCAAACTTTTTAGCTCGGTTTTTTAGCTTGACTTGTCATTTCATTAAATATTTAAATTTTTGTCATTTTTTGGTAAAAGTTATATTTTCGATTTTTCTTGTAGACCAAAAGTCTTATACCTTCAATATTGAATGTATACCGTAGGTACCTGAGCTGGACCTCTCTCAGATTTGTTAATTTCGTGAAGATATCTTCAATTTTTTGATAGGAAGAAATTTTTGGCATTTCTGGTAAAAATGTTGTTATCACCTTTGTGCTCTGGATAAAATGGCTTCCACTTTGTGCATCTTAAAAATTGCAGATTATACAAGTATATTGTATCAGCTGATTGGCTTGTCCTTGGCACATGACCTCCTAGTGACACTTGCACTATATGTAATTACAAAAATTAAGTGTGATTAATACCATTAATTTACAATAACATAACTGAGTAATTGTTTTAAGTAAGTGAGTCTCTGATTCATATATTTGAAAGGAGTGAGCACTGACCTTGCAAATTTGTACATTATTACATTTTGTTTGAAAAAATCTTCTCTCGATTGTTCAGTCTAACCATTAGGTACAGTTTAACTTTTTTATTATCATTATCAATTTTGTCACATTCACACACAAACATTCTGCTAACCTGTTTAGTTTCCAACCAAAACGTTGACCAAAATCTTTGAAATTTGTATCAAAATCTGTTTAGTCCAGAATTTGCAATGAAGTTGAAGAAAATGCGAAACAAAACATTGCCTTAAACAACGATGGATGAAAGGTTTAATCATGATGTATTACCTTTAGTCAGAAAGTGAGTTCTTATTTGGTTGTCTCAAAGGATGGCATTCATTCCGGTAAATAATTGGTCTGAGTTATAAATAATCTCTGGTATAGATTGCAAACTTCAGTGTTGTTTAGCGATGTCTGTAGTTAAGTTAGATGGTCATACATAAGTGGATAATGATGGAAGAGAACAGATCGGCAAAGTGTATTTATTTCATTACTTATTAAAAACGTGACATGATTCAATGCTGTCACATCGACCTGCATTGTACACAAGGTCTCATCTCTTCCAATTAAAAGAATATCTATATATTGTACAACCATGTTGTAATGATAATCAATGTACACAGTCAGCTTTGGATCAATAATAGCACTTTTTTTTTTTTGGAAAGCACTTATAGTATAGTAGTACTTATTGTGATTGCTTTGTAGTAGTGTACTATGGTTCTTGTAACAGGTGGTCTGTTGACAAATCCAGGCATGTAAAAATGTTCATGAATAATACTTTTGACCAAATCATTATCTTTCATGGAAAAAAAATGAAAGTTCTCTTTAGTTTTTTGGATCTGGGAATTTATATGTTTTCAATAAAAATGAGCTAGACATTATTTGGTACCTATTCACATACAATTATTTCTACATAACAAAGCCACCACTCTCGTATGTGATTCATAAAGCCATCAACTGTCAATGATAACACTACACCTCTTACTTGGGATGCAAACAACCAACAACTGCCAATCACTAAGCCACACCTGTTACGTGGGATGCATACAGACAACAACTGCCAATCACTAAGCCACACCTCTTACTTGGGATGCATACAGACAACAACTGCCAATCACTAAGCCACACCTTTTACTTGTGATGCATACACCCAACAACTGCCAATCACTACGCCATACCTTTTACTTGGGATGCATACAGCCAACAACTGCCAATCACTAAGCCACACCTTTTACTTGTGATGCATACAGACAACAACTGCCAATCACTAAGCCATACCTCTTACTTGGGATGCATACAGACAACAACTGCCAATCACAAAGCCACACCTCTTACTTGGGATGCATACAGACAACAACTGCCAATCACTAAGCCACACCTCTTACTTGGGATGCATACAGCCAACAACTGCCAATCACTAAGCCACACCTCTTACTTGGGATGCATACAGACAACAACTGCCAATCACTAAGCCACACCTTTTACTTGTGATGCATACACCCAACAACTGCCAATCACTAAGCCATACCTTTTACTTGGGATGCATACAGCCAACAACTGCCAATCACAAAGCCATACCTCTTACTTGGGATGCATACAGACAACAACTGCCAATCACAAAGCCATACCTCTTACTTGGGATGCATACAGCCAACAACTGCCAATCACTAAGCCACACCTTTTACTTGGGATGCATACAGCCAACAACTGCCAATCACTAAGCCACACCTTTTACTTGGGATGCATACAGCCAACAACTGCCAATCACTAAGCCACACCTCTTACTTGGGATGCATACATACAACAACTGCCAATCACTAAGCCACACCTTTTACTTGTGATGCATACAGACAACAACTGCCAATCACTAAGCCACACCTTTTACTTGTGATGCATACAGACAACAACTGCCAATCACTAAGCCATACCTCTTACTTGGGATGCATACAGACAACAACTGCCAATCACTAAGCCACACCTCTTACTTGGGATGCATACACCCAACAACTGCCAATCACAAAGCCACACCTCTTACTTGGGATGCATACAGACAGCAACTGCCAATCACTAAGCCACACCTCTTACTTGGGATGCATACAGACAACAACTGCCAATCACTAAGCCATACCTCTTACTTGGGATGCATACACCCAACAACTGCCAATCACAAAGCCATACCTCTTACTTGGGATGCATACACCCAACAACTGCCAATCACAAAGCCATACCTCTTACTTGGGATGCATACACCCAACAACTGCCAATCACAAAGCCATACCTCTTACTTGGGATGCATACACCCAACAACTGCCAATCACAAAGCCATACCTCTTACTTGGGATGCATACACCCAACAACTGCCAATCACTAAGCCACACCTTTTACTTGGGATGCATACAGACAACAACTGCCAATCACTAAGCCATACCTCTTACTTGGGATGCATACAGACAACAACTGCCAATCACAAAGCCATACCTCTTACTTGGGATGCATACACCCAACAACTGCCAATCACAAAGCCATACCTCTTACTTGGGATGCATACAGACAACAACTGCCAATCACTAAGCCATACCTCTTACTTGGGATGCATACAGACAACAACTGCCAATCACTAAGCCATACCTCTTACTTGGGATGCATACAGACAACAACTGCCAATCACTAAGCCATACCTCTTACTTGGGATGCATACAGCCAACAACTGCCAATCACAAAGCCATACCTCTTACTTGGGATGCATACACCCAACAACTGCCAATCACAAAGCCATACCTCTTACTTGGGATGCATACAGACAACAACTGCCAATCACAAAGCCATACCTCTTACTTGGGATGCATACAGACAACAACTGCCAATCACAAAGCCATACCTCTTACTTGGGATGCATACACCCAACAACTGCCAATCACTAAGCCATACCTCTTACTTGGGATGCATACAGCCAACAACTGCCAATCACAAAGCCATACCTCTTACTTGGGATGCATACACCCAACAACTGCCAATCACAAAGCCATACCTCTTACTTGGGATGCATACAGACAACAACTGCCAATCACAAAGCCATACCTCTTACTTGGGATGCATACAGACAACAACTGCCAATCACAAAGCCATACCTCTTACTTGGGATGCATACACCCAACAACTGCCAATCACAAAGCCATACCTCTTACTTGGGATGCATACAGACAACAACTGCCAATCACAAAGCCATACCTCTTACTTGGGATGCATACAGACAACAACTGCCAATCACAAAGCCATACCTCTTACTTGGGATGCATACACCCAACAACTGCCAATCACAAAGCCATACCTCTTACTTGGGATGCATACAGACAACAACTGCCAATCACAAAGCCATACCTCTTACTTGGGATGCATACAGACAACAACTGCCAATCACTAAGCCATACCTCTTACTTGGGATGCATACAGCCAACAACTGCCAATCACTAAGCCACACCTTTTACTTGGGATGCATACAGACAACAACTGCCAATCACTAAGCCACACCTTTTACTTGGGATGCATACAGACAACAACTGCCAATCACAAAGCCATACCTCTTACTTGGGATGCATACAGACAACAACTGCCAATCACAAAGCCACACCTCTTACTTGGGATGCATACAGCCAACAACTGCCAATCACTAAGCCACACCTCTTACTTGGGATGCATACATACAACAACTGCCAATCACAAAGCCATACCTCTTACTTGGGATGCATACAGCCAACAACTGCCAATCACAAAGCCATACCTCTTACTTGGGATGCATACAGCCAACAACTGCCAATCACAAAGCCATACCTCTTACTTGGGATGCATACAGACAACAACTGCCAATCACTAAGCCACACCTTTTACTTGGGATGCATACAGACAACAACTGCCAATCACTAAGCCACACCTTTTACTTGGGATGCATACAGACAACAACTGCCAATCACTAAGCCATACCTGTTACTTGGGATGCATACAGACAATAACTGCCAATCACTAAGCCATACCTCTTACTTGGGATGCATACAGACAACAACTGCCAATCACTAAGCCATACCTGTTACTTGGGATGCATACAGACAACAACTGCCAATCACTAAGCCATACCTCTTACTTGGGATGCATACAGACAACAACTGCCAATCACTAAGCCATACCTCTTACTTGGGATGCTTACAGCCAACAACTGCCAATCACTAAGCCACACCTCTTACTTGGGATGCATACATACAACAACTGCCAATCACAAAGCCATACCTCTTACTTGGGATGCATACAGCCAACAACTGCCAATCACTAAGCCACACCTCTTACTTGTGATGCATACACCCAACAACTGCCAATCACTAAGCCATACCTCTTACTTGGGATGCATACAGACAACAACTGCCAATCACTAAGCCACACCTTTTACTTGGGATGCATACAGCCAACAACTGCCAATCACTAAGCCACACCTCTTACTTGGGATGCATACAGCCAACAACTGCCAATCACAAAGCCATACCTCTTACTTGGGATGCATACAGACAACAACTGCCAATCACTAAGCCACACCTCTTACTTGGGATGCATACAGACAACAACTGCCAATCACTAAGCCACACCTTTTACTTGGGATGCATACAGCCAACAACTGCCAATCACTAAGCCACACCTCTTACTTGGGATGCATACATACAACAACTGCCAATCACAAAGCCATACCTCTTACTTGGGATGCATACAGCCAACAACTGCCAATCACTAAGCCATACCTCTTACTTGGGATGCATACAGCCAACAACTGCCAATCACAAAGCCATACCTCTTACTTGGGATGCATACAGACAACAACTGCCAATCACTAAGCCACACCTCTTACTTGGGATGCATACAGACAACAACTGCCAATCACTAAGCCACACCTCTTACTTGGGATGCATACAGACAACAACTGCCAATCACTAAGCCACACCTTTTACTTGGGATGCATACAGCCAGCAACTGCCAATCACTAAGCCACACCTCTTACTTGGGATGCATACATACAACAACTGCCAATCACTAAGCCACACCTCTTACTTGGGATGCATACAGACAACTGCCAATCACTAAGCCACACCTCTTACTTGGGATGCATACATACAACAACTGCCAATCACAAAGCCATACCTCTTACTTGGGATGCATACAGCCAACAACTGCCAATCACTAAGCCATACCTCTTACTTGGGATGCATACAGACAACAACTGCCAATCACTAAGCCACACCTCTTACTTGGGATGCATACAGACAACAACTGCCAATCACTAAGCCACACCTCTTACTTGGGATGCATACAGCCAACAACTGCCAATCACAAAGCCATACCTCTTACTTGGGATGCATACAGACAACAACTGCCAATCACTAAGCCACACCTCTTACTTGGGATGCATACAGACAACAACTGCCAATCACTAAGCCACACCTTTTACTTGGAATGCATACAGACAACAACTGCCAATCACTATGCCACACCTTTTACTTGGAATGCCGAGATGCAGCAACTGTCACTCAAAGAAGGAAATGTCATTAACATTTACTGTATCACAGTTCGACATTGTTGTTGAAACCTGTTCATTATAATATTAATTAGGTAATTAGGAATTGAATAATGATATCATGCGTGTAAACCATTCAGATCCAGACAAACCGAATCTTTCAAAGAAACCTTTGAAACTATCACAATGCTGATAACAGTATGAGAAGGACAGATATGTATAATACACCTGTACAAGATTCAGTGTTTTGTTGAAATCCATGATATACCTGGATGTGTCTTGTTAAAACCTTCTTACTTCTCAACAAACGTTATACATGTTACAGTACATTACAATGAATGATTCCAAGGTGTATGAAGTCCTCGTTAAGTTTGAATCAAGATAAATACAATGATGAAATAAACCTAATCTGCCTCGACAAATTTGGCACATTATGGGAGAGAGCTTTCCAGTGGGAGCAATAAATATTTTCTTATTCTTGTCCCAGTTGCGTCACCTTTTATTGCAGGCTCTATTGAGGCTGATGTAATGATAGCGATAATTCATGGTGTAGCTTTACATCCATATTACCTCCAGAAACTGCTGAATTCGCGGTTTTCGTCACATGTTGTGAATGTACAATTTGTGACTGTTTTTATGGTTCTTTGTATTTTTTGCATCACTGTTTTAATTACTAAATAATTAAACCAAAGCTGATTAAGGTAAAATGTTGACCCTTTGTGTGCTAAAGCTGACTTTTGTCACCTTCCATAAAATAACAAAAAATATCATTTGTTTGCAAAATGTGATCAAAACATAGACTGCAGATAGTTAATTTGGTTCATAATTAACAACAAAATTATAGAAACTTGCAAAATGTTTCACCAGCATTTTGAGCGGGAAAAAGTTTATTGTGTCACTTCAAATTGTTAAATTTTCACCTTCACAGAATTGTTCGCTATTTTATTTGGGTACGCACCAAAGCAAAATTTCATGAAATTCTCTTCACATTGTTTACTGTGCACTTGAAACTGGTGTGATGCCTATACAAATGTTTCTCATAAAATTTTAGTGTACAGTGCACTAAGAGTTGAATTATATAGATTGTTGTCATGACAACACATTTTATGGATTTATATATCTTAAAACAAAATAAAAAAAATTTGTTTGTAGGGGGGTTTGCTTTTTGTCATATTTACAGGAAACGTCTTTTTTTCTGAGACTGATTGAATCAAACTTTAATTCGTGGTTGTAAATTTGATTTTGGCATTTATCTCCAATATGACATTACTGAGCAGAATTTGATAATGATAATGTAATTGTAAATAGTGCAATACGACAGGCTGTAGCTAGGGGGCATAATTGGAGGTGAGCAGACTTGTTGAAACAGGCCTGTGTATGAAATATCACATACTATTAGTGGAGTTCTGAATGAGTACACGTCTGGCTGATTGAAGTAGGGGTGTGTTTCTGAGACCTGTTGCAATAAAAATGAATGTCTGGGTTAGTTACAGTATGGCATGCAAGGGTCATTGGTGTACATATTTTGAACATGTTTGAGCCAGTTTGTACATTAAAACTGTTGTTTAATCCTGATAACGCTGTATTATGTTTTCCAAAGCTAATTGTACTGAAGTGTTTGTCAAACAAAGATATTTGGCATATGTCAAAGCAAAAAACACTAAAAATAAAATAAAAGCAAAAACATATAATAATATTTATTGTTTATAATGTGCTATGAGTTGCAGCTGTGACAATACCAGATGATGAGAGACTGGGACTAGTTTGGCAGTGTGCACTGTAATCCACATTTTATCCAAAGATGATTAAACAGGCCAGCCCCAGCCCAGGGTATGGTATTAACAATTCTTGCTTTGCTCATACAATATATTTTCTGGCATGAAATATAAGGGATTTGATAATTTCTCTATAAAATTCAATAATATCAGCAGAAGGCCATTCATTCAATAAGAAAATAAATTTAAATGCACAAGAATGGGGTTTCTTTAATATATACTAAGTGGAAGACATCTGCAAAATGAAATCAATAAAATATTGTCAAATTGTTCAGTTGAAAACTTTGATGCATCTCAATAAGAAAGACACCAAAGTGGAGAATTCAAAAATGGCAAAAAGTCATTTACAAACAAGAGACACCTGTAAAATACTTCAATGAAAGTGCATATGCTACTATTTGATTGCCTTGTCAAAATAGGCTGCATGACAAGTGACAGATTTAGGTGGCATACACCAAAAGGCAGCTGAAATAAGATTTCTGGCGTTATACATATTTATGGGCTTCAATTTGCTTCTAATGAGCAAATAAGATATGCTAGTATATGTCACTGTAATTTCCTGACAAAATATCTTAATTTTCAATAATTACATCCAAATTAAGTGTTAATTATGACTAAGCAAACAGACTGAATATGACATTGTTTAACTGTTTGAACACTAATCGCAACTTTACTCATATGAATCTTTCATATTTTATCCAAAACTTGTGATCACGCCCTGTGACAATTCGTGTATGTCTGTTTGGTTCAAATTTTACAGCAAGATTACTGTATCATTCTATTCATAGCACATGTGATTAAATTTAAATTGTTTTATCATTATAAATAATATTTTTATGATTCGGTATTTTGGGTTTATATTGCTGCAAATAGAGTGAATATAATACCATTGACTCCAAAAAGCCATAAATAAATACCCAATCTAGTTACTCTCTCGCTTCAGTTTGAATTGTGAAATTTGTAAAAATTAAAGGATTGAATTTGTTGGGTTGACAGTGTACATGTAGAAAATTACAAAACAATTTGTTAAATTTTGCACCAAATCGAAAAGAAAAATTATGACATTCTAACGGTCAGAGATTTTAAACATGAATATTTTGTGGAAGATGACAACATTTGATAATGTCTTGATATTTATAGAGAATAGTTTATAAAATTGCAGGGACTACATTTTACGCCAACTTAATATAATGTAGATATAGTCTTCAACCCATGTATGTATATTATTATTGTAGTATATGCTATATATCCAAGCGTACATCATAGCATGCATGTATGTCTCCAAGACTCTTGGGATACCTGTCTCTTAAAAACTGATGCATGTATTATATATGGTATGGTTGGGCATTACACAATCTTATCTAATAATCTTTAAGAGATGGATATTGATGTTGTAATGTTTTCTTAATTTCATTTGCAAATAACGATAAAATATTGAATTCATAAAGGGACTTTTCTGATTACTATGGGATGTGTGTATTTGCATCCTGCTTATCCATTTATACAGGTAGATGTGATATAATTTGATATTGACAAGTATCTTGCAATCCAATCTCTGTCATTGTAAGCAATACGAGCACAAGGCATCCATCTTCTGATTATTAGTCCAAGTTTGGGCACAGTCCGAAAATGTGTACTTATGAATTGACCTCTGTGTCCCTATTCATGTGTCTCAACCTGTATTTCAGACATGCCTGGACTGATCACATTCAAACTTCACATATGCTTCTTGGGATACATCAAGAATTTTTCATATTGGATTCAAACTCGTCAGCAATTTTATTTTAATGAAAACAGCTCTGGAGCCATATCTCTGACATGTTTAAACTATTTAAATGGATAATTAGTTTCATGGCAACTGATACGATGGGAATTCCTTGTTTTGTATTTAAACATATACGTGTGTTGCAATGTTACTGAGACTCTATAGCAACAATTTTGTTGGAATTCCACTTAAGTTGTCTTGTTCACTGGGTTTAATGAGCTAACTAAGAACAGTTTAAATGATCTGTATGGGCTTCTGGTCAGAGGCAGTGTTCTGCAAAGAAAATTGTTTTGTCTTCTAAAAAAGTCAATAATCATATTTGTGATGCTAGAAATGGCCGGAGGGGGAGGGGGTGCTGTCAAATTATATGTGCCTATTTTAGTTCCTGTTTGGATGCAGTCCGAAAATGGGGACTTATGGATTTACCTCTGTTTGTTTGTGTGTCTGTGCATCTCTGCATCTGAACATATGGCTTGTCCAATTACTAGTATATTCAAACTTCACACATACATCATACATAATATTATACATATGCCCATCAATTTGTTTCACGATCTGATTCAAGATGACCGAATGGCAGCCATTTTGTACTGACAAATCATCGAAATCAAGCATTTCGTTTACATATGGATTTTGTTCAAACTTGGTACATACATTGGACATTATGGGACTTCGATGCACATAATTTTGTTTTTTAGACAAGATTAGTTTTAATGAATGTGGTTCTAGTGCCATATCTCTGATATGCTTTGACTCATTACATGTGTATGTTTAAATTATAAATGTTTATTATATATCATCGCAAAGATATGCAGATATATGGCTGATGCGCTTTATTTTATTTTTCAGATCAAATTCAATATGAATTACATCCATTTAGTTTTATTGATTGTGGTTTTAGCGCGGTTTTAGTGCCATATCTCTGACATGCTTTGACTGATGATCAAATTTTATATATTCATTATGCATCATGTCATACTTATACATGTATAAGTATTGGTTTGATGCTCTGATTCAAAATTGCCAAACCGTGGCCATTTTGTTTTAATTAATGCTGTTTTAGAGCAATATTTCTTAATATGAATAAGTGCTTGTACTATGTTACTATAAACCAAACTATATAACTTAGATTTGATAACTAACAGGGACTATGTCATGCATGGCTTATTTATTTACTGTCTTGAAACTTAAAAATAATGTTCAACAATTATGGTAAAAAATAAAACAGTGTTAAACAGTAATAAAAAAAAGATTTCAGAGAGAATAATTTCTTGTGATTGGTGTATTTCTTCATCTCACTATTCATAGATTGTATTTTTCCTAGTTATTCATATAAAGGTACATATACACATTTGTTCGTGTAATTGTCTAAGTGTTTTGACTTATTTTTTTAAAAACCATCATACAAATGGTTTTGACATTTACCAGACTGCTATCATATACTGTACTTTTTTTCCAGCTGTTTTTATCAACTTTAGTATTCTAGATCTTTGTGCATTCCAACAAATTCAGATTTACAGTACAGTCTGAGCGTAACTTAACTGCCATGCTGGTTATCAACTCGCTTTCCTATTTCATAAAAAGTGTGTATTATTTTCATCAATAATTTCAACTTATTATTTGTAGTGTTTACCTTGGTTACTCATAGGACACATATTTAGGCAGATTACCCTGGTACTATTTAGATATGTGGCAGTTTTAAAAGCAAGCTAAGCTAGATAAATGTTAAGTTATGCTCAGACTGTGTTGTATGTTCACCTAACAGGATTCCTGTTTAATACCCTATTCCCAATTGTGTTGTGTATTAAATATCCCCTACATCAAATCCATGTCTTAATTCACTCAGCACATTTCTATTTTATACTGTGTTACAGATTGCCTGTGAAACGTGCGTCACTAACAGTGGAGTTATATAAGCTGACAGACTTCTTTTTGAAGATTTTTTGTCTACAATATTTCAGACTTTAATATTCTTCCCTATCAATAATGTGTATGCATAGTAATATTTTTGAGTTTTTCAGAAGCAGCCTGGCTAATATATCACCTTACAGACTGATTGCTTTATACATATCAGATCAAACATACTTACAAAGATTAAAAAAAATTGATTTTTAAATTTGATCCCACCCTTCCTAATTTAATCACAGACACTAGAAAGGAATGGGACGTAATATAACATCTTTCCTCAAAATTCAAAATCATGTCACGTATGAGACACTGCCAATAATCAATGTTTTATAAATTTTTATTCAACAAAGAAAAAAGTTAAATTGAACTGTGAAAAGTACATAGATTACAGTCTGGGCATTACTCAGGGTCCAAGCTAGCTTTGTCTTTTCATAAAAACTAATAATTTTTTAAAGCAAGCATTATAAACATTAATAATTTTAACTTATTTTTTGTTGTATTGTTACTATGTTACTAATATGAGATATATTTTAATAGGCTTTGCACAATTTACATAGGTATCATTTTTGAAAGCTGGCTAAGCTCAGAGCTCAATAAATGCTACACATGGACCATATTGTACAGTGCATACACACAGAAAGATGAAAACTAGAACAATAGGCTATTTTTACCCAACCCAACACAATTACAATTATGTGATTGAAAAAATATTTGATCAGTATTGCATTGATGTAGTATGTCAATTTCAAAAATGTATGACCAGCTACTGGAAAAAACACACACGACACACTGTGATAAAAGAGGCATGTGTTGCACATAAATTGAACACATGATATGGAACATCTGTTGCACGGAACAACAGTCCTTTCCCCGTTGATGTTGCCCACCTCTTTTTTTTTTTGGTACGATTGATTCAGGTCATTCTAAAAGTTAAGATTCCCAGCATGCTTTGGGAATGTCATAACATACATGAAGTTCACATATACATGTACAACTGTTAAATCTAAAATTATACTGTTCTACCTTTGAAGTATTGGTTGTTACAAAGTGATCTGTTTTGAGGATGGCCTCTCTGAATATACTGTATATCAATTTATTTCCAATTCAATGCTTTTTGATATATCATGAGACACCATTTTACAATGTTTGAATATGAAAATATTTTTTTTTTTTTGTTCTTATTTATCACTATAATGAGCCCATTGTAAACAATGTCAGTTCTGTTTCTCCTACATTAACAGTCTATGTAAACACACAATCCTGTAAAAGGAGATTTTTCTGGTGAGATTACATAAATTCACAAATGCTCGCTGGAGTTGATGGATGTGGTGCCATTATGTCTAAAAAAAGTTAGATACTGCAATTCTGATGCTATCAGGTGAAATATGGTATGTTGGTTTCCATGATATATCACATGCATATTTCAATAAAACTCTCTTACAGTACAAGATTCTAGGGGTGGTTAAAATTATATAAAGAAATTTCTTTGTTTTGGTTGACGTTTGTTAAAGCAGGGTTTATATTTTAATTAAAAGTATGCCTTTTATAATTCAAATCCAGTACTGGTACTGGGTATGTGATTTTAATGGAGGTGTGCCTTTAATCAAATATAGAACTAGGTATGTGATTTTAATGGAGGTGTGCCTTTAATCAAATATAGTACTAGGTATGTGATTTTAATGGAGGTGTGCCTTTAATCAAATATAGTACTAGGTATGTGGTTTTAATGGAGGTGTGCCTTTAATCAAATATAGAACTAGGTATGTGATTTTAATGGAGGTGTGCCTTTAATCTTACAATACTGGGTATCTGTTTTTAATGTAAGTGTGCCTTTAATCCATTATACTACTGGGTATATGCTTTCAGTGGAGGTGTGCCTGTAATCAAATCCAGTAATGTCCCATTCAACTTTTAATTTATTGCCTAATCTATACAATACCAATCAGCTATAGTGATAATATTGCCAATGGTCAAGTGAATCATTTTAACCCTTGTACAATCCTATATAAGCTGATAATATACAGCCTCAGGTCAAGGCAACAGTTTTTGTTGAAACAAGTATTATGGCATTTTAGTGCCATAGTCATTAATTTGTTTAAATTTGAATAATTATTAACTTTGGTTTGTATTACATGTTGCAACCTGTTAAAAACTTCAGTCTGTTGTGTTACTACTAAAGAAACAACTCACCATTGATTGAACAATATTTCCACCAATCGCCTTGCTCTAAATCATATAGGGTATCCTGAGGGCGCCATTTATGACTTACTTTGCTTTGCTGGCCTTTGAACCCTACATGGTCACTGTTTAACCAGTGAGAAGGCTTGTTTAATACAAATCTTTTAAATATGTAAATTACTAATCATCTATGTGATATTTTCTTGAGATACTTGAAGTTACAATGAAAAAATATTATTTTGCAAATTCAGTTTTTACAAAGTTTCACTGAATATAGTTAGTCAGATTAGTGTGATTATAATGCAAATTAGGTAATTAATATGCATCGTTGTTAACCAAAAAACTAATCAGGTTCAATGTACCAAATGTACAATGGCAAATGAATAAGCAGTTCTTCAGATATCAGTAAAACAGACGGATGCACAGACGGATGCACAGACGGATGCACAGACAGATGCACTCAGAGCCCCCTCCATTGGTGCGAGTGCAAAAACACCATATCAGATCTTGGGAATTGCTCACCCAAGTAATAGATTACCGTTCAAATTTCCTGTTCATTGATGGAAAAATAAACCATTAAGAATGTGTCTTTAGTCAGAGTTGACAATTATCAAAAGTAATTTCTAAAAGCAAATTACGAGCTATTTATCTGTTGATTACATAAATTAGCATGACAATGCATGGGTTTGTCTTATTTACATACAAATGAATATGAAATGAACGTCTCTTGTACTCATAACAGCAAATAGTTTCCCAATTTGATGTCTTGAAGGGAGCTGACAGTGTTAGTTCTCTACAGCAAAAAAAAATGAGTGTCACAGATAATTTGCATAGAACAATGTAATTTGTTATCCTGCAAGCTGTATTCATTGTTATGGTAATTGTGTTTTATTGTTTATTCACAATTATAGGTTAGTGATGTGGGTCCCTACTCTCTAATGCTCTGGGGATAACCCTGGAGCACTATTAACTGTTTTGTAGTTATAGGTTAGCAATTCTCTTGAATAATTGGCTGATAGGGTGTATTGATCTGTCTCAGCTCTCGTAAGTAACCAAAGAAAGCCTATAGTTATACTGTATTTTTCAAATGCCAAAATCAACTATAGTCACCTTATACAAAATAATAAATTTTTCCATATTTTTAAAATTTTTTGATCAAAAAATTAACCAAAAACTTTGAGAAAATTGCATAAATATGAGCACAGCATTTTGTCAGTTAACAGTGTTGCTATTAATTTCAGAAGATACAGAGATCTGTGCAAATCACTACAAGTCTGTTCTTTTCAAATTACCCATCATGCTTTTCACCCTGCTACAAACATTTCTGTCTGATACGGTATGTTCATTCAAACCAATCTCCACAGTACCTTTAATATCTGATCATTGAATGCAGTTTGTATCACACTATTGCAGCTAGGAAAATTAATTCAAAATCCCAAAATTTTGATTCGATACCAGCTACATTGTACTAGTAAATATTAAAGCAATAAAATATACTTTTAATATGTGTGCCTTTAGGTAAAATATACTGTGAGAAAGGCGTGGACATCTTTTTTATTTATATCATTTAACAAGTTGAAAACACTATCTGGAAGCTGATGTAACGTCTCACTGACGTACAAAGAATTCCTGTGACGCAACTAAGTTGTACTAATTTGACCGGCGTGTCATTGACGTAACAGAAAAACATACATTGATACAATGATCTTGAAAATCATTTTACTATATTTATGGGATTTGTAATTTAGTGAAATGAAATTCACATTTTACAAACAAAATATGTGTAAATGCGAAAAAAATCAGGGACCACAACATTTTTATTTGCACCTCAAGTCATCTATATTGTCACATATAATTTTATTTTTTCCTCGAAGACCAACTTCACCAGCAATCAACAAGCTTACTCAACTTGATACTGGGGGATTTTATTTTAACTCAAGACTTCTATAAAATCAGTCCTCGCATACATGTAGGGCAGACTGGAGTGAAAAGTATTTACAATAGAAAACAGTCTGCAGAACAGTGTACATTGTTGAACTATTATTGATTTTCCAAACGAAAAACAGGAAATGTTTGATTGTGGGAAGGTGAATTGAGTTACCCATGTTTGCTTTGTGTGAATCCTTGTTGTGTAGGACTTACCAAACACGTTCAATGTTATGACGATACTTTTACCAAAGGATAAATAGGCAAAAATAGAGAATCTGAGTGATCTTTTTTGCCCATCTCTAATAACCTTTTATTTTTTATTTCTTCTATTCTAGCTATGGTGCTATAACTTTGCTTCTGGTCTCTGGACAGAAGTTGAAACCTCAGGACACATGCCAGAGGAATTGGCGTCAATGTCGATGCTTATTAGTGGCAATACAATATTAGTGTACGGCGGTACTGGTTTCCCATTTGGTCAAGCCAGTAGCAATAATCTGTATGCATTAAATGTCAAAACAAAAGTATGGAGTACAATAAAGTGTTCCGGAGATGCACCTATTCCTACCTATGGTCAGGTAATGTGATTTTCTTCTCATCTGTAACTTTTGATACACATACTGGTACATCTGTAATATAAGGCTATCACTTGTGTCACTAAATGTCACTACAATGAATGATACATGTATCCACCATGATGTTTATAGTTGTTGTTACCTTTTCCATCTCCTTGGGGGGGGGGTGAGTGTTATTGAATAAATAAATAAATAAATAAATAAATAAGGTCATGTGACAATACAAGTTTATTACGAGGATACCTCAAAGTATGCCTGAAGACAGTGCAGTGAAAGTATCGACTGGCATTTCCTAATATGGTAGAATGAAAATACCCCATAAAATACCACAAATTACGGCATGCTGTAACTTATGGCGTTACAGTGACAGATGTATAATACTAGTTATTATCACTTTTTTGGTAAATGTACAGTAACTTCTTCAAAAGTTGTTAGTACAAATGTAACAAATAAAAACAACAACAACAATCATAACTATTTTGAACATTAAAATTAAACCACTGTTATGAATAAGCTGGCAGTGGAGAAGTTTAGCACACCTCTGTATTCTGTTGTCTATGCCAATATGTTGAAAGGTTTGTTTTAGCAACTCTATTCTTTGTTTGTGGACAAAATCTCCAGTAGATGTATTGCATTTGGACTCAAGTACACTCAATAATGACTGACATATGGTTGTTCAGGTAAAGTGCACAGAACTTTCTCACAATGTGTTACAACTCATTGAACTCTGCTACAAAACAAGCCCTGTATTTTTCAAAAATAATCCAAAACAAGTTTGTCGTATAAAATGTGTACACAGTATTGAGAATGTTTCTAGTGTTGGCGCAACAGATAATTCTTACATGCTGGTAATTCTTGGTGCTTTGAAATCACTCAAAGTAATTCATTGATTGGACCATTGACAGATAACTCTTTCTATACTATACTACTTCTACTCATAGCTGTATTCAGAGTACATGTAGGGCCCTATAAATGTGCTTTACCTTTCATTATTTTCTGAAAACTAGTATATCAGTTAAATTCGCCCACGCAGCTGAAATGAAGTTTATTTTGAGTTACATTCGTAGATTGAATGTGTGCAATGTATGTAACGTGTTTAGCGTATTAGAACTGTACATGTAATTATAGTTGATTGCATCAGCTGTTTCTTTGAACATACTGAGAGAAAGCAACTGTTCTAACATGTATTCTACAGGATGTATTCAAGGCATAGCTAGTTCATACGTAAATTCTATTATGAATCGTCCTCTGAGTTTTTCTAGACAAATTATTTCGTCTTTGACTCAAGGGATGCAAAGCAGCTTGGTTCATTAGCCCCTATTGTGCGAGGTTATGTATTTAGTTAGAGAATAGTTAATAATTATATCAGTATTGTGAACATATCTCTGTAAACTGTCATAATTAACAGACACATTATTGGAATTTTCAAATTAACCCTCATCTGGTTAAGTCAATGTAAAAGTACTTGGGGCTGGCAGGATAAGGGTTAAAGTGTCCAGTTGACAAATTGAATTCTTTTTGGCAGCTTGAGGAAAACGTAACATCCAACTTTTTTTGTAATAAACCGGAATAGTATCAGCCTCAGGGGCAAACAATGTTTTGAACTTAACGATCGATCAGATACGTTGTTTGTTTGTTTGCTTGATATGATCTATTATGTATAATATATATATATATACAACATTCAGTGACAGTATATTGTTCTTTATACTGGTACATGTACTGTAAGAGTACTTTGTTTTAGCTTGAATTAACTGACATACATTTCTTGTTTGGACAAAGTCCGCAAATAAACACTTATAGAATTATCTGAGTATGTGTGTGTGTGTCCACACCTAAATTCTTGACATGTTTGGACTGATCACATTCACACTTGGCAAATACATCATACATCATGTCACACGATTTGATTTAAGAGAATCAAATGGCTAAATTGTTAAAATTATTGAGAGACCTTCAGACACGTAACTTTGTTTTGCAGTTCTTGTTCAAAATGACCAACTTGTTGTATCTGTTGTATTAGAAATGCACCAAAATTTAGGATTTGTGGAACAAATTTCAGGCTTCTGCACATTTTGGATGATTGAATGGCAGCCATTTTTAGTGCTAACATTCATAAAAAATAAAACATTTTTGCTATTCTAGAACTGGATCTTGATTGTGCATAAACATATTTCATTCAAACTTGGTATGTCTATTGAACATCTTGGTGCAAGTCATTTATTTTTAGATAAGATTCAGTTACCCATTTTAACAAAATGCTATTTCAGGGCCATATCTCTGACATGTCTTGACCGATTTCATTCTACACAAATAATGAACAAATAAACCTATGTGTCAGCCATAATAGATAATTAAGAATGTCTTGTATCAGTCATCACACCACTAGTAAGAACTGTAACACCATTCTACTGATGCAATCTATCATCGTTAACCACACTAACTCAATTGACACATTTAATTAGAACATTCTGCAGTTGCATGGAATTTGCTTGTACACATAACATAATCCACCCTTTTGGGGGATTTCAGGTGTTCAGCTCATAAGAGATCACATTGAATAAAGTACCAACAGGGATTGTGTCTTTTTCAATTTGTTGGCATGCATCTTGGGATATATGTACACATGTATTCCTATGTGAACTTACAATAATAATGTATGTACCAGTGGTTCACCTGTTTACACTGACTTGACCAGTGGTTCACCTGTGTACATTTACACTGACTTGTCCAGTGGTATACCCGTGTACACTTACACTGACTTGTTTAGTGGTATATCTGTGTACATTTACAATGACTTGACCAGTGGTATATCTGTGTACATTTGATATGGAACTTGGCCAATAGCAACAAGTTTTTTTCCTGCCATATTATTGCATATATTTTTATGTACCAAGGAAAATTACATGAATATGATCAACTTGTATAAATGCTTTTGCCAAAGTCCAAATAAAATTAGCCTGGACACTGTTAAAATAAATTGGAAATAAAAAAAAAGTATTCTATGATACAAAAATTTATGTAACTTATGACTGATAGATAACAAGTGAGAACTGACTGCTATACTTTTGCCAACTTATGTACAAACGTTTCAGAGGTGCAACATAAACCATTTATAAGTGTTTATAGTTATTAGTATGCAGATGAAACACAAGTACTCTGACAGGAAATGCATGATTAGTCATTTGTGTCTCTGTCTCCACTTCTACAGCACTTTCTTGATGTATTCTGATATCGACCTGAGGGACTTGATGAATATTCATGAGGTCATTATCCAATCATTCTATGTAATGCACGACTGGAGTGAAGCAAAGCCTGTTACTACAGAGTGATAGTTTTAATGATTTTGCATTAGATTCTTTGCAGCTTAGATGAGATCATTTGAGTGAACGATGGACAAAATTGTGACACAACTTTTAATTTACACTCATTGACCTAATGTTAATGCCCTTTCTATGTACATTTACACTGACTTGACCAATGGTATATCTGTGTACATTTACACTGACTTGTCCAGTGGTATATTTGTGTACATTTACACTAACTTGTTTAGTGGTATATCTGTGTACATTTACACTGACTTGTCCAGTGGTATATTTGTGTACATTTACACTGACTTGTCCAGTGGTATATTTGTGTACATTTACACTGACTTGACCAGTGGTATATCTGTGTACATTTACACTGACTTGTCCAGTGGTATATCTGTGTACATTTACACTGACTTGTCCAGTGGTATATCTGTGTACATTTACACTGACTTGTCCAGTGGTATATTTGTGTACATTTACACTGACTTGTCCAGTGGTATATCTGTGTACATTTACACTGACTTAACCAATGGTATATCTGTGTACATTTACACTGACTTGTCCAGTGGTATATCTGTGTACATTTACACTGACTTAACCAATGGTATGTCTGTGTACATTTACACTGACTTGTCCAGTGGTATATCTGTGTACATTTACACTGACTTGTCCAGTGGTATATCTGTGTACATTTACACTGACTTGTCCAGTGGTATATCTGTGTACATTTACACTGACTTGTCCAGTGGTATATCTGTGTACATTTACACTGACTTGTCCAGTGGTATATCTGTGTACATTTACACTGACTTGTCCAGTGGTATATTTGTGTACATTTACACTGACTTAACCAGTGGTATATTTGTGTACATTTAAACTGACTTGTCCAGTGGTATATCTGTGTACATTTAAACTGACTTGTCCAGTGGTATATCTGTGTACATTTACACTGACTTGTCCAGTGGTATATCTGTGTAGATTTACACTGACTTGTCCAGTGGTATATCTGTGTACATTTACACTGACTCGACCAGTGGTATATTTGTGTACATTTACACTGACTTAACCAATGGTATATCTGTGTATATTTACATTGACTTGTCCAGTGGTATATCTGTGTACATTTACACTGACTTGTCCAGTGGTATATCTGTGTACATTTACACTGACTTGTCCAGTGGTATATCTGTGTACATTTACACTGACTTGTCCAGTGGTATATCTGTGTAGATTTACACTGACTTGTCCAGTGGTATATCTGTGTACATTTACACTGACTTGTCCAGTGGTATATTTGTGTACATTTACACTGACTTGTCCAGTGGTATATTTGTGTACATTTACACTGACTTGTTTAGTGGTATATCTGTGTACATTTACACTGACTTGTCCAGTGGTATATTTGTGTACATTTACACTGACTTGTCCAGTGGTATATTTGTGTACATTTACACTGACTTGACCAGTGGTATATCTGTGTACATTTACACTGACTTGTCCAGTGGTATATCTGTGTACATTTACACTGACTTCTCCAGTGGTATATCTGTGTACATTTACACTGACTTGTCCAGTGGTATATTTGTGTACATTTACACTGACTTGTCCAGTGGTATATCTGTGTACATTTACACTGACTTAACCAATGGTATATCTGTGTACATTTACACTGACTTGTCCAGTGGTATATCTGTGTACATTTACACTGACTTAACCAATGGTGTGTCTGTGTACATTTACACTGACTTAACAATGGTATATCTGTGTACATTTACACTGACTTGTCCAGTGGTATATCTGTGTAGATTTACACTGACTTGTCCAGTGGTATATCTGTGTACATTTACACTGACTTGTCCAGTGGTATATCTGTGTACATTTACACTGACTTGTCCAGTGGTATATCTGTGTACATTTACACTGACTTAACCAATGGTGTGTCTGTGTACATTTACACTGACTTAACCAATGGTATATCTGTGTATATTTACATTGACTTGTCCAGTGGTATATCTGTGTACATTTACACTGACTTGTCCAGTGGTATATCTGTGTAGATTTACACTGACTTGTCCAGTGGTATATCTGTGTACATTTACACTGACTTGTCCAGTGGTATATTTGTGTACATTTACACTGACTTGTCCAGTGGTATATTTGTGTACATTTACACTGACTTGACCAGTGGTATATCTGTGTACATTTACACTGACTTGTCCAGTGGTATATCTGTGTACATTTACACTGACTTGACCAATGGTATATCTGTGTACATTTACACTGACTTGACCAATGGTATATCTGTGTACATTTACACTGACTTGACCAATGGTATATCTGTGTACATTTACACTGACTTGACCAATGGTATATCTGTGTACATTTACACTGACTTGACCAATGGTATATCTGTGTACATTTACACTGACTTGACCAATGGTATATCTGTGTACATTTACACTGACTTGACCAATGGTATATCTGTGTACATTTACACTGACTTGTCCAGTGGTATATTTGTGTACATTTACACTGACTTGACCAGTGGTATATTTGTGTACATTTACACTGACTTGTCCAGTGGTATATTTGTGTACATTTACACTGACTCGACCAATGGTATATCTGTGTACATTTACACTGACTTGACCAATGGTATATCTGTGTACATTTACACTAACTTGTCCAGTGGTATATCTGTGTACATTTACACTGACTTGTCCAGTGGTATATCTGTGTACATTTACACTGACTCGACCAGTGGTATATGTGTGTACATTTACACTGACTTGACCAGTGGTATATTTGTGTACATTTACACTGACTTGACCAGTGGTATATCTGTGTACATTTACACTGACTTGTCCAGTGGTATATCTGTGTACATTTACACTGACTTGTCCAGTGGTATATCTATGTACATTTACACTGACTCGACCAGTGGTATATTTGTGTACATTTACACTGACTTGACCAGTGGTATATCTGTGTACATTTACACTGACATGTCCAGTGGTATATCTGTGTACATTTACACTGACTTGACCAGTGGTATATTTGTGTACATTTACACTGACTTGACCAGTGGTATATCTCTATACATTTACACTGACTTGTCCAGTGGTATATCTGTGTACATTTACACTGACTTGTCCAGTGGTATATTTGTGTACATTTACACTGACTTGACCAGTGGTATATTTGTGTACATTTACACTGACTTGACCAGTGGTATATTTGTGTACATTTACACTGACTTGTCCAGTGGTATATTTGTGTACATTTACACTGACTTGTCCAGTGGTATATTTGTGTACATTTACACTGACTCGACCAATGGTATATCTGTGTACATTTACACTAACTTGACCAATGGTATATCTGTGTACATTTACACTAACTTGTCCAGTGGTATATCTGTGTACATTTACACTGACTTGTCCAGTGGTATATTTGTGTACATTTACACTGACTTGACCAGTGGTATATTTGTGTACATTTACACTGACTTGACCAGTGGTATATTTGTGTACATTTACACTGACTTGACCAGTGGTATATTTGTGTACATTTACACTGACTTGTCCAGTGGTATATACCAGTGAACCTTGACTTAGTGTTGCCTGCACTGCTTGTACGTGTGGGTGTAATAAAGCTAGCTTGCTTGATATTTGATGCACGCACTTTGTGAGTGCATTAAATGCGCTTTTACCTGGTGGCATTAAAAGTTGCTTTCAACTGTAATTCACTGGATAAAGGATGTACATGTAAGGAAAAGAGCAGAGTGTCACTGAATTGCACCATTCATCAGTGTGGAATCGTGCATTGCCAGTCTTCTTTGTGTTGCACCACTGGAATTTATAAAGTTTACTTGTGATTATGTAAGCCATGGGTTTTCAAGTATTGGCAGACAACCCAAATGACGTCGGCGATATAAAGAGGTATAGTCCTTGAAACACAAAATATATACTGTGCAAATGGATCTGGTTATTTCTGTATAATTATTTTACCTCTATTATGGTACATTATCACAAGTAACATACACGTACCATCTAGTAGACTGAAGTTAGGGACTGTGTTGATGAATTACTTAGTGTGTTGCACCTGTTCCTATCAGGTTAGACATACTTACTCATTCATTGATTCATGGATGGGTCTCCCTAGTGTGGTACACTATTATTAAGATTTCTTAATCGTCCATACAAGTTTCACCTGCAAACGTAATGTGTTCAATCAAATCCGATGATGATTTACAACTAATGAAGGAACAGTTTATTTTGTTGTTAGTTGTAGACGTTTCTTTCATTTCCTGTATTATTTATAATTGCTATTAATCTAGTTGTGATTTATGAATGTTCAGGTCGTTTGTTTTGCCAGGTGACATTCGCTATTGCATTTGGCAGTCATATAAATCAAATGTTCATATGGCAAATAATTATAACACCTTGCATATGCCAATTCACTAATGGTATATGATGTACAGTACGGTTAAAAGCATAACTTTTATATAGTTAAAGTTAGTTTAGCTTGCTTTCAAAAATGCCACAAATACTGTTTAACACTTTAATGCATTAAACACGCATTAAAATATATCTCATATTAGTAACATAGTAACAATACAACAAAAAATATGTTAAAATTATTAAGCACATTTGACCATGGTGCTGAAATAAATGGCAGTTATATTCACATGATGCACATTGGGCCATTATGGTACTGAATTGAAGGATGTTTATTGTTATACCATACAGTGATACACATTGGACCATGGTGCTGAATTGAAGGGCAGTTATTGTTACACCATGTATTACGACTGTAATACTCGCTCTTTGAGTCTATCATCTTTACTGACCTAGTTTCTAGTGGGTGTGCTGAATGATTGAACAATGACA
The DNA here is from genome assembly GCF_978046115.1 of Saccoglossus kowalevskii. NCBI lineage: Eukaryota > Metazoa > Hemichordata > Enteropneusta > Harrimaniidae > Saccoglossus > Saccoglossus kowalevskii. The sequence goes on along the minus strand of NC_140643.1, from coordinate 36,927,831 downwards.
TAGTCTTTTTTTTTACATGTGAATGTCAAAAGGTGATTTTCCAAACGTCTTTTTGATTTTTAACACAAGTTTTTTTTATAGCTCTATATGTCAAGGGGATCATTGCATTGCAAAACCCTTACTGCATCAAAGGTGACCATCATCAATGTGCATAGTACAATATTAAGTGTGGGAATATCCTGAAAATACTTTTGTGTTTGTCAAATCTCACACATTTTTTTTCTTCCTTGGCTGCAAGGAAATGAAATAAGGCAAAATATAGGAATAAGCTTGTCTGTCTGAGGTTTTTGTCTGTATTTTGTGTCTACATTTGTAGATTGACTCCAATCTTTTTCACCCTTGCGAATATTATCAATCAGTGTACAATCTTGTTCAATGTTGATAAGTCTAGCACATACATTTTTGGAAATCTTGCTCAAAAAGTGTCTTTAAAATCTGTATTGGGTTAATTTAGCCTGATCTTGTTATGACAAGAATGACACTTAATAGGCAGCACTTTGATGCAGCCTTGAACTATCTGCTTATAGTACACTGTATAATTATTCATGATACTTGTACGTTATCAACTGATAATTTTTATTTTTCAGCATCTGAATACGGTTTTCATTGTTTCTTGATTTTTCCCTTATACTGTGACTTACTGTAAATGTGTTAATTATTCATGTATTTTTAATTTGGTATGTTTAAAGTGAAATCCACTAAATTAAATTGATATGTAAAATTCCCTGGCAAATGAATGAATTTGAAACCTAGTGTATATGTACACATGTAAAATATATTGAATTCAAAAACGCGCAGTGCGACTACCACCACACCAAGATTGGTTTCAGAACTTACAGTCATGCAGCTTGTGTTTGTATATTAGTATAAGTTAAAACATATTCAATTGAACAGCAGCCTATTACAAGATAAAGGCATATAGCTGCATTGCAACTGGTCAAATCAGGTTCATAATAATCTTCTCACTGATTGTAGTTTGACTAAACTAGTTGGCTAATAAAAACTGCTAAAATGTGACCACAAATCTGTTTTTAATTCACAGATGTAAAACAAATATAGCTCAGCTGACAAATCTGAATTCCATTTAAAGACAAGGCTTAGATAGTTTCTCTATGCTATCTGTATTTTATCTCTATTTTATCTGTAGCCAATAGCAAATAATGTACATTTGGTTCAAAACTATCAATTAAAACTGACAAAATATTGCAACCAAATTGTGGCATGTAAACTAAACATTTTTAAGTTATCGGAGACTTTATGACATAAGATTAGTTTAATTGAAGGTTTATCAGTGTACATAAACGGGAACTGCCCACATGTATTATCACAAGTTTGTTATTGTCGTTGCGTCAGTGTGGGCCATGATTGAACATGCATCATAAGAGATACGATTGTTGTCACATGGTGAATAGATATGTGTGTGTCGCTGTAATCTTAGATTTTGACATTTAAGATATTCTCTGAGGCAGACACATACACAGTTTTTTTGGTTGCAGGGATAGATACTTTTTTTTCCACACTATATTGTAGGTACAACAATTTTATACTGTATTCAGTCCTGGGGGGAGAAATGCACTTCATACAAAATAGTAAAAGTTGTCTTGAATAAAAATTCTATATGTATTTCCAACTGTTTTTCCTGAGTGCATATAAATTATCGGAATCCCATTTTATGCAGATATTGGAAGATGTGAATATATTTTACTTTATATATTTTACCTTTCCTGAATTTCTATTGCGACAATTAATGAGAATAATTTTGTACTATTATTTGTACCTGTATACATTTCTTCAATCAGATTGATTCTTTCACAACTGTAATTTATCAAATGTTTTCTAATTTTGGCTGTTATTAATAAGTATACCGTTATGCATATATATATACCTGACTATTTGATAAGCTTTGTATTAAAACTTCATTTTTCCATTTTGGCCGTATTGGAGAAGTGAATTGATTGTCTGTCTTTTTAAAAAGGCTTTTCTCTCAATATGCATGATTATTTGTGCATCCTGAAGGCTGCATCCGTGTGGATTCTAACACTCTCAACGCCACTCTACGACATAGTAAAAGAAAGACTTCCTGTTCGTGTTTGCTAGTTTCCGTAACCACCAAGGTGTCAATGCTTCTATCTTATCTGAATAAAGTAATAAATTATTCATTCTTTTTATGAGTTGCTGCCAGGGAGATGGACACAGAGTGCCTATTAAAAGATCCATACAACAAGAATTATTACCCCATAAAATCCTTGCTAGCTTATCAGTGCAGTTGTCTGCCGCTACGCATTGTCATCATGCTAAACTGACTCGTTAATTTCTCTCAGTATTGTCCATTTCAATGAATATTTAAACTAATTTTTTATTCTATTTCGTCAATGGATTTTGCTGTGTTTTTTTTCTAACTGCTGTTGAAGTATTTTCTTATCATTCTTTAGACTATCAACTTTAACCTATTAAAATGTTGGTTAGAAATCCCATTTGCTGATAACTGTTTTAACTTTTCACCTGGCTCACGCAGGTGTATGCTTTCCACCTGCTAATGAGTCAGGCTTTATTGCCACAGTTATTGCAGTTAGCTTTGTCATGAATTGTACTTAACCGGTTGATAGTGATAAATTTAATTGGTTTGCTGTGTTTGTGTCGGCAGTGTTAAAAGGAGAACTTGCTACATAAATCCTGAACCTGAATTTACCCGTAAAAATGAATTACCAGGCGTCTGCTATATAACGAAAGCAGCGATAGGTGACTTGCACAGTCTTTGTATTATTTTTAATGGTATATCAATCTCATGTGAGTTCATGCGTATCTTGTATTCGGTGTCTGCCCACTCCACCAAGTTCCGAGAAAATTGACTGTTCTGTGAACTCAAAGTGTGTTATTTTTTTTATAATCTAGAGGTTAATGGGTCCATCAGTTTGCTTATATAGTGTCATCATCATTGCTGTCATGTAAGCCCTCCTCTAGTGCTAAGCATGCTGTTATTAGAACATACATGTATCCAGTACTTTATATTCTGAGTGGATAAAGTAGTTGTCTAACGTAGTAGTTTAAAATTTTGTTATATCTGACAGCCACATTGTATCAAATTCATATTGTAGCCTTTATGTATGTATACAATTCTGAGTTTGTCATAGCAAAATGGTCTTTTTTGGTTTTCTCATAAATTTCCTCATTCTGTGTTTGGGTGAAATATGGCTTCAAAATCACCATTGCTCTAAGGATACAGCCCAAATTAATTTCCTACAGTGAATTTTTGTTTTCTACCAAGAATTGATTGTTCCTAGAATTTTGAGTGTGGGTTTAGCATGTTATAAGTTATATATTTCCAATTTAGTTCAGTATTTAAGCTAAGGAATCATTGTTCTCTCTCATTTCTAACGTTGCATACAGTCTCTTGTTTATTTGTTTTTAATAAAATTAAATATCATGGAGAGTATAAATGGCGAAAGTCATGTTACCCACGAAAGCTGTGTTAACACAAAATAAACAAGAGACTTGTTGTAGGCACCCTCTTGCCATAACGGCATTGCAAGACAGCATCGAAGGTGCACTAAAGATACCAGGTTGTACATCGCTTCAAGAATACCAACCAGAGGTTGTTTATGCGTTCACTTCTGGTTGCGATGTTTGAGTGTTCGTTTATCAAACCACCGACTGCCTGAACTCCATATCCTAACAAGCATGTGTCTTTTGGTCAGCTTTTACCTGTCTTCTACGATTTTTGACCCACATACAATGCAAATGCGTTCCTGAGTTCTCGGTGATACAACCGTTCTGGAGCTTATTTTTTTGTCGGTGTGCTAGCGATCGCTTGCCTACTATTCACAGCTATCTTTAAAGAATGTATTCCTGCTCTGCTCATCAAATTCTGTGACATCATTGAAATGCTCATTAATATTAATAGCAAGGGTCACAAGTCTCTTGTTTATTTCGTGGCAATCCAGCTTCCACATTTATACACATTTTATTTTATATCAAAAAACACCAACAAAATAAACAAGAAACTGTATACAAGTTTATCACATTCCTCAACCTGGACATGGTTGCTATGGATTTTATTGCTTAAAATAAATATAAAAAACACATTTTATAAGCATTATATGTGACTAAAATATTGTTTACAGTCTTTCCCAGACGTGCCACAACTTGGGATACCTTGTCTCATGTGAAAGACATATTCATGAAGTCTTTTTTTTATAACACAACTAATATAAGAGTTGTTTTTACAAAAGTTTACTGTGAAACCTAAATTTACCACAGAACTACCGGTAGAACAACAAATATTTCCCTACTTTTAAGAGGTGCAGTGTTATATTACTGTTCAATATATAAAACTCGGGTTCTTGTTGAATAACACCTGGCAATTGGAGTCGTCTGTATAGTGGAAGGATTTTAAAATGTCACAGACTTGGATGGTTAGTTTTACATCCTGTACAATACTATATGTGGGATACCATCCATTCATATGTGCTTGTCATAACAATGGTTTGCAATTTAACCTCAAGGTTTTTCTAACTAACTTTCTAAAAGTGCATGCTAGATACATTTGCAAGCCTCTACATAATAGCCGTCTGTGACAAGTGCAAGAAATATGAGGATGATAATGAGAACAATTCTAGCGATGGGATGCTGTGGGAGACGAGGGGGATTACAGCATACATGACGTGTGTCGTGTCTATCGGCATTCATAATTCATGAGTGCACAGATCCAGTAAAGCGAACAGTATTTTCACAAATCCCATTTTAATGGATTATTGTTTGATATTTATGAATAATAAATGAAGGCGTTTCAGTTATTTTACCTGCAGGTTTCAGCATATACATGGATGTTAATTTATTTCGTGTTTTTCTTTCCAATATTTGTGCTTCTATATCCTTCAGAATGACCTCACAGACCAGTTGCCCACATTGGGGGGGGGGGGGGGGGGGGGGCTTTATTCTTCATTTTTTTGAATACCACAAAGTCAGTTGCTTTCATTTTCTTTGTATTCTTGCAAAAATTCTTTATTTCTTCAGTATTTTTGCGAAGACCTGCAGACAAAAAAAACTTGTGTATTTAGTCAAAAATTGAAATATTGCATTTCAGCAGTGATAAATTAAGATGGTCAAAATTATATTTAATTTAGTATTTCACATTCAATATGAGACATTCAATGTTATTGGTCAAAAGTGGTCACATGATGTATTGATATTGGCTTCTTTTAGCGTATTTCTAGCTTTATGATGTCGTTTTGTGTGTTACTAGCCTCTGATGAAATAACATTCAAGACACTTTATAGATTGTTGCATGGGCAACACTTTTAAATGTGTTTCTTTACCGGCAGCTAATTCTTGATATTGGCTTTAATCAAATCCAATATCTGTTTATATGTATGTTACATTGAATGAAATCAATTATAGTTACAGATGTATGCAATGATTGGGGGAGAATTTTGAAAAATTGATTTGATTCACAGCACAGCTCTTTTTTTTTGTAATGATTCATCATATGAATTCATTTTAATATTAAAAAATGAAAAACTAGGAGATGACATAAAAAACTACCCCAAAAAATATTCTTCTAAAGTCAATTTTGCTAATTAGCAAATAAAATTGTCATTTTAATTTATCATGCACATCATTCTGTTGGCCCCTGCTGTTGATTGGTGACCATGATCTTTTATCTCCGGTGGATTGAAAGTGGAGATGAAATATTATAATAGCATTTGACATGTGCCCTGATAGGATATACAATCAGGGTAGAAATATACTGTGGTAATAACAATTAAATGAAGCCCGTATAGCGACATTCATGTCTTGTTTCATCTTCTGTTCGTGTCACATGCACTTTACGAAAATTACAATCATCATAAATTTTGTTTTCATTGGTAATACAGGTGTTGTTATGCTTACGATAATTGGAACTGTCTGATGAATGCCAGTGTTTGTCCCTTTTAGCATTGTGACAACTTCAATGTCATGCTATCGCTCTTCTCTTTAAACCTCCGTTCAGTTTCAGTGTTGCTTGATTTTAGCACTGATGTGTGTATGCTGCTGCTGTCGTCATCTTCACTGATGTCGTCGTTAATGATTTCTTGTGGTCACGACAACTCAAGGTTTTATGCCACTACATTTTATGTATAATCTTGTCAGTTTCCATATAATCTCACCCAAGTTTAGTTTAGCTCAGTCTTTGAAACTTTGCTTGAACTTTGATGAAAGTTCCTGTCAACTATAATCATGTTATAGAAAGATGGTCACACAGCCCAGTCATGTAATGTAATATTGTTTCTGTGGCAATACTTAGTATTAGCAATCTGCTCATAAGTCAGAAGAAACAACTGTGACATTCAATGTCGGGAACTTTTGTTGTTGTTAATGATTTGAAATCCATAGTCTGTCTATCTAGTTTTATATTGAACTTTGACAAAATAGTTTCCAATGGATGTATTGTTTTCACTTTACATGTGCGCTTTTATTGGCGGGCAAATATGACGACAGTAAACCTATTAAAATGTCTCAATATAATATGAATTTAGAATACTCTATTTGTTCTATTTGAAGTACACCTCCACTAAAGCCCAGCTTAACTAATTGCATGTAATTTATACTAGATCCTTTAAATGATGATGTATTTTCACCATAGACTCACCTCTGTCATTTACATAAGCACATGGTACATGATTATTTCAGATTACAGGTCACCTTTTTTCTTTCTAAGAGTCGTATATTTTCACCACTGAGAGTTGTTAGCGGTAATAAAATGAGACAGAAATAAATGATATGTATCCAAACTCCTGTTTGACATATCGGTAGTAGTTGGATGGACTCTCTTTCACTCTCAGTGAAAACTAAATTATTGTATGTGTGTAAGTTAAAACAATTGCGTTTTTTTTAAAAGGTGTTTGTCATAATTTTAGAAAAAAAAAAGCGAAAAATTAAATCTTCATAAAAAATCAAAATATAATTCCTATGTTTATGGCAATTTTTAAAAAAAGAGAAAAACAAAGATGCCCATTGATTATGGAAATAAATTTTGAGCCTGAGGTTCTGACAAAGTTTTGACGTATGCAATGTGTGCGAGTGTGTGCATCTGTTCTATTTGACCTGTATCCTAGACATGCCCCAGTTATTACACACACATCATACATCTTTGGTTACATATACATGTTCATTTGTTTCATTTTTGATTCAAGATGGTCGAATGACAACCTTTTTAAAGTTAATAATTCATCAAAATCAAGCATTTTTGCCATTTCAGAACCAAAATTTTGGTCATAAATAGATGGATTATGTCAAATTCAAAATGGCTGAATGCAAATGCTGTTCTAGAGCAATGTCTCTGTCATATATTGACTGGTCGCAATCAATATTTACAACTACATTATGCCTCATGTCATTTGTTTCATGTTCTGATTCAAAATGGCTGACTCATTTCAGTTAGGTTTACTAATGAACCAACAGGGACTAGGTCATAACTATATTTATCAACTGCTGTGTTGGGAGTGCATAGGAAGATTTTTATTTTAAAATTGTAATAACAAAATCTTTTACTCAATATCAGTACATTCACTACTTTAATTGTCAAATCTACAAACTGCCCTTCTATGGAAGTTTCTCTCATTTATCACTTATTTAGCAAACTGACTGACTAACTGAAAATAATAACAAAATTATGTGTATAATAATATTAACCAAACAAGTATTGCAATATGTATTCATGTCTAGTTCACCATGTTTTTAGGGTGAGCCGTCATGTGAGTGAAATGGAACACTTTTTGCATGCGTTCTTGTTACTGCACTGCCATGGTAATAGCGAGTCACTGGATCACCCTTAACACATGTCTGAAATGCTGGACTGTATGATTTTCAGTTGATAAATTTGAATACCTAAATTGATGAAAACTGAATCGTATATACAGCATGATTATATCAGCGTTTTGTTGAAGCTCTCATACCTTAATGAATTAAACCCATGGTGTACATAAAGTTGAACAAATGGCAGCGTATCTGTATGCTGTCTGAATGTCAATTGTGGTTGGTTGGTTTGTAAGCTATGTGATTGATAATCTGGAAGCTGCACCTGTCTATGTCGTATAATGATGTCTGCTGCACAACGTGTACGAACTGTCATCATCTTTATTGTGAATAACCTGATCTTTGACCCATATACATTTCATCTACTTTCACCTTCAGTTCATCTGTTGAAAATGAAAAGATCTTAATTAGTATTACTGAGAAAAGTTTTTATTTTTTTATTTTAGCTTGATGTTTTTTGTTGATAATGGAAACGTACATAAACAATATATTTTCAAGAAACAAGTGAAATATACATTGTATTAACAATTTAATATCATTTAACATAATTCGCGGATGTGATATTCAGTGTGAAATATCACTTCTGATGCAGCGTTGTATATATATATATATGTACAGAAAATAAATATATATAACTCGTCTAGTAGTACAGTCTTCAATGTCGCAATGATGTGAACTATTACTCACATAACACATTGATACTAACAGACTGATATCAACTGAAAGTTTCTATTGAAAATAATAACACTGATACTATTCATGACCAGTGACTCACTTTATACATGTATATATAATTGATAAAAATAATTCCACAAAAATGAAATTTTTCTTTTTGGCAAATGCCTTATTGTAGTTAGTAATATGATAAAAAGGTTGTCTGCCAAAACTGCATTAAATATTTGTTGGGGTTTAACTCTGACTGGTGGGTTTTATTTATATTAATTTGTCACTGCATGCATCCATTTCATCCTCATCTATAACAGTTGTAATGTATCACCTCTAACAATGACATTGACTTAATTATTGAATGTGCAGTAGTACATAGAGTAGTTACTTTAATTAATTATGTCACATGTGTGCTTTATTAGTGTACATTGTCTCTTTCACAATTAGTGCATGTTATAGACTGAATATATCCTCCAGCATCACATGTACTATTCATCTATATTCCTTAATTTATATGCAAATTTGGAGGATACCATCAATTCTCTCGAATCCAGAACGTCTGTTCAATTCAGCGATGGTCATGATAGTTGCTTTTAAACACATTAGGTGTGGGGAATATACATGTACCTTGTTTGGCAGTAAATGGCTCGCAAAATGAAGGAAAGGTGATAATCGGTGCAGTAGAGTTACGTGTCTGCTATAGTGTATTTTAAGCCAAAGAAATCGGCACAAATTACTTTTTCAAATTTCGCCTTTCAATCCCAATGTCTTTTCTGTTGATGTTTCCCACAATGCAATGCAGGGAACAGAGTGAGATCATCTCAAAGTTGTACTTGTTTTGTATTGAAGGTACTGAGATTGTCTTATCTCAGACATCCCTCTATCTTTCTAAATATCAACTTTAGACTTTCACAACACGTGTATTATTAAACTATCATTGAATCAGGATTATTGATACATGGCTGTAGTCTGTGATATGTTTTTGTTGGCTGCACGTACTCATTCATTGAATTTAAAAATAACAAAACCATCTGACTATCAATCCCTTTACTGAACGCATGACTGTATTTAATGTGATAGAATTAAGAGCTTGTAGAACTCTGGGGCTGCGGTTCATGTCGGCGATGATAAGGTTAAAACATCTTTAACGCTACTTGTAGACTCTGCAAACAATGAAATAGATCCCAGCACAAACTATCAATATGGCGCAACTATCGAGGGATTGTCACTGATGGAGTAATTTTTCTAGATTAAAGAAATAATGAGGAGCTGTAGAAACCCAATAATTGCATTTGATGAATGAGTCATTTACACTTGATATGATCAGAATTACCATTTTTATGAAAATAAATACTTCCGCTGGGTGAGATATGATGTAATCTGAATAACAAGTTGTGTATGGAGTAAGCCTTTAATAGTATTTCACAGTGACAGTTTTTTACAATTAATCCTCATTTAAACCTGATGTTTAATAGCCATGATGGAATTGAGGTGCTTTGATCAACCTGTAAAATGACTGTCAATTTGACCTCTCCAACCCTCAACCCTCCGGCGGATGCTGATTCTTTTTTCATCTTGACGGATGCAAGTGTGAGAGTGTCAACGCACATGACTCGATTGATTAAACAAGTTTATTTGTAAAGTCTAAAAAACAGCATAACATGTAATGAATAATGACTTTTTATGTAAGATATTTTCAATTGTCAAGTCCTTGTTAATGGTATACTTGTGACTTGAGGGCACTATGAGAGCAAATTAAAATTCTTTATGCTCAATTTAAAAACTGTTCTTTACGGTTGGGATGTATGTGTAACGTTTGTGTGTTGTACTTTGTTACTGATCGACAATCTGCCAAGTTCAAGTTGTGACCTCATCCAGGGTACTTAGATACAGGTGCATCTCTTCAGTAGGATTTGATGAGCGCCTCGTAACAATGTTTCTCCCATGTGTGTCAGTCTTATCAACTGTGGGATATGCCATATGGTGCATAGGGAGTTATGCTGGATTCAAGGCAGTGTATTGGAAAGTACAGTAAGCAGTAATCATAGATAATATATCATTCTTAGGTGGCAGATGTAAAATATTGTATGATTAATTATCCATCATATCAGAAATACTTTTTTTCAATCTATGATGCACTATTGATTGATCTGATATGGACATTTTGTTGTCATATTAACAGACAGATGTGACCAGCCATTGGTATGTTGAATAGCCACAAAAACAATTTATTGCATGCACCTGTGCTATTGTTATTTCTCATTCAGAATCTTTTTGGGGCTTTGTTGTCCTTGATAAAGGATGATGAAACGCAGGCATGGTATTCCTTTTAGACCATAATTTATTGAAAGCACTCTGAAATGCTGAAATAATCAAATATTCAATGCGCCAGCTTCTCCAACACATGCATGTTAAACTAGGGGTTTATCAATTTTTCAACAAATATTATATTTTCATAAACTATCTCTATTTTTACTGTATATGGTTTGAATTCTTCAAAAAAAAAACAAAACAGATTTTGTATTCTGTTATTTTATGGACATGCCTGGACTAATTTTGTTCAAAGTTGATGCGAAGACAAGATATATTAGTTTTCATATGTATGTCAATTTGTTTTTATGTGGTTTTGATGAAATTTACCTGACTCGCAGCCATTTTCTAAAACACAAAATATTAACATGTCTGTCAACGGTTTGTCAGGCATGTCTCAGCCAATTTTATTCAAACTTGTTAAGAACATAATCTATGGTGGCAAGAACCATTTTTAATTTATTTTTAAAATATTTTTTTTTTTTTTTTTTTTTCAAGTTTAGTACTTAGTACATATAAATTATCTTTGTGGTTTTGATTAAATTTGACCAACTACCAACCTTTTTTTGCGACCATTTATTGTTTTGTAATACATCGTTTGCACTGCATTTTTGGAGTTTAAATACATTAAAAATGTATTCTTTGTAAATCTATCTCAGTCAGGATCCCTACTCAAAATTACAGTTCCACACAAATTTGTGAGCCTGGAAATTGAAATTTGGGACAAATCCTTGGTGAAACCGATGAAGTATAATTTGAACTAATTGTGTATGATATACGCTGTTTATATATACACGCACACATGCTGTATGGTATAACATGTATTCAAACATTGACATTTGTATTAATTCATGATATTACTTGTTATTACTTGATTAATAAATACTTTTAATATGAACACGCAATTTTCAATAATTAGATATTAATCTTTCGATTTTGAATTTTATCTGCTTTTATGTGATGTTAAATTTTTTTTATAAAAGCCAGCTATTAATTTTATTTAGCAAAAAAAAATATGTTGAGTATTAAATATCTGTCTTGAAGTGAAGCATGGTAAACCTTAGAAGAACCTACCTGTAAAATGATTGCAATGAAAAGAATATGCTTGACTAAAATATTATGTGGACAGACTTTGAGATCTATGAAGAGTTGGAAGTCTAGTTTGGTGGGTTTTATTGGTATTACTACATGGCTCACTACTCTGTAGCTTTGATTTCCTGTTTTACTGAGATTGATTGCTGTATAGTATATTGAGTCTGTCTTCCTGTTGCATTGTGCCATCCATACTGATTCAGGTGTGTTCATAAACCTATTTTGATGAAGCATTTGCTGCAAGCACTTGTTGGCAGTGGGGATGCAGTATTGGTTGCACCATATCCTAGCTTTATGGATGGCTACTGATGGTACCATAACCTAGTTATATGATGGCTATTAGTGGCACTATATTCTAGCAGTGTGGATGGCTATTAATGGCACTATATCCTGGCAGTGTGGATGGCTATTAATGGCACCATATCCTGGCAGTGTGGATGGCTATTAATAGCACCATATCCTGGCAGTGTGGATGGCTATTAATGGCACCATATCCTGGCAGTGTGGCTGGCTATTAATGGCACCATATCCTGGCAGTGTGGATGGCTATTAATGGCACCATATCCTGGCAGTGTGGATGGCTATTAATGGCACCATATCCTGGCAGTGTGGATGGCTATTAATGGCACCATATCCTAGCTTTATGGATGGCTATTCATGGCACCATATCCTGGCAGTGTGGATGGCTATTAATGACACTATATCCTGGCAGTGTGGATGGCTATTAATGGCACCATATCCTGGCAGTGTGGATGGCTATTAATGGCACCATATCCTGGCAGTGTGGATGGCTATTCATGGCACCATATCCTAGCTTTATGGATGGCTATTCATGGCACCATATCCTGGCAGTGTGGATGGCTATTAATGGCACTATATTCTAGCGGTGTGGATGGCTATTAATGGCACCATATCCTGGCAGTGTGAATGGCTATTAATGGCTCCATATTCTAGCAGTGTGAATGGCTATTAATGACACTATATCCTGACAGTGTGGATGGCTATTAATGGCACTATATCCTGGCAGTGTGTATGGCTATTAATGGCACCATATCCTGGCAGTGTGGATGGCTATTAATGGCACCATATCCTGGCAGTGTGGATGGCTATTAATGGCACCATATCCTGGTAGTGTGGATGGCTATTAATGGCACCATATCCTGGCTGTGTGGATGGCTATTAATGGCACCATATCCTGGCAGTGTGGATGGCTATTAATGGCACCATATCCTGGCAGTGTGGATGGCTATTAATGACACTATATCCTAGCAGTGTGGATGGCTATTAATGGCACCATATCCTGGCAGTGTGGATGGCTATTAATAGCACCTTATCCTGGCAGTGTGGATGGCTATTAATGGCACCATATCCTGGCAGTGTGTATGGCTATTAATGGCACCATATCCTGGTAGTGTGGATGGCTATTAATGGCACCATATCCTGGCAGTGTGGATGGCTATTAATGGCACCATATCCTGGCAGTGTGGATGGCTATTAATGGCACCATATCTTGGCAGTGTGGATGGCTATTAATGGCACCATATCCTGGCAGTGTGGATGGCTATTAATAGCACCATATCCTGGCAGTGTCGATGGCTATTAATAGCACCATATCCTGGCAGTGTGGATGGCTATTAATGGCACCATATCCTGGCAGTGTGGATGGCTATTAATGGCACCATATCCTGGCAGTGTGGATGGCTATTAATGGCACCATATCCTGGCAGTGTGGATGGCTATTAATAGCACCATATCCTGGCAGTGTGGATGGCTATTAGTGGCACCATATCCTGGCAATGTGGATGGCTATTAATGGCACCATATCCTGGCAGTGTGGATGGATATTAATGGCACCATATCCTGGCAGTGTGGATGGCTATTAATGGCACCATATCCTGGCAGTGTGGATGGCTATTAATGGCACCATATCCTGGCAGTGTCGATGGCTATTAATGGCACCATATCCTGGCAGTGTGGATGGCTATTAATGGCACCATATCCTGGCAGTGTGGATGGCTATTAATAGCACCATATCCTGGCAGTGTGGATGGCTATTAATGGCACCATATCCTGGCAGTGTGGATGGCTATTAATGACACCATATCCTAGGTTAGTCTAATTTTATTTGATGTGACAGTACATGTTATAGTGTCTATCTCTAAAATTGGATGAATATAATAACCATATTTGGATTATAGCAATCTTGTTGTCATCCACTTATCACAACGTTTTTTATCCTCTTCAGTTTTATCTGCTAGATAAAAGAGCTGCAATTGTGTTGTTGCCTTCTAGAGTAGATTTTCTAGAGCGAGTTTTTCCTTGTAGATACTGATTGGCACATGTGAGGTTTCCTTGTAGTTACTGAATTAGTTTGCCCATAAAGCACACCAGAATTTAAGTCGCCCTCTATCTGATAGGACTTTGTAACACATTCATACATCAAAATATTTTTGTGCAGAAGGAGTATTACATGTACATTGTATGTATGGATTGTAGACAAACTGCATTTAAGTCAAATTTAAATATCTTATGTGTGATATTAAAAGTATTCAATGAGTTTATGTTGATCGTTGATTCAAGTTATTTATACAGGTATACTATGTCCCTAAATTTTATATGTAGTATGGTCATTAGAGCATATCAATTGTATTAGGTTCTACAACGAAACAATTAACACAAAAGGCAGCATGTAATTTACAATTTAGTCGTACATTAGTTTTCGTGGCGGCGATGTTTAATGCTCATCATCGATGTCATTCGACTGTGTCAATTGAACTGAGTTTTAAATGAAACATTCAACAGTCACTGAATAATGCGGTATAATAATAGTAAGAGTGTTCAATTGACCAATCACTAGTTATTGGACATATGTTTCATGTTTTTGTGTATAGCCGATGAAATGAACTAGACATAGTCTGCAATATCCCTCTTAACCACTAGATGTCAAAGTCAATTTTTGTGACTTTTCATAAAATACATAATAGTTTTTTTTATAAACAGTGTATTTTTATAAATTTTATTCATTACCTTGGTATGTTGGTTTGGTAAAAAATTAACAAAGCAATAATAGAAAAATATCTGAAAAATAGTGCAAAATCAAGAAGAAAAGTATTTCAGCTGTGCAATCAAAGCATATCATGTCTTAATTGTATTTTACACCAACTTGACATGCAATCTGTAGCCAATCTGGTGGAGATTAAAGTGTTCTGATGTGTATGATATAGATACGCACTTGGATTGATCCATGTCTCTATACTAATGCCAAATCTGAATCTAAAACAAAATCAGATTAAGATATGAGATTTTACAAATGGTTTGTCCTTGGCATTTGCCTGGCATCTAGAATTCCTTCAGTGGTATATGTAGGTGTGTTAAGATTTGTTTCAATTTTAGAATTTATGTGCAATGCTCATCTGTTGTGATAAGATCACTGGGAAGGCCAGATTTATTCACTAGTGAGGAAATCCTGGTAAATATCGTCTATATTTTCGACTGAGTCTTTGAGTTACTTTAAAGCGCGGTGGTCGTCGCACAGCGCCTGTTCGAATTTCATGTAAATAAACAATGTATTTTACACATGTTGTATACGTCGCTATGAGTCCTATATCGAACAGGACGCGGCGTGACGACCATCGCCATTTAAGTGCTGTAAATATATAACAGCGATTGTTTTGAGGAGAATCATAGAGGAATGTTTTAGTCTGCTTTAATGACACTACACATTCTTTGCTGTAATACCAAAGAAAGAGTGCCCAGGGTAACCAAAGCTTGTTTCCCTGGAAACAGTGAATTGTGTTATGCTCTATAACTGGTTGCTTTGAATGCAAAATTGGTCAAAATTCATAAACTATGGTACATAATTGATTTTCTTTATGAGATTCTGGTGTGTCCTTGAAGGTATGCTGTGTGTGACATATGAACTAGTACATGCATACACAAATAAATGAAAAATACTTAACATTTCTGTGTATTTATTTGTGATTGAGTTGTCAGCATCTGAATAAGAGTGTCATCAAGTTGGTAAACCGCTTGCAGGATTTTCTGATCAGTAATCTTGAGATGGTTCTTAAACAAAATTTAATATGAAGCATTTGGATCAAGTTAGCTTGGTCTATGATTCACTCTAAACTCAAAATTTCCAGTTCTTTTTACTTGTACATTAGGCCAGACTTTTTTTATTCCTTGTTTCTCGAGTTTTCATAAGGCAATTTTTTTGAGAAGGGCGGAAAAAAATAAAATAACTTCTTTTTTTCCATTAGATTTGTGTGATTCTCAAAGAATTGTATGTGAGATCATTGATCGTAGAGAAGAAATGAAATACAATTTTATTCCATGTATAACCTTGTTTCTCATCTGCGTGAGACTTCGGTACTTTTATCATGATAATCCCACGAAAATGCAACTTGAATTTGTTATGCGGCGGGCGGTAAAAAAAATGAAGAGAAAAATAATATTTTTTAAGCATTTTTTTGCGCTTACAAGTCGGCGGGCGTGAGAAATTACGCTGAAATAAAATTTTATTTTATTTCATTTTTTGGCTCCTGTTCATTCGGCGAAACAAGGGACAATAAAAGTCTGGCCTTATGTTGATTGGAAGTAATTTTTCTGAGAACCAAGTTGAGTGACTGGATTGTTAGAACTTCAGAGTTGAGACTGAAACCATAGAATATAATCACTCTGGCCCTTTAATCATTCTATAGTTGGGTCATTCAAATGATTACTGTGGGCAAGGTCATAAAGGATTTAACAATAATTGTCATTTTCAAATCTTGCAGTTCAAAGAGCACAAATTACAAATTTAACAAGTTGATTTTTACTTACCCTCATACATAGTTATTTAAAAGCAATTTTCAAAATTAAATTTTGTTTAGTTTTAAAAATTGTAAATTTCAATTGACAAGCTGCAGATTTTTCACTGTATTGATGTTGTAAGCCATGATTATCTAATATTGAAGTCTGGACACACCCTGTGATGACATGCAGGGATACCTTACCTTGGGGCATCTCCCTCATGAATTCAGAACCGTAATTCAGATATGATCTTAAATAGGATTAAATCAAATTTAGTTACTTGGACCAATTACCTTTTTTCATTTTCAACTACCCTTGTATTTTGACAATTTTCATACGTGGAGTGTCATGAGTATTTTGTTTCCCCATGTTTCTCGTTATTTTGAGTGGTGCTCCATGTAATGCATGTTTTAATGGATATAATAGTGGAAGTATTTTACGCAATCTTGAAGTAAATGAAAAAGTTTAAATGACAAGTGTCATACATGTACATTGTACACTGTAAACTTTTACATTGTTTTTATTTTTGTGATTTGATAAAATTTCCTAAGAATTCTTATTTATTTATTGAAAGTTTTGTGCTCCAAACTCACAAAAATTTGTGCTACAAAATTGAAGCAATATCAATTTGACTTGAAATTAATTTTCAATTTATCTGAATAATAGCATTAATTAGTATATGTAATTGATTAAATTCCAGCCTGGACCATCATTCTGAATTTCTACATTTACTGAATATATATTTCCGAACATCAACAAGACAGTTGGGTGGTATTCTGTAGAACGCCATCTACCTAAAGGTCTAAAAGCTTACCATTGTGATAACTCCTTTGTGCCTTGATAATGACAAACGTTTTGGACAGATATTCGTGGACAGATACTTGCCTCTGGTGGCGTTCATTAGTATTCACATGTCATCGGGAATTGATTGTTATGATAGAATTATACAGGGTACTTGTGGGCATTCAGTGAGTCCCAATCCAATTAGTCGCCATAATAATGTCTGAATCGTTACCCCGCGGACATGGTCTATGACATGGTATCAAGTACAGTGTATACATGTTTTATAGGGTACAACCTCAAATGACACACGTACTGTCCTATATCTAAAGAGTGTCATGGGTTCTGGTCTTCTAACAGGTGGTTGAACTTTTTTCTCATGCTTTCTGCTTTCATGCATGGTTGAGTGAAGAACACACATATTTGCATTTGAAGTAGATTTCTTTCCCCAAATTCATCAATTGCTCTATAATACAAGCACTCTTCACTTTGAAAGAAAATAGACTACAAATGTAAGTGTGGACCGCTCAATCGCGCATAGAATTTATTTTCACTGAAAACAGTAATTTGTCTTGATGGATATGTGCAATTTCTTTTTACCCAAAAATGCAAACTGTGGGGAAAACAGTATTTGGATAATTTCAATGAGAAATTACTTTTTTTTCCATTCTGCGGTATACCATGAAGTCCATTTGCCTTGTTTACCTGTAGTGTGAGATGAGATGATGAATCATGTGTCAGTGACTGCATCTCAAACACCTTTAATGTTTTATCATTTCTGTCTTTTACACCCTGAAAGCTTCAACAATTATATAATCCAGTCATTAGGGTAAAGCATGCACTGCATACTCATTAAACATTCCATATTCCTACTAAAGTATTTGCATCCAACTAAACCTTTTTCTGGAATGTCTCTGGAATTTTATATGTTTAATATTGAAGTAAGTGGCAAGGTTAAGCTTGAATGGAAGATATTGTACACTATTTTGTTTTCTATTACGGTTGTCATGAGTCACTTTCTCATCAAACTTTTTCCTAGTTCATTGCTTTGAGTGTCAACATCAACATTTTTTCAGAAGTGTTGGTCAAGGCATTTATTTAGCCAGTAATATATTATGTTTGTTTGCTCCTAAATTTCTCTTCAAATTTAGAAAAATAAATGTACAAAAATATTACAAGATTTTGTCAGGAAAATTATGGAATTTAAATTCTGTCCATGTGTCGACTTTAACACCTGCTGAAAGTCTCCATAAACATCCCCAATTCAATGGGAAAAAAGTGTATCAGCAGGCAACAATACAACCATATATAAAGCTGCAGTTTATTTTGTGTAAAATTACATAAAAACTAGTATGCAGATTAATGTCAAAATGATAAGAAGATTACCAACTATCACAGACGTAATGATTCTGTAACGGATGTCAGTGTATGGACATTCACTCCATTATGTGACAGCTATATTTGTAAATGACTCAGAAGATGATACTTTTAACAAACGACAATTCTGATTGTAGATAACTCTCAAGCAGTCTGCGTGTGATGTCAACTCAGCTGGCTTAACACAAGACTAATTTGAAGATCATCCAATCAATCCATGTAGATCAAAATGTCACGTTTTTGTCAGTATGCTAGATTGCTGTGTGTCACAAAGAAAATCCCTAGTCAATGACATATACGCTTGTCTGCATGCGTATAGTGTTGACTTTCATTCCCTTCAGAATCGTATATCTCGACAGCTCACACTCTTTGTGTTTTTCAATAATTGCTTCAGCTTCGAACATCCCCCGTTCATGCATATATCAAATGGATGTACTCGATTCTCAGTAAATTTCAATATTGACTTTTATTTTTCTGCCTCTGTGTTTTTCAGTGTTACTTCATTTGTATTTAATACCCGGTACATTTGTGCTTGAGGATCAACACCCTTTGTTCCTCCACTTAACACCTTCTCATACTATGACCAAAGCTATGTTTAGTACTATGATTGTTTACATGGAAACATCACATCACAAGTTTTAGACCATGCAGTTAAACTGCATCACACTAAAGAAACTATCTGTCCCTTCGTAAACATTATTTGTCACATCCAGTTAGCCTTATTATACAGATTCTTGTAATTGGGTGCATTCTCACAGTCTCTTCACACTTTCTTATCCTGGACAGAATCGTTGTGCATGAATGACAATTTGTCTCCCTTCAGGCTAGTCAAGCCAAGCAACTTAGGTTTTAGTTCACCTCACAATGTCAGTATAACTCACTGGGGTAATCTAGAATGGATTTAGTATAAGTTTCAGTATGTCGTATACAAATATGTGCATCTTTACACCCTTGCATCATGGGAAAGGTTCCAACAGAAAAGTGATTTTCATCAAACATTTCTAACCAAGTATTATTTTCCATACACGACCACAAGCTCTGATAATTCCAAAGTGGTGTATTTCATATTGCAGGATATCCAATGTGTTCACACAGGAAGTTCAAAATTCACATGATCATCATTTCATTTCTGATTGCTTCAAAAAACACAAATAATTTAGATTAGAATTAATACATTTTATTTAGCACTTAGATGACCTGGTCTGTTCATTCACGCAGAGAGACTGTTATTTGACTAAATATTGACTCACTGAGCAGACTGATAAAACATCATAAATGAATATGTTATTGAAAGACTTGGACCAGCCAGTATTATGTTTGATTATCTTGTGATATTGAATTGAACTGCAACATTTGTAATGGATCCATATTGCAAACATATCATGTCCAGTGGCTACATTAAAATTTCAGACACAGCTTTAGATATATTACCGCTTTGCCAACAGTGTTGTTTTCCCACTATGTGCATTACAAATACCATGTCACAGATACGTCTCCTCATGTTTGGCGTTTACTGTCTGACTGCTCTCGTAAAGTTTGACTGATTGATAAGTCAATATATTTTAGCATTGAAAACTACAGGAGTATGTACCTTATTAGGAAACTATAATAATGTTTTCTAAATAACCTTTTAAAGTATTTGTATTAAGCAGTGTCCTTAATAACTAAAATTTTTGTTTAAAGCCCATACATTTATCTTTTCAAACCTTTAATGCACATGCAAATTTTCTCCATGTGTTCATACATGGACACGTCAGTAAGTTTGAGTCTGGCTTTAAGGTATATTGTAATAGAACCATGCCCTTCCGTAATTGGGTAATCTTCGCCACATGATGTGCTGGGCGAAGTTAATTATTGCAGTTAGATATACTGATTTTCGCCCAAGGCAGTGCAAATGAAGCAATTCGACTGTTGCCTAATTTCACTTGTATGTAAGGACAGTAAGTGTTGTAGATGGGGTATTGTGACTGTTGCTAATAAAGTTCACTTCTAGAATAGAGCTGTAAGTGTTGTAGATGGGGTATTGTGACTGTTACTAATAAAGTTCACTTCTAGAATAGAGCTGTAAGTGTTGTAGATGGGGTATTGTGACTGTTACTAATAAAGTTCACTTCTAGAATAAGGCAGTAAGTGTTGTAGATGGGGTATTGTGACTGTTACTAATAAAGTTCACTTCTAGAATAAGACAGTAAGTGTTGTAGATGGGGTATTGTGACTGTTACGAATAAAGTTCACTTCTAGAATAGAGCTGTAAGTGTTGTAGATGGGGTATTGTGACTGTTACTAATAAAGTTCACTTCTAGAATAGAGCTGTAAGTGTTGTAGATGGGGTATTGTGACTGTTGCTAATAAAGTTCACTTCTAGAATAGGGTAGTAAGTGTTGTAGATGGGGTATTGTGACTGTTGCTAATAAAGTTCACTTCTAGAATAAGGCAGTAAGTGTTGTAGATGGGGTATTGTGACTGTTACTAATAAAGTTCACTTCTAGAATAAGGCAGTAAGTGTTGTAGATGGGGTATTGTGACTGTTGCTAATAAAGTTCACTTCTAGAATAGAGCTGTAAGTGTTGTAGATGGGGTATTGTGACTGTTACTAATAAAGTTCACTTCTAGAATAGAGCTTAAGTGTTGTAGATGGGACATTGTGACTGTTGCCTAATGATTTAACTTTTATGGTAGAGTAATCTTGTTTTTTCCTAACCTTACATATGCATATCTAATTATTACCATATTATGACCGTGAGATGTACATGTACATGCAGATAATATTAGCATCTGAATTTATCATCTGCATGGCCATGACAGGTATTACAATGACACTCCATTCAGGATATTATATTAAAAACTATGATGACTAATGACTGTGTAAGTTGTGCAAACCTCCCCTCTGATTGGTTATTGATTACATAGTTAGATTCCTTTGTTTCACCTGTTTGACCTGTGGTGAACTCTGGGCTAGGCAGGCTATTGTCTTCAGTTCAGCATGTGCTTCTGAAGAGTGAAGACGTCTCTGTGTCTGCTCTGAATTGCCCTGCCGCATTGGGTTTTCTGAAACTTGCTAGGTTTGCTAACATTTGTACACCGGTCCGGGAAGGTGCCACTAAACGAGGTAAGGAAGGTTTTCTTTTCATTGTTGGCTTCATCAGCATGAAATTATTGGCAGTGATTTGTTACAAGTTTGAGTACTCATATGAACTCTATTTTATCACTCTTACTTTGGGTTATTATTGCAAGTCTGTAAATGTTAGTATTCGCTAGTATTTGTTAAGACTTATTTCTTGAAAATTGTTTTGTTATTTATATTATTTGCCACCCATTTTTTGTGCCCAAACACATTGCGTACATGTGGTCAGCTGCACGTTTTGTAAAGCACATGGTGTGCAATGTGTGCTTTGGCTGGTCAAAATGGTTGACAAATATTTCAGTTAGCATTGTTACTTATTGTTACATATTTTATTTGCCGTATATTTATTGGTTGTATCGCTCGACTTTCTGCACATATTAAGAGAAATGTATATTTAATTTACTGTACATTTTATGATGAGAATTGTTTGATTTACTTCGACTATTATAGTTTCCCTATTTTGTTTTGTATATTTTAGAACCATATTCTGGAGATGTATTAACTTGTTTTGATTCCGTAACGATTGACCATATGGAATAAATATACGATATAACCAGAGTACGCGTTTCTAGTTGGTGGCGTAAGACTGTAATACCTGTGGGAGCTTGTGATGCCTACATAGTTCTCGTTTAACCTTCGCTGAAGATCATAATTTTGTGTTGCCTTCATACCTTGTACATACTGGTAATACTGCGGTCAGTCAAGTGAATATCGTGCTGTGAATGTCATATCCTAGATCATAAACCCGTGCAAGACAGGGAAATGAGTCTGAATCAAGGATATTCGCAAAAAAGGGACACGTTATTCGACCTGGACCGAGCCAGTATGCAACTTGATAAGATACATCGTTTGAAGAAATCAACAGCTTCATATGGCGGTCATCTTACCAGAGTCTACACTGAGATAGACAGTATGATGTCCACAAAAGCAGCATACCAAGAAGTAAGCAAGAAAAGATGTGCTCTTGAGAAAATATTCAACTCGTATAAAAAAACTTGTCGTGAATATATGCAGTGTCTACCTCCAATGGCAAGAGGTGCTGTCGAAAGTGAATACGAGGTTGAGCTTGAAAGAAAGGAGTATTTTGATCAGAGACACAGAGAATGGGTATTCCAAACAATGGAGTCTCCTGGCCCAAAGGAAAGGATTGACGACCATATGGAAGACGCATTGGAACATGGATTTCTCTTGGAAAGGAAAGTCCACATGCCAACTCTAACCACAGAACCAAATGCGTCGGTAGATTCTCACACTTCATCTTGGCCTCAACTCCCACAAGAAAACAAGACAAATCCATGGGATACTGGCAAGAAAGAATTTTTGGATGTGGATATTGAGGATGGTAGAATAGGTTCTAACTCCAATACAAAGACGAGTCGTGTGTCTAGGGAAGCAAGGAGGAAACTCGCTTTAGCCCGGTGTGAGTTGGACCAACTCAAAGTTGAAAAACAGATAAAGCAACGCATAAAAGTGTTGCAGCTTCGAGAAGAAACAGAAAAACGTCTGCTTCTGATACGTCAAGAGAGGGAGCAGCAGGAAGCAGAAATGGAAATTATGCAAGCTCAAAATCGGGTGAAACAAGCCAAGGTAGAAGTAGACTTTATAGATGAAGAAAATGAATCTGACCAGAAGTCTGATATACTCCCTGGTTTGCAGAGGCAGACCCAACAAGAAATGATGAGCAATTATTTCCAATCGTATATACCGTCGTGTAGTCCAGCCAATAGTCAATTCAGGACTACAGGGGCGTCAAGTCCACAACATACAAGCTTTGTTGATAATGCACATGGTACCAGCAAACAATATCGTGATGACAGAGGAGGGCCTATAGGGAAGCAGATGACCACTAAGAAGTCAGGTAATGGTGCTGCTCTCTCTGAAACGTTCCAATTACAGAAACTGTTAGAAAGTCAACAGAAGACAATGGAATGCATTGTGCAGAATCAGCTGGAGACTACCAAAGCATTAGCCATTAACTTGAGTCTACCAAAACACGAGTTTCATACCTTCGATGGTGACCCAGTCGCATATCCAACCTTTATCAAAAACTTTGAGGTGAACATAGAACAATTAGTCAAGGATGATACTGTCAAACTATCATATCTTATCCAACACTGTACTGGAGCTGCTAAGGAAGCAATCAGAAGCTGTGTAATTCTCCCTCCAGAGCGAGGATATACAGAAGCCCGAAAGATCCTTTCTACAAGCTTTGGTCAGAAACACGTCATAGTGCATGCTACAATTGACAAAGTGGTGAAAGGCCCTCAGATAAAGGCATATGAAGTGGATAAGCTTCAGAAATTGGCTCGTGATATGAAGAATTGCCACCTCAGTTCTGAGCAAATGAATTTCCATGCTGACATCAATTCAATGGATACCCTGGAAAAGGTGGTTAGGCGGTTACCATCATACTTGCAATCAGATTGGGCCAAGCAAGCTGGCAAGTTGATCAGTGTGGGCACTGAACCTGAATTCCTGCACCTTACCCACTTTCTGGAGAACAGATCAGCAATTGCAAATACAAGATTTGGTAAATTGGTAGGATCTAAGCCTGATGGAGAAAAAGATTCAAATGCCAGATCAAGACAAAAGCCAAGTAAAGCTACTACATTGGCTACACATGTAGCTGACACGCCTCCCATAAATCGTCCTTCCAAGTTTGCCTCCAATGATGTTGGTGCTGATGATACTTCCATGATCGAAGTTAATGGCAGGAGAGGTTGTCTGTTTTGCAGTGGTAGCCATGCATTTGAATATTGTCGAAAATTTACGTTCAAACCGTTCCAAGAGAGAAAAGACTTCATCAGGGAACACAGGCTCTGTGACTGTTGCCTAGAAGCAAGACCTCCTCACTTGGCTAGGAATTGTAGAAGTGGCCGTATTTGCCCTATCGTAGGCTGTGGTAAAAGACATCATCCTTTGCTTCATCCTGCAACATCAGACTCAGCATATCAAACATCTGCAACTCCCAAGACATTCAGCAATAGTAATCTGAAAGCTCCCGCCACAGCTCAAAATGAGAGACATAGTAATGTCATTGGAAGCAAGGCGCAATGTAGTGC
Organism: Saccoglossus kowalevskii; assembly: GCF_978046115.1. NCBI lineage: Eukaryota > Metazoa > Hemichordata > Enteropneusta > Harrimaniidae > Saccoglossus > Saccoglossus kowalevskii. Next base: position 36,902,835 of record NC_140643.1, on the reverse strand, counting down.
TACACAAACCAATCAACCACGCATAAGTTTGCAGGTGATTCCTGTTCGTGTCAGTGGGGTAGATGGAGGCCAAGAGATTGAAACCTATGCATTTCTTGACAGTGGTTCTGATTCGTCTATCTGTCTTTACAGCCTTGCTGATAAATTAGGCATTACAGGTAAACCTGTCAATTACACATTGTCCACACTGAATGCAGAGAGGCAGATTAATGGTCATGAATTACAGATGGATGTAAGAGGTCTGAATTTGGTCAATGGTGTGCGACTGGATAAAGTTTGGACAACGGATAGATTACCGATAGCAGCTGACAGTATTCCGACCAAGTTGGATATAAAAGGATGGTCTCACCTGAATGATATAGAATTGCCAGAGATAGAAGTTAAAGATGTTACTCTCCTCATTGGGAACGATGTCCCCGAGGCACATTGGGTTCTTGAGGAGCGTCGTGGTGAAAGGAAGCAACCATATGGTATTCGAACACTACTTGGTTGGACATTCATTGGACCAATGGGCAGAAAGAAGCGTGGAGGTAACAGCATCAATTTTATTAATGTTGACCAAGTCTTGGACTCTGATTCCCCAATTCAGTGTCTCGAACCTATAACTTCTCAGCTTCATCGCATGTACAATGCAGATTTCACAGAGTCCTTGTTTGATACCAAGGCATGTATGTCGCTGGAAGATAGAAGAGCAAAGGCGATCATGGACAGTTCAGTTTGTCTGATTGAGGGTCACTACCAGCTGGCTCTTCCTTGGCGATATGATGATCCCTGCTTACCCAACAACAAATGGTCTGCTCTAAAGAGGTTGAAGCTACTGAAGAGGCGTCTATTGAAAGATCCTGCACTTATGAAGAAATATAAAGACACATTGGATGGTTACATCTCCCAGGGTCATGCAAGAAGAATGCCCAATGTGGATTCATCAGCAACGAAGTCTGGCTCTACTTGGTATTTACCTCATCATCCAGTAATCCACTCGAATAAACCAGAGAAGGTGAGAGTTGTTTTTGACTGCGCTGCCAAATACCAAGGCACATCTCTTAATGATCAGCTTCTGCAAGGTCCTGATCTAAATAATACCCTTGTGGGAGTACTTCTTCAATTTCGAAAAGAGCCAGTTGCCATTGTCGCTGACATCAAGCAAATGTTCCATCAAGTTAAGGTGAAGAAGGCGGACTGCGATGCACTAAGATTCTTATGGTGGCCGGAAGGAGATTTATCTAAAGATCCAGCCGATCATCAAATGTTGGTGCATCCATTTGGTGCCACATCTTCACCAAGCTGTGCAGCATATGCTCTGAAGAGAACTGCAGATGACAACAGAAGTAATTATGACACTCATATTGTGGATACTGTTTATAGAAACTTCTACGTCGATGATTGTCTGAAGTCTGTTGCTAGTGTTGAAGAAGCCAAGGAACTGGTGAAACTGTTGCCTGAAATGTTAGCTAAAGGAGGTTTTCATCTAACAAAATGGATATCCAACTGTCGGGAAATCTTAGCACTGATCCCAGAAGCTGAGCGTGCTTCTTCAGTGATGAATCTAGATATGGAGAACTTGCCGATTGACAGAGCTCTTGGCATCCAATGGGATGTTGAAAAGGATGCCTTTAACTTCAGAATTGGCGACAGACTGAAAGAAGAGACACGCAGGGAGATGTTATCATTCTTGGCTTCAGTCTACGACCCACTTGGATTCGCTGCCCCCTTTGTTTTACCGGCAAAACGAATCTTACAAGAATTATGTCGTGTTGGATATGGATGGGATGAAAAGGTACCAGAAGATCAACTGTCGAATTGGAGAGAATGGAGGAAAAAACTACCTACTTTGATGACACTAGCTATACCTAGATGCTACAAACCATCTGGTTTCAGTCAAATACAAACAGTGGAACTCCATAATTTCTCTGATGCCTCCTTAGGAGGTTATGGGGTTGCATCTTACCTGCGGCTGATAGATACAAATGGTACAATTCATTGCAGTTTGCTGATGGGAAAGTCCAGGGTCGCTCCGCTCAAAGCCATGACAGTACCGAGGCTTGAACTAACAGCAGCTACAGTTGCAGTTAAGGTCAGCAGACAAATTCAAGATGAAATTCAACTCCCAATCCAGAGAACCCTATTTTGGACAGATTCAACAATAGTCATCCAATATATTCGCAACATGGCAACACGATTCCAAACCTTTGTCTCTAACCGCCTCCAGATTATTCACGATGCTTCATCTCCATCACAATGGTACCACGTCAGTTCAGAGTTCAATCCAGCAGACCATGCATCACGAGGAATAAAATTGAATGGTTCTAATGAGGCAGCAATAACCACATGGTTCCATGGTGCGGCATTTCTATGGCAACCTGAATCAGAATGGCCAGGCCAACCTACTGACCTACCAGAAATTGATCGTGACGACAAAGAGCTGAGAAGGAAGGTCCAAGCAACAACCATTACCCAGTGCAATACAATGGGTACAGATGTTTGGAGTCGTTTGCTCCATCAATACTCCTCTTGGTATAAATTACAAGTGAGTGTTGCATGGCTCATCCGGTTTAAGATGTACTTGAGAAGATCTGCCTTATTGAAAATAGGCCCGTTAACAGTTCATGAACTTTCCATTGCTACCACTGACATTTGCAGAATTGTCCAACGAAGTTCATTTCCAAGAGAGTTTGCTTCACCGCAAAAGATTCTGAGTGAGAAACCTGATGCTGAAGGTTATGTCAGTCCACTGCGAAAGTTAAACCCTAAATTAAAAAATGGAGTCCTACACGTCGGAGGACGACTAGTGAATGCACCCATTAGTCAGCAAGCTAGACATCCAATTATATTACCTCGCAATCATCATGTGACTGAGTTGATCGTTCAACATTACCATGAACAACAAGGACATATTGGCCCAAACCAAGTGTTGTCAGAGATACGACAGAAGTTCTGGATTGTTCATGGACTAGCTACTGTAAAGCGTGTGATTGGTAGGTGTATTAAGTGTCGTCGATGGAATGCACAACCCGGGAATCAAAAAATGGCTCCACTTCCTGCAGCTAGAGTGACACCAGGTGAGCCACCATTCTCCCATGTCGGGATAGATTATTTTGGACCACTGTATGTTAAGTACAGAAGAGGTACCATTAAACGATATGGATGCGTGTTCACCTGCCTGGCCATTCGGGCTGTTCATATCGAAGTGGCCCATGATTTATCCACAGATTCCTTTATACAATCTGTGTGGAGATTTATTAGTCGGCGTGGACCACCTACACATCTCTACAGTGATAATGGTACCAATTTCCGGGGAGCCGAGACTGAGCTGAAACAGATGCTTGCTAAATGGAACCAAGCTTTTATTAACGGTAAACTTAGCGGAAGAAATATTCAATGGCATTTTAATCCACCAGCAGCAAGTCATGCAGGTGGAGTCTGGGAACGGATGATTCGTTCGATAAGAAAGATTCTTCGATCTTTATTAGGGAACAGGTTAGTGGATGATGAAACGCTACTCACTTTCACTACAGAAGTGGAGAAGATTCTTAATAATCGACCACTAACACATTTATCTGATGATCCAGATGATCTTGAACCACTCACACCAAACCATTTACTTTTGCTACGCCCAAATCCTTGTACGTCGGTGAGTGAAATCATAGAAGAAAATGGTCATCACAGAAGAAGAACCGAAACTCAACATCTTGCAACTGAGTTTTGGAAACGGTGGGTACGTGAGTACTTGCCAACTTTACAAGAAAGGCAGAAATGGTGCAGGCCGAAAAGGAACCTATCCATTGGTGATTTGGTACTTGTTGTCAATGAAAATATTCCTCGAGGTGAATGGCCTTTGGGAAAAGTCGAACAGACCTTTGCTGATCGATTTGGTACAACTCGTCATGTTCTTGTGAAGACTTCCACTGGATGTTTACGGAGAGATGTGCGCAAGCTCTGTTTATTGGAAGGCAACATGGATCACAAGACTGTGATGGAAAGACAAGATGGAGTAACTAGAGCAGCAGAGATCGGTGCAGAAGACACCAAGGAAATACATGAACAAGTAGATGGATGTGATCATTCGATGCCACGTCGTAGTAAAAGACTACATCACAAGAAGAAAATAGAACAATGAACTTTTGTTGAACAGAACAATGATTTTTTCTTTTCATGTACATGATTCATTTAGTTGTCGGTTCTGCAACTTTAAATTTAGAAAGGCTCCTCGTGACGTGCGCCTTTCGGGGGCGGTGTGTAAGTTGTGCAAACCTCCCCTCTGATTGGTTATTGATTACATAGTTAGATTCCTTTGTTTCACCTGTTTGACCTGTGGTGAACTCTGGGCTAGGCAGGCTATTGTCTTCAGTTCAGCATGTGCTTCTGAAGAGTGAAGACGTCTCTGTGTCTGCTCTGAATTGCCCTGCCGCATTGGGTTTTCTGAAACTTGCTAGGTTTGCTAACATTTGTACACCGGTCCGGGAAGGTGCCACTAAACGAGGTAAGGAAGGTTTTCTTTTCATTGTTGGCTTCATCAGCATGAAATTATTGGCAGTGATTTGTTACAAGTTTGAGTACTCGTATGAACTCTATTTTATCACTCTTACTTTGGGTTATTATTGCAAGTCTGTAAATGTTAGTATTCGCTAGTATTTGTTAAGACTTATTTCTTGAAAATTGTTTTGTTATTTATATTATTTGCCACCCATTTTTTGTGCCCAAACACATTGCGTACATGTGGTCAGCTGCACGTTTTGTAAAGCACATGGTGTGCAATGTGTGCTTTGGCTGGTCAAAATGGTTGACAAATATTTCAGTTAGCATTGTTACTTATTGTTACATATTTTATTTGCTGTATATTTATTGGTTGTATCGCTCGACTTTCTGCACATATTAAGAGAAATGTATATTTAATTTACTGTACATTTTATGATGAGAATTGTTTGATTTACTTCGACTATTATAGTTTCCCTATTTTGTTTTGTATATTTTAGAACCATATTCTGGAGATGTATTAACTTGTTTTGATTCCGTAACGATTGACCATATGGAATAAATATACGATATAACCAGAGTACGCGTTTCTAGTTGGTGGCGTAAGACTGTAATAACTGTGGGAGCTTGTGATGCCTACAGACTGAGTGAATCATTCTATCAAGTGGTTCACCGATATCAATGTCCTGTTGAACACTGATATATCTTAAACTATAATAAAAGAGTGTAAATCAAATTTTCCTGTGTTTTCTCATGGCAGGGGCCATGTATATTTGTATATTGATGATATTAATTGTTATGCACAGTGGCTTATGTATGGAAGTATCTGTCTTGCATTACAACAAACGGATGACTGTATAATTGACACCAAAATGTCTACATGGATCATGTCTAGTCCCTGGAGATGTGAATTAATGAACCAAATACATATCAGATTGTCAACTCCATTTATAATATGTTTTAAAATGCTCTGCAGTTTAACTGTAAATTGGGATGCTTGTATGTATAGTAATTTACCGCTATTATTAAACAAATAGTCGACTTGTTAACTTGCAGGTTTTCATACCCCAACTATGTAAACACTTTCTATTCAGACTATTATGAATGGTTGTGGCTTTTATTGAAATTTGTGGAGGGTTAATAAAATTAAAATATTCATGTGACTTTTTAATGAAGAAAAAGTACTGGTGTTGTCATTTGTTTATTAATTAATAACCACACACTGGTCAGTGGGATTTTGCAATGCTTATATGTCATGGTGCATGAGTTTTACAACCCAGTCTTTATGTCGTGATGGCTTTTGTGATTCCCAGGTCTGTAACTGTTTTGACTTTTTATGACTGTCACTTTTATAATAGTATAAGGAAAATATTATAAAAATCTTGAATCTAGTATCTGTAAATCCTTCCTTGAATTGACAAGCATGAGTACATACATGTACCTCAATCAATTCGTTATTTCAGGTGTGAGTGGCTACTTGCCATGCATACATAATGTACATTGGCCATAAATTGGTTTCATTTTGGCCAATATATTGGCTTATTAGGGAAATTGAAATGCAATGTATATTCTGAAATTAATTTGTGGGTTGTTAGGTTAAATAATGGCCTGTATGTGATCATCATCAATAATGTATTAAGTATACTGCAAAGTTTTTGTCCACACCCCTTCCCTTCCCATGTTGGGGAAGACGGTTTACAGAAATGTATACTGTCACTAACAATATATATCTATTCTTGGGCTTTCAACAAACTTGTAATAAAAGAAACATTCTGATCTGCCTGATATCAGGAAATTATTTCCCTTTGCTCCAGTAGTGAATTACATACCAGTATTAGATGAAAAAAAATGGTCTTTTTTTAAAAACTTTATGTAATCATCTCAGGAAATAGAGTAATTAAACGTCAAATTTTTGTAATGAAATACCTAATCTGGTTGATAAAACAGTACATGTACCCCATTTACTGCATTATTAGCACTTACATAAATAAAAGAAGAATGTTTGTGACCAAATTTAGCTGTGTATTAATGGAACATCATATAATAAATGTATTTTTGGGTTTACATATGCATATTTCTGTGTGTACATGTATTAGCTATACCGCTCAATAATATTGTGAAATCACATTGGCTTACGTCTTCCCTCTCCATGCTGGTAACTGACTAAGAAATTAAATAATCTCATATTTATAGCAATTATGGTTAATAATAGTTTTTACTTAGTTGGAAATATGAAAGGAAATTACTTATCTGTCATAATATGTTTGTTAATTCTGTCGACTAGAACTAGTATTATTTCAACATGTACATGACTTTTATTTTTTTTTTATATCAATTGACAAGTTGCTGACAACATGTGTTGATGCATGTTCTGTTCTGCTGTAAAATTTGTATTTGGGTCAAGGTATCTTCAGTGATTTCCAGATAATGGAAACTGTTACCTACACTAACTGACCTTAATCGTTTCTTAAAACCAGACAGTATACATGTAAGTGATGTCTATCTGTGGTATGGGCAGCAGCTACCGTTCTGACATTCACAGCTGACCTGCAGTCAGATTCTGATCTCTCCACCCATTATCTTAATCTATATGGTGCCAATTTTAACATTGTACAATCCACTGTAGTATTACTGTGTATTATAAAAAAAACTTGGCCTTGCTGTCAGATATACTTTGAATAGCAACATTCTCAATGTACGTTTGAGATTATTGTGGACACATTGTCACTGAAGTCTATTCATAAAGTGCACAATTCTTCAATAAAAAAAATTATAATTTAGATTAGTGAACTTATCAATGTACATATATGACCCATAATATAGGTTGAAGAAAAAATTTCTGGATTGCTCCCTTCTCAAAATTTGACACATACACTATACAGTTTTTCTGTTGGCCAAACAGATAATTTCTTCTGCCTTGTCACGGTTTTCTAATTATGTCATCTTTTGCAAAGTCATTCCCTTGAACCCTTTCACCTCCATGGTCAACTTCCACAAAGTAGTCTCTTTTAACCCCTTCACTGTCCTTGTCATCTTATACAAAGTAGTCCCCTTTAAACCTTTCTCTGTCATGTCTGTTCTGCTGATTTCATGCAAATTGCATGTCAATAAAACTTGTGCAGACCTGATGAGTTTTGGTTTTAAATATGTGCATAGTAATTAACGAGTATGCTTAATAATTAACCAATTTTCAGCTTTTCCACAACAATCACAATTCAATTAACCTTGGTACATAGATGCTCAGGACAATGTGCAGACCTGATTAGTTTCTTGTTGAAATCAGTGCATGCTTATTACCTAATTTGCATAAATTTGCATATTTTAAAATCATAAACTTCAATTCTGTGGACCATATTGCTTTCACATTGTGTATCTTTAAGATTAGTGATATATGAGTCACTTCATATGCCTCCAGTACCATCAGTGTACAGGAATTCTTTCTAAGCTTGTATTACTAACATTCAAAACAATCCAGAGAGCACATACCCAAGATGAATATTTTAGGGGTAGTAAAATAAAAATACTGATATCATAATTTGAAGTAAATTGCATAAATTGTATAAAATTTTTTAATGGCACAATAATTTAAATCTTGTGATGTTCATGTCTTTTTTATTTTTATCTTTCAGTCTACTGCTTTAGTTGATTGTAGCTTGTATGTGCAAGGGGGCACCACAGGATGGCAGTATAACTCAGATGTCCATCGTCTCAATCTTCAGACCAGAGAATGGGAAAGACTCTTTGACACTGAAGCAGAAATTGAAAGACTTATAAAAACCAGAGGCACCTTGTTGAACCGTGAACTTCCTATACCGGAGCCAAGATATCGCCATGAAATGGCCACAGATGGTAAACGACTGTATATTTTAGGAGGAGGTACATCATGGAGTGTTTACCCACTAGATAAAGTAAGAATACATGTATATTTAATTATTTATTTATTAATAAGCATTTGAATCTCTGTTTGAAGAGACGATTGAGTGTTCAGACACAATGCTAATATTGCTAAACAAAGACTGGGTGGACATAAGTGTAAGAATACAAGGGTGTGTGAATACGAGGGTGGTAGGCAGGGTGTATGAATACAAGGGTGTGGGAGGCAGGGTGTATGAATACGAGGGTGTAGGAGGCAGGGTGTATGAATACAAGGGTGTGGGAGGCAGGGTGTATGAATACAAGGGTGTGGGAGGCAGGGTGTATGAATACAAGGGTGTGGGAGGCAGGGTGTATGAATACAAGGGTGTGGGAGGCAGGGTGTATGAATACAAGGGTGTGGGAGGCAGGGTGTATGAATACAAGGGTGTGGGAGGCAGGGTGTATGAATACAAGGGTGTGGGAGGCAGGGTGTATGAATACAAGGGTGTGGGAGGCAGGGTGTGTGAATACAAGGGTGTGGGAGGCAGGGTGTGTGAATACAAGGGTGTGGGAGGCAGGGTGTGTGAATACAAGGGTGTGGGAGGCAGGGTGTGTGAATACAAGGGTGTGGGAGGGAGGGTGTGTGAATACAAGGGTGTGGGAGGGAGGGTGTGTGAATACAAGGGTGTGGGAGGGAGGGTGTGTGAATACAAGGGTGTGGGAGGCAGGGTGTGTGAATACAAGGGTGTGGGAGGCAGGGTGTGTGAATACAAGGGTGTGGGAGGCAGGGTGTGTGAATGCAAGGGTGTGGGAGGCAGGGTGTATGAATGCAAGGGTGTGGGAGGCAGGGTGTATGAATGCAAGGGTGTGGGAGGCAGGGTGTATGAATGCAAGGGTGTGGGAGGCAGGGTGTATGAATGCAAGGGTGTGGGAGGCAGGGTGTATGAATGCAAGGGTGTGGGAGGCAGGGTGTATGAATGCAAGGGTGTGGGAGGCAGGGTGTATGAATGCAAGGGTGTGGGAGGCAGGGTGTATGAATGCAAGGGTGTGGGAGGCAGGGTGTATGAATGCAAGGGTGTGGGAGGCAGGGTGTATGAATGCAAGGGTGTGGGAGGCAGGGTGTATGAATGCAAGGGTGTGGGAGGCAGGGTGTATGAATGCAAGGGTGTGGGAGGCAGGGTGTATGAATGCAAGGGTGTGGGAGGCAGGGTGTATGAATGCAAGGGTGTGGGAGGCAGGGTGTATGAATGCAAGGGTGTGGGAGGCAGGGTGTATGAATGCAAGGGTGTGGGAGGCAGGGTGTATGAATGCAAGGGTGTGGGAGGCAGGGTGTATGAATGCAAGGGTGTGGGAGGCAGGGTGTATGAATGCAAGGGTGTGGGAGGCAGGGTGTATGAATGCAAGGGTGTGGGAGGCAGGGTGTATGAATGCAAGGGTGTGGGAGGCAGGGTGTATGAATGCAAGGGTGTGGGAGGCAGGGTGTATGAATGCAAGGGTGTGGGAGGCAGGGTGTATGAATGCAAGGGTGTGGGAGGCAGGGTGTATGAATGCAAGGGTGTGGGAGGCAGGGTGTATGAATGCAAGGGTGTGGGAGGCAGGGTGTATGAATGCAAGGGTGTGGGAGGCAGGGTGTATGAATGCAAGGGTGTGGGAGGCAGGGTGTATGAATGCAAGGGTGTGGGAGGCAGGGTGTATGAATGCAAGGGTGTGGGAGGCAGGGTGTATGAATGCAAGGGTGTGGGAGGCAGGGTGTATGAATGCAAGGGTGTGGGAGGCAGGGTGTATGAATGCAAGGGTGTGGGAGGCAGGGTGTATGAATGCAAGGGTGTGGGAGGCAGGGTGTATGAATGCAAGGGTGTGGGAGGCAGGGTGTATGAATGCAAGGGTGTGGGAGGCAGGGTGTATGAATGCAAGGGTGTGGGAGGCAGGGTGTATGAATGCAAGGGTGTGGGAGGCAGGGTGTATGAATGCAAGGGTGTGGGAGGCAGGGTGTATGAATGCAAGGGTGTGGGAGGCAGGGTGTATGAATGCAAGGGTGTGGGAGGCAGGGTGTACGAATGCAAGGGTGTGGGAGGCAGGGTGCACGAATGCAAGGGTGTGGGAGGCAGGGTGCACGAATGCAAGGGTGTGGGAGGCAGGGTGCACGAATGCAAGGGTGTGGGAGGCAGGGTGCACGAATGCAAGGGTGTGGGAGGCAGGGTGCACGAATGCAAGGGTGTGGGAGGCAGGGTGCACGAATGCAAGGGTGTGGGAGGCAGGGTGCACGAATGCAAGGGTGTGGGAGGCAGGGTGCACGAATGCAAGGGTGCGGGAGGCAGGGTGCACGAATGCAAGGGTGCGGGAGGGAGGGTGCACGAATGCAAGGGTGCAAGAGGCAGGGTGTATGGTAGTGTCTTCCTTTCTTTGGGATTTTCACAATGTATTAGCTGTATAAACATGTTGTTCATTTATACAAATTCTATAAAAATTACATGTTAAAGGACATAATAGTATTTAACTCTTTTTTTTCAGGTGCATAGTTTTAATTTTGAAACTAATCGTTGGGAAATTATACAGACTAAGGCTTCATATATGGGTTATTTTCCACCACCACGTCGGTGTCACAGTTGTGTTCAACAAGGAAATGGTATGTTTCTTTTTAGCTCCGCTGTCGACTTTGTCGAGCGGAGCTTATCATATGAGTGATTGTCCGTCGTCGTCGTCCGTCGTCGTCCGTGTCAATGTTTTACTTTTTCGACTTCTTCTTGAAAACTACAAGCCTGAATGCTTTGATACTTGGTGTATATGTACCTTGGGTAGACCTCTCTTAGGTTTGTTCATTTCATGTTGATATCTTCAATTCTCTAATTTTGGTGAATATTTTTGTCATTTTTGGTAAAAAGTGATATTTTCGACTTCTTGTTAAAAACCAATAGTTCAATTGCTTTGATATTACATATATAGATACTACATGTAGACCTTTCTCAGATTTGTTCATTTTGTGATGATATCTTCAGTTCTCTAATTTTGGTGAATATTTTTGTCATTTTTGGTAAAAAGTGATATTTTCGACTTCTTGTTGAAAACTGTAAGTCCGATTGCTTTGATATTACATATATAGGTACTACATGTGGACCTCTCTCAGATTTGTTCGTTTTGTGATGATATCTTCAATTCTCTAATTAATTTATTTTGGTGAATATTTTTGTAATTTTTTGGTAAAAAGTGATATTTTCGACTTCTTGTTAAAAACTGTAAGTCTGATTGCTTTGATACTATTCATATTGTTCATTTTCTAATGATGTCTTCAGTTCTTTAATTGAAATGTGCATTGCTAACAGCGGAGCTATCTCAGCCGATAGGCTGCTTGTTTGTTTTTTAAACAATTAGTTCATATACATATATTTTGCTAATTTATAACACTATATATTCAGTTGCATACCGCTATATATTCAGTTGTATACCACTATATATTCAGTTGTATACCGCTATATATTAAGTTGTATGCTGCTATATATTAAGTTGTATGCTGCTATATATTCATTTGTATACCACTGTATATTCAGTTGTATACCGCTATATATTAAGTTGTATGCTGCTATATATTAAGTTGTATGCTGCTATATATTCAGTTGTATGCTGCTATATATTCAGTTGTATACCACTATATATTCAGTTGTATACCGCTATATATTCAGTTGTATACCACTATATATTCAGTTGTATACCGCTATATATTAAGTTGTATGCTGCTATATATTAAGTTGTATGCTGCTATATATTAAGTTGTATGCTGCTATATATTCATTTGTATGCTGCTATATATTCATTTGTATACCACTGTATATTCAGTTGTATGCCGCTATATATATTCATTTATTCATTTGTATGCTGCTATATATTCATTTGTATACCACTGTATATTCAGTTGTATGCCGCTATATATTCAGTTGTATGCCGCTATATATTCATTTGTATGCCGCTATATATTCATTTGTATGCCGCTATATATTAAGTTGTATGCTGCTATATATTCATTTGTATATCACTGTATATTCAGTTGTATGCCGCTATATATTCATTTGTATGCTGCTATATATTAAGTTGTATGCTGCTATATATTCATTTGTATATCACTGTATATTCAGTTGTATGCCGCTATATATTCATTTGTATGCTGCTATATATTCAGAATACCTCTACACACACTTTGTTTTTATTTGCTCAATGTTTACCTGTGAAAACATTTTTTTTCACATTCTGAACCACACTTTCATACTGTTTTGCAGATAGTGAATTATCATACAACCGTATTTCTACGACTTCTTTATCAATGTTTGTCTGAACAATTTGATGGTTTCTATTCATGATTAAGTGTGTCAGTAAAAAAAAGCTGTGGAAATGTCAGTAATGGACAGTTAAGAAATTACCAGAAACAACCCTGTGAAAAAATATTATAATAATAAATATTAACTGAATGTCTGAAGCACATAACGACTTCAAAATCTCATTCTCCTTTATTGCGCCTTTCTGAAAATCTATGTATACTGCTGTATATGAATGTAATACAGTATGTCATAATTAAATATTCATATATGAGTATTATTATTCATATTTTAGATGTTTACATTTGTGGCGGGTATGATGAGCATCGTATATTTGGTGATATATGGAAACTGACTTTAGACAATTTAAGATGGTCAAGACTCCGAGCCCGACTTCCAGAACCTGTTTATTTCCATGCTGCGGCTATCACACCCGTAAGTTGAAATCATACTTTACTGTGGCTTTATTTATGCTTTCAACTTCATAAGCACTCGTAATGTCTTCTATGTGTTTTCATTAGCTGTGAGCAACTTGTGTGATTATGTTCACGAAGCTTGGGAGTTTTCAGTAAAAAACAAAATGTGTTTCAAGAGGAGGGTCTATTTTGTATACGAGACAATTTTTTTTACATCGTGAACTGTGCCACATGTTTATACATCAACTACATGTACAATATAACAGTTTTATATTGTAACCTGTTATAGTGTTTGGTGTAATTATAAAAATGTCCTATTTCCAACAAAAACGCATACCTTTCATCGACCTTCATGGCGACCTTGATATCCGTAATGTATTATTGCTTGACGTTTCCGCTTGTATCGCTGGCAATCTACCCAAAATGCAATGTACTGGTACATTAGCACGTATTGTGTCAATTTGTTAATGAATTTAAAACTTTATTCGTTTTTTGTTTGCTTTTGCCCCACTTGGAAATGGGATTACTCTTGTTTATTTTTTCTTTCACATATCAAATTTCATATTCATGCTAAAAAAACTGACATTGTAAGCGTTATAATTTGAATTTCAAATTGATCACTTAAATTATTTAAAAATTCCTCTTGCATGTGTACTCAACTTGAAAGCATTTTATATTTACACAAAATAAAAATGACTGGTACCAGCCTGCATAGGGACTCTATTAATAATATGTATAGTCATTTAATTTGTACTACATCTTTCTTGTTGTGTTGCCCCAGATCTTTGTTTGTTCAAACCTTTCACAATATGGCAAGTAGATAGTTCTTGAATTTCATGTAAACAAAAACTGTATTTTATACATGCTGTACATGTCGTGTTGGACACCAGTGGGGGAATGTGGTGTGGGACACCAGCATGGATCCCAGGTGGGGGAATGTGGTTTGGGACCCAGGTGGGGGAATGTGGTGTGGGACCTCAGTATGGGACCCAGGTGGGGGAATGTGGTGTGGGACCTCAGTATGGGACCCAGGTGGGGGAATGTGGTGTGGGACCTCAGTATGGGACCCAGGTGGGAGAATGTGGTGTGGGACCTCAGTATGGGACACAGGTGGGAGAATGTGGTGTGGGACCTCAGTATGGGACCCAGGTGGGGGAATGTGGTGTGCGACCTCAGTATGGGACACAGGTGGGGGAATGTGGTGTGGGACCTCAGTATGGGACACAGGTGGGGGAATGTGGTGTGGGACCTCCCATGTACCAATGCTGTATAAATATAGTTGACCAACCAAATATGTTTGGGAAAAGTTTTGACACCATTCATAATTATATTATTTTTATAAATATCTCAAATTATAGAGTGAGGGCCCCCTACTCTATATTGGTCCGTGGAGAACCCTGATATTTATAGTGAGTGGTTTATGGTAATAAAAAATATGTATTTAGTGATCGGTTATGAAGATGCAGACTCGTAACTTTTGACGAATCCAAACTTTAAAGTCCATATTAAAGACATTCTCATCCAACATACATGTATCAGTTTAGTGGATCCAAGGATGATTGCTTAGAATCACACATGTAGAAATATGATTGAAAAAAGGACTGGTGCCCTCTGTGGTTGAAACTTAATATACATAGTGTTATAAAATGTATACTATGATTGGTTGTTAGGGAAGAGTGCTAACAATTAGGGAGTTCATTCCCTATCTACGTCATCAAACAAACTGGAAGCGCAGTATACAATGTCATCGTCTATCCTAATTTGTGCTGTATGTTGCTTGTTCACGCTAGTAGACAATAGTCTACATCGGTAACTCACTAGCAGTTATCTGTGGTCCAAGCCTGCTATGTTTGATAGACCATGTGACCTCTAGTACACACGGAATGCCATACATATGCCTGCTCACGTTATGATGTTTTTCTGTGTGTTTTAAATTTGTGAAGACTGAAAAGAATCTGAGTGGGCATTAGATGAGCTTATTTCCCTTTGCATAATTTGTGAAACAACAAACAGAATGGTGCCACCATTGACCAGAAGTGCACCATTTTCAAACTCTTAGGGTATATAGATTTCTTTGATATGCTTGTATATACACATGTTATCTATAGAGCTCACTTTGCCCAGCAGCCTTCATTCGCTCCTACTGCACTCACTATTAAATCCATGGTACAAGCACCACCAACTGATTGCCAACATCAGCTTTGTCCTACCACTTGACAAGATAGACTCATTGTCTTTATTGCCATGGTCAGTACGCCTTCTTGATACAGTAACCAGTACCTAATTATGTTGGAAGCATAAACAAACTGACCTAGCCACATATGCTCATCGCCGTGATTAAGTGGGTCATGGAGAACTAGAACATAGAGCTTCCCCAATGTTGGATGCTATTCTTACTGCTGCTTATCCTAGTTCATCGTGCGAGTCAAACCAAGACAAGAGTGATCATTTCTGAGATGTTTTGGTGACTTTTGTTCAGTTTGTTTATGTGTTATGATACTTACATTAATCATGTCAAAGCAATGCGCTTTGATCACCTCTTCTCCCATAACCCAATTGGACCGAATCATTGTCACCGCGCAGGGTTTCAATGTTTATGTTCTGTCACAGTGGTCACACCTCAAGAGTTGACACAGTTCCATTCCATATGCTAAAATCTATTGGGGATGAGTTTTCAAGTCACTATTGCCACCTGTTTCTTGTTTGTGAATGGTTTGAACCAGACTTCACTGAGCAGACATGTCAAAGATAGGTATATGTAAATGGAGGCTACCTAGACAACACATATGGCTATCGATCAAGTGTCTAAAAGCCCGGAGTTTTGATGATCCATTCCAACAAATTCCTCAGATGTGGGATGGACAGACATGACCCCAGGATCTGTGGAACCACACCCAAACCTGCATGCACATGCACAATTGGAAGAAACTGAGCGTTTTTCATCTCACTCTAGCAATTGCCCTACTATTGATTCAAGTAAAAACATGTCCACTACTGCACTTCTCACTTTTCTTGTTGCTGCCTACACAACATGGAATTCAATTGCAAATACATGTACATCAAGATGACTATGTGACTAGTAAACTATGGTGTGTTGTGCTGCTGGTATTATCTGTTCACCAGTGAACAGGATACTCATGTTTCCATACATTCTGTACAATGTCACCTTCCTAGGTGAGCTAGTGTCATTCAGTCCTGTACCCCACTCCACCATACTTGGTTAATATTTAATAACTTATATACTAATATGGAATTAATGTCCCATAGCAACCAATCACAGACATTTTTAGTCCCCGTTCGGACGTAGTCCGAAAACGGGGACTTATGTTTTGCCCTGTGTGCGTCCGTGCATCTGTGCGTTTGTGATCACCTGTATCTCGAACATGCATGGGCCAATTAAGTTCAAACTTCACTCATACATCACACATTATATGGGACATATGCACATGCATTTTTTTCATGATCCGATTAACGATAGCCGAATAGCGGCCATTTTAAGGCCGAAAATGCATCAAAATTGCATTTTTTCACCATTCCGAACCCGGATCTCAGTTATGCATGGACGGATTTTGTTCAAATTTGGTACATACATTAAACATAATAGAACCTTGATGCACGTCATTTTTTTTTTTTTGGATCGGGTTTGAAATGGCTGACTGGCGGCCATTTTGTTTTAAAGAATTCAGTTCTGGATCCGTATCTGAGACATGCCTGGATTGATCGAGTTCAAACTTCACACACACAAGGTACATCATGTCACAAATATGTATGTGCATTTGTTTCATGATCTCATTAACGATAGCCAAATGGCGGCCGCTTTAAGGCCGAAAATGCATTGAAATCGCACATTTTCACCATTTCGGACCTGGATCTCAGTTATGCATGGACGGATTTTGTTCAAATTTGGTACATACATTAAACATAATGAGACCTTGATGCACGTAATTTTTTTTCCCCGGATCAAGTTCGAAATGGCCGACTGGCGGCCATTTTGTTTTAAAGAATTCAGTTCTGGATCCGTATCCGAGACATGTCTGGATTGATCAAGTTCAAACTTCACACACACATGGTACATCATGTCACAAATAGATATGTGCATTTGTTTCATGATCCGCTTAACAATAGCTGAATGATGGCCATTTTAAGGCCGAAAATGCATCAAAATCACGTATTTTCACAATTCCGGAACCGGATCTCAGTCATGCATGGATGGATTTTGTTCAGATTTAGTACAATGTGTTGTACATATGCAGGTGCATTTCGGTCATGATCTGCTTTGAATGTATATGTCACTCAAATATGAACAGAACAGGGACGTGTCATTGACAATGACTTGTCATATGATGAAATTATCTTGTCTGGTGACAAGAAACAATTATGGGTAGTTATTATAAGTGTGTTCTCATGAATTATTTTGTTCTGATGAATTATTTCATAATTTTAGGGATGTGCTCAAATTTATTTCATGTACTTACAGTTGTCTGCATTTATTTTACAGGCAGGTTGTATGTACATTCATGGAGGAGTTACATCAATCTACGGGGATGAGAGGACAGCAGAGCTTTACAGGGTATGGCTGTATGTACCAACGTTATTAGAAATCTGCTGGCAGAAAATGATCTCAGTTATACCTCAGCTTGACCGGCTACCCTATGATAAACTACTATCCCTGGGCATACCAAGACAGCTGATTGAAAGAATACAACGACAGTAAGGGACAATAAACCAATATTTCGAGTATGTGGAAGTTGATAATAATATTTGAGAAGTTTTCTCACTTCCACATACAGTAATTGAATACAGACAACTATAAACTACTATTTGATGTTAAGTATGGAGAATTCTTTGAGGTAGATTGAGAAATTACATCATCAGATGATGACTTTTTGCCTTATAATAATATAGCAACCCTAAGTATTAGAACAAAACACTAGGACAGAGTGTTGTAGCGCCTTACATTGCATTTTTAGACTAACAAAATAGAGTGAAGCATTGATACGTCAAATTAGCTGACTCTTAAAACTACAGTCTACTGCTGTGGTATTCAGTATCCATGTACTGGCCAAACTTGAGGAAGAAACAATCATAGTACAAAGACTGAAGCAGTTACGTGGGTTGACATGAATGCAAAATGAGGATATCACTTTTTGATTGGTTACTTCCTTTGAATGAATGAATATGTCAATCATTATTGAAAAAGTGTGAGTGAACATGAATGGGTTGATGTACAAGGTCTATTAAAGTTATTTTTATTGAATACTGTATGTTGATCTGCAACTCAGATCCGTCCGGATAATACTCTCAAATCATCAGTCTTTGTAAGTGCCCATACGTTACTCATTATTCCACCCATTAGAGGGAGTTTTCTAATATTTATTTTACATTCCTACTAATTAAATCATTGGCCCATTTTTTTTCAGTTTGAACATCGTGTCCTTGGGTTAGGTTTTATTCAGTTCAACCAAGTTAAGTCATGTCCCAGTACCAGGTTTTGTTATTTTGAAATTTCATTGTGATTTCCACGCCAATGGTCTTTGTTTACAGACATAGTGCGTTTGATCTAATTCATCAGCTCATCTAGGATGACTGCGATATCTATAGTTCCAGGGTAACGTGTGTTTGATGAATTATATATAATAATACCTTGAATCTATCACAACTATCTTCAGCCACATGAAATGTTTTTTTATTCTAAAGAATTATTAACCAGAATCCAATGTTATTTTTACTTGACTTGAGAAAAACTCATCTGCTTGAAGTTGTTTATACAGTCTGTCACTAATATGAACCATTATAGATCATTTAAATGTGAATGAGCAACTTAATCAAAATTGTCACAAAGGACAAAATTTATAACTGCCTTCAGAGTTAACTTAGCTTTCACCACTTTTGTTCATTCATCTCAACTTCATTACAAAAAAACACTGTCCTTGAAGTTTGTTTTTTCACCCAGGTCAATGTGCAACATTCATGTTTTTATTGTGCAGATGAAGGCTTAAGATTGGTCTGCCAAATTAATTTCCATTCATTGAGACTGGATTCATCTTTATTACTGGTACTGAAAATAAATGATTTAATGACATTTGATCCCAACAGGTGCATTGTATGATTCGGTACTGTTGTACAGATGCTCTACTAGTACTCAGTATATGAACTTTGCAATATTTGTTCATTGCAATCTATCTATGGATATGTATATAATGGTATACAGCCATGATTCTTGTCTTGGTGTAGGGCATACCACCACATTTCTTGTGCTTCAGTGATGTTCGTATACCAGAACAGTTTAAGTAATGTCATAAGTTTCACTAATTATGCAAAATAAACAATATTAACTTCGCACAAATATTGCACTTCAGAGAATGTACTAAGCTTTAAAGAAACAAACTAATTGAATCATACTCATTTTATTTGTTTATGCCCTGTAAGCAGTGTTCTGCATTGGTTGACTTTGTTACTTATCACCATCAGTACATTTGGGTCACATGTCCTTTAGTTTGAAGCTGAGTAAATGTACTCTGATTTGTCTATCACCATGTATGTTACAATAAGAGGGGTGCTGTATCCTTAGTTCAAACAAATTAACTTTCCATGCTTTCTGTATGTTTATTTATATTACATAGATTTGTACCTTGTTCTATTTAAGTAGTTCTGTTGATCAGACATTTTTTTTCCCAATTCAGCTTAATATTAGTAAACCTGTTGATTTATATTTTTTTTGCACTACAATGAACTGATATGTGCAGACAATCATAACTATATTTATAACTCATTCCATGCTTTTAAGGCATAAAAAAAGCAGCAATTTATTTTCTAGATTAACATGATTTTTTTTTCTAATCATATTTGAAATCAAGCTTCTTAATCCTTGGTGTGAAAAATTTGCACACTTGATTAACAGTGAGATGTGCAATTCCATCAGGATAGAGATCACATATTGCTTTTTGAAACTACAGATAAATGGTGTTTGCATAGTGTTTACCAGATATGTACTCTTTCATCCTAAAAGTTCATAACGTTTCTTTTAATTTCACATGCAGTCAAAAAGTGTGCAAGATAAAAATCACTGTTAAGATTGTGGAGTTTGTAATCATTATTTTCATATGAACAAGCAAATTTACATCAGGTGCACTTATTTACTGTATAACTATAGTGAACTTGGTCTGTAGTTTCTAATGACAGGAGTCAACTGTATGCCAAACCAATGAAATATAACAGATGCAATCACATATGGCTTGGCAGATGATTGGCAGCACACTTAGTTTATATCCTGGGTCATGCAGGAGGTTGAAGATTCTAGTACAGTGGTGAAATGCTGTTGGAATAGGCTTACCATTATACAGAACTAAAGAATCACACTTGAATCCTGTAATGGTTTGTCCAGGGGTTTGAACTGCACTGCCATTCAAATAATGATGGCTATCTTTATCACAGATACGTTTAGCGAAATGAGTACAAACATATCTCCTTTATCAAAGTACCAGCTAAATATCATTGTTGTACTTTACAAATTTCCTGTTGTGTTTCTTGTTGTCTTGAATTATTAGTCATTGAGAGTTTGAAAAACACTTTTTAAGTCTGCATTATTCACTGCAGATAAGATTACAAGTTAAATGAAGTTTGGTGTTGCAGTAGGAGCTAGCCTCCCTAGTATTATTGAAATATTTATACAAGTTTTGCATATTCATATCTCTATTGACCAATGAACTTGTAGTAAGGTACTAATGAAATGCAGATTGATGCATTATTTAAAGAAATCCAATCTGGTTCTAGTTTTACTTGTGTCATTTTAGTGATGTAATATTTACAGTAAGTTATTATAGATTTTTGCTTTATATGGAATAAAGAATAAAATATATTTGGAGATTTCTAGAAATAGTTTCTATAAATAGAATTTGAAATGTCTATTTGATATTGGCTGTTTTTGTACTGTTTTGTTTCCTTAATGCATTGATGATTATTCATGTAATTCCAGTGTTTTCATAATTTTTACTCAGGTTCTTTTACTTGGTATATTTTTATGTTCATAGCAGCTGTAGACATTCCTTGTGCTGAGTACATAATAATATGTGGCTGTAGTGCCTCACACATTACAAAGTGTCCATTTGTCTTTTTTATGAAGTACGAGTCCAGAGTAACTGGTAATGTGTATTTCATATTTGAAGCACATCAAAAATGACATTTGCTGTATACTGAATTATTAAAATATTACTTATTTTTACCAAAAAAAACATTTTTGCAAATACAGTACTGGAGCTTGAAACGGCCTGATTTCTCAGGTTTTTAACCATCACTTATTCGTTTAAAAAAAATGTGATCATGTCATGAACACTTTCACACAAATTCTGTTTTATTTAAATGTAACACAAAAGTTAACACTCTGAGAAATTCAAAGGATAACATATATTACTAGATTATAATCAAAGCCATTATATCAACAAATATTCATCTACATTCCTCTTTTATACACAGTTAAACTGTCCAGCAGTTTTTTTAAAAGTTGACTATGTATGGACAGTCAACAGACAGATGCCAGCATCATTCCAATAACTTATTGGATTACCAGTCTTGTTAAACTAAATCATTCCTTAACAAAAAAAACTACCAATGCCAGATATTTTGGAAATTCAGGCCATTAGCTTAAAGGGCATAACATTTTGTTTTGATTTTTTCCTATTCTTTCAATCCATGCAATACTGAGCTAGTCACCTTTGTGGTAAATCATTCATCTTACACATATGCAAACAGTAGCATCTAGACATCTGGAGAATTGATTTCTGGTCACATAACATGTCACCATGTGTTTACTCATATCACACATTGGTATATGAAACCAATTTTGGCTCAGTATGTGGCATTGATTAAAAATAGAAATAAACTTCTAAGAAACTCTGCCTTTACCCCTTTAAAAATTCAAGATTTTTACAGTATTTCAATACTTGATGTGAAGGTTTTGTAGCTTGACAACAAAGAATCTTTGCTCAGTGATTCAATCTGCATTTGTCTGGATTTGTTTAAATTAACCGCGATTTGAAATCCTCTTCTCTGCCATCCATACATGATACAGTTGAGCAGTCCTTGTAGAGGACAAGTACATGCCTGAATCAAAAAAGTTAAAAAAACAAGAGATTACCTTATTCTTGTATAGATGGTGGTATAAAAACAAAAGATTTTCCCACTGTGTTATAGGTGGAGCAGATTTGCTTTTCAAACGAGAAGCTTGGCAAGTCATATTTGTCTGCTATTTGAGATGCATAACATGAAAAAAAGGTGATTCACATTTAAAATTTATAATACATGGTTTTAGTCTAAGTTATTTCAGAGCACCTCTGCGATGAATTCAATTTAAATCTGATTTTTTTAGATATCAAATTGGCTAATACCGTAAAATCTGTATTATAAGCCGCATCCCTAATAGAAGTCGCACCCATTCTTTTTGAATAATTGAGAACCAAAAATTCATCATTTTCCATATGTGTAGATGCTCTAATAAAAGCCGCATCCCACCTGTTGCATTGTATTATTCTAATAGAAGCCGTGGCTTCTAATACAGATTTTACAGTAATAGATAATCATTATGCATGTTTATCAACAATAAACTAATCATGTTTGTGGATTACCTCAATGAACCAAATGAATTATTATACAAATTAAGCAATTATTATACATAGATTTAAATCTGTATTTATTTCACGGTGCACATGTACAAAGTTTCATTATAATGTGATGATTAATCCTAACTAAATTAGTGGAAAGCTGAAAAGTAAATTATTATGCAAATTAGGTAATTATTATAGATGTATATAAACCTAAAACTAATTAGATAACCACATTGTGTTAGAGTACATATGTACCAAATTTCATTGAATTAAGATAAGTACTGTCACAGATCATCTATGTATGAGGTTTCATTGAAATGTGATTAGAACGAAAAATTATGATTTATTATGCAAATTAGGTAATTAAAATTATCTGATTTTCATTCAAAACTGAGTGGGTCTGTGCATTGTTCTGGAGCATCAATGTACCAAGATTCATTGAAATGAATTAACTAATTATGCAAACATTTTTACTTAAAATTTTTGGATTGTTCTAGAGCATCTATGAACCAAGTTTCATTGAAAAGTAATAGTACTTGAAGTATCAAAAGCTGAAAATTGATTAATTATGCAAATTAGGTAATTATATATCTGTGTCCTATGTATCTATGTAACTTTCATTGAAATATGATTAGTACCTGAGATATCAGTGGAAAATTGACTAATCATTATGCAAATTAGATTAATTATATGCATGGATTTTCACCCAAAATTAATCACATCTGTGCATTAGTCAAAAGCATCTATGTTCCAAGTTTCATCAAAATCTAATGAATGGCTCTTTAGATATCAGTGGAACAGTCAAGGAACAGCTAAAAATTAGGTAATTATCATGCAAATTAGGTAATTAATATGCTAGGATTTCAACCAAAACTAATCTAATCTGCGAATTAGCCCAGAGCATCTATATACCAAGTTTCATTGAAAACCAACATACAGTTCTTGAGATATAAGTGGAATGGACAGATGCACGCACACATACACAGGGTAACTGCAAAGTCAAAAACAAATTATGGTTACCCAGTATATATGCCACTGGGTATCTGTTCAAATATGACATGTGTAATACATTATGATGACTCACCTGTAACATGTATAACCAAAAAAAACTTTGCATCTTGAAATCTCCATGGAATGATATCACACCCAAAAGCATTGCTGCAAAAAATGTACAGGGCATCACATAAAATATGTGCAATTGTCTTTTACTAGTATGCGGCACAATATGGAGAATCATGTAGACAAAGCTGAAAATAATATACTGAATGGTTAAAGTGAGTGACTCAACCCAATTCAATTCTGAATGGTTTTTTGTAAGTGCAGTTGTTGACATACAACACAGGATTCTTGCCTGCACTTCTATAAACCTAAGTCAATCGTTACAAAATAAAATTTTTCCCCATATCCTTTCAATTTCAACAATTTTTAATGGTTCTGAAAAACCATTCATGGGAAAATACATAGGAGTGTGAAAATTATGATCTTATATGGAGACCTTGAAGCAAATTTGAATGGGATTGTTTTGTTCAATTTTATAACCAGTTGCTTTAAATAAAAAAACAAAATCTCCTCATACTATTTATACTCACATGGCAGCCAACAAATACAAAAGATAGAGCAGTAAAGAATAGCTCTGTTTCTGACTCTAGCTGCATCAATGTATTGTCTTGGACCAATCACACCACTGGTAAGTTGGTTACGTCTCAAAGCTCGATGAGTTAAAAAATATATGATCTGCAAAAGGTGAGAAAGTTGGAGTTGTACTTTGTTGTGTTACCAACATGAGAGCACAAAAGCACAATCTGCAGCAACAATGAATTGTGTGCAATATAATTATGGTAAGTTTATACAGATACAAACACTATCATGGAAGCACATCGCCTATAGAAATGCATGGGGTTTGGTGAAAGTGAACCAATTAATTTATGCTAACAATTTTATTAAGTCATTTACATGTAAGGTACTTTTAACACAGGAAATATTCCATATCAGAATAGGTGATTTTCCGTTGAACTGAGAGATCTCGCGAGATGCATGAAAGACGCACATCGAATGTCTGTTGAATACCCTCACTTAATCGAAATTGTCTATCATCAAATGTGTACAGCACATTATTAAGCATAGAAATGCCCCCCAAAATACTTTCGCGTTTGTCGAATCCCAAGTGATGTGTGACGACGCTATGACCTTTATTTGTCCTGTTTTTACGTTCGATTTCACGCATAATGCGTGATTCTCACAGTGAACGGAAAATGGTCAATTTGGTGACAAAGCACAACTTGAATTATACTGAAACCAGTCTACAGCTGCAAAGTCATGGAGGATATGTGTGGGGTGTGATGTGTTGAATTCTAGTGTGACAAATTGTTACAGTGGCCCTAAATTGTCACTTATCAAACACAAGATTCATTTCAATTCGTAATCTAATATATTGCAATTATTATTCACATCTAATAACATTAGTGGAAAGTGTTAGGTCACATTTCTAGTCAGATCTTATAAACTATGCAAGTCACTGATCAATAAGAACTCAAAGTCTAAAAATCAAATCTAGTTACTATAGCTGTCATGATAAAATATGACAGAGACACTACAACCTTCATTAAAAGTGAAATGAAAAAATAATAATTTAGCTTGTGTTCTTACAAGATTTCCAGTAAACACGATTAATAAAGGAATTAAAAATATAGTTTTGGAAACAAGGTACCAGACTTCTTCACTTTCAGGCTAAAAAGAAAATCACATTATTATTGTACTACATATTTAAATAAAAAATATTGAAACAATATAGTATCAACAATGATGATATAGTCAAGTCAAGAATGAGAAAAAAATAAAGTTACTAGCACTTGAACATGAAATAACACAGGGGGGTTGGCAAAGAAAGTTTAAAAACCATAAAAGTCAACCATAATGGAATGTTTACTGATTGATGGTAGTCTGATTACACCACATGGGAACTCTCATTATGACAGCTTTCAAATTTTCTCTTCTCACTAAATAAATTCTCAGGGTAATAATAGGTCTTAAAAGATGTTGCTCACCACACAAAGATCCACTCTGTGATGCACTAAAAGGACACATCTATAAAAAATAACATTTACATATCAACAAATCATGTATTTGTGTTCAATAATTAGATATATTCTGATAACAGCCACATATTTTGTAATTGTGAATCAGTAGGGTACAATTTATGATTCCAACAAACTAATCACATGTATCTTTGTTATACAATATCTCGTGCATATTCCTAAGGTCCAGGCGCCTGCCAAGTCATATTTTTCAATTTTTTTTTATTTGTACCTGCTAGACATCAGGCAGAGAGTTGTCAATGTTTATGCCAACAGCATTCATAGCCATTGCCAAAGATCGTGTGTCTGCTGTATTACGGTATTTGTAATACTGTAAACCACCTAAATTTTGCAGCTAGGGATTGTTTCCTGATTTGATGGCATTTTATAAAAACAAAATTTTGCAAAAGTCCATGTAGTAGGACCCCAGAAATATTGTCACTGCTACAAAATTTTGTGATTTTCAATGACTTTTCAAATTCACGAAAATTTGTCTCTTGTGAAATGAAAAAGATTTATATTATTGAATTTGAATTTTCTGCATTATGTACATAATTTAAAAAGACATTCAAGATAAATAAATGTTGGAACATTTTGGCAAAAAAACCAATAGAATTCACTTACAACTAAATAAAAAAAATATTTTTCGCTGCCTTTTTCACAAGAAAAATCTGATAAACAAGATTTATTTTTGTCTAGCCTAATGATGGATTTCTAAATATGGAGCTATTGCTGACATTGACATAATCACTGCTCATGTAAATTGTCTATGTACACTTTGTGTCAGGTAAGCTTGACTCATATGCAGGGAAATTGTGTCTACCGGTAATTTCTTTTTTGGTATTCACACAATGATTCTAAAAATAAACCTAGAATGGCTATTCATGCGAAGTTACATGATATGGGTTTTGACTTGTTCTATCTTGAATCATACTTTTGAAATAGAAACATTATACAATTTGGAGGCATTTAACAATATTCACAAAAAGTCGCCATGACCAAATCACCGATTTATGAAATGTCAAAATAAATACTAAAACATTATTCCCAAAGACTGTCTCTTATTAAAATAAAGTGCTTTCAGAAGCTACTTGAGACAAAATAGAATGACTACATCTTGTATGAGCTGACTATGATTGTTATGCACATGTGGTCATTTAGGATGGTGTTTCTTGTATTATAACACATCAATGGTGCTGCTTTGTTTGTACCCCGGTAGTATGCATGTAGTATGTCGCTTGAAATGCATGAAATTAGGAAGCTCATCCACTGAGATGAAACATGGCAGGAAATAGTATATTAACCTTTTCACCACCAGTTCCCTCCTTTTATCACAAATTCACAAAATATTCCTGTTTATATTCTGCACTTTTATTCAGAAGATTGGGACAAAAATAGATAAATGTTTAGAGTAAAAACTAAAAATTGACTCACATTTTGTCTGTTGGCTCCAAAATTAGTCAGAAATATTGAAGAATGTAAGAAAAAAGTGCAGAAAAAAATTTGGCTGATTAAGTCCTAAGACTGGTACCAAACGTGTAAATTAACATACTGTTCTCAGTAATCATGGATATCAATTAATTAATATAATTCAGGAAAACCGAAAACTGTAATAGAACAAAAATATTAATGATGATAGCAAAATTAAAACATAAGTTATAATAAAAACAAAGCATATATAAGTGTATGAAGAATTTAACTTACACAAAGTTGGTACATGGCCCACCTGTAACTGTTTTGGGAAAATGACTGATTTCAATATGCAAAGTAAAGCTGAGTATAACAACTGCACATACTATAGGAATCACCCACGATGAGATGTACAGCATATACACTGAAGGAAAATAACCATAAATCTGCAAACAATATAGTATACAGTATGTTTGACAAAATATACCATAGTTCATAGTGGTATGTTTTTCAAAACTGTCTGGTGGCTGCTATCCATATACATGTATCAAAGTCTTGCTTTCATCATTTATGTTAACTGCCAACATTATGATAGTGAATCTTTTTCTTTAATTATTGACAACAAGCAGCCTGTCGGCTGAGATAGCTCTGCTGTTAGCAATGCACATTTGAATTAAAGAACTGAAGATATCATTAGAAAATGAACAATATATATAATATCAAAGCAATCAGACTTGCGGTTTTTAACAAGAAGTCAAAAATATCACTTTTTACCAAAAATTACAAAAATATTCACTAAAATTAGGGAATTGAAGATATCATCACGAAATGAACAAATCTGAGAGAAGTCCACCCAAGGTGCACATATACCAAATTAAAAAGCATTCAGAGTTGCGGTTTTGAAGAAGAAGTCGAAAATATCAATTTTGATCAAAAATTACAAAAATATTCAGCAAAAATCCAACATTTGAGATTTTGAGACAAAATTCATGAAGTGGAATTGTTTCATTTCTTATTTTTATATATATATACAAATTTTTTTATAAGCATTGACAATGCACAGTCTCTGTTCTGTACACTGCAGAGATCCACGAGTGTGAGTGTACTTTTGGATATATAGTGATCAGTTGTTGCTGGCTATGTAATCGTTACACTGAGTTTAAATGAAATGATGTAAACAAATCTTGAAGAAACAGTTTAGAACAGATAAAAAAGTTGCAGTGATATATACATTGCGAAGAAACACTTTAACTTTAACACCAGTTTCCTCTTTTCATCACAAAGTAGTACTGTTTATAGTCTGCACTTTCTTTCAAAATATTGGGATTAAAAATTAAGGTTCATTTCCAGAAATATTGAAGAATATAAAAAGAAAAATGCAGAAAAATTTGGGTGAGAAAGTCTTGTAGTGAAAATATTAACTCAGCTTTGAGCAGAGATTATAATTAGCATATGCAACCAGAATTGATTCTTTGGTCGAAATCTGTGAATACATGATTTATTTGTGAATTAAAAACACTAAATCACAGCATTTCAACATGTCAACAACCATTTCTCAAGCATGCCTGGGGAGATTTCATTACTGTTTTATACCAATTTCTTTTGATTTAAAATGTCTCTACTAATTTGTCTGACAACTTAACCAATTATGAATCAGTACGGTACAATTATGGCAAAAGATATTATAGGAGTGATAAATTGATTTGGGTTATTGAAAACCTTGTCATGACATGACATTCTGGCCCTGCTTATGTCTTGAAATGTCAATTTACAAATACAAATAGGGATTATGTCATATTGAAAATATCTTGTTATGAAACTTACAATAACTACACATTATATGCAGAATAATACAGTGACATTTTCAACATTTTCACTAGGTTTCAAGTTTGCTAATTAGACAACATGTACCACAATGCATCACTGTTTAAAATGTTTCAGTTGTTCAAACCATCAAACATGAATTACCATTTTTTGTAATAATTGGCACCTATTCAAAAATGTAATTTTTATTGTGGTCAGCGTGAAAGACAGATAACAAAATACTTACTGATTCTTTCATTGGCTTTCTTTTAAGTCTTTCTTTCATTCGTATATAAACCTCTATTGCATAAGTCAAAGTAAGGAAAAACGTACAGAGGAAAAATGTCTATGAAAAGTAAGGCAAAGATAATCACATTTAATCAATTGAAAGATAAAGTTAAATGGAATTCTGAACTTTACATTACGTGAAAATTACATTTAATTGTAATTTGCCAAGCAGTGCCATAAAATAAAACTGTCCGTCCTCAATGGTCAATTAATATTCAGAGGTGAAGCCTGTATATAAAATGATAAGCAGTGCTTGAGGTCAATGCACTTGTCATCTGAACAAACCACAACAACAAATTACTATCAAAACCATCTTGTGTGAATTAATCAAGTCATTTTCATGATCATTACGATCACCTATTACTTTGTTTATGCATGTTTTACATGTACATGATTCATAATGGGGGGTATATGCTATTTTAATGCCTAGGTGCATCTCATTTTCTTAATTTGGGGAGTTTCAGTGTATAATAAATGCTCACTGCCTATAACTATTATAGTAGGACTTGGATTCCAGTGATCTTGCTTACCTATGACTTCCTCATTCTACATCCTCGTCTTGCTGTCACATAATAATGGGCAGACTGGAGTGCTTAATTTATTATTTGTGAAATTCCTATTGTACATCTCTATCTAAGGCTGTCCTTCATTGTTGACATGAAAATAGTACCTTACTTACAGCAGATTACACACTGTAATAATTTAACAAGTTCTAGTCTTGGCAGAGACCATGGGCACCCTCCCATTAACTTTAAATTGGAATATGTTACTTCGTCATGAAATCAGCCCATATTTGTTTCACATGTTAGTCAGTGGGCCCCCCATTAAAACAATATGCTTCCTTTTTAATACCAGTCATTGAATTATTGTTAATATTCAAGTGAACTTACCATGGATAAACCAATAATAACACTACATGCAATTGACATATTATAGGCAGTCCCCGCAACATTATATACTAAGCAACCAATAAGAAGAAATAACGATGCTAGCAAATCAGCCAGAGCCAAATGAAATATTGGATGCACCTGAAAAAAATTAATAATTATTAATTAAAAATAATTCACTTGTTGAAGACACAAAGTAAGAGTAGTGACTGATACAATAGATAATCCACTAACACACTCACCTCTGGCTGGCATACTTTTTTCTTATACAGTGTCAATCCAATTATAGAACTAGCACCTAAAATACTGTGAACAAATTCAAAAAACCATGTAATGTTAAGTTATAGGTTAGTGCTGGCTTTGCAACATTAAAATGATCAATGAATTTTTTAAAGATTTCCAAGTCTAAATCTTT
The DNA here is from genome assembly GCF_978046115.1 of Saccoglossus kowalevskii. NCBI lineage: Eukaryota > Metazoa > Hemichordata > Enteropneusta > Harrimaniidae > Saccoglossus > Saccoglossus kowalevskii. Next base: position 36,872,311 of record NC_140643.1, on the reverse strand, counting down.
GTATACTTTATAATTAGGTTAGGGAAAATCATAAAGCTTGGGGTCACCAACTATATATAAAATTTATTATCAATCAACATTGTACAAATTTTTGAACTAGATATACCAGTAAACATACTAACACAAACATATTAACAAATTGGTGAGTGATTATACTGAAAGGTCTATGTGCCCAATCAGAGTTGGCAGAGCTTAAGGCCCTGAAAAAAAAGTGAGATTATAACTTGCCACAGAGGGCGCTCTTTAAAACAGTTAGGAGTTAAACAGAATTCGCTAATTGATACAAGTGATGTGGGCATAGCTGAATAAAAGGCCCTTGGCTGGCAAAGATTTTTATCAACTAGCAAAACTGTTTACAGTAATTCAAGAATATTTTGGTAACTTTTTGTTTTATTTATCATACACTTGAGTTCCAGTCTAACCCTTCAGGGATATATGAAATCAGAGAGACTGGAAGAATTCATATTTTATTCACATATGCTTGATAACAATTTATATTACCAGTTATCATGCTGATTTTTCCCAACAACATATTTTTTATTTTCACAAAATCTAGATAGATTCTAGCAGTTCTCTTGTTGTGGATCAGTGGTAGTAGGTATTGAGCAAATTATGCGTGGATATAATCAGGTCAGTTTGCTACTAAGTGATTGATAATAAATAGAAAATATTTAAGAAAGAAAAAAAAAAAAAAAAAAAACATTTACATGCAAAACCTTCAAAGGCAATATGTGGCAAGAGTGGCATATACTAATCAAGCTAATTATCGTGATGCTCATCAACAGACTTTCCACCAAAGAACACTAAATTCCATACACAAGCAAGGTGATGTGTTCATAGATACGTAGCATGAAAGTACATTTGTATCACATAAAACAGTGAGTTACTCAAAAACAGAGCAAAATGTGAAATTCTTTCTCTGCCTGTCCTTGATCATTGTGTTAAGTTCAAACATACACAAGTTCTCATTTTAATAGTGTCAGAAAACTAAGATTCAGTCTTCAAATATATCTAAACTATAACATTTTGCATTGAAACCCTTGAAAATTACTTTCATTATGAGTGTTATAAAGTTTACGATGATCATGCATATTGTTTTTATCACAACGATTTGTGAATTCAGATTGGATAACATTTTTCACAATTACTCACATATATACCTTGTACTGATGCAAAAAAAAAAATACTATTGCAAATGGTAATATTTTGGAAAACATCGAAAACATCATCAGTTATTTGAAATTAACCCACACTGGCAACCACAGACATCTGCCTAATTCGCATAAATTAGATTATGATTTGTAAGCATGCACAGTTTCATAAAATTATGATTTCTCCGTCTTTTTGACATTCGATAGTTCAAGTGATATTAAGTGATAACCTCATATTACAATGTCCTTGGACGTAACACTATGAAACTACATTTAAATACAAAAAGACTGAGTGCATAAAAACACCAAGAACAAGACATTCTTTCATTTGGCGAATCCCATTCATAGAGAGTACCATAATAAACACTGTGTGCACACACAACAGCTTAAATACAAAGGACGCATTGTTCTATGTTTTTACAGTGCAACACAGCCTCAGGTGTGCCACATCCAGTCCATTATTTACATAAATTATACGCCACCTTACACAGACATGAATTCAATAATTCGCAGTAAAAAACTACCAATTTTGCAGGAAAATTAATAATAATGCAGACTATCGAACTTTAAACAGAAATAAAAATCGTGGAGTATTATTAAAATCAGTAATAATTATTCGGTGAGATTAACATTGTCAAGATGAAATTAAAATTTTAATAAATATAACAAACCTAAGGCTACTTGTTGCAATTTCAGCGTAACTTACTTCGGAGATCTGAAAGACAATGTGACATTAATAAACAAACTTCCATTATTATGATAATTTTTGCCTATAATTAAAGTGTACATCACTTTTTCAGTATCGCTGTTGCTTGAAGTTGAAAAAACTCGAAAGAGACGAATAGTTGGTGTGTGTGTGTATTGTCTAACCTGTTGATAAGCGAGTACTGACGAGTTTTCAAACGAGACGTCGTCCATCATTTTTAACACGGTCATACTTGTAGTTATCACATTGTAGAACGCTACGTCCGCAACACAGACACCGTCAAACAGTTAAAGTTTACATGCACCCTGTTTATGTAAATAGAGACTCTCGTAACCTTGAATGACCTTAAATCGTCCTCGTTCAAGACAAAATTTAAACTTTATAGAAAAAATCAATAAAAATGTAAATTATATTATTACAGTAATATGTTTTCTGAATGTATTCTACTGTTTTTAACAATTATTTACGCAATAGACTCTATAATGTTGATTCAATGTTTTCAATATAACAATTGGTTGAAATAGTTACGAATCTAGTCCGACCAAAATGGCCGACTAATAGTGGGATGCGATGTGATTGTGGATATTTGTCCAACTAGAGAGTGGGCTGTTAACTATTAGAATGGGTAGGTTATTGTGTTTACTATAAGGATTTTGTGCAAGCTGTGTTTATGCAAAAGTACACCAAACCTTGGATTAAGTGTATATTGTATGTTCGAAAATACATGGACACATGATAGGCCCTTGAACCGGGCCCTTAACTTAAATTTCAACAGGCAATATTGTTCTGTGACAAGTGTCAAACTGTAAAATACGATCTCCTCACGCATAATTATCGAACCTCAGTGCTACACTGTATATTAGCTGAGATCAGGAATTGAGGACGGTATATACACTGGCTGGAGTGGGTGCTGTCAAGAATATGTAGGTATGCCTTATATCACAGTTTCTCTATAGAGCGACTGAGCATTAATGCAACATAATTGCATTTTTTAAATTTCATGCATACGATTTACGTATGTTAAACTGGTTTCTAGGGCGTGGTCATGGTTGCTATGGACACGCCCACCTCACTGTTGAAAATATCTGTTGGGCAGTGCAACAATATCTATATGATAGTTTGCTTAGAATTATTTTCCAACTTATGCATAATTTATACATAGACTGTAATTTAGTTTTGGTGTCACCATGGCTTTGGTCCTGATAAATCTGTATTCATTCATTTATTGACACAACATTGTTTTTGGAAAGTGCAGCAGTAAGGACACTAAAAACTACAAGACAATAAAAACAATGAATAACAGTGAAAGATATAACGTGGACACAAATTACAGAGTTACTTACAAATTACAAGATTAACAGGAATTAAACATATGTAAATACATTACAATATATAGTACTTCTACTATGGGTTGCTGTTGTTTAATTTTAAGGCAATGTTCAAACATTTCTTTCATTGATTGATGTAAAAAAAAACATGTGATAAAATGGTATTTGTCTTCTATTTCATTCTTTGAGCAAAGATTGCAGATTCTTATTTTTTCTGTTGGTAATTTCGGCTTAGTATGCCTCTCTGTATTTGTATGAATTTGAGGTGGTGGTTACCAAGAGATTAAATAATGTAGATCAATATACATAATTTGTAAGACAACTGAGTTGGCTATTCACATTCCCAGAAGCATCGTCACCTGGTGCAAGATTTTGTAGAGGACCTAGAAAAACTAGCATGGTGAAACAAAATGTAAAACACTTTGGGTTATCCCTGTGTGGTCCCTGATAAAACAATTCAAATGTTCCAGTAAAGTTTGCAAGCATGTGCTACAAATGTATGTAGAACCAGAAAATTGGTTACTACCAACACAGACCTGATAGATACTTTATATGTGCTATGCCATAGTTCTTCTTTACATTAAAAAGAATCTTGAATCTGTGTGGTTCCAAACTTAATCCAGATTATTGATACCAACAAAATTTAGGCCATCAAATAAATCGAATTTATTAGTCAGTTATAATAGATATTTTTTTTTATGAACAGCACATATCCTGGCATCACATCACATGAATCCCATCACTTCTAGGGGAATGTAAATATCATTGTATTGCTACCATGGCTATTTGCAGTATTGCTACAAATAATATGAGGTTATTACGAGAATACCTCAAAGTATGCACAAAGACAGTACAGCTGGAGTATCAGCCGACGCGCAGGGGAGGTCGATGCACGGCATACTGTCTGAGTGCATACTTTGAGGTATTCTCGTAATAACCTTATTATTATACATCTTTTCTTTCCAAAGATATACCATAGGAATGCCGAAATTCAAAATGTTTAGAACAGAATCAGCGAACTTCTTTGTTCTTTAAACAGCCATGTTCATTATAAAAAGGACACTTTCATAATGAAAAAATTATAGGATACACTCAGCTGTGTATAAATGGTCAAATCAGATTCACTCGGAAATTCCACTTTCTGTTAATACATACATATAAGTACATAAAACGTGTTATAACCGACAAATTTTTTTTTTCAGGAAAGATCAATTTTTAATTGAAAAATCTACTTCAATTTGAGGTTTGATTTAGGATGGCTGCATCAAGTTGTAGTAAAGGAACATGCATGTCACCTCAGAAGAATATGTTCAGTAACAGCCATGCTAAGGACATACTCACAACAATGAACAACTTGCGAAAAAACGGCACACTGTGTGACGTTGTACTTTCAGTTGAAAAGACTGAATTCCCTGCTCATAGGATTGTATTGGCCGCTTGTAGCGATTATTTCTGTGCAATGTTTACTAATGAGGTGAGAATTGCAAGTTATTTTTTGTTCAAGAGATTACATTATATGAACAACTATCACATCACATCGGCATTTTTTGGACTTGCTCTTCATACCCTCTAAGTTGATATGACACGTCACTGTCACACACAGATTTGTTTGTGACTTAACAAAACAAGTATAAAAACAAAGGAAGTATTGTTCAACAACAGTTTTACTTTGTACCTTCAAAAACTCCTTGCATCCACATATATTCTTTGTTTTGAAGACCTCTTTCCCAAGTTTTCTACAACCTGACCAATTAAACTTCATTTTTGGAATTCCTTTGTGACTTAAGATTCGTACAAATTCACTCCTGCTAGAGGACATTCTGTCATTGTCTGTAATCTTATGTCTTTGATTGTGAACAAATTTGTTTTTTATTTGTTCCATAATTTAATCATTGATATTTTCTCACATCAGGCTTTCTGAAAATATATAGATTTCTATTGTTAGATGTATTGTAAATTATACAATGAATTTCATTTTTTTATGGAAATTTATAAAATATTTATAAAACATTAACCCTCTAAGATCGTCGTGCTTCATTTGCTATATAAGTCATTTGGTAACATTTATTACCCATGAGTCTTTGCTGGTTTTCTTCAATCATTGGCATAGCCAAGTAGTTTTCAACCACCAATTGTCAATTTAAAAAAATTCATATATAATTTACATAAAAATAAATTCACTGTATTTGTTTAAAAACAAACTTTATTGAATGTAACTACTAGTACCGGTACCTTAAATTGTTTTTACATGTCATCATTACCAGGGCTTCATTGGTAAAGATTTCAACTCAAACTAAGTTACTCCTAATTATATATCAATTGTTTCTTCACTAGATGAGTGAAAGTCAAAAACAGTCAATAGAAATACAAGGTCTTACTGCCAATACTATGGAGGTACTGCTAGATTTTGTTTACACTGAAACAGTCAATGTGACTGTTGAGAATGTTCAAGAGTTATTACCAGCTGCCTGTTTACTTCAATTGAAAGGTGAGTTACTGTGTTCATATCAAACAAATAATTCATTGCTTGTTTTATTTCAATCATATTTTACTGGACATATTTGTGAAAATATACGCTAAAAAATGCTTAGTGCAAGGTTTAATGGTTTATAATTTAACACATGCAATGTTATGCAATTAGAACTCAAGCTTGTTTTTGTCAAATCAAATCAAGTTGACAATTTTGTCAACTTGATTTGAAGGTGTGAACATTTTTGAAAGAAGTTAAATCTGAATTAAATGCCATTTTGAACCCTTTCTGAGAATCTAGACATTCATAATTAATGGTATGAATTGAGAGAACACTCGTCTTAAATTCACAATAGAAGCCATTGAAATATTCAACATTACACCTAATATTGAAATGATTCATCTCCTGTTTTGAATAGTGATTTATTGTCCTGAGTTTGTTTTTCTGCAGACATGAATTGTGCGAGTCATTGCAAATTTTGTAGCAGATAAATACCACTGAGTCCAACAACTTTCGCTGGGGCCGAGTGAGTCACAGCCACTTTTACTGGGGACCTAGGGAGTCAAAGCGACTTTCCCTGGAGTTCTAGGGAGCCATAGTGACTCTGAAGGAGCAACATCAACTTTAAAGCGGTAGGGTCCCAAGCGACGATAACAACACATGCTAAAAACACAAATGCTCATGAGTAGACACTTGTTTGTAAACAATGACCTGCTATGGCCATCTGACGCATGCGATGATGACGATTCCCCCGCTCTAACTAGGGTCCTAAGGACATAGTCACAGTAATTTTCGTTCTGGTCACAGTGACTTTCGCAAAATATTGTTCTCACAAACATTAAATCGTAGCGAAAATTCCTTTAACAAAATTAAACAGTTTACAGAATTTAGTATTTTACCATAGAAGTATGTTTTGCTATTCATGTTTTTAAATATTAGAGATAGGTACTCAACTTTTGGGTTTTGTTTGTGTGTTTTTTTTAGGCGTGAAGCGAGCATGCAGTGAATTTTTAGAAAACCAGCTAGACCCTACCAACTGCTTAGGAATCAAGAAATTTGCAGAGACGCATTCCTGTGCAGACTTGCTTCAAGCTGCTGAAAATTTCAGTTTTAAGTATTTCTCAGACGTGGTTCAGCAAGAGGAATTTATGGCAATTAGTAAAGAGGAAGTACAGGCACTGATAGAGAGTAATGACGTACAGGTTTGTGTTTATCTTCTACACTCAGAATGTAAACTATGTTTTTGTAATCAAATCTTAAAACTAAAATTGCATCAAAATGTGTTTCCATGTTGTGTCTGAAAATGGTTGTACCGGTAATGTATATTTCATTTTTCATCCGACACAGTGCAATTCATACTCACCATGAGTAGCAATGACAAACAACTTATACTGGTTCTGTATGCATGTAGGCACTTGTGCATGTTAAAAATTCATTTATTCACTATGTTAATTATGCCCATTATAAAAATTATCAATTTATCATGAAAAAGTAAGAGAAAAATTATCAGTTCTCCGATAGAAACATTTGATGGCTAAATTGCTGATGGCTAAATGCATTACTGGTGAGTTAAAACTCAGTGAATATGCAAAGTTAACAAACATCAGTCTTTCTGAAACCAGTAAATTTAAAACCTAGTAAATGTCCCTGACACATCTAATATGTTATAATTAAATTATGGAGCTCTCATTATAGCTCCATGATTAAACCAAAATTGAATTAATCAAACATCACAAGAACATTACTATAATATTTATATCAGGGGTTAGGCTGATGATCGATTGTTTCTGAATCTATTAATGCATCGTGTAACAAACTTAATACATCCCTTCCTGAAAGCATCTACATCGTCAGCAGGTGATGTAATAAAATGTGTCTTCTGTGACTATTTGTAACTAAACACAGAGTTCAGTGGTTGGCATTGTGTTAACAAATTGGCTCTCTGTACACATTGAAAAGTATAGTGATGTGAGATTCTGTTATCAGCTTGTTACAGAAGAGCCAGTCTTTGCTGCAGTATTAAGTTGGGTTAAACATGATGATGAGAAACGATCTCAATATTTGCCGGAACTACTTGGTTATGTAAGATTGCCATTGTTATCTCCAAAATATCTCACTGATGTTGTGGACATGGAGGTAAGTATTTATCAAACCTGTATAATTCATAGCTTCAAAATCAAAACTATACAGTACACGTATGGTATGGCAGGGTAAAAAACAACCTAAGTCAAGACCTAACTATGTTTACATAGCTTTGCTAAAAGTTTCTAAAAAATGTTGTTATTTGTTTCTCATGATCAGTGAATTCTACAAATTTGTTGCTACATGATCAGTAGGATCATTATCAATGTCAGCCTTGTTTCATTTATACCATAGATGCTCTGTTAGAATCACATGTGTACCTGACTATCATGATGTCATTATATGGCAGTTGTACTGTTGATACAATTACATGTACTTTTGATTAAATAAACACAAACTCCATTGATAAAGTTTATTTGATCATTGATTAATTTTCATGAATTGCTCAACTTATGGAAGAACATTTCAGTGACTTTACAACATTTGTCCTTCAATCATCAAATCACAAAAATATCTAGTAGTTATATTTAATGATGTTGTACTGTATTTTGAATGTTTCACCTTGTAACGTATAAAAGCAATCTCACTAGTAGAAACTAAAGCTAACAATCACTAACTGAATCGTTGACTAATGACAACTAAAGCTGTCATAAACTATGGATTGGTGAGCAAATTTTATTGACTCTCATTGTCGTGTTCACTTGTTCTAAACCTAGTTGTATATTTCTACTTGAATCTCTTCAGCCACTGATCAAAACCAGTCTGGAATGCAGAGATCTGGTTGATGAAGCTAAAAGGTTTCATCTGAGGCCTGAGTGCCGGGCTGAGATGAAAGGACCAAGAACAAAACATAGAACAGGTATATGCCACAAATCTGTGATAAGAAGTTGTGAATGAATGAGACTGCAATGTAGACATGTTAGAAATTTGTATTACCCTGATCTGTGTGTATTGTCTGCACACATTTAAATTTGTTTTTTGATTTAAAAAAATGTTTGAAGTTTAGGTCATAAAAGTATACACAGATGTAATGACAAATCTTGTTGTCTTTCATTATAGGGTCAGATGAAAGATTAGTTGTAGTTGGTGGTTTTGGAACACAGCAATCTCCTGTAGCAAACGTAGAAGAGTTCAATCCTAAAAAACAGATGTGGAGATTCTTACCAGTGAGTTCTATTTATTTGGAGATCAATGATACTTTCCTCTGTTGATAAACAATGATGAAATTAAACTAATAATCATTTCTATTCAAGTCTAGCTGTAATCAGCTCCCATCAATATCTAGTCAAGTTGTTTTTCTATCAGCTTTTAGGTCACTGCAAAGCACCAAATTAAATAGAAGTAACTATGAATATTACAGCAATGACTTTATGCCTTAATAACAAGAAATTAACTTGTGTATGTGTGGAGATTTCGTCCATAAAAAAACAAAATAGATGAACCAGAAATATCTGTACACAACCAGCAAACAAGGATTAACGACCTTGTCACCAGTCTTGTGGCCTTAAAGTTGGCAAACTTTCATTTGCTTCAAAGCATGTCAGGCACCAATGGGAAAACACAAATCAGTCTTTGCACATATAATGTACGGCAGTTTTCATGTATGTCCATGTTACCAAATTTACAGCAAGCAAGTTAGGCACATGCTTTTTGTCTCCAAATTTTGTAAATTATTTATTAAACTATATTCTGTCACCAGAACTTAACTAAAAAGAGGAGATATGTAGCAGTGGCATCCCTTGGTGATAAATTGTATATTATTGGTGGTTTTGACGGTATGTCTAGATTAAACACAGTAGAGTATTTAGATTATACCATGGAAGACTTAGGGTGGTCTGCTATAGCACCTATGAATGTTAGAAGAGGACTTGCTGGTGTGGCTGTACTTGGAGGTAAGTCATTCAGAATTTAAAAACTTGTTCTAGCTTTACAGTTATCACACAGTGTGTTGAATTTTGTACAGTGTATTTTACATGTGTTGTATATGTTGCATGGGACCCACAATAAATGTGACATGTGGTGCAACTACCCCGGTACTGTAAAAAAAAATAAAGTGCATTGATTTACTGTTGACTAGCCACCGGATCATCGATAATCACAGTCAATAATGAACGTGCATCATATTTTTTCAACACACCATCCTGTATAGTTAATGATAATAAGTTATTTCACAATGCAGAAATGATTTATGTGGCTGGTGGCTTTGATGGAATCATTCGACACCGTTCCCTGGAACGCTATGACCCCCACATAGACCAGTGGAATGTTCTAGCTGAAATGGAAACTGGCAGAGAAGGAGCAGGATTGGTGCCTGCAAATGGAATGCTTTATTGCATTGGAGGGTATGATGGTGTCAATATTCTGAAGTCAGTGGAGAAGTTTGATCCGAATACAAACCAGTGGGTGTCTGCTGGATCAATGAGTACTAGAAGATCAGGTAAGGTAGAACAGTATATTCTCTTGAGGTATACACTCGACTAATTGAACTTAAATTCCGTGAAAAAAACATGTATATATTAGTACCAGTGAGGTCACTGAGTAAGTTGCACACAAACATGGTAACACTGATGTACTACTGTCAACAAATGATCCAGTTTTAACACATCACCATCCACATACTATGCAATTCAATATCATTATATGTACATGATATGAGAGGTGGTACCATAGGCATGCTGTACTTTCATTCACTTGAATATTTGTCATTGACATTAGCCATTGAACCTGCTTGTTTCATGCTAGCACATAGTATGCTGCACACCACCATCGTTACCCTATTTCATATTCTGAATTCACTTCTGGGATGTCTCCCACCTTGTGACACTGTTCAATCAGATTTCACCTGTTTTATCACTCCATGAGTTTATTGGGGAAGCTTTTACATTACAAACTGTAGAATTGGGGATGCATTGACTATTCTTGTTTTTTTTCTTCATTGCCGATAGGTGCAGGTGTTGCGTTGTTAAATGATATGATTTATGTGGTCGGTGGATATGATGGATCATCTCATTTGTCATCTGTGGAATGTTATAATCCAAGGACAGATACATGGACACTTGTTACTAGTATGACAATACCAAGGTGTTATGTGGGTGCTACTGTCCTCAAGGGGAAACTATATGCTGTCGCTGGGTAAGACCCCGCCCCTCTGTGGCAATTTTATTGTATATCTACATGTATTAGTAGAACATGCATTTATATAAATGTAAGTGGCATATCTAAGGCCAGAAGAGGTCATATTTGAATGGTATAGCATGCAATTAATCGTTTATAAGCAACTCTATTGGAAATGTGCTTCTAACAGTCTAAGAGCAATTACGGTAGTACTCCCCTATACAGTAAAGAGTAGACATCATTGGAGCGTTGCTTATAATTATTTGTTCTGAGCTTGAACTATATTGTGGTGTTTTTGCTTTTAGTTTGTATGTACTTGTAACAATATTGTAATTTATTATATATGTTGTTTTATATGTAAATGCATATCTGTATTTTGTTTTTTTCCTGACTAGGTATGATGGCAACTCATTGTTGAACAGTGTAGAATGCTATGATCCCATGTTGGATGTGTGGGAAGTAATGCCACCCATGACAGTGCAGAGATGTGATGCTGGAGTCACTGTGATGAGGAAAAAATAACAATTTACAACCAACAATGATTGCATGAATGCATGAAATGAATTTACCTGTACATCGCCCTCTTTAGTCTACTTTTGTCAACATGTTGAACCACCACTAGAGGGCAGTTTGCATATAGTTGCTGCAATATATTTATATGACCCAATCATTGATGTGAAAAACAATTATTATAGTAAACCATGAATGGGTGCATATGGTAACCTGAAATTTGACTGATCAAATAAGAACATATGAATGTTTCCGTAATGATAGGAGCAATCTGTGCAGGACTAAAGTGCCAGACTCACACTGCCATCAAAATGATAACACAGTGCTGATAATTTAAAGTTCATCTAATCATGTTCTATGAGCCTAGTGTTCAAAAGCAAAATAATTTACCGATTTAATATGCCGATGCAGCTCGTTTTCTAATTTAAGTGTAATGCAGATATCCGTAATAGTTCTCATAGTAAATAATAATTCTATTACATGGGACGAGTGTGCATGTGTATTGTTTCGCAGTCTGATTTCTGTTAGAGGGAGTTCTAATCATTGACAAGCATTTTGTATTGTAAAGTTCAGGATGTGTCTATGTAACCTAGTAATCATTTTAAATAATGTATCGTGGCATAAAACAAATTATTGTGAATGTGGTAAGTATCAGCAATACATTCCTGTTTCAAAAAAATAGAAAATTTTGTATACCGATGATGTCCAAATTCATAATTGTGAAAAGAGGATTTATGAGTTATAGAACACAAAATAAATGATTGCTAAACAATTCACAATTATTAAGCAAAAATCTACAATAAATGCATACACTGCAAAATTAAGTCAAATCAATGGGAGAATGATACATGGAGACATGCAACAAGGAAGTGATTGAGTGAAAGTGTTCAAAAAACAAAAGTTTAGAATTATTTATTAACAGGGACTGTGAATGTCTTATTGCTGTCCTGGCTTGTTGCACCTTGTACGCAAATGATGAGAAACACTGGCCAAAGCAGTGTGGAACTCCCTTGTGATGTAATTATTTGAAGTGCGTTTTTTTTTCAATTTCAGTAATTTTTAAGTTACACCTCATCTAGCAGACTACTACATAAGGTGATAGTCAATTGGTTTAAACTAGTACATCATGTGGGATTTACATGAGAACATCAATCCAATATGTTTGATTGGTTAGTGCAATGTATGTCATCAAAGTCTTTGGCAAGAGATGAAAACAATTTTGTGATGTAACTGATTGGTTTCGTTGACGGAAAACAGCTATCTTTTCATTCACTTACATCATATTAGAGTTTTACCGCGCATGACTGAACTACGAGTTATTCAGTTTTTCTCATATATATGCATAATTCTCAACTAAGCTATATGTATATTTTTTGTTCATATTTTAATTTGTATATTTTAAAAGATCATGAAAATAAATTTGTCATTTTGTTTAATATTCAGTTGTCTTATCACATAATGTTCTATACACTTTCATTATCACTGAAGTTTTTTGTCAAATTAATTGCTATATTGACAATTAATGCTATCATCTCAGTGTGCTCACCTGGAATTTAAAAATCTTAAACTGATCTATAACTTTATGTGTTGAAGGCAAGACAACATACAGACATTTATGTCCAAATCAAGTTTAAAGTAAATTGTGGGTCAGGGTCTGAGTTGAGAGGACATCCATTTTTAAGGGCAGAATTTATAAAATGGCCGTGGCATATAGGAATAACAGACATTTGACAAATCAACTTGCACTACTGTGCAAGAACACAAATTGCCTGTTTGACACAATTGGACACTGACATTGATTTTTTGCATCAATCAAAATGGCTGCCAGTCGACCATCTAAGATTGGATTGTGACAACTTTGATCTACCGGGTATGTACACGAACACAATTGTATTATAAGTTTTGACATCAGACAGTATGAACTTGTGATAAAACAGAATTGTCAAAAAGACTGCATAGCAACCAAAAAGAGCTCGTCTTGTAACAAATTTGAGTAGCAGTAATAAGAAAGAAAAGTAATGGTACAGTACACAATCTGAGAAACTACTCTGCACATAAGATTCATTGTTTAAGTTTCTTTTAGGGTCAAATATGACTGCAAGTTCAAGACAATTGGGGAAATTAAGTATGCATATCAACTACATACAAAGTTTTAAAAAAAACTATCATTGTGACATGACCCAATCTGTGTCCAGTAGAAGAAATTTTGAGTACTGAAGATCTAGTAATTGTGCCAAGGGATTTGTATAGAGTTAGCTTACAAGTGATAAAGTCAATGTAAAATACATTGCACTATAGTCTAAGCTTCAATACAATGATATATAAAAGGGAACGGGCTCACATGAAAGATTGGCGGCAATGGCATATTTTATTTACTGTGTATGAAGCAACTCAATGCCTGCCACCATTGGTTAACCTACATTGGCCACTGTAACTGAACAGTGCACACAGCAATTTGTACAATTTTTGGCAAATTCTTTTGGTTATCTATGATTACAGATTAACAATATACATATACGATGACAGACAACAGAAATTTTGTCACTAATTTGGTCACTAACTATGACCCTCCCTTCACTTCACTATGTGCAAACAAAAAACTGGTAGGGTGCCCACATCATGGGGCTGGCAGGATAAGGGTTTATACACACTAATTCAACCCACTGTAACCAAGAATTGAGGCATAACTACATGGATTCACATTTGTAAATGCATAATTTATTTTAAAATAAAGGAATGCAACTTTCTTTTACTTCCTTTTGAAAAACAATAAATAAGCATTTTCCTTGATAACATCATTATTACACTCGTCCTCCATGTTGGATACCATGGTTACGTAGTCATCATCAAATTTGTACCAATTGTCATCGAGAGCCTTGCTGTAAGCAACATAATGACCACAAGACGCACTCTGACCTCCGAGATGTAGACATAGGGAATATAAATAATACGCAGATCTGAGGTTAATAACTGGTTCTCGGTTTGTAACTGTGTCCAGTATCAGATTACTCAAGTCAAGTTCATTAAGTGGTATTGTAATTGGTGTGTGTTTTTTGTAGGTGCGGCATCGCAGTGAATCATATCGAAATCTCATTAGTTGGACTATCAGGCATTCAGGGAGCTGTCGCAGTAGTGATCTGCGCTGACCAGAAATAGGCGACTCGCTCGCATAGCTCTCCATTTTTTCATCTTCTGCAAGCTCCTTTGAATCCAGACTGGTTTTACCCATTTGTTGTAATCTCTCAGATCTCCTAGGTGTTGATTTTTCGCGTGAACAACAGCAGTGAGAGCACACAAGACTGTCCCTACCAGAAAGCTCCTCCGTGCTGCTGAATGTAGCGATGCAATCTTTGAGCTTTACCTGGTCTCTGTATGCTACTTGTTCAGGCACTGCTACTGGTAGTACGGTGAAAGGCTCGGTACTCACTGATATATGACTACATTTGCAACAAAACCGTACATCCACAAACTGTCCAGTGAACATTTCATCAATTATGGAGTTATTCTGACGACAATACACCAACCATTCTAAATCTGATAGCATTGTTATGGCGTCAGCATAAGAGTCATTGTTAAGACCATTTGCGTTTTCTATTGTTTTTTGACACAGTTCTTTCAACTCTCTTACTCTTTCATCACTCAAATCACCATAGACAAATTTCAACATGTTACCAGTATTTGTGGTGTCAGAGACAACATTTTGAAGTGTGTATTTATTATTTAAGATGGTTTGCAGTGCACTCAACAACCATGTTAAGAACTCTGAGGCATCTTGCTGAGATTGTGATCCAACGTCTGGATTGGCAATCAAACTGGGCATCATTCTGTTAGTGGCACTTCTGAAAGCAGTAGTGCTAATTGCTGCACTTGTGGTGGTTCCAGGCAAAACGTTCAAGACCTCAAGTAAATTACCAACAGCAGCTACCAATGCAGACTCCAATTGGTTGGCAGATAGGGGTCTAACTTGGTTTGCAAAATGTGCAGCCAATAGAGGCGTATGTGCCAAACATTGTAAGACAGAGTTCATAAAGCACAAATTTTGTCCTCTGTTTTGGAGTCCGGGTGGAGTGTTAGCAGGTTTGAAATAGGAGAACCAATTAGTGAAAGATGGAGTATAACGATTGACCTGTTTATGCACACCAGTGACTTTTGTAGGAGGTGCTTCATCAGGAGGTGGGCTCTTCTGCGGGGATGTCCATGATTCACCAATTAGTATAGGACTTCTTTGCCGTGCAATTCCTGGTCGAGGAAGTAATGGACGTCTAACAATCTCTGAAGAGAGGTTTTTTTGCAGACTATCTTGGTAGTAGTTGACAGGCTTGCTACTGTAAACGTTTTTCTCAGCGTGAAACTGATTATATTGCCTCTGGTCCTTATGTAACATAGAACATCCAAATGTACAGATAATTAAAGCCCATAAAACAAATGGCTGGTGAATGTAAATTGTAATCAGCCCACTAATTAAAAGAAGGATGAGAGCTTCGTACAACCAGATTTGACGTCTCTGCAATGAAGTCCTGTGTTTGAACAAACAAAATAAAAATTACACAACCATTTGCTACTCAAAATAGTTCTTTTTACGGTTACTCATGACCATTCAACAGAAGTTGCACTGATGAATACATGTATAAAAATAATATGAGGTTATTATGAGGATACTGAAAAGTAAGTACGAAAACAGTACAGCAACCAACACGCAGCGGAGGTCGATGTGCCATGAACTGTCTGAGTGGTATCCTCATGATAACCTTATTATTATACATCTTTTCCTCCCAAGGATACATCATGGGATGCCGAAATCAAAAAAGTTGAGCAGAGGATGATTATGCGCGTAAACGTTCAATATTTGGAATTTGCATTTCCTAATATGGTAGAATGAAAATATCCAGTGCAATACAACAAAATTAAGGCACGCTGTAACTTATGGCGTTACGGTGACAGATGTATAATAATAATCTTCGTTGAACTCGTATCCCCATTGGGATTTTGAATAACATGGCAATAGAGAAAAAAATGACATAACACAATAATAATGATGATGACTATTTAAAAAAAGTGTTATACATTTTTTGATATTTCATTTACCGTTACCCATTAATAGAATTCAAAGTCATTTGCTGTACTACGGTACGAATTTGCAGTCGTCCAACCTCGACAGTGTATGGGCACAATTCTGGAAGCTGTACCTACCACGTACTGTCTGTGGAGAAAGAGTCCCGTAACTACCAACCCAAGCGCCAACATAAATAGAGGTTGTCATCTTTTTTTACCCCCATGTACACAATAAAGCTTTACTTGTAGTTGTACACCATTACCTTGTTCGGCTGAGAAAACTTTTCGCTATGCCATCGATGGTGATGAACAGAACAATCTCTGCGATGAAACGAAACGCAAATGTCAATGGGATCAGGTACTCCGTGATGACTAACCACAACGATTCCTGTGATATGCTGGCCAGAATACGGGCCACAGCAGGCGACGCACTGTCATTCATAATTAAAATTTTTACTTCCAAATTCTAAAGTCAAAAATAGATCGGACGACGTCGACGATGTGGTCGTGGATGTCAGGTCTGGTTGTTCATAACTGAAGCTAACAGTATATTGTTTCATCCCAACACTATAACTTAATTTTCGGTGATGTGCGTCACTACGGCACATTTTTAAATGACGAAATAAATAACAGAGACTTTCTACACCGATAGTTAGAAATTATTAAAACCTCGCGAGCGTTAACTTCGACTGGCTGCCATTTTGACGAATGGTCGAGCGCCTCTGGCGGTTGACCGGCGAGCATTTTTGGAATTCCTCGATAGAGGGCAGTCATTAGTTGCATTCAACAACTTCTAAGAACTAACACAAAATACGACACTACGTATTTATTACCGTCTTCAGTGAGTCTACCATGTTGAATCCATTTACGCGTTTAAGGTAAGAATGTACATAATGTATATAAAGTAGTTGCATGTAATTTTACCTCCCGGTTAAACCTGTGTTTTTAAAATTGTATTAAACTTGTTTGACTAAACTGATTGTATCACAGTCCCTCTATCTAGAGGGACTGTGATTGTATGTAAAAACGTCATTTAGTTAAATAGACATGGTTGAGTTGTCAGTTGACTGGCGGAAGAAACATTTTATTGTCTGGCACAACAAGGTCAAGTGGGGCATATGCTTAATTAATTAGACATGTCTTATTGTAGCTCTATATTTGAATTAAACTTACCTGGTAATGATTGTTATGCACAAATGAAAATACTTTCCAATCCTATACTTTCCCCAACTTTAATCCTAACTAACTTTAATTGTTTATGTCTGTCTTGAAGACACATCTAGTTATGGGGTGGAGAGTTAGCATCATAGTCAGGGGAAGAGCTGTGGTGTACATTGGAAAGTCTCTGCGAAAATGTTGAAAACAGATGCACCCATATGCAGAACGTTTCTAATGTATACAAGCAAATATTTACCAGCTAAAAATTACCTTGAGTTTCCCCAGCCAAAAGAATGGTAGATTGGTTGTTCAGGCAACCTTCCAAATGCAGTCAACATTTTGTCTGCTATTTGTCATTCTATTCACTTCACATGCGTCAGTGCATTTGACCTTATGTTATACTCTGGCCACACGTGGTCAAACCGACATAAGTCAATATTCTTTCATGTTTACAGAGGGAAACCAGTCAAACTACGTGAATGATGTTTTTATAGAACCATGTCTTGGATGTTACTAGCTACCAACATCTGTAATATACTAATTCAGTACCATATACTGGTGTCAGGAGCAGTGCAGGTGAGATTTATATAATTTGTTATTATGAGTCCCCAATATGAATTCAGAGACTGAAGGTAGTAATCCAATGCGAGTAAAAATTCATGACCTCATGAATATTCATGAAGTATTCCTCATCATGCATGAACAGTTCACTAAAGGTCAAAGTGACTTTCATGAAATAATTTGGTTCCATACATTAAATGATGTACATGAGTATTTGATGTAAAATACATTCATAATTGATATAACTCATTAAGATATCTTTTTCTGTTTTGTTTTTCTAACCATTCCTTGTTTTCCGTTTTTATTTTTATTTTATTATGTTTTCATTTTGTCTTCATTTATATTTTGTCTTGCCATTTTTGTATGTATCTGAAACTTTATTGTATTTTAAAAATCCAGATCCTGAACAGGATATGATTTCAATAAAGGCATTATTATAATTCATAAACTTATATTGTTCATTCATAAATTGTTTGGAATGCATGAAAGTTTTATGAATATTTCATGGAATAAAATACTGTAAAACATGTCTTTTTAACTAACATATTATTTTAGCTAATTTAGCTAATCTGTAATTTTGCTAATTCAAAATGCAGCTAATTTAACAGTAAGTATATTCTCACAGGGGGGGTAGTCGACACTTTAGATAAATTAAAATTCTGTTAATTCATGCCAAGAGTCAAATTTGCTGAAATCGCATGCAGCTATTTCAACATGTTGTGTTCTACAGTAGTTTAGTCTCAATAAAAAAGATAATAACACATTCAGCTTCTCTGGTATGACAGTTTTATGTTAGAACACCCAAAATGTGAAAAACAGTCAAAAATTCTTGAATTGTGACCAAACAGAGGTCACTCTGTTGCATTTTACAAAACACAGTGAATTATGAGAGGTGAGACCATTCCACAACAACAAAGACATCTTTAGTATGCTACTTTTATATCTTTATTTCATGAAGTAGTATCAAACTTATTGAATGGTTGAGCTTTAAATCTAACTACACTTTTACAGATTGAACTCAAGTTAATCCAACTCAAGTAAACTCCAAACTGTGCAAGTTATCTGAATGCAGCATAATCTAGATGTGTTGTCGCATTTTTATAGCTAACAACATATGTATGGCTTCTCTTTGGCTCAGTGAGTCACGCAAAAAACATGATTTACCCACAGCCATGTGAAAATTGAGATTGTACATTATAATGGTAGTTCTCTCAATGTGATGTGATGTGGTTCTCTGTGATTCCCAGTGCTTAATATGCCAGCCAGTGTTGCAGTAGAATTACATGTCATATAGATTGTTATATTTTCTCTTGTATTTTGTGTGTTACCAGGGATATGATGTTGACACTGTGTGCAGTGATAATCAAGCACTTGTACAGCTTCCTGGAGGACAACAACTTTGCCTCAATACTGGTAAATTTGCATCACTAATTTGGATTATCAATATTTGTTGTGAACGAGTATGACATCAAATTACTTTTGTTAGTGTGATATCATAAATATAATTTTCACAGTGATGAAATAAATGTGTCAAATATATGACTTGAGAAATCCTGAAAAAATTATTTTCACAAATAAAATATCACAAGTAGGGACTCTCCAATCACATCTCAATTTTTATGTACGTGCATATGTATCACACTACAGTCCATCTTTTGAATGTTGTATACTGTATGTACTAATAAACATGTTCAAACTGCTGAACCCTATGCAATAATAATTCTGGTTTTGCAACATTCCAGATAATTTGCCTATACTACTAATTTGCTCACTTAATTTGCTTATAGTGTCACATTTTCAACCTGAAATGTTAGTAAAGATAAACAATTTAAGCCAAGAAACAGATTTATATACCGTAAAACATGTCTTTTTAGCTAGCACGTTATTTTAGCCAATTTAGCTAATTTTGCTAAATTAAGATGTCGCTAATTAGAATATATTCTCACAATGAGATTGTTGACACTTTAGCTAAATTAAGATTCAGTTAATTCATACATGGAGGCGAATTCGATAAAATGGCATGTAGCTATTTCAAAGTGTTTTACAGTATTTCCATTCACTCACTAACTTGTTCACTGGTAAATGTTCCTGCAATTATTTAAATTTCTGTTCTTATCAATTATCTTAAGAACTGAATGGATTTGTACCATATGGTGATATTGATTGTGGAAGTGAAGTGCTGAGTATCAGGAGTTTTCACATTGAAAGAGAGGCATACGTAGCTATAGCAGATAGAGACAATGGTAAGTCATCATACCCTACAAATAGTAACTCCGTTGGTAGGCTTACCCAATAAGTGATCAGCTCCTACCCTGGCATGTGGGACACTCAATGTCTCATTCCCAGTCCTCTAACAAGGACTTTGGATAAGCCTTGGGCAAGGTGTTTTTTTTTTACATGATTTAAACACACAAGGTTTATTCTGCATTTGTTCCATTTTAGATGCAGTACTGATCTACAAATGGCATGACCAGACATTTATATATCATCAAACGATAGACGTACCTGCTGTGCTTAGTTTGGAGATTTTCAGAATACATAATGACACGTACCTTGGCACCGCGGCATACCGTACTGGATCAATTGACACCTTGTATCAAATTGTTCAGATTGTTGGTCTTCAAATACTTACGCAACCAGTCATTTACAAGTGGAAAGAAAATGAGAGTACATTCATAGAATTTCAGCGACTCAATGTTTTGGAAGCAAAGACCTTAAAATTTGTGGAATTTTCCCAAAGCAGGGATATTACAAAGTATTTTCTCATTGCGACTAATGGTTCGTATGCCAATACAACTCTATATGAATGGGACAGTGATGGATTTGGGGTTGTTCATCATCTGCATGCAAAATCCAAGCATGTAGCATTTATTCAAGAAAACTATCAGTTCTGGATGATACTAACAAGTGATCGTGGCACCACAGTCTGGAAATGGACCGGACAGCATTTCTATGTCCTGAAATCAGCCTCAATCAATTTAAAAGCACCAGACTCTGTTAGTCTGGATACTGCTAATTTTCACCACATCACGTTCATATGCATGGTTGATAAAAGACGACAATTACCGGTGTACATCACAAAATGGCACAGTGAGCAAGAACAATTCATCCTAGTCGAAAACCTTAAACACCACCATGCAACAACATGTCAGTTTGTCAACTACGCTGGCCAACTTTACTTACTCACTGGTAGCCGCCTTGGGGCAAATATTTACAAATATGACCAAGTCTTCAATAATTTCCACCTGATAGACGAGTTAGATGGCATTAGCCACGTCACTGCCACAGAACATGTAAATATTAATGGTGTTCTTTATTTACTTTTAAAAGTAAAGTCCAGACAGTACACCAATGATGGAAGAGTTTCAGATGTCTGTCGATATTACCAGGGCCAGTTAGTTTTTTTAAATGCTGGATGAACTAAACTGAGTTTGTACATTTTCATTAATTGGTTCAAAATGTTGTATTTTTATTAATTACCAAAATTGTTTCTTGAATGCAGCCACAATGACTATTGATTCACTTGCATGCTGGTACATAAGCTGCATCACTACTAGCAATACGTCACTACTGGTGATTTGCTGCCACTGGTAATGTGTTACTACTAGCAATATGTCACTACTGGTGATTTGCTGCCACTGGTAATGTGTTACTACTAGCAATACGTCACTACTGGTGATTTGCTGCCACTGGTAATGTGTTACTACTAGCAATACGTCTCTACTGGTGATTTGCTGCCACTGGTAATGTGTTACTACTAGCAATACGTCACTACTGGTGATTTGCTGCCACTGGTAATGTGTTACTACTAGCAATACGTCACTACTGGTGATTTGCTGCCACTGGTAATGTGTTACTACTAGCAATACATCTCTACTGGTGATTTGCTGCCACTGGTAATGTGTTACTACTAGCAATACGTCACTACTGGTGATTTGCTGCCACTGGTAATGTGTTACTACTAGCAATACGTCACTACTGGTGATTTGCTGCCACTGGTAATATGTTACTACTAGCAATACGTCTCTACTGGTGATTTGCTGCCACTGGTAATGTGTTACTACTAGCAATACGTCACTACTGGTGATTTGCTGCCACAGGTAATGTGTTACTACTAGCTATATGTCACTACTGGTGATTTGCTGCCACTGGTAATGTGTTACTACTAGCAATACGTCACTACTGGTGATTTGCTGCCACTGGTAATGTGTTACTACTAGCAATATGTCACTACTGGTGATTTGCTGCCACTGGTAATGTGTTACTACTAGCAATATGTCACTACTGGTGATTTGCTGCTACTGGTAATGTGTTACTACTAGCAATACGTCACTACTGGTGATTTTCTGCCACTGGTAATGTGTTACTACTAGCAATATGTCACTACTGGTGATTTGCTGCCGCTGGTAATGTGTTACTACTAGCAATACGTCACTACTGGTGATTTGCTGCCGCTGGTAATGTGTTACTACTAGCAATACGTCACTACTGGTGATTTGCTGCCACTGGTAATGTGTTACTACTAGCAATATGTCACTACTGGTGATTTGCTGCCACTGGTAATGTGTTACTACTAGCAATATGTCACTACTGGTGATGCATCACTACCCACTTCATCGCAAATATCTTAAACACTCCACCAGTTGATTATAAAGTAACCTTTATAATCAAGTATAAAACACTACTACCTTTACCCATTGTCCTTGTGAGGGGAACAATATTTTGTATTTATATTACCAAGAATATTCAATTTTATATAGTATCAGTAAGTACCCTGAATAACACCATTTTGCTTCTTATCTTCCCACATCAGTTTGAATCTTGGCACCATTTCACATCATATCAAGTGTGCAACATACAGTAGAATGTGAAAATGTTTGTTTTTCTATTTACAGATAATTTATATATTCGAAAGCAATATTTAATAAATGTTAAACATTGAACATGCATCTTCTTGCAGTATTGAATAATCCTAATAGATAAAGAAAGGGGTACCAGGTAAAAGTAATTGTGTAAATAACTTAGAATAAATGGAATGATTGTAAAGATTGAGTGAATAAATAGAACTGTTCATTCTTGTTAAAGTTGTGGCACCAGGGCATGTAAAAAATATTTACTTCTTTTGACTTTGAAACAGTAAAAGCAATCAGTATTCAGCGATATGAGACTTTTTCTCTCATTGTATAGAATAGTAATAATTTTTGAAGACAGTTTGTCAAACAATCGGTACCAATACAATACAATGTGATTTTATTTAAATTTTAAAAAAATGAGTTTTGTAATATAATGTACATTACATTGAAAATATACAGTAATAAATAAATACAGTTGATAACACACCTACAACTTTGCACTATTAAAGATGCAATATGGATAAAAGAAAACATTTTTTTTCTTTTATATTAATGTTCAATACTCCATACTGTAGCCCAAATCAAACTATGCATGTGTATTGGAAAATGTCATTGTTACATCATACATGTACTCAGATGTGTGCTACAAGAACAACATATTCATTTCATGATAAATCATTGTCCCATGCATTCATCACCAAATAGTATCAAATAATAATATTAAAAATCGCTCGTCCATGCTGCACTGCAATCAAAAGATTAGAGTCTGACAAACTGATTAGAGTGTATAAACTGATATACACACATACAAAAACAAACGGGTATCGTAACTTAAGCTACCATCTCTAGAAATGATGAAGCTTTATCATATCGATATAAAACATAATCTTCTATTTGGCTCAACCCCCCCCCCCCCTTTTGAAATGTTCATATAGTAGTCTTAAAATAACACTGGAATGATTAGGTATATAGACATGTCACTGTATAATCTAGCTGGTGCCTGAATACCATTGGTAGTACCAGGATCCTTTTCACCATACCTCATAGTACCACTTCCAGGTCACATCTTATATCATGTGTAGGAGAGTAAGTTGATTTCATAACAGCCATCAATCTACCATTACAAGAAATATGATCAGTTGATTAAAAACAGAATGGCTGTAGTTAGTAGATCACAAATAAGAATTGATTTGGGTAGATGATTACAGTTACAAATCAGATTACTTGTGTTTGAGTACAGGTCAGAGTGGTTGTGAATAGTTAATTACGTGTTATGAATACAAATGATTATACTGATCTACTTAGATTACTATGTGCATATACTCACATCATATCTTCCTAAAGATGCAGCTGTTTGATTGGCTCTCACTGATTCAGTTAAAGCCCATAGCTGTTGAAGACCTGATGAGATATTGTCAATAGGAGGAACGCCCTATGGGGAAAATAAAATCTCTTGTAAAATACCAACTATTTGAATAGATTAATTAATGGATTAATTTCTTCTCTGGTAAAAGTGTGTATGATAACATAACATTGTTTTTGTCTCTGTCGTCTCAAGAAGAACAAACATTATACATAAACACTGTATAATTAGAATACTGTAAAACATGTTGAAAAAGTGACATGCAATTTTAGCGATTTGTGGTAAAATGACGTAATAGTGAAATGTTGATTTAGCGAATCTCTCTTGTTATTGTTGATTTCTTTGTTTGGCGGCCATTTTGAATTTATGATAAAGTCATTAGCGACATCTTGAATTAGCGAATCAGTTCTTTCGATAAATTCGCGAAAAAGAAATGTTTTACAGTAACTAGTATTTTTGAACACTTTGACTTTCACTATCACTAAGGATTTTCTTGACCCAAAGACCCAAAGTACCGTAAAAACTCCAAAATTACGACCGGTTTTAAATAATTAGTGTTGGAAACGTGACGTGTTTTTTTAGAGTCAAAATTAAGGTGCATTTTTGGACGGTCAAATTTTTCAGAATAGAAATCAGCAAATGAAAAAAATGGGAATGATAGACAGTGTGCTTCGTTAGTTTTTAAAAAATGCAATGTCCGTCAATTGACGTAAACTTCCCCATGTTTCACGGTAAAAGCAAAGGTCTTGGCCGAGTTGTAGGCTGAACAACTCAAAATCAAAACAAAGTCATCAATCAGTGAGTATTATGACAAGGAAAACAAAACATCAAGACGCGGAGAAGAGGTCAGCACAAAACTAATAAGACAAAGTTGTCTCTCACTACCTAGGAAAACTTGCGAATGTTCGAAGTACAGGTACCCATTTGACAAAAGATACATGGAAGTTTAGCAAACTATCTCCCCGACCCAGTGCAATGTATTCGGTTAGAATCAAAGCTCACGTATCCCTTATTTGAGGGACCAGATTCTGCCGTAAATTCGCTCTTGGATTAAAAAATAAAATGGGATTTAAGAAAATAAAATGGGACTTTTAAGGTGTATTTTGGCGTCATTTTTCAGACATTTCAATCATTCCTTACTGCTAAAATAGTCTAAGTTATACCGTAGTCATTGATGTCTATTCAAGAGTATTATTTTTATCGTGACTAGCGTGAACGGGTAAGCTTCGTTTCGACAAAGAGCTGTTATCACTGTAAACAATGTTAATTATTCTTCAAATGCCCAGTTTATTTTTTAAAAACAACTAATTTTTTGATTTAAAAAAAAATCATGCCGTTTTCGCATCAAAATCCAAGTCAAAAGATCGTACTACAACATCAATCTCTTTCGCATTGCGTTCAATAACATTAACATATTTAAATAAGCTATGGTAATTTGAACACGTTGGCATCATCTAGCTTTTTCATTGGTTAATTAGCGATTTGACCTATTTGACCTAAGAGAACATGGCGGATATCCTACAGCATCGAACGTTTACACAAGACCGTAATCAAACAATTAGGCCGTCCGAAATTTTGGAGTTTTTACGGTAGTCCACTCATTGTTGCTTTGCTTTTCACCCTCATCACCTGGCGAACACACATGTATTCCGACATTGGTGTATACATAAACTTCATTGCACATCACAGTATAAGATTATGAAAGTCTCACTCCCATGTTAAGTATGCTCATTTCTCACCTCTAAATAAATTTCTTCTTCCTTGTCTTCATCCTGTGTATCATTGTCATTGTCACCATCATCTCCAGTGTGTCTTAGCAACCACTGAGGTAATGAGACAGGTGAGGGTGCCTTGAAAGAATAAGAATCACTAAAACTGAAAGCTCAGAAACAATCACAATTTCTATTTGGAATGATTATGAAAATAATATGCAAATGATATGCATATTAGTACATCAATTTTTGCCACCACTCTGGTTGAAATTTCTGAGGAGAACAGGCAGCGTACTGAAGATAGACGGAAATATGAAATAAAATAACACTACAGTCACGTTTCACATGGATCTACAGCTATAGGCACCACTGAAGGTACTGGTAAATAGTCAGCACATTCAGTACCGGGGGTATGTTTCCAATGACCTCTTATTTAATACATATGAACAATGTCAGTTCATGTACAACAATTGCACACAAATTAAGTTATATAACACATTAGACTTACATCTACTTTGTACTCATAGAGGTTGATGTCTTCTATTATAAAATGACTCCACACTGGTGATGGTTGCTGTAGAATAAATCTCACGGCTGCTACTCTGTTTGGTTCGGCTAACATCTGAATTCAAGCACACAATCAATTACAATGAGGGTATTTGTTTCAATAGAAATTAAATTCAAATGTTTGAGACGCAAAACCTGTTCTATTGAAAGAAGATGGTCATAAGCATACATGTAATATGTCAACAAAGCACATCTATAATACAGAAAGAAAACTTGAAGCCGCTATTTTGAATTAAACTGCTAAACACAATGAGATGAATACTTATAGTAACCCACCATGTGTAATGTAAATACAAAGTTTGAATGAAATCAACAAAGGCATGCCAGAGAAACTGTTGATAACAAAAATGGTTTTGGTCTATCAAAGGTCAAGGAAATGAACTATGTGCATATGTACATGTAATCCATTATAACTTGTCTTTGTAACAACTTCCAGCAATTTGGTCAAAGCACAACAAAAAATAATTATAAGAACACATAAAATTAAAACCAACATGGCCACCAGTCGATTATTTTGAATCAAAACACAAAAATGTATGTGCATCAGTTACCCATCATGTGTGACGTTCATACCAAGTTTGAGAAAACTCAGCCATGCAATTATGGTTTGACAAAGCATATTATTAAAGTTTCATTCTATTGTGTCAATGGGAAAATAAGCTTCACACAAATGAAACTTGCCCAGTTTACAGATAGGACTGGTTGTGAATGCAAGAAATATTCACACCATTATGTCTTTTGAACCAAATTAAAACAAAATCAATGAAAGTGTATCAGCATGAAAAACTGGTATGACACATGAATATTGAATCAAATCATAGAAACAAGGTTTGAAAGCAAGCACCATGGCGACAATTCAAACAAAGCATCTGGTAATGACAATACATGTACATGTACATATCTATGAACATTACAAAGTGAAGGCATACCTGCTTTCTAGAAATTGTAAAATAATCTTGACTTCCTGGTTCACAATGCGGATCTGGCATCAGGGGATATCTTCTCAATACTGTTTTCCATTTAGTATCTCCTGCAATGGTGCATGTTTCTATTATTTGGGAGTACATAATAAAACACAACACATATTTTCAGACATCGCTTTATCATAGGTGCAACAAAGTCACCTAGGAATATAACATGTACCTTATCTGCTCTATTAATAGCACTGGAAAGGAAGGATAGATAGCGTAACACACTTTTGACATAGTACATTAATTTTGTTTGCAATTTTCAAAAATTTGTTCAATGCAACTGGGACCTCCAAACTAGTTTTTAAATTATTAACTTTAGTTGAATTAATATCAACCAACCATAAATTCTAAATGTTCATCAGAGTAATCACAAACTCATTATTTCTAATGAAAAAAACTCAGGTACCTACTGTAGTTTTTAATTTGCATTTTGTTATTGCAGAATAGTACCCTCAAGTGTTTATAGTTTGTTGTAAACCCTTCTCAGAGAACAACATAACTCATTGTTTTTTTCACTACAAATGTAGAACTACCACCCTAATCTCACCATGGACAACTCAAACACTTGTATTACAAAACATCTTAATCTATACTTACTGCCCGAAACTTCAGAACTCTTGAAACTGCATCTGACTTTGATTGATAAATAAGCAGTGTAATTATTCTTGAAAGTGACTTCTCCAAGCTGCAATGATAGAATTACCAGAATGTTATGTCTGTTATTTTGTAAACAATACAGCCTCTCATATACTGTAATATAAAATGTTTTTTGGCAGTCTCATAACATTCAAGCAGGAGATTCAAAGTTACCAGTGCCTAAAACACATTATGATTATGGCTGCATTGTAAACCATTGAATTTTCATAAGTTTTTGTGACATTTTCATTTTTCATGAAAGAACCCTAGCATCAGTAACTTCACACACAATTTACCTGACTCACTATCAAAGAAATGGTCATCTACCTGTAAGGCCGTCACTGATTGGCGCATGCGTCGGATGACAATTTACGATTCAAAGACCCCAGGGAAGTGTTCTAGTTTCTTTGTATTTGTATGCAAGGAATTTTTCCACACAAAAACAACAATTTTGGCCGAATTTTGTTAGCGGTTGACTTAATGTTGGCCAATCGTTTGTCCGTGAAAGTTTGCTATTTTTTTTATTTGTAGAAATCATTTTTTTAATCTGAAAAACCTGTTTCTCAACTTTGTTCTTTATTTAGTTTTAAGCAGTATTCAAGATAGCAGCCCCATACAGTAAATTAATCACATTCATTTTATTATCACTTATACACCAGCTGACCCATGCATGAATGCACAGTGACACTAGACTCATAACATTCAAGCCCAAATATATAATTATTTGACCTTTAATGAGAATTATCTATTATTAAAACACATGCAATGAGTGATGTCTTCAATATTCAATATATAGAGTCGGTCATAATAAAATGTGCTTTAACCAAATATTGGTTGTTGGATCATTGGTTTGTCGGACAGATGAACCCTCCCCAATTTCTGCATGGTCCACCCCTCTTTTCCACAGAACACAGCACAATCTGAACCAATTTGTTTCTCCCCATGAGTGATCCCGCGTGAGTACAGTTGGTGATCAGTGGGTGAAAAAATGCATGCCGAGAAAGTATATTTCTAAGCCCCAACGATGTTTACATTTACATTGGCACATGAACATGTACTATAATTGTAATAACAGTACTCACGTCAACAGATTTTATGTTGGGCATTGCAATTTCAATGACTGCAGCACCGGAACTGAATTCCGTCCTTGGATCACCGATTTTTAGCACCACGGGTTTTTTAACGATGCAGTTGAGTGGTTTTGATGCCATCTTTCATTTGACAGATTCAAACACTATAAACTAAACTATAAAAACTGAACGATGTTTTCTGTTTTGATTGAAAGAAAACATCAAGACAATATTGCCGCCATGATGGTTCTCGTTTTTTCTCGCGAGTGTTTGTTGTGCGAGTGAACGAGATTTTATACACTAAGACTATACCATTATTATATAGGGTAATATGGATTTTAATAAACTATATATTCAAATATATGCAATATTTCAAAGCACTCCGATTTATTTATTTATCAATCAACTATTCATAAATAAAACAATATACCTAATTCTTCAAGACGTACGAATGCAAAGCTGCTTCAAACTGACGTTCTTGATATATGAAACAACTGACCCCTTCGAACTACTTAGGTTGACGTCACCCAACGTGTTTATCTTTTGGTCAACATAGCAACGACGCATATAAATCGCCCGATAAACATTGAATTCGCCATATTTATTTGTTGAGCCGTTCTAACGTGAGCTGTCTATACTGTCTAGATTTCTAAATTTTTCATTTTAGTAACATTCAACATGGCTGGTGCCGAAAATAAGCTGACTTTGCCACACGAGGTAAGACAAAGTTGATGTTTTTTTTAAACGCTGAAAAGGGACAACAAATGTAATACATTCGACATTATCCATTTACTTCATTTTGCACGCAACGAAACACGAAAAGTGACGTTGTTTGTCCAACCCGACGCTCTTGTAAAAGCAACGATTGTATTTCAGGTAGACACCCGGTCTAATACAGCCATTACAGCAAATTACGTAAAACTCGTGATTTGTCTTTGCATAGTACATTTGGAATGTTGCGAAACATTGCTTTTTTTCACCGAAATGGCGTTATTTTTGTGTTAAACTTTCATTGATGAGGCCACAGTCCCTCTACAGGGACTGTGATTAGGCAGGTTATGACACTGATCATGGAGCTAAAATATAATATTTTAGCTCCATGCACTGATCAAGATGTCTGTGAACATAAACTTGATATGTAGTTTAGGAAGGTTTCGGCATTGTCAGTACCTCATTATGAAAATAAAAAGTGTTTGTCTAAAACCTTTATTAACCAAAAAAAAAAGTCACATTATCTTTACGGTACTAATATAATAATATAGAATTTTATTCTATTTTTTTCTATATTGAAATAGAAGGTAGTAATTGCTGGTCTGTTCATTTGTTGTTGATTATTTATAGCTACATGTATTTTGAAAAAAAAATAGACATTTTCGCTCAAATGTTGATAGGTTTGTAGAAATCTAGCCTATCAAATCAAATTTTGTATATAAAACATCAAGTACTGTACTGTCTGAAATGACAGGCAGACAGGTGGCTGGCTAAATGCCTGACGTGATGTCTCTGGTACATGAAATTGACAATATGGAGAAAATATTTGACTTTTATGAAAGAAAATATGACATTCACATTGGGATATAACAATTCTTCTTCATGACCTACCATGAGCATCTTTTATGTATTGTATATCACGAATTGTGTTGCATTTATTTATTTCCCCTCAAATGAACCCCAGATATATAAATTTATATAAATTATTATGTCTTCATGGACACACATGTATAAAGTCATTTGTGTCATTTAATATTAAAATATGGAAGTTTCTTGCAAATACTAGATAATTAGTATTTCCATAGTTTCATGACTAAAAATTATGCTGTGCAGGAGCAGGATTCTGCATACTTAACTGTCCAGAACTACTGAATTATTTCTCTAGCTAAAAAAAATGATACAACTCTTGATAATTTTTGTTATCTTTTTGCACAGGTAATAGATGATTCACAGTACCCACAAGAACGTACAGGAGAACAAGCTTGTGATACCAATGCAGCTTCATTAACAGGTGCAAAAACGTCTGACCTCTACAGGACACATGATATTCCTGACCGTTTTGACAATCCTGGTATGATTTGTGATTTTCTTTAAATGAAGTCTGGTCGTCAACCCAAACTGAACGCACATGTCTTCAGTCAGTACATATATTTTTTGGCTTCCATGCTTATCTTAAAGATAGCTCACATAAATTACATAATTGACTGAGTACTGGTATGTTTACATAATAAGTACATGTAGTTCAGTTTGGGTTGTAGACTGGCAAGTTCATTTCTATCACTAATTAATTTCTCTTTATTATTTAGAAAACATGCCTCCATGTGCTAGTCCAGGTAATCCAATATTTTCCTGTATGGAAAGGCCAACAATAGAAGCACCACAACAAAGTGATGAAGGTGTGTACTGTTGAGATGCTAGCTGTCCAAACCCTCCAAAAATAACACATGATTTTGACCATTTTTTGCAGCATATATTCCATGTATTTGGTGAACTTTTTTTGTGTGTTAATTGTAAATTGCTTTATATACATATTTGAGTTGAGAAGTGTCTAAATGCATTGTAGCACATCTAGAATTCAGCAATATTACATTGATCACACTACACATTTTTATAATTCCGAAAATGGAGCACAGAGATCTGAACAGTATGACTGGTGGGTGGAAAAAATATTGTTTGTTCACAAAGTATAACTTGAAACACTCCCACAGTGGGTACACTCTCAGCGCTAGAGTATCATCTCTCCTATAAATAATGGTATGCTATTTGACATTATGGCACTAGTGATAACTCTTATACCCTTACATTATTTTTGTGTCTGTGACAGATCTATTTTCTAATAAAGTTTTTTTTTGTTCCACGTACAGGTTGGTTTGAAGGTTATGGCACAAAATCACAACACCCAATGTACAGAACAACAAACTCCAAATATGGCTCCATGCCTCCAAGTGTCCACACAATGCCAACAAGTTTTCATGCTAGGTCACAGAAGTTCTCAGAAGTGAGTGTCTTTTCAACAATATATACATGCATGTATATAGTAAAAAACATGGTATCGGTATCGGACTAGACTAAAAGTGGCTATAATGCTACTGGTGTATCAGATCTATTGAGTATCTGTTAGCATTGTACATTGCATATTTGTGACATTTCTCTTTTATTTTTTTATTGCAGCCTTTAGGAAAATGTGGAATGTATCGCAATAAAGGACTCAACACAGGAATGGACCAGAGTAAAGTTTAGCAGCTGCCACTAAAACAAACACTTACATTTAAATTTTTCTCACTCTTAGTTAGATTCTAAATATGTCAAATTATAGGTTTCCAAAATGAGAAATCTTCTAAATATGCTCTATTTGTGTACAGTATGGTATAATTAGTAATTGAAACATAACATGAAAAACAACTGTAACTAAAATAAAATACATTTGTAGATTTACACTTTTGTTTAAGTTGTCCTATCCATATACTACTGTAAATTACTTTATTTTCGCTTGGAATTAATTATTGCTTTTGCTGAAGGATCGATTCAGTGTAAATAACGTCCAGTGTATATACCTTTTTTTATTTTACATTCAACTCATCAATTATCAGTGAAAATAAATTACATACAAAACACCCAAAAAGCTTTTTCAGCGAAAATTAATTCCAGGTAAAATAAAATATTTTACAGTAGATGATCTGTGATGTGATATACAGTA
This sequence comes from Saccoglossus kowalevskii, assembly GCF_978046115.1. NCBI lineage: Eukaryota > Metazoa > Hemichordata > Enteropneusta > Harrimaniidae > Saccoglossus > Saccoglossus kowalevskii. The sequence goes on along the minus strand of NC_140643.1, from coordinate 36,839,319 downwards.
GCTATATGGTGTACCAATATGGTTAGATGAAGCAATGAAAGATGCTAGATTATATACTAGTATAGTTTGCTAAACTATTCCACATTTAGACAGTACCAAAATTACATGTAAACAAAAAATATATTTTACATTAGGAGACCCACATACAACACAATGTGGGGTGGAGCTGTGATAGTGCTTTAGTATTGCATGTTATTTGTGCATAATCCACATCACATTTAACACATCTACAGTAAATAAAAGGCTCACAGTTTCCCTGTAAGTACCACAATGTCCACTCATACCATGGAAAGTAATAGGACCTCTGTGCTAAAATTAATCAGAGAGCTTATATATTTCCATGTTTCGAGGCAGATCAATGAAAAAACTAAAAATTTGCTAATTATTATGCAATTTACATTGCACAAACTACAACCAGGAAACAATTAGGTGTGTAGATTTATTATTACAGATCACCTATATACCAAGTTTCAATCAAATCTAAGCAGTTTTGAGATATCTGTTAACGGTTAAAATAAGCTTTATATACTGAGGCAATTAATAAGCCCAAAACTTAATCAGGTCTGTGGATTATCAGTTTAATTCTTGCCTGAAATATCTAACTGCTGTTAAAATTAGGTAATTAACATGCACAAATTTTCACCCCAAACTTACCAAGTCCATCTGAAATTACACTGAAATCTAATATTTGTAAAAACTTGTTTTTGAAATTTATTGGTGTGAAGACATGTACACTTTACTGGCACACATACAGACAGGGTAATAAAAAGATTTGCATTGTGTGCTTTGCATACTGTAGGCAAAAATTTACACCCAATACAATCCCTCTATCTATGATAGAGGGACTGTTTACCCACGTAATAACATGGAAAACAAATAGAGTACACAAAAGGCAACTTAAACCAGTTCAAGTTGCCGTTGATGGCGTACTTTATAGAACCCCAATAGCCAAAGACATGCTGCCAACGCTTGGTACTACTGATTGAAGAATGTCAAAGTATCGCATGTGCAGCATTCTTCATTGCCAAACCAAAACACAGCTTCTCCCATTTGATTATGGTCATTGTATAACCATGGTGATATCGCAAGTGTGTAATTTTTCTATAATCAGTTTGTAATTTTTAAAAGTGCAGTGCACGAAAGCACAAAGCAAATAATGATTTGTATTGATGGTTCATTGAAATGACAACATAACTAACTTAGTATGCACACATACTATATTGCATACTCAGTATTTATCGCATACAAGCTGTACATTATAGACTTACACACTATCAATTCCTGTCTCGGGGCTCATTTTTAGAAATATGTCTTTTCAAAAGAAAAAGATAAAAGCGAGGTAATCTCCACGTCTTAATTTTGTTGAAATTTACTGGCGTACCAACCGGCGAATCTCCATCACGTTTAGAATTCCCTCGCAAATAGTATTTGCCTTTCATGTCTTGGAATGGGTTACATTTTTGCATATGTGTATGCACATTTAAACTTTAGAGGCTTCTATAAAAAACCATGGGTACCCATGATCAAATTCAAGTGCCCCCTGGGCCATCTTACCGTAGAACTACCCTCACAATTGGTTATATAATAGACTAGATTGTTGACTTACTGGTCGATCTTCAGGGCAGTGCTGTAGCACATCAGCTTCACCATCATGCACCTAATAGCGATTATGATGTTGATTACCGGTATATTAATGTATTGAAGATGATTAAAGACATGGCAAGACATTAGTTCCAAAGTTGGCGTATTAAAGGGCGGTGGTTGACACACCGCGCATGTGCGACATTTGTATTGATAAACAGTAAATTTCCCACAATCCAATGCGCTCTTCTAATGGAAATCGCAACGTGGGCTAATTGCCGTCGATGGTTCCTCCAATACCTTCCAGTCACCAAAGACATTACCTAGTTAAAGCTTGGCAACCTTTCAATTTGTACTCGTTGGTCTGCGCATTAGCAAAGTCGCTCTTTAACATGTCACGATCATGGATGGATAATACAGTAACGGCAGCGAGGGAAAGCTTTGTTACAATTATGCAAGAATATTGAATTGCACATAGGTCATATAACGATATGATGACAAAGCACGAATTGACTTTTTTCTCTTGAAGTAAAATTGGACTCCCAAGTAAAGTTCTTTCTTTGGTTTTACGTACAGGTTCAAAACACCCTATAAAAGGTAAGTAGAAAGCTACCCCAGCCCCTAAACGGAGCTGGTTATCTGGAAGTTGTTGAGATATGGCATATTATAACCTTATTTTTATCTGCCATTCTCAATATCCAGTTTTGTGACGAGATGTAACTGCTGAACATTGTTGAAGTGCTCCTTCTAGGGGGTCGCATTCTAATATTCTTTTGTTTCGCTGCATCATCCTCCTCTCAATAAATTTATGACAACAGCATTACTTTCAATCCCCATGCAAGGATCTTGGCAGCGGCACTGTAACAAACCAAAGTTGGAGAAAGGATGGGCAAATCTTTACAGTGATTTTAAGCCAACTCGTAGTACAGATATGTAATGATCGTCTTGAAAGTGATTATATTTCTTTTATAAAGCGTCGCAACACATTGTCCTCCTCTAAGCGTCGGTCGACACAATCATCGTACTGCCTTCGCACATACGTTGCGGAATTCTCGTAATGACCTCATAGTATTCGAATTTATCTCTAATAGGGTCCTGCTAAATCTTGATCGTTATAACTAAATTTAAAACCCGCAATTTCCAAAATATGGTAGATTATGTGTTGGCAAAATATTTTTTTTTAACAGTGAACTATATACGGCAATTTACTTGTATACTCACAGCGAAGAGTATTTAATAATTCTTGTAGATTTTTTGCCGGGATACTATCATAGCGGTGTCAGCCGCATAGAGTAAAGTCTTTCAAATTTGAAATAGCAAAACAATGTCCCCATGGAAAACCACTTTCCCTAATTCACAGACTGAACTATTTCCTCGGCGGTAATTACGACTGAACCACTGAATACTTGTTATTTGCACCAATTTTAAAAATGCCGTGCCACTAGAAAACCTTTTGCAGATTTAATGTAATCTGTTATATATGTACATGGATAATATATTTTTCAGTTGAGTAATACCCACCGAAGAAACCATATTGCATGGAAGTCTATTTTAGACGAGCTGTTGCTCCACCTTCTAGCATTTTGAAAACAAAATTTATAAAACCGACTGAACGGTAGTTTCTTTCATCAGTTCTAGAGTTCTTATTTATATAGAGGTTTTACTGTCGCCATAAGCATGTAGACAGGGTTCCAGTCTGTTGCCTCTGTGCCGCTGTGACACAGCTGTATATAATAACTAGAACCGCTAAGGGCAGTACATCAGTAAACAAATAACGCCTGGGTAAAGACACAGGCTTGAAGTCGAATCTAGCCATATGATCGCCAAAATTTATATTCAAGCCATGTTATCTTGTCCACGTAATTCATACAATACAATCTCATTCTAGAGCAAATGTTTTCTGTGTTTGTTTGTTTGTTTGTTTGTATGTGTGTGTGTGTGTGTTTCAAGTATGCAATACTGTAACAATGAAATGTTTAGGGGAAATAAAAATAATAATAACCACTAATAAACTAAGTAAATAATATCCCACTTAAGTGACTTCAGTAAAAGACATTTTTCCCACTGCTAACATTAAGATGAGTCCCTTACGGATTTCGCAGCGCACCTAAAAATATAAAAACTGAGCTAATTCTAAGAAGTACTGATAAAGTGGCCATTGACGCAAACTATAATTCTGATATGCTTCATACGTACCATGTTAATATATAATTAATTTAAAGATAAACCACGAGTAGTAATGACTTAATTACCAGTGGCCACTTGGACTAGTCTGAATTCCAGCTGTCATATCATTTCATTCTTAGAACACAATGGTTACGTTCAATTTAAATTTCTGCGATGCTAGACTGTCCGACTATTTTCTTAGCGTATTTCGAGCTTGAGATTTAGAATCCCAGAATAATTACAGAAAACTAATAATAAGTAAAATAATAATATATAATCGGCTTGACGAATATGAATGAACCGACTATGTGACGTCACATTGTACGTCAGCTAGCAGAGAATTATCAGCTAAAACCAGTGTATAATTAGTTATATATCAGTTCAGTTCAGTTCAGTTCAGTGCGAAACAGGTCGTGCTTGACCATGCCTGCAAAATATAAACTGCTGTTCACGGTACTCTTGTTAGTAGTTTTCATAGTTACTGTTCTGTGTATGGGGAAAATAAATACTGTTAGCAGTGTTTATTCGCTGTCAAGGTCGAAGTCTCGAAGAAGACGGGATTCATATACACCGATACCTACTTATTGCGAGCGAGAACTACAACGTGATCTCAGTGACCAGCTATGTTCGGAACAATTCGCTATCCTAAGGGAGTGTCCGCCAAGAGAACCACATGGTAGAGAACCACTTGGAAATTTCTATCTCGCATATAAAAACGACACTTCATATACAGATCATAGTGCTCTTTACAAAGACGCGAATATAGGATTTGTACACATTCCAAAGGCTGGTGGTACTTCTGTTGAAGAGGTGCTGTCAAAAGCTCCAAATCTGAAGAAAGAGAGGAGAAATAAAGTCGGTATCACTGTCAGCCACTGTTGTCAATTCACGACGATTGCACGGCAAATGGTAAACGAGAGCTCTAAAACATTGTTTATATCCAAACGAACATACGGGATTCATAATTATGCCTATCCATATCGATCTTTTGTGTATGTGACATGGTTACGACATCCTATCTCGAGGGTTGTTTCCAATTATTATTACATGAAACAACACAGACCTTTCAACAAAGGGCATGATCTGAGCGAACAATTTATTAAACAAAGCTCGAATTTGACTGATTTCTTGAAAAGAACAGAGAATATTATTCACCAAGACAACAACAATTACAGCGTCCGTTTGCTGTTGTTTGGCGAATTCCCAAATATTGATGCTTCATTTGAAGACTACGCGCCTCATACTGGGGACCCATTACAAGTACCACGGGTTGAAGAAAGACACTATTTACAAGCCAGAGAAAACCTTAGGAAACACATGGCTTTTGTTGGGTTGTTGGAATACTGGAATACATCACAGGAAATGTTGACATCCATGTTGAACATAGAAGACAACAATGTTTACGTTCACGTAAATGCCAACTCGCACCACACTGAGTTGACGGAGTATGAGCGTTTGGAAATTGAGAGACGTAATTATTGGGATTTAAAGTTATATAAAGATGCAATCGACATATTTAATGAACAGAAATACGTGTATTCGCAGATGAAATCACAAAGTGCATAATGATACCACCTTAATTATGTAGTGACATTTACAGGATATAGTTTAGACATTCGAATGTTTAACCAAGCACATAGTTTTATATTATATGTATATTAAATGTTAATATATATATTCTACTCTTATAAGCAAACATAGTCTACAACATAATTAACTACTAGTATAATGTACGCTACCTATTTTTTTGGTGTACAAATTGTACAATTTAATTATTGTTTGTAATACTCGAAAGATGTTGCACAAACGGTTTATTATCCGTATTGTGCACAATATCTGATTTAATTAAACATCAGTTGAGAGAAACAGCTGCCGTGCTTCGGTCGACGTTTTTCATTAATCCAGAAGAGCTCGAGTATGAAGGTTTTATCCAAATTGAAACCTGTCGCCAAATTATGAAAATTTCTGAGCCAACAGCGATACTTTTACTTTCGCAATGAGGTTTGCTCTTCATTTATAAACATGAAACATTCGCTGGTATTTATAGATAATTATTTCATTGCAGTGACTAGTATATAAAAATACCAAGCACGAGGGGATTATTGGTCACTTTTAACAAGTACTCATATAAAACAATACAACTTTGACGTGATTTCCTTTTAATATATGCTTTTTATATGAACTTTGCGGTGTTTCTATAAATATTTGTCATTAGAAAAATAAACTTTTCAACCTCAGTCGCGCGAGAAAAACCTGATGTATGTGAGCTGCGGTTCTACGCGTACGCTAGCGATACAAGATTTACCGTGAACTTGTTATATGGTGTAACTGATGTGGAGCACTGCAACATATTACAAGAAGCATCGAATAGTCTAGAAATTCTTCACTTATTTGATGAAGTTTTGCATTTAACTAATGACAACGGTCTTCCTGTTTTATTACCTCGTGATACTATAGTTTTGCTTGATTAGTGGAATAGAACTTGATACGAAAAGTTTTCTGCAACTGTATTCACCGGAATTCAACACGTGCGAGGGAATACCCGAGTTGTATTAGTAAAGTTTTCTAATATAGCAATCATGGTTGCAATGATAAAAAATAGAGGGTACAATTTCTACAGGCACTGTGGGTATGTCTTTGATATAGGGTGACCAGCCCCAGAAACTTTTATATAAACAAAAATACTGGTTGTTCATAACTTGTTGTATTATGACACTAGTAACGATACTGTTTACTGTCAAACACAATACCCACAACGTTGTACCCTTTATTCATAAATGACACCAGCCTATTTTATGTAGGCTCAACTATTTGAAACCCCGGAATGGCCGGAAGAGTGTGACAAGAGCAATGATTTCGGGGTGCCTTATCTGTGTTTTTTTAACCAAATAATAGCTTTATATTGGAATTGTCTTCTCCTGTGACAATGGTTAAAGGGTCACTTAAGATTACTCAATCTCCTGCTCTGTACAACCTTTATTGCCATCACTAGGTAAATTAGTAACACTGGGTGCTTGGGTAGGTACATTACTGGTAACATTATGATTCAGTACATGGGACTGATCACTGGGTAAATTGGTAACATTAGGTGCTTGGGTAAGTACACTACTGGTAACATTATGATTCAGTACATGGGACTGATCACTGGGTAAATCGGCAACACTGGCTGCTTGAGTACTAGTTACATTACTAGTAACATTATGGTTCAGTACATGGGACTGATCACTGGGTAAATTGGTAACACTGGGTGCTTGGGTAAGTACACTACTGGTAACATTTTGATTCCGTACATGGGACTGATCACTGGGTAAATTGGTAACATTGGCTGCTTGAGTACTAGGTACATTTCTGGTAACATTATGATTCAGTACATGGGACTGATCACTGGGTAAATTGGTAACATTGGTAAAACTGGCTGCTTGGGTACTAGGTACATTACTAGTAACATTATGATTCAGTACGTGGGACTGATCACTGGGTAAATTGGTAACATTGGCTGCTTGAGTACTAGTTACATTACTGGTAACACTATGGTTCAGTACATGGGAATGATCACTGGGTAAATTGGTAACACTGGGTGCTTGGGTAGGTACACTACTGGTAATATTTTGATTCCGTACATGGGAATGATCACTGGGTAAATTGGTAACATTGGCTGCTTGAGTACTAGGTACATTTCTGGTAACATTATGATTCAGTCCATGGGACTGATCACTGGGTAAAATGGTAATACTGGCTGCTTGAGTACTAGGTACATTACTGATAACATTATGATTCAGTACATGGGACTGGTCACTGGGTAAATTGGTAACATTGGTAACATTGGTAAAACTGGCTGCTTGGGTACTAGGTACATTACTGGTGATATTATGATTCAGTGAATGGGACCGATCACTGGGTAAATTGGCAACACTGGCTGCTTGAGTAGGTACATTACTGGTAACATTATGATTCAGTCCATGGGACTAATCACCAGGTAATTTGGTAACACTGGCTGCTTGGGTACATTACTGGTAACATTATGATTCAGTACATGGGACTGATCACGGGGTAAATTGGTAACATTGGTAAAACTGGCTGCTTGAGTACTAGGTACATTACTAGTAACATTATAATTCAGTCCATGGGACTGATCACTGGGTAAAATGGTAATACTGGCTGCTTGAGTACTAGGTACATTACTGGTAACATTATGATTCAGTACATGGGACTGATCACTGGGTAAATTGGTAACATTGGTAAAACTGGCTGCTTGGGTACTAGGTACATTACTAGTAACATTATGATTCAGTACATGGGACTGAAAACTAGGTAAATTGGTAACATTGGCTGCATGAGTACTACGTACATTACTGGTAACATCATGATTCAGTACATGGGGTTGATCACTGGGTAAATTGGTAACATTGGCTGCTTGAGTACTAGGTACATTACTGGTAACATCATGATTCAGTACATGGGGCTGATCACTGGGTAAATTGACAACACTGACTGCTTGAGTACTAGGTACATTACTGGTAACATTATGATTCAGTCCATGGGACTGATCACTGGGTAAAATGGTAATACTGGCTGCTTGAGTACTAGGTACATTACTGGTAACATTATGATTCAGTACATGCGACTGATCACTGGGTAAATTGGTAACATTGGTAAAACTGGCTGCTTGGGTACTAGGTACATTACTAGTAACATTATGATTCAGTCCATGGGACTGATCACTGGGTAAATTGGTAACATTGGTAAAACTGGCTGCTTGAGTACTAGGTACATTACTAGTAACATTATGATTCAGTCCATGGGACTGATCACTGGGTAAAATGGTAATACTGGCTGCTTGAGTACTAGGTACATTACTGGTAACATTATGATTCAGTACATGGGACTGATCACTGGGTAAATTGGTAACATTGGTAAAACTGGCTGCTTGGGTACTAGGTACATTACTAGTAACATTATGATTCAGTACGTGGGACTGATCACTGGGTAAATTGGTAACATTGGCTGCTTGAGTACTAAGTACATTTCTTGTAACATTATGATTCAGTACGTGGGACTGATCACTGGGTAAATTGGTAACATTGGCTGCTTGAGTACTAGTTACATTACTGGTAACATTTTGATTCCGTACATGGGACTGATCACGGGGTAAATTGACAACACTGGCTGCTTGAGTACTAGGTACATTACTGGTAACATTATGATTCAGTCCATGGGACTGATCACTGGGTAAAATGGTAATACTGGCTGCTTGAGTACTAGGTACATTACTGGTAACATTATGATTCAGTACATGCGACTGATCACTGGGTAAATTGGTAACATTGGTAAAACTGGCTGCTTGGGTACTAGGTACATTACTAGTAACATTATGATTCAGTACGTGGGACTGATCACTGGATAAATTGGTAACATTGGCTGCTTGAGTATTAGGTACATTTCTGGTAACATTATGATTCAGTACGTGGGACTGATCACTGGGTAAATTGGTAACATTGGCTGCTTGAGTACTAGTTACATTACTGGTAACATTATGATTCAGTACATGGGACTGATCACTGGGTAAATTGGTAACATTGGCTGCTTGAGTACTAGGTACATTACTGGTAACATTATGATTCAGTCCATGGGACTGATCACTGGGTAAATTGGTAACATTGGTAAAACTGGCTGCTTGGGTACATTACTGGTAACATTATGATTCAGTATATGGGACTGATCACTGCGTAAATTGGTAACATTGGCTGCTTGGGTACTAGGTACATTACTGGTAACATTATGATTCAGTCCATGGGACTGATCACTGGGTAAAATGGTAATACTGGCTGCTTGAGTACTAGGTACATTACTGGTAACATTATGATTCAGTACATGGGACTGATTACTGGGTAAATTGGTAACATTGGTAAAACTGGCTGCTTGGGTACTAGGTACATTACTAGTAACATTATGATTCAGTACGTGGGACTGATCACTGGGTAAATTGGTAACATTGGCTGCTTGAGTACTAGGTACATTTCTGGTAACATTATGATTCAGTACGTGGGACTGATCACTGGGTAAATTGGTAACATTGGCTGCTTGAGTACTAGTTACATTACTGGTAACATTATGATTCAGTACATGGGACCGATCACTGGGTAAATTGGCAACACTGGCTGTTTGAGTACTAGGTACATTACTGGTAACATTATGATTCAGTCCATAGGACTGATCACTAGGTAATTTGGTAACACTCGCTACTTGGGTACATTACTGGTAACATTATGATTCAGTACATGGGACTGATCACTAGGTAATTTGATAACACTGGCTGCTTGGATACATTGTTACCTGTTACCTATCCTCCAGATGCCAAGTGGCACATAGGGCCTCCATCGAACGTCTCCATTTTGTCCTATCAGCTGCTGTAACTCTGGCTTCCGCCCATGACTTCCATCCAGCCTTGTTTCTTTCCTTCTCTACAGTGCGTCGCCAAGTTGTTTTGGGTCTACCCCGTTTCCTTTTCCCTTCTGGTGCCCATGTCAATGCTGTGTTACAGATGCTTGTGGGTTCCTCCCTTAAGGTGTGCCCAATAAATTTCCATCTCCTCTTCATTACTGTAGTGCTCAATTTCTCCATCCCAGTCCTGGTTAGCAGTTCTTCATTCCTAACATGGTCTTGCCATTTTATCTTCATTATCCTCCTTAAACACTTTGTTTGAAAAGTATTGAGTTTTCTTTCATCGCCTTTTGTCATCTTCTAGGTTTCAGATCCATATAACAGCACTGACAACACCAATGATTTGTACAACTTGAGTTTTGTTGCTCTCTTGATTTTGTTACTGCTCCATATTTTATTAAGCTGCCTGAATGCATTTCTCCCCTTTGAAATTCTGTTTTCCATGTCTCCCATTCCTCCTCCTGATTTTGTTAAGGTTGCACCCAGGTACACAAATTTGTTGACATCTTCAACAACTTTGCCATCGATGTAAATTCTGTCAACATTTCTTGCATTAATTCTCATTAATTTTGTCTTCTGGGAATTCACTTTTAGTCCAACTCGTTGAGCTTCTGTTTTTTGTTGGATATGTTGTTTTGTGGATGCCATCAGCGCCAAATCATCTGCGAAATCCAAGTCATCCAACTTTGATGTAAACTTCCATCTAATTCCTGTTTCGCCATTTTGTACAGTCCAATCCAATCAACCACTATGAGAAACAAAAAAACCTGACATATTGCAGCCTTGTTTTACTCCTGTTTTGATGTCAAACCATTCCAATGTTTCCCCTTGATGTATCACTGCACATTTGAAGTCATCATAAAAAGCTTTCACAAGACTGGTTAACTTTTCTGGTATTCCATACATTCTCATTATTCTCCAAAGGCTGTCTCGGTGCACAGAATCGAATGCTTTTTCGAAGTCAATGAAATTAACGTATAGTGTTGCTTGCCATTCGTTGACCTGTTCAATAATATTACGTAAAATGAATATTTGTTCTGTTGTGCCTCTTCCCTTCCGAAATCCAGCCTGCTCATTTCTGAGACATTTATCAACTCCGTTCTTTATTCTGTCTATGATGACTCGGCTCAGGACTTTGCTTACAATAGGTAGTAGTGTTATTCCTCTCCAATTCTTACACTGTTTGAGATTTCCTTTCTTGGGTAGTTTTATTATCAAACCTTGCTTCCATTTCATAGGTATTCTCTCTTCTTTCCATATCTTATCAATAAGCTGTTGAACTTTGTCTGTTGCAAGTTCAATATCTGCTTTAAGGAGTTCTGCTGTAATTGAATCAACTCCAGATGCCTCCCCATTCTTTAACTGTTTAATTGCATTCCTTATTTCAACTCTGCTTGGTTCTCTGATATCAATTTCTTCAATATCTATATGCTCATAATTTGCATCATCATCATTGATAGGTTGGTCGGGTTCCTTTCTGTTTAAAACTTCCTTGAAGTGGTCACTCCATCTATGTAGTGTTTCTTCTTTTCCACTTATCAAGTTTCCATTCTGGTCCTCCACTGCTACACTTTGTTTTGGTGGTTTGTTACACATTACTTTTGTGAGCCTGTAAAGTGTTCTCATTTGGTGACTATTAGCTGCTGCTTGGGTACATTACTGGTAACATTATGATTTAGTACATGGGACTGATCACTAGGTAAATTGGTAACATTGGCTGCTTGAGTAAGTACATTACTGGTAACATTATGATTCAGTCCATGGGACTGATCACTGGGTAAATTGGTAACACTGGCTGCTTGGGTACATTACTAGTAATAATATGATTCAGTACATGGGACTGATCGCTGGGTAAATTGGTAACACTGACTGATTGGGTAGGTACATTGCTGGTGATATTATGATTCAGTACATGGGGTTGATCACTAGGTAAATTGGTAACACTGGCTGCTTTAGTACTACGTACATTACTGGTAACATGGTTCAGTACATGGGACTGATCACTGGGTAAATTGGTAACATTGGCTGCTTGAGTACTAGGTACATTGCTGGTAACATTATGATTCAGTACATAGGGCTGATCACTGGGTAAATTGGTAACATTGGCTGCTTGAGTACTAGGTACATTACTGATAACATTATGATTCAGTACATGGGACTGAAAACTAGGTAAATTGGTAACATTGGCTGCATGAGTACTACGTACATTACTGGTAACATCATGATTCAGTACATGGGGTTGATCACTGGGTAAATTGGTAACATTGGCTGCTTGAGTACTAGGTACATTACTGGTAACATCATGATTCAGTACATGGGGCTGATCACTGGGTAAATTGGTAACATTGGCTGCTTGAGTACTAGGTACATTACTGGTGATATTATGATTCAGTCCATGGGACTGATCACTAGGTAATTTGGTAACACTGGCTGATTGGGTACATTACTGGTAACATTATGATTCAGTACATGGGACTGATCACTGGGTAATTTGGTAACACTGGATGCTTGAGTAAGTACATTACTGGTAACATTATGATTCAGTACATGGGACTGATCACGGGGTAAATTGGCAACACTGGCGGCTTCAGTACTAGGTACATTACTGGTAACATATGATTCAGTCCATGGGACTGATCACTAGGTAATTTGGTAACACTGGCTGCTTGGGTACATTACTGGTAACATTATGATTCAGTACATGGGACTGATCACGGGGTAAATTGGCAACACTGTCTGCTTCAGTACTAGATACATTACTGGTAACATTATGATTCAGTCCATGGGACTGATCACAAGGTAATTTGATAACACTGGCTGCTTGGGTACATTACTGGTAACATTATGATTCAGTACATGGGACTGATCACTGGGTAAATTGGTAACATTGGTAAAACTGGCTGCTTGGGTACATTACTGGTAACATTATGATTCAGTCCATGTGACTGATCAATGAGTAAACTGGTAACACTGGGTGCTTGGGTAGGTACACTACTGGTAACATTTTGATTCAGTACATGGGACTGATCACTGGGTAAATTGGTAACATTGGCGGCTTGAGTCCTAGGTACATTACTGGTAACATTATGATTCAGTACATGGGACTGATCACTGGGTAAATTGGCAACACTGGCTGCTTGAGTAGGTACATTTCTGGTGATATTATGATTCAGTCCATAGGACTGATCACTAGGTAATTTGATAACACTGGCTGCTTGGGTACATTACTGGTAACATTATGATTCAGTACATGGGACTGATCACTGGATAAATTGGTAACACTGGCTGCTTGAGTACTAGGTACATTACTGGTAACATTATGATTCAGTCCATGGGACTGATCACTGGGTAAATTGGTAACATTGGTAAAACTGGCTGCTTGGGTACATTACTGGTAACATTATGATTCAGTACATGGGACTGATCACTACGTAAATTGGTAACACTGGCTGTTTGAGTACTAGGTACATTACTGGTAACATTATGATTCAGTCCATGGGACTGATCACTGGGTAATTTGGTAACACTGGCTGCTTGGGTACATTACTACTATCAATATAATTCAGTACATAGGACTGATCGCTGGGTAATTTAGTAACATTGGCTGCTTGGGTAGGTACATTACTGCTGATATTATGATTCAGTACATGGATTTGATCACTAGGTAAATTGGTAACATTGGCTGCTTTAGTACTAGGTACATTACTGGTAACATTATGATTCAGTACATGGGACTGATCACTGGGTAAATTGGCAACACTGGCTGATTGAGTAAGTACATTACTGGTGATATTATGATTCAGTACATGGATTTGATCACTAGGTAAATTGGTAACATTGGCTGCTTTAGTACTAGGTACATTACTGGTAACAATATGATTCAGTACAAGGGACTGATCACTAGGTAAATTGGTTACACTGGCTGCTTGAGTACTAGATACATTACTGGTAACATGATTCAGTACATGGGACTGATCACTGGGTAAATTGGTAACACTGGCTGCTTGGGTACATTACTGGTAACATTATGATTCAGTCCATGGGACTGATCGCTGGGTAATTTATTAACATTGGCTGCTTGGGTAGGTACATTACTGGTGATATTATGATTCAGTGCATGGGACTGATCACTGGGTAAATTGGTAACACTGGCTGCTTGAGTACTAGGTACATTACTGATAAGATTATGATTCAGTACATGGGACTGATCACTGGGTAAATTGGTAACACTGGCTGCTTGGGTAGTTACATTACTGGTAACATTTTGATTCCGTACATGGGACTGATCACTGGGTAAATTGGTTACACTGGCTGCTTGAGTACCAGGTACATTACTGATAAGATTATGATTCAGTACATGGGACTGATCACTGGGTAAATTGGTAACACTGGCTGCTTGGGTAGTTACATTACTGGTGATATACATCACGAAGTGCTTTGTTTTGATGGTAGGTAAGCCCGTGCAGAGAAAAAGCCAGCAACACGTTTTTACCAAGTATTGTGTAGTTTCTTTCGTGAGTTCTGATTGGGTGATGCAAATGAGCCGATGTGAATCTTACAGTAAATCGTGGTGAAATCTGCCAAGGGTTAATGTTAAGGCTTCGGCTGAATAACTGGTTCTTGGCTGGCGAAGATGCACACATTTATGGAATGGCGTCCCTGTATTCATATGAATAAAATGGGCTGAGACACTTCCTAGGTTCATATAAAAAAATGAATTGGTCAACGAATGAAAGAATGTCTTGCATGTCGTGAGTAGGATATTTCCATTTGCAAAGCTTTCTCTGATTGTTTCTTTAGAAGATGGACTTCCGAAATGAAATATAATGTACATATTATTTGTGGCTGGCTTGGGGAGGGCAATGTACAAGAGAATTGCAGACATTGGTGATATGCAGTCCATGAAAAGGGTTTCATAATCAAACAAATTCAACACAATATTTATTTTTATTTGACACAATTGTCAACATGGGCCTTGGTTGGCCATAGTATCTTGTAACCAAAAATGATGTGTAAGTGAATTCGTCGTTGTCAGCTATCGGTAACTGAGCTAAATTAAGCCAAAATTGGTTTCTGTTATGACTAACAACATAATAGGCTTGAAATGCTCATAATCAGACGTAACTGGCAATGTCTTGCTGACTTTGTAAAGCTTTCTTTAAGGAAATTGACATAAAATGAATCATCCAGTGGTAGCATGAACAATCTGTCCAAAATTGCTCAAGTTGTTTCAGATCGCAATTCTTGTCTGAAATAAAACACAAAAGGATACATACATAGGAAGTAAATTACGACATTAATAAATGTTATTAACATTTAAATTAAATTTTTGTTTCAAGTTTAAAAGACACACTTAATGACTCAGGTAACTATCCTATCAAGTGAAAAGTTGTCAGGTTTTCATTCAACAATGCAGAGGAAAAATCAAAATAGTGAAATGGAAAAGTATATTTGATTTGATCAATAGTACTTGAGTCTCAACAGGATTAAATAATCTTCCATAATCTTCTTTGATAAACGTGGTTTCGCGGCGTTTAGGATCTGGAGACCTATTTTGCTTCATTTGTTACTTATATACACGTCATCAGTATACAGCCTGGCCTGGTCCAACTGTAGAGCAATTTAGTAAAAAAAATGGCAAATGACGCTCCTGACCTATATAACTGTTCGGAAAACAAAAATGTGCAGATTTTCCTCAAATAAAATGCCAAGTCTCGCAAACGATCACGCGACTCAAGATTTTTTAACAAATCTATAACATGTTGATGACCTTGATTAAACAGATATTAACATGTTACAATATATTGAGCAATGCAAGTGAATAGTTATGATAAACAGACGTCGCCATGGTGGTAGAACGTGTCGTACCCAGCTCTTGATTTTTAGTAACCGATCTTGTACTAGACTTGGTCTACGATGAATGACATTCGCTGCCGTGATTGTGGAACATTTAATGGTGTATCTCTTTGTCAAGGTGATCAGCAATTCAAAACTACGTTGACCATGGTCAAAGTGACTCCACCCTGGCTTTCGATGCCACTGGATCAATGGACAATGACACTGCAGTGCAACAACATCGGTACCAGTGACAAATGAAATGCTGTTTTATGGTGGATAAAATGGATATCTTGTCAAATGATGTTTCTGTAAACTTGTGTTTGGATACGTTTGGTAAGTCTGAAATTGATAATGCAAAATGCCTTTTGTCTAAACACTGTGAACTGCGGGTAAGCCTAAATGAAGAATCAAGAATCAACGAATCAGCAATTCACGAATTGTGCAATGACTATTTTTAATTGCCATTTTATTTGCAAGAAATAGCGTTTGTTGTTTTTTTCAAAAATTAAGAATTAGAATATCCAAGAAATGTCATTCGTGCATGCTAGCCTCAGCTCTCACACCTAATGATTTACGTTGGTTTAATTCGAATCTATAACTGTCAATCACAAAATGTTTTCCTTCACGGAATGCTCAGAGCAGAAGGCAAGACGTGACGCGTACAGCCAGCTGGCATCGGTGTCGCTGGGTGTATGTGATAGAGGGAAGTTGTGCAATCAAATTTGCCGAGTTCGCAGTTTGTTGCCGATAAAAAAATAACTAAGGCAAAAACTCACGGTTTTTCAACATTTTTGTAATAAAGACATTATTCTCTATCAATAATCCACCCAAAACAGGAACATTTCTACTAATTCTTGTTTTTTTTGACGTTTTCGAAAATCCTGCGATTAGACAGCGAAAGTGGAACATTCCGGAGGGGTGAAACGGAAGAGCCAAATACAATGCGGTCAACCAATAGCTGGACACGATACGTTCTATTCGTACGCAGGCGGTGTTCGCAATGTAAACGCCCTCAATCGTCGAATATATGCAACTTGGGGTTGGGTCGACTTTCGCTGGTTCCCGGCGTCCTTTGCGAATGGCTTGGTACGCCATGACACTTGAGGCGGGAACCAGCCAAGGGTCGACTCAGAGTAAACTTCCGGTTTGAACAAATGCGTATATTATTCTCAGGCCTGTCTTAGTCTCTTTCGCGAAGTCGTTTTCGTGTACTTTTGCTGAACCGATTCAACCTCTCACTGTTAACATTGGTAGTTTTATGATTTATAAATCGGTAAGTATGTAACCTCGACTTTTTATTGATCTTTTTTGCTATTCAATTTTTCTAATGTTTAATTTCAAGTTTAAATACACGCAGTGTTTTCAATATTAAGTTGACAAAATATTGTATTGGTATTGGACAGTGTCCCAAGAGTAAATTTCTGGTTCAAAAACTATATTGTATACAAACAAACAAGAACATCACAATAAATAGTAATCTGTAAAACGAAAACAGGGCATGATCGGGGTCGTTACTAGTAGTGTAAGAGTTTTATGCATGCAAAATGTGAGATTCTTTGTTCTACAATGAACTGAGTGAGGATATTGTCAATTTAAGCGCCAACAACTTGCGTGCCGGACTATACCAACTCAAGTTGTTGGCGCTTAAATTGACGAGATCCCTGAGTGAAGCAAGACGACCCATTAGATTACAAGATTTTAGTGGCAAAACGTTGGCCCTTGATGCATCAATGGTTTTACACAAAGGTTGCTGTGGTTGTGCACAGGAACTTGCAGAGGGTATACCAACTGAGAGGTACATAGAATAAAGTACAGTAGTTGTTATTGTACAACTTTTCACCGAATTTGCACACTGCAGTGTTGAATTATTGTAGATTTTTTGTTTGCCACACACTACTGACAACAAAATCCAACCAATCTCATTCTGAAATTACTTTGATACAGAAAATAAACATTTTTATTACAAAATCTGTCCATAATTTTCATAATAAACCAAATTTTTTTTATGATTAATTTTAGATCTGATTTTTTTATTTAATAGGTACATCAGATATTTTATGAAATGGGTGTTGCATCTGGTCAACATTGACATAAAACCATTAGTTGTATTTGATGGTCAGAAGGTCCCTGGAAAACAAGCTGAAAATGAGAAACGTAAAAGGTAAATACAAATTGCTGGACCAGTTGGACTAATACATGTATTGTTCATTTACTAAATGGCTTGTGCATTTTAATTTGGGAACAGAATTTTTAGAGATCTGACATAATTTGTATTAACAAGGAATTTCATTAAGAAATGTAATGTTATATTACTAATTATTCATATTTCACAGAAAGCGCCAGTTGTCACTGCTGAAGGCTAAGGAGTTTTGGAAAAATGGAAGTTACATGGATGCACAGAGATATTATTTTGCTGCTGCAACTATTACTGAAGATAGTATGCAAGCAGTTATAATGGTAAATAAATCAAAATTAATACATTGTTCATATTCAATGTCCACTCTTTGTTAGAATTATATGTACAGAATTATGCTTAATTATCCAACTTATTTTGACTCTTGAAAATTGCTTTCATCTCCACTTTTTCAGTCACTGAATTTGGAAATCACTGTCACAGGATTGGAAGAAGCCTTGGTTTGGACTTTGCCATGCTGTCCTGTTATTAAACTAAGTCCACGTGTTGTGAAGATACTCACTCCTCAGTCATCACAATTTGCAGATTTGTCACGTGGAGTAGTGAAACTATCGGATGAAAGACTGTGTAGTTAACTTACCAGCTTTGATAAAATGTATTAATAGTGATCGCTGTACTGTAAATATAAGCAATAGGTCTCTTTTAATGCTGTGGAATTGGACATGATGTTTAGGAGGTTAGAAAATTAGAAATAATTTCATCAAATAAACAAATCTTAGAAAGGCCCACGCCAAGTTTCCAAATTCAATGTGAAAACAATCCAGCTCATGGTTTCAGAAAAATGTAAAACACAATGCATTTCCAATGGAGTCATTTACAGAATTAGTACCCAAGGTTCCAACCTTGTTTAGTTGTTTATAACCCAATTTGCAAAATATAGCACAGAGAATTTTTACAATAAAATCCAAGTTAATCGTCTTAACTGTTAAGTGTACCAGTGAGCTGATAATATTAAAAACACCAATTCGCACTATACCTGACCAAGTATTTCTCATAGATTCTCTCAGTCCTGCATGCATATCTGTCAAGTCTGCTTTGATCCACCATCTTCCATTTTTTATCCTCTTCTTGATCATAAGGAAAGCTTTTTCCTACAATACGGCTGGTTGGTCATTAAACACCACATACACTGAAAATGGGTCTTATAATACATACACATACATGTAAAATGCTTTGTAAATACTTTTTTGAAAATAAACAATCAGAAAAAAATCTTACTTGGATGCTGGTATCTTGGCAAAAACCACTCTTTTCCAAGCGATAAGCTAATGTTCTCTTTGATAACCCAACAACATTTGTCATTGCCTGTAATGAGATGAGTGACAGTTAAACGGTTCTAATTGTTGTTTACAAATTTTTCAAAATACCTGAATAATCTTATCATATATAGTATGAGCTGATATACCTTCATTGTCTCTCTTTTCATATTTTGTGTTTTTTTCTGTGGCAGTATTCCATAACTATGAGCAATAGTATTTGGATCAGTACTAGTCGCTTCCACTTCTCTTGGCAATTGACAAGACAGAGAACAGATGACTAACATTCAAGTTGTCACTATTTGCAGCTATTTTCTCTTGTTCACCCTGAAAATGTAAAAAATAACATTCATAAATGTATCTACAATACAAATACCACATTTGTTGACTAATTGTAATGCTCAATGCTTTATTAACTCAATTTCTATTTTTTCAAATTAAAATTCTACGCAATTTTAGTCACAGAAAGTAGTATAAGTGCTTATACTTTTTTATTAGAATATCCTCATTGAGATAGCAATATCAAAGTGAGAATTTTTAGCTAGTAAAGTTTTTATCAAATAAAATAATTATAAAGGTGCGTCTTCCCCTGCCTTTAAAAAAAACACAATTACATGTACTAATATCACCTGATTATCAAGAGGCCCTGTAGATGTCTGTTGATCATTGGCATTCAAATCTCTCTCATACTCCTTCCATTGTATATTGATATCAGTCTCCTCCACAATATTTGACAATTCCATAGCTGACTGTATAATATCATGTGACTCTTGCTGTACTGTTTCTGCTTCATCACTTTGTAACTGGTTGTGATTCTTCTCACTGCTGTATGTCCACATTGGCCCACACAATAAACTTATGCATTTATTCCCAAAATGACAATACAATGTCTCTAAAAACTTGGCATAAGGCTCAGGACAGTGACATTGATGTATGTTATCCACAGCAAAAAATTGATGTTGTAAGATAACAATGGCCACGACATGCGATGAAGAGGCATTCTTGGTCCACTACCATCTTCTCCAACAGCTGATGCCAGATGATAAAGGGTATTTTCCTCATTGTTTTGCTTTAAGTTATTCATAGCTTCAGCAGCTAAACTGATAAAATTTGTAGGAGTGTATGGCGGCAATAGAGTTGGTGAGTAACGTGATGATAGATAAATAATGAATAGTTGTGAAATCAAACTAGATTGCTGTCGTCTAGATAGTAGATTGAAACTCTCCAAAACTATTATGTATTCTCCCGGAGTTGATGATAGAGATGAGGCACTGTTCCTGGGTGGACTGAAACATCCCATTGGTGACTTGGGTGATGCTGCTTTTGGGTTATTAATTGTTTCTTCAACAAAAGAGCCGAAATCATGATATCAATCAATATCATAGAAGTTTTCTGCCTCTTCAATACTTTTAAACCGATGTGCGAGATGATTCAGAGTTCTTGACCTACAAGCCCCACCTAAAATAAAAAAAGAAAGAAAACTTATCAAAAGAAATATATTTCAATACAGTGAGTGGGTGAGTGATAGCAACACTATATTTTGACCTCGTCTTGGACATTCCAAAAAGGGATTAAATGATCTGCCTGCTTTGTAAGTAAAATTGTTGTTTTCTAGAATTATTAGTACAACTGCCAATCCATGTACTAAAACAATTTTGCAGACACAGCAAGTCTAAAAATGTGAAAAAGTATATGTTAAATTACAAGTATAACACAGACATCAGTATTTTTTTCCTCGAAGATTTTTAATTTAATAAGAGTATAAACAACAGCTTTACAACACTGACCAACAAGTTTTCTTCCATGATTTCAAATTTATAAAAGTACACCCTATAACTTTTAGTGACCCCAAAACAATTAAATAACATGCCGGATCATGTAAAGGGTACAGGGAACAGGTCAGTAAGAGCAGTCTGCCCGAATAATCTTTTTTTTTGGGAAACCAACAAAATAAAAATTAAACTGTACCTTCTCGTTTCTCGCATTTCGTAACAGCACTGATGGCTTCAGCACATTTAGCCCAAAATATTGATTGATGGAAAGTTGGCCACACTGATTTAGTTTCCCCTGTGCTGTAATAAAGGGCTATATACTGGACCAATGCCTGATATTCTTCAAAGGTTTATTTTCTATATTTCTGTTTCACTTTTGGTGGCACCGAGTAAAACATATGGAAGAAATGGGAGCTTACAAATCAGCCAATACAAACATTTCAGGGTCTGTTGTATAGAGATTACATAAAAAAAGTCATTGCAATATCTAACTGTTAAATTTAGTGTAGTACCGCAATAGCAGTGAAAGACTACATACCACGTTGTCTGTAAACAAAGAGCGTGGTCTTGTGCTAATTTCTTCTTCACCCCGACTTCACTTAGTTTTCCTTGGGGTGGGACTATCTGTCATCGCACTATGTAATCTAGACATGATTTCTGTGAATAAAAAAACTGCATATCAAAAAAAAAACTTGTATTTACTATGTCCGATCTGTTTTATCGCGGTTGTTTGTGTGCAACGCCATCTTGAATTTGCCATAACAAGCGTCTTGCAAAATTAGTGTCGCCACGTAAATAATCAAATGGTTCAGTTAGTTTGATGCGACTTTTCTGCAGAATAGATAATTCTCATTCCGATTTATACATATCTGGCACCTAAACCTTCTTTAATTATGCACAAAATACCCGTTCTTGCCACGCAAATAAACCGGAAGTGAATATTTTCAGTAATCAATGTCTTTCAAGTTTACGCAATAAATTTCATAATCTGTACATAGTTTTTAACAATTTTTGCAGTAGGAACAACTGTTTTCTTCTAAAACGAACTAAACATATAAAATCATTGTAATATTGCTTCAATTCCTTACCTTATGCCATGCGACGTGGTCTTAGTTTGCCTTGAGCATAAATTATGAAAACCTGTCTGGGATTGGTTGAACGACGTCAGCGCTAGAGGGCGTTTACATTGCGAACACCGCCTGATTTGTACGCGTTGTATTTGGCTCGATCAAGCAAAATGTTCATGAAAAATGTTGTTTATTTCTGTATTTTAACTATTTATAAAGATTTGTCAAAACCATTACATACAAATTATGTACTATTTAAAATAATGATGAGGTGGTAAATAATGTTCGCGAACGAGAAGTCTGGTACGCGGTGTGTCCGAAAATGAAATGTGCTGTGTACTACCCAATCTCCTTACCAGAGGCCTTTGCGCTTTACGCAATAGTGCCTCTGCCATAGGCAGCCTTCAATCTTGTGGTCAATCACCTCACTATGCACGGTCATTTTCCTGTAGCTGTTACATCTGAAAACGTACTACATAAATGGGGAAAAAAACGTATGTGACATTCGAACTATTTATTAATGTCAGACTTCAGTAAAAACGTAAATACGAACCATTTTATAGCGGACTATGTTTCGCAAGGTTATGTTATCGTAGTGAAATGGCGCACGTGATACACTAAAACTGGGAAGAAAAAACAAACGTTTTGTTAACTTACAAGGGGTTTCTTAACATTTCCGTTCACCTTGTATTCTGGCGAATATTTCATTACTATTTCTGGCTTGAACGGGTTCGATTTTCCGTGTCTAACAGCAATATAGCACAAAGGTTTTAGTGAGTTTATAAAGTTAGTCATTTATTATACAACCTAATGTTTTGGCATCTAGTAAAATAATAAGTCATGTATATTTTTATCTAATTAACTGCACATTTTATTTGGAGTCAGGGTGTTAAACGTCTTATTAAAGTGATTTCCATGGGTGAAATTGGGGGTGGGGGTGATTAGCCTGCCTGCTAATATCATGCATGTTTATGTATGCTCAATGAATCGTCTTGTGTATCCATTTTCAGGACAATTGCTTTCACGGTCAATCACAGATAAGAAACCAGTATGTCACAACTGTATTACTTTACACCACGCAAAGCCAAAGTCGATGCATGTGTTGTGTGTACAAAGCAGGCTAAAAATAAATCTGAAATGTACAACCTCAGTAATGCTGCAGCATTCAACAAGAATATTCCCAAACTGTTGGAAAAGTTTGGAAGGGTTCAGTATATGGATGGTTATATTTGTCGACTATGCCAAGCTAAATTATTGAGACTAAATGAGAAGGTTGAAAACTTTGCATGTTTATGCAAACAAAGTGCGTCAAAACTTTCAAAAAGGTTGCATAGTTCACCAACAACAATATCACCACAGTGCAATACAACATGTACAAGACCCACCAAAAATTCACTAAGCTGTTCAGTGATTGTGAACAAACATGTATACTGCAACACCATGTTCAAAAATACCTGTTATGTGTGTACCAACAACATCAGCCATACCAAGAAAAGAAAATTCTACTCATACTTCAAATATGAAATTGGTTAATATTGCTCCCAAGCCAAGTGACTTCTCTGTAATTAACAATTCACCATCAAAAATACCTGTACCAACAACATCAATGTTAACCACACCAAGAAAAGAAATGAACTCTGTTCATCTTGACCATATGTATTCCAAAATTAAAGCCGATAAGAATGTTGAATCCAAGAAACAGAAGACCACCCTTTCAGCATTCCAGACCATGATTACCATGGAAGTGTGAGCAGATCACATGGGAAAGCAGCTGCTTACTTGACTGGGTCAACTTTCAAAAACAGAATTCTTGACTCAGAGTCTTTCAAGGAAAAACCAACATCAAGAGTTACAGAAGATGAGTGGAAGCAAATTGAAAGAAGTGCAATAATGTGCAGTACTGATATGTTTGCAGATGTTGTTGCCAGTTCACCAGCTTTGTGAGAACTGTTCACTCGTGTCACTATGCAACAAGAAGCCATTTCCAAAAGGAACATGGGGAATAGAAAATTTGGATTTGTGAGTTACTTAATGAGAAAGAACTATGATGATCTGGTGAACTTTGAATGGATGGATGTTTTGGAGGAAGCCTTCAGCACATTTCCTGAATTGATGCAGCTGGCATTAGGGGTGTGATTGAAGGAAGGGGTTCAAAACCGACTGGAAGTACTACAGGGTATTGTACCAAAACTTGGGATGGTTTATGCTATCCTAATGCAGCAGGCCAATCACCAGCTTAGCAAGGTACAGCGCATACTATCTCTTGTACTTCACGATAACATTTGTGACCAGAAGGTGCGTTTATATATTTTCACTTTGATTGTTGTTATGTGATAGTACTCTATTATTTGACTTTCAGGTTTACTACAATTTGTAGAATGCATATACATCTTGTCACATGTGCTGCTGAACATACAAAGAGAGCATGGAATCATATTTGTATAATTCTATTTATATCTAGACAAATCTAATTCAAAAGTTTGGATAACTAATTTGTCGACCGCTTTTCATTATATGATGTCTTAACTGTGTTTATAACATGCTTATATTCCAGGTGGACAGAAGAAAAATATATATTACAGTGTGTTAATTAAGTATATGATGTTACCTTATATACCAGCTCTGACAGTCTGGTATAGGGGATTTAGCTGGAAATATATTGTAGTTGGCACATACTATACTGTAACCTTATTATAAGGAACTCGGAGACGTGGACAAAATTTGTTATATCACAAAATATTCATTATAACATGAGGGCACATTCTGGGAGTCATTTATTTGTTATCAGGGAGTTTGTTATAATGAGGTCACAGAATATAATGCTTGTGTGTGCATGTAGTGCTTTTATCCTTGCTTACACATATGCAGCTTAATTGCTTCAGCAATGGATAGTTTTAGCAGTGATAATGGTTTTTAAGGTGATCTTTAGCATGAGGTAGATATGTGTACTTACAGTACATACAGTAGCTTCATTTTACTACTCTATGCAACCTGCCATCTGTGTACCACTCTTGTTGAATGCGTTTACCATAAAATCCTTCAAATAAGAGCCACCTTGTTATAATTTAATTTCTGTGTTCCTAACTACCATTTTGATGACATTGGAGTAAACGTTTTGAGTAATTCTCAGTTGAGGTTGGTTCATACTTGGACGATTTTATGGGATCTTAACATTATCATTAATCAGTCACATTATATAGGAACCATGGATAACGTGTACACAGTTCTATGAAACACCTTTATTTAATCACCCCACCAACTAAATGAAAGTCTGGTTTTCAAGACATCAGAACATGAAACAAAAAAGTTTGATAAGTTTGATCCCCATGCCCCTAAATGAAGAAGTTTGTTATACGTACCCCTTTATTAGTGTATTTTTTTTCTGTTACTGAATAGGTTTTTGATCGACTGCAGCCACTGGGAGTCTGCTTGTCCTACAATAGCAGCTTAAATCTCATTAATGTCATCAGTGGGCACTTTGATGCTGAACTCATTGAACGGATCAAGAAGAAAAAGAAGTAATTATATTCTGACTATTTTATTAATTTTTTGGGAAGGGGGTCAATCTGTTTATACATGTACACATTCTCAATAATTCTCAATAATGTGCTTGTACTTAACAATATCAAATTGAGTGAAAGACAACAAACTGATATTTAATAACCTGTGCAGTAATGCTCTTAACATTAGAATAGGATAATACATTTTTTTCATTTTATGACAGATTTCGCCTCTGTGGAAATAATGTAAATTGGAAACAAGGTGTTAGTGAACAGCGCCATGATAGGAAAGGACATATGTACCATGCCTTTGGTTCAATATCCATCCTGCAAAAAACAGATTTCAGCCATCTGGCTCACCAATCTGGTAAGATATTTATTAACATACTGTCATCTACATATCACAACATTTACATATTAATGTCCTATAGGACTGACTTATAACATATTTGGATGATCTGCTGTAAGACTCCCAAAAACATTTAGATTAGTTTGCAATGTGGACTTACAATTCATTCTTTGTGTGTCATGACATACTTTGCACCATGAATCATTACACTGTAATTAAAAACTGCTACCATGTTTTGCTAATTTTCAGGACCACAGCTCCCATTTTGGCACCTGACAGCCAATGACTTTTTACCAAATGTAAATGACTGAGAGAATATCAAAGAGAACTACACCAAACTGATTGGACGAGCTGTTGTTAGACTTGTTCCAGCACTACAATTTGTGAAGGAATTTGTGGATAAACCAATTGTGGGACCTTTCTCAGAATCTCTTTCCCAGAAGACAAAGGTTGTTCCACTTCCTGTATTATTCAAGAATGAACAACGCTATGATCAGGTTGTAGACATCCTATATAGTTATGAAGAAGTCATTCACAATGTTTATCATCAAGCTGGCCAGAGTGTGGATGGTGTGAAGGTCCGTCCGTCCGGAGCCATTTCTCAGACACACTTTGACCGATCTTTTTCAAACTTGACATATAGACAAAGTATGATGATCTACACAAGCACGTCGATTTTCTTTACATTTTAGTTAAATATGGCTCACTGGCGGCCATTTTGTCCTCAAATTTGGTGGATTCTGATAGGTAAACATGTCTGGAACTGTTTCTCGGAGCTGCACAGAGTGATTTCAATCAAAGCTTGTATGATCATCATGCATATTGGGTTACAGGTGCACGTCATATTTTTTGTGTGATTTTAACCACAATGGCTGACTGGTGGCCATTTTATCCCCTTTTCGTGCTGATTCTTCTGTAAGATATGAATCAGTTCAAAGTTTGTACATAGTACCATACTACACAGCATGTTTTGTTTTGAGGTTTGATCAAATTTGTTGAAATGGTGGCCTTAAACTTTGTATGATGATCATGCATATTGCTTTAAAAGTGAACTTGTCACTTGAGAAAAGAATTCCCATGTTTGTCAACTCCCAGCCTACATGGGACCCTGCATGTGTCTACATGTCACTTGTACTGAACATTGAGGTCGACAACAGCTAATACTGAACGGGGACTATGCATTTTCAATGCTTGTTCAGAATGTCATAAATGTTAGAATTATATACATCAACATTTGCAGTTGCTGTTCATGGTATCACACTGACAGATTTTTTTTCTTATATTAATGCTTGAGAAGTATGACATGATTTGGTGAACAGTGGAAGTAAGAAATATGATATGATGCTAATTGTTATTTTTTTTACATATTGATCTTCAGAACAAGGTCAAGTGATAACGTTGCAGCTGGCCGATGAACAAATCCAACTTTTGATTAAGCCAACTGAGAAGAAATATAAAGACCCAAGTAAACAAGACTATATCAAGAACTACAGTCACACTGTGCTAGAACTTGGACTTATGTACAAAGATCTGCTCGATCTTATCAAGCATCCAGACCGTGACCGAGGTATCCGATTATTTAAAGTTGCAATGTTGTTTTTCAAGGAAAACAATAGTCTCTCAAAATATGCTTATGAAATTGTGAGATTCTTGTGCATCAGTTGTGTTCACTGTCAATACGTGAAGCACATGAGGAATTTTTTGGCTTATTTGTGAACACTGCAGGAAAGACTGACAGTCACATACCAGCAGATGAACGGATGGAATGGATGGTGAATATGATTAAAAAGAATTTGAAACACATGTTTTCAGACAAAACTGAAAAGAACATCACAGCAAGATCAAAAGCTCTTACTGGGATTCAGGAAGTAGCTAGTAACTTTGACGAAACTTCAGATGTCATCAAAAGGTATCGTCATCACACTGTTGCATCTGCACAAAGTGATGAAATGACCATGATTAGAGATTTGCGAACCCTGCGACCCTTCCAGTTTGTAGCTCGACGAGCACATTCCTCATTCCCACGTATGCATTGTTCAGTACTTGATAATCTTGAAGTGCAAAACACAAGATTATGGATTGAAAGCAAACAGTTTTATTTTGCAACTGAGCTGGGAAATTAAATCAGGGTTCTTGTCAGCACTCATCTAAGAGATTGGTGTACAAAAGGTACAGAAAAAGTGATATTTGTATCAAAACATTTTCCAACAAAAGTCATGTAAATCGTGAGTCTCAAAACCTGACTATGCTACTTTTTCTTGAATGCAATGAACGTTTGTTTCAACTTTGTACAAAGATAATAGTATACCAAGAGATACATTCGCACCAACATTATTTTTGTGATTTGATTCAATATGGTCGACCAATGCACAATTCTCATTTAAAGCACAAATCGTAATTTTTTTACATCTTCTATTAAGCTTATATCAACTTCATCAGCATCAAATTCATTCATATGTCAAGTCACAACATTTTGAACGGGGAATGTGTCATTAACAATGACTTGTTGACTTTGTCTTGAAAACCATTGGCCAAATTGCTTTCAGATTTATAATGTAGATACTTGGGGTGGTCATCTGTTAAATTTGTTCATTTGGTGACATCTTGAAAATTGTATTTTTGCTGATTTTTTTCGTTATTATTTTTTATATTTTTGGCAAAAAAACATTTTTGAATTGTTATCAAAAACCGTTAGCTGGATTTCTTTCATATTTGCTGCATATGTACCTAGGGTGGTCCTCTCTCTAATTTGTTCATTTGGTAGCATTATCTTCAAATTTCTATTTTTTTGTGATTTTTTTTGTTATTATTTTTTGCCATTTTTGGTAAAAAACTTATTTTGACTTCTTATCAAAACTAGTGTATTAAGTGTTGAAAATGCATTGTACCTTCATTTCTCAAGGACTGAAAAAGATTAGTATATTGTACACGTTAGAGTTTATGACATTCTACCTCAAACTGTGAGGTTTAGAATGGTAGACCCATGAGAACTAGTACATTGGTATTGTAAATCAGCTACACTTGTATTATTGGTATTGTAAATCAGCTACACTTGTATTATTGGTATTGTAAATCAGCTACACTTGTATTATTGGTATTATAAATCAGCTACACTTGTATTCATATTGGTATTGTAAATCAGCTATACTTATATTCATATTGGTATTGTAAATCAGTTACACTTGTATTATTGGTATTGTATATCAGCTACACTTGTATTCATATTGGAATTTTGTACTTGCATTCATATTGGTATTGTAAATCAGCTACACTTGTATTCATATTGGTATTGTAAATCAGCTACACTTGTATTCATATTGATATTGTAAATCAGCTATACTTGTATTCATATTGGTATTGTAAATCAGCTACACTTGTATTCATATTGGTATTATAAATCAGCTATACTTATATTCATATTGGTATTGTATATCAGCTACACTTGTATTCATATTGGTATTGTATATCAGCTACACTTGTATTCATATTGGTATTGTATATCAGCTACACTTGTATTCATATTGGTATTGTATATCAGCTACACTTGTATTCATATTGGAATTTTGTACTTGCATTCATATTGGTATTGTAAATCAGCTACACTTGTATTCATATTGGTATTGTAAATCAGCTACACTTGTATTCATATTGGTATTGTAAATCAGCTATACTTATATTCATATTGGTATTGTAAATCAGCTACACTTGTATTCATATTGGTATTGTAAATCAGCTATACTTATATTCATATTGATATTGTAAATCAGCTATACTTATATTCATATTGATATTGTAAATCAGCTATACTTATATTCATATTGGTATTGTAAATCAGCTATACTTATATTCATATTGGTATTGTAAATCAGCTATACTTATATTCATATTGGTATTGTAAATCAGCTACACTTGTATTCATATTGGTATTATAAATCAGCTATACTTATATTCATATTGGTATTGTATATCAGCTACACTTGTATTCATATTGGTATTGTATATCAGCTACACTTGTATTCATATTGGTATTGTATATCAGCTACACTTGTATTCATATTGGTATTGTATATCAGCTACACTTGTATTCATATTGGAATTTTGTACTTGCATTCATATTGGTATTGTAAATCAGCTACACTTGTATTCATATTGGTATTGTAAATCAGCTACACTTGTATTCATATTGGTATTGTAAATCAGCTATACTTATATTCATATTGGTATTGTAAATCAGCTACACTTGTATTCATATTGGTATTGTAAATCAGCTATACTTATATTCATATTGATATTGTAAATCAGCTATACTTATATTCATATTGATATTGTAAATCAGCTATACTTATATTCATATTGGTATTGTAAATCAGCTATACTTATATTCATATTGGTATTGTAAATCAGCTATACTTATATTCATATTGGTATTGTAAATCAGCTATTTTGTACCAGACTTTCTTCTGAATTTGCACAAATTTAGGTTTGTGTATATTGAGCCTCATGAACCATCTTAATAAAAAATTACAAAACAGCAACTTTAATTGTATTGTCTTTTATTAGGTTATGTTATGGTTACACGTTTATGTATATCGCATACTGCACTGGGGCATACTGCACAGGCCAATTTCGAAAAAAATAGGCCTGTGACCCGGTCACTCATCTGTGATTATAACATCAGCAAATAAATCAATTAGTATAATATGTAACATACATGAACTGGTGTAGTGATGAATCTGTGTAAAGTAACTGAGTGTTGTAACTGAAGTCCAAAAAATATAACCAGTATGAAGGTGGGTTCAGTCATCGGTGAGCTATCATGCCATAGTGAAATTCAAGCTAAAAGTTCATCACAAAGTTGACCCCCCTACCCTTTCCCTGCAACAATAGCAAATGTATGCATACACACCAAATTATAAGGTGCATTTGTGATTTACATGATAATAAGTCACCAAGTCTAGTGACAATCTATTCACTCTCTAGGCTCATTCTTTCTAAAATAATCCATATATTGTTGGCATATGAATTTTGTATGTGTCTGATTGATTCGTAGTTTGTGAATTGTTGGAACTTTATTGCAATATCATTAGCCAATGTTGATGCTAACCCTGTTGGCACGTCAGATATCATATTCTCGTGTTTAAAGTACTCTGACAGTAATTTCTGTACCGAGACCCTAGTTGATTCATTCAACATTGGTATATAATCCTCACATTCACTGTGTCCACATAAATCAGTTACATTTTATTTCACAAACATCACAACACAGGTGTAGAGGTCTGTTTTCTTCTGAGAATCTTGGTATACTGCCAAATTTATCACATAACAACTCTCGCCTGCATAACTCTGTTTTGCAGTATTTGCGCATGTCCTCAGTCATGCCAGATGCAGCAGGGCTAATATCGGAGGCATTGTAGCACAATATCCCTAATGCCTGTTGCCCACCTCTTCCAGCACAACCAAGTTCTTGTAAATATGCTGAAAATGAAAAGGTAAAGATAACTAAATAAACTGCAATATTCTTTTTAATAATTAAGAGATGCATCATTGAAAGAAAGATGAGCAATGCCGAGAAGCTGCACAATTTGTCTGCACAGAAATTACTACAAAATATGAAGATACACTGCTGGAAAACTTGCACATCACTGTAAATTTAGTCTTACACTACTGTACACCCTATAAATATGCTAGCCACCCTATCAGATTTAAAATAATCCAGCTTATAAAAATTGACAACTTACTTTCCAAGCATTTTGGTGGTCCTGCATGTATAATTCTTGCAATATCAACAACATCAGTGCCCATTGAGTATGCTTCTGAAGCAAAGAGTAGTCTAATTGCACCCTTCTGATGGCTAATTGTACTGTCTTGGGGAAGACTGACTTTAAACGACATAATTCTTGGACGGCTGGGCGGAAATCTGGTCCCCACTTAACAATGCAATGTGCTTCATCTATAACTATAAATATTTTCTTCTTTTGCCACCCATCACTACCAAAAATATCTAACACTTCCTTTTTAATAATATGCTCTGGATGTCCAAGAAAATATTTGAAATGCCCTGTCCACTTTTGAAGCTCTAATGGTGTGTCAACAATAGTAGATGTTATGATTAATACATCATGTACATATGAAAATATAGTTAATATTTGAGAAACTTTATATGGCAAATGTATTTGACAAACTCGCAGTATTCTTTGTTTGTTGTGATTATTGGTGATTGTGCAAAGTGAACTGACTGACTATATACATGTACTCTGTTACATGATCAAAACACAAAATTCAATTTTGCCATCAAAGATAAGAAAAACAAAAATTGCACTCTGGTAGATATAACTCTGCCCATTGATAAAAACAAAAATGTACCTCCAAATAGAGATAACAAAAATGTGTAACCTCAACTACCATCTTTGTATGACAAGTATTCTTCCCCACCCTGGCTGAGAGGACCCTGGTTACGACATTATATAATTTTTATCTGAGCAAACAATTTTCAATATATATGTAAAAAATATTTATCACACATTTTTTTATATTTAATATATTTATTCAGGAGTTGTAAGTTTCAAAAAACTATTTACAACAATCGGACAAAACGTAGAAATGTTAAAACGTAATGTGAAATTATAAGTGTACAGATTCATTCAGAATGCATTTTAATAAATAAAATAACTACACCTAAGGGTTAAAGTTTTCCCATTTTCTATTGTAATTGGACATGCAGTTATTTTTTTTTGGGGGGGGGGGAGGTCAAGTACTCAGTTCTCTTTACATTCACAATTATTGTGAGTAACAGATTAAAGGATGGGATCAAAGCTTTAATTTACATTCAAAGAGTGATTTTTTGACAATAATCAGATATACTGTAGAATACTTTATTTTCGCTTGGAATTTATTTTCGCTATTTTCGCTGAAGGGATGATTCCATGAAAATAAAATCCAGCGAATATACTTTTTTTCTTATATTTCACATTAAACTCATCAGAAATCAGTGAAAATAAATTCCATACAAAACGCCCAAAAAGCCTTTTCAGCGAAAATTAATTCCAGCGAAAATAAAGTATTCCACAGTAGTGAGAATATAAAGCCTTTACCCACAAGTGTTGGAATGAGTTCCAGATTGAAAACGAACTTTCATAGTAAACAAAAATATCATGCCTATTAGTAGAATTCCTAAAATGTGTAATTTGTGTATATAATGTTATGAACAAGATTCCACTGAAATTCATTCACGTACATTTTAGGAGGTAGGTAAATCATGGAGGTAAATTTTGGCGACACTAACATACCTTTGTTTCTGCTCGTTAATAATAGAATTAAGTGGACTGACCACAAGTACTGTGCACTGCGCCGCCGATCTCCCACTTGCAAGCTCAAGTGCTTCGTACACATATGGCAGAAGCTCGAAAATCAGCGATTTTCCATAACCAGTGGGAAGAACACCAATGACATCTCTTCCACTAAACAATTCCTTCATGCATCTAGCCTGCTTCGGCTTTAGAAATGTAATGGGAGAATATTCCTCTTTGATAGGGCAATTTTCGTTGACAACATCAGATTGAAATTTGCCGCCATGTTTGAACAAGTGCCCCGGAAGTACTATTGAATAGCCAATTAGAAGAATCCATGTCCCGACCAAACAGATTTCATATTTTATTAATGGCGTATTCCCATTACCTGCCTCTTTGAGCTTGCGCATAGAGGCGGTGACCAGCCAATAGGCGCAACTATGTACAACGCGTCATCCACGATTGTTCCGGGCTGGATGCGCGCGCATCTAACCGGCGTATACCGGTTGTCCCGCCCAGTGACCTTCAGGGCAACCGACGTAAACATGGCGGAGCAAACATCGCAGCGGCAAATGTGAGTACATTTTTTTGGGGAAATGTTTTTTTTTTATTTGGAGTGTTATATTTATTTTCTTCGTGAACTATACCACTATGCTTAAATTACTCAAATATTTCAAAACTTAAAAAAATAACGGAATTAAATCTAATAATTTTTCGCATAAGCTATGCTCATCAAGTAGAATTTATTTTGATATAAACTGTGTAATAAACAGAAGATATGTCATTCTCACAGTAATTTGCCAAACGACATATGGTTCAATAATTTTTTTAAAAATATTATATGACGACTGTTTAAATAAAGGATAACAAATATATTCAAATTTATCTTTGTATACTTTAATGTATAATAGTAAAAATAAATGATTTGTTTATGTGTGTATTAGGTTCAATGTTAATGTGCCATCAGGAAAACAAATAACAGCCATTGTTGATGAAACAATGTTGAACAGAATAAAATCTGGTGGTAAGATACAATACAATATTTCGATATATATTAACGTAATCATAAAAGCTAAGCATATATAACAACAAATATGTATTAAATATTTGATGTGATTAATTTCAGACAAAATAGCGCTTGAAACTCTTTCTAAGTCTGTTATGTCTACGTCATTTTGTGTGGAGGAAACGCCCGTAGCTGGTCCCAGTGGCGTACAGAGACATGAAAGTGGTATGTTGATTTTATAAAAAAAAGATAAATAAGTTATATTAACTGATTTTTTATATTATAAGCTTTGAATAATTGTTTCATAATCGTGTATTTTCACAGAATTTTGGACCAAGCCTAGAATTAAAGCTATATCAGACGCCTATACTTGTTACAGACAAGATGGTAATAAATGGGTTAAGGTTGCTGCAAAGCTGCGTGGAATTCCAGGGATGGAAAGTATAACAACAGAAAAATTTCGATTAAAAATAAGATCACTGGAAGAAAAATATAAGCGACAAAAAGCACACAATGGAAAATCTGGAAATAATCCAATTTTAATCGACGAAAGCCTTGTGAGTGCTTTTGAAAAAGATATAAACATAAATATTAAAACGCTGAATTCTGCGGATGGCGGCGAAGGTAAGAATAGTATTTTAAATTGCTTCAATATACACACAAATTAAAATTATGTTATAGGGTTAATAGTTTTTATAATTATTCAGAAATTGTTAATGTCCCATTAAGTGAGAGTGAAGACGAGGAAAGTCTTGCGACACCAGCCAAAAAAAAATGAAAAAAACAAATACTAAAGTAACAAGTAAGTTGCATTAGTTGCATACATTATTCATATTATATGATCTTAAAATTGTCTGTGTACCGGATTTTTGATGCAGTACATCGTGCATCAAAATACCCATACTAGAAATATTTTATCATCTTCTTACCTTTATTTTAAAATAATTTACTATTCCTTTAGATAAAATGAGTGGTGCTGACAAAGTCATAGCTTTTATGAAAGAAAAGGAGAAAGATGCTGCACAGCGCCACAAAGAAAGTGTCACACGCAACGTAATGTTACCGTAATTGGTATAGTACAGGTGTGATGGTTCAAATACCAAAATGGCAACAGTAACATAAAGACTTCCCTGGCGGCGATGATAACATGCGAACACGGAGCCAACAGATGATGTTTCAACTGGTACTGGTATTATTATACTCTGCAAACATCAAGTACAATAACGCGGTAAAACTCCGCTACACCAATAACTTAAACTCCAATACAATTCAACGAGATCTCCGATCTGAACTCAGCGCTGAACAACTCCCCTATATATACCCACACTGTCTATAAATAGACCATTACATCAGCATACATAATGAGTCTGGAACTTACTACAAATTTCTAGAATGTTCCATTACCTATTCAACCAGTTTCTAAAAATTCCACCCAGACACAGTACGGTTCTAGAACATTCTTAGTCACACGGAAGTGGTAAACAAGTCGTATGCGACAGAAAGGAATGGCCTATTAAGAGACCTAATCTCAGCTTTGAAGGATAAGTATGTTGTAAATAATTACTAGTAGTTTGAAAATAGAAGCATTATAAATAAGTGCTGAGATTGTCATTAACACGGGCTAAAGTATATGTACAAATCTTCTGATTTCTTTAAACTATAATTACTCAGTACTGAAACAAGGAAAGTAGTGCATGTTTGTATTATCATGGCTATAAAACAATAACAGTACAAATTTAGGAAAATGCAGATTGCAGAATAACGGGACGTA
This sequence comes from Saccoglossus kowalevskii, assembly GCF_978046115.1. Lineage (NCBI taxonomy): Eukaryota > Metazoa > Hemichordata > Enteropneusta > Harrimaniidae > Saccoglossus > Saccoglossus kowalevskii. Next base: position 36,803,092 of record NC_140643.1, on the reverse strand, counting down.
GTTCAGAGTCTCGTCGTCAGTTCCTTTATTCTTGAGAATAATGTCTCTGGATGTGCTCGCGTTGATTGTCATTTCGGTAATGATAGAAAATTTTCTATTTTCGCACACACCTTGTTAGCCGGTGATAGACCATGTATTAAAAATAGTCAAGGTCGTACTTACCGTTTCATTAAATTAACTATTGTATTGACCTACATTAGTACATATACTATACATATATTTAGGTGTAGACAATCAATATATATATATGACTAACTTTCCCCTTTTATTTTTCTTTCATTTCAGATGAACTTCACTGACCTACTCAATTCAAAGAAAAAAGAACATGTCGCAGTTATAATTTTTTTTTTATTCGTTGTTTTTTTGCAATTATGGTCTAAATGTTTAAACAATTTTATTTAGACCAGAAATATGTAAATTTGTTTTCTTTTTTGATATAAGATACATTAGATGTTATATAAATACGATACAGCATTGTTTTATAATTTAAATTTCTCATTTAACTAAAACATGTATGGAACTGACGCTCAGCTTAGTCGCAGACATTGGTACTGTAAGGCAATGACGATAATATAATAAGTGCAACCAAAGTAGAATCATTATTGCTGCAGTTATTGGCAACCTCAAAGATTATAAGTTAAATTAATCCTTTTCAATCTCCCTTCACGTCCTGGATTATGTGGAATAACGTCGTTTACGACATCATCAGCAACTATTTGACGCCACTGGACATCAACAGCGTTGTCGTCATCATCATGATCATTTTCGTCGAAATCAATATCATCGTGCTTAATGCAAATATTATGGACGATGCATGCAGCAAGCACGATTTTATTGATTTCATTTACGTCTGTGATATCAATGCCATTCAGAAGTCTCCTAAATCTTCGTCTCAACGATCCAAACGCCCGTTCAATAATCACTCTTCTTCTTGACAGAGAAGTGTTGAACAATCTCTGGTGTTCGTCTAAATGAGCATTGTCACGATAGGATGTCATGAGCCAATTTGTCAACGGGTACGCGGCATCACCTATAACATGATATTGACCTCGTTGACAATTGCCCATTCCGGTGTTCCAAAGGGTAGAATTTCGTAAGACCCTGGCATCGTGCATTCTGCCCGGACATCCTACGCTGACGTCAATAAATTGTAAGTCTTCACGAAAACACCTTGAAGAACAACAGAACGGAACTTTTTCCGATTATAATATGCATCAGGTTGTCAGGTTGCTCGTATGGCGTAGATATAGGTATATGTGAGCCATCAACGGCTCCTATAATATTTGGAAGGTTGCTGGTGTGCATGTCATTAAAACATGCCGAAATGCCCTGTAGTTCTCTTCTGAGTGGCCAATGAATAGTGTTATTCAATAAATGAATCAAAATCACGTATGTTACTTGACGTCTAACTTTGATTACAAACGATTCAGTTATGTTAAATAACTGTGCTATATCAAGTATCGTCTCCATCGACCCGACACATTTTAAAAAAATCAATATTTTTTGTCGGGTAATATCGCTGGTCGACCACCAAAATGGATTGGTTCGTTTTCAATTAGCGGCCCCGTTAGAATGTCTGTCAAATACTCGAACACAGAATGTGGCACTCGAAACGCTCGTCTGAATCTCTCAGACTGCAAAAAATATACGTATACTATTTTAGTCAGTGATACGATAAAACTTAAAATAAAGACAGTAGAAAATTCATGTATTTGTACAAATAAAATTAAACATTTCTTTGTTAAAACAAGGTAACTGCTTGAATCAAAAGAGAGTCGGCAAATATTAATATTTTTATTTAAATAAAAACTTATCATATTTATGATTACTTACAGTAGAGTTACTAACAGTAAATTATCGGTTTCTATTTCTTTCTCTTCAAATAACTCCGATATTACACCGACCATACCCAGCGAACGTTGCCTGTGTTGTGTCATTACGAAACCGGGCTGTTACTTAAAGATGGAACGCCCTCGATTGCCCTTCACGCGACCGATGTGACTATCACGTGATCGGCATATGACGGCGTATCCAACCGGCGCAGCCAATCGAGTCCACCCACTATTGCGTAAAGCGCAAAGGCCTCTGGGAAGGAGATTGGGCTTATGCAACTGGCGCGGCCAATCGAGTCCACCCAATCTGTCTCAATCTCCCGGGCAGAGTTCTATTTCTACGAATCTCTGCCACCACGCGATCTTCGTTGGCAGCGCTGATACATTTTGTTTACAACTCTCATGTACGCGCTTACCGCGTATGCACTGAGATCACAATGTCATAGCAACGCGTCATGGCTGCCATATTGGAGATATCAACGCCGACTGGCGCCAACGTTGACAACACCGTTTAGCGCGTTAGCAGAACGCATTAGTGAAAATGGTAGGTTATTCTGAGAAATGGCGTCCAGGGAAATACCAGCCAGGACTATGTGCTACCGGGATACTCTAGACTACTCCGAACGATCACGCTATGAAAAAAAATAGAGATAATCGGGAATGAAGACCCATACACGTTTGCGTCTTTCGAGTGGTCCAACTGGGCAGATGATGTAAAGCTTTTACCACCAATTACGTATATGGACATGTTAAATTATTTAATTTATTCTGCAAGCTTGTATACCATGGAAGATCTGCGTAACTATAAATCTTTGGAGGCTTATAACCAGTTCGTTTGCGGTTGGGTGTACGACAAACGCGTCTGCGTAAAGAACGGTCACCCTGTTCTGTCTGCCAAGGTGAACTATGAACTTTACAATAACCTTTTTGTGTGATTTAATATAATTATATTATTGCTGTATGTAATTACTAATTTATAAATATTTAAAACATCGTGATACAGCATTCTTCACTGTTATAATTATGTTCAAAGTCACTGTCAGTAAAAGTAAATTATACCACATTTTGTAAACTAAATCATGTTTCTGACAGTAATGTCAACAGCACTACATTTTCTTTTATTTAGTATTCTACATACATCAAGTGAGTTGGATTAGCTAATATTAGCAAATTGACAATTCTGACACATAAATATACCAGTAGTCTGTTTGTTAAAAAAAATTCACAAAAAAATATTAATTCACAGACATTTATTTCATTAAATTTACCAGTTGAAATGTAATTTTACTTAGTAGATTTGGCCAATGATGTGATTACAATTGTAACATACTAATTAATTAGAAATGACATGTTGGCTTTATATTCTTTTTTTTTCTTTTTGCATAGTTAAAGCATTCACAGAGATTGACAGCAAAACCATTAAATTCTTGGATTTTAGTAGATAATGGTGGACGTATTTTAGCAGGACATTGTAATTGTATTGCAGGTCTAGGGGAAACTTGCATTAATGTGGCAGCTGTGCTGTTTGCTGTGGAAGCTATGGTTAAATTTTGTGACTCTCAAACCCCGACAGAAGAAAAAGCATATTGGCTAGTACCAGGTAGTGGTAAAGGGGTTCAGTATAGTGAAATCAGTGATATAGACTTTTCATCTGCAAGACGTAAAAAGAAGGTGTTGGATACATCAATTGCCAAACCCCAAAACCCAACACCAAGGGATGACAAGGCCAGTAGCTCACATCAAGTTGCCACTGAGGGGGACATGTTTGATTTTTGTAAAAAAATACATATAACTGGTAAATGTTCATCAATTTTGACAACTTGTGAACCTTTTTGTGAAGACTATGTGCCAACTGTTATTAAAGAAAATTTCCCAACTATTTTAACTTCACTAGTAGACAAACAGTGTTTTGAAATGAATTACTGTAACCTTGTAGATCACTGTAGTAAAATAAGTATTTCTGTTAATGATACGTGACCTGCAATGAGACAAGAAGAAAAAAATGACGATAAAAATGCGGTCGTTTTCCGGTCGGAAATTAAGTGATAAGCGGTCGATTGTGGGAAGTTGGGCGAAATGAGTACTGTAGTTCAATTGATATTAGCGTATTTCTAATTTAGTTTTTAACTCGTACAATGTGTATTTACTCACTGTTTACTATAGCCAGAACGCTGTACGTGTCTTCACTTTTAGTTAGTTCTTCTGCCGATTTCTCGCAACCAACAGCGTGATTATTTATTTGGGATTTCGAGAAACCTAACATGAATCGTTATGGCGTTCATAACACAATAGAGAGTTTAAGATTTGCGTACGTAACGGGAACGTAACGTGTTGTTCTAATTTCGTTTGCGTTACGTTCACGGGTGTCAGAAAACGATTAAGTACAAGTGCCCACAACGGGAACGTAACTGAAACCAGAACCATGTAAATCCGTCTCTCATTGGGCAACTATAACTATCCATCAACTCTGCTGAGGTCCCAAGCCTGTTTGCCGACCTCTTTCAGCAGATCAATGTCATGCGTTTTCGGTGGGTATAAATATCAGCTAAAATGCATCCAATATTTCATCATAAATATACAAAATCACTCTAATATAAAACGTTTTATCAATGTCAGTAAAGATTGATCAGTCACCTTGATCACGTTCAAAACGACTGCCGTACGACCAGACAACCGATGACGTCATTGGTTCGCGCGGAGGTCATGCACAAAGCAGTGACGTATCCGTTCTCGTATGCGCATCTTAATGTCTCTAACACCTGAATATGTTACAACTTTTAAGTTGTCAGTTAACAAGGCTTTTCATAGTAGCATTTCTATGGGATTGACGTACTAGAATGAATGGGTTAAATTAACAGTGTTCACTGATGACATCATTTGACTGGCCCTCTACAGGCGAAATGACGCCAGGCAAAGCGGAGGTTTGTCGTCTGCTTCACAGCCCGTTTTATACCCGATATTTAGGGCATTTCGCAGCACATACAAGTTGTTTTTTATTGACAGAATTCATACATAAATCTCAAATTTCATGTACAGAGTGTCAAAAGCCACACCTCTGCCCCCCCTTTAATTATTTTGGCTATAAACTTATTTTAATTATATATTTTATTACTTTTGTTATTAACACACGCAAATTCCTCCATAATGTATCCATAACGAAGCCTCTCCATATGGTCCACAGTACTGATCATCAGTACCGGACCATAATGGAGAGCCTCCTGTACTGGACCAGAATGATTGTTCTTCAGTAGTGGTCCTTTAACTTTTTCTCCAGTACTGGTTCATTATGGAGGACTGTCATTATGGTCCATTACTGAAGATCGGTACTGGTCCGTTAATGGAGAGCTATCATTATGGACCAGTGCTGGACCATTACAGTCTGAACGTTGGGGGTATGTAAATAGTATGTAAATTAGAATCTCTTTCAAATTGAACGGCGCCCTCTATGAAACTTGCTTTCCGTTACTTGCAATTAGTGAATTTCTACTCTCGAATTTTCTCAGCGAATATACCTATAGGATTAATCTTTCTGTGTTGGAATACTTTCTATTAGCAGGTAAGTAATTGCTGATGTGTTATTTACTAACATTTTAGGGCAATTTTAAGAGATCGGGTGACATTTAACTTTTAACACGTTGGTTTAGATAGAGACTTTCAACACTGTACGAATTGTGGGACCTGACTTAAAATATTATTTTTTTTCAAAAAATCAGTAAGGAACTATTATAGATATATCTGTTGCCTTGTCATTTTTGTTGTTCAAGGGCAGGATCTTTTAAAATAAGCCACGTTTCTTGACCTTGTTTAGCGATGAAATCCAATATGGCCGACCTTGCATTAGAAAATTATTTGGTTCTTGTAGCAATCAAGCACAAAAGGTGTAAATTATATTTTCTAGCCATTTCTGGGTGTAAGTACGACTTAGGCATTATTAAGATGATTTTTAATATTTTATGAAATATAGTAAAAAAATACCAAAGTAGGTGTACACTAGTACAGGAAAAAGTTCCTTTTGCACCCCACCCCCCACAGCAGTATTAATTCTTCTTCTTTATTTATGGAATAGATATAGATATTTTATTTGTCACAAATCGTTGTACATAAAAATACATTAACTATGGTTAAAAAAGAAAAAAAACATGTAATAGAAAAAAATTAAATAAGGATGTATATTTGCATAGTGATATTATGTATATAATGTAAAATTTCATGGATAAATTTTCCCAAATTATTAGCATTGAATGAAACAACCACCTGAGCTCTTAAGAAAACTAAGCATGTTTTAGTTTTCTCATCTACAATATAATAGTAGTATACTAAGGTTTGATTTAGGATTTGGAAGAATGTTTTTGTATAAATATGTTTTGGTTGGGTGAGGGGTGCAAAAGGAACTCTTTCCCCAAAATTGAATAAATATTTATCAGGATAAAATTGTATGCCCTTTCAACTAATAGCTTGTATTTCCATGACATTTTTGTAACTTTTCTTTTTCTTTGTTTTGTCTTATAGGTTAACAAAGCATAGCTAAATTTGGTTTCTAACCTGGAGAGACTTTGACGGCCTGTGGTTGGTTGGCTCAGTTTATTCTGATTCATTTCCTAACTGGTTTGGTTGTCTGGTTATTGTATTGCTTTTCTTTACTTCTTTTTTAAATAAATTGTCATTTGGAGAAAAATAAATTGTTTAATTCCTACTCTTCTTACTTAATTCTTTGTCACATTTAAGGTGGTTAGTAAAAGGTTATATGTACATTAGGTCTTTGCAGTTGAAAACATGAGTCCAGCATTTGTTTCAAAAGTCAAACGGTGTAGTGTTATCAATAACTATAGCAAAGAAGTTCTGCTAAAAATTGATAACATTTACAAACGAGCTGATATTTTTTCTAAGTATAGAGCCTTCTCTTGTATTCAGAGTCTGGTCAGTGCTCGTTTGTTCTCATTACAAAAGTCATATATATCATGGCAAAAGTCAAAATATAGTTGTAACTCCATGGTAAATAGTTCCACAAGGTGCCATATTCATCAGTTTTTGATTTTTGTTAACGATAGGCATTCTCAGTACATTTTACAGAAAACACAAGTCCTCTCAGAGTCATCAAAAACAGTCAAAAAAATATGTCAAATGCAGCAAGAGTTAAAAAACAAGTTCAGACAGTTAAAGAAGGTGCACCATTTTATACCAAGATAAACTAAAATAATAACAGAAGTGAGTATTATCAAAAAACGTTGGCGACAATTTCAGTTATTATCTGATGAAAGTAGAAAGTGTCTGGTGTTGACTGATATTAAAATAAGACTAAGCAGAATTGAAAAAATTCTTAATGTAATATCAGTGAATGTTTCATTTGAAAACTGTGTCTTCAAACTTCATCTGGCAACCTCTAGTTGTAAAAAACTTGCAGAAAAGATTTCTGAACTGACAGGATTGGCAGAAAATAGTTTTAAGTTGTTTCTTTATGGCAAACCTATTTATGGCACTTTGCCATGGCCATGCAATGCAGATATCATAGTAAATATATCTGGTAAAGGTGGTGTTCGATCAATAGCAAAAGAAGCACACCCAAATAAAAATGTCTGTGGGCCTTGTGGGAGATGTGCTACAAAATCTAGCAGTAGGTGGCATCACAAAATGAAAAAAGATCAACATTATTTGCACTGTATTATGCCAGAATGTAACAAAGTTGTTTATGGCCAAGTTAGACATCCCCCTAATACACAGTTATTGATGGAATATTTTAAAGAACAAGGGGATTATTCTAGCCTTTTGCTAAACCATGATAGTCCACTGTGTATGTCTTATATATGAAGTTATACAGACTTGCTGATAACATAAAACAACAAGAATCTGGCATTATATCATTTTCAACTGTTAAAGAAGGTGGTAATGTACAAAAACACTATGGTACATTAATCCTTAGATATGGTGCAAATATTAGAGAGATCCTGCACAAAGACTATTTTAATTTCATTATTGCAATTAAAAAGCTTGAAGAAACCTGCAATAGACTTTCCAAAGAACTCTTAAATGAAACTGCATCAAGTAGTCCCAGTGCAACATCTATTTTATTTTCCGCTGCTGATATGCTATCAGAACGTTTGTATTCACAAGCAGTATGTTTCATAGAGAAGTATAAAGCTTCATCAAATTTAGCAACCCTTGATTTAAATAAGCTTATTAAAGAAATAGATCCAGTTTTATGGAATTTTATATTTCTTATTACACAAAGCAAAACGGAAAGGTCTGTTTTTGTTTAGGTTTCCTTAAATCAGACTCTATAAATAAACATAGACGCTTTCTTCGTATATTTTATAATTTGTGTCACCTTTTATTTATGAAAAACAATCAGTGTAATTACCTCTTACACCTAATACTCGCTGACAGTGTAGATTCCTACAGTGGCTGACCACATTACTTAATTCATTTGGTATTGTATGTTCCAAAACAACCTCTCGTGAACACATGAACGAGGTTGTCCTAAATATTTTAAAAGAACAGTTCAGTAATCAGTTTACTGAAGATGCATTTTTAATAACATCATTGGATAACATTGACATTGGACAACCTTATTCATCAGTCACTCCTAACTTTAAAAATCGTGGAATTCATGCTACATCATACCAAGCAGTAGAACCGAAACCTACAACAGTAAAAAATAATGCCAATGATTTTGTAAGGGGTAGTACAAGATATCGCCAGTTTTCAGAACTTGTACACATTTCAGTTAAACAGGATTGTAGTTCACTATTTAGGTGCATTGTATCTTGTTCATCCAGCAAATTAAGGCAGTGTGACAGAACCAGTGATGGAATACCAACTGATTCATCACTGAAAGATCTTGAATGGTCACTGTCATGTGATTTAAGAAAATCATTTGGTGCTGTTTTGGCCAGTGATGATGCTTACAATTTTTTTGAAGGTACAATTCCGATCGTTGAGTGGAAACCCCGGAAAACACTAAACCAGTTGAAAAACACTAAACCTATTGAAAAAGGCTAAACCTGTTGAAAAAACACTAAACCCTTCGTAAAGGGCGAATTATGGATATACCATGATCGTTCAGTTGAGTATTTATGAAAAGAAAGCTAAAGAAAAATCCCTTTATGATCGAGGCCAGGGCCGCAGCTGATTTGGTAGCAGGACGCCCTCTATGTTAGATACTAGTATATCGCGCCCCAAACCAAACATTTTATTTTATTTATTTATATATTTACAAATTATGAACACAGCAATTGGCATATTTTTAGATTTGAAATTCCTAAAACTACATCATGTCAAATTCAGTCCTTGTTGTAGATAAACATCGTGCACAACATCGTGACATGTCAGAGGAAATATTTAACAATACATCAAACCATTTACACCATCACACTTTACATACCGCGGTAAAATTTGGAGCCTCGGTTGGGAGATGCAAAATTGAAATGTCTTTTCAAGGGAGCTTCGTTGTGTGGTAAGTACAATCTGAATGTCGTTTTGAAATTGCTCTATTCAAATTATTTGCAATTTTTTCCCGGTGAAAATCCCCTCAAGTAAGGTCAGGTATCACAATGCCCAGATACAGACCCGGGATGCAGACGCTTTTTTGTCATTTGGGGGCGTCGATTTTTGGAACTTCCAGACTCCTCTGCCACGTGATCGCATCGGGAAACAAAAAAAACAATGATCATATAAAGCACAGTCAGCTGGTAACAGTTATTTATTGGACTGTATATACAGTATATAGTATACAGTCCAATCACTGTTGCCAGCTGACTGTGATATAAAGAGCCCTTTTCTAGATTTTAGTATATAGTGTCTATTTTGATTTTTTTGTCGTTATTTTATTTCTTCTTAGCCTAGAATCTATGGAACTGCGCATAGATTCTAGGCTAATTTCCTCTCTGTGATTCAGAAACCTTTTATGTTTGGTTGTTTCTTACAATATGTGCATGTTTCCTTCTTCACTGCAACTGTAAACTTGGATTGCTCAGAGTGATAGTTTCTGTGGATGTTAGTAGAACAAGTGGTGTTTATTTTTGTGACAAAAAGTAAAAGTCAGATTGCTTTCATACACCCTTTTTTTAAATGACAACATACTCCACACTGTGAAGGCCCACTGGTGGTTTTGAACCATATTTGTTCCTGGTGGATAGTACTGTGGACTTCACTGCAGGGTGGAATGGTGTCATAGAGGTTACTGGTTCACCACCCAGCAACTTATATTCCCAAATTCCCTTAGAGTGTATTATAGTTGAATTTATTAGGTATGTTCATTGAATGAGCAAGGTTTTTTATAAGTTTTTAAGTATTATTATTTTTAGACTGACGATGAAGTACATATAGACTGTGCCAAAGACATTTCTGTATTTTAAGAAAAATGTTATGTTGTTGACATCTATTTTTAGGCATTGTGAAGATGATAGTGATAGTCAAGAAGTTACCAACTATGATGCTGTTCAATCTGAGGAAGTCACCACCTATGGTGGTTGTGAGGAAGTCAGATATTCATCTAAGGTCAGGGTAAGCACTACAGCTGTTGTGCTGCACATGTACAAGAAATAAGTATCATGTATTGCCATATCCCATAGTGGAACATGTTTTCATCAACACGAAGTGTAATATTGTACGTATTGCATGCAAATCAGCCCGTAAAAAAAAAAAAGCAGTATACATTGCAGTGTAACATTCAGTATACACAAATCTTAACAAAAAAAGGCTGTGATGTGCAATGTTTTCACTGATGTGCGCGCAGTGACCAGAAACGTAATTATTTGTCTTGCTGCATTATATTTTTTTTACCAAAACAAAATATATACAGCTGAACTTGGTGTTGGTATTCTTTCAGAATGATGTTGCAGAAGTGGTGAGAAAGTTTGAGGATCTTGAGAGCCCAAGTAAATCTGAACCGGTTAATCACCCAGAGGTTGATAGGTAAGTAATGTTTACATGTGTTCCACTATATAAAATTAAATGAAACATACTGTAGTTATCTTGTCTTGTGTATGTATATAAATCTTGTTACTGGAAGGGAAAGGAGTGCTTTTCTGTGTGTATGGGTGTGGTTATGCCTAATATGCATTTCCTCCTCCCTCCCCTAAGGATCACATAAGTATACTTTACCAACAGTACTAGAATATTAAAGTTATTAATGTAATTGTTCTGCTAAAATCCATTGCTTCAATGTAATACCCATGTGGTTCATGTAGTCAGATTCATAATCAAATGGGTGCCTCTATTCTCAGCTTATTTGAAATCCAATACATACTCTTCAAGTACAAGGCTAGATATGGTTTCCCTATCTTATGCTAGTGCTCTGAAACACGTGCAGCTTAAGTTGTAATATATTCAATTCAGAAACAATTTCCCAGGGTGGCAATGTTTAACATTATCATAGAATTGTGATTGGTTGCCAGAATTCATCGCTGGGACCCATAGAAAAGAGGAAACAACTATTTACAATCGATTAATTATGTGACCTTGTTATGTTGGTCCAGCAATGCATTCTTGCAACCACTTGTCATTAACCAGTTCCAAAAAAATACATACATCACTACTTCAATTACATGCTGATATTTTAATTCTCATTTATATGTATAGGGCGGGAAAGAATTCGGAATCGGCTACAATTGATCTGACAAATGATAGTGATGATTCTGATGTGAGGTAGGTCAAGGGTGATAATTTATTCCAATTAGCTCTCTTTATGCAGCACAGTTTTGTTGCATTGTAGTTATATACAGGGTTCCCACAGTCATGGAAAATCATGGAAAAATTTGTGGTCATGGAAAGTCAGGGAAAAGTCAGGGAATTTGGAAAATTTGTGAAAAGTCATGGAAAGGGGATTTTGGTCATGGAAAAATCATGAAATTGCAGAAAGTTACACGAGTTTGTGTTCAAGATAATTTTGAAGTTTGGGTGTTGGTGAAACGAAAATGGTACCCTGGTCAGAAACAGTTCATATACTAATGATAATAGATGTACATGTCATGAGTAAGATAGTGGGTGGAACGGATGGCTGTGAGGGGAGGTGGAGGCCATCATAACGTGTCTGATTTTGGAAACCGTGCCAGAAAGAAAGTCATGGAAAGCAGCAATTTAGTCATGGAAAAGTCATGGAATTCTGTTTTCAAATTTCTGTGGGAACCCTGTATACCGTATTAGAAGCGCATCTCCAATAGAAGCGCATATAAAACAAAAATCTTATTTGTTGAATACTGAATCCTTAAAATATCACATATTTTGACCATAGAAATAACTCTGTAATTTACGTGAGCGCATGCGCTACTAATAGAGCAAATACGGTATATTAATACATCATTGCTGAAGTACTATTATTTCTAGGACAGACAAATAAGCATATTTTATCACTCAAAATTGGGAGAAGCAATTCATAGATTCACTTCGTTATTTATCTAGCTTTATCCGTCCTTAGTAGTTAGACAACTTAGCATGGAATAGCTATCTGAGTAAAACTGCACAACATGGGAGAAAATACATAAAATTGATGAATGTGTAGCAATTAAAGTATCAAATATCAAATTGATATGTTGTGGGCACCACATGGAGCTGCAAGTGTTCACCATGACATCACTTTTTGAACATCTTTCATCTCTTTCTGTAAAACTCCTAACATTATTATTTTTGTCATATATTTGTCATGATATGATACTGTGTTAACTGTATGACCTGAATGATTCAATTTATAACATGATGACAGTTGGTGTTGGTGCATCCTCTCCAGCAAGTTCAGCCTCCCTTGAAAGTTTGCAGCTTGGGAAACCGTCTGAAAATCAAAGTTGTGAACCTAGGTAATTTAGACAATTAAATCATTGTGCACACTACATTAGCTCCTGTTGTCTTCTGGACAAAACAAGAGCTAATGTCATGGTGATGTCTGTCTATGCAAAATATTGTTCCAATGAAATCTCCAAAAGTTGGGATGATACTCCGCTCATAGATGCTATGGGAGAAATGCAAGATCTGGTTAGTTATTGGTACACTTCCAATTATGCTAATTGTCTAATGTGCATGATAATTGCATTGATTTTGTGAAAATAATTTGCATCTCTACAACCCCTTGTTGGATTTGAATGATATTTGACACAAACATGCTATGGGGTGATCTACACACCTGATTATTTTTTCTGTTACTTTGCATATTAATTAGTTAATTTACATATTAATTTGCAGAATTTTAAGTAAAGTTGTTTATAAATATCTTGTGATAGATTTTGAATTTTTGTTGAAGATGATCTATGGCACCCTCTATCATCTATATGGTGCCCTCACATGGACTTCTTGTGAAATATTTTGTTTTTGCAAAACCGCTTGTTGGATTTTTTGAAAGACATTTCACAAAGGCACGGGTTCTCTACAGGGTTTTCCACAGCCATTATATTTTTATGCTGGGCTCCATGCATAATACATTAGCTAATTTGCATATAAATTACTGACATTTAGCAAATTTGTATCAGATGGATTTGATTGAAGATGTATAGCGCCCTCTATGGTCAGTATAGCACCATCACATGAATTTTAAGTGTTCTTGAGATATCACCGGTTCTTGAGATATCACCAAATTAGCTAATTATTATGAATTATTATTAGAGATTTGGCTAATTAATATGCATGTATGATTGCCAAAAACTAATCACGTCTGCACATTATCCCACATTATTGAAATCCGAATAGCGGTTCATGAGATAGCGATGGAACAGACAGACATACATACATACAGAGTAACCGCAAAGACTCCCTTTTTGTGCTTCGCACACGAGAATCAAAAATACACTGTAATTGCCTTTATGGAAACAATTCAACTTTTTAATTGTAAATGACCTGTTTCTTTTATAGTGGCTTTAACATCAGCAGTCATACTCAACCATTGACTTCAAAAGGTTATTGAACTGATATTCAAGAAGAACATCACAGTTGAAAAAGCAATGCCTATGAGAGTGAGAAGAAACATGGTGTTTTTGGTAGACCTCCGCGAAGTACCTCTTAATGACCTAACTGCAGATGATAATGGGGTATTTGTAAACAAGGGTCAGCCTGTACATATGTACATATGTACCCGTGACCAAGAGACAATTTTCTCTAAATTAGTTCATAGAAATATTATCAACATAAGGATTACCCAGACTTTAATAGAGTTATATATTTTCTGAAGGATTCAGAGGGGAATATCAAACATGATCTGGCAGTTCTACAGTACTATTTCATGTTTGGTGAACATGATATTGAAGTGAGACCACATGGTAACTCTACAAAGAGTAGCATTAAGTTTTCCAAAACCAAGACATCAGTTAAGGAAAAGCTTAAAGAACGATGTAAGATGTACACACCAAAGCAATCTGTTGAACTTGCATCAAGGGAAGTTGGGGGATGTGCAATGCTCGTAGTTCTGCTGATCAGCCACATGGAAGACAACAGGTTAAAGATTTCAAGCGTAATTCTCTGTCAACAGAAATAGAATTTAAGAAACAGAAGGATGAACTGTTCAGCCTATTACGTGCTTCCAAAGAAGAAGAAAATGATTTCATTCAACACATTACATGTGTACCTGAGCCACTATTGGTGTGTGGAACAGATGGCCAATTTGATGATTTGCAGAAGTTTTGCACAGACCCAGTATGCTTCAGTACAATGTCAGTGGATCCCACATTTAACAATGGAGAATTCCATGTCACACCAACATCTTATCGGAATAAAGTACTTGTAAATAAAAGTGGGGAGTCACCAGTGTATCTCGGTCCCACGTTGGTTCATTTGAGTTTAACAGAAAAGGTGTTCCACTTCTTTGCTGCTACTCTTTCCTGTATCAGACCAAAGTTAAAAGGTTTGCTTTGTTTTGGAACAGATGGTGAGAAGGCTGTTGTTAATGGTTTAGTATCTGTTTTTGACTCTGCATTAACACTTAGGTGTTTCCGTCACTTGGAACTTAATGTCAAGAGGCTATTCTCTGAAAAAGGAATACCAATGGCTCAACAGAAGGTTTTTCTTCGCGCCATATTTGGATACACTGGTAGTGAAGGAGTATACTACACTGGTTTGTTGGATTGTGAAGATGGAGATGAGTTTGATATGGCATTAGCAAAACTCAAACTATGCTGGAAGGATGATGGGATAGAGAATGGTGCTGAAATAATCAAATGGTTGCAGGAAAGAAGTAGTGTGATAAAAGGTAGCATGCTAGCAGGAATACGGAAGAGTTCTGGAATGGAAGGATCTCCACCAAAGAAGTATTACACTAACGATGCTGAAATCAATAATAAAAGAATAAAAGACGAAATGCAGCATAGAAAGAGTGGTGAGTTGAATTTCATCAAGGGATTGAAAAGATTAGCAATTGCACAGGAAGAAGAATTCATTAGAGCCCTGACAGGATGTTCCCAGGTGTACAGACTGAGAATTGATTTCAAAGATTATGCAATTGAGGTGGATGTTTGATACTCTATGACTACTGATGAAAGAGCTAAACACATACAGAAACTCCACAAGTTGACCATGACAGAGATGTTTAGTGGCAGGTCGTCTGTGCCACGACGATCAGGCGTTCCTATAGAAGCAGAAACTCCAGCAGTACCAGGGCATACTGAGACTGGCGCAGTGGATGGTGTAAGTGCTGCAACTGAATCACCAATTCGCATTTCAGCAGGTGACATGGCTGCACAAGAGATTGAAACTGGTTTGTCAGAAATCAAAGTTCCTGGAATAAAGTTTATTTCCAGGAAAGCAATCACACTTATTTCAAATGAAGAAAGATGTATATTTCCTGCTCCAATTAATAGTATGTCAACGGTTCACTGTGTTTCAGCCTATTCTGTAAAAAGCACCACAGGGATAGAGCCACACTATGTCTGTGTAATGAAAGATAACTTGCAACTGCGCTCAGTACGTTGATGTGAAATTGTGCTCCCATTCTGCTGCAGTTGCATTTCATCATGGATGTCTGAAGGATTATATTATGTGGCACAAGACTAAAGACAGAGTGAATTTGTCAAGTTTGGCAAACAGGAATTTGACCGATGCAAGACTCAAGGCTGGAAGAAAGGGTGGCAGACCTCCTCGACAGCAGCCTAGCGCTAGTCTACCTAAACCTCCTGAAGCTGTTGTGAGCAATTTTCATATTCCACAGTGGTTTCCAGAAGTTCCGTTTGAACTCACGTTTCTTCAAGGGCTGATTAAGAAGTGTTATGGGTGCAAAAAAGAATTCACACAGAAGCAGAGAAGTCAAACTTGTGATTTAATAATACGCCATAAAGAGATCAGACCTTACATAAACAGGAGAACAGGAAAAGAAGTAACTCCAACAATTCCACAAAATTGTTATTACCATTTAAATCTACAGTGCGTTAGAAGGAATTTCCCATTCTTTCAAGGGAAGAACCTCACAATTCATGAAGAGGTAATGAACACCCTTTTATCTGGACACTTTGAATATCTAAACAAATTTAAAGATGGCAGTAGATAAGTCAGCAAACTGATTCCAGCTATTCAAAACTATGCAATGATAATGTTGTGATGTTTTGACCTTCAACATGCTTGGTAGAGTGCTGTCACTGCTTTCGTCCAGTTTGAATATTTCTTTGATCAGTTGATAACTGACCATGTAGAGGCAGGCCATCTGGAACAAATATGATCGTAGATGGGAGTGGTAGGAGATGAACCAAACCTGCTACCTTCCAGAAGCCAATAAATTTGACATTGGTTGAGGAAAGTTAAAAATCAGTACATGTACATTAGTACCGGTATGTAGCTCTTTTTTTTGCAAATTAGCATATCAATACCTACTTTCCTTGCTGTGTTCATAACTTCTGATATAATTATATATGCTGGACTTATGACCTGACCTCAAGTGACCTTTATTTAATTGTTTTAAATTATTTTTTTTTCATTATCTTGTATAATGCACTGCTAAAAGAGGGTGTTGTATAGTATGTTAAGATTTCAAATGAGTCTAGATATATTCTTGTTGTTCAATTTTCTTTCAAAACATGCAGTTTTTCAAATTTTACAAATTTGTGTGACTTCTATAGTATTATTTCACTGCTCCAATCAATCCAAAATGTATTATGCAGTATCACATTTATGACCAAACATTGTCTGAGATTCAGGAATATCACAATTAAGATAATATAATGTATGCAAGCATACTATTTGTTTAACCAATAAAGTTTTAGACGTTTGACTGCAACTGCTGGTAAATAAGAAGCTCCTGATGGCGTTCATCATACATTTGTACTTTCAATACCCAGTTATTTTGAAGCTGGATACTACCCATTGTTCCCAAATTTCCATGCATTTTGTTTGTAAAATTAATATCGATTTTGTTAAATTTGGCACATATTTTGGAACATGCTTTTGATTGTTGGCCATTTTGTTTTTTTGAAAATGCTGTACCTTGTGCTAATGCTTTGACAATTTTTGTTAAAATTTGGGACATGCCTCATACATGATAAGGTATGTACACATAAATTCCTTTTGTGTTCAGATAGCCGACTGACAACCATTTTATTTTTAACTACATCACTGTATCGCTATCATTTTTGTTCATATTTGGCACATACATGTTGGGGGTCATTTTTGTCTTTAAGACTGAGCACAAACAGGGAATGCGTCATTGACAATATTTTACTCTTTCCTTCCTTTCAGAAGGACTTTATTCATTTATTTATCAATATTTTACTGTATTCTTCTTTGATTGTTAAATAGTGCCCCTTCGTTTATGTTTTAGAAATAAACTACTTGGGTCCAATTGTACTGTTGTTACTTTAGTAATTTCAAAACGCGCGATCAGTTGCACATAATTCACTGTATTTCCTCTATTAGAAACTCAACATTGATAGAAGCCCAGCATGACCATAAACATGTCATTATTTATCAAAACAAAATAAATTGATACGCTTATACACTTGTCGGTCAAACAATAAATAATATTGTGCTTTTAATAGAGCAAATGTGGCAGATTAAGCCTGCAATAGATTACCAGTCCCATTCAAATCAGCGTGCCTCCATGCCACCCTGACATGCAGCGTTTTTGCATTCATATGAAAAAACCATGTCCTGCAAACTAGTGGTATCAACCTTGAACTAATTAATTTCTTCTGACCACAAATGGGTTTTAGATAATGTATCTAAACCCATTTGAGGTCAGAAGAAATTAGAGTTCTCCCCAGAGGGTTTCAGAGTTTATTTTTCATATCCTATATTCCTGAAATAAAATATCTTAGAACTAAGAATAGAACTAATTCTCTAATTATACAAAACATCCGAAAATGAATATGCAAATTAGGTACTTAATATATGCAGATATGACCCGAAAACCAACGTTGTTACATCACACTACTTGGTACCTGTGAACCAAGTTTTGTCGAAATCCATTCAGTGGTTCTCAAATTTAGCAAAAAATTGAGAAATGATTATGCAAATTAGATACTTAATATGTGGCGATATGGCCCCAAAAAATATAAGGTTAATACCCCATTCTGGCCTGTGTACCAAATTTGCTTGAAATCCCTCCAGTGGTTCTCAAATTTGAAATCTGGGAATGATTAGGCACTTAATATGCACATGCACGGATAT
This sequence comes from Saccoglossus kowalevskii, assembly GCF_978046115.1. NCBI lineage: Eukaryota > Metazoa > Hemichordata > Enteropneusta > Harrimaniidae > Saccoglossus > Saccoglossus kowalevskii. The sequence continues at coordinate 36,784,697 of NC_140643.1, read as the reverse complement.
GGACCGAAATCTATTCAGGTCGGCACATCCGCCTCAAAGGTGTCTATGTGCCAGATTTGGTCAAAATCCGTCTAGAACCAATTTGAAAAAATACTTATCACACCACACTCATAATCTCCGTTTTGTGCTTCGCACACAAGAGCTAAAAGTATGTACAGAAAACATAACGTTAAAGAAAAAATAAATAAACTATTATTCCAAAACTGATGCAGATTTTTTTAGAGTTTCCTTCTTGGTGTAAGTGTATTCTCTTTCATATTTCACCACCAGAGGGCGTGCAAGCAGCCAAAAAGATTTAACGTGCAATGTTTTCACTGACATGATCAGAAACATTTGTTTGGCCTTGTATATATATAATGTATATATTAAACACTCTTTAATTAATAAAAATGGCTTACAAAATGTAAAATTGATGTCAATCAACAAGTTAACTTCTTTGCATTATTGTCAAACACTGGGCTATATTGGGTATATATCATAAAAAAATGCCGCCTCGAGAATGACCCTGACCATGCTGGAAATTTTTTAAAAATTCCTCGGAAAACAGCACATAACTAAATGTATTTAACCCAGATTTAATACATATAATAAACGTAATAGTTTAGATTACATTGAGGGCGCCCTTGTGAAATCAGCTGCCGTCGTGGGTTCTGTTTCATGTTTTCGCTTTTAATCAAATATTCACCGGACGATTATGGTACACCCATAATACACCCTTTACCTCGGGTTTAGTGTTTTTATTGTCAGGTTTAGTGTTTTTCGACAGGTTTAGTGTTTTCCGGGGTTTCCACTCAACGAATTCCGATAAATGAACAAATGTTTCTTTTGACCCCACATTTTGCTGATTTTGGTGCAAGAGCTGAGCAACTACCCAGTCCATCTGTACCTGGAGACTACACTGAATTAATATGTTTTTCATATTTAGTAAAGTGTCCTGTGAAAGTTTACTCCCTAAGTGGAGACTTGTTGTGTGAATTTGGTTCCGTATTCTCCAGTGTTGAGCCATTTTATGTAATTCGACACTCACTGGGTAATTTTTGGCTGCTCTTGTCAAAAGACAGAATTGGCGACAACTTTGATCTGTATGATCAGAATACCAATACATTATTAAAACCCTGGTATTTTACAAATGTTAGACTGCTTTCCCCTGAAATTATATCAAAATCTATGTCTTGCATATGTGGTGATCATATTTTGCCATCTGCTCGTGCAGATGTATGTGATGATGGGATGTCATCAAAACCAAAGAGGAGAAAAACTATATCAAGTTTACAATCATTGAATGTTTCTTATGAAGGATGTGAACATTTTCTCCCTGATACTAGTATACAGTCTGGTTTTATGAGAACAAATGCATCATTGGATGAGTTCAAACTATCTGAAAATGAAATAGATTCTTTACACAAACTTGGAAGTGATGTATTTTTCTACTGTCTACAAAAATATTCTTCGCATGCTTTAAACAACAACTCAATTTTGCAAAATTTAAGGAACACTCTTTCACACTTGCATACACCAACCACTGAAAAAGCCAAAGTAATCTACTTAGGTGTACTTAATGAACCATGTGATAAGTTGGATACTGTCAAGCATATTGTTGAAAAAATGTATACTATTTTCCAAATTGGCAAAAGATTAAAATACCTAATTATTGTTGGTGATGGGTGTATCTGGAAGTGTACACATTTGTCGTGAAAAAAATATTCAATGTAATGGCAAAAATTGTAAAATGCTGTGGAATTTCTTTTGTAAATAAAAATGTACTAGCAATTTTCTATTAATGGTTTATTCAAGTGGGCAAAATATTATGTACAGAAAGATTGCCCGTATACACTGAAAAGTAAGCAACCAACAGCCTGTATAAAAGGGGGGCTGTGATTGGCTGTTACTTACGCGAGATTTGAACGGGACTTACATAGGCGTCGGATCAGATGTAGGTAGGGCGGAATTAAAAAAAATCACAAAATCAAAATCGAAGTAAAATAATAAAAAAAAAGCATTAATAACAAATATAATAAAAAATAAAATTAAAATAAGTTTATGGCCAAAATAATTAAAGCTCGTACACTACATCAGATTTTAATCAGATTGCGTTTTATGCGAGTTTTTGGCTTTTGTTTTCACCGTGAGGGTTGCCAGGCGGTGAAAATGTCCGGATGTCCGCCCCCCCGAGGATAGGCGATTTTCCCTACAATTGCCAGATCCAGCGAGATGCATGAAGGACGCGCGTCGAACGTTAGCCGCAAAAATCGAACGATTTGATTTTGAACTAGAATTTCTTTATTTCGTAGCTCTCATCGACCGGCCGATCTTCGACAGAGGAATATTGCTTCCGAATATCCTTACTTAATCGAAATTTACTATAATCAAATGTGGACAGCATGAAAATGCCCCCCAAAATACTTTCGCGTTTGTCGAATCCCACGCGATGTTTGACGCCACTACGACGCTATGACCTTTGTTTGTCCTGTTTTTACATTCGATTTCACGCATAACGGCATGATTCTCGCAGTGAATGGAAAATGGTCTATTCATAAACCTCTGACCACTTTCTGAGCCCAAACTGGGTGCCAACAGTCAATGTCGGACACGGGGAGAATGTTCTGAAGCAAACAATGACAGTAAACAGGTACAATAGGCTCCACAATAGACAGAAAAAAAGCAGAGGAAAAGATCATCATTGTGGAAGAGGGATTGGCGCCCGATTGGCGGTGGAAAACAAGGAAAACGCTACAACCGAGTTTGGCACCCAAACAGATCTAACAACCTCTATGTTAAAATCACCGGAGAATGAACTCCAAGCTCTAAGAACAGAAAACCAATCATTGAAAGAACAACTTTCTAAACATACAAATAAAATGTCACAGGGAGACTTAGAGGGGGACAATGAAAAAGTAAAGTTTTTTACTGGCATCTCTTCATTTGCCATTTTAATTTCATTGTACAATTTCATAGAACAACACTTACCTCCTCCTACGTCTTTGGACAAATTTAGAATGTTTATGTTAACAATAATGAGACTTCGATTGAATTTGTCAGTGCAATTTTTAGCCTATGATTTTTCCATTTCACCAGCTTCAGTGTCAAGAATTATAACTTTTGTTATTAATGTTATGTACATTCGCACAAAACCATTCGTTTTTGGCCAGATAGTCATCTTTAAAGTCTCCCTATGCCAATGCAGTTTAAACAACATTGTGGTTTTAAATGTGTAGTAATTATTGACTGTTTTGAGGTGTTTATAGAAAGACCATCAAGTCTTCCTATAAACATCACAGCACAGGGTACTGTGTCATTTTTGTCTAGAGCTTGGAGTGGCAAAGTAAGTGACAAACACATTACAGAAAATAGTGGAATTCTTGACAATTTATTACCAGGATATTTGATACTGGCTGATCATGGTTTTAATATCCAGGAGAGTATTGGTTCTGTTTGCGCAGAACTCAAGATTCCTGCATTGACCCGGGGAAAAAGCCAATTGTCTGCAGTCGATGTTGAAACAACCAGAAACATAGCTAATGTAAGAATTCATGTGGAAAGGGTCATTGGAATGGTGCGACAGAAATATACAATACTGGGTAGTACTCTTCCAATCAATTTATTTATTTCTAAAGATGACCAGGGTACAACAATGGTAGACAAAATAGCACACGTATGTTGTCCATTAGCAAACCTCTCTGAGTCTGTTGTAGATTTTAATTGAACAATAGTAATGCATATTTCACAGGTGCTTACACTTTTTATGTACACTCACTTAATAGCATGCTTTTGTAAATATGAAATAAAATATTTTGTCTTGATATCATGTAGCATTATCAGTGTCATAATTTCTTTTCTGGATGTCAGAATGTAGAAAATCACATTTATTTAAACTACTGTACACAATAAAAAAATGGACAAAAAATAAACATATTTTGTACTGGAAATAATAAAAATGTAAACAAAATATAGCCTGTATACAAATCTAACATTGGAGGCACACTCACTAAAATGTAAATAAATATTGACTGCATCATATTTGGTAATGAAATGTAAATAAATATTGGATATATAAAAGTATGATACTGGGTGAAAAATTGCAAGTAAATATTGACTACATAACATTGGAAGATGCCTTGTTTCATAATGTCAATATGGCTGCATCAGTTTTTCTTCCTCCTGTATTCTGGTAGTTTCCTACAGTCAGGAAACCATTTTCCCTTTGGTATATTTCTAATTCCATCACACTTGAAATGAAACCAGACGAGCACATTCTGTGTTGTCACAGGCAACCGTGTTGCCATGTTCTTCTTGGTTACAATAACAATACAGATTAACATCATTGCCACTGGACGTAGAGGCTGTACCATCATTGCTGACTTCTTTGTGATTGCTGGTGTAAAATTCCACCAGAAGTTCTGGCATTATTGTGGTGTAAAATATATGTTTTGAACGTTCACAGATTGTTACCTAAAGCTCTTCGTCATACATTATACTTTCAATGTGCATGTCCTCAGTCCAAACTACAAAATACCCCTATTGTATACTGAGTCTGTACTTGGTAATAGTATCTGTGATTTTTCACAAGTCTTGCTGCGCCATTCTCCTTCTTCAGGTAATCACACCCATCAAGATTCTCATTTCGTAGATTGAAGGGGCATTTGATTTCTATACAAGATGTACTGCAGCAGTCACAAATGAAAACACTATCTGGGGAAAGCTGCAATAAATGGCTGGTCTTGGTAAATTACAAGTCCCCTTCTTTCTATACGCCCATTTTCATGTTCTTGAGACACCTATGCAATGTCTCCATGCTCACATCCCCATCTAGTGGCCTCAGTTGAAAACTTTGAAAACATGGGGTAGCAGATGGATGATATTAGGCTTATCGAAGGGCTGTCTTGGTTGGTTCTGCATACTATTTTGGACTTTGACGCAGTTACTCTGCCTGCTCTAAACTAGAACCATCTATTTGATTTAGCCTGTTCTCTAGTATGTGACTCAACATTTTTTATTCGTTGAACACTTCTCCAGTAACTCTTTATAATTTAAGTTGCTATAGTTGACATCATATAATGTTGTTAAAGCTGGTGGATAACTTTCATCTCTACTGATGGAATCATTCGAATGTGGTACAACGAGAGCAGTGAAGGCTTTGACCCAGTTAGATGTAACTCATTGAAAAGTGACTGTAGTTCTTGAGCTGTTGGTTGTGGTATGTTGTTAAGTGTAGCCAGTGTTTTTGGAGCCAGGGGAGTTTGCGTCTGTAATGCCAAGTCCAACTGTTTCTTTTTGTTTTGGCTGATGTAAAGTCTATATCATTCATTTTCTTGTATGTCACAGATTTCAAAGATGATGATATAAGCCAATATGCCTTTTCATCAGTCACTGTTTTGGAGTCTTGAATCCTAACAGTAGCCTCCACTGCAAACAGAACTGCAGCCACATGGATGAAGGTTTCCCCAAGACCAGCCATGCAGTTACAATGAGCACAGAGAACACTGCCATTACGGTTTGCTAGGGGCTTCTCACTCATTCTCCGAGAATGCATGATCTGTGTAAAAAAATAAATGTTTTGTTTATACTATTTAAATATGAGGTAATTGAAGCCCCAAACCACAAGATGTACAACAATTGTAATGTATGGTTATAGTTAATAATTAAAAACACAGCAGACTGAGACCGAGATTTTCAACAGACATACATCTCTTTTAACAAAAGGACATCCACGACTGAGAAAACAGTGGACTATTAAAAATACTGACAATACCATATATTAATGCTCACCTTAGCAGATACTACAATGTTTTCATTGCACACAAATGTTTTCATTTCTCTCACCCACCCGGAAACAAATTTGTTGTAGGCTTCAAGACCTTTGTAACACTTTAAGTCATCCAGTGTGTAAGGGCTGGGATTGAAAACCAGGTAATTCACAATATTTGGATATGTCACGGACGGTAACAAGGCGACGTCTGCAGACCATTTAGTAGCATCAACCACGTAAGGGTCACATCCCCGAATAGTAGACAGTTTTGCTTCATAACGTAGCTGTTCTGCACCAGAAAGTGTTACACGATACAGACAGAGAGCATTTTTAGGTTTTGATTTAGAGCCAGACATGTTTGCAATTAAGAAGGAACTGGAAATGACTGAAGGAAATGAACAGATACACCATCAAACAATCAACCCATTTACGCATACTATTGTTATGATTGCAGACGACACAATTGTAGGACCTCCAAAATGGCCGACTTCCAGGTTGATGACGCCACGTGAAAGACCTCTATATTCAGTACGTGTCAAATCGGTGAAGAAATAGATATAATGGCACAGTATCTAGTTTGTGTGTATATTTACTACGAATATTATTTATTGAATCTTCCAAAGCAGAATGTATCACTGATCCAACTGTCTACTGCCCTTGCTCTGATATGAGCATTCCATGAAGGAAAATATTTTGTAATTGACAGTTTTAGATTCGAATTAAACCTACGTAAATCATTAAGTGTGAAAGTTGAGGCTCACATGCATAAATGACATTTCTTGGATATTCTTAAGACTAATTCTTAATTTTTGAAAAACAAAAAACGCTATTTCTTGCAAACATTACGTAATGAAGATCATATAATTACTGATAGCCAGGAATGCACTCAAACACGTGTAAATGATGATTGACATGATGATGTTCAGATGATTTACAATACAACACAGTCGTCGTCACTGGTATAGACACATTAGCTATGCTTGTGCACGTGTCAATGGAACAACACATCCAGATATACGTATACATGATTCATCTGTAAACCAGGATTCTTTCCGTAAGCCACGAAAATACCCCTATAAGTCTCATGAGCAGAGTGTTGATAGTCGTGGGAATAAATAACAAAGTGATCTTAAAATTTTGATTAGTACTCGAAAATCCACTGATCAGATAACTAGTTCATAGAAAAAAATAGTGTTTTCGTGTCCAGATACTACAGCCGAAATGCTAGATAAATATATATCAAACGACATAAACATTTTATGTGTCTATCTTCCAAAGAATAATGTAAAAAATCGAGACGACTTTGTGGACTATATAGAGGTATGTACGGTACCCTCTAGAAGGCATTTGAGACCAGTTTTGAGACTCTCCCACAGAGGAAGATGCCGTTTGAGACCGTGTTTGAGACCGATTTAAAGACTCTCGGATGCCACATAGACCGGGAATGAGACCGTGTCTGAGACCAGCTTTAGAGACCGTCAATTCGCGCAGTCTGATTGGACAACCCTCTGACATCCGAAATTGTATTCTCTACTCTTTTCACCATAGATTTAGGAACAGAAAAATTGTTGACAAACTTGTTAGCTACGAGAAAATTAAGACGCTAAAAAAGAGAAAAGAAAACGTGAATACCTCATTTAGAGAATAGTTTGACGACATACAAGACTGTATTATTATGATGTAGTGTATTCTGAAACATGAAGCTCGGAATATTTAGTAACTGTGTTGATTGTTTGTAGCAGTTGACATAATCGTTAACAAACCCGGTATTATTCAATAAAACAGGCGCAAAATTCACCCAATTAGCCAGTTAACGGGTAGTAACAATGGTCTGTGTCCATCGATAACGATCGTATTTGAGTTGCAATGTTTCTTTATTTGTCAATGCTAGGTTGGGGCGAGTCGTGGAGCTAAACAATTTTTTTTTAGCTCCATGGGTGAGTGGGAGTACGTCATAGTTTAGAGAAAAGTTCCGCGATTTGCGTTCCTTAAATAGTACTAAGTATCAACAGAGGTGCGTGAAACCGCAGCTACGTTGCCCAAAATAGTCGGCGTCCCGGCAACCAGGAGACGGCTGTTCATTTCCCTTTATCTGTATCTAGTTCTTGGCGCCATTGAGCAGCGAACGAAATTACGTTTGTTGAACGTTGGGTCGCATATGCACGAGTTCCTGTTTAGCGAGTTAACGTGTTTTTACCGATGATAACTACACTTCTGTGAATATTTCAACGCTGAGATGCCCATTTTCATTTTAACGAAACATATTACTACTGGTTTATATTTTGTGTCCATCTCTAATTTTATTTATACAAGTTAAAATGGTTAGGTTGAAGTGCTCGGGCTCGTACATCTATTTAGCCCTAAACCTCAAACCCAATACACAGCCCCTCTATCCCGGTCAAGCAACGCCAGACATTTTTTGTGTGTGTTTCAATCCGGGTTGCGGTTAAACAAACTTCTTTCCCACGACAGGGATAGAGAAACAAAAAATGTACTTTATTTCTTCATATATTCTATGACTTCGTGTTTATGGTTTATCTCGGAAATGTGGTCTCTGTGTCCGAACTACATCAGTAACAACCATAGTAGTTTTCGTGTCCATTGTGGCAAATTTAACACCTCTGTGAGGTGTGACTACTTTTGAAGCCTTCTATTGTTTACACGAAATCGGCGGCGCGTGACGCAGGAATTCCTTTTTACAGGCGTGACCACGTATTTTTACTGACGTAAAATAAAATATTTACCATGGCTGTCTGAATTTATGACAGAAAATTATTCACACGTTCAGATGTTAACAGTGTGTGACTGTTAGTGAACAAGAGACAGACTAACTCCACCATTAAACAATGAAGCAAACAATTGTCATCGAACTGTTATTGGCGAATACTAGTACATAATTTACTAACCATGGGCTTGGCGGAGCTTAGTATTCTGATTTGACTGATTATTCAACGACAGCAACTGTCAATCGTTCATTAAATGGAGATAGTCCTAATCTTTTGTTTATGTGTATAGTTACTGATTTGAGCCGTGTAAAGTGAAATAAACAATTCATTTCCGGTGACGAGGCAGCTTGATGGAATCCGTATTCAAGTCGGGTATACTAGTATGCACAGTTCATTCTAAAGTGACACGATCTATGCTGCAATGTTCAATAAATATATTCACTTACATAAATTACGTTGCGTAGAGTAAATCTCTTGTCTCTGAGCGACCACATTTTACCCCAGACATGTAGCCAGAAAAGAATCTCTTTTTACCTCCATTCCCCGGATAACTAAGAGAACTGTATATTCAAATAATATTTATGTTGATTGTCCTTGCATCATCTCAGACCCAGGTGAAATGAAACGCATTCGTTCACGGATTTGACCTACATGTATTATCATAGTTTGGCTGCTGTATGTTTTATGATTTGTATTTTCTTTTCTTTACTATACTGCGACCTCTGATGGCATAGTAGTGTAATAAAGTTATTATTATTATTATTACTAATAATATTATCTTCCATAACTGCTTAAGATTTCTTTCGCAGCCACAGGTTATCGTCTATTTTTTGACAAACTAGAAAGAATTACAAACTATGCCGATCTAGTCAAACGCAAGAATGCGTAAATGTGCATTTTTATCGGATATATGTCAATTTGGCCCGAAACGCAATCACGGCAGAACTTGGTCGAGCAATATCACGACAAAATGTACTCTGTCCTTACTCATTTTGCATACGAAATTGTACGTGAATGTCTTATTGTAATGCTTCGTTGATCCACAGTCCCTCTAGAGGGATAGAGCATGGATGTACTTCTTAGTACATCCATGGATAGAGGGACTGTGGTTGATCACTATAAAAATAATCATTCTCGCTACGATCCGGAAATAATGAGATAGAACATTACCGACGAGCACGGCGGCAGCGAATCTCTTTCGCTTATTTATTCAGAATTATGTATATCATTACAGGCAAAATTGTTGGGAACGGCTTCTGAATGCCGTTTATCGTTGACAAGTTGATTTCAACCGCCGGCTGTGTTTTCAAACAGACACTTTATATTCTGTCTGGTTTTGACGTTGCAAAGAAGTTCGTGTGTGTTTTCTTTCCTGTGATTCCTTTCATTGTATTGTCTAACACAAACAACGCACTCGTGGCGTTTTTTCACCTCATATGCAAAGTAGGCATTTTGAAAACAATGTGGGTGGAGCTTTCAGTGTCGGCAAATTCGAAACTCAACGCTTTTGAAACCCATTTCTCCGGCAAAAGTAAATGCTCTAGCCGTAAAATTCACTACTATTTTTATTTATGGCTTCCCTGGACATTCATGGTGCCACTCACGTTTGAAAAATAGAAAATATAATGCAATGAATCACTGTTTCTCGTGTTTTGTGGAACTTTTAGTCACCGTTGTTGATGTGGGTGAGGGCATGGATGTACATCCATGGTGAAGGCGACTCATTCGAATAATGAACTCCGCCCGCACCTGTTTATATACCATGTCGGTCTTTATAAGTTTAAACACGACCTTTTAGAAAACCCCAGACACCGAACGCGTTCAACCTGAAACATGTATATGCAAATAGTGACGTTAATATTAATACAATTACATGGCGAGATTATTACCAGAGTTCATAATACTAGTAATAAGATTGATTTGCATTGCTAAAAGAAAAAAAGTGGCTATTTCCAGGTTGCAGTTCTTTGTTCACTCCCCCGGGATTCACTCTTTGCCTCACATGGTTGCAGAGGACTATCCGGTACTGCAGCCCGTATATTTATTTCATTTATTCAGTTTTGAATGTTATTATTATTAGTTTTATTATTATTATTGAACTTATTAGTATTAGTAAAAAAATTACCACATTACATTTTTCTTTATTATTTCATTATTATTATTATTATACTTGGTTATACTTTTATTGCTACTGTACTGATATAAATGCAATAAATATCATTATTATTTATTTATTAACACATACTCACTCCCCGGAGGGAATAGTTACATATAATAGTAAAAGTATGCAGTATTAATACACTAAAAAAGAAGGAATAAAAGTAAACTAGAGTTTAGTATAGTACTCCATAACTGGACAGTACAGGCATTTCGCACTGAATTTAGTACCCAAACATACATTTACTGTATGCATGACCAGAAAAAGTACCATTCGCGAGTACCAAGATGCGAATAGCACTTCCTGTGATCACGGTTCTATGCAAACTATAGAAAAAACTGTTTGATATACCCACTTAAATAAATAATAAAAAAGCCTTCCTAACGCACACCATTTTTTTTACCATAGAAATATTTTATTTTACGTCAGTGAAACCATGGAGGTAATAAGAATTCTTATTACCTCCATGGTGAAACTATGTGGTGACGCTTTAAAAAGGAATTCCTGTGTCACGCGCCGCCGATTACGTGAAAACAATAGAAGGCTTCCAAAGTTTTCACACCTCACAGAGGTGTTAAATTTGCCACAATGGACACGAAAACTACAATGGTTGTTACTGATGTAGATGTGAGTTATTTAGCACACATTTCCGATAGAAACCATAAACACGAATGCATAGAATATGTGGAGAAATAAAGTACATGTTTTGTGACAAGTTCCTCTATCCCTGTCGTGGACAAAAAAAAAATGTCTGGCGTTGGCGTTGCTTGACCGGGATAGAGGGGCTGTGTATTGGGTTTGAGATTTAGGGCTAAATAGATGTACGAGCCCGAGCACTTCAACCTAACCATTTTAACTTGTATAAATAAAATTAGAGATGGACACGAAATATAAACCAGTAGTAATATGTTTCGTTATAATGAGAATGGGCATATCAGCGTTGAAATAATCACAGAAGTGTAGTTATCATCGGTAAAAACACGTTAACTCGCTTAACAGGAACTCGTGCGACCCAACGTTCAACAAAAGTAATCTCGTTCGTTGCTCATTGGCGCCAAGAACTAGATACAGCTAAAGGGAAATGAACAGCCGTCTCCCTGGTTGCCAGGACGCCGCCTTTTTTGGGCACCGCCAGCCAATGGTAGCTGCGGTTTTACGCACCTCTGTTGATACTTAGTACTAACGGCGTGACGCAAATCGCGGAACTTTTCTCTAAATTATGACGTACTCCCACTCACCCATGGAGCTAAAAATCTTTTATTTCGCCCCAACCTAGCATTGACAAATAAAGAAACACTTGCAACTCAAATACGATCGTTAACGATGGCCACAGATCATTGTTACTATCCGTTAACTGGCTAATTGGGTGAATTTTGCGCCTGTTTTTCTGGATGATATCGGGTTTGTTAACGATTACGTCAATTGCTACAAACAATTAACACAGTTACTAAATATTCTCAGCTTCATATTTCAGAATACACTAAATCATACTACAGTCTTGTATGTCGTCAAACTATTCTCCAGATGAGATATTCATGTTGTTGTCACGTTTTCTTTGCTTTTTTTTAGCGTTTTAATTTTCTCGTACGCTAACAAATCTATAGAAAATTTTTCTGTTCCTAAATTCATGGTGAAAAGAGTAGAATACAATTTCTGATATCAGATGGTTGTCCAATCAGACTGCGCGAATTGACGGTCTCTAAAGCTGGTCTCAGACATGGTCTCATTTCCGGTCTGCAGGGCATCCGCGAGTCTCTAAAGCTGGTCTCAGACACGGTCTCATTCCCGGTCTATGTGGCATCCGAGAGTCTCTAAATCGGTCTCAAACACGGTCTCAAATGGCATCTTCCTCTGTGGGAGAGTCTCAAAACCGGTCTCAAATGCCTTCTAGAGGGTACCGTACATACCTCCTATATAGAAAAAAATTAACGCCATCATTCAGTAAAGTAGTATGCATAATATTCTTGTTATTGGAATACTGTTCCTCGTTCGCAGTCATATAACGAATTACGAATCACGGACATTAAAATGCTAGACAATTATAAGGAGTGATCAATGCATCTTGACTGGTGTAACATCACACTAGTATAAATGAACCATTACGCTCACAACACGAATATTGACCTGCAAAGCATTGCTATACCAGTGATTGTGTTGTGTTGTACACCTGTTAACTGTTAAAATACTTCCATGAATATTCATGATGGTTAAGAGAATGTTGTCACGAGGATGTGCATAGCTTTGCACGAGTTTTTTTTTTCTGGTGGCATTTTGCTTGCAAACCAATGGAAGGCGCTGTTCATGACACGGTGACGTCGACGCGGGCCAAATTCAAGCTTACACTGCACAACTGCAAATCTGCACATTCATATGACTGCAGACAAACTAGCCACTCACCTTTTATATAAAGACAAACGCTCGTTCTGGAAGGAAGTCGTGAAATCATACACCACTTTCATTCCATCTTTTGTTGGGAATGCTTCTGGTGAGACGGACATAACAAAAATGTGGGCAAAATATTTTGAATCGTCTCTGAACTCCATTACGAATGATACAAGACTAAAGTGCTAAACCTGAAATCTACAAAAATGCTCGTGTGTTCTCTGTGGAAATTAATAAAATCGTTAAAAACTTGCATCTAGGGAAATCTAGTGGTCAGGATGGTTTATGTGCAGAATACTTATGCTACTCCTCGTGTTAGTAGACATGTCGTCATTCCAATAGGCACCAGGATGGGATATGAAGACAACAGTGAAGGGTAAGATCAAGCTAAATTCGTGACGGCTGCGAGAGAAACAGCACTAGCAAGTTGGAATTCCTGAATGGGGATACAGCTATTGTACACAGTAAAAGAAATTCTCGATAAAAATAAATGATCATTTATTTCATCGTATAATATATCAGTATTGGTGAGTCTTTTAGTGTGCTCTGTTTTAAGAGATCGTTGCTGACGCTTTCATTATCTGTGTTTACTGGGACCGAACGCTCGCTGAAGACGGCGAGCCAGCTGCCTGTGTGTCCTCATTTGCATATCCATTAACCATAGTTAAACAAAAGAATAATAATGACAATGAGCTACGACAAACTGTATTGCGTGTACAGACTGATAAAACGATCAAACATAAGTACTTGGACATAGTAAACGCACTATCTTTGGATGAACTGTAATCGTTTAATAAGTAGTCATCTTTGAAATGAGTAAATTAATGCCGAGCGATTCGCAGGAATCCATTAAGGTTGTTTGCCATTATTTTGGTAACACCTTGAACAATCTCAAAATCGCTTGAAGGGGTTACGTGATGGCAGTCATTCTTTAGGTAACTCGTTAATTAAGATGTTTGCTACATCCGTAAAAACATTTATCAATGCGTTGTCATCTGATTCTGATACGGCGGCAACCCCAGTTTCCCCTTCATTGTCAGTTAACCATCATATCTCACCAACCAAGAGGCAACGCAAACCAAAGAAGAAACGTAACAGTAAAAAGGCACCATGTCCTCAAATTAGCACATCATCACGATAGCCTTATTGCATTCGCAATTGCAAACACAATCGATCTGGTGATGGTGAGATGTTTCGTTATCATCTCGCGTGCATTGGCGTGAATAGTGACGAATCACAGCGCTTTTTCTGGCCATGCCTTGATTTTAGACTCTTAATGCAAACTGTAAGTAGTATGACATCTGAACTCATGGCTTCACAATCTATGAATGCCAAGCTTATTTAACTGTATGACTATTCCAGAAATGAGAATTCAAAGTTGAAGGAAGAACTGGCATCCTTAAGTAAATCAAATGTTTTATTGAAAACTCGTTTAAAAGATTTGGACACTGCTTTATGAATGCAATCGTCGAAGAGACAGCCACTAACCACAGGGAGCCCAGGAACTACAATCAACTGTACGCACTCCCTATGAGCGGGGGGGGGGTGGGTTATCGGCTGGTATCTAGTGTCAGAAATAGACAAGGGATGAAGGCTCCAGGGGGCTCGCATTTTTTAAACTGAAAAAACAAAAACAAAAAACAGACGAACAGAATGAAAAATAAAATCTATAAAAAACTACCAGAATGAAGAATATTAGTTGCTCTTTCACAATTCACCAAAGCCTTACCTATGTCTGCAGAATAAATCAAGAAAACTACACAAATTTACTCCATTTATGAACAATTCAAAAAATAAACGAGAGATTACATGAGATAGCACAGCGCATGCGCAGCCTCTGCATATTCAGGCTTTAAAGTGTAAATTGTAAGTACATGTGTATGTTTTAATTTGACAATAAATCGGCTCCAGACATTGTTCCATGATTTTATTTTTATTTTCCACCTTATATACGGCCCTACATTACGCAAATATGTGTCTCATAAAGACATAATTTGTCAACACGTATTTGTAAACATGGCTTCGGGAAACTTCGGAATTATGACGTCATAAGGAGAACTCCCCGGTGTTCAATGTTGTCTGCTAGGTTTAATTTCATAGAACTAGCTTTCAAAAATATTGGTAGACTATGGTAAAAAGGTGCGTCGTATATGGCTGCAATGCCACCCATAAGGATGACGTGTCGCTTCATAATTTCCCAAAATCTGGAAGATTTCGTCGGCAATGGGTGAAATTTGTGAGAACAAAAAGAGCAGACTGGGACCGCGTAGACCCTGGCGAGTCGGCGGTGGTTTGCGCCAAACATTTTACCACGGATTGTTTTCAAGACAGCTCTTTGAAAACTTCGTTAGGGTTTTCAAGTGGGTGAGTTTATTTTATTACTTTCTCATATATGCATTTGTGTATTTCTATGCTAATCTGGGCCTCGTAGCACAGTACTGCCTCAGGCACTGGGAGTGGTGACGATATGCCGTGATGTCGGCACTTCGACCGTGACGGTTGTTGTATGACCGCTGATAATAATCTAGACCGTATCTATTTTTGTGTCCGTGTCCGTGGCCGTAGTCGACAAGTGAAGTTGATTTGATCCTATAGCATTATGGCGTCTTTAGTTGTAATGTGCTTTATTTGCTATTTCTGTCGTAAACTGCGCCTTGATCATTCGGTTACTGTCACTGTCTGGTTTGTTGTAACAACGGTACCAGCTGGTGGACGCGGGAAAAATGACGCGTAAAATACTCGTCGTTTGGTACCACTTTTTTTACGATGCAACATTATTGAAAGCTTCGAACAATTCATCATAGTTTTCAATGGTCTTATTCCGCAAAAGCTTTCTTGCGAAAAGATAATGTTTGACGTTGTTTTTCATTTGCTAAATCAGTGGCGTTGACATGAAATGTAAACAATATATCGACAGGCAGTTACAGATGTTACCGGTACTAACAATCGCGGTCACTGCATGTTTTACATTGCGTGTTCTCGCCCTTATTAACCTTAGATCGAATTCGAATTGAATGGTTATATAAAATGTTTACCAGCGATTTTTAGCTTCCTTTCAGAACAGAGGGTAGAAATTGTAGAAATAACCACTTTTGCAAAAGGTTAATAATGTCAACCTTGTTATTATTTCTAAAATATAGTGAGAGTTTTTGTTGTTGTTTACTACAGGCGCCCTAGATTGTTCCCAGAGGCTGTTCCCACCATACATTCGGGTAGCAGTTTGTCACCAACTGAAGAAAGAATAACATTCAAAAGGCGAGAGAACTCAAGAGTGAGTTAATACAATTGTTCATTACATGCCACAACAGTAAAACTAGTTGCTGTCAATGAGATGGTTTCCAACAACCATTTTCAGTTTTTAAATGTTCTTTAGAAAATTGTGAATTACCTGTATGATGTTGATTTTCCACTAAAATATTACTGAATGTTTTTTTTTTTTAATTTAATTTCAGGTTCTTCAAACACTAATCACAAATGACTTGGTTGACCATACATTTGAAAATCAAAATTATGACGAACAAGTTATTACTGCACAAACTACCATGGAGTCCTCCAATAAACCTGTAAATAAACCAGTACAAACACAAACACAGTCCCAGATACAGACACAAGTGACACATGTCAAGACACAAACAAAGACAATACATAGAAGTAAAGGTATGTTTTATTTGTATATATAATAAAAAAAAATCAGTAGGAAAGTTTTATAACCTCTTTAATATTTGAACTATGATTCATAGCTGAACTAAATTTTGTTTATATCAGGTTCACCATGCATTATATTGTGACGTAAATTGTAACTGGGAAGTACTTGGAAAAGGGAACAGAGCCCTGGATGTGTGTGTGGAAAGCACACATGTTTGGATACTTTGCCACCACTCATTGCACATGTTTATTTTTAGACTGCTGATACAGTAGCTGGATTGGGGTGTCAGCAAAATTTGATATACATACGTCCTGTTTCCCCTTTGGGATAATGGTATGTCCCAGATAGTGGTGTGGTGATTGTGAAATACTTTGGAATGTGCTGAGCCCAGTGTTGTTGGCAATGAAAATAGATATGACATCATTGACCCGAGTCTCCTACTTTAAATTGGTAGAGCTTGGATTAAAAGTGGTTTATTCCACTACCAAAATTGGCATCCTCTGTACACTGATTTGTCGACTATTTCGAGATAACCAATCATTTCGTTATATACATTTTATTATTTGCATGGCCATAAATTAACTAGGGTATTTAAAGTTGAGACATAAGGGAAAATCTCTAGTCAGGAAGGTAACCTGACTTGGTCCCACAACATCCTGAGACGCTGATTCCTGACTCCAGTGAGCTGTACCCTATACTGTGGTACACATGCAGACGTGCTGTGCAGTAACCCCTGCTGATCAACAGGAACCACTGAAGCTCACTGCCTGAACTACTCCCGTTGTACCGGTGCTACCAGTAGCAGCAGATAGCAGTGAAGTTGCCGATACTCCCTGGACACAGAGCACGAGTTTAAATTGTAGTGCAGCTGCTGAGACAGTGTGCCAGATACGAAGGAACGCAACCAGGTACATTGCTGTTAACCGGAGAGTGGAGTGTTCCTTGCAGCCTCGATCAAGTCTTTTTAATTCTATTTATGTACTGTATACCCCCACCTCCTACTGTTATTTGTTCATTAAAGTACAGGAAACCGTATATATTGTGTTGTGTTAATTTGTTATAATCGTTACTGGTATATTTCTTTCTCTGCACAGTCTCAGTTGTGGTGATATACATTCACCGAACGATCCCCACCCCGTGACAGCGGACGAGCCGAGAGGGAGGAGAGTTATTAGATAAGCACGCTACCAAAGACAAAGACTATTAGACCGGTATTAAAAACAAGCTCCCCGATCCTGAATACGGTGTAGCCCCATAAAGGCCCCCCCCCCCGCATTTAACGTCACATTGGTGGCAGCGGTGGGATACAACTGGTGCAGAGGAGGTGAACCAGAGAAAGCAGATCATGGCGACTCCAGATACCGATCCAGTTATGGCAGAGCAGATTCCAGTAGAGAGTATCCAGATTGAACCAGTAGCTGATACAGAGCCGGGAGATGATCAGCAAATTTTTGTTGATACATTAGGAGAAATAGAGTTTGCACAAGCAGCAGCTGGTGATATTGCAGAGTTTAAAGAACCAGAGGAGACTGAAAAGGAGGGGGTTGTGCAGCCAGAGGGTAAAGCGGATGAGCTGCCGCCACAGGTGACACCCACCTCTGGCTATGGGACCCAAGAAATTAGTAAAGCTGAACTGTTGACTGGCAGTAGAGTTACAGTGGAAAAGCGGAGTAAGCCAGCAGTAGCCGAGAAAACAGATATACCATGGAGGCTGGATACAGCCACACCACGGTACCGATCAGCACTGAGAGGGAGACCAGCTGACAGAGCAGATGACCTCTGGCTTGGGTACCCCCGGGCACAATCAACTGGCAGACGGCTGACAAACCCCCCCTCAGATTTATTTGGGGGAATAAAAGAGGATCCAGAGCCAGTTGTTAGACCAAAGCTGCGCAAAGAAAAAGCACTGAAAGGAGAGGAGGCTTTCCGGCAGAGGGGCATGTATCCTGTGACGAAGCCTAATATAATTCCAGAAAAATTTAATGGGAAAACACCATGGAGAGATTACAAGGCCTATTTTGAGCAATGTGCACTTGTAAATAATTGGGATATGGCACATAAGTCCAGGTATTTGGCAGTGAGTCTGTCCGGTCTGGCGCAAAAAGTGCTGACCCAGGAAGCAGATGGTGGAGAAATACCGTACCAGGAGTTAGTCACCAGACTGGACAGGAGATTTGGTCCCGGTGGGCAAGCAGATACATATGCGGCAGAATTGCGGATTAGACAGCGCAAGAAAGATGAAAGTTTGCAAGAATTGGGTGAAGCTATACGGGAGTTAACAGAGATGGCCTACCCAGGTATGGATCCGGCTTCCCAAGAAAGGCTAGGCAGGCAGTATTTTAAGAATGCCATCCCTGAAAAGGAAATAAGAGACGGTATATTCAGAGCAAATCCAAAAACATTTGACCAGGCGATACAGGCTGCATTGGAGACTGAATCACACGTGATGTCAGAGAAAAGGAGATTGGCTGAGCGGTGCCCCAAATTTGGCAGGGTGCTGAATGCTGAAGGTGACTCGGAGATGGTAGAACTAAATGAAGGAATAAAAGAAATGGGTGTGGGAAAATTCCAACCAACCCAGATAGGAGAGCAGTCATTCGGTGGAGGGAAAGATAAAAGACCAAGAAGGTGGGGCCAGATGGGAATTGAGTGTTACAGATGCGGAGGACGAGGGCATATTAAGAGAAACTGCGCAACTCCACCAAACGGGTATGCGGGAAACGAATCACGACCAACCCCAGGGGCCAGGGCTGGGTCGGGAATGCAGACAGGCCCAGGCAACCCCAACAAGCAGTAAAAATGATGCAGGGACGGAGGGGACAGGGTACGCAGGCAGGGGAGACAAAACTAGAGGAATCAGATACAGCGACCCCCCCAGCAACTGAAAGTAGACCCCTGCCTACCGTACATGACTATACAAGGGCAACAAGTGGTATATTTGTGGCAGGCAGAATAGGAGGATTACAGGGATATTTTTTAATAGATACAGGGGCATCAGGAACCCTGTTGTCAAGAAAACATTATGAGCGTATACCTGAGATGCAGAGACCTGCATTGGAAGCCATGACGACTCGGATCCGGCAAGCAGACGGTACCTTGATGAAACAGCATGGTGGAGCTAATATGGAGGTACGCATAAGTAAATACAAAACCACAGCCGATGTGATTGTAGTGGATATGGAGACTGATGCAATATTGGGGATGGAATTGCTGATTACCTTAGGCTGTGTAGTGGACATAAAGAATCTACAGCTGAAATTTCTTGATGAAATAGTCCCATGTTATGACTGGAAGGCCCGTACTCTTTGTGCCAGAGTGGTGCTGAGAAAAGCAGTTGATATTCCTCCTGGCAGTGAAATGTTAGTACGATGTGATGCTAACAGAAAGATCCCAGGCTCTCGGCAGGGAATGTTGATACCAACAGATAGAAACCCGATTGCGGAAAGAGGAATAATGGTGGCAAGAGCGTTAGTATCAGATTGTAATGGGGTAATACCAGTACGGTTGTTGAATGTAACCCCACACCCGATACATGTAAAACAAGGCACTGCAGTGGGGATGTTGGAGCCGCTATCAGAGGGGGAGGGTGTGGTTACAGCAGAGAGGGATAAAGAAAATGAGGTACCACTGAAAGAAAAGCAACTGCCAGAATATTTGCATGATATATGGAGGCGGAGTACAACAGAGCTGGATGACGGTGAAGCAGAAAAGGTAGCGGCATTGCTGATGAAGTATGCAGATGTATTTTCCAGGGGTGATGATGATATGGGGTGTACCAATCTGGTTAAACACTCCATTAATACAGGTGAGGCAGCTCCTATTAGGCAACCCTCAAGAAGACTACCAATTTGGCAGAGAGAGGAAGCGGGGAAGCAGGTGGAAAAGATGCTGAAAGCCGGTATTATTGAACCAAGTTGTAGTCCCTGGGCTTCACCAATTGTGTTAGTAAAGAAAAAAGATGGTGGGACAAGGTTTTGTGTTGACTACAGGAAGCTGAATGATGTAACAATTAAAGATGCGTATCCAATTCCCAGAATAGATGACTCTTTGGACAGTCTGTCAGGTGCTTGCTGGTTTTCTACCTTAGATTTAGCTAGCGGTTATTGGCAAGTCCAGTTAGATGAAGAGGCACAACAGAAAGCTGCTTTTGTGACCCGTAGTGGTCTGTATAGTTGGAAAGTGATGCCCTTCGGCCTTTGCAATGCGCCCTCTACGTTTGAGCGGCTTATGGAGCGAATAATGGCTGGATTGCAGTGGGAAATACTCCTGTTATATTTAGACGATATTATTGTATATGGCAGAGATATTGATGAGGAGTTGGAGCGTCTAGAAATAGTGTTAGGCAGATTGCGGGCAGCCGGACTAAAACTCAAGCCAAAGAAATGTGACCTATTCAGAACCAGTGTAATGTATTTGGGTCATATAGTGTCGAAAGATGGGGTAGCCACGGATCCAGACAAAGTTAGGGCCATAAAAGAGTGGCCAACGCCAACAAGTGTGAAGGATGTAAGAAGTTTCTTGGGGACAGCGTCCTATTATCGCCGATATGTAAAAGGATTT
This sequence comes from Saccoglossus kowalevskii, assembly GCF_978046115.1. Taxonomy (NCBI): domain Eukaryota; kingdom Metazoa; phylum Hemichordata; class Enteropneusta; family Harrimaniidae; genus Saccoglossus; species Saccoglossus kowalevskii. The sequence continues at coordinate 36,763,479 of NC_140643.1, read as the reverse complement.
GCCAAGATAGCAGTACCTTTGCATAGATTAACGGAGAAGGATAGAGTGTTTAACTGGGATACCGAATGTGAGATTGCTTTCCAGGTGTTAAAGGAGTGTCTGATGTCTGCCCCAGTACTAGGGTATCCACAGGAAACAGGAGAATATGTGCTGGATACAGACGCAAGTGAAACAGGTATTGGTGCTGTCTTATCACAGGTCCAGGATGAAAAGGAAAGGGTGATAGCGTATGGCAGCAGGTCGCTTAGTAAAGCGGAAAGGAATTATTGCGTCACAAGGAAAGAATTGCTGGCATTGGTGAATTTCGTGAGATACTACAGGCAGTACTTGTATGGCAGGAAGTTCATCATAAGGACTGATCATGCAGCTCTAAGGTGGTTGTTGAATTTTAAGTGTCCAGAAGGGCAACTCGCCAGGTGGATCGAAGTCCTTGTGGAATATGAGTATAAGGTAGTACACAGGCCAGGGAAAATCCACGGGAATGCTGACGGGTTATCAAGGAGACCATGCAGGCAATGTGGTTGGCAGGGGGAACATAGCGCTGTGATTTCCAGGGCCGGAGAGTATAGCAATGAATTGCAGGATACTCCCACTTGCATGAGGGACACAGAAAAGGTGAATATGGGAACAGGAGTAAAGGAAAAAGGAATAGTGGACACCAGGATGGTGGACACAGAAACGGAGACCCAGATACGGTCTGTCAGAATTCAACCAGAGGTGAGCGGTGATCAGATAAGGGAAGCTCAGGAGGCTGATGCGGATATAGGGCCAGTAAAAAGGGCGAAAAAGGGCGGAGTCAGACCAGGTTGGGAAGAGATTTCACGGTTGGCGCCCGCCGTGAAGGCATACTGGGGAAGCTGGAAGCAATTGAGAATAAAAGAGGGCATTTTATATAAGTATAGAGAATCAGAAGATGGGAAATCGGGTTGTTACCGATTAGTCCTACCGAAAAAATACAGGAAAATGGTTCTGCAGGCTTTACATAATGATGTGACAGCAGGACACCTGGGTATTACAAAGACTGCGGAGAGAATAAAGCAGAGATATTATTGGTATGATTTGGGGACTGATGTGCAGTTATGGTGTCAACAGTGCACCGTTTGTGCAAAACGTAGTGTTTTACCCCGAAGGCATAGGGCACCACTGCAGCAGTATGGGGTAGGAGCCCCAATGGAAAGAATTGCCCTAGACATAATGGGACCATTGCCAGAGACCCCCAGGGGGAATAAAGTTATCCTGGTGGTTGGTGATTATTTTACTAAATGGATAGAGGCATATGGGCTCCCAAATCAAGAAGCAGAGACAGTGGCGCATACATTGGTAACACAGTTTATTTCACGGTTTGGTGTTCCTAGAGAAATACACTCTGACCAAGGGCGGAACTTTGAATCCAGGTTATTTGCAGAAATGTGTCAACTATTGGGTATGAAAAAGACACGCACAACAGCCGGGAATCCGAAATCTGATGGTTATATTGAGCGGTATAATAAGACATTGATAGATATAATTGCCAAGTATATTAAGGTGGATCAGTCCGATTGGGATTTGTATATTCCCATGGCAACAATGTCCTATAGGAATGCGATACAGGAATCTACCTCATTTACACCAAATTTGCTGATGCTGGGAAGAGAGATTACACTCCCTATCGACTTGACGATGGAAACGGATGTACCTGAGGGAGAAGAGACAATAACAGATTATGTGGAAAAGCTGAGGAATAATTTGCAGTGGATACATGAGAAAGCTAGAGTTAGGTTGCAAGGTAGTGCAAAACGCCAGAAACGACAGTATGACCAAAGACTGGCTGGGAAGCAGTTGCAAAGAGGCGATTTTGTGTGGTTATTTGACGCCACGAAAAGAAAAGGGCGCTCCCCAAAGTTACAGCAGAGATGGCAAGGGCCCTTCATAATAGTGGAAAAACTGTCAGATGTTGTTTATAAAATACAGAAAGGAAAAGGTGGTAAAACGAAGATAGTGCATTTCGATCATATGAAACCATATCAGGGGGAGGAAATAGCAAGCTGGCTGACGGACAGTGAACCCGGGAAGGTGGCAGAAGCTGAAATTAATTTATCCGAGTACCCTGAATTGGTGACACCGGAAGCGGTATTTACTGACTCGAGCAAGGCAGGCCTAAATATAACTCAGTTAAATGCTGAACCGGAAATACGACGCGAGGCCCAGGGAGGTGGTAACGGGAAAAATGACATGATAAAAGATGAAGAAAAACTCACCCCAAAAGACACGACGAAAGATGCAGGTAGTTCAAAGCAGCCAGGAGAAGCAGAGACGCGAAGGAATCCCCCCAGAACGAGAAAAATACCTCGTCGGTTTCTGTATTAGTAAATAGGAAAACCAAGATGGCACCCGATGACGTAGCACATCGAGGGCGCCCTCGGAGGTGAGTTAAAAATAGCCCAATTGCTACGTCATTCATGCATACTTAATTTATAGAATCCGCTGACAGAGGAAAAAGTTTTTAACTTTCAAAGTTGCACGCTTGATACATCCTGGTGACCACTGCTGAGACCCGCTTGCATTGCTAACGTGGAGAAAGACGTGAAAGGAAAGAACAAAAGAAAGAAAGAATGTCCGGCGGCAGGAAAAGAGATTGGGATGGCGAAAGGAAGCGTTGGGAGAAAGAAATGAACTTGAGGAGGTGGGACAGTCAACAGCCTGATCCGGACACCGTAACCTGTGAGAGATGTGATGCAGTTTTTAAGTCTAGGAGGCGAATGAGAGACCACATGGAGCGGCATCATGGGAATGCAACCGGCAGGGAGGCGAGCCGTAAAACTAGGAAAGAGAAGACGGATGGTGAAAGAGATGCAGAAAAGCCGTCTACATCGTCACTCGGGGTAGCAGTTGTTGGTGTGGGAAAGCTGCACAGTTATACTATACCCCGAATCCGAAAGTCCCAGGAATGGATGCAGGGTGGGCCCCAATGTCGGAGGGTAAGGAGAGAAGAAGGGAAAGGAAAGTCTGGAAGGACGCCGCCAGGAAGACGTCCGACAGTCAGATCAGGGGGAAAGGATATAGAGGCAATGAAACAAGCGTACGTGAATGCCTGTGAGCGGGGGGAAGTGGAACAGGAATCTGACGGGGTGTTGGTATCGTCGGACTCGGAGTCGAACCCAGAGGCGACGCAGGGTGAGGAGTATGCGGCGGGAGTTAAATATCGAGACGTGAGCACACAGACCCCGGAATTACAGAGATGCTGTGCTGGAGGTTGTGGGGGTGGAAAATTGAGAGTAAAGATTAGAAACCGGTCCGAGTGCGTTTTTGTTGATTTGGAAGAAAGCACGGACTCAAACTGAACTGTGATAAACTGTGAAGTGCACTGCCCTGTAAAAGTATTTTTAACTATATTTATAATCTGTTTTTAACTATATTAACAATCTATTTTAACTATATTTATATGACATATATATTTCTATTTTGATATGACTAAAAGTTTACAAGTAGATAAATCGCACTTGTGCGTGAGTAGAAAACAAAGTTATTATATATTGTTCTATACTTGTTGTTATTCGATATTTGTTTATTTTATTCTTTTGTTATACCCATGAAGTACAGTCTTTAGTTTGTTTTGTAACCAGAAACCAAAGAGATCTCAAACCGAACTCGTACTGCTGGGCTGCAGACCAGCATTGGGAGTTTGGGGAGAGTGGACAAATTTATCAATAAAGTGGAAGCCGAAGTTAACTGGACTGTGACTTTTTGTCCTTGATTTTATGTACTACTTCAATGCCACACCAATGTATAACCCCTTTGAATTTCCCACAACAGTTTACGTCTGTTTAAAATGCTATGAAATCAACCCCGGTGTGTTGAACTCAGGGGGGGATAATGTGACGTAAATTGTAACTGGGAAGTACTTGGAAAAGGGAACAGAGCCCTGGATGTGTGTGTGGAAAGCACACATGTTTGGATACTTTGCCACCACTCATTGCACATGTTTATTTTTAGACTGCTGATACAGTAGCTGGATTGGGGTGTCAGCAAAATTTGATATACATACGTCCTGTTTCCCCTTTGGGATAATGGTATGTCCCAGATAGTGGTGTGGTGATTGTGAAATACTTTGGAATGTGCTGAGCCCAGTGTTGTTGGCAATGAAAATAGATATGACATCATTGACCCGAGTCTCCTACTTTAAATTGGTAGAGCTTGGATTAAAAGTGGTTTATTCCACTACCAAAATTGGCATCCTCTGTACACTGATTTGTCGACTATTTCGAGATAACCAATCATTTCGTTATATACATTTTATTATTTGCATGGCCATAAATTAACTAGGGTATTTAAAGTTGAGACATAAGGGAAAATCTCTAGTCAGGAAGGTAACCTGACTTGGTCCCACAACATCCTGAGACGCTGATTCCTGACTCCAGTGAGCTGTACCCTATACTGTGGTACACATGCAGACGTGCTGTGCAGTAACCCCTGCTGATCAACAGGAACCACTGAAGCTCACTGCCTGAACTACTCCCGTTGTACCGGTGCTACCAGTAGCAGCAGATAGCAGTGAAGTTGCCGATACTCCCTGGACACAGAGCACGAGTTTAAATTGTAGTGCAGCTGCTGAGACAGTGTGCCAGATACGAAGGAACGCAACCAGGTACATTGCTGTTAACCGGAGAGTGGAGTGTTCCTTGCAGCCTCGATCAAGTCTTTTTAATTCTATTTATGTACTGTATACCCCCACCTCCTACTGTTATTTGTTCATTAAAGTACAGGAAACCGTATATATTGTGTTGTGTTAATTTGTTATAATCGTTACTGGTATATTTCTTTCTCTGCACAGTCTCAGTTGTGGTGATATACATTCACCGAACGATCCCCACCCCGTGACAGCGGACGAGCCGAGAGGGAGGAGAGTTATTAGATAAGCACGCTACCAAAGACAAAGACTATTAGACCGGTATTAAAAACAAGCTCCCCGATCCTGAATACGGTGTAGCCCCATAAAGGCCCCCCCCCCCGCATTTAACGTCACAATATTTCAATATTTCTACAGACTATCACTGGCAGCTCTGCATTTCAATGAAAATTCAAACAAAGACCAGGCAATGAATGAAGATGGAGAACTGCAGTATGCAATTAGATATCCCAAATTTAAGTATGGTGGTTACTCAGTGGTGCCAATAACAACTAGAAGCACATTTGGTAAGTACTGTAATCCTTCTAACCTAAAGTGAAAGAAAAACAAATATTTTGCGCAATAGTTCTACCCTCTCTAAATTTTTTTTAACAGTAAACCCCTGATCTTTTTTTTTCACAGACTATGTTGATATGTTGTATGAAGAGCTATACAATGTAGTTGAAGACGACAGCAGTGATACTGATGAGATGAAACCTCCACCAAACCTATGCAGTGGATATGAAAGACCCGACAAAGATGATGCCATAAAGCAACATTTTTCTCGATTTTCTAAAGATTTGTAATTAATTTTTATTTAAGTTAGTTACCGGTAGTTTCACTTGGTTTCTTCTTTTCTTGTTTTTACAGGAATTCGCACATTGTTTCTATGCAAGTATTTTGTTGATTGTTAGCTCATTTTCAAAATATAGTGTTTTAACAGGAATAACTGTGAACACTGCAATACAGCATTTAAAGATGTTTCATTTGCAGTGTAGTTTTTTGTTAGCTATAACTATAATGTAAAATCGTCTCAATCAACATAATTAAAAGAAAAATACGGACAGTGATCAGTGCACCTTAGAGTTTGCAAGTGATTCACTGTGTTTGTCTAATTCTTTGTAATATCGCAAAATGATGTAGTTGCCGATTTCAGTTAATAGAAGGATTAAGACTAGTTCTAGATCATTTATAATCTGGATCTGGCTTTTACTTGCAAATGTTTACTACTTGCTCGTTACCTTTTCATTGAATAATTGACTACATAAAGCAAATACTGCAAGAAATCATCTAAATTGTAATTCAATTATAAATTATGATAATTATAATTTGATTAACATTGATGACCCATGTAGACTGCATTTTCTTCAGGACCTGTTTGTTGAAAATGAGCACGAATGCAACAAACAGCACAAGCAGGAAGAACTACACGGACACTTTTTCCTAAAAAAACCCAACACCATCTTGCAAGCTGACGATAGGCAGTATGTCGATATCTCTCATGGTCAGGACCATCAAATGGGGTGTCATATTGCTGCCTGTATTGAAACCAGGCAGTTTGTTGCACAAATTTGTTCAAACTAACACATTGGAAGCCTGAATGTTGCGTGATGCATTGCAATCTTTCTTCTAAACCAAATTCAAACACTGCTTCTAAACACTTGGCATCAACAACAGTGACCTCCCTACAGCATACACATTCTCTTACTGTAGGCAATATTTGGCATCCTCCACCACATTTACACCTAAATAAAAACACATTTTGTCTTAATTCAATGTTTATTACAGTTCGTTCGTTTGTTGATTTTTAACAATTCTCAAGAAAAGGGGGGCGTATACATGTATTACAGTGATTGTATTTCATAGAATAGAATTGGTACAATAACACATGTACATTGCACGCGTATAATCAGTGATGGAGGGACTGTGGTATAACGCTAGGAGTACCCAAACATGACTTGTTATATTTATCAGTGATTAGTGTTGACAAAATGAACGATTCAACTTCAAATAAAATTCATGATTTCGAGACACATGAATAGTGAACAATGTTTTAGAAGCGATAAATACTAAAATAGCATAGCTCTGAGATCGTAGCATTTGGTTTCACTACAAGGCATCTCAACGTTCAGTTTAATTTTCGTAAATGAAAATGTTTGGTGCTCAGCTAGTTGTGGCGATCTAAAAAAAAGGTACCTAGCCCTATCTGCGATAAAAACTTGATAATCAATTTTGATTAATCTAGAATTCAAAGCATCCGGTGGAACTCACCGGTTTCGTTACGTACCAATCTAAATTATCGAGTCGAGTACTCGAGGTTTCTTCGACGTGTTGGGCACTACGATCGTCCCGAACGTTGACTTCTGCCGTCGGCTCATACATGTACGGCCTTATGATCGTAGACGTATCAAACAAAGTTAACGAATTATTTGAAATGTCGGAATCATCAGTAGCAGCGCTGCTTACATCTGAATGTTCCAACTAGAGAACTTCTTGTGACGTCACGACGCGTTGAAAGTTCGATGACCTAGTCTTGAAACGCGTTCGGAATTCTTTGGAAAAGACTCACAAAGAGCCGGTTTTCGGCAATATCTCGAAAGTAATTTCTTTCCGAATGTCATATAAACTTAAGGAAAAAACGTCTCTGCTTATAATGTATATTTTTTCTGTAAATTTTATTTGTATACAAGCACTTGCAATTTACACTTTAAATAGATCAAAATGTGCACATGTCAAGCCATAGAAGGTTAATCCTAGGATTGCAACACATCAACATTGGGTGGGATATAAATAAGGGTGAGCATGTAATCTCTTCGTTTCATGATGACTACATATACTTCACTTCTGGAAGTTCGTTTAATTTTTGAATTTTATTACATCATCACTTCACTCGAGATTACATGAGACTTTAAAGCCAATGTGCACATGAGATTACTTGAAATCTATTTATTATGCAGAGGTAATAAATAAAATAACTCAAATTCAGTGAAAATTGCCTTCACTAAGACAGCACCCCAGTAGAGAAAGTATTTTCTGCACAAATTGGTTTGTCATAATACTTTGCAATAGATGTTCAACTGGCACAAAATTACTTTTGGCCTTAGAGGTAGCAGCAGATCTCACACACTGTGGGCTTTAAATATATTTGTGTCAATACCTGACCTTCTCGTATCCACCTGTTTAATGTGCTTTTTCCTACAGCCTTATGAGGCTTCAAATAACCGAGTTTCTGCTCCTCTGATTTCATTGGTACATAATAAATATTCTTTTAATACTACACAGACACAATCTCCTGTCTGAGGGATTAGCTTTCAACTTAACTTGGGGGGTTAACATACCCAGGCATAATTTGCCTAATTACTGTCTGAATGACAAAGGTGTATGATGACTTTCCAACCATCATATACTTGACATCTAAAAGGTGCAAAGGTGCAAGGCTATTAGCATAACTAGTTTTAAAGTTAGCAACTTTAATGTAATCTCCCTTACCGGAGAATTATTTCTTAGGAAGTTTAGCACTTTGGAGACATCCCATATTTCCAGATATCTAGGCACTGTAGGCCTCAAATTATATACACCTTTCATGAATCTAATTACAAGAGGATGTTTCCCCACAGACAAAAAACCTTCAGATATACAGATAGCAGACATGCTGATCTAGCTGTGTTTAAGGCAGAATATGCCAAACCAGACTCGAACAGTCAAAAAGTCCAACAGTACATTTATATCTGTGTGAAAAGGATCTTTCTTGACTTTATTCACATTATTTTTATTCACAGAATGATTCGTCACTGGAAGTTCAATCCTGTACTTATCTTCACTGGAACCCTCATCACTGTTGTCAAGATTCATTGATGTTTTCCGAAAGACTACTATCAGGGATGATTTGTACTGGCCTATCATCAACCAACTGTTCAGCATCTAATAATTCATTACGATGGACTGTCTTTTGTTGCCCTAGACCATCCACTGCCTGACAATATATACATTACCCTTAGGATCGGGTCGACCTACAACTCGGTAGGGGATTGGCTTCCAGAAGTCATGAATTTTATTTCTGCCATGTACAGATCGATTTCTAAGATATACCTTTCCATTTATTGGTATTGGTGCTTCAGTGGCAGTTCTATTGTGACAATTCTGTCTTACTAATGCCTCTTTTCCACTGTTCGCTGCTGCTTTTTGAAACGCATTCTGTAGTATTGTCTGATGTCCTTCAACCCACACGTCAACTCCCATCCCCTCACTACTATACGTTTCATGACGTTGTAGTCCTTATAACTGATCAACCGGAAGTCTTGGTTCATGTCCAAACATTAGGAAGTATGGAGAATGGTTAGTAGATGAATGCGGGGTAACATTGTATGCATATATCAGTTCGGGTAGATGTTCTGGCCATTTTCTCTTCTTATGTGATACTAAAGTGCATAAACGGTCATGCATTGTGCGATTGAAACGTTCGCACTGTCCATTTCCTTCTGGGTGGTAAGGAGTCGTGCAAGACTTTTCAATGTCATATCACTTCACTCTCAAAATTTCGACCTTGGTCGCTATGCAGTCGTCTTGGAACACCATACCTTACAAACCATTCTTTGACCAATACCTTAGCTACTGTCCGTGCACGTTGATTTCTGGTAGGTATAGCCTGGGTAAATTTTGTAAAGACGTCCGTCATCACCATTACATTTTCCATACCATCTGAAGCTTGGTCCAATAAAGTATAGTTCATATCTAACACATCTAGTGGTCTGAAGGCTTGTAGAGTGCCCATTAACGGTTTCACATTTGGTTGTACATTCTTGGCTAGCATACTACGCTCACACTTTTTACACCAAGACTCTATGTCCTTGTTCATGGTTGGCCAGTAACACCGTAATCTTGCAAGTGCAAGAGTTCGTTCTATACCTTGGTAACCAGCCTGGTCGTGCAGTGACTGTAACAACTGGTGTTGCATGGAACTAGGTAGAACTAGCTGAACCACCTCTTCACCGTTTTCATGTATAATTCTGTGAAGTACGTTATCAGTCAATTGCAGTCTTCTCCAACAATGAAGCAGTTTACGTGTACCCTTAATGCAAGAATCTAACTGTCGTTTTGTTGGCTTATGCTGTTTATTCCAATAATACAATACTCTTGAAATGACAGGATCTTCCACCTGGAGTTTCACGATCTGTTGACTTGTCATGGTTGGTAGTGTGACTCAATTCTAGGCAGTGGTAACGCGTCTTATGATTGAGGAATCTATAGTCCATACAGATACGAAGTCCACTATTTTTCTTTCTCACCGCTTGTGAACCATAAGGACTGGTACTGCGACGAATGATGCCACGTACGAGCCAATCTTGTAGATGTTCTTTCACCTCTGGTTGTAGATGCGGTGGCATGCGACGATGAGGTAAACAAACTGGTATATAATCTGTGGTGTGAATTTGGTGGTTAATTGGAGCTGAATATCCTAAGTCATTGTCATCCTTGCTAAATACAGCATAATGTTTAGCCAGCAGTCTGCCACATCTAACCCATGAGGCCATGTATTCATCTCTGGTTCTGAGGAACTCGCCAATGAACTACTCTTCTGACCAACTTTTATCTCCGTTTATTTAACTGACTTGTACCGAACAGTTCTTGAACTACCCCTAAGCACATACCGGGACGTAACATCTCATCCTCATTGCCCAAATTTGCAACATACACTGAAACATGACCATGTTCAACTGTAGAAACTTGTATGTGCTCAATCATTGCGTCATACTTTCCGTTACGTACACTGGTTGTCCCCATAATTATAGTCACTGTTCTAGCTGGCACCATGACTGGACCTTTTCTCGACATCTTTACGTAATCACTTTTCCCCTCAGCACCCTTGGATATCAAAATTTCTGCATTCATTTCATACAACATCAGAACACGTGTCCATTGGTTACCTACCCTCTGGGTGGGGTGCAACCTTATTCAAGAAATTTTTACCAAGGCAATGATGCAACTGGTGATGTATATGTCTGAGTATATTATTTCCAATAATACCAGGAACATGATCTTTTCTTGCTAATGTCGTACTGTCAACGGGATCCTTAACAACCAAAATGCCCAATGCTCATGATCACCAAACACTTCATGTATTATCTGTAGTATTCGTTCAGGATTGTTGTAAGAAAACCAGCCTAGTTTTCCACTATGTAAAGGCGAGCTAAATTTATAAATAAAATTGGCCCGACCCTTGGTCGAGCCTAACCAAGCCAAGTGTTGTATTTGCTTTGTACTGCGTATGATGTGGGTATTTGCGTATGAATGGGAATGTAAGGTTGCATGCGTCTTGCAGGCGGCTTTGTTATGTAAATTCATGTGAGTTGTGTGGTGGACGTGGCAAGTCAGTACACCACTAGCCATTGAAGTATGAGCACCGTATTCAGCTCTGCCTAGCAGCAGTTTGTAAGGGCATTTCAGGCTTTTCGTCACCTTGCTCATGCTGCAGAACCCGACTAATAGTCAACCAGCGTTGCGATTATACCTGTGTACAGACAGGACGAGTTTGTTGGTTTCAGCGATTCTGTCCTTTGTGGACAGGGAGGAGTGATGGCATATAAACGTTGGCTTGGTAATTGTGAACTGGTGTATCGTGGTCGTGTGGACTTACTTTAATATTGGCAACTGGTGGTTGTAAATGGTTTCTATTATTATATCTACCCGGTTCGGTTACTGGTGGCACAGGCAGTGTTAGAAGCTCTATGGACTTGATGTGGATGGTAGCTGGATTGTCGTCGATGCCAAGATTTGATTTCTGTTCAGTATCTGACATGATTGAATCTGTAGAACTCTAGGCAAGCAAGATATGATTGGTCTACTAATTAAAAATATATTCCTACACCTACTGAACTAATTGCCTTTAAACTGTGATGCAAGTCTTGAAATGCACAATATAAACAAACTTTTCCCTTACTGATATCACACTGTACAGTGACAAGGAGTTACTGATATACACTGTTCAATAATAATAATGTTGCTTATAATAGATCACTAAACAATAACACGATACCAGAAATTCTAATTAGTTTTACATCAAAATTTACCACTGAATGCATACAAAAAATGTATCCATGAGTGAAATGCATAAAACAAGAGAAGTCACTTTAGCACAATATTTCAATGTGGATTTCTGTAAACCTGCAGGAAATATTGTTCAGTTTAAAAAAAAAATAATGTTTCTTTACTACCAGAATGATGAGTGTGATACAGATCTCGCTACATCTACTTCTCGTCCTGGGGTATCTAGCTACATCTACTTCTCGTCCTGGGGTATCTAGCCACATCTACTTCTCGTCCTGGGGTATCTAGCCACATCTACTTCTCGTCCTGGGGATACTTCACTGCCATAGGGGTTGAACACGTATTATGGCCACCAAAAATTATATCCTGCCGACTACGCCAAATGTGACCAATGAGGGTGGTAAATAAATAAATTAAAAACAATAGGTGACTTCAGTATGATGACTGTAGATGTTCTATTTATTCCATCAAGCAAAAACCCCTATGCAGCCGGTAACATCACTGATGATAACAAATACATTTTCTTGACTATTTACTATGGTAACCGTTAGCTTCCCTCTCTACATCAGTAGCTCAAAACCTGACAATCGTAAAGTTAGCAGCGAGTTGTTTGCAAAAATGTTGCAGCCCAAATGACATACAACCTATACTGTTGACATAAACAAAAACCAAAAATCATAATGGCCGAAGCTAATTGACAAAAGTTTACTTTTGGGCCATGAAAAAGATTGTACAAGATAAGAATATTAAAAATATGATTTATACCACAAGAATAAATTTAAATGACAAAACAAATAATTGCATAATAAGACTAAGATGTCTGAACAACGCCCTCACAAAACCAAGAAATACAATCTCTTGAGTTGGTGATGTGACAGATTTTTCGGAATGTGGTATGAAACCCAGCTTTGTAACTAAATCTAATGTGTCACGTACATTCTGGTTGCACTCTGTTATAGTGTCACCCACTAATAAAGAATCATCAATATAGCCAAGGTTGACATGACCTAACTTTCTCAATGTGGAATAAACCGGTTTGAGTAGTTTCGTAAATAAGCGAGGTGCACTCGCTAACCCATTTGGCAGACAGGTATATTGAAACAGCTGTTGTTTCCATTCCAATTTGAGATATTTCTGGTGTTCCTCATCAATAGAAACAGAATAATATGCATCCCGTAAATCAATAGATGCCATGTAGCTACCAGGGGAAATTAGTTTTTACAGCTGTCTCAAATGTATCCATCTTAAAATGATGGTATGCCACATATTGATTCACATCCAGTAATTTTTGGATTTCTTTTTCAATAACAGTTTCCTTCGTACTACTACGAGGATATTATTTAGGAACCTTAATCTGTTTTGAATTTCGTGTAAATTCAATATGGGCATGTGATGATACCAAATCTAGTATTCTCTTATCACAAGTAATAGAACCCCACATATCAATGAAGTCTTCCTGCTTCAAAGTTAACTTTATTAACTTTTATATCGCTTACCTGAGAGCTCTTTGCTTCAGTACTCATTTTGACTGTTTGGCAGTCTGGGTCTTTGAATAGTTAAATTTCCACCACGTCCTCTTCTTCTAAATCTAAATACACAACCCCTGGACCTTCCTCGAGTTCCAGTTCTTTTGTGAGTAATTCTGACTAATTTTATGTGCCGTTTGATTAACTTCCTTTATATCTTTCACTCTTTTAGTGACATCATCACCAAATAGATTATCCGTAAATGGTACAGTGGTAGATATTAAATGAAGATATAGTCCTGTTTCAAATCAGGTTTCATACAATCTCTTCTACGTAGATTGAGCAAACGATTAGGATTACCCAAACAAGCCAGTAGTACACCAGTGCCTGCAACTGCAGATCCCTTCACAAGGGTAGTCTGTGCCATTTGGAATTTAGAGTCGAGTGCTGGTTTCTGGGTGAATAATGTCCCAAACCAACTGATTTACTCTCACTTTAATAGCAAAACCTTCACAATTCTCTGGTGTATTATATTTTTTAGAAAAATCGTCAAATTTCTCATCAGAAATTCCCATTCTAAATAAACCATTATTAATTTCGGCAAGTCCATCATCGACTGGCTTGTCGCACTTGTCTTTGACGACAAATTTGTCAGCCATACTTTTAAACAGACTCAGACTGGCGTCGCCATTGTTATCATCAGGTCCGAGTGAAGTTTTATGTTTCTTGCTAGGATTTCCCCCACGGGGTTATTCAAATCAACACCACATTGGATATCATCATAATACTCGCAGGCTTCCAGAAATGTGTTCTAGTAGACAGTGTAGAAATAGTCTCGCCTTGGTTTGTTTGGTTTTCTTGAGTGTTTTTTTTTAGATTCCCAAAATGGCTGCCGTATCCGACGTGAATTCTTTATCAACTGTTATTGTTGTTTTAGCCGCAGCACCTGTGGTTGTCGAGACATTCTTACTTGTTGAGATCGTTTGCCCTCGGCCTCAGCCGTAGCATCAGCTCTTGCCGCCATATTGGCAGGACTCCAGAAGGAGTACCTACACTTTATGCAATTTTTAAAAAAAATTATGCTAATTTATTCATGATGTAGCAGTTTCTGTGCTCATGAATATTCATTAATTTGTGGGTCAATACATTCTAAAAGGGGCGATATATTATTTTGGGGGGAAGAGTTAGAAAGGGGGATTAGCAATCCTTAGGGGGTCTTTTCCACTGTACCACGAGTGTCTTCACACAAATGATAGGATTTAAGTCCTATCACTAGCATTCAAAAATCGTACTAACCGTAGTGGATTCGAACCAGCGATCTCTCACATTGGCGACATTGTACATATCCACTGAACCATATGGGTAGTCATGCAAATGAATGATTTGTTTTCATATTTAGTTTTATTGCAAATTAGTGTTTGCGACAAAAGACTAGAAGGCATGGGAATTGAACCCGGGTCCTCCTGATCACTATGTAGACAACTGAACCACAATTGATTGACTGGATGTGTTGGCATTTGATAAGACTATATAGGATGTATATATATAGAAATACAACATATTTCTATTATTGAGTTACAATTGTCCAAGAAATTGCCAATTTTGTGTTTTTACTTGTGTAAACTATATGCAAGCCATAACCCGTTAGTGTACATCTTGCCAATTGGGTGTCTGCCATTTGCGTTACCCTAACCCTAATGCCAAGACACATTCCTGTTAATAATTCCGTTGCCCATACTTGACCCGACCCTAAACCTAATGCTAAGACACGTTCCTGTTTATAATTGCTCAATAATGATACTCTGTTGTGCACTGTCTGCGGGTAAGTTGCATTGATGTCAACTGATTAAACAAGTCGCGTTTAAGTAATTTCCACTATTAACAAGTTGTTAAATTGACAATAAATGTGTGGACAAATATTTGAGACTTATTTTGGTGTGGACAATTTGTTTAATTATTTTACACCATTACAAGTTGTTAAATTGAGAGAATAAATTTCTCAACAAATATTTAATACTTATTTTGGTGTAGACAGCTCTCGTCTGATTAATTCCCACAATTACAAGTTGTTAAATTAAGAGAATAAATGTGCGGACAAATATTTTAGACTTATTTTGGTGTAGACAGCTCTCGTTTAATTATTTTACACCATTACAAGTTGTTAAATTAAGAGAATAAATGTATGGACAAATATTTTAGACTTATTTTGGTGTAGAAAAGTCGCATTTAATTTACTTCCACAAATTACAAATTGTTAAATTGAGAGAATAAATGTGTGGACAAACATTTGAGACTTATTTTGGTGTAGACAATTCTCATTTAATAATTTTACACCATTACAAGTTGTTGAATTGAGAGAATAAATGTATGGACAAATATTTTAGACTTATTTTGGTGTAGACAGCTCTCGTTTAATAATTTTACACCATTACAAGTTGTTGAATTGAGAGAATAAATGTATGGACTAATATTTGAGTCTTATTTTGGTGTAAACAGCTCTTGTTTGATTAATTCCCACAATTACAAGTTGTTAAATTAAGAGAATAAATGTGTGGACAAATATTTTAGACTTATTTTGGTGTAGAAAAGTCGCATTTAATTTACTTCCACAAATTACAAATTGTTAAATTGAGAGAATAAATGTGTAGACAATTCTCATTTAATAATTTTACACCATTACAAGTTGTTGAATTGAGAGAATAAATGTATGGACAAATATTTTAGACTTATTTTGGTGTAGACAGCTCTCGTTTAATTATTTTACACCATTACAAGTTGTTGAATTGAGAGAATAAATGTATGGACAAGTATTTGAAACTTATTCTGGTGTAGACAACTCTCATTTGATTAATTCCAACAATTAAAAGTTCTTAAATTGACAGAATGAATGTATGGACAAATATTGACCATTATATTTGTGAGTAAATACCTGTCGTTTAATTAATTTCCACCTCTACAAGGTTGTTAAATTGAGAGAATAAATGTGTCGACAAATATTTGATACTTATTTAGGTGTAAGAACTCGTGTTTGACCAACTTCCACCATTGCAAGTTGTTAAAATAATGAAATAAATATACTGGTATCATTGGATATTTGATTTAATTGTGAAACTTTCTAACAAAATGTTAACTGTTGGCTTCGAACCCTCAATCAACAATTCCGCAGACACAGTATAAATTCCACAACACCACAGAAGATATTCGTCTGTTGCCTGAATTGTTTTCGTAATATAGGGAACGCCAGCGACACTTCAACAAAACTTACCTTCACTTGGGTCTTGTTTATCTCTTGTCACAATCTGGAAACTGGTGAACAAATTGCGCGTCGTCCAGTTTAAGACGTAAGTTATTTTATTATTTATTCATTCAGTTTTGTATGGCGGAGTTTTGTGAGGTTTATTATTTTTTCGCGACGTTCTTTGTTTACTTCTTTACGGTTTGAAAGATTTCAGTTTATTTGATTTACGTTTTTACGGTAGCTCTGAGCGAGACTCGAACCCACTGTCTTTTCAAGCTAATTTTGTTTTATTTTGATGGCACGCTTGTGTACCACGCCACGACGTTGGTCGTTGAGTGGTGTTCATTTTTCTAACTACTCCAGTGTTCCGATGAGTTGAACGGAAAAGCCAAAACGATTGCTGGTTTCTGATTGCTTCGGTTCTGGTGAGAGTGTGTCTAGTGTGATTCGAACCCATGTCGTTTGTATTGGGCGTTTTTTTTTATTTCCCATGTTGGCTACGCCGTAATATGCAACCACTTCCCCGTTTATTGTGATTTTGAGAGTGTTTAATGATGTCTTCCTCACTAGCTGCAGTTATGTAGCTCGCTTGGTTTCGCTGTCGGTTATTTTGTTCGTCGTGGTGTTAACGCGAAACCAGGGAGCTACAGTTCCATCCTATGCGAAATACCATATTTTACCGACCTGAAATCAGGTCGGGCCGTAACAGCCGTTTTTTTTTCATTATTTTCGCCTCAAGTTTCTACTTTTCTACTGTCGATGGGTCCCGAAACTATTTCATCAATTATTTTGAGGGCGATTGTCCGAAATTGGTCGATTTCACGACGAAGACCGCGGAAAACTACAGCGAAATCCCCGCGTTTGCCGCCATCTTGAATAAGTTATCGTGACGTCACAAGGCGTCTCTGTTTTCCAATTTCACGCAGTTTTCGTCGTGAAAACGACCAATTTCGAACAATCGCCCTCAAAATAATTGATGAAATAGTTTCGGGACCCATCAACAGTAGAAAAGTAGAAACTTGAGGCGAAAATAATGAAAAATAACGGCTGTTACCGCCCGACCTGATTTCAGGTCGGTAAAATATGGTAACTCGCATAGGATGGAACTGTAGCTCCCTGGTTTCGCGTTAACACCACGACGAACAAAATAACCGACAGCGAAACCAAGCGAGCTACAGAACTGCAGCTACTTCCTCACCCGTCACGCCATGACCCAGTTTCAACCACACGGCCATTTTGTGACACAGTGCGTGACCCTCGGCGTCACCCGACTGACTATATGATCGTTCTGTTCAACTGTTAAGCTAGGATTTATTACCGTTATTATCATTATGTTGTCACATGATTTGTTTTACCTTATGTGTAATGTCTTAAGTATCTTTATTGTAATTTGTATATACCAATTCGTATATACCGAGGAAACGACCCCGATTGAAGGTTATGTATTTTGTGACGTCACCAATTCGTGTGTAGGTACGGCTTCTAGATCCGTGCCCAGACAAGTAACGCGTTACCTCGAAAGGCCACAGTACACTGAATATGCGCATGCGCAGTGCTATCTCATGTAATCTCGAGTGAAGTAATGACGTAATAGAATTAACGGTTTGCCCGAACGCACGGCACAGTTGGATGCATGGCTTGTTCAGAATGTGTCAACAACCAATCGTATGATTGGTGACGAACCACACCGAGGTTACGACTTGGTTAGCCTCGCTAAACTGGAAAGACAGTTAATAATAAAAAATATAAATAGTTGATGGTATATTTTTTTAGATAAGCAAATAGGGTGACTTTCGTTGCAATTGACAATGATAAACTTACTGATAAGCCATGTTTTTCCCGATCGTTTTCATTGCTAACATCAGTATAATTTTATTTGAGTGTGTTTGCGACCTGACTCTACCTGGTGATGTCATCAGTTGCGCTATATAAGGTCTTTGATTCGTTGACTAAACCAGTCAGAGGTCTCGTTGAAATCTTGTTACCTAGGCATTGGTTCAGATGTATGTGGCGATAGTTAAAAATATACCGAATCACAAGTACATAAAAAAAAACAAATAATTAAAAAAAAAAAAGTAAAAGTAAAATAAATACAACATGTATATAAAATGCAATACACATCGTACAATACATCAGATTTTAGGCAGATTACAAGTATAGAAGACTCGTTAAAAATTAATTCAAAATAATTTGTACTTATTGATGGAAAAGCTGAACTGACTAATTATTATGCAAATCAGGTAATTAACAGGCACAGGTCTGCACAATGTCACAGACCGTCTGTGTGTACCAAGCTTCATTGAAATGTGATCAGAACAAAACATTATGAATTATTATGCTAATTAAGGAATATATATAAACTGATTTTAACCCAAAACTGAGCAGGTCTGTGCATTTTCTTAGAGTTAAAGTCCTAATTAATATTTGAGATATCAGTCGAACGGGAAGACACGCACATACATATACATACAAACTAACTGCAAAGACTCCCATTGTGCACTTAACAGACAGGAGTAAAAAATATCAAATATCATACCTGGGTTTTCCTTGCTTGTCAAATCGTTGACATCAGTTAGGTCATTTGTTTCTGCCGTTAAACAATACAAGTAACCACATTTAATACGAGACTATGTCTGGATATTTAAATATTTAAACAGTATTTACATGTACAATTATATTGGTAACAATACATGGTTGATATAAATAATCCAGTAAAATCTGCAGCTGAAACAATCAATACTTACATTTCAGCTGGTGCTTGGGTATTATATTCTGTGTCACATATATTGTTAGATATTATATATTTAAATTTAAACTCACCTAATACATATTTATTCATATCAATGCTATGCGTTTTGTTGTCTGTGGGATGATTAATCAAATAGGTTATTTTTAACATACACCAACTGCATTGTAGGGAGACATTTTTTTCTTCCCTGGAAAAATTTTACAGTAATATTTCAAATTATTATCTAGCACTAAAACAATAAATGTTTTCGTTTTGAAAAAAACAACAATAAACTTGTATATGCAACGGCCTATAAATTCATTGATTTATAAATGGCTATACAGGGAACAACTCAAAATGTGACATCGAATTTTGTAATATTAGTCCATTTTCAATCATTTGAAATAGAAAATTATAAGATGCCAAAACTAAATTACATCCATATCTGTGAAAAATGTTTCTAATGCATATCTTACAAATATTATTAACAGATGTTGCTTTTATTACAGTACACATATTACTTAGCAATAAGCTATATATGAAACTTAAAAATTGTTGCTATAGTATAAAGTCCCTAATATTAATGGTTGAAAAATGTCTGGGAAAACAACATATTACTTCAGATGAAAGAGATCCATTAATTTAGAAGAATGCAATTTTCATTCTCTAGATATTCAACTTTTCCATCAGCAGTATTACGTAGTCCACCATCTTGCATCCTCAGCAAAGAATTATGGGTAAAGAATGAAATCATAACCACTTTTGTGAAAAATGGAGAAAATATTTTTTTCTATAGCAGCTATTCAAGTTCAACACATCCATCATTTTCTGAGATGTAACATGTCTGTAATGCATACACGGACACCAAGATGTTATAAATTATATTGTATGTCTGTATATACATGTTCCATATACAAACATTTTGGTATAAACCTGGATGCATTGGTTAGCCTAGCAACAAGTTTAAATTGGTACAAAGCTGGATCTGGTACAGACTATCTGTCTATATATATGCTGACTGGAAATGCATTAACACCATGACTATAATGTACCCATCCATTTTACATGGACATGCATTCAGTAGATATATAGCAGCGAGCTTTCAAACTCGTCCGTTCTATGATACTAAAGATTAAACAGTTTTTATAGAATAATGATTAGTTATGTCTTATGTAACATAATATACTCACAGTTGGTAAACTTGTCAAATTCTTGCATAACATTATGCGTCTTGGCAAATTGAACACCTAGATACTCCAATTCCATGTTCATGTATGCAGCATACTTCAGTATTTAAAATATGAAGTGTAGCACATTGTAAAACAATTTAAAAAAGAGAAATTGTTATTATTGTAATGAATACATAATTTTACTAGCTAACTCAGCTCTAACCAGCACATGCCCAATGTTTGTATATTTTGATTCACCCAGATCCAACTGATCACATGCTAAATTTTGTGTCTGAATGACTAATAGTGGTACCAAAACTGCTAAAATGGCAATTGATGTTCGGTCATATCTGGCATTACCAGTAGTAATAATGTTTTCAATTTTCGGCCATATCTAGATAAGTATATATACCTAGCACCGGCTGTTCTGTTGCCATTCAATAAATTATACAGACTGAATACTTTGGTAATTTGGTTGCAATAACAAAATTCCTAGTGAATTGGAGCAAATATCACAAACAAGCAGAATCGTCACACAGGATACGCAAGATGCTCACATGATATAGAGCACAGTGGCGTCAACAAAATTAGTATATGATGTGCCTGCAAGGATAGATTTTTATATAATATCATATATTTCATTACTGATCCTTGAAGCCATTGCCGCTTAGATTGATATAAAACTGACGGTAATCACTTGTATATGCTGACATCAACCTAAGTTCAAAGAATGCTTAAAAAGAACTCATATGTGCTGAGAGTATTAGAGACACAGTAAAAATTAATTGAGATATTGATGGAAAAGCTGAAAATTAATTATGCAAATTAGAAAAATGTATCAGACCATCTATGTACCAAGTTTCATTGAAAATGTGATCATAACCAAAAGATTATGAATTATTATGCTGATTAGGGAATTAATGTGGACAGATTTTATCCTAAAACTGATAATATTTGTACATTGTCCTAGAGCATCTATGTACAAAGTTTCAATGAAATGTGATGTTTAGTGGTTGAGATATCAGTGTGAAAATTAGGTGGCTAATATGCATAAATATAGCCAACAATTAATTGGCTCTCTGAATAGTTTAGATTCATTTAAAGGTGATGACTAGTACTCGAGATATCTATGAAAAAGCTGAAAAATTAATGCAATGCAAATGCAAATTAGGTAATTAATATGCACAATTATTTACCCCAAACTAATCAGGTCTCTGCATATTCCTATAGGACTTTTGTACAAAGTTCCATTGAAATGTGATGATTAGTACTTGAGATATACGTGAAAATCCGAAAATTAACTAATTATGCGATTAATATGTACTGATATTACCCTAAAAACTACCAGGTATGTGCAGTGTCCTATGACATCTAGGTACCAAGTTTCATAGAAATGTGATGACTAGTTGTTGAGTATCAATGAAAAAGCCGAAAATTCACTAATCATTAAGCAAATTAGTAATTAATATGCACAGATTTTCAGCCAAAACTAATCAAAACCCGGCATTAGTTCAGAGCATCTATGAACCAATTTTCATCAAAATCAAATGAATGGTTCTTTAGATATCAGTGGAACATGCGGACACAAACACACACATACAGACAAACTAATTGCAAAGACTCCCATTGTGTGCTTAGCTTTTTGCTTATAATTCTTTTTTCTTTTCCGTTGCGAAGCTTACCCACATAGCTCCCCAATTGTTAAAAGATTCTGTAGTAGGCTTAGCTGAATCTGTAATGTATAAAAGAATGTATGAATGTTTTTGTATCTACTTTGAAAAAAAAAAGTATACCCTGCAAATGGCAGATAAAAAGAACCCAATATGGGCCACCAGTTGATGATTTTGAATTAAATAACACAAAAACAGACATGAATTGAATGAATGTGCTCTTTGTGTTAAATGAGAAATGAAATATCAGCATTTATATGTTTTTTTGATCAAGTATTGTGTCTTCCTTGTGTACCAAATATAAACAAAATGTATGAAAATGCATCTGAGAAACAGGTGGGGGAATTTTAAAAGACAAAATGACCACAAGTTGGAATAAATGGCGTGCATCAGTAACATACCACGAGTCATACCATGTTTGTATACAATTGGTCAAGGCTTGACCGAGAAATAGTTATTAACAGGTCCAATTGTTGATTTTCTTTTTTGAGCAAAACATGACTAATATGTACATGAATCAGGTATAAATTCTACAGGTTATTTTCTGATCGTCCTAAAAAAAGGAGTTAAGTTAACACATATACACTGTGACTGTTTGAGGTCTTAGCCTAGTAAACAAATACTTTCCTAGTAAATGCTGGACAAAAACGTCTACTATCGAAGGTGGACTGTTAGAACAATAGCGATGAGCCAATAATTAGTATTACTATCCTTGGCATCCTCGTAGCCATCCTTTAACTATCAGTAATAACTTACCTCGTTTCTTTTCTTTAGTAAACATGTTGTATGAAGATTGCCCTTTTTATAAGCTATTATTGTTTGGCCGTATATCCGTCCTTTCACTTTTCTTGCTGCATAATTACCAATCCAATTATATTATATAATGTTTAAATACATTGTTATCCAAATATAAGTGAGTTAAGATTTCAGAAAGACATGTTTGTAGAATTAATTGATAAAATACTAGAATATGCACATCAAACAGAGAACATTAGATGTTCACTATAGCCATATGAATGCTTGGCCATAATTCAGAAACAGTTAGCCAGGAAAGGGGGAAAATTGTATTGCCTCTATATAGATTTCCAGAAGGCATTCGACTCGGTAAACAGGGATTGTTTATTGTTTAGACTGGCCATTAACGTTATCAGCGGAAAAATGTATGTAATTTACAAAGTATTTATATAGATGTCAAATCATGTGTTCGTGAAGGAGGGGTCACTTCGAGATTCTTTGAATTGAAGAATGGGGTTCGACAAGGGTGCATGATCAGCCCTATTTTATTCTCATTACATTAACGAGCTACAAAGCATGTTCTACGACTCTGGGTATAGAGGAATACAATTGATCCCGAACGACATGTCAGAGTTGTTTTCATTATTGTATGCTGACGACATTGCTTTATTTTCAAATTCTGTTTTGGGCTTGAAAAGACTAATAAGTATATTGTATGAGTTTACAAACAAGTGGGATCTAAATATCAACTTAAATAAAACTAAAATTGTAGTATACAGTAATGGGGGATATCTCAGTAAATATGAAAAGTGGTACTTCGAGAACAAGCAAATTAGTACTGTTAGTTCATACGAATACCTGGAGTTGGTAATGTCATGTAAATGCTCTTTTAATATTACCACAGAAAATCTAGCTATAAAAGGCAATAAGAAATTGATTGCAATCAAAAGATACTTAGGAAATATGCAATTTTTAAATCAGACTCGTATTTTAAGATCTTTGACACCTTAATTCAACCTGTACTTACATATGGGTCTGAAATCTGGGGATATGGTCAATATCAACATTTAGGAAGTGAACATACATCTTATTGTAGGCAATACCTCGGTGTAGGTAAAAATGCTCCAACTTGTACAGTATTAGGGAATTGTGGGAGGCTACCCTTATTTTGTTACCATATTAAAAGATGTGTGAAATATTGGTTACAAATTACTAGCATGGATAAAAACAGACTACCCCCAAAAGCTTACCGGATGCTACTTTCACTTTCAAAAAAGGACAAAGGTGGGCCACAGAAATTAAAGAATTGCTATTTAAATATGGATTTAGTTATGTCTGGTTTAATAAAATATGTTCTTGTACAAATGTTGTGAACGGGTCAAAGATACTGGAATTACAGATTGGTATATAGACGTTTGTTCTGGCGAAAAAACGCAGTATTATAGGCAATACAAAACAAATTTTGGGATTGAAAACTATGTGTCATTGCCACAATTAAAATTGCGCAGAGCAATAGCAAGATTACGATGTGCGTGCCATCCCTTAGAAATATAAAGAGGCAGACATAATAATATCCCTAGGGAGAGCCGTATTTGTCATTTGTGCCTGCAAGAAATTGATGATGAATATCAATTTTTACTAAAATGCACTGCAAGGGACACAATCAGGAAAAAGTATCTCCCAAATGAAACACAACCTCCAAATTTGAATACTTTAGTTCCTCTAAAAGCCAAATCATTAACTCGTTAGCTCTATTTATTTATAAGTGTTTTTTTCAATCAAAGATCAAATGAAAATATCCCGATCACATTATATAGTACTTATATTATCTATTGAACACCCTCTTCATTTATATTTTCATACATAGTTTGTAATATAAATTTATTTCTTGTCAATAATTATTTTTTATGATTGTAATGGGCCGGGGCCATATACAATTAATAAATTATTATTATTATGAATGCTTGGCGACATTGATCTGTGATCTACCAACTTGTGTAACAATGGACACAATAAGTACAACCGCAAACTTAATGTACATATTATGGCATTTTGGTGTTTAAACACGCAAACAAACACCATAAAATCCAACTTATATTCTCCAATCTTGAACTTAAATCTTGTTTCAAGGAATGCCGATTTGTTTAGTGTTGTGTTTTGATAAATCTATGTTCCTGAACTCTGGCTCGAGTTCACTGCCACAGCGGCCCTCGTCTAGATAAAACGCGTCAATTTTATGGTGTTAGTTTTTGTTATATTGTTTTTACATATAAGTAGATTTTTATTATTTCCATTAAATTTTGAAAGATTCCGGACATTACAGATCTGTCGGAAACACCGGAATTCCGGAGAATACATCTTACCAGCTGGATACAAGTCTGGACGTAAACAATAACATTGACTTTTGCGACGCGGTCATATCAGCTCCGGCTCCTGATCATTGATCACTGCAATTTTATCACTGCGAAAATTTATCATGAAGCGTAAAAGAGGTCCCCAAAAAAGAACACGAAACGCATGTCAGAGGAAGCGCAACTCTACCTAAAACTCTACCAGAAACGCATTGCAGATAGTACAAGGGAAGAATTCGACACAAAAGCCAGCATTTCGGAGGTAAAGTTGTTGCCCAACATGGAAGTGGATGATTTGTTTCCTAGCGAGGAAGGCTCACTTCGTTTGATTGATACGAGTATTTTGAACCGAGAAATGTTGAGATATACATTGTGTTCGACGGGAAAATTGCGAATATCTGAGGACACACGGCATGGCTGGGGTTCCCACTTCAGGTTTGAGTGTTCAAACCAAGGGCACAGGGAGCCCAGGAACTATAATCAACTGTAATACGCAGTCTCTATGAGCGGGGGGGGGGGGGGGGTATCGGCTGGTATCTAGTGTAAGAAATAGACAAGGGATGAAGGCTCCAGCCAGCTCACATTTTTTAAACTCGAAAAAACAGACGAAAAGAATAAAAAATAAAATCTAAAAAAAATACCAGGTTGAAGAATATTAGTTGCTCCTTCGAATTTCGCCAAAGCCTTACCTACATTTTACCGATATCTGCAGAATAAATCAAGAAAACTACACAAATTGACTCCATTTAGGAATTCCTAACGGTTAGTCTGAACGCACGACACCGTTGGAGGCGTGGCCTGTTCAGCATTTGTCAACAACCAATCACAAGACTGGTTACGAACCAGTTGAGCAAGGCTAACCGAGTCGTGACCTCGATGTGGTTCGTAACCAGTCTTGTGATTGGTTGTTGACAAATGCTGAACAGGCCACGCCTCCAACTGTGCCATGCGTTCGGGCAAACCGTTAGGAATTCCTAAATGGAGTCAATTTGTGTAGTTTTCTTGATTTATTCTGCAGATATCGGTAAAATATAGGTATGGCTTTGGCGAAATTCGAAGGAGCAACTAATATTCTTCAACCTGGTATTTTTTTTAGATTTTATTTTTCATTCTTTTCGTCTGTTTTTTTCAGTTTATAAAATGTGAGCTGGCTGGAGCCTTCATCCCTTGTCTATTTCTTACACTAGATACCAGCCGATACCCCCCCCCCCCGCCGCCGCTCATAGAGACTGCGTATTACAGTTGATTATAGTTCCTGGGCTCCCTGTGCCAAGGGTGTAAAATTTCGTCCGCAAAACACGATCAATTCCCGTCATCCAAAAAGTCTGGCAGACATTTTGAAATCAACAAAAAATCAGTATTGGCCGGACGAGCAATTGGGAAATGTCGGCGAGGTTTGGAAAAACTTCCATCTTATGTGGGATGGCCGCCGTCCATCCACAAGGGTCCGTACAAGAACGCAGTTTCTGAAGTTGCGGCGGAAGCCGAGTGTCAGCTAGATGAGGAGTTCAATCAAGCGGCGGAAAAACTCAAAATCAAACTTGATTTAGGAGAAATAGAGGACGAAAACGTCACTGTCAGTGTTGCTGTTTCTGGACCGTGGGCCAATCGCGGCTTTTCGTCAAAAAATGGTGTGGTGTCAGTAGTTTCTGTTGATACTATTTCACTGCTATTTCACTGCAAACTATGAAATTCGAACATAAATTCACGATAAAGCATTCGGATTGTTTACGTTTGTGTCAATCAAGAACACTTGTAAAAGATTTCGATAAGTGTAAACGACATTTTATTCATCACTCTTTATTTCAGGGAAAGTGCTAGACAGCATTCACCTCTGTGTACACTGCGCCGGATGCCAGAAATGGGAAAACAAGGACAAAGGCGATGAATACAATGCATGGTTTGATGAACACATTTCTGACTGTACAATTAATCATGAAGGCTCGTCCAAAAGCATTGAGGTGGAGGGAGCCGTGTTGCTGTTCAGCCGGTCTATGGAACGGCACAATTTCAGGTGAGTTGACATTATTTAGAGTACCACGTCTTTTAGTTTTCATGGTGTGTTTCACCTTACTAAATTTTATGTGTTTTTTTTAATTTTACTACAGGTATTCGTCTTATATTGGGGACGGAGACAGCTCTGCATATAGTGCCGTCAAATATATATATATGGAGACGATTACGTTGTTAAAAACACAGGGAGCCCAGGAACTATGATCAACTGTACGCACTCCCTATGAGCGGGGGGGGGGGGGTATCGGCTCGTATCTAGTGTAAGAAATAGACAAGGGATGACGGCTCCAGCCAGCTAACATTTTTTAAACTCGAAAAAACAGACGAAAACAATGAAAAATTAAATCTAAAAAAAATACCAGGTTGAAGAATATTAGTTGCTCCTTCAAATTTCGCCAAAGCCTTACCTACATTTTACCGATATCTGCAGAATAAATCAAGAAAACTACACAAATTTACTCCATTTAGGAATTCCTAACGGTTTGCCCGAACGCACGGCACAGTTGGAGGCGTGGCCAGTTCAGCATTTGTCAACAACCAATCACAAGACTGGTTACGAACCACATCGAGGTCACGACTGGGTTAGCCTTGCTCAACTGGTTCGTAACCGGTCTTGTGATTGGTTGTTGACAAATGCTGAACAGGCCACGCCTCCAACTGTGTCGTGCGTTCGGACTAACCGTTAGGAATTCCTAAATGGAGTAAATTTGTGTAGTTTTCTTGATTTATTCTGCAGATATGGGTAAAATGTAGGTAAGGCTTTGGCGAAATTCGAAGGAGCAACTAATATTCTTCAACCTGGTATTTTTTTTAGATTTTATTTTTTATTCTTTTCGTCTGTTTTTTCGAGTTTAAAAAATGTGAGCTGGCTGGAGCCTTCATCCCTTGTCTATTTCTTACACTAGATACGAGCCGATACCCCCCCCCCCCGCTCATAGGGAGTGCGTACAGTTGATCATAGTTCCTGGGCTCCCTGTGTTAAAAAGGAAGAATGCGTAGACCACATCCAAAAAAGAATGGGTACGCAGCTGCGTACATTGGTTGACAGAAAAAAAGGTACAAAATGTATAATGCGTTCGTTATCTTTTCAGTAGTTTTAATATCTGATTAAGAATATAAATAATGTATTTCCAATGAAATCATGAGCGGATTTAGAGGGGGCCGAGGCCTCCTATTTTTAACAACCAACAAGAGTTCGCGCCATCGGCGCTCGCGAACTTGGCCTTCGGCCAACTTATCGGCTCCCCTTTTCCAGAATCCTAGATCCGCCCCTGGAAATTTGTGGGGGAAGGGTGAGGTTCGGGTCTTCTCAGTCACGGAAGTGAACACTGAAACGGACACGTCATGTAACTGGAACTCAATCTCGTTTATTCTTCAACAACAACGTAATACAGATGTTAACTCGTAAACAACTGGAAAGCAACTGCTCAAAACGAGCGCAAAAACATACAATATTGCCAATTGCCAATATCGCGTCAAGTAACAATTTGTAGGGCGGGAGGCGTTCTCATTGCCCAATACGAATACGGTGTTTACTCCGACGTTCGGAACACATATTGGCCAAATTACAACTGGGTGTGCTAGTTTCTCATAGCATTACATGCAAAAAATGAAATACGAAGAAAACATGGTTATGAATAAAAGATCAATAATTGAAATGAATCTCCCCACATACTGGGGGCGGGCACAAGAAATATTCTGATTCACAGATCAAATATTTTCCTGAGAGAAATCAATAACACAATACACGTTTAAAAAACTCAAGGTATATATAAATTGTTCAAAATTGTAACAAGTGTTCAAACATATTTTACAAGTCCTTTATAATGTCACGGACAAACTTTCGTGCTGCTATTGCAGCTTTCCTCGGCGGTCTTGAGGGCGGAGATTTAACAGTACTGTCCGGTTGATCAATTTCACTTTCCTTGTCGGTAAGAGGTTGAAACTCCTGCTGGCTATCATCGGTGGATATCTCCATCGGGTATAATTTCTGAATCGGGCGGTTTGTTGTGCCTGTAGCGGTACGTAATTCTGCTGCTCGTACTAATCCATCTGGACCGTTAAATAATTTGGTGACTTCAGCAATGTTCCATTTGAATCGACGCTTGACGTCATCATGAACTATTACTACGTCACCAACCTTTATGGCGTTGTGTTTACTTCCGTCAGCTGTGAAAGCGTGTCTTTCTCGCAATGCCGAGAGATATTCTGTCGACCAGCGCTTCCAAAATTCATTTTGGAGGGCTGTTAACAATTGATATCGACTATTCATTGTGTGGTGATTTCCACGGATTGATTTGTCGAGTTCATCATCATCGACCGGTGAGTTCGGAAGTGGGGTTAATAGGCGTCCCGAAATCAAATGTGAAGGAGTCAGCGCTGTAAGGTCGTTGTTTGACGGCGATACATAAGTCAAAGGTCGGTCATTGAGAGTTGCTTCAATCTCGGTTAGAATTGTGCGGAGCTGATCGAAAGTGGCTTGAGTTTTACCAAGGGTTTTCTTAAGTGCCGTTTTTGTCATGCCGATCAGGCGTTCCCAAAACCCCCCTTGCCAGGGAGCTCGTTTGGGGATGAATGTCCACGTTACCTTATTTTCGGCGAGAAGTCCTTGAACTTCGGGTGATGACAATAGTTCATGCAATTCGTGCGATGCCGCCAAGTAAGTCGTTGCGTTATCGGAAAGAATTTTGGATGGTAGCGATCGTCTCGCTGCGAACCGTCGAAAGGCTAAGATGAAGGAGTGCGTGGATAGATCGGGTACAAGTTCGAGGTGCACACCGCGGGTTACCGCACATGTGAACAAACACACATATGCTTTAGCTGATCGGTGATCGGCGGTACGTACGTACAAGGCGCCGGTGAAGTCAACTCCGGTGACAGTGAACGGGGGCGTGACGGTCACACGGTACTTCGGAAGCGGTGCAGTAAGTGGCGCATTGTAGGGTTTACCGTCGACTCGCTTACAGGTGACACAGCGTCGAATAATGTAATTAACAGTCTGTCTGATGTTCGTAATCCAATATTGTTGACGAATAGCAGTCACGACAGCCTGTGTCCCACTGTGGTGTAGACGTTCATGTTCTCGGCGGACAAGTAGCGTAGTAAAGTAATGTTTGCTTGGTAACAATGCAGGAAATTTAGTAGTAAAGTTCACATCTGCGTTGTGAAGTCTGCTGCCACAGCGCAAAACTCCGTCGTCATCGATGAATAAACGTAGTTGTCTAACAAGTACACCAAAGCGTTTATTGTTGTGACGGATGGTGGTGAATGAATCAGCGAAGTGTCGTTGCTGAAGATCAGAAACCCATGTCTTTTCAGCTTTAGCGATTTCTTCAGCGGAAATTGATGAATTCGCGGTAGAAATACGTCGGCGAAGTTTATCGACGAAACGACGAATTAATACAGTAACTCGAAGTAATCGTTGCAAAGTGCTGAAGCGAGTTGGGTCGATTATATTCTCGAGATTGATGTTGGGTTCATTTGGTTCGTCGTCAGCATCATTCATCAACAAATCGCTATCGTGACGCGGTAACGTATCTGAAGTCGCGTTGATTGACAGCGGAGGAATCAGCTCACCTAGCGGTTGATTGGCTGAATGTAGTATGTTGACACTGACGTCATCACTGAGACTGGGGGAGTGTTCAGAGGTTTCACATACATTGTAGACATGCAGTTCAGAGTTAGTAATGCGACTTGCAGAGTTTGCGTTATTGTTCTCGGTTTCGTGATCGGAGGGACCGTTATCAAGTTGCGACGATCGGCGTTCATAGTGCGTAGATGCGGCTGGTGGCGCGGCGTTCGATGACCCCTCGTTGACCGGTCGTAATGATTCGCGTGTGTATAATGTAGAGGCGGTGATCATTTCAACTTTTCGCGGTACAGCTATAGATAATTGTTCATCTACAATTTCCTTTATTGGCGAAGGCATGTTTATCAGTACATGTAGCATGTTGGTTGTAGACGAGGTATTTCCGCAAGGCTTAGGTCCTGAAAGAAGGTAACCAAATGGTGACATGACAGCAGTCGGTCCGTCTCCTCGAACGACCCTGTCAGTTACGTATTGCCAGTAATAGTCGGCACCAATAAGTATGTCAATGTCAAAGTTAGGTTCTTTGTCATTAATGGGGTGGCCGAGTACTAGGTCCCTTAAATGTGGTAATTCTAGTAAATCACTAGTGACATAGTTTTCCATATTAGCAGAAATTTCAGGTATCAGCAAAGCGTTCATTTGTGATACAGTACCGTCTAATGCGTGTAAATTCAATGTCCCACTTTGTAGTATACGTCGTTCAGCTTGTTTACTTCCAAAAGCTGAAAGGGCAATTATTTCTGGATTAGTCGTGTTCATTGCAATTTTGCTAGCAAGGTTTTCAGTTATAAAACTTCTATTGGCACCCTCGTCAAATAGTACAGTAGCAGTAGTCATGTTATTGTCATAAGAAACGTTAATTTTGGCAGTCTTGAGTAGTACAGGTCTCTGTGAATAGCCAACATTACCGGAATTTGAATGAAATACAGCCGAATTGTTACTGACTTTCGGGTCAGTAGGATTCTCGTTAACCAGTGTCGATGAGCAATCGGTGTGATTGCAAGTGTGAGCCAGTGTACCTCTCCCTGGCACCGAGGTGTAAGTAGTTTTAACGTGAGTGTTTTTATTTGAAGAATGTGATGTATTGGAATGTGAACGGTTTGTTATTTCCTTGTCTTTACTTTTGTCATGCAAGGAGGTGTGATGTTTTTTTTGACAGTGGCGACACGAATACTTCGACCTGCAGTTATTGACGACATGATTTCCCAAACAGTTAAAACATAACTTGTTGCGTTTGACTATGTCAAGTCGTGAATCAAAATCAGAGACAACTACACAGTCGTTTGGGGTATGACCCCCTTTACAATAGGTACATGGAGGAGAGGAGTAAGTCTGTCGTGTAGTCGATCTTCGGCCACCTCTGGTATTAAATGGCGGAGCGGTTCTCTCGCCTCCTCTCGTTGATGTATGGAAGGTGGCTATGGTAGGAGTCTGTCGAGTATGATTGTCAAAGTCACCAATATGATTTACCTTAATTTCAGTTAGTATAGCCTTACGTAAATCGGGAAGTGTCCACGGTGTATCTCCCCGGATGCGGTATAGCGTACGATGAAAGTCAGTGGGTAATTTCTCCAAAATTAACGGTATAAGTAATTCTCCATATGCGCTTTCATCTTTGCCGTGCGAATTAAGTCCACGAACATGCGTTTCAATCGTGTCGTAGAAATGTCTAAGACTCGCTGTGTTGTTCGCCGGTGTAGGTAGTTCCCATAATGCTTTGATGTGTGCATTGATGATGGCTTGTTTCACGCCGTATCGTTCTTCTAGTAAAGTCCGAGCATCGATGTAATTATCGTTAGTGAGTTCGAGTCCTTCAATGGATCTAGCGGCTTCATCTTGTAGTAGGCTGCGCAAATAAGTAAACTTTTGCACATTAGACAGGCTTTCATCGCTGTGGATAGCGGCATTAAATGTATCGTAGAAACTCGTCCAGCACAGAGTATCTCCGGAGAAAGTTTGCAGTTCAAGTTTGGGTAGATTTACTGTTCTTCTTGGCGATGCGTTTGCTTGGAGTTCGTTGGCGCGAAATGAGGGGTTAACGGGCGGTGCGACGGTACTACTTTGAACTCGCGGTTTCGCTATCGAGATAGTGTATTCAACTTGGTCCTTCTTGATGACGAGATCGTCAATGTAGTCACACGATTCTGTGCATTCATTCTCGTAGTCTTCGTCGCTGACTTGCTCCAACTGCATTTGTTGCTGAATTTGTTTGTCGAGATTACGTAGATCAACAAACCGATCGTTCAAAACTTGAGAAAGAGAGTTGATTTCTCGGTAGAGGCTTTCTTTTAATTCGTTCTCGACTTCGTTAGACAGTTGTTGTAGTTTAGGAGTGATTTTGTTAAATGTTCTTGTCATCAAACTGCGTTGAATACGACGAGTGAGCTTGAGTCCCTTGACAGAGAGAGGGTTGGGCTGTGCTGTTGCGGCATCAGTCCCCGATGACGTTCCTGGATCAGACATCGTTGTAGAGTACTTGCTTCTCCGTAGAAATGAGAAATCCTGGTATCTGGCACCAAAAATGTGGGGGAAGGGTGAGGTTCGGGTCTTCTCAGTCACGGAAGTGAACACTGAAACGGACACGTCATGTAACTGGAACTCAATCTCGTTTATTCTTCAACAACAACGTAATACAGATGTTAACTCGTAAACAACTGGAAAGCAACTGCTCAAAACGAGCGCAAAAACATACAATATTGCCAATTGCCAATATCGCGTCAAGTAACAATTTGTAGGGCGGGAGGCGTTCTCATTGCCCAATACGAATACGGTGTTTACTCCGACGTTCGGAACACATATTGGCCAAATTACAACTGGGTGTGCTAGTTTCTCATAGCATTACATGCAAAAAATGAAATACGAAGAAAACATGGTTATGAATAAAAGATCAATAATTGAAATGAATCTCCCCACAAAATTATTACATTCTGAGTTGTTTACTTGGTTGAATGTGTAGTATAATAATAAGTTGGACCATGGAAAAGGTTTGACAGGGCGTGGTAGGCTAACCAAGAAAATAATACACAACTTGCAGACTTTCTATGGGATTGCTATCAGAAATAATAAAGGTTCGTCAGATATTTACATAAACAATTTTTGTGTAAATCGCAATTTTACGTCTCGTAATGTCGGGCCGCTTTGTCATTAGTTTTCATTAGCATTTTGTAATTACATGTATTTTTTTTCAGGCAATGTCGAGGAGATGAGTAGGCAGACGAGAGCAACAGTTCTACATTATGCTAGCACTGCAGAACGGCCCCGGCACGAGCACTGCCCAACCGGAATGAACTCGTGGTGCAAATGGCAAAGAGACGTCGTTACAGGGGAGGCCACTTATAAACCACTCAAACGACCGATTCCAGATGCAGTGGTAGATGTAATTTGGCCAATTATAGAGAAATTGTCCAGCCAATCATTGCTAGGTGCCAAGAACGGGAACAAATCTTTTCACCACTGCCTATAGGGCAATTTGCCCAAGGACTCTAATCACGGCTACCACGAAGTGCGTCTTGGACATTCTTTGGCGGTAGCCCACTTCAACTCTGGAACGACTGGATTCAATTCCAAGTTATTCAAAAAATTAGAGTGGTCGCTGCCCGAAGAAAGTATCTCTGCATGGAAAGTAATAGACAGAAAACGAATTTATGATGCCAGCTCCGACAAACGCAAACTTGCAAGAAAGGCAATAAAAAAGCGACGCCTGCATAAGGAGGACTAACTAGAGTATGAAGAGGGAACAACATATCAAAGTGGTTCATTTGATTCAGCGACACCACCTCCTCCAACTACTAGCAAGCCATCAACAATGTGCAGACAATGCAATGCAAAACACCAATGAAGGGGCACCCACAAAGACAATGCAGAAAATGATAATGCAGGTAATTTAAATTTTAAAATTTGAAACAAAATCAACTTATTATTTCAGAGACAGCTGTCCATGGCAACATTATTTGCGATTTGTTTTAATTATGTGTTTAGTGTAAATAAATATTGGTGTTTTTTATATACAGATTACTTGGTGTTATCATTGGTATTCTAGAACCGAAATCAAACATGACAATAAACTATATATATAGATCATTTGGGTACGAGTTCAAAATTCTAAGTCAATTCTCAGAAAGAAAATTCAAATTATTTCTCAAAGAAAACTACTGGTCAAAACTAGAGCGAATATTTTTGTAAAACCAAAATCAAGGAATCCAACTGGAATATTCTGATATTAATAAAAAAACACTAACAGGCATAATTTAGGTTTCTCTCTAATTTTTTTTATTTCAGTAATTGCACCATACATTAAAAAAACAAATGAATCAGGAGTTGTCCTCTACAGCCATTTATCGTGGCGGTAGCAAATAGCACTGCAGAATTCTTCTAAACTTATCTTGCGTGCGCCCTGAAAAAAGAAAAAGAAATGATCAATATATTGGTGACGGAATTAATAGTGAGAATTTCATGTGAAGTCGGAAAATATTAAAAACTGTGATTTTTATTCTTAAACACTTGAACATAAAATTATTGTTAACGTGAATGTGCCGTGACGGCGTACCAGAGTCGCCGAGTCTGTGGATTTTCCGTTCTGCCATTTTTGTTCACGTGCTGAATTTTACAAATTTATCTTACCTTTCTTATTTCCCATTTACATTATTTGGATCTTCTGTCCGCAGCCATCTGAGTAGAACCTGTGGGTAATAGTAGTACATGCAATTATACTGTTCCAGAAATAATAACAAATATTTCTATGGAAATAAAAAAAAAAATCGCCACTTTTTAGCTGTATTCTGGGTTTCATAGGAAATTGTTTTATTTTTGTTAGTCTACTGGTAATACCGTAACGTCCAAACGATGTAATGAAAACATAAAACAATTTCTTGCGAACCTGCAGCTCGACACTGGCGGTAAGACTGCACTGAGCTAACGCGCTAGCAATTCACTGCAAATAATAGAGAGTATGCGAGATAAGTGTAATGAACCATGGAACTCACCCCAGTGCATTCATTTCTGAGACAAGTTCACCCCTGGTTGACAAAACGTCGGAGGTTGTTGAGTTAACTGGTACTAGGGGTTGGCGTTTAGGCATGTCGACCTTTTTCTCCGGTTACTAGGCAAGTGTTTTTTTTACAGACTACGCTTCGCAAGTAAACATGATTTGAATACATAGTGAGATGACGTCATTTGTCTCTCTAACTGTTCAATGTTATGTGGGGCCGCTGTGGCTATAACAACTTCGCTTCTTTTCGCAGGACGAATACGGGACCAAAACTTTATAGTTTTGGATTTTAATACTACAAGGCCACTTAGTGACTCTGTGTACTGCGTTTTGATGTAAAATTCAGTCCATCTGATGCTTTAAATGTCCAAAATTAGCGCAACATGACAAATGTTTTGTTTTTTGGCGTTTTCAGGCAGAAGAAATCTGCCGCCACAGAGGTCATTCAAGAGAGTTGTGCGTCCTCAGAAATTGGCCTACATTCATGAAATTTACACACATTGATAACGTATGGGCGCAGAATAAAACTCTATAAGCATTTTTTGATAACTCCTCGTAATAAAAAAAAAAAATTAAATTCATAGTCCATTGGTTAAATAACAGGAAAAATGTAAATTACTTTCATTGTAAACAAGTATGCGATCTACGTTCTAACGCTCTCGAGGCATTGACGGGGCTGATGCTGCCTTGATTTTTCAGCTATCTTTTTTTTTACAAAACTCCCGCTGTTTTCACACAAAACTCACTTTTATTCAAAATAACACCTCTATGTTTACTTAGTAATCACGTAACTAATTTGTGGTACATATCGCAGACTTTTTTTTCAAAAAGCCAGGAACAAGGGGCTTCAAGAAAATATATATTTTGCCATACTTCAAAACACTTTTCCCCGTGAAAAACGTTTTTACTTTTTAGAGCATGATGGACGAAAACATGTGGACGAAAACATAATAATTATATGCTTTATTGTATCCGAGCAAGTGGTCTTGGCAATTAGTAAAATACCAAACAACAGATGAAAAACAGCACTGAAAAAATTATATACATAAAAAAGGAATGAAATGGGTTCATCGTGTGTTGGTTGTTCGTGCCAGCTGGCATTTTGAAACAAGTGGATGAATTTAGCAAACTCAATAATTGTTTGGTTATTTTCACTTATTAGCAGATCTGCTAGATATTCGTCAAAAAGTTGATTTCATTGTAATTAATATTTTTAATAAGGTTATCTCACTTTTCTTATAGTTTGTAGATGAGGAGAAAATGTCTTTCATTCTCAATTTTTCGTTGGCCACAAACAGATACTATCTTCAGCATTTATGTTATTATATCTACCCTTTCAATTTGAAAGACACGAGCACCGAGTTACGTCATAGCAACTCAAACTTGGAATTTCTAATTGCAGTCACAGATTTTACACATGCAATTTTCCTGTACGCAACTCATGGTTTGTACCGTTATTGTCATTAATATGTAGTATTTTATAATCTTGCTCGCATTGGGGGCCAACAAAACTCACGTTGAAAGTCGTACTCATCATCAACATAATTCCATATTATATAATGTTATGATACCAGAAATGTTAGGCGAGACTTTTTCAGTATTTCTTCTGAATATTTTCAAGATTTTCAAGAGAACAATATTGTTTTGGCAGACTGAAGTCGGACTGAATCTAACAAAAAAACTTGAAACACATTGAGACAATTACCTTAATCATGTAAACGCTGTACTCTGTTTTGAACCAGTAAGTGTAATTTTGACTTACCGGGACTCAATATATCACCACCGAACTTTCTGTCAAGGCTGAAAGACGTTCGGGAGGCCCACGTCAATGAACACTATAGAAAACCTACATGTATAACATAGGAGTGAGAGGGTTGGTCTAGAACTATCGCTAATATATGCCAAGTTATATTCGAAGAATATTTATATACAACATGTACTGACAATAAAGTTAAAAATCATAAAACGTAAAACTATAAAGCAAAAAAAAAAAAGAATGAATGCCATGCTAAAATGTAGTCTATACCATGGTGTCTATACAATGATTTCAGAGGTTTTTTGCAACTAAGGCCAGACATTTTTTATTCCTTGTTTCTCAAGTGTTTATAAGGCAATTTTTTTGAGGAGGGCGAAAAAAAATAAAATTAATTCTTTTTTTCCATTAGATTTATGTGATTCTCAAAGAATGGTAAGTGAGATCATTGATCGGAGAGAAGAAATGAAATAAAATTTTATTCCATGTATAACCTTGTTTCTCATCTACGCGAGACTTCGATCATGATACTCCCACGAAAATGCAACTTGGATTTGTTATGCGGCGGGCGGTAACAAAATGAAGAGAAATTACGCTGAAATAAAATTTTATTTTTATTTCATTTTCGGCTCTTGTTCATTCGGCGGGTTCGCGAAACAAGGGATAATAAAAGTCTGGCCTAAGTTGATAAATAAGTAGGAACAGAAAATCTTGTAAGCATCACGAACCCAAATAAGATTTTCAGCAAATATGTTTTCAAGTGCTTCACTTCAAGATGTGACACTGTATAAACAAAATTTACTTTATTCTATTTTCTATAGGTCCCAAATTGGGATCTTTTCAGTAAACTATTTGCCCCCCCAAGTGAGACTGTCGCTATTATTGATTTACATTTAATATACTTATCACATATTTAAAATGAATTTTATTTAATTGATTTACGAAAATAAGTTGTGTTGTGACCAACAAAGTGTATCTAACCACCGTCCGGACGGTGCTCTGGGATCTAACCATCTTCCCGCACTCGTCGTGCATACAACATCACCCCGAAAGTTCTATCAGGTTATTCACATTTCATGATTATAGTATAATGAATGTGCCATAGTGTTGGTAAACATGGTACAAGTTCTTTTTTTTCTGCATATCGGGAATAAAGAAAATATTGTTGTAAAGGTTTTCCGATTTAATTTATATGCATCACATTGATTATCTATACTAACATAGAATTCGGCATCACCCTGTACGAGATCGTAAACCTAAACAAAGGCTTTGCAAACGAATGTGAATTTGAACAAAATTGGGACGAACTGACTGTGAATCTGGGATTTGAACTTAGCGCAACACAATCACTGCTCTATATACTGTCATTGGGGAATTTCTCGTCTTGTTTCTATACAATCTGATTAAAATAAGAGCCTGGTTGGCTTAATTTTTTTTTTAATTTTTTTTTTTCATATAATTACTATAATTGTTATTTATTTTAATTATTTACTATAATTATTATTTATTTCAATTATTTTTTATTGTTACAATTATTTTGCTGCAAGAATGGTTTTGTTCGTGAAAGCCACCGGGATCTGAACAACCCGCATAGGAACTCTCGTTCCAGTCTCACAATTTACGAGAAAAACAGCAGCCAATCAAATTCGTTGTAACATGTGCAAGATTACGCGAGTGAAATTGTTTTTGTGGTCGCCATTTTGTTTTTCGTCAGCGGGAAGATTTCAGAGTTGTTATTGGTAAGTATATTCTGTATTATAGATTCGTTTCTTGGTAAAAAAAAAACGACAGACAACTTTAGTCAACTGACAGTCTATGTATGATATGATATTGTGAAAATTGAAGCAATTTTGTTTGTATTTATTTGTAATGATGGATCTCAATCAATCACTTTTTGTTATTTTGCGTCGGAGGTTAGCTGCAGTTCTGTAGCTCGCTTGGTTTCGCTGTCGGGTATTTCATTCGTCGTGGTGTTAACGCGAAACCAGAGAGCTACAATTTCATCCTATGCGAGTTACCATATTCGTGGAGGTAATTTTTACCTCCATGCCCTATTTTACCGACCAGAAATCAGATCGGGCTGTAACGGCATTTTTTTTCATTATTTTCTCCTCAAGTTTCTAGTGTCGATGGGTTCCGAAACTTTTTCATCAATTATTTTAAGGACGATGGTCCGAAATTGGTCGATTTCACGACGAAAACCGCGGAAAATACGAAAACTACAGCGACATCCCAGTGTTTGCCGCTATCTTTACGTGACGTGAATAGGAGCTGTATATACAAGTGAACTAATTATTAATTTTGTTTCTTTTAGTTTCAGATTTTAGCTACTATGTCGTATGTAGTTTTAGTTTTAAAAAGGAGTTTTTGAATAAAGCTGGAAACCTTGCCAGTGGATACACCAGAATAAAGATTGTCCGGAATACAGATGAAATTATTGGATTGAAAAATGGTTGGCTGTGCCCAGCAGAGCTGATATGATTGTTTTCAAGCCTGTTAGAATCAATTTTTTGGTCAAAAAATAAAATGCAGTTGTATTGTCCACAAGGATCACCCTAGGTACATGGTTTTATCGTTCCAAATGTGTGTAGGGAACAGAATATAAAACTGTTTTCACAGCAATTAAGACACATTGACAATTGTTAATTTATTAAAAAAATATAACTGATGTCTCTGTACATGTTTTCCCAGCATGGGGACAGATCCAATAAAGGACATTTTGTACTACAAGTAATAATTCATATGCAAGATAGAGCTTTCAACTACAATTTCTGTGCAACTTTAACAAAAATATGACACTGGTAGTCAATCACAACATGTCCGACTCGTACTGAGGAAAAAATGGGTAAAAAAAAGGTTTTACAAATTTAATTAGTTATTTATTATTGAAGTTTGTCAAAATCTACTTGGCATCTTATCAGCAATATCCCCAAAATAAGAATTTTCACATATTCAGAGACATTTGTTGGATAACAAATACAGATCCTCATTTCACACTTGTAAATTGTGACAATAAAATACAAAGCCAATCTGATTATACCAACTTCACACTGCTATTATCAATGGCACATTCAGTCCTCTGTACCAGTGCTTGATGAGCTATTCTCTATTATTGCATCAGACTCTATACTGTCACTGCTAACACTATCTGTATCAGCACAGTAATGAATAAGATGTCTTTCAATATAACTACTATCATCTTTGCCATGTCCACATGAACACTTAGTTACACAAATATCACAACAACTATGATATAATACTTTGTCTTTCAATTGATTTATTTCCAGACTTGAAGCAAAATCTGCATACATTTGTTTTTAGCTCCGCTGTCGACTTTTTCGAGCAGAGCTTATCATATGAGTGATTGTCCGTCGTCGTCCGTGTCAATGTTTTACTTTTTCGACTTCTTCTTGAAAACTACAAGCCTGAATGCTTTGATACTTGGTGTATCTACCTTGGGTAGACCTCTCTTAGGTTTGTTCATTTTATGTTGATATCTTCAATTCTCTAATTTTGGTGAATATTTTTGTCATTTTTGGTAAAAAGTGATATTTTCAACTTCTTGTTAAAAACCGCAAGTCCATTTGCTTTGATACTACATATATAGGTACTACATGTGGACCTCTCTCAGATTTGTTCATTTCGTTCATTTCAATTCTCTATTTTTGGTGAATATTTTTGTCATTTTTGGTAAAAAGTGATATTTTCGACTTCTTGTTGAAAACTGTAAGTCCAATTGCTTTGATATTACATATATAGGTACTACATGTGGACCTCTCTCATATTTGTTCGTTTTGTGATGATATCTTCAATTCTCTAATTAATTTATTTTGGTGAATATTTTTGTAATTTTTGGTAGAAAGTGATATTTTCGACTTCTTGTTAAAAACTGTAAGTCTGATTGCTTTGATACTATTCATATTGTTCATTTTCTAATGATGTCTTCAGTTTTTTAATTGAAATGTGCATTGCTAACAGCGGAGCTATCTCAGCCGATAGGCTGCTTGTTCTTAAGTATGATGCAAAATAACAGAATGAGATGGTTGGTCATCTCTCCCAAATTCCTGTACATACAACTCTATATAAAATGAAGGACCACAGTGATGAAAATTTTTCATATCAATTACCCATTGTACAAAAAATAATATGCAACTCTGAATGCGACACTTTCGTCATTTCCTTGAAGTGAGACTCTTATACCACAGAATCAGTTTCGCTGTGGTACATCCCAATGTTAGAAATTGAGGCAGGATATTCCCCTTTAAAGTAATCATATAATCTAGATGTATAATCAAGTGATGAACAGTAGACAAGTGTACGTGGAAACTGGTCAGTTTCCTCTCTCAACTTATCAACCATCCAGTAAAAAGTTGAGGGGATATCACGTACAATTTTCAAAACACCATATCTAACATTAGCCTTATTGGGACAAACATTTATATTTTTACAGTCTGAAATGGAGACTGTCCTTGATCTGTGACCTTAACAATTTGGATGCTGTTGCGGTCAATGCCAGCACTTGCACATCAGACAAATAGGATCATAGTGCGCCTGCCTTTGTTACTTTGAGCAATAGTCGGCTTTCCCCTGTAAAGAGAAAAAATGAAGATACTCAACATGTGTAACTTATTTTAATATAGATACCGGTAATTCATTTTTCCTCTGTCTTAGGGGCTTGAGGATTTGAAACTTGGAAGGAGTGTGAACACATTTTTGTAAAGCATTATTTAACTAATTTGTACCATGGCTGTCACAAATTGGGCAGTTTCGGCAAATCATTAGCTATACGTGTAGTTTAAAGTAGAGAGTAATCACCTGCGCATGGCATATAGCCATAGCGTGTCATTGTTCACAAATAAGCATCTACTCATGAGCCTACGCATTTTTAACGTGTTGTTTATCATCACTTGAGACACAATTCCAGCATGTGCACAGGTGACAATCCTCCCGCTTTAATTTGTATCAAATTTGATGATGCCTATGCTTTGATCTCATATTCGATGGTTATGGCTTTAAACAACAAATTCTAAAACATGGTACAATGTGTTGTTAATGAGCGATATACTTACCACTTTGGAACTGTATGAACTTCATCAACCACTAATACAATGATCTTGTTACCATGTTTTCCCTTTAATATTTCAATATTTTGTGTATTCTTTAAGTAAGCCTTTGGCGACCAAAAATATATTTTGGCAGGTCAGCATCGAGATTTAATTCTGTTATTGTTGCTGCTGACAAACAATTTCTGATGAAAAATATCTAAAGAAAAAACATATAATATCTAATTATATCTAATGAACATTAATTTGTTTTCATCATTTGATCCAAACTTGATTAATTACAAAACAAACATTATTAATCAATTGAATTATATTTTTAAGGGTGAAGTAAAGTAGAATTTTACTAAAATCATTTTATTAGGTACATACCTGGTCTTTTATCGGACACCAAAGGTGATACAATTATGATTGCTCCATCAGTTGGTGATTATAACATTGAAAACATTTCCCATATCCAGTTGGCAGAATTGCAAGTACATCATTTTCACCTGAAAGATACTTTATAGCCATTTTTTGCTCTTCTTTCAACTGTGTGGGATTGACACCAAACTTCTCACAGACCTTAAAATTAAATAGTAAAAAAATAACATTTGTCACAGTCATGTATAAGTAGTACCACCCGAGCGGTGTATTACCAGGTTTTTAATAAGACAATAACACGAATCGAAAGATAACTCTGACTACTATAGAACAGATGAGCATTGGTCAGATTCGTTTGTTTGGGGGCTTAACTTTTTAATCAAATAAACTGATGTGACATATATAGTGGCGTTCACGTTAGAGATCTCGGCACGTGATGAGACTCTGGACCGAGTCGGCACGTGCCGAAAATTGTGTGTGAACGGTCGGCACTAGCCGAAATCACGCCCTCGGTGGTAAATTTAAGAAAAACATAAGTTGATTGATACTAGGATGAAATTACGATGACAGGAAATTCGGATATACTAGTAGATGGTCGGATGCTGTAGTAATGAATGCAAACCATCATCAGCGACGCATATTTATGTGCTGCTACAACCTCTATTTTCTTGCACATTTTACATTGACGTGAAAAAAATAATTATGTTTCGAATCTTCTTTGCCGTTCATGTGCACGATGGCTCGTAATAAACACCATTGCAACAAATGGATATAATTTCACTATAACAATTATTATTATCATCATACATGTATGCGTATCGTTTGGGCCAACATATCGACGAATGAGAGCATATGGGTATGTTTATTATTTTATCAACTAATGCAAGATACCGGGTAGTGCAAGATAACATAGTCCCTTTATCCCTGGGTCTGGAAATGAGGATAGAGGGATTGTGACAGGAAGTAGTATTAGTTA
Source organism: Saccoglossus kowalevskii (assembly GCF_978046115.1). Taxonomy (NCBI): domain Eukaryota; kingdom Metazoa; phylum Hemichordata; class Enteropneusta; family Harrimaniidae; genus Saccoglossus; species Saccoglossus kowalevskii. Next base: position 36,719,692 of record NC_140643.1, on the reverse strand, counting down.
GATCCTAGTTTATTTTCTTTTTTTCTTGGTTAAAGATTTACAGTACTGGTAAACAGTATGCAGCAATACAAAATACTAGTAATTTGCAACTTGTGTATATTGAATAAAATAAAAGAAAAAACATCAAAAAACTGGGTGGAGAGGTGTTTGTTTCTGTTTGATCTAATGTAGCTTGTAATCAAACAAACCAGGGTTTAGTCTAACCTGGATTTTACCCATCAAGCTTTGCAAAATTTTAGTTTTTGTCTTGTAATTCAGGGTAGATAATAAAATTTACCTAATTTTCCCCTTTTAAATATCTATGAAAATACCCTTTTGGTTATAGGTATACTAATGTTGTGTTTGTTCAAGTGAGCTCTTGTAAGGGTTAAAGTGGCTGGACAACAGGAAGTGCTCTGCCTGCCAAGCTTCAAATAATGACATAACATCAGTACTTTATCTTTAAATAATCTCCACAATTGAGACAAAACATATGCAAGTTATTGCAACTTCCTGCTGAATATTAAATGACTTCAATCGTTAATTGCGTGAGTATATCAAGTTTCCAAACGCAATGTCCACAAAAAACTACGAAACGTCCACACAACACTATCAACGCCAACACCGCCATTTGACCTTTATATGCGAAAATTCAAAATAATGACAAATACTGCTATAAATTTGCTCACTATGTATTCATAGACAGAGATATCGTAGACAAAATTAGAAGATACTAAAAATGCTGCAACTCAGGCGAAAATTGGCCGACTTGAATGACATTACGAAAACACATGAAACAGATAAATGCGAGTGCGTTCTGAAATCTTCGGGTTAAAGTGTGTCAACAAACTCACAGCAAGTTCTGCCAAGTTTCAAGTCTGAGAAGCTAAATAACCAGTCGGCCATCGAACGCAAAGTTACGCTGCAGGACAACAGCTACAAACAATATGCGAAGTATGCAAAGAAACAACGATTGTTTGTCAGTAACAATTACGAAATTCATCGAAACACGCATAAACCTACCTCGAACTTCACCTCTGCAGCAACAAACAATTTATTAACTCATAACAACCTACTGAAGGAGGTTAAAGGTTACAACAACAACAAAAATTACAGATAAAAATTAATCAAATTACAATGGCTAATAGTTTAAAGACAACCAGAAACAGACTAAATTGAAGTTAGTAACGGAAATATATAATAAAGTAAAATGAAACACCAACAAAAAACTATAAACTGAATATAAAAACAAAAACCCAATGAATAGGTTTTAAAAAAAAGTTAATGACTAAGTAGGTGCTGTTGTCTAATAGCAAAGCTGTATTTCAGATATTGTGCCAGAGGAATTGCTAAGTTATTATTTGACATTATTTTTATGAATTTATTTTCAGGTGTGAGATTAGTAAAGTCAGGAATAATCTTTTCAGCTTCATTGTATAAAATGACCCTCTCTTTACTATATACTGGGCATATTATGAGGATGTGATGTTCATCTTCAATATCATTTTTATTACACAATTTGCAGATTCTGTCGCTACTTTTGATTCTGTTGTGTCTTCCTTTTTCAATTTCTAAACTGTGATTGCTCAGTCTGAATTTAGTTAGGGTACTTTTCAGTTCTTTATTTTTTAGCTTAATTAAGTAGTTTTCCAAAATGAAGTTTGTTTTAAATTTTTTTCACAAACTCGCCAGGTGAGTATCAGTATCAATCATTCTTGAAATCGGGCTCCTGGAATTACATAATGTAAAGATGCAGGTTCGTGGGCACTTTTTTTTGCTTTTCATTATCCAAACAGTCTTGACTATAGTCAAGTGGACATGAATAGTGGACATACTCAAAATACGATTAAAATATAGATAACAGATGCAAACATTCTCTCTTTTGAATGTTTAGCAAGGCTGCACATAAATAATAAAAAGAAACATGGTGCAAAAAGAAATGACGGGTTCACCATATTATGCACTATATTTAACTTTTTACAAAACGATAATACATTTACATTTGGAAGTGTTACAGCCATTTTAATTATGAGCATTAGCAAACGTCTTACTGAGTGAATAGTTGTGCAAATTATCAATTATCTCAGTTTGTTTTAGGGCACATCCCAGAACTTTAAAAAAATAGCTCCTAGACGCTTAGACCTTTCATTTTGAAATTATCACAAATGATTGACAATGTGTTTATCTCCAAAACGTCGTCGGGGCATTGTTTCTGGTTGAACAGTGTTACAACAATCGTACAGACAACTAACCTGGGTGTTAATTTATGCATAAACTTGAAGTAATGAAATTTGAGCTGCTGCCTTGCAAAATTGACAACTGGTAGACAGTTTTCAAGACGGCACTTTCTTCATAGTAAACCGATGTACCCGTAAACAAATTTTGACAGGAAACAGAAGCATGGTTTAAAAGCTAATTTTTTTTAAATCAAAATTTACCAAAAAAGCACATTTTTGTGCATATTTCAAACTACAGTGTCCATAAAAGAAAAATACTAACAAAATTTTAAAATTCATACAATAAGCTTACTGAGAATATATAGTTTTGTGGACAAGGGAGGTCATCTTGGTTTCCTAATTAACTAATTAAAATACCCGTCAGGTAAACTGCATCTCTACCTTAAAAAACAGGGTTTGTCTATTTCTTACACTCGTTACCAGCCGATACCCCGCCGCTCATAGGGTGTGCGTACAGTTGATCATAGTTCCTGGGCTCCCTATGGTCTTCCATGTTCCCAAGACTATATTTACACACCACATTTTAATAATGGAGTCGCATACATCAATAGACTGCTCTCAAAGTCCAAGAACATTTGTATGCAGCAAAGATTAGTCGTCTTAGATGAGATTACAAATAAATAATTTGCCAATTTTGGCACCAAAAGGTTACCCATTTGAAATCGAAGGAGCTGGACGGAATTGGTCAATTGCATACTTTTTTTTCATGCTACTACATAATCCTAGGGTAAAATTTAAATTCAAGAAACATTACAAAAATCCTATGCTTAACTGCTGTGTAATTTATTTCATTTATAAGAGAAATATCAGAACACATTTTATTTTACATCTTTGCAATCAAAGAATATGAACACAATAAAGATTATTATAATTACATTCATTATGCACACTAGCTAAAGGCAAGTGAATAATGTATGGCCACTCATATTTTCACCTCATAATTCCTTGCGTACAATATTACTATGGAAAAACAACTAAGCCTTGCTACTAACCAGCTTCAATTCATAAATGTACCAGTGAAACAATTGCAATTTCAATTTCACGTGTTCATGTGGATTTAATTCAGTGAATTTCACTCATTAGCAAAATAATTAATGTGTTCATAGCAAACATTTAAAATCCAGAAACAATAAATTTACATGACCTGTATACTACTTACACAACAAACTCATTCATTCATTTTCAAAAATATTTACAATTTCTATTTGCGATAGAATAACACTGGAACATTTTCAAATGATGTCAATGTGCACTGATTGATTGGCTGTTTGAACTCAACTGTCATTAATAATTTGAATATTTATAAGAGTGCATGGAATGTTTTTTTTAGGTCAATAGTAAGTAAAAGAACTTGCACTGTTATACTGTATTTGCTCTATTAGTAGAACACACACTTACATAAAATACAGTTGTGTTGATAATAATAAGCCTGAGAAGTGATGTTAAATGGACAAATGAAAACCAAAACACAAATTTCTGTTTAATAGTATAATTAAGGTACAGATGAGACATTCATCCAATCATTTTGTGCATTACATCACCCTAGAGTAAGGTCATCAAGTACAACATCATTACACTCAATGAATTTACAAAACAATGCAGTAAGATTTGAAATGGTCTGGCCTATACATTTATATTTGTGGGTGATTAGACCACAGCAACCAAAAGTGTATGTCGACTGATTTGGGAGATCGCTGATTTCAGTAAATTTGTCAAACAAGATTTAACGTTGTGCAATGTAAAAAATTCAACACAGATCTCATTTCGTTTTGACATAAAACCACTTCTTGTGCACGCAGCAGTTTGAAATAGCTGGTGATTAAATGATGTTTTGTGCAAGCTGGCACATGGCAATGTGTTATCATTGACTGATTACCAAAATACAAACTAGATTCTGAATTCTTAACATCATCAAAGGACAGCTCATGCTCTTCATTCTCTCGAATATCATTGTACTTTTTCACTAGTTCGTTTAACTTCTTATTAACATTGTTTATTTGTTTTGAACTGCAATTTCCTGTCCAGCTGTATATATTAAAACACAAAGAAGAAGCAGTTAAAAGCTATATAAATTATCTCACTGTGTTATGTTATACCATTCACTGTAACCAGGGAAATTCAAAGTATGGATATTGGAGAACAGATTTGGATGGTCATGTCTTCAACCTTTTTGTTTCTGCATTCACTTTAACATTTGAACACATTTTGAAACCAAATACAGACAATAATAAACTGTCAGTTTTCCCCTTATTAAAAAGGATGTCAGTTACATATACATATACAAGTGCAGTGTAGATCAGTGGATTGTCTTTTCTTTTTCAAGATACATAGGTGACAATTTAATGCAAAGTGTATAATTAATTACATGGATATTTTGTCACCAGTGTAAATAGGTATTTTCGTTCCTTCGATATTTGAGATAATACTACCAAAATATTCTTTTTTTTTTCTTTTTGCACTAGTTAGAGTGTCAGCAAATACTTCTGAAGACGTTGACCACCTTTCAGTTATCTTACACTTCTTTTCTTGTTTTACCACAAGTTCTTATATTCTGAAAAATAAAAATGCAACTACATTCAATAAGCATTTCCAAAGTAAAGTAATTAGGCCAAAAAGCATGATGGATGCAAGTCTGTCCAATCAAATGAATTTGTACATACATATAGTGTGAACAAAATCTAATCTTGTATTTGCTAGATGCCATCAAATTGGATATGTAAATTACTCGTCATGAGTCCAGGTATATTGTTTCTGAATGAAAAGGTAATTATGACCAGAGTGAATAATAGACTAATCTAGTTATCGACTAAAATCAGGTTTATTAAAATAATGCTGGTCACAAATTTATTGGATGGCAAGTTTTTGCTTGCATCTGAAAACAGTTCATCACAAACCACTGAATAATAATTGGTCATTTTCTATAAATAGCTATAGTCATGAATGTATAATGTATCACCGAATTTGAACGGAAACTGAAAAAGCCATTTTGGATTGAATCACCAAAACCACTGCATTTATAGTGATGACATTACAGTATTGTTTGGTGCAATATTCGGTAGTAATGTGATAAGTTAAACCAAACAATTTTGTATTAGGAATTTGAATGAGATGGTTACTGACCTGGCAACATCGCTGAAAGAACTTGCAGCACTATGAAAGAAAAGAAGGAACAAATATTGTTAATGTACCAGGTATTTCATAAAACAAATAAATCAAAGAGTAAGGGATTGAGAAACACTCAAGTTTTTTTATGTCATGCTTTTGTATTAAATTTGAGCTATTTAAGGTATATCTGTACAAATACTTTGATGTGCATATATAACTCACCACAAGTTAATGCATGCCTGCAAAACGATTAGTCGTAGATCAAATGTTGATTTGTGGTGTTTGGTGTTGGGGGGGGGGGGCACAAATAGCTGCCAGTTGGTCAAAGGTCAACCATATGAAAAAACAAATGCACATGCATATATCTCATCATGGCTTGTGCTGAGCAAAATTAGTCCACATGTACGAGAAATAATGCCGACCAGAACCATGGCCGAAACCAAAAACACCCTTCGATGAGTTCCCATCCTTTGATGAGGGCTAAAAACATTTTGTTCATTGAAGTTTGAACAATGGCTGTCCATCTATGAGCTAGATCCGGGTCAAGAATACAGAAATGCTTAAAATTACAAACATTCCACCATCTTGAATCTGACTATCAAGCGAATATATGTGCAAGTGTGACATGATGTACAAGTTTTAACTAGATTGGTTAATGCATGTGAAAGATATGGCTCTGAAGCAGTTTTCATGAAAACATAATAGCTGGCCATCTTCGATCTGAACAACAGAATGAAGTGATTCTAAGTCTCACAATGTGCAATATATGTATATGTACTACGTTTGAATGAAATACACAACAGAGACCTGATTTTGATCACAAAATAAGATGTGTGTAAGAAGTTAAAACGTGTATATGTACTACGTTTGAATGAAATACACAACAGAGACCTGATTTTGATCACAAAATAAGATGTGTGCAAGAAGTTAAAACGTCCACAATACAAGTGATGACGCAACATTCGAAATATTGTATATGCTATTTTAGCTGACATTTGTGAAATAGTCTAATTTATGTTTCCCGTAGTCATTGATGGCCTTTCTTCATTAATACATGAAGGTCAATCCATAAGTCACTGACATCTGAACAGTAACAAGGACAGACACCATACACATTTCTTTCATCTAAATTGATACAGGCAAGGTAATAAAATGTGATTATTTTATTCACTTTCAAAATTATCTTGTACTAAGCTATACTTCAATATATGTTCGCGAGTCTACAATATACGAAGGTGAAACGTCAATATATGATTGGGTGCGCAATTCAACTTGGTTTGGACAATTTATCTCAACGATTTTCCGATAAAAGAATAGAACCTTCTACTGTTTTAGCCATAACAGACGGTGAACTCGTTCATCTAGGCATAACTACAAATGAGATAGGACACGTATCCGAGATATGTGCAAGCCGAATCATGAAAGTGGAAATGACAGTGTTGATACCGGTGAGTCAAGTTCGCCGTACACGAGTTTGACAAGACGTGTCTAACATGAAAGAAACATGTTGTTTAGGCCTGGTACTAGCTGTGGGATCATAGCCCTATGTTGCCGACTGCATTAGTTACGTGACTGGCCCATAGAGCCTTATGCGACTGAATACCGGTTAAAATCCACATGCCAAATTTGGTCGTCGCGAAAATCACATTTTAAGACCTTCGAAAGTACTCACTATGTTTATTTATTTCCAAACAACAACCAGAACCCATTTGAGCTATGAAATGATGAATGTGGTCATAACAAATTACTTTATTTACCGTACACCGGTAGCCGTCTCTGAGTAGATGCATATTAAAAGTGTACAACTCATTGTCTTACATTTCCCTCAAAAATAGGTTAATGGTGTCAGAAATAAAATATAATATAATAAATATCTTTGCCTTTCTTTTTACAGGACTTAGTATATTTCAAAATGGTGGAATACCACAGTTCATGAAAGAAGAGGTTCGACGAGAACTGTTTGAAATTACCATACAATCACTTTGTATTAAAAAGCTCAGAATTGGTTTTGATAAACTTAGCATATGCAAGGTATGTATGGGCATTGTTGTTAGAATGCAGATTTTAAAGGCTTAGTCTTTTCCACGAAACGAAATGAAACAAAATAAAACGAAACGAAACGAAACAAAACCCTAACCCTAACCTTAGATTTTGAACGACCTCAAACATCGTCACGTCCGTATTTCACAGTGTGAAATTTCCTCAGATATTATTGGGCCAATGAAAACAAAAATGCGAGTTAGGGTTAGGGTTTGGGTTTCGTTTCGTTTCGTGGAAAAGACTAAGCCGATTTTAAATCTTAAATTACTAAAAACAACATTTTAGCCTGGGCTTGATGGACTCAACTTAGTTTCATCCTGAGCTAATTTTGTAGATTGCACACTGAGAACTGATATCCGATTCGACCTCAAACTGTGTCCTTTAGCCATTTATCAACTCGTGACCTGACCTGACCAAAATAGGTCCGCTGTGTCTTCAGCAAAACAAGGTTGATAGTGTTTGATATGATGAGATTTTTTCCATATAATTTACATATCACAATTAGAATATTTTATACAGGTGTTATGGCAAGTGCAATTTTTTCATGTTACAAAACTTATAAGAGGTACCTGCTTACCAAGTTATCAGTGCTGGTATAGTCGAAAATAGCATTTTTTCACAAAAAAATAGAGAAGTGATCATATTGTCACAAAATGAACAAATCAAATAGAGGTCAACATACCAATCAAAGCGTGGATAATTCTTCTTTCAAGTATTCCTGTATTGATTATGCAAATATGTGATACACTTTGTCTTGTCAACGTCGATGTCGGCCATTAATTTAAAAGTGATGATGAATTTATTGATATTGAATTCTTCTCAATTTTATCAATTGTCATGTTTTTTGCCTTCAACTTTTAAATGCAACACAAAGTTTCTCTCAATAAGCTAGCCAGTGTCAGCACTGTTGTTTGGTTCAGTGTGTTAACATCGGAAATAAAAAATTTCTATAACAGGTTGACAATAAAAGTCATGATTACTAGTAGATCAGTTGTGTTGGAATATCTATATAGTTGCAGCCCCAACTCAGAAACGCTTTGTGTAGAACGCCGAGTGTCCAGCAGATTGTTTATAAGAGTGCAATTTGTACATATATATACATTACATGTTGAATATTTTTTTTTTCAAAAAATAATTTATTTTTTAAATTATCTTTGATTTTATTGTAGCTTTGTAAGAAGCTGCTATGGTTTATGTATTTGTTTGTACCAAATGAAAATAGCATTTTGACGTTTCAGAAACTAAAGTTTCTCTTAAACTTCAGTCCTGAGGGATCAAACAGCCTCAAGTATGAAAATGAAGTTCATGCAGTCTTCATTGCATACCTGAGAGAAGTAGCAGGCAAGTAGATTGACTTTTTAATAAATCTTTGCATACATGTTTCGAGTATGTCGAATGATGATTGAATATAATATTTAGATTGTGCAAATCATATTAAAATAAACTGATAGCTGCTGTCCCAGGTAACTGACATGAGCCTGAACTGAATGGATTTGTTTAGCTTTTGCTTGCTAAAAACTGTTTCAATTTAAAAATACTAATTTATTGTACTAATATTTAGCTCCACTGTTGACTTTGTTGAGCAGGTTTGTTCATTTTGTGACAATTCTCTAATTCTGATGGATATTTTCTGCTTTTATGTAAACAATACTATTTCTGACTCAATTGCTGTAGTATTTTATATGTAGGCATCTATAGAGATCCCTTCTCTGATTTTATTAATTTTGTGGCAATATCTTCAATTATTTAATTTTGATGAATATGTTTTATTTTTAAATTATACTATCAACAATATCTCAAAAAACTGTAGTGGGGTGTGGTGTGGTGTGGTGTATGGTCTGGTGTGGTGTGTGGTGCGGTGCAGAAGATAGAATATGCGATACATAATTCCTGGCAATGTAAAATTGACCCCAATACAACATTCCATTTTTTAATTGCTCTCTTTATTGTAGGTGGTAGAAGATCTGGGATAACATTGAACCACATTCTGAAGTTTGTTACATGCGTGACTACGAAAAGCCAAAAGATGCATTATTTTTTTCTATTGCTGTATCAATATGCTGAAGCTCCCAAGAGCATGTTTTCCTCTATGTGTACTGAAAACAAGTTAATTTAAATGTTCAATGTATATAAATAGTTTTTCAAAATCGCCGGGACCTCAGAAGTGAAAGGTAACAACATTGACATAGATAAGAGATATATACCTGCACTTTGATTCGTTGTCAATGCTAGTCAACATCTTTTAATTAGCATAATCACCGGAATGATTCCAGTTTTCACTCCAACACAGGGGGTCGCCTGCAGATGGGTCAGGCTAATCAACGAATCAGCAAATCACGAATTGTGCAATGACTATTTTTAATTTCTATTTTTATTTGCAAGAAATTAAGAATTAGAATATCCAAGAAATGTCATTCATGCATGCTAGCCTCAGCTCTCACACTTGATGATTTACGTTGGTTTAATTCGAATCTAAAACTGTCAATCACAAAATGCTTTTCTTCACGGAATGCTCATAGCAGAACAAGGGTGTTGTGTCGTCACAGGAAGCGCTGTCCTAGCACAGATCTGTGTCATAGCCTTAATAGGCCCTGCCCTCGTTGCATTATCTAATAGGAGTTGTGTCATGATGTAATCACACACTGAATGGAATTCCGGCTTTGGTGCTAAGTCGTCAGCACAGTCCACCTGGTACTGCGCGACAAGATTTACACAGTTTTTATGCAGGTGGCATTTGCCAAAAGCTTCCATTTCTTGTGGCGAAATTATTCTCGTAAGATCTTCTTCTTGTTGTTGTGATTTCCTAGCTGCTCGATCCTGTTTTAAACTACGAGCCCAATTTTGAGTCATTGCAATTAGTCTTGGCATGTGTCCCTCACCAGGACCTAAGTGATGCGTGTAGCTGAAAAAACTCTTCACAGCATGGATATAAGCTGTTGTTGTGCATGCTGTATACTTACAACACAGAGACTCGATCACACCCCTCAGCAGGTCTCGATTGAAGACATTGCTAATCAAGCCACCAAGGTCGCACACAATAACTTCCACTTTCCTCCTAATTTCCTTGGCATCAGCTTGCTTTTTGTTGCCACCATCGAGGGTGGTTAGGTGGGTTTGAAGACCATGCAACAGTACATCTTTGGTAAAACCCTTCAGCGATATTGTTGGTTGCATCAAACCTTCTGGAGCGACATTATCCCCTTCATTTTCTATCATCTGCTTTAGTTGAGACTGTCGCTCTCTAGACTTCTTCTGTGTTGCTAATCGTGACTGCCACATCAATTTATTATACAAAAAACTTTCATTCTTCAGCTTGTGGGCATTCCTTAGATGTAGGACAAGTTTTATAAACCACTTTTTGCTTTGCCTTCTCCTGTCTTCTTCTTATTCTTCTTCTTAGAATGATCTGGTCAGCCTTTTCCTTTGAGAAGTGATTGCTTGTGATGATATGTCGCTTTAGATTGAAGACAGTTGCATCACAATCAGAAATGCCACAAAGCATCTTCGTGTGTTTTCTATAGTTTGTAACCTTCTTTTCTTGTTTCTTGTTTGCAGTTTTCTGATGTTCTCTCCTCTTTGTCAGCCTATCGATTGCCAGCTGTAATATTTTCTTAGCTTTCTTTTTCCTGGCATCTACCCTAGCCTTATGCTCTTTTATAAGTTGCTGAGTTGCTGTTTGTAATCAAATGAAATAAAATTGTGTAAAGAGAAAAAAACAAAAACAAAAAAAAAACAAACAAAAAAAAATACAAAAAAACGTTGCTGAGCATCCTCCACTTTAACTCTTTTCAACATGACTACTAGTCGTTTTCCAGTTGGCATCGTGGCGTTAACTGAATCCAGTAAAAAAAATCATAATTGACAATACTATAATTAAGACATGTATTAATATATTTACGTCACCATGTTTCGCTTCTCCACAAAGTTGCAGACTGCGCATCTATCTACACATGAAAGGATTTTCCATATGATTGACCAGTTATTGAGATTGGACCATTCTATAATGTTTCTCCTCCATCTCTGTTTGGGCATACCACGATTTCCACTGCCCTCAAATAGGCAATCCTATTTATGTATAGGGTGCCATTTGTGCATTAATTGATATGTCTTATTTTATATGATTTAAGCATATTATATGTAATAAAGTGCACAAATTAATATTATTTACAAATAATCTTATTACACGACAATTATTTGTATATCACGCATTTCTACGTTCAAATTATTTATAAATGAAAGCAAAACTACGATTTATTGATATATCATACATATTTACCATTTTTGTTATTTATAAATAAACTTAGAATAGTGCAATATATATAAAAAAAAATATTTGGCCACAATTTTGGCCAAATTTATTCGTTCGACCAAAATTGTGGCCAAATAAATAAATTGGCCAAACATTTTGATCACATTTTTTTTGGGGGGGGGCAGCAATTTTGAACAAATATTTGATGTTGGCCAACAATTTTTGGCAAATTTTGATGAAACAAACGTTCGTTGCATTCAGGCAAATATTGATGAACAATGAATAATTAAACTTATTTTATAACAAACAAAATACAACAATGACTCATTTGAAAAAAAAATGGCACCAGAGATTCCAACGTTGAGGAAACCATTTCAATAAATTATGTTGTTTCCCATACCACAGTCTATTGGATGACAAAGACAATTAGATAACTTAGTGTAAATAAATGGTGACTAAATGCTACCTGTTGAAATAAAAATCATGATTTTTCTCGGCTGTATGTATAACATTTATAGAGAACTAATTTCCAACAGGCAGGGTTGTTACATATTGGGTTGTAGGTGCACGTCATTTTTTCCGTGATTCAAACAAATATGGCCAATACATACTGTCTTACATATGTGCGTCAAGTTACTTTATGACCGGAGCAGAAATGGCCGACTGGCTATTTGCTATTTCTGATACCTAAACATGTCCGCAGCAGTTTCTCGGAGATGACTTGGTCGATTTGGATCAAAGTTGGTATGGTGACCATAATTTTTGGGTTGTAGGTGCACGTCATTTTTTCCGTGATTCAAACAAATATGGCAGACTGGCGGCCATTTTGTTTTTCATAGTACCCATGCTACTTTTTCTTGAATGTAACGAACGTTTGTTTCAATTTTGTACAAAGATAATAGTATACCAAGAGATACATCTGCACCAACATTATTTTTGTTGATTCAATATGGTCGACCAATGCACAATTCTCATGTAAAAGCACTAAATCGTAATTTTTTTTACATCTTCTATTAATCTTGTATCAACTTCATCAGCATCAAATTCATTCATATGTCAAGTCACAAAATTTTGAGCGGGGACTGTGTCATTAACAATGACTTGTTGACTTTGTCTTGAAAACCATTGGCCAGATTGCTTTCAGATTTATAATGTAGATACTTGGGGTGGTCATCTGTTATATTTGTTCATTTGGTGACATCTTGAAATTTGTATTTTTGCTGAATTGTTTCGTTATTATTTTGTATATTTTTGACTTGTTATCAAAAACAGTTAGCTGGATTTCTTTCATATTTGCTGCATAGGTACCTAGGGTGGTACTCTCTCTAATTGGTTCATTTGGTAGCATTACCTTCAAATTTCTATTTTTTTGTGATTTTTTTTGTTATTATTTTTTGCCATTTTGGGTAAAAAACTGTTATTTTGACTTCTTATCAAAACTAGTGTATTAATTGTTGAAAATGCATTGTCCCTTCATTTCTCAAGGACTGAAAAAGATTAGTACACGTTAGAGTTTATGACATTCTATCCCAAACTGTGAGGTTTAGAATGGTAAACCCATGATGACTAGTACATTGGCATTGTATATCAGCTACACTTGCATTCATATTGGAATTTTGTACTTGTATTCATATTGGTATTGTATATCAGCTACACTTGCATTCATATTGGTATTGTAAATCAGCTACACTTATATTCATATTGGTATTGTAAGTCAGCTACACTTGTATTCATATTGGTATTGTAAGTCAGCTACACTTGCATTCATATTGGTATTGTAAGTCAGCTACACTTGTATTCATATTGGTATTGTAAGTCAGCTACACTTGTATTCATATTGGTATTGTAAGTCAGCTACACTTGTATTCATATTCGTATTGTAAGTCAGCTACACTTGTATTCATATTGGTATTGTAAGTCAGCTACACTTGTATTCATATTGGTATTGTAAATCAGCTACACTTGTATTCATATTGGTATTGTAAGTCAGCTACACTTGTATTCATATTCGTATTGTAAATCAGCTACACTTGTATTCATATTGGTATTGTAAGTCAGCTACACTTGTATTCATATTGGTATTGTAAATCAGCTACACTTGTATTCATATTGGTATTGTAAGTCAGCTACACTTGTATTCATATTCGTATTGTAAATCAGCTACACTTGTATTCATATTGGTATTGTAAGTCAGCTACACTTGTATTCATATTGGTATTGTAAATCAGCTACACTTGTATTCATATTGGTATTGTAAGTCAGCTACACTTGTATTCATATTGGTATTGTAAATCAGCTACACTTGTATTCATATTGGTATTATAAATCAGCTACACTTGTATTCATATTGGTATTATAAATCAGCTACACTTGTATTCATATTGGTATTGTAAGTCAGCTACACTTGTATTCATATTGGTATTGTAAATCAGCTACACTTGTATTCATATTGGTATTGTAAGTCAGCTACACTTGTATTCATATTGGTATTGTAAATCAGCTACACTTGTATTCATATTGGTATTGTAAATCAGCTATACTTATATTCATATTGGTATTGTAAGTCAGCTACACTTGTATTCATATTGGTATTGTAAATCAGCTACACTTGTATTCATATTGGTATTATAAATCAGCTACACTTGTATTCATATTGGTATTGTAAGTCAGCTACACTTGTATTCATATTGGTATTGTAAATCAGCTACACTTGTATTCATATTGGTATTGTAAATCAGCTATACTTATATTCATATTGGTATTGTAAGTCAGCTACACTTGTATTCATATTGGTATTGTAAATCAGCTACACTTGTATTCATATTGGTATTATAAATCAGCTACACTTGTATTCATATTGGTATTGTAAATCAGCTACACTTGTATTCATATTGGTATTGTAAATCAGCTACACTTGTATTCATATTGGTATTATAAATCAGCTACACTTGTATTCATATTGGTATTGTAAATCAGCTACACTTGTATTCATATTGGTATTATAAATCAGCTACACTTGTATTCATATTGGTATTGTAAATCAGCTACACTTGCATTCATATTGGTATTGTAAATCAGCTACACTTGTATTCATATTGGTATTGTAAATCAGCTACACTTGTATTCATATTGGTATTGTAAATCAGCTACACTTGTATTCATATTGTAAATCAGCTACACTTGTATTCATATTGGTATTATAAATCAGCTACACTTGTATTCATATTGGTATTGTAAATCAGCTACACTTGCATTCATATTGGTATTGTAAATCAGCTACACTTGTATTCATATTGGTATTGTAAATCAGCTACACTTGTATTCATATTGGTATTGTAAATCAGCTACACTTGTATTCATATTGGTATTGTAAATCAGCTACACTTATATTCATATTGGTATTGTAAGTCAGCTACACTTGTATTCATATTGGTATTGTAAATCAGCTACACTTGTATTCATATTGGTATTGTAAATCAGCTACACTTGTATTCATATTGGTATTGTAAATCAGCTACACTTGTATTCATATTGGTATTGTAAGTCAGCTACACTTGCATTCATATTGGTATTGTAAATCAGCTACACTTGTATTCATATTGGTATTGTAAGTCAGCTACACTTGTATTCATATTGGTATTGTAAATCAGCTACACTTGTATTCATATTGGTATTGTAAATCAGCTACACTTGTATTCATATTGGTATTATAAATCAGCTATTTTGTACCAGACTGTCTTCTGCACAAATTTAGGTTTGTGTATATTGAGCTTCATGAACCATCTTAATAAAAAATTACAAAACAGCAACTTTAATTGTATTGTCTTTTATTAGGTTATGTTATGGTTACACGTTTATGTATATTGCATACTGTCACTGTCACTCATCTGTGATTATAACATCAGCAAATAAATCAATTAGTATAAGATGTAACATACATGAACTGGTTTAGTGATGAATCTTTGTAATTAGTTAAAAGTATTGAGTGTTGTAACTGAAGTCCAACAAATAAAACCAGTATGAAGGTGGGTTCAGTCATCGGTGAGCTATCAGGCCATAGTGAAATTCAAGCTAAAAGTTCATCACAAAGTTGACCCTCCCTACCCTTTCCCTGCAACAATAGCAAATGTATGCATACACACCAAATTATAAGGTGCATTTGTGATTTACATGATAAGTCACCAACTCTAGTGACAATCTATTTACTCTCTAGACTCATTCTCTCTAAAATAATCCATATATTTTTGGCATATTAATTTTGTATTTTGTATGTGTCTCTGATTGTTTCGTAGTTTGTGAATTGTTGGAACTTTATTGCAATATCATTAGCCAATGTTGATGCTAACCCTGTTGGCACGTTAGATAGCATATTCTCGTGTTTAGTACTCTGACAGTAATTTTTGTACCGAGACCGTAGTTGATTCATTCAACATTGGTATATAATCATCACAGTTACATTTTATTTCACAAACATCACAACACAGGTGTAGAGGTCCGTTTTCTTCTGAAAATCTATCACATAAAAACTCTCTCCTGCATAACTATGTTTTGCAGTATTTGCGCATGTCCTCAGTCATGCCAGATGCAGCAGGGCTACTGTCGGAGGCATTGTAGTACATATTCCTAATGCCTGTTGCCCACCTCTTCCAGCACGACCAAGTTCTTATGAAAAGGTAAAGATAAATAAATAAACTGCAATATTCTTTTTTAATAATTAAGAGATGCATCATTGAAAGAAAGATGAGCAATGCTGAGAAGCTGCACAATTTGTCTGCACAGAAATTACTACAAAATATGAAGATACACTGGAAAACTTGCACATCACTGTAAATTTAGTCTTACACTACTGTACACCCTATAAATCTGCTAGCCACCCTATCAGATTTAAAATAATCCAGCTTTTAAAAATTGACAACTTACTTTCCAAGCATTTTGGTGGTCCTGCATGTATAATCCTTGCAATATCAACATCATTGCTCATTGAGTATGCTTCTGAAGCAAAGAGTAGTCTAATTGCACCTTTCTGAATGGCAGTTCCAACTTCGGTTTTCATCTGAAAATTATATAACAATTAGGAAATACCAACCGACAAAGTACCGGTAGTACGAAAGGCTTAAAAAGTAAATTACAATTAAACTTGCAAAATAATGTTCCTTTATTTATTTCAGGGAAGACACATTTGGCTATGAGTATTTGTATAAAATCTGCTGAAAGTTTTATCTACACATGATAGTGTGGAGGCTGAAGGGGGAGCATTGTCATCCGAGCTGGGACTTTTCCAAACAAACTTTTTGCATATGTTATGAATTTCAATGTGGGTCGACCAGGTTGGGGGGGGGGGGTCCAGATATTTGGGGGTTGAGGGTGATTTGGGGTTTTCAATGACATTGACTTTGCATTCATGTTTTGTGGGTCCATTTTCCATTGTCTTATATAATAAACACTAATCAAGCATTGAAATAATTTACAAATAATATAGACTATAGTATCATAATTACCTTTGCAGTGCATGGTTTGTGGAACTGTCCTACCAGGGGTATAATCTCTGACAAAGAACCATCTGTATCTCTCCTCACTGCCATCTCATGGCCATAGCCACACCACTTGAGAGAGGAATAGACTATTGTCTTGGGGAAATTTACTTTGTTTTCCTTTCAGTTCTTTAATTAATGGCATGAATGTAGCTTCAGAACTTTCATTGACCGTGGTTTTCCCAGTTGAAGGTAGTCTTGTCTTGACTGCTAATTTTATATTTGGTCTGTCCACAGATCATGTGATAACCATAGCATTTTTCATGTTTAGGGCTCTGGAAAGCTCAGTTTGTAGATCTCTTGTAGCAGTGGCTATAATGGCTAATTGTACTGCCTTGGGGAAGACTGACTTTAAACGACATAATTCTTGGAAGGCTGGGCGGAAATCTGGTCCCCACTTAACAATGCAATGTGCTTCATCTATAACTATAAATATTTTCTTCTTTTTCCACACATCACTGCCACAAATATCTAACACTTCTTTTTTAATAATATGCTCTGGATATCAAAGAAAATATTTGAAATGCCCTGTCAACTTTTGAAGCCTTCATGGTGTGTCAACAATAGTAGATGTTATGATTAATGCATCATCTCCATACCTGTACATATGAAAATATAGTTAATAATTGAGAAACTTTATATGGCAAATGTATTTGACAAACTCGCAGTATTTTTTGTTTGTTGTGATTATTGGTGATTGTGCAAAGTGAACTGACTGACTATATACATGTACTCTGTAACATGATCAAAACACAAAGTTCAATTTTGCCATCAAAGATAAGAAAAACAAAAATTGCACTCTGGTAGATATAACTCTGCCCATTGATAAAAATAAAAATGTACCTCCAAATAGAGATAACAAAAATGTGTAACCTCAACTACCATCTTTGTATGACAAGTATTCTTCCCCACCCTGGCTGAGAGGACCCTGGTTACGACATTATATAAATTATATATATGTAAACAAATATTTGTCACACATTTTTTGGAGATAATTTTTTTTTGATTTATTCAGGAGTTGTAAGTTTCAAAAAACTATTTACAACAATCTGACAAAACGTAGAAATGTTAAAAACCTAACGTAATGTGAAATTATAAGTGTACAGATTCATTCAGAATGCATTTTAATAAATAAAATAACTACACCTAAGGGGTAAAGTTTTCCCACTTTCTATTGTAATTGGACATGCAGTTATTTTGGGGGGGGGGGGTAGAGGTCAAGTACTCAGTTCTCTTTACATTCACAATTGTTGTAAGTAACAGATTAAAGGATGGGATCAAAGCTTTAATTTACATTCAAAGAGTGATTTTTTGACAATAATCAGATATAGTGAGAATTTATAGCCTTTACCCACAAGTGTTGGAATGAGTTCCAGATTGAAAACGAACTTTCACAGTAAACAAAAATATCATGTCTATTAGTAGAATTCCTAAAATGTGTAATTTGTGTATAAAATGTTATGAGCAAGATTCCACTGAAATTCATTCATGTACATTTTAGAAGGTAGGTAAATCATGGAGGTACATTTTGGCGACACTAACATACCTTTGTTTCTGCTCGTTAATAATAGAATTAAGTGGACTGACCACAAGTACTGAGCACTGCGCCGCCGATCTCCCACTTGCAAACTCAAGTGCTTCGTACACATGTGGCAGAAGCTCGAAAATCAGCGATTTTCCATAACCAGTGGGAAGAACGCCAATGACATCTCTTCCACTAAACAATTCCTTCATGCATCTAGCTTGCTTCGGCTTTAGAAATGTAATGGGAGAATATTCCTCTTTGATAGGGCAATTTTCTTCGACAACATCAGATTGAAATTTGCCGCCATGTTTGAACAAGTGCCCCGGAAGTACTATTGAATAGCCAATTAGAAGAACCCATGTCCCGACCAATCAGATTTGAACCTACACCTTGTGACAAGACCATGCGACGGCCCTCGGCTCGCTGTTATGTTTGCGGTGAGTTGGGTCACCTGGCCAGGAAGTGCCCAACCAGATTCAAGAAGGTCACCTGCTACATCTGTGGCAAGCCAGGACACATCTCACCCAAGTGTCCCACTCGTACTGCGGAAGACAGGAAGTCTGGTAATGATGGTTCGTTAAGGTCCGGTAATCGGTGTCACATAGTTAAACGGCAAAGACGCGAGCGAAGGAAACCAGCCCCGAAACACACCAATAAGGGCAATGGTCAACCTCGCACTGATGAAGGCCCCATCCCTGCCTAAACGCCTTGAAGACATTAAAGTAAAGCCCCTTGATGATTCCTTTGTCGTCACAGGAGCTAGCGGTGAGAGATTGCCTTATGTAGGGTATATATATTGAGGTCCCCCTGTTTTTTCCTCGCTCGATGTTTGATGACGAGCATATCACACATTGGTGTTGATGGCGGTCGATAATGAGTACAACCGTTTGATTTGTACTTGGACAGCGATGGATTATCTGGTCAGTACAATAGGATAATGTCCATGCGAATGTCACAGTTGGGTAGAGAAACCTGTTGCGCTATCAAAGCCAGAGACAAGTTTGTTGGTCCTACTGGTCATATTGGTGAGGTTAAAGCTATGTGCAAGACGCCGCTTACAATGCAACCTGATACTGACCGCATTGTTTGGGGCAAAGTGCATGGTGGGACTCAGCGTGACAAGTACGTGGTCATGGTAGAGCCCAGCGACAAGACGACGTGTGATATAGCGACGAGTCCAACGGCGTGCGTGTTGAGTTGCCACAAGAGGAATTCGCATGTGACAGTGATGATCAGTAACACTACCGACAGGTCTGTGGTAGTTAAACCTGGTGCGATCATGGCATGGGAGAAATTGATGATGTGAGTAGGCATTTTGATGTAGACGGAGTGAACTTTGACATCTCCCAAGCCCAGCTCCATCAACGTCAGTTGGCTGAAGGGAAAGATTGTTTCGAACACAACGCAGAGGTTTTCTCCCAAAACGACAATGATTTAGGATCTTGTGACCTGGAGAAGCATAGGACAAATGACAAATGACAAATAACGAGCCAATAAGAGAACGCGGCATAGGCATGTACCACCTGGCCATTATGAAGAATTAAGACAGGTGTTGCAGGGAATGATTGACAGTGGTGTTATAGGCGAGTCGCACAGTCCCTGGGCGGCTCTGATTGTGATGGTGACTAAGAAAGATGGGAGCACGGGGCTGTGCATAGACTATCAGAAGTTGAATGCACGCACTATCAGAGATGTGTATGCTCTACCGCGCATTGAAGAGTGTTTTGATGCTTTGAAGGGGACGGCATTGTACTAAACTACAAGACCTGTTTGGCCTACCAAGATGACATTGTGGTGCACTCTGATACTTTTGAGGAACACTTGCACAGACGTCAACAGGTGTTCCAGCGGCTGGTAAAGGCACGTTTAAAGCTCAAGGCTAAGAAATGCAAGTTCTTCCAGAAGAAGATCAAATATCTTGGCCACGTTGTGTCGAAGGATGGCATACAGACGGACCCAGGGAAGACAGAAGCCCTGAGGGCCTGGCCAGTGCCTACCAACGCCAAAGAGATGAAGACGTTTCTTGGAGTAGCGGGATATTATCGCCGCCTTATTGAGGGCTATTCGAAAAATCGCTAGGCCACTCAATGAGTTAAGCACAGGGTTGTATGCGAGAACAGGTAAAGGGAGTGATGAGAGCTGGAAGAACCTGAGAAATGGGTGCATGGTCCAGCACTTTGCACTGTTACCATGGATGAATGGAGGGAACTACAGCGGAAGGATCCGGTGATTGGTAGACTGTGTTGGTATGAATGAAGATCCCACAGACCCTATCGGCAGGAGAGAAGCGGTGAGATTGCTGAGGTTAGGTTGGCGCTAAGAGAATGGAATCGCTTACGCTTCAAAAATGGAGTTTTGCATAAAGTGCGAACAGATGCGGAAGGAAAGGAGTGCTGTCAGCTGGTTTTGCCTGAAGCATACCGTGGTACAGCCATGGAAGCGCTTCACGACGACATGGGGCACCCTGGCAAGGAGAGAACACTTGACTTGTTGCGGTTTAGGTTTTATTGGCCCAGAATGGAACATGATGTAGATGCAAAAGTGCAGACCTGCCATAGGTGCACAAGGCGGAAGTTGACCCCCGAAGGGAGAAATCGTGTCCCGCTGGTAAGCATTAGGACAAGTCAACCCCTTGAGCTTGTGTGCATGGACTATCTCACCCTGGAGCCATCGAAGGGAGGATGTAAAGACATCTTAGTCATTACAGATCACTTTTTGCGGTATGCGGTGGCGGTGCCCACGAAGGATCAGACTGCAAGACTACAGCAGTGGCGTTAATGGAGCATTTTCTGCTCCACTATGGTTTTCAAGCCCGACTCCATTCGGACCAAGGTGATCCAAGAGTTGTGTAAGATGCTAGGTGTGGCTCAGTCCCGCACCACCCCAGTGGCAGTGTGAGAGATACAACAAGACCCTCGTTGACATGTTGGGTACGTTACGTGAAGATCAGAAAACTGACTGGAAGAAGTATGTCAGCTCGATGGTGCACGCCTACAACTGTACCAGAGGCGAGACCACTCGGTATTCTTCGTACTACTTGTATGGGAGACAGCCACGTTTACCAGTGGATATTTATCTTGGTCTGCAATCAGACAGTTGTGAGGGAGATGATCATGATGACTATGTGTCGCGCCTGAAAGAGTGATTAAAGGTTCCATATGACTTAGCATCAAAGGAGGCAGTCAAGCATCAAAACTACAACCGTAAACGTTGTGGGTTGAAGGCCAAGGAAGCGGCCCTACATCAAGGCGATAGGGTGCT
This sequence comes from Saccoglossus kowalevskii, assembly GCF_978046115.1. Classification (NCBI taxonomy): domain Eukaryota; kingdom Metazoa; phylum Hemichordata; class Enteropneusta; family Harrimaniidae; genus Saccoglossus; species Saccoglossus kowalevskii. The sequence goes on along the minus strand of NC_140643.1, from coordinate 36,697,765 downwards.
GGTCGGTAATGTTGATATACGGGGGAAGCACAAGATCACTGATAGATGGGAGAAGGAACCCTATGTTGTGGTTCGTCGCATGAATCCTGATGTGCCTGTTTATGAACTGAGACACAAGACTGGAGGTGGAACTACCAGAGTGCTGCACAGGAATCTACTCCTTCTGTGTAGCATGTTGCCTATGCCTTACCCTGACAGACCAATGAGGGAAAGGGCTAAGAAGGTGCAATGGCGACCAGGTGTAAGGACCAGGGCCAGGTGCCCCCAAGCAGCTCAGAATCTGAATCGGAGTCAGAGTGAAAGAGTGCGAGTTCTGATGGTGGGTTTGTCTATTGGGTTGAATGTCCAGAGCCACGCCAAGTCCCCACTGAACCCAGGATAGCTGAACCAGTGGTGGTCACCCCATGGAAGCTGGTCTGGGCCAGCCATGCGTGGAGCCTGTAGTAGCCGAGGCTCATGACGATGTCCAGAATGAGCGCTGCAGTAGTTTGGCAGGTGAGGTTCCAGCTGTTGATGACGCCCATCACAGTCTGGAAGCAATTAGTGAGCAGCAGGAAAGGTCAGAGCTTGTTGATACATGTGCGTCGTGTCAGAAGTGCACGCGAGCGTAGGCCCTCTGTTAGGTATGGCTATGATTGTTCAAGTAGGTTTCGTTCAGGCATGTGCGACCCTTGTGATTTACTGAAGTTGTATGCCGAGTCGAAGAGGCGAAGAGGCTGCTTGAGATGAAGGCTGGTGAGGCAGATGTCATCTGTGGTGAGATGACCTGTCTGAGGGAGATGTTTAGCAATCAACTGTTAGATCACATAGAGACTCTCAGTTAGCAGACAGTCAGGACATTGTGTTGGTTTTCTTTTTCTTTTGTGCTCCTTGGTCGTGTTGTTCACTCGAGACATTCATATGGCACGTGGGTTGGGACATTGTGTTGCATTTCTGTTTGTCATTAATGGGTGCTTCCTTCTTTATTCTTTCTTCCTTTCTGAGTTGGACGCATCATGAACAGACGAAAGCCTGCCTGGATGGGTGATAGGCCAAGAGTATGGGCAGATTTTGTGTCTGGGGACGGTAAGGCTGTCGGTAAGGTGCAGCCCTCGCCTGTACACCACGACCAGTGTGCCACCAGGGCTATAGTAGACAAGCTAAGGAAGGAGATGAGTGAATTGCACTTCAAGCAAATCACTAAAATGGATGATAGAAGGTTCAGTCTAACCATTATGTCACAGGCTGAGCGGGCGGAGATTGCCAACTCTGCTGAGATCGCTGCCATAGAGATATGATTGAAGCGCTCACGGCTCGTATAGATGTTATGGACGACACACTTTTCGGGAGCAGCGGCTGGAGATAACGGACCTGAAGAGGATCCTGGCATCGTGTTCAAGTGGTAAAGCTGCGCCTTTGCCAGGGCCTCTTCGAGATGAACTCTCAGAGCATGAGAGAAGGAAGGTCACGCCATGTTGTTTTTGTGGTGAGCTTGGACATGTAAATAATCGCCAGAAATGAGTGGACAAGATGGCCGACTTCCGCCCTGGCCAGTGTTCCCCAGTCAAATAAACATCACAGAATGTGCCATAGAGAATGCATTGCATAAACATATATTAAAACAAAATTTAATTTTCAGTTTATATTTTTCATTCTTTCACTTTTGTGTGCTTCGTAATAGACAGGTGACGTTCCAAGCTTTCGATATGTTATAGAGGTTTCCATTAAAACTCCACCATTAAATGCCCAACTTGTCGTAAAACCTGATGATAAATTCTACACTGGCCCAGTGTATTACTAATGGACGATGTGTAATTGTGCCAGACTCTATTTTTAAAAATAGGAAAATGCAGTAACGCAGGTAACTGTTCAAGTTTGTTTGCTTCGTTCTGGATACTCTCTGGTTCAATGAACACGGCGATGCAGCTAACGCAGTTGTAGATGCAGTATTCACTGCCCAAATTAGTGTTGAAATTCATGCATTTTTTACACAGATGTACGATCCAGTTGATAGCAAATATAACTGTTTTAATCCAATTAACATCAGGAAGCAACCTGAATCAGAATTTATTTTATGTCCGTTATTCAATGTTAAATCACCCCACTTTTTGAACGCGAACCACTATCGCCATACTGCTTTTGATGCTAAAGGTCAGACCACAAGATCAATATATAAAAGAGTGGTTTCAGCACACTGCCTGTCCGTGAGTTGTGTATTGTTCCACGACAGTCTTGACTTTTGTTTTATAATGCGTCAGACAAACGTAATTTGCATACCAATCGCCGTTGACGACCACAATGATATTTACAAGATTAGTCTGTTCACATATTTTTGTATTAAGTATATAACGGGTGGCTGTCTTCAATGCCATCTTAAGAGTGTACCTAAGGGTATCTCGTCCTCTGGTAACCACAACCATTTATTACATTGCTTCATATGATCAAGAGACAAATACAAGTTGGCACAGAACAAAAAATTACCTCGCTTACTATTGTTTCCAACCCCAAGCTGTGAACTACTCAACATTACAATATACTCTCAATTAGACTAAACAATAGACCTTTAAAGTCTATGACATCATCCGGTGTCTTGAACAATTTTGCATGTAATTATAGTCACTGCAATGGGATAGACAGGAAATCTCTACTTGACCAGATTCTATTGTCAATTTCTGGCAATGAAGAAATGCAACAAGATGAAGAAGCTTTCCACGGTTCCAGACAGCCACATGACAGACAGAGAGAGAGAGGGAAAGTTGGTGGACCAATGGAGGGATCCCTATGGCTGGCCATGCGTAGATGTATGTTCATCCCTGTTACTATCGCTGGTTCTCGGGGACTCTTCTTGGTGGATACTGGGGCAACTGATGTTGCCATCTCGACCACTATGTTGAATGGTATGGTGCCGCACTTTAGGCCACCGCTGAAGTCCATCCCGTCTGGTTGTGGTGTCTGGGCGGCTAATTCTACTCTCATAAAGGTGCATGGGTCTGGTTACTTCTCAGTGACCCTGGGTGGACGTACTATCTCCACTCTGGCTATTGTGGTGGATATACCTATTGATGGTGTGATTGGTATGTTGCTGCTGTGTTCAATTGCACAGTCGACTTTGGCGCCAATGTCTTGCGTATAGGGAGGACGGTGGTTCGTGCTGAGGTCAGCAAGAAGGGTCAGCAAGCAACGTCGTCACGTTGAAGTTGGTTGTGCAGTTTCTTGGTGTTGAAGCAGCGTCTTTTAAATGTTTTTTATACTCTCTTTATATATATATATACATCCCTCAGTTGTATGTTTTGTTGGTTTCAGAGGATGTGTGTCTCCGGCTCTGTGTTTTTTTCTGCTTTTGTGTGGAATGCCCTCTTGAAATTAACAAACTAGCGTTGTTGTAACTTTATTGTTTGTCTGTCTGTTTTTTTGTTGCTCACAAGCCTTTGGGTGTGTAGGCAGCTAGTATGGTGTGTGTCTGTATGCATGTGTTTCACTTTGGGGTTTGGGCCATGAAGGATGATACCCGTAGTCTGAAGGACGATACATGTACCTGGTTCGATTCGTGGGTGTGGGTGTCACCTTGATGACCTGGGTTTGAAGGGGGAGGGTGTAACCCATGTTTATGCTGTGCTTCGGCCCTCTGGTTGTGCCAGCTTGTAGTCCTGTAGTCTGTGTGCACTGAAGCATGTGTGTGATCGGTTAGTGAGGGCGCCATGCAGCTCTGTCTACTGTGTATATTACCTTTGTTGGCTGTATGCCAACCTCTTTCGCGGGAACCTTTGTTATGAGTGTGATGTAGAGTGACTGTTGTTGCACCTATGATACTGTGTGCTATACTCTTTTAGATATGTAATTATTTAGAGGTTGATTTAGAAAGTAGTTCTTATGACATTTTTATGAGCATTTCTTGTGTTGTAGTTTACTGTAAATTACGGGACGAGGTAGTTTTTTGGGGTGTACAGGGCTGGGAGCCAAAGGACTCTCTCTCTCTCTTCTGGCGCCGAGCGGTTAGCAGCACTGAGCACGTTGGCAGCAAGCTACATTCTTTGAAGAAAAGAAGAAGAAGCAGGAAACCGGACGTGAACCACTGTTGTTGCAGTGCTACGATGGACAGCTAGATCAACCCGTGGCGGAACCTTGATCATGACTGGTAGGTGAACTATCACTATTCGGAGAGGGGCCCCGAAACATCTTTTGATTGCAATCAAACGTTGAACAATTATCACATTAACTGTTATTGCGTCAAAATTTTGTGATTTTCATCATTGTAGCTTTTTGTGGGTAGTGAGAGCACTTTTTCCCGTGCTGTGTAGTTTTTTGTGCGTGGCCGCGAGATTGCATCATTCCTCCGTTGCACGCCTCGTGAATTTTCCTAATGCCTTGCCTCGGCCGTTGTTAACTTTTTTTTATCCACACGCCCTGCTTCTTGTATAGCGTGGGGCTGGTGTGGGCGGCATTTACTGCTTTGTTCCGGCATTTTATTTGTACAGCAATTATTGCATTGTGTTCGGCGTGAGTGTTAGGCACTGCCAGGTTAATTTAGTTTATTTATAAGCAAGTTCTTGGCGGACTACTTTTATGTGATTTTATTTTTCAAGTGACAAGGTGCCACTGGGTTAATTTGGTCAGTCTGTTGGATTGGCTCAGTTTGTTCATTGAGCTGGTTCATTTGACCAGATCCTGTCAGATTATTATTGTACACCATCTTATAGCTGGTTTTACTTATTATGTTATGTGGTGAGGTTAATGTTGACGTTATCCTATTAAATCGGCAGTATGAGCCGTCTCTGTTTATAACCAAAATATATGTGTTGGCTGGTTTGTTTGAGTTGACTGATTCATTCCCTGACTGTGTCTGCATACCAACTCCTCTACCCCGGACCATCAAGTCTGTCTTTGGTACGTGAGACAGCCCCTGTGATCGTGAGGAGGGAGAAGACTATTGGTATCCTGCTGAGTTTATTTAGATTGGTGAACGGAAGTTTCATCATCTGCCTCGCCCCGTCGGAGTCCCATGAACGCCGGATGGCGGGGTGGCAAAGGCTCTAATGAAGGCCTTGTACTTCAAAGGATCTCCTGAAATTGGGGTTATTTTCTGTGATGGCAATGAGGCTCGCTTGTTGTGGTCAATTAGCATCTTCGCCACCTCATTTTGTCGATTCATTACTGCCTGAGGTAGCACTGCTGTGATGACTAGTACTCGATTGCGTTTCAAGTTTCCTGTTGTCACCATTACTGTTGTGTGTCTTTGAATTATCATCTCTAGGATTTACCTACACTGGTTCTTAGTCACATGGATAACTTCTTGTTTAACAACACCCACATTCGGCAAGGGTTTCCGTGGAAACAAACACTTTGCGATGTCACCTGGATTGTCTCCATCTTCATGTTGTTGATATGTTTCAATTTTTGCATTCTCTGCTGCAATTTGGGTTTTCAAATCTAACATTTCCTTTTTTCTTGCGTAATTCCTCCAGCTGGTATTTTTCTTGCAAATAACGCTCTTCTGTTTGTCTTTTTAACTGAGCTTCCTGCTGCTCCAATAAATACTTTTCTTCCATAGCTGCCATGTATACCAGCAACTCTGCTCGCCAACTGCAGCACTGACCTTTGAAGTTTCAGACTCCACACTACTGGTGCATGACACTTTACTACAATGGGATTTTGATGTAGTAGATGTGTTTCTATGTAGACTAAAAGCACTGTCTTCAGGCTTGATATCATCAAAACTCAAATTCATGTCATGGGGAGTATTATCATGAAGCCAGCCTTCAGTATGTACTCGAAACCTATTAAATTCCACCGAACGGGGCATAGACCAATTTATTATCAGTTTGTCTGAAGTATTCATAGGTAGTCTCCCACTCCAGCAACTTGTGTTTAACCTCCAACACATTGTTCTTATCCTTAACCAGCTCATTAATTTGGTTATTTTTTTTGCGTAACTTTACCGCACAAGGCTGCTCTACTTAACTTCAAACGATCTCTCTCTGCCTGTAATGCCTTTTCAGTCATGGCTGGTACACGCTTGTCAGTTTGAGACGCTAATAATAGACTGTCATTATTAGGAGAAGCCATTTTAATTATGCTGATAAGTAAAACCTAATACAATTACAATACAATGAGAGAATAGACAATACCTGAATTTCACCACCAAATGTAAACAAACAGAGACACCTCTAAATACCAAATAAATACCGAACAGATGTAATGTCACTAGTGGACCAGCCTAGCATTAGGATGTTGTGAATAAATACACTACACTATTAAGAAACAGAAAGCTTAGACAGATGGGAAAAGACCAACAGCCAAACACCAACAGCGAAAAATGCAATTAAATTTAATTAATTAAACTGCAACCTGAACAAGCCCCAGTGTTCTCCCCAGGGCCTTGAAGGATCACGATACCGTGACGCTTGGTCTCTCGCCCGTGATCCTTGACGGCTGGCCGTGACGCATGAAAAACACGCCTTCCCCCAAAAAAACAATAGCAAGGCACGCGACTGGCATCACTGTCGTGTGCATTTCCGTTGTGAAAACAAAGAGTTGATGTACAAGTATCGGAGACGTGTTAACGAGTTGTCTGCAGGCAACCTATCACGTAATCTTACTGGTCATGTGCTATCATGGTGTCTCATTAGGTGCGAAGTGACCCAGTGTTCGTTGGAGCTCGTGTATTGTCATGGGTCAGACAAAACAAGATTTTCTGTCTGGAAATAGGCATAAAAGTAGCCTGGCTAACAGGTACTCTCAGTTTTTGACGTCGATCGCCTTGAGAAGACATCACCATGCATCGTCGTGACATCGCTAGTTGGTTTTCTCCTCGCCCGCCGCTGCAGGCTGTTGTTGTGTCTACCGATAACACCGTTGAAGTTGGTCCGGTTGTTGATCGTGATGTGATCGTATCCACCGCTGCACAGAAACGTAAACGGTGTAATGAAGCTTCGAAAGATTCGCAGAAGAAACGTAGAACTGGTATCGACCCACAGTGGTTTAAAAAATATTCATGGTTAAAAGAAACTCCAGATAGCAAAGGTTTGTACAAATATTTTTGCCGGGTATTTTTGTTGACGTTTCATAGCGGGTCAAGAGATTATCTGAACACGAGGTCACGTACTGTGGATCTCCCGGGGTCACTCTAGGTTTATAATTTTCCAATGCTATCAATCATTTATCATTAATTTTCTTTCGAATTATGCACAATCTGTTGTTATCTCCACATTGTTTATACTTGTTCGAAGAAATGATTGTTTTTTTTTTTGATTTGCGACTACCTCCCGTGACGCAATTCGGTTCAAAATGGCGGCAAAAACATCGGTAAACAATGAGAGGTCAGCCTTGTATGTTGGTCTCGTGTACGTCAACAAACTATTTCCGTGTCGTTTGTAAGCTGTTTAATGTTTTCAAGATAATTCAGTATATTAATTTTATTTTTAATAGGAATGTTGTGCAAAGTTTGTGGTCGTTTTAACTTAACGGCACAGAGTGGATCTAAAGTCTGGAGCTCCGTCCCGTGTACGACGTTACGGAAGGCCAGTCTCGATAAACATGCAAAATCGGATATGCACAAGACTGCACTGGGGTTAGAATGTGATGCTATTGAGAACACTCCAGTTGATGAGATATTCAATGTCCAGAAAAGCATGCAAAGGATGGCACTTGAAGGAGCACTAAAATGTATCTATCGGTTAGCCAAAAATGAGATTGCGCACACAACTAACTACAGTTCACTGATGGAGTTGATGAAAGGCATGGGTTGCTCATACTTGCAACATTTAGACCAGGTAATTGTTTTCACAATCATAATTCCACTTATTATTAAACTATATAGGGTGGTAATGCAAACTACACCTCAGAGAGAATTCTTCAAGAATTCTTGGATGCAATTTCTGAAGTGATCAAACAAGAAATATTTGATGATATAAGACGCAGTCCTTGTTTCAGTATACTCATGGATGAAACTACAGATATAGCTATATTAAAACAGCTCATTACCTATTGTAGATATGTCAAGATTAAGCACTTTTCTTAAGCATTTTTTATTTATTTATTTTTTATTTCTCAGTGATTTTATTAATGAAAACATAAATATATATATTTTATTTTATTGTTAGGTAAAGACATCATTCATTGATATTGATGATTTACCAGATGGCAAGGCAGAAACTATTGTGCAAAGTACTGAGAGAATGTTTGGTGCCAATGATTTAAACTTCAACCAGTGTGCAACCTTAGGCTCAGATGGGGCAGCTGAGCAGTGATGGTTGGAAAGAGGTCTGGTGTAAGTATTCAGTAGGCTTTAAATACAAACAAAAGGAATGATCAATTGATGCCAAAATTATTTGGCAACTCTAAAAATTAGCCATGTTTTAGAAAATTACAATCCACTCACAATAATAAATATGTTTTTTTTTAACAGGTTGGTCAGAGATTGAGAGAAAAAAATGAGAAATTGTTAAATATTCACTGTGTCGCCCACCGATTAGCACTGGCAGCAGCTCAAGCTATGCGGGACATACCGTACATGAAAAGATTTAGTAACACATTGCAACAGCTTTATAAATACTACCAGAATTCATCTGTACGTATGGCAGGCCTCACTGAGATTCAGGTTGGTTTTATATAATGTTTCAGTAAAATTTTCTTGTATTTAACAGTTTATTGTTGTAAATGAATTGAAGGTATAAAAAATGAGCAGATGTAAGTATTTGTTTTATTTTTTGTAGAAAATATTGGGTGATCCAGAACTACGACTCAAAGAAGCAAAGGCTGTGAGATGGCTTTCACATCACAGAGCAGTGGAAGCCATAAGGAAGTGTTTTCCATCCCTTATTTTAAGTTTAGACAGAGAAGCCTCAGAAAGAGATGATCCAACAGCTGCTGGTTTACTATCTTTTGTGAAGAATTACAAGTTCATATCTACATTATACATGCTGTGTGACATTTTACCACATTTGTCAAGACTGTCACTTGTATTTCAGGTAAGAACTAATTTGTGATATATTAACTCAGCTTTGCTTATTCAATTAAATGATTTAGAATCTCTGTATCCTAGTGTTGCACTATGGCTGTTTATTTATGTATTTTTATTTTATTTTGCCTTCAGAGAAAAAACATTGACCTGTCTCTTTTGGAAACTATGCTCAGCAGTACAATATTCACAATCAAACAGCTTTTGACACATGATGAACAACATATGCAGAGTCTTGACAATGTAGTGGAGGCTGAGAATATCAATGTACCTAGACAAGGAAAAGAAGATTTTAGAAGTCAGGTTAGTAGTATATTGTTGTTAATTGTACCTTTGATTTTAATTGACAGGACAATCAAAGATCTTGGTGAAATGTTGTGCAACAATTTTATTAAAATTAATATTTTTATTTTATTCAGATATACAACAAATACATAGACAATGTTTGTTCTAATCTGAGTGAAAGGTTTCCAAACATGAATGTAGTCTCATCATTGAACTTTTTTGACCCAAGCTCAATTGAGGTTGAAGATGGTGTTGTATTAGATGCTTCACACAGAGAAAAACTTGAGGTAAGTATTCATTGTTTATTTACTAAACTGGTTTACATGATGTGCATATAGGTTGTGAACTATACTAAATGGTTGTTTAATTACTTTTTTCTCTCAGGTATTATCTGCTCACTATGAGATGGATGATGACATTGTATTTTCTGAGTGGGATATTCTCAAGAATGTCATCACTACAGCCTATAAAGATCTAGATTATAGGTCCATGCTAGATGTTATTATCACCAAATATAGAGATATAACTCCAAATATGTTTGAGCTGGCATGTGTTGCAGTCACACTACCACTATCTACTGCAGGTAAGTCAAATTACTAAATCACAGTGCACTGTCTGGTGATTGCTACCATCCTAAATGTGATTATAAAAAAATAAATATTGTCCTAATTTCCCCTAATCTTTGTTGTCAACAGACTGTGAGAGAGGCTTTTCAGCTGTTGCAAGGATAAAGACTATATTAAGGAACAGACTCAGTGAAAAGACCCTCAAACAGCTTTTATTCATTAGTGTGGAAGGACAGAGTGTAATGGACTTCAACTTCAGTAAAGCTGCAGATATATGGGCTGCAAAGAAGAAGAGAAGATTGGAGTGCTGAGGTGTGATCATGAAATCCAGAAGTCATATAAATATAATTGTAAATAAAAGATCACTGCTTGATATGTACATAACAGAATTTGGAATAAAAATAGATTTTGTTTCTTTGAAATCGGTAGTCTTTTTTTTATTGTTAATCAACTAATTTGCATATGCAAATGCTATGCAAATTAATTATGCAAATTTTCCGTGATGCTTGGCGTAATTCCTGGGGAGAACACTGAAGCCCAAACACAACAATACCTCCTGGTTATTGAATATCGTCAAGACTGGGTTCACATTCAAGTTAACAACAAATGTACGATTTACTTGAATTCTTGCTTTGTTGACCTCGATTATTTACCATATGTTGACGCAATAATTCTGGTTGGCGATTGCACTACTGCATCTACATAGAGCTTGACAGTGTATGTTATCTGACGAAGTAGGAAGCTATGTTACAGCAAACCGTCAATATGTTTGATAATATTCACGCGATTCCATTGAATAAGAGAGAAGTCGGCCAATCGCCAAGTCGGCCTGCAGGAGAAGTCGGCCAGTCACCAAGTCGGCCTGTCGGAGATGTCGGCCGGGTGGAGAAGTCGGCCACTTCAACTCTACTAATAGGCAGGGAGACTGTACAAATCTATGTTCGTAAGCTACAGAGCAAATTGCTGAGTTCATATAGGCTACCTACTATAATAGTACAACCACTGCATGTAGGGCTGTTGGGTACCAGGCGACCCCTACATCACAGCATTCGACAAGCAAAAATATTGACCATTCGCCGATACATGGCAGTTTTGGGACTCATTCAGGGTGATCGCAATGAAATACTTATTAGAAACTTTTGACAGATATTTATTAGTCATACGTTATCATTGGATCTTCATTTTTTTAAAACGAAATCTTGCAGTGACACACATGTGTGCCATGAATAATAAACAATGCGAACCTGTAGTTGAGAGAACGTGCCGGCGGCCATATTGTTACGTGGATAGCCTGGCTTTACCACCCTTTTCACGGGGGTGGCAATGTGTCGGTGCATGGTGATTACTAGAACAATGTTTGATTTTCTCTTTCAGTAAAATCTTATGGCAAAACGGAAGTTCAGTGAGGGAAGATTACCTGTAAGGTCATAGTTATTTAGCCAGAAAGAACTAATTATGTTTTGTGCATAAAATATAAGTCTTTTCGTTTTGCACAGAATACATAACAATGACAATGATTTATCTAAAAGGAACAAATAATGTCGTGTTTAATCACAACTATACTCATTGTCTAAACTGTTAATATTTGAACTTCCCGAGGGTGTGAAAGTGTGAAGTTATGCATCACAATGGAAGTGCTTGAACTGCCTATTTGAACTGCTACCCGTGAAGTGCGCTACTTTCATAGTTGTTATGTAAGTTCACGTCAACTCAACTGTTTGAACTGCCGAATGATTTTATGAAATGATGTACATTAGAAAACGTCATTTGTTGCCATTTTGCCGCTGAAAAAAAAAACACTAAAGAAATTTATTAGTCAGCATTTAAGTTTATTTCAAAACATGAAAAGTACATAACATAAAGGTAATCGAGTTGCGATGATAAACGAAAGTAAACGACGCTGAAAAAAAAACACTAGAGAAATTTATTAGTCAGCATTTAAGTTTATTTTAAAACATGAAAAGTACATAACGTAAAGGTAATCGAGTTGCAATGATAAACGAAAGTAAACGGCGCTGAAAAAAAAAACACTAGAGAAATTTATTAGTCAGCATTTAAGTTTATTTTAAAACATGAAAAGTACATAACATAAAGGTAATCGAGTTGCAATGATAAACGAAAGTAAACGGCGCTGAAAAAAAACACTAGAGAAATTTATTAGTCAGCATTTAAGTTTATTTCAAAACATGAAAAGTACATAATAACATAAAAGTAATCGAGTTGCGAGATTGTAATGGCAATTTCATCAAAGGACAGAAAATACATTACCGACATGGTTTCATCATTCTGTTGTCGGTGCTGCGATGTAAGGCGCTGCCTTCATCAATCTGGACGTTGTGATTTCTTTTCTTCTGTATCTCCGCCATAACTTGTTTAATTTTCCTTCCATGAGCCGTGTCTGTTTTTGCTGATAACGTCGAAGTTTGTCCTCACTGATTAGTTGTTGCTGTAATGTAATAAGTTTGGCATCTGTGTGGAGCAGCTGAACTAGTAGATAAAATTGGATATTTCCGCGTTGGGCTTTGGTGTTTAGTCGGTTATGCCATCCCTCCAGGTCGTTGTTGGTTCTAATAGCTCGTCTAAATACGCACCAAGTGTGTGGTTCCCATCTCCCATTCATCCATGTTTGCTGAACGTATTCACATAGCGGTCTGAGTTGGTCGTTAGCGGCGGTGGTCAGTTGTTCTAGAGTCGGCTGTATGTGTTCCACTGGTATATACGGTAACGCGAAAAGTAATCTAATAAAATCTTGGGCTGGTCCAACTAGGCGGTAGATTCCGGAAAGGCCAAGGTCTTGCACTTTCCTCCATAGAGCTTGTTTCCAATGAAAATTACATCCTCGAATTTGAATTCCGGGAAATTCGCTCTCTGCGGCGCGCCATACGGCTGTTTCAAAATCAACAGTAACGGTCAAAACTGAAAGAACGGGAAGGACTTCTTTGACGGCGCGAAAAATTGCCTTATAATCACGTTTACGGCGTCTTGACATAAAAAAAAGCTACCGGTACTTGCTTAACGTTGTCGCCATTATGATCCCCGAGAAAAGCGTGAATAGAAAAAAGTTGATAAAAAGGTTTGCGGATTACCTTAAAAGTGCCGTCAAGGAAAATACTAGTGGCCGCTGCTAGTAACTGTAGTTGTAAAACTGTGGCGAAAAATAGATGGCGGGCTCCTTCAACTACGATGTCTTTACGGAAAAAATCTGCGGGTATCCAATTTACGTCGAGTTCAAAATCAAGGTCCGTTGGTTCTGCGGGTCGCTCTTTCTGTCTCTGATAATTACTGCTTCGCGCAAGGTTGGACGGATTAGGACGGCTTGATGCAGGGTCTTCAGGTCGTAACTCGGCTAACATGACTTCTTCGATTATTGCTGGCGCTGACTGGAAAATATTTTCTTTTGCTTTCTGGTGTACCTTTTTGGTGACTTGAATCTTTGTTTTTATTCCTGGTTCTGCTGGATGTACGAACGAAGTCTGTACCGAAATGGCCGACTCCTCACTTTTGTACTTGACGCACGAAAACATATTTGTAGTCAATATGTAGTAAGTACCATGTCCAGTAATGATCGACTTTTCGGGAAAAAAAATGTAAATATGTTTGAACGTAGTATGTACGTAATGACCAACTTCTCCGATGTTTCACCGGCCGACTTCCCCACTGGCCGACTTCTCCGATGTCCACTGGCCGACTTCTCGCACTGGCCGACTTCTCCGTTGTTTTGCTGGCCGACTTCTCCTGCTGGCCGACTTCTCTTGTTACCGATTCCAACACAACAGATTGTATGCAAACATAGCAACACAAGTAGTACCAAGAAACTTCAATCTTTAATACATACGTTTAATTGCAGACTTCAACTTGACAACTTCACAAACCCTGCCACTGTACATGTTTTGTAAGTTTCCGTAAATAATCATACAAGTCCAAGGGCCTAAATATTACCAATCGCCAACTTGCCATCTATTTCCCTCTGACCTCTCCTAAAACATGACAGGTTTGTTCGCCCTGTGTTACCTCCACTTAGAATTAAATGTGCTGTGTTGGCGCCTTACCGACCTGCCAGCTAATAGGCAAATTTTGCGTCTACAGATAGTTAAATATTTCTTATTGAAATTAATAATCCCCATAAGCGTTTTCCAATATAGATAAATTGTAGTACGTAACAAACTGTATAACCCAGTCTCAACAATGAAATAAATAAATGTATATATATTTATTTACATTATTACTAATGCATTGTAGTCCAACTAATTCAAATTGAAAGAAATTGCAAAATAAAATATTCCATCAGTTATACTCCACAAAAGCATATTGCGGTCAGTGTTATTAACAAAAATATTTGTTTATAATTTTATAAACTGGCTTGGCAATACCAACCCCAATTAGATATAATGTGTAAATATTTTAATAAATAAAGATATACTAACAAAAATGAAATATTAATTATTTCATATTTTATTATATAACCTGCACAAAAGTAATCAATATCTAGTCTCATCGACTTTCGAGCGAAAAAGGGTTGAAGCCAAAAATAGGATAGGTTACTTTTAGAGGTGCTCGGGGAACCAAGATTTGTAACGTGAATCACTCGGGCGACGAAAAATCAGTGATACCTGTAATAACTACAGTCCATGTGTAATAACTAAGGGTTGAGAGACTATTTACCAAATCAAATATTTAGCGTGAATGCCTTTCCTAGCGAAAAATGGTTTAGGTCAAAACAAAAAAGATAAAGATAAAAGAAAAAAATTTCGCCCAATCATCCATTTTGGGGTGATATATCATTGATTCAACCCAGTGGTAACATAGCTTGTTTATTAGTGTCGCCCTGGAACCAAAACTTGGGATGTGAATGACTTGGACGACAATATAACTAAGAGGTGAACGACTACTTACCGCGGCGATAAGCTACGGTGATTTGCAACCCCAATAATATTTTAATTTTAGTAAGCGAAGGTAAAAACCGTTTCAGATCTTGAACGTTCTTTAGTGTAAATACATTGATGGTCTAGCACGGCGAATGCAATATAATGCAAGTGAATTACCCTACTAAGGTTTAAATATTGTACATGTATTTGTATGGGATGTCCAATATGGCGACTCAGGGCAAAAGCATTGTTATGCAAATTTGCTTTGGTTGAAAATTTGTTCGAGTTCTCTCGGTGATAGCTACGTGAATTTGAACCAAAATGTTATTGGCAAGACTCAGTCATTTTTGTTTGATTACCTAACGTTTTTAGGTTCATGTGCTGCAAGTTACAGAGCACATATCTAAGCAAATAATCAAGTAAAGGCATTTTCGAAGTCGAAATTGCCAAACTCTCCCTTTTTACGCAAACTGGGAAGTTAGAATTACTAAATTATATTTCAAAAGTGGTGTATTTTAAGTCCATGGAGGTACCTCCATGTTAAGTCTAACCGGACCGGAAGTGGGAATTTGTTAGTACTCTAAATATCCAAACATATTTTAGTATAAGGTAGTAACCAGCAGGATATAGAATTTCCACACTGCTATAAGTTAAGGCAATGCATAACTAGGTATACAGAAAAAATAATAGAAGTTGGATTTTGTGAAAAAAAAATAATGTAAACATATTCTGTGTAAAAAAAAAAATCAAATTCCTAATTGCAGGTCACGTGTTGCGAACACCTATTGGTCGTGTCTTGTACGCGCTAGACGTACGTTTTCTAAAACTCTGAGTCTGAGCAAAACCACTACATGTACGAGTTCGAGTCAAAACATGTCACCACGGTAATGCTCATAGTACTGTTTTATCATTTCTAGAATGTTACTATTAAATAACTAATTATATCCAAGAAGGAAAATATTTATGTATTATTTCTAGTATTGTATTAACCAAGGCACTTTTGCCTACCGCCCTTGAGCAGAAGGCAAGACGCGCACAGTCAGCTGGCAGCAGTGTCCTTGGTGTATATGATAGAGGGAAGTTGAGCAACCAAAAAAATAACTAAAACTTGCGGTTTTCATCATTTTTGTAATAAAGACATTGTTCGAAAAACCTGCAATTAGACAGCGAAAGTAGAACATTCCGGAGGGGTCAAACGGAAGTGCCAAATACAACTCGTACAAATAGAACGTATCGTGTCCAGCCATTGGTTGGCCACATAGAGGTCAAAATACGAGTTTTTGCCTTAGTTATTTAGTCACGCTAGTTAAAAAGGCTAGATTGACGATTATATTTTTTGGTAAAACGACAAAGAAGTCACTTTGCCAGTCTACCTGAAAAAAGGAGTATAGTTTATTTCCGGTTTCCGTCTTTAACATTTTCTCGGATCTGAAAATCCTAAATGGGTGTTTTTGAATATTTTTATCCAAAATAACCTCCCAACACCACTGAGCCTGCTCAGAATAAATAATTAGCTTAGATTGTAATGTAATTTTGGTGATGACCTGATCTTGATCTTGATCTGTGAGGGGGATTTTGAGAGGAATTATAGTGGTGATACTGAAACAAATTCAAGTCCTGGTAATAAACAAAGACCTGAATTAACTAAGTCAGGTTGTTATTAAAGGTACATCAAGGTTTACTCAGATTTATGAATGCAGTTTCTTGAGCATGTATTCATGTATGAGATATAGTTTGGTTGCACTTTTGTTGTACTCTGAGTTTTTCGACTCGGATCAATGGTAGTTTTCAGTACAATACTAGATTAAGGGAAATCACTTTATGATGAGTTGTACCCACATAGAGTACATAATAATTCAACTGTTTGCAGATGTTTCATGTATTATTTTAACACGAGTATTTTATAATTAAATGACGGGGGACTGTGACATTCAAGTTTTGTTTTCTTGTGAAACTGTTTACTGTGTACTCTCATCACACGGGAGTTTTTTCTAAGCTTCTTTTGATTGTGTTATGGCATATGTATAATTATTGTTCTTATGCTTAAATAGTGGTATTCATTCGATGTTTACTGTGTTGCAATGAATACGTAACAATGGTTACTGTATTTAGATAGAGATGTTATATGACTACTATTCCAAAAATTGATTAACTTTTTTTTATTACTATGATTACTGTGTTATGATGAATAAGTAACATTGGTCACTAATTTGAGAGAGATGTTCAAAGATTACTATTAATGATTACTTGTGACATATATTACATTGGTTACTATGTTTTGATAAAGATGTTTAATGATTTTGTTACGTTATGGCAATTGCATGTATGCAACCTTAAACAAAACAATATTTCTTAAACTTAGTAATTAACAAAGACTGCAATTACTTGGTTACAGTACCATGAATAAAGAATGCATTGAAAATCCCCACTCTGTATTTAGTAATACTAGCAGTGATTAAAAATTAATGGGCTTCTTGTGGCTATACCTCTTTGAGAAACAGCTCTGGACACACCCAAATGGATATTTATTGCATTTGCATCAATATTGACTGTTTATTGTTCATATTAAATCACATCTCAAAACAACTATGGTGATAATCCATCTCTTGGTGTATTGCTTGAATGAAATGCCCATCTCAAAGAAATAGTTATGGACACATTTGCAGTTTAAGGATTTTAGACAAAAAGGGCAGTAAATTCGTCAAATTTGATTGAATCGCAAAATAACAACTCACTGTATTATGTGTGAGTATTGTGTGCAAATTTTCAACTGAATCTGACAACGTTTGTGATAAATCGGAATAGACATGAATAAAAACAAAATGACCACCAGTCATCCGTTTTGTTCAAATCTGCAAAAAAGAAATGAACATGCACCTGTAACCCAATGTGCATAATCAGTTTGAATGAAATCGTTCTATCTTTGAAAAACTGCTTTTAAATATCGGAATTTAGCCACCAGTCGATCATGTTTTATCAAACTGTAATGAAAATTGACGTGCATATGCATGTCCCAATACATTATCAGGTTTGAACGAGATCAGTCGAAGCATG
This sequence comes from Saccoglossus kowalevskii, assembly GCF_978046115.1. Lineage (NCBI taxonomy): Eukaryota > Metazoa > Hemichordata > Enteropneusta > Harrimaniidae > Saccoglossus > Saccoglossus kowalevskii. Next base: position 36,680,060 of record NC_140643.1, on the reverse strand, counting down.
TCAAAAAAATGCCTTGTTCATACCCTATGTTCCGAAATCCCCATGTTCCAAAAATTGAAAAAAAACAAACAAATTACATGATAATTAAAACACCACAACGATCGGTCACTACTGAGGGCAGACTGGATATTAACGGGTCACCGATAGAGGGCTTATATGTCGTCAATTACCTTAGCGTCTCTATTGACCAGAATATGGAAAGCTCACATTGATAAAATTTGCAAAATTATTGCATCAAAAATTGGATTAATTTCACAACTACGTCATTTTGTACCTAGAAATATCCTTATTCTCTTATACAACTCCTTAATTCTACCACACATTACATATTACCTCGAAATCTGGGGTAATACATATGCAACTCTACTTCAACCAATATATCTCTTACAGAAATAATAGTACGCCTCATCACTTTCTCTGATTCGTATTCCCATGCTGCTCCTCTTTTCAAAAAACTGAAAATACTAGACATTTTTTCACTTTGCTAGTTACACACCTGTTTATTTGTCTTTGATCTCAGCAATAAATATTTTGTACATGATATTTACTACTATTTGGACCCATTGTCCCATAATTATCAAACCCGTTTAGCATGTAGCTTGAACTATTATACTCTAAAACTGAATCTTACACTCAACCAACACAATCTAAAATACTCTGCAACAAAATATTAGAACTCATTGCGTGATGAATTTAAAACCACCACTAAAAGACATATATTTAAAGCAAACATTCAAAATTAAAATAAAAAGAGAACATATTTTGACATTCTAAACATTTAATTATCGTGATCAATAAAATAAAATACTCTAAAGAGAAAAAACGACAAATCACAGTTACTAAATAAACGCTGACTTTCTGTTGAAAAGGATAAGTGCGTAAATGGTGCATGGTGTTTGATGGGATAGCCGGTAGGCTAGTTGGCGATCAGCTCCGATAAAAAAACGTCAATTTATAACTAAATGGGCCCCGTATACGAAGTTCAAAAAAAATTATTCAGTCTTTAGAAGTCACTTAGTTTATTACTAGAATATATTCTGCTGTTACAATTATTATTTCTGACCGTTTTGCGATAGTGTTTTCTAGAATGAAGGCAGCATTTACAGTTCATTCGAAGTTCAAAGTTGCGTTGATACGATTCGTTCATACAGTGTAACAATGTCGACGCCGGTGATCTCTTACCAGTGCGCAACGTAGCCAAAATAAAAAGCATGATCATTTGAACACTGCTATTACAAAACTGGTAGGAGGTAATAAATTTGGGGCGAAACTATTAAAAAATCAGTTTTTGGCTGTTGCAATGGCAGTGGTGGGCCAGGATTTTTTTCCAATTAGTGACGGTAATGATCCACCTGTCAAGTATGAACAAAATCAGCCAAGCCAAAAAAATCACAGAAGAATTAATACGTGAAACACTGGAAATCACACACACACACACACACACAAGTGATTTTAAGGGCAATCCTAGCGGAGCGGATCGCCAACAAAGTCAGAGTGGATTCGAGCAAAGATAATGCATTTTTTTTTTACATTTTTTTGGTATTGAGAAATCAGCACTGGTTATATTTGTGGAAATATGAGGGAATCATGTCAAACTGTCGCGTCATATCCACGTGCCGTCTATTAGGCATCTGTAAACATAAGAGTGAAAGTTTAAAACGCAGAACATAGTGAGCGTCAAACAGCAGTTTCGTCCGCGTGCGCTTTCAGTTTTCATCGGCGTCGAATTGGCAACCCTCTGCTTAGGGTTGGACCATTTAATTTTTGAGGGGGTCAGCTCAGTGAAAGGCAAATTTTTTTTATCAGTAGGTTTGCTTGCATTTTTTTTAGGAGTCCACCATATCCAACATTTTTTTTCCATCATCTTCAACGGAGATAGCAAAGACTTGATATTTTACTGCCAGGTGGGATGGATTGAAACTTTGATAAGGGTTGGTCCCTCAGACCATCATAAAACATCCATCCTCTCCTTCCATATCGGAATGCTGAGGTGTAATGGCCCATTTTAAAGAAAGTTACTCCATGTAATGTATACCTATAATAACAAAAATTACGATATTTAGATTTATGAAGCGAAAGTTTGCAGAAAGCACAAAGCTACTAGTTTAAATACAATTTATGTTTTCTACAAATTGCTGTTGATGTGCAAAAACAGAATAACTTCATAAACTCACATTTCTCTGTCCAGTTTCAATGTCCTCGGCAGATCAGATACACTTTGTAGGTGGTCAGACCACATATCAATGGTCAGTGGCAGTATTGGGGGAGTGGATGTGATAAATCTCCTTTGTCGATACTTTCTTAAACCACTACACTGGATAGGTTCACTGAAAAAAAATATGATAGAATTCCTGCATTAAATCCCACAAATGAAGCAATGTCATACATGAACCATACATGATATACAATATCAAATGCATAAAATTAAACAAAGACTCACTCTGTAGAATTTGATGCATCAGGGATCACCTTCCCACATGGTACTTTACACTCATCAGCCCATCTGTCCAACATGTTCTGCACTGGATTGTCACATTCATCTGTGGCACTGCAATCAAAGAAATAAAATTACATGTATATTCAGAAATATATGATACCTAACTAACTAGCTCCTAACTAATACTGCATTTCTGTCAAGTATGTTTTTATAATATTGTTGAAAATATAAAATAAATTAAATGGTATTTACATTATAGCAAGTACATTGTACTATATAACTCACCTTAAGACAAGTTCGTGTGATATCATATTTGTAACTCTTGATGGACAGTTTTCTGACTGGCACTCACTCCACTGAATGTTTTTCAGCCATGGACCAAATTTTTTTGTAAAGAGCTCTTCTTCTCCCCATACATCAATGGTAGCTCCATGGCTGAACTGAAAATTTAGAAATATCTTCAGCCATTCACATTTTCCTTCCGTAAAAAGTCCATGATCAAACATTTGAAACACGTCCAGTAAAGTTCCACAAAACACTTCAGTGCAGGTTGACAAACATTTAAAGAAATGTGATGAAGGATTCAGTTGTATATATATATATATATATATATATATATATATATATATATATATGTAGCATTGTTAACCAATTATCCACAGGACAAGTGTTGACAAGTTTTATTCTCATTCCTTCCACGGTGCATTCACCTCCCCATTTTGGCACAGTTGGGTAGTTATATGTATTTATTTGGTGTAATTGTTGTCAGTGAGGCTGTATCATCAATTATGTCATCAGTACTAATTTGGCTATAAACATGTTTGGTGATGATATCTTTTTTCTGTTGTACTTTGAAGCCTTTTTTCATTACTTCTTTCTTGGATATACCCATGATTTCCATTAAATAATTATTCAGGGTTACTACACGCAGATTTTTGAATCCTCCATGAACAATATCAAGCCAATTTAAATCTATTGCTGACTTCTGGTCCTGTTCTTTACTTTCTCTCTGTCTCTCAATTTCTTTTGCACATGCTTTGACTGCCAAATCATATTTGTGTTCTACTTCTCTCATGACCACCTCTCTAAGATCTTCCCCAGTATATTTTAGTATGAATTGGGTCTTTTGTATCATTTCCTTTTTTTTCTCATATGTATTGTTCTTGTCAATTTTAATTTCTTTGCCATTTTTACACTTAACTTCAATAATTGGATCTCCAACTTCTGCAAGGATCTTATGTAGTTGTACACTTGGGCAAAAATCACCAACTTCTCTATGAAGGGTGTCACAGAAAGCCAAAAGATCAAGTCCATACAAGGCTGGTAAGTTTCCTTTCAAGATTTCATCATTAGTTGCATACTGACATCCACTTTCTTTCTCGGCAGAATAACGAGGAACTGGTGCAGGTACTCGTTGGACATGCCCCTCAATATCATTCCAAGCATTGGAACTGTGTTGTTGATGAAATGTACACAAATTGTTACATGCAGATGAAATGCCCTCAATACGACAGTCATACACTCTATAATGTTTATTAAAAAAGTCCATTTGTTGACTATAGTATGCACTACCTGCACAAGCGGCTGATATGGCTACTGATGATGCTGACGAATACTTAAGCAAGTATATCTCATCGAAAAACATTAGCTGGTGTTTTTCATATTGAGGTGTATATGCCGTTATGTTGGATTTCATTGATTTTTTTCCATCAATTCTTGAAGCAGCTTGGTTGGCACAATTCCTACCAATTGCAACTTTGATATCCTCATCATACTGTCTGCGTTCTTCAACACTCATAGCCAGCTTTTCAGATCTAGTAGCTTCTTTAAAGTCAGCAGGTAGATTACAGTGTTTGAATCTGCCATCCCCAAGAGCTTCATTTATATCTCTCATTACTCTTTCAACAACATGCATCTTGCTATCTCTGGGAGCAAAATGAAACCGCACTTGCATCAAGAGATCATTTAACTGAAAATACTCAGAATTTCTGATTTTGACAACCTTTTCTTTGCATGACACACCAGGACCACCATCTGAACTCTGGATATTGATTGGTTTGTGTTTAGGCAACTTCAGTGAATCTAAAAACTCCCTAAAAGTAATACAACACTGAACTGCATGTGTATAGATTTCTTTTATTTGACTGGTTGTGAGAGCAGTACAATTATCTATTGTATCTTTGAGCTCGGTTGCCACTGTTGACAGAAATGTTGCCAACTTCTTTATCACTGCTGCCACAAGTTTCTCATCACCATACTTTTGAAGAGCAGTTTTTATTCGTTGAGTTAACACATCCAACCTCATTGTTTCTCTTTCCTTGTGATCACCAGGCCATGTATGTAAATGTGTCGAAATGGGCGTAGTGCGAGTGGTTAGTGCTAGTAGCACTAATCCGAAAAAGTACTAGATCTAGTACTAAAACGGCACTAGATCTAGTGCTAAAATGTGCACAGTGCGAGTGGCATTGTTATCGCATTGTCAACGACGTCGAATAATAAGAGGGACATCAACAACCACTTTCACCAGGCTGATTAATTCGCTGAAAATCCTGCTCTACTGTCATCAGTTCAAACTGAAATAGTGAATCTCTCAGGAAGATTAAATCAGAAATGCACAAGTTTGGCAGTGGTAGCAGTTGGTTATCTTGTACAGGTACCTCATGTTTCTCTCTGAAGGAATGTCTCAACATATACAAGTCATTTTGCCAATTAGTTGCACTGCTTGGATAGCAGATTTTGGGTTTGCATATTACTAATGGCTTACAGTTTATCAATTTCAATTTGTCTGATTCAGGAACTTCTTCCTTTTCATGGATTAATATCACACCAGGGGATACATAGCCAAGTCATATGCTGGTGTATCAAATTGTAATTTCTTATCTGTTGGCTGCACTGGTGGATGTACAGGATTAGAAAATCCCACAGATGTGCCTGCTCGTATATAGCTTTTATTATCCAGTGCTCTCCGAATTATATATTTTCGCAGGTGTTTGTTGCAATTTTTGAAAGCAAATCGTTCATAATTCCGGGCAAATGCACGGTTATAATGAATATTCACATGAGCATCTGCATAATTTTTCTTTGTTCTAAGGTAGGCCCATGCCTGTCTCCCTCTATGTTGCAAGCTTTGACGAGACCGTGTATTTTTTGGTTTGCCCCAAGATCTAACAGTTTCACTGGATTTTATCAGACGTTTTACTCCCAGCTTTTTCAGTGCTCTATTGGCTATTACTAATAAGTCTTTGTTGTACAGTCTTCTGTCCCTACCAACAAATACAGTGTTCTGTGGACCATGTCTCCTTGAATATGCTTCTCCTTGCTCACATAACACATCAATGATAGCATCTTCTGCCTTTCGGTCTATACGAAACAAGCCCTTGCCTTTCTGTGACCACTTTGACTTCTTCCACTCTGTTATCACATGCCTTCTAACATTTTTTTTAAACTTTTGTTGACCTGACAAAGATTTAAAATTTTTTAAGGTAGCGAGAAGGGAAATTTTCACTTTTTTCTTCATTTTTCAAAAATTGATAAAACGGTTACTTTAGACCTTGATACATCACCCCAGGTTTACAAAAGATCGAAATTGCGAAATAACGTTGCTCAAATTAGTGTTTTAAAACACTAGCAGAAAAGACTACAACTGCCGTTTCGTGGATATTTGCATGGTGTTTATCTTTGGAAGGAATTAAATGATAAAATCTTATCTGTATACTCTGTTGTTGACGATTCTGATATAACGGGTGATAAGCTTCCAGTTGCAAACAATGCGTGTTTATCTAACGTCCATTGTCAGCATTATTGTCAGTCGAGACTTCGTCGGAGAAACATGGTCATACAGTACTCATTTCGCTTAACCTTCCGCTATTACATCGACCGCTTATCGCTTAATTTCCGACCACGCGGTCTTGTCCGACCGGAAACCGACCGCATTTTAATCGCGTTTTTTTTTTTCGCTCGCTCGCTTATTGAAAACAACATTGACCGCTCGCCCAAACACTGAAAACTGGCACATGGGTGGTCGAAATGGTGGTTTTGATAGTGAAGTGTGAACATACAACTAGTATTAACTATTATTACATTCTGAACGACACTTCAAATTTAATAGCTGTATTACACTTGTATCGTGAAAGCAACTGAACTGGGACCTCTTGTTACGTGTTTTGGGTGCTTGTTCTAGATGTAATATTTTTATTTTAATTTTAATGAGACAGTTACGTGAAAAAAGCCTAGGTAACTCCTTTTGACAGAGCAGAGAAACGAGGAAATGTTAGTGATTAATTCCAAAAATAACGATATCGAATCCACATCGGTCCAAGTCTGGTAAAATTTGACATTCAATTTTTAAAATTAAGTCACGATCATTGAATGAGCTCGGTCTATACTGTATACGTACCGCAAAAGTGTTCCCACAAAAAAATATTTTCGACTAAAAACGGCCACATGCCCTGAAAAAATCAAACAGAGCTTGACATGTACGCATAATTTAATGGGCTTAAAAGAAAAATGTGTCAAATTTAGTTATAGCCATAACTATTTGGTGGCCAGTCGATGAACAATTCAATGTCCTTCAGGGCTGAAAATCATCGACGCTACTCTGGTTTACTTTATTTCACAACTTGCAGAGAAAACTGATTCGCGTGAGCTCTAATGTATCTTAGCCTAGTATGTTCTTTTTGAACTAAGGTCAAATTCCATCAGTTTGTCAAAATATATGTTTTTCAGCGAATAATTTTGAAGCCTGTCACAGCACAAACAACTATGTGAATCGACGCCGGAGATTGGATTATACGACGATCCTTCAATTAGCGTCAAATATGCTTTGTTACAACATCATTGATTGGCTGAGAGTCACCTGATCGGAGCACGAACTGGGTCACAGAACCATATTAATCCGTATTATCAACAGGACTTTGCAAAATAACCACACCCACATTTTCAATCTTTTTTAGCGCGGAAGTTGCCAACAAATGTAAAAAAAAATCGTGAATTTCATAGATTCGAATAAAATAAAGCAAGCGATTGATAAGGATGATTATTAATATTTTCCCCGATGCTCTTCGAATTTTTATTTTTTTTATTTCAAGGTAAGAAATGGCTAGTTGAAGTTGCATCGTCTTCAATGCGGTTGTTTCACCGCGAACAACTCTAGCTCTGTTTTGGGCATGGTTTAGTTTTGCGATGTAAAATAAAATATATATTAAAATAATAATACTTGATTAATTATTTGGGGTTTCAGCCCACAAATTACGGACAAGATCTCCATGAATTACGGTCAATGTTTGTCTTCTCTCGGCTGATTGTCACGGTGTTGATCGACGCCCTTCCTAAACTCAGTATGGAGAAACCAATGGGGATCGACATTCCAAACAAACAATCGAAATTATCAACGAAAGACGAGATTTTTCTAGATATTTACAAACATACTGTCATGACAAACATATGTAAAATTAACAAATACACAAAGATGTGTAATATTAGGTTTTATTTTAGGCTTAGAAATATTTTCTTTCACTCAGCCCATGCATGTAACTGCCATTTAGCTTTACGGTCCTTCAGCATCGGGGGAATACAACAATAATTATACAAAACACATTGCGAAGACTCAACAATCAGGAAAGAAACCCCAGACAACCATGTCGTACTTGTGTTGAAATACATTTTGTATTTCACGTCAGAAGATTGTTTAAAATAAAATATTCAGTCCACGCCAAAATCGAGGTCAAAGGGTCAGGTTGCGTGCATATAATTATATATAGTTAAAACAAAAAAGTATTTGAACTTTTGTCATCTGTTCAACATCTATAAAAACCAGAAAGACAATTATAAGACAATGTGAACCTCGGAAATTATTCTGTTAGTCCGAATTTTAAAAGCGCGCGAGCGAGCAGGTGGGCGGTGATATTTCGGGGTTTGCGCGGTCGAAAAAAAACGGAAATTGTCCGGTTGAATTCAACAAGCGGTCGCAAAAGCGAAAGAAAAGGGTGATTGGAAAGCGGAAGCGGGCGGGAGGTTGTGCGAAAGGAGTACTGTAACTTTGCACAACTTTCTTTTAAATCGTTTTATTTTCCAAGTCAATATTCTATTTTACTAATACATTTTTTTCTAACGCAATGGCGAAGAAAAGAAAGAAAGCGTTGACAGACGAGGCAAAGAAAAATCTGCCACTCAGTGTCGCACTCTGACACAGCAATTTTTTTTCAAACATCGGCCATTTTGTTTCACCATGAAAACCGTTTTATTAGATGTCTTATCTGAGACACTTGAAGGATTAGCTTGTTTGTAAACTGTCAGCGTGTACAGTGGGACAGTAATGTTTGTCAGAGGATTATCCCTCGTTGTTCGTTTGCATAACAATAGAAAACCCGAACGTTCCTGGAGTGCGGACTCAAATGCCAGCAGTTTTCTTCATTTTTCGCGCTCGAGCTTGAAATTATTCATTATCTGACACTCTTTATGAGTTCTATGATATCAGTGGTTAATATGTTTGGCCATTTTTAGTGTATATTTATAATAATGCAGCAAATCTACAGTGTTTTATTAACCAAAACTGTTTTTCGCGTTTTTCTCGAGTTGAAGTTTTGATCGAGAACGACTCATTGGGACCGCCGCCAAATCAAGTGCGTTCGGACTTGGACATTCAAACTCGCAGTTATCGTTCAAAAGATAATGATGGTGCGAAATATGTCTGGGTTTTTAAAGAAAATGCTTTGTCACAGAATAATAGTCTGTTAAAGGTGCCAAGTATGAAATAATTTGGGGACAAAAAAACAAACCTGCATAGAAATCGGAATAATAGGTCTTTTGATTATCGGAGACGCATTTCAATGGACTTGATTACGGACAATGCATAACTTAAATTTCACCAGGAAATTCCGCAGTGTGCTCTCGCAATCGCGTACTTAGTCATTTTTACAAGGTTCGCCATTTTTGATGTCACGTGATAATTATGTAAACAATGTCTGTCCAGTTTGTGCGAACTTGCACCTCTATACTTAGTCTTTTGATATATATAGCCTAAATTACTGTTCTGAACGAGACAACAGACAGAGAATGTTTTATTTAAAAACGTCACAAAACCTTCTCGCTACCTTAAGTGCTCTCCATGTACTTCAAAAATCTCTTCCTCTGAAATATTATTTTGTGTCATCAGTCTCTCAAGCCTATCAACGATATTGCTATACCTAGATTCTGCAGTCTTGTCTGCATCTATATCTACTGTTGTCAAATCATATTGAACTTCTTCCATTTCCTTTTTGACTGATGCAATGAAATGTTCATTAATATGAAAGTTATGACGTATGGCAGTTGAAGACATTATTGATGATAATAAAAACAACACTTATTGATGATAATAAAAACAACACAACACATCGATCACGCATGCTCTTATGTAAATAAGACATGTTTCTATAGTCAAAATACATCATATTTTAATAAATCAGTATACAATCAATGCAATTGTTGCTGGACATGTGCTTCTATCGGAGATGCTCTTCTAATAGAGCATATATGGTATAAAATCTAAATGCAACCAGAGTGAAATTGTTTTTGAAAATAATATTGAAACGCAGATAATAATTTTCCCTCTGCTATTAATTAATCCACAAACCAGAATCATTGACATCCATTGATATATGACCTAGTTTCTTCTTGTACTCTGTGCTCCCTTTTCTTGGCAGGAAGAATTGGCATATTATTATGACGCAGTAATTCAAGTGAATCTACTGTGTTTAGAGATGACACGACAACAGCTGATGGAAACATTTTTTTCCCAAAGTCATATAGTGACATTTTTTTTTTTTTTACACTGGTGAAGTAACAATTTTTTTTTTGAAGAACCCTTCACTTTGCAATTTTTTTTTTTAATTCTGACCTCCCCCCTCAAAAATCAAATGGTCCAACCCTTAATTGGAAACTGTGTTTGCGACTCGACTCTGCGCTACGGTCGTCTGGTAACTGTCAAGAAGAAAGTTCTTCACATCTCTTTGATTGTTTCTGCATACGGAGGCCTGTTGTCGTTAAGGGCCATGGCGTTTCTCCAGCCAGGATTGAGGGGCGGAAATACACGATGGATACAGGTACCAAAAGAACAAGGTCTGGAAACAGAAGATTTTCTGGAGGTGCTGGAGACCAACGTGCAAAGCTGGATTGCAGACACTGCTGTTCGACGAAAGAGCGGCGCGGTCAAGAATACAAGTGATTGATGTAAGTACAATTACAATTGGCACTTAGAATCATAGTTAATATAACATCAAATTTTAATGCATCCCTGGAAGATGTCTTGCTCTTACGTTCTCATCCTTTCGGGAAGGGCGCGAGATTTGTTAACACTGGCTATCCTCGGGGGCGGAGCTACGTCACGGACGTTCTACGTTGCTAAGACGCACACCACTGTACCACGTAGACGTTGTGATTGGCTTAGATGGTTGTCAATTAGAACACTCATTAAAATAATTACCCGTTGAAAAATCTGACGGGTTCCTGCAGTGTCGATAGAGGGCTATGCAGAATAAACCAGTCGGGGTGATTTCGGGGTGATTTCGCAGTTACAGGTGATTTCGCGCTAACACCATTTTGCGATTTTTTTTATTGTATTTAAACTACAAAAAAAATTAATCGCCCCGACTGCGCCAGTCTATGCGCACTGCTGTGGAACGCCGGTGGAGCCGGTTAAAACTCGAGAAAACAACACAAACTAAACTTTGAAGTAATCCTGAACAACCAAATTCATATATGTTACACACGTAGGGCTAATCTTGTTACACTGTTCAGGGGACTCTCAACAACCATCGCAAAGCGTGGGATGATGTCACACGGGGTGGGATGACGTCACAATGGGGAGCCGTGCATAAATTAGCATAAATGAGCGACCATGGCCGTAAAGGGGTCATTTTAACAAGGATGACGTCACACTTGGATACTCTGAATACATTTGCATACATAAAATACATGTGAATATAAGGTCGTAATGAGGTCATCGTGAATACATTTGCATAAATTACCATCAATTGTTTTAATTATTTTTAGGGGCCCAAGCCTGTAGGGCGTGGCCCCTATTCTTATTGTTCGGTTTTTTTAGGGGTCCAAGCCCATAGGGCGAGGCCCCTATTATTATCGTCCGTTTTAGGGGCCCAAGCCCGAAGGGCAAGGCCCCTATTATTATTGTTCGGTTTTTTAGGGGCCCAAGCCTGTAGGGCGTGGCCCCTATTCTTATTGTCCGTTTTTTTTAGGGGCACAAGCCTGTAGGGCATAGCCTCTATTCTTATTGTCCGTTTTTTTCTTCTTTCTTCTTCTTTCTTCCGTAACTTTTTTGAGAAAACCGCTGAACCGAATAGTCTGAAAATGCTCTGTGCTGATAGTCTCTGATATGAACTGGTCCAATTAGTTTTGCAGCCATATTGGATTGACCACTTTCTGAGGGTCTAGGCGTCTAGATTTTTTTATGGTATATAGTACAATTCATGTGTAGTGAATATCAGGAATAAAAACTTTAGCGGTCATGTGACTTTTCCCGCCATTTTGTTTTTTACTATTACTATATGACCTATTCTGAAGGTAAGAGAGGTCGCTAGGATGTAGCTAACGTGTAATGGGTGGTAGTCGTAGCACCGTGCATGTGGGGAATTTGTATGGATAAACATTGATTTTCCCATAATCCAATGCGCTCTTCTAATTGAAATCACAAGTGTGAGATTTGAACTGGACACGACTTGCACTAATTACAGCCGATCACTCCTTTGATACCTTCCAATCAGCTGAAAAATACCTAATTAAAATTTAGTAACATCTCACTTTGTGCTCGTTGATCTGCACAACAGCCATCTTTGCTTATATGAGACCCATAAATCTTGCGCATGCGTGGCGCTACGACTACTGCCCTTTAATAACTTGATGCAAGTTGGCTGATGAAAATTTCTATTGTTTTCGTTTGATTACAGGTGTCGCCGCATGAGAATCATGGCCCAGAAGACGAAGCCATGAAAGCAAGAGCGGTAATATGTCGGATGTCGGAAGCCGTGGAGGCCGACCTATCCAGACCCGCAAGAAGAGTCTACAACGCATGCGTGCAGGACGAGCAGCAATTGGAGGACGTGCCGAACTTCGGGACCGTCCGCACCCAGTTAGAGCGCCGCCGAGCTGCCCATGTGCCCCCCATTCCATGTGACATAGAAAATGTGGTAATCCCAGGCGAGTGGGCAGAGACGTGGGGTCGTGGACGGCAGTTTCTCAGCCACCAAGACAATGACTGGGGGATCATGGTCTTTGCTACTAACAAGAACTACCGAAAACTTCGGGAATGCAAAGTGATGTACATGGATGGTACATTTAAAACGTGTCCTCGCCCATACAGTCAGTTTTTCACCATCCATGGACTGTATCAAGGTAGAGTACTGCCGCTCGTCATGGTCCTCATGGCGGACAAACGAATCGGTGCATATCGACAGGTGTTCCAACACGTTAGAGCCAAGGTACAACAACTAACTGGCCATCGCCTGCATCTCCAGCGAGTGGTTGCTGACTACGAGATTTCCTTGATGACAGTAATCGACACAGAGTTCCGACGTACCAGAATCTCCAGCTGTTATTTTCATTTTTGCCAAAGCCTGTGGCGTCGCATCCAACGCCTCGGCATGGCAAGAATGTACAGGCAGGACCAACGCCTTAAGAAGTGTATTCGAATGTTGATGGGTATAGGGTACCTGCCAGTGGCAGTCGTGAGGATGAACTTCCAAAACTTTGTGCGCCGCCAGTCCACCCAGCGCCTGATTGTGTTGTACCCAGCCCTGGAGGACTTTATCCACTACATGGAAACAAACTACATCAATGCAAACGTCACATTCCCTGTCCACCTGTGGAACGTGTTCAACAGAGACCAGGACACAAGGACCGACAATCATGTTGAAGGTAACTTCAATTACTTTACCCAAGAATGTTTTGTTTTTGGTAGCGTGTGTATTGATGCATTAAGTTTGTTTGGATGTGGTTTAGCACCGATTGGTTGGATGTGTAGTTATTACTCTCCAGCTGTTTTTGACTTTTTTATGCCTCTTGTCGGGCGTTCTGTATTGTACAATTATTCGTCTCGCGGCCAAACAGAGACATGAAAACAGTATAAGTAAGAACGACTGACAAAAATGCCTAAAAACACGGCAAAAACAGCTGGAGCCAAGCATCTGGCTCTGCTGGGTACTATAGTAGAACTTCCCTTTTTCTTGACTCGTATTTTGGACATGCTAGGGTCACGATTTTTGGGTGGCAAATAATTTTTGGACTCATTAGAAGGTAGTAAACGGTTATAACTCATTTCAGAATCAGACATAAAATCCAACGTTGATAACAAATTAGAAAATAATCATTGTGTTTTGTCCATTGTTGTCCCTATTAGGCTTCCACACAAGATGGAACAACAATGTTGGACGCGTCCATCCGTCCCTATGGTTCTTCATAAGAAAGATGAAAGATGAGCAACGACTAGTCGAAATGACACTAGCAGGGATCGCCAGATGAGACCCTTGTCCCCCGAGGAAGCGGAAATGGCGAAACCTGCAGGCCCGAATCTCAAGGCTCCGGGAGCAGTACAACAACGGGGATCGATCCCTGTGGCGTTATTGGCGCGCAATAGTTTACAGTATGAAGGAGTTCGTCTGATCACAGTGATCTCAAGCATGGAGGTAAAAGAAAGTTTTTTTTTATTATCTCCATGTCTCAAGTAAGCTCACTCAGTCGGCCAAATAAAGCTGTGTGTAAGCAAAATGTGCATTTGCAAAAGATCTTCCATAATCTGCATGAGTTTCTTTCGTTTCTTGACCTATTTCTTGTTTGTACATCCTGCGTATTCCAGGGGTATTTACCCAGAATGTTCTAATTACCGATGCCTACGTATGATGAGCAACGTAATAGTTGATTTGTGTTCTATTTTATTCATTCATGATCAAATGTTGATTACGATCCTTCGGACGTTTAATATTTGATTTTAGGATGAACATCAATTGAAAAGCGATTCCTTTTGTATTTATTATGCCATATATATTGTACTGTTTTTAAAATAATAAACCTTGTTTTTGTTTCATTGATTTCATCCGTTCGCTCTCTTCATTTCATTCTCGACAAACTTGACATGCGTGTCGGACTCGTGTTCCAGAGCTGGGGTAATTACTCTTCAATTACTGGTGTAAAGAAAATCTCGAAATTTTTGCGTCGACTAAAAAATTATAAGCTATGAACTTAAAGCACCGAGACTTTTGCATCTGGTGTAAAGAAAGTCTTCAAATTGTAAAGACAAAATTGTGGGAAAATAGTATATTTGGGCGTAAGATTTTTTTATAAAACCAGATGTCCAGCAGTCAGACACGACACATACTTAATAGCGTATAACTAGTTGTTTATTTGAAGCACGTGAACATAACATAGAAAAGACATAAATCAGATACATTGAGTGCTTACATGTTTATACCCTCGTGGGGATTCTGAACTTGAGCGGGAAACGTTGATACAAATATTGGCGATCCGCTCCGCTAGCTCCGTTTTGTGTGTGTGTGTCTGTGTGTGTACATTTCCAGTGTTTTCACGTATGATTTCTTCTGTGATTTTTTTGGCTTGGCCGATTTCGTTCAAACTTGGCAGGTAGGTCACACCTTCACCCTAGTTATTAGGAAAAATCTGAAAAAACTGATTTTTGGATAGCTTCGCGCCAAATGTATCTCCTCCTACAAATTTGGGATAAAACACTTCAGACATAGCTCATTCTACTCAGCTTGAGTGTGGGCACAAAGTTACTATTTGAATTTTTGATATCTGTTTTCATTACCGAGAAATTTGACCCCAAAGTTGGGGTAACTTTTCACCAGCAATGGCTTTTAACTCCTCTGTGATTTTTTCGGCTCGACTGGTTTTGTTCGTGCCGTCACTAATTGGAAAAAAATCCTGGCCCACCACTGCCATTGCAACATCCAAAAACTGATTTTTGAATACTTTCGCCCCAAATGTATTACCTCATGTATTACCTCCTACCAGTTTTGTACACAGTCAGCTGGCATCGGTGTCGCTGGGTGTATATGATAAAGGGAAGTTGTGCAACCAAATTTGTCGAGTTCGCCGGTTTTCGCCAATAAAAAATTAACTAAGGCAACAACTCACGGTTTTTCAGTATTTTTGGAATAAAGACATTATTAGTCCCCGTTCGGACGTAGTTCGATTAAGTTCAAACTTCACTCATACATCACACATTATATGGGACATATGCACATGCATTTTTTTCATGATCCGATTAACGATAGCCGAATAGCGGCCATTTTAAGGCCGAAAATGCATCAAAATCGCACATTTTCACCATTCCGGACCCGGATCTCAGTTATGCATGGACAGATTTTGTTCAAATTTGGTACATACATTAAACATAATAGGACCTTGATGCACGTCATTTTTTTTGGATCGGGTTCGAAATGGCCAACTGGCGGCCATTTTGTTTTAAAGAATTCAGTTCTGGATCCGTATCTGAGACATGCTTGGATTGATCGAGTTCAAACTTCACACACACAAGGTACATCATGTCACAAATATGTATGTGCATTTGTTACATGATCTCATTAACGATAGCCAAATGGCGGCCGCTTTAAGGCCGAAAATGCATTGAAATCGCACATTTTCACCATTCCGGACCCGGATCTCAGTTATGCATGGACGGATTTCATTCAAATTTGGTACATACATTAAACATAATAGGACCTTGATGCACGTCATTTTTTTTTTCGGATCAAGTTCGAAATGGCCGACTGGCGGCCATTTTGTTTTAAAGAATTCAGTTCTGGATTGATCAAGTTCAAACTTCACACATACAAGGTACATCATGTCACGAATATGTATGTGCATTTGTTTCATGATCCGCTTAACAATAGCTGAATGATGGCCATTTTAAGGCCGAAAATGCATCAAAATCACGTATTTTCACAATTCTGGAACCGGATCTCAGTCATGCATGGATGGATTTTGTTCATATTTAGTGCATATATTAAACATAATATAAGCTTGATGCACACCAATTTTTCTTCGGATCAAGTTCAAAATGGCCGACTGGCGGCCATTTTGTTTTAAAGAATTTAGTTTTCGATCCATATCCCGGACATGCCTGGACAGATCAAGTTCAAACTTAACATACACATCATACATTATATCATACATAAGCCTGTGCATTTGGGCCAGTCCTTTTAAGGTCAAAAATTCACCAAAATTGCACATTTTCACCATATTGGAACTGAATCTTAGTCATGCATGGGCAAATTTAGTTTAAATTTTTTTTTGAATTGTGTTGAAAATGGCTGACTAGTGGCTATTTTGTTTTACTGAATGCAGTTCAACATCCACATTGTTGCGTATAAGCTAATCAAGTTCAAACTTCATACACACATCATACATCATGGTATACATAATGGGACCTTGCAGCACATCATTTATTTTGCAGATCTTCATCAAGTTTTTCAGATGAAATTTTGACTTTTAACGAATGTTGTATCATGGAGCTTTTCTCTGAGTGCAATCAAAGCATGTTGTATTTTCAAGGTCTGATTCAATATGTGTGACTCATTTTAGTTTTGTTTACTATTGCATAACAAAGATATGTCATGTAAGGCAGGAATGACAGAACTCACTTCAGTATGTGTCATGCCTGTCATGAGTGTCATTCAAAATAATGAATAATAAAGAATATTATGAGTGAAGTGGAGAAAGAATCACACAACTGACTCCAGTATGTATAATTGCCTGCATGTTGTATCATGAGTAACAGAATAAATATATAAATGTCATGTACAGAATAAAGGAAAAAATGACACATCTAACTCCAGTTTGTATCATGCCTGTTATGAGTGCCAGTCAATCAAGAAGATGTGAATATCATGAGCGAAGTAAAGGAAGAATCACACAATTTACTTCAGTATAATGCCTGTCATACGAGTGTCAGACAGAATAAATAATGGAAATATAACTGTCATGTACAGAGTGAATGAAGGAATTGTGAAAACTGAATCTAAATAAATGCCATCCATGTGATTTATGTGCATCAGTAAAGGTTGAAAGAATGTACTGAAGTATATATATAACATGCACATGTTGGTTGAATTTTGAAATACATTAGTTCCAGTGTTAGCCGTAATTTTTTAGGTTGACATTTAATTGTTTTTAATTTTTGATTGAATTATGTTGGTTTATAAATAATAGATGAAGTACAACCTGTGATCTCGCGTATTTCTTTTACGAATTTGGCTTCTTATAAAGACAAAGTAAATGTCACCATTGTTATAGAGGGCGCTATATATTCACATGCGTCACTCTGTCATAGCTCCAGCCATATGCTTGGTATTTCTCGGTCGTATTCATTGTCGGCGTTGCGCGGAATTGCTCTATTGTTAAGGATCCGTAGAAAACGGTGAGTTAATAATTATGAAAGTTATGTGTATTTGCTTGTTATTTGAGTCTTTATCCTGCGTTACTGAAAGTGATTATGAAAGGTGTGCGACCACGCTTTCAAAATGGCGACTGCGAATGAAACAAAAACACGTGTTTGTCAAAATGCGTGTTCATGTACGTAGATGGTTATTTGTAAGATAAATTGTCTCTTGCGTTTAATCAACTTTCGTAAAGCCTTCGACGTTCTCTATTATTATAATGCTATTGAATATTCTTTGAGTTGTGTCGATATTTACGATTATGGAAGTCAACAACCAAATATGATGTTGGAATTGCTGCTGTTTTAGCATCTCGGAATGGCCTACGCTAGGCAGTTGTTATTAGTTTGTACAACGAATTTTATTTTAAAGTTAAAATGTCGTATATATTATCCAAAAGTTTGACATTTTCATTTATAATTGCGTTATTGACAAACATTTAAAATACTGTATGAGAATATCGTTAACAGACTCAATCACTCATGGTATTTTCCGATTAATTACTTTCACCTCAACATCATAATTTACAGATTCCATGGGATGGCCCACTCGTATGCAACATGAATAAAACATTTCATCCCTTTGACTGCCACATTGCTTTATTTGTTATTGGTTTTAGGTTTTGATAAGCATTTTGGTGAATCAAAAATTGTGGGTTCCACTTTCATTTCAGCCACGGTTACTAAAAAAGACTGTTAAGAAACGCCATTGTTAAAAGTTGTGAATTTGCCTAATCCCTCAAGGATTTGCGTCGCTGTGTCTCTATTGCTTGAGATTTCAAGGCCCACCATTTTTTTCATTTTTGTGTCGATGTCCCGCGAATTTGAAATTTTAAGCTCGTTTTCGATAGAATATCCACGTTTAGTGCACAAGCTCTACGAACTACACGTACATTTCGGATGAGTACTCTTTGTGACTGATAACATTCAGAATCGAGAATCGTCATTTATCGTTTTTACTGTTGTCCTGAAAGTAAGCTTGGGTCCCGGAAGAAAAAGTGACGAAAATTCTAACCCCTATTTGGTAATATGGCTAGTAATTCATCTCTCCCAGGGGATTTTTACAATACTCTGGAAACTGCCTTAGACATAGTTTTCGAGATTTCATCGTACAATATTATGGTTATCAAAGGCTTTGGTATTGCAGTATTTACAAATATGTCGCGTTTCTATGTATTTGATCCTCATAGCAGGAATAATGAAGGACTATTGCATTCTGATGGACATGCAGTACTTGTTGGACTTGATAACAAAAATGACCTTTGTGCTTATTTGAGAGAGTTAACATTAACATTAACAGAAAATACACTTGATATGGTACAATTTGGAATTGCACCAGTAACATTTATTCCAGGCGAGCAAGATAATTTAATGGTACATGAACTTGATGTAATGCAGGTTGATGGTAGTTTTTTAACAAGTATAGAACAGTTGCATGGAAAGTATTGCAGAAAACAGTTGGATGACAGTGGATCCAAAAAACTTTCGAAGAGGGAAAAACAAAAATTACATAAAGAGAGGGACAGAATAAGAAAGAAACTGTTTTCCACAAAACAGACTTCATGTGCTGCACAAAAGCATGCAACAAACCACACTAACACCGATTGTTTCATTATTTGTGAAAAACAAGAATATTCAATTTTCAATCCAGTTGATCAGTCATGGCAAACTGAAAAATCTATTGTTTTTAGTTTATCCCCATCTGAATGTATTTTTAATCAACGTGGAAATGGCCTCCCATTAAGAGAGCCTGTAACAAAAGGCATAGTTGCAGATGGCAATTGCTTTTTTAGAGCTATATCTTACATTGTTACTGGTTCTGAAGTACATCATGCAATTGTCAGAGCAAGAGTAGTGGAACACATGATCAAACATAAAGATAAATTCAAGAATATCCTGAGAGTTCCAGGACAAACTGTAGACGAGTATATACAAACCAGTAAAATAGCAGACTTGGGTAAATGGGCAAGTGAAGTTAAAATAGTAGCTACATCTCATTTACTAGAAACCGGTGTTTATACATACATACATGACTGACAAACGTTGGGTACAGTATTCAGGTCAGATGGTAGACGATTCTATGGATGTTGAACAAAGGTCAATTTACTTAAAACATTGTAATCTCAATCATGAGGTTGTTACGCAAATGAAAGATACGGATATGTCACTCATGATTAATAGTTATTTTAATCAACAACAAAGTCAACAGCTTGAACATGAACGCAAACGCAAGGCTTCTTTTCAGCATGCCACACCACTGAAGATTAGTAAAATTGAAAATGATAGTAAACAAAAGACTCCTACAAAAAGACAGAAAGAGCAATTAAAAAGGAAAAATCACAAATTAACAATGCAAACTCACAGAGCAAATAGATCCAAACTGGAAAAACTAGAGGACAAGAGTAATGACAGAAAAAGAAAACAAAATGTTAGAACAAAAAGATCTGAATCACAAAAACTTGAAGACGAGAGTAATGACAGAAAAAGAAAACAAAATGTTAGAAAAAACATCTGAAATAAAAATAAGTGAAGACAAACAAAACAAGAAAAGGATGTAAATGACTAGAACAAATAGATCTGAATCACAAAAACTTGAAGACGAGAGTAATGACAGAAAAAAAAACAAAATGTTAGAACAAATAGATCTGAATCACAAAAACTTGAAGACAAGAGTAATGACAGAAAAAGAAAACAAAATGTTAGAAAAAACAGATCTGAAATAAAAATAAGTGAAGACAAACAACAAAACAAGAAAAGGATTTACATGACTAGAACAAATAGATCTGAATCACAAACTTGAAGACGTGAGTAATGACAGAAAAAGAAAACAAAATGTTAGAACAAATAGATCTGAAATAAAAATAAGTGAAGACAAACAACAAAACAAGAAAAGGATGTACATGACTAGAACAAATAGATCTGAATCACAAAAACTTGAAGACGAGAGTAATGACAGAAAAAGAAAACAAAATGTTAGAAAAAACAGATCTGAAATAAAAATAAGTGAAGACAAACAACAAAACAAGAAAAGGATGTACATGACTAGAACAAATAGATCTGAATCACAAAAACTTGAAGACGAGAGTAATGACAGAAAAAGAAAACAAAATGTTAGAACAAATAGATCTGAATCACAAAAACTTGAAGACGAGAGTAATGACAGAAAAAGAAAACAAAATGTTAACAACAAAACAGGACAAGAATGGCAGAAATAATTTCTAATGAACAAAAACAGATATTAATATCAGATTTCCATTCAAATCCTTCAACGAATCATCTTGCCTTTAAAATGGTTTTAGAAGAATATTTCAGTTCTATAAAATCGGGTTCAACTTGTATATGTAGTTGTTGTAATAGATTCATGTATAAAAGTGCAGTAGTTACATTTAGGAGAGATGAATTCAGCCATGTTGATAAAGATTTACTATCGCAATGTATTACTGATGATGTAGAAGAGGGACATGTACAGTGGCTGTGTTTGACCTGTAAAAAATACTTAAAATCTAGTAAGCTGCCTGCTCAAGCTATTGCTAACAAATTGGAACTACACTCAGTGCCAGATGTATTATCATCACTATGTCATTTAGAAAGGCAATTAATCAGTAGAATTATACCATTTATGAAAATAGTAGCTTTACCAACAGGTAGTCAACATGGTCTAAGAGGTCAGGTAGTTCTTGTTCCTAGCAAAGTGAGAGAGACTGCATTAAGTCTGCCAAGACAAACTTCAGAATCACAAGTTATAGCACTAAGTTTAAAACGACGTTTGTCGGACAAACATTCAGTCACCAAACAGTTCATTCGGCCAAAACATGTCAACAATGCTTTAATGTACCTTCAGCAATACAATCCACACTACAAAGATGTCATTACAAATACTGAATGGACTGACATCAGTAGAAATGAAAATCCTGAATTTTGGGAAACAGTTACTGAACCAACACGTGAAGACAACCATGTCCCTGAAACTTCAAATGATAAAAATGAAAGTGTTGAACAACAATCGGGAACATCTTCACCTGAGGATGACACTGCTTCTATCATAGACTCAGAGGATGAAGTCGATGAAGACAATCCAGAACATGTAAGAAGTGAACTTGCACTGAGAAAATCAATGAATTCATCGACATGTCTTTACCCTAAAGAAGGTCCTACTATTAAAACAAATGAAATATTACATCTTGCGCCTGGAGAAGGCCAAAGACCTACACATATTTTCTATGAAAAAGACTGGGAATCCTTGACATTTCCTACATTATTTCCGTGTGGGAAAAACACATTTAGTGAAAAGAGAGAAACACAAATCTCTGTTAGGAAATATATCAATGCAAGGCTACTTGTAAAAGATGGACGTTTTGCTGAAAGTACCGAGTAAACTTTTCAGTGCTTACATTGGGCAGAAACAGTTGATATAGCAAATAGTATTACCATGATACTAAAAAAGACAAGAAAGGGGGATGATCTAAATGCTGCTAAATTAAGGAACCCTGAACATATTCAAGCTATGTTGAAACAGGATGAATTGTTTGCCTCATTTAAAAAAAAAATACGTGGTCCACAATACTGGAAGGGAATGCAACAGGACATGATAGCAAAAATAAGACAATTTGGACCTTATACATTTTTTCTTTCTGGATCAGCAGCTGATCTATATTGGCCAGAATTAATACAAGTCATTGCCACACAGTATGGAGAACACTATACATTGGAAGAAATAACTGAAATGAATTGGGTGACAAAACGTAACTGGATAGCAAGAAATCCTGTAACTGCTGCTAGACATATTGATTACATTTTCAACAAAACCTGGAAGTCTGTAATATTGAGTGGTATTCACCCCATAGGGCAAATTCTGAACTACGATATCAGAAAAGAGATGCAAAACAGAGGTACGGCACATTTTCATGCTGCTGTTCATGTTATAGATGCACCAATATTGGATAAAAATACTGATGAAGAAGTCATTACTTTTATTGACAAATATGTAACATGTTGTATTCCTAGTGAATTAGATGATGCAACTCTTTATGACCTCGTGATTTCACGCCAAACGCACCACCATACCAAAACCTGCCGAAAAAAGAAAGATGTTGAATGTCGATTTCACTTTAAAAAACCACCATCTTTCACAACAATTATTGCCAGAAAAGGAACATCAGATGATTCAATTTCAGCAGCAAAAAATGTTATCAGTAAACTTATGGAAGCTTTGGAAAACATTGGTACAGATGTTACATTGTCACAGTTACTAGAAGATGCTAATGTATCCGAGGATGATTACAATACTGCAGTGTCGGTGTCATTGAAACGTGCAACAATTATTTTAAAGAGAACCCCATCAGAGGGAAGTATAAATCCATATAATCCATACATTTTGAAGGCACTAAGAGCAAACATGGATATACAGTATGTTACTGATGTATCGGCATGCATTGCATACATTACTTCCTATATGTGTAAACCTGAAAGGGAAATGTCTGAACTTATGAGGAATGCTGTCAAAGAGGCAGACACAGTTATTGACAAACTCAAATGTATTGGAAATACATTTCTGCGCTCACGGGAAGTTTCACAGCATGAGGCTATTGCACGATTGCCACTAAAACAAACCAATACAGCTGTACAGTTTGTTTCTACAGGATATGAACATGAATGTACTAGAATGTTGAAGAGTATGTCACAACTAGAAAAGATGGAGGATAATGATGAATGTGTATATATGTCAAACATTTTTGATAAATATGCTGCAAGACCTAACAGATATTTTCCTTGCTGAGTTTGCTTCAAGATACACCTACAAAAAATCAGTTATAGATGACGACGATGACAATGATCCGGATGATGTAATGCCTGATATGAATGAATCAGAACCTAAGTCAAGAACAAAAACAACATACATTAAACTTTTGAAAGGACTTGGGTGGATTCGTAAAAGACAGAAACCTGTTGTACTTCGTTATTTTTATGTGTCAAAGCAGAGAGATTCAGAACGATACTAACTGAATGATAGCTATGAAGCTAAGTTTTTGGTGGTACATCATTCTATAGTTGACACCATTAAGAAATTTGAACCTTGTATAGACGAGATACAGGATGCTTATGAAAATGCAGTAGATACTTATGAAGTTGATAAGGAAATATGGGACAGAGTAGCACCTGTTCACGCTGAACAATGCAGAGATGAGGAGATTGCAGATGACAACAATTATAATATGTTAGATCCATCAAACTTGGAGCCTGATCAGATGATGCAACCACTTATTACAGTCAATGCACCATCAAACTCAAAGCATTCGGTTACATTACAAGATATATTGATACGTGATATTGACTATTACAAGTCAATAAGAACTTTGAATGATAAACAGCGTAGAATTCATGATTTCATCTTTGTATGGTTTACTAAATGTAGACTAGCTAAGATACTTGGCAACCCTTTATACCATTCTTCTTTATACTGTCTGGTGGTGCCGGAGTCGACAAATCCCTTACCGTTAATGCAATCTTTCAAAGTGCAATACGACAGCTTCGTACAGTAGGTACAAGTCCTGATATCCCTACTGTCATATTGACTGCTTCCACTGGTAAAGCCGCAGTGAACATAGGAGGAACTACACTTCACAGTGCATTTAAACTTCCTTTCAGAAAAAAAGGTGAATCAAGTGAATATCACCTAACCATCTGCACAGACATTAAATAGCTTAAGATCAAAATATGCAATGTTGAAAATAATTATTATTGATGAAATATCAATGGTTGGTGGTCAGACATTTTCAAACCTAAATTTAATACTCCAAGATATTTTTGAAAATGAAAGTCCATTTGGAGGTGTTTCCATCCTTGCTGTAGGAGACTTATTACAGTTAAACCCAGTGGGAGAGAGACCTATATACAAACCATCAAGGGTAATACATACCAATGTTTTCGCAGGATCTCCATGGCTAAATCTATTCAAACTACACGAGTTAACTGAAATTGTACGTCAGCAGAATGATCCCGAATTTGCATGTTTACTTTCAAATTTGTACTGATGTTATAACTATTCATGCACAGGATACTACTAAAGACTTACATACTGGAAGGGCGAAAGTAACCATTATTTCAAATAATATGCATGACACAGGTGGACTAAAAGATGAAATACAAATTGCAGTTAATGCTAGATATATGCATTTGAAAAATACAGATCTTGCTGATGGTCTTGTAAATGGAGTGACAGGAAAGATAACGCATATAGATATAGATCAACAACAGCCATTGAAAGGGATAATATATGTAAAATTTGACTGTAATAGCACTGGAAAGGAGGCTAAGAAAACAAGTAAATACCCTGATTCAGTTCCTATTAAAGCTGTCACAGAAACATTCTCTTTCTCAATAAAAGCTCAATCAGTTAAAGTAGATAGAACACAGTTTCCTGGTACTCTGGCATGGGGAATAACTGTTCATAAATCACAGGGCAGTACGTATGAGTATATGATTGGTGACATGAGTCCTCCTTGTCGTACATCACCTGGTCAAATGTACACTATGTTTAGTCGAGTAAAATCAAGATCAGGACTTCGTTTAGTTGATTTTCAAAAGAAAAACATCAAAGTCAACAAGTCAGCACTCAAAGAAATGAAAAGACTACAAGATACAATGCTACTCAATTATAAGTGGCCTATTGAGACAGTTGAAAAACAACACTTTCTTGCTGTTGGACATCTAAATATAAGGTCAATGAAATCACATCATGCTGACTTGAAATGTCACCCCTTTACAAGTAGACTGGATGCAATTTGCCTGACAGAAACAAGGCTGAAAAATGGAAATAACTATAAACTACAAAATATGGAACATTTCTCTGTTGATAGTGATCATGGATGTGCTATTTACAGTGCAAAACATGTTGTTCATGATTTTAATTATAATGCTTTTATTGAAGCTGTTGGCATAATTACTGGAAAAACTCTTATAGTGTGTGTATATATTCCCCCAAATCAGCCATGGTATAGAATTAATGATGCAATAACACAGTTAATTACTGATTGTATAACAATTCAGCACAGTAAACAATGTGACACTGTTGTTATAACTGGTGACTTCAATGTAGATATAAATGATCCAACTGAAAAGATAACTCAAGTTTTTGAAAACCATAATTTGCATCAGCTAGTTAATGAACCCACACATAGATTGGCTGGCACTCTTGATCTAATGTTCACCAACCATACTGACACATCTCAATTCTGTTATCCAGTATATTTCACAGATCATCATTACATTGTTACTTATTTTCACTGAACAATTTCAATAACACAATCATAAATTTTAACATATACAACGAAAGTATGTACTGTACATGTCAAACATTACAATATTGTAGTATATAGCTAATATATGAACAACATGTTATTTGATGTCACTGAAGTATGCTCATCTTACCAATACCTCAACAAATGTGAAATTGATTAACTTGTGGTGACTTTATTGTCATACATGGATATAGGTTCAATACAAAGAAAATAACACTGAATACATCATATTTGCTTAGCAATGATGCAACATCAGTGTGCTACATTCATCTGTTTACATCCTTAAGACGGCTGCAAACAGCAGCATGGGATGGGCCAATTACTGGCAACTGTTGTACTGTCCTACATGTATAAGCCATTCATATAGGACATGTACTACAAGCCAATACATTTTACAATTATTCAGTATTGGCATCAACTGTTACACCACTCTACTGCAATAATCTACAATCATACTGGTAACAAGAATAGTTACATCACTCTACTGCAATAATCTACAATCATACTGGTAACAAGAATAGTTACATCACTCTACTACAATAATCTACAATCATACTGGTAACAAGAATAGTTACATCACTCTACTGCAATAATCTACAATCATACTGGTAACAAGAATAGTTACATCACTCTACTGCAAGAATCTACAATCATACTGGTAACAAGAATAGTTACATCACTCTACTGCAATAAGCTACAATCATACTGGTAACAAGAATAGTTACACTACTCTACTGCAATAATCTACAATCATACTGGTAACAAGAATAGTTACACTACTCTACTCTACTACAATAATCTACAATCATACTGGTAACAAGAATAGTTACACCACTCTACTGCAATAATCTACAATCATACTGGTAACAAGAATAGTTACACCACTCTGCTGCAATAATCTACAATCATACTGGTAACAAGAATAGTTACATCACTCTACTGCAAGAATCTATAATCATACTGGTAACAAGAATAGTTACATCACTCTACTACAATAATCTACAATCATACTGGTAACAAGAATAGTTACATCACTCTACTGCAATAATCTACAATCATACTGGTAACAAGAATAGTTACACCACTCTACTGCAATAATCTACAATCATACTGGTAACAAGATCAGTTATATCCACAAAATAGTTCTATTTATAGTTTTATCGTTTCCTCATAAAATCTGAAAGAAAATCACAATTCGCCTTGTGTGACAACAAAAAACGTAAAATCGTGAAAAAACCCCGAAAAGTATTCCAAAATATCACAAAAAGTGGCCATAAATAACAATAATAGGCATTAGTACAGCCACAATTCTGTTTTTGGCACAAGTTCGGCGCGGAGGAACATGCACAGAAGCAATGCGCAGTGATTCATCTACCCATTGTACCGATTCGACCATCCTGTACGCAAGGGTTCTACGCAGCGGACGGATGGTAGAGATTGTGATTCGACCTATCACAAGCTATCAACTAATCACGTGCGTGTTGCCCATGCGCAGTGAAACTATTCTCGTAGTTTTCTCGCATTGATGTGTGCACGTTTTAGTATTGTGTGTTATAATATCACATATGTATAGTAACTGTAGTAGTGCAACCTCTCTTGAAAGAGAGTACTATATCTGTTATGACCTATGACCCAGGTTGTTGTTGGCGGCAGCCATTACGGTCAGTCTCACTCGTTGTAAACCAGACTTGTTTTTACTTGAATTAAATGAGTTCAAACCTTCATGCTGCATCAGAAACATAACATTGTGGTCTAAGTTTTGTCCACTAGAAGTTTTCGTTTACATACAGAAACATGCCTAAAAGTGCTAAAAACTCTGTAAAATTATTTGTAATTGAACCCGTTGACCGTCGACTGACCCAATATGGTTCTACCGGTTATGTTGGGATGGTGATTGCCAGTGATGCCACGGATCACATCAAATCTCTGAGATGTACTGTCTTCCAAGAAACTGACAGAAATAAGGAGTCAGTACAGAAGTACAAGCAAGTCGGCGAACAACGTGAGCTTCTCAAGGAAAATACGTTTGTCCTACTGACAAATGTAAATAACTCATCGGATATCATACGATGCACGGAAAATACAAAGGTAGGCTAACTTTTTTGATAGTCATACGACAAAATCCTGTTCGCGCGTTACTACCAATTGTCTTAACTTTGCGCTGTGGACGTTTCTCACAATATTTACTCTACTTCACATCTTTATAAAACTATTTGATATTAATAACGTAATCTATGTTCCTAACTATTAACGGAAGCTTACGACACTAGCGTAATCCCTCCCGCCATTTTTATTTTTTCGTCACCAATGCCACAGAAATTTGAACAATACAGAGCCGCCATCTTCTGATCTTTATCGGTTCAAAGTTTTCTCGTGACAGAACGTTCCTCCCCTCCAACATTTACAAAAGACGTTCCTACACTCCATATGTTTACAAAAGCCTAATTACCAACTAACTGCCAGAGAAACTGTACGAAACTTAAATTCGAAAGTTATCTTGATACAAAAGACGGTTTAATTTTTTTGGCGCCTTTGCATTTTGGAGTGGTATTTTTGATGATTTTGACTTTTTGCTATGCATTGTTAAACTTTTTCTATGAAGATCAACTACCGGTCCGTGTGTGTGTGTATCGTTCATTTCTGTGGGCACTTCTGCGTTTTCTTTGGCGCTTTGCATGAACACGAGATACCTACATTCCACTCGGCTCTATTTCTCATAGTATCTCACGAGATTGTATGAAATGAAGTATGAAAGTATCGAGTGATTTCTATATTTTAGCAATTTAGACCAACAGATTGTTTTAGTTAATACGATTTAAAAAGTAACCCAAACGTGTCAAGCACTAGATGAAGATGCTGTGTTGCTAGTCTGTTCTTTTAGTTGTCTGGCGTTGCTGTGACTATGACATCCTTCATGAATATTTCTTAAAGTCAACCTTCCTCCCCCAGAATTCCTAATTGTCAAATCCTTATTACATCTGTTTAAATAAAAAAATCTTTACTGACCTAGTATTTTTTACTTGCTCATATTTATCATATGTTTATTTAACTGTCCGGTTACTGGAAATAGCATTTATATTATTTAGTCAATAGTATGTTGCCTCATACTTTACCTATTTTTGTTCACTATCTGTTGTCATTTGGTGAATTAAGTTTCAATCAAACGGTAGATAGCTAAAGTCCCTGAGTAACCAATTCTCCACTATATTTGCAGCAGTTTTATCAGCTGCAAACTGGCCTACACTTGAGCTATATGGCCTGGGAGCTACAGTTCCATTCCTCTACAAGTGATATGAGAGTGAACACATACTATTCTTTTCCATAAATAATCCATTATAGAGTTGAATGCAAGGTTCCAAGTGATAACTTCGACAAAAATTGGCAATGATGTTGACTGCCAAAAAATCCAACATGACAGATATGAACATGTTGATCTATAATCACACTTTCCAGTGCAATCGTAAGTTATATGCACACAAAAATTACAGCAGTTTATGAAGTGATATACATGGATTTGTTTCATTTTGAATGTTAATGTACCATGAAGTACCAATTTGTGACACATGTTAACAGCCCCGTATTGGTAAAAAACTGCACATTACTCTATTAATGGAACTGCTGCTCCCAGGCTGTATAGCCCAAATATAGGCTATTCGGAACAACTAAAACTGCAGTAACAATCATACACAGCAATACTTCTAATTTACAAAACTGTCTTGCAGGTATTTATGAAAACTTCTTCATTTCAATATGACAAACAAGTTGTTGAGGAGTTTAAGACTCCACCAGTCATATCGATACCTGACATTAAGTGTTCGCCTGACAAAAGAAGATGCTCTGTTGTTGCCACCATATCTCAGGTAAGAATATTTTTTTAAATGCCATCAACATGGGTTTTAGACATTGAAATAAATTTACTCCACTATTGCTTATACCCCTTACCCCTTATGTATGGAAAGTAAGAATATATATGTATTAAAGCCGCAGTAGCTGCAACTGGAACATTTTTACTTGTTCAAAATGTTCAGCCTTCGTTCTGTCAGTCTCCCTGTAACTAGCTGTAAACCAAGTGCTAAATCCCGTACGTCACCTTACTCGTGCTCTACACAGACTACAAGATAATTTAGAACTGGCCCTAAATTCCAAGAGCCTCATTTGAGAACCGAACGAAAAGGACACCATCAGAAGATTGGTCTGATCTCTGACGATTTTATGTGTCATTTGCCATAATTGTTTGTCGTTGTCTACAGTCCTCATTACGTGACTGGTATAAAACAAAATGGTGACTACTCTACCCTTAGTTTTCACATCGCATTTAATGTAATATTAACCTTGTGTAGGTTCACTATGCACATCCAGTCATGTTCAAAACAATATTTCACTAAGATTTGGACATCTGTATATGATTATTTTTAAACTGAAACATGTTCAAAGTCGCAGCTATTGTCGTTTTAATGGACTAAATGTTTTTTGACAAAAGTTTAAATTAGTAAAAAACTATACCAGTTTTTGTAACCGTTCCATGTCTCTCTATTAACAGGTTAAAGATTTAGACACAAGCACTGTTCCACGTAGAACTGTGGTTTTGAAAGATGACTTCAACAGAACCATAGATCTTAAATTGTGGGGGAAGAGAGCAGCCGAACCGGAGCTCAAGGAAAATGAAACTGTGATGGTCAAACGTGTTATGGTGGATTTGTGGACCCCGAAAGACAGCACTCCTCGGTGGTCATTAACAACAACTGCAGGAACCAACTTTCAGGTACTATTAGCTCTTCTACAAAACTATATATAATATCGTTAAAATCAGATTACAGACTTTAGCAAACGGCCAATAGCTCTCAACCAATCACAATCTCGATGTCTGCAAGTGGGCGGCAATAATTAGGATCTAGTAGTTGTACAATTCAGGGTACCATTCAAATAACTACTCCAGTTCAGTAGGCAAGTTCCTGTGTTCTAATCAAACATCTTTTAACATGAAAAGTATTTGCTATATTATTTAAAGTCAGTTCTCTGTTAAATATGATATCCTGGAGTTAATTTAATTCTTTTAGTCATAGTTCAAAAATGCGAAGCTTTATGCATGTATCTGTCCTCGTCAGTAGAAATTCATAGATTATGCAGATTGGAATCTCTTGATATATCAATAGAAAAATTGCATTGCTGTCCAAACAATAAGTCAGTTTATTTCACAACCTTCATTCCTTTTAAACTCATTTAAAACTTGATTTGAACTTGACATTCACGGGCTAGGTCAACAGTAGTTTTTTCTATGTTTTGTATTGTTTTTATCAAAGTTTAATTTTACTTTTTGCAAAAGATATCCTTAGCTGCAAAATGAGGGCTTACAGGGAACACTGATAAGTGTAGTCTTAGTATAGTTTCTGGGGCTCCCCTTTGTATTCGATCTTGCTGTACACTGTAGTTTATTTATTTTTTACTCTAGGAATATACAAGTGATGATGAAGACGATGATGAGGATGAACTAGTTGAAAAAGTTATAACTATTGTAGCTTACAATGACAAGTAAGTTGTCTTGTTCATGCCGTTTTTTTGTAATCTAAGGCTACACTGATTTAATTTTATGGATGACATCCTCTGGAGGCCCCAAAACTAATGCGAGAGGGCGAAGAAAAAAAAATCCTGCAAAAAAAAAAAAATGCTTCTAAAACCATAGGACTACGATGTTGGTATTACGAATTGAACCACAGAACACAGTGTATCAAAAAAACAACAAGAAGTCTTTATTTGTAGGAGGCACATGTTGATTACACATCTCGTACTGTATTACTGTCACAGGTATCATCACCTTTGATTTTGAAAAGGCAAGAGAATAAGGCAGATGTTAGCTTTGCCAAAGGCATACACATCAACTCAATAATAAAGAAAAACGTACTGTGTTGTATTGAAACAAAAAATTAAAAATGAACAATAAGTTTGTCAACAGCAACCTGGAAATTAACTTCTTTGACATTCAAACTACAGCTTTTAAAGTGACATTTCAGATAGTCTAAGTGTAGACAAAAATGCTCTAGACCTACTTCAACTATGTAACAAATTATAAGAGGCTCAATATTGAAAAAAAAACACCAACAGAGAATCAACAAAAATTTGCATGCAGAAAAATTATGTACATGTATCTTGATGAAAATTCGTCATATGATCAAAATATTACTCACTTATCCGAATCAGAAAATGCAAAAAAAAAAAAAATAAGAAACGCGGCACAGCCACTCTGGACAATATGTACTTAAAGTTGTCTGGGCGAAACTCGCTTGCCGCTACCAATCTCTCGTATAGCTGTGTAAACGTGACATCTCCCTGGTCGACGTCAATTGCGTACTAGTCTACAATTCGTCTATTTTTTCTCTGAACTTTCATGCTCACGTGTTTTGGTGGCGTAGTCGCCATGTTGGAATTCCGGCAACGCAATACGCATGTGCAGAAGATCATTTACAACAAAATTTGCACATTTTGAGGTAGTCCAAAACAAATTTTACGACAAGCCAGCGCTTTGCGCCAATATGAGTCAGCAAGTTCCATGCAGAAAACCGATCTGTGAAGACTCGTCGTTCGAGATTTTTTTTTTGAGAACAGGCGAAAACTAATGCGCGTGCGGATGTCATCCATAAAATTAAGTCGGTGTGGCCTAACTCAAACCTACAAATCTAAGAAAGTTATTCTTTGTTTGACATTTTGAAATCAAAAATCAATGTGAGAGGCAGGTTTACAAAATTTTACATCTTTGTCAGCCAAGGATAGGCTATTTGGCCACAAGCCTCAACATTAACCCCAGGCAGATCCTGCTGAGAAATTGTGTATTTCAGAGCGTCCTCTCAAGGTGATGGTGTAAATTGTTCTTGTTTGATAATCGATTGTATTATCTTCCATACGTTTGTCAAAATCCTGCAAACTTAGAGTGCTGCTGTTGTCAAACAAAGAATCACTTTGCGTAACCCAACCTTATTCTAGAGTTTGCCTTCAATTGAATCATCCTCATGATTGTTTTCAGAGAAGTTGTAACAGAGGATGGAGTATTCTATAAACATGAAATAAAAGAGTTGACTGAAATAACATTACCATCTGTGGTTTCTATCAAAGCAAAGAAAGCTGAAATAATCTCCTTTGTAGTTGGGTAAGTTCAACCACAAATTGATGTCCATATACGTTTTCTTTTGTTCTGTAAGGAGATTGTATTTGCCGAAATGTTATTTTCTGTTGGCATATCCAAAAGTTTTACACAAATGTTTGGGAGATATTTTTTTGAAGACAAGAAAATTGATAAGTTTGATGGAAATGTGAATCTTGTTGGAATCATTTTTACCTTACCCATAACATCAAAGATGGAAGGGAAAGGTATATTAAGGGAAAAATTTCTGTCCGGCGTTGTCGTTGTCGTCTTTGTTAATGTTATTGTGTGCATAATAACTTTATTAATTCTATTCCAAACTTTATCAAACTTGGTCACCTTATTCATCAGTATAAAGTCTTTCCTGGGTTCGAAGAACAGATGTCTTGTATGAGAATATCATGCAAAAATTGAGAAAATCTGATAAAATATTTTCTACTTGACTGATCACTGGTGATGCACATTCAAAGGTCCCAGTGTGAATATGCATTGCTGTATGTGTTCAATGAAGCAACTCATTTATCTTGTAATAATATCCTTGGTAATGTATATATATACTAGACTGGATTTCAATGCAAACTGATGGAGAGAGTTGTTGCACAGCAGTCTGATACAGATTTGCAAAACTACCAGTAAAATCTTAACAGAAAACAAGATGTCGGATAATCAATATAAGCACTCCTATGAATTGCGTACCAAACTTTTGGTCAAGATCTGAAGCCGATAGAAAATTATACTCAAAAATATGTATTCTGTATTTGACATACAGTTCATTGGAAAAAAACACAAAAACATTTCTTTGTTGAAGTATATAAATTTTGAGAATTAAAATTCACAGGAATTTGCCTCAGCTATTAGGATATAATTTATAGAGCTTTTAAAATACTAATTTAAAAACACACTTCAAAGAAATAGTGTTAAGGGATATCCCCACTTTGTACTTAATTAGAATACAAAAGACAGAAAATAAAACTATTTATAGTAGTGATTTCCATCTCAATAAATCAATTCAGTAACAATTAAACATCAATTGTACTTCTGTATTCTGTATTATTCAGAGTAATTCAGATATTTTAATATAAAAACAAATGCCTCAACTCAGAAAAAAAGTGCTGCATTTAGACATGTACACAATTGTACAACATGCAAGATAACATACAATGTAATATTTTAGTTGGATTTTGTACAGGTATCTCTGTTAAAAACTAATGATTTACTGAGACAAATATGAACTGTCTCATTATATTCTTTGTACCATGACAGTATTATTTGAAAAGTAAAAAGCGCCCTCTCAGGTTAACTATCATGTTGCCAGCTCTGCTTTGTATGCAAAGCAACTTCAGCCTTGAAGTATGTACCATGTTTATAAAATAGTTAGTTGGTGTCCAAAGAGAAGTCAACAGTACTGTTGCCTCCTGAGAATCTACATCTTTGCAGTGATTATTCTGTGTATTTAGTTGCATTTTCTGATTCTACAGACCAGATTATTCATGACATTAGATATCTTATGAATTGCTCTGAAATTCAATTAAATACTTTAAAATTGTTTGAACATTTTGAGCATTATAGAAATAATATCCTTCAATCAGATTGCTTACATATGATTCCTGCAATAAGTTTTCAAAATTTAGGCCTCATATGTTATCAAAATGTCATCATACAGGTATTAATACATTCTAAGTCTAAAAATCACTTGTGCAAAAAAGATCAGTCATGCTTATTATGTGATTTTAAGCATTTTATAGAAGACGTGTGTTCAGATAAACACATATTTATTAATCCAATTTGGCTTCAAAAATACATCCGATCGAAAAAACAGTTCAATCCATTCATACAAAATGATGCTCATGAATTTTAGTATGTCTTATTCAACTTACTAGATGACTGTGACTTAAACTGCAATAATATGCCAATGCACACTGTTCAAACTATATTCATTGGTGCATTTTGTAATTTTTGTAAATCCTGCAATAGATCTAAATGTACTTTTCAGACAGTGAATCTGGAAATGTTTAATGTTTTACAGGTTTCTGTTATAGATAGAAAAAGTTGTGAATCGGTTTCCCTTTTACAATGTCTGGATGATTATTTCTCTGAAGAAATAATACATAATTATGCCAACTATTTAAGTTGATTTGTATACAAAGCAGAGCTTGCAACATATTTATTCATAGAGGGTGCGTTTTACTTTTCAAATAATACAGTAGTCACACAATGAATATAATAAGGCAGTTCATGTTTGTCTCAGTGTATCATTAAATTTTGACAGACAGCTGCCTTTTGTCTAAGTATTTTGTACAGGTAAGATTTTATGTTATCTTACATGTTTTATGAATCTAAATGCAGCACTTTTTTTTCTGAGATGAGGCATTTTTTTTATACTAAAATATCTGAATTATTTTGAATAAAGCTGGAAATTATGTCCCTTAAAATAATTAAACAAATTAGGCACCAATGTTTGCGTAAGATATTTACATCTATCAAGGACATTTGGTAGACTGCTTTCCCACTGTTGTTTCAACCCCAAAAATTGTTTGTATTCAAAATTAATTATGACAATGCATATTCATATTGAAACCAACGATGATAAAGAGAAATCTATTATATAACAAAGGGCAAGGTCACCAGAGTTCAATGTTTTTTTTGGGGGGGGGGTTGTTTTATTCAGTTCCAAAAAGTTCTATTCAAAATTTCTGAAATTGTGTGGAACAGATTGCCCTTGCATACAAAACCTATCCTCTAGTTGTCAATGATATCTTTTAGAATACCGATCCAGCTTCTCTATCGCCCATAACCATATTTGACCATTTTCTTGTTGGCATGCATTACTTCAGTTATTTTCCCATATCATTTAATTATTACTAATACTTGGTCCACAGGCCCACAAGATTATATACACACGTAATCTGCCGCTAATCATTCTAAATCCTCTCTGATTGGCTGGCTTACAACCAATCTGAGAGCGGTGTATTTCGTGTTTTGAACATTAGTTTCTGCCTCCCAGTCTATTAGAATTAAATGACAAACAAATTTCCATTCATTATTTATCTACATGCTTGCTTCCTTTTTGATTTGAACGAGTCAAAATTACAATATTAAACTTTCATAGCAGAATACATTATATTCATTTCATTTCTATACTTTTTCTTAACAGAGATGTTACGGTACTGTTCAAGCATGCTATCATTACGTAGCGCTATGAAAGCAGGAGCAGGATCGACACGGACCACAGCAAATGGGCCGTCGAGTGCACGCATTTCTATGACTAAGCGGGTTATACCTTCACGTAGTGCGGTTTGGTTCTCACTATCAATAATGGTGGATGACGTGTAAGACGTAGCGGTTTCCCTTAGGACGAGTATGAGTTGGCGATTGCGTTTGATTACATCAGCTGCGAAAGATACTCCGACTGAGTGTGGTGGGTCCTCAGATGTTTGTTCTATTAGCGTATCAGGCAGCTTACTAAGCGACGTACAGACATGACATTGTTGTGACACTAACTCTATGGATTTGTCCAGGTCGAGAGCGTAGAAGTTGCGTTTAAAGACCTGCTTTAGCTGGTGTTTAGTTGGGTGATCTAGTTTGATGTGAAGTGCAGTTAAAAGTCCGTTAAGAACAGCGCGTGGAATGATTAGATCAGATGACACTTGGAAGGGTTAGTTGTGTTTAACGACGAGGAGACCATCTCTTGCGATAGTAGCGATTGAGGTGAGTTTCCTTAATGGTCTTGTTCCTTGTTTTAGGTGAGCGTGTGCACGTCGTAAATCTGGACACTGTGATTGTGTACTTAGCCACGCTGATCTGGTGGTAAACGGGAGGCGTAGTTTGCCGTTAATGATGTCTGTAATAGTGGATCCCCTTACAACCGCATCCTCAGTGCGCTGGATGAAGTGACAAATTTGGCAATTTGGTTCGTCACACTCTGGTGGATTGCGACTCACAAAATCGAATGGCACGTTGGCTGAACCTGCAAGGTGGCGTAATGCCACTGACAGTAGAAAGAAAGGAAGTGACACGTGGGCTTGATGAGAATTCCCCACGGCAGAGTTTGTCAACTGCCTGTACACATGGCTTGCTGTCAGTTAGAACGCAGGCTTGGTGCTCTGATTGGATAATAAACGGACTGAAGTGCTTAACTGATGCCGCAATACATAGTGCTTCGATTTCACATGGTAGCCATGTAACTTGGTGTTTGCATAGTTTGGCACTGAAGAATCCTGCTAGTGAAGTTTTGTCATTGCGCGTTACGTAGAAGGTTGTGCCAATGCCATGCTTGGTTACTGAGCCATCGGTTACAATCCATAGGTGATCTGAGGGACGAGGAAGAACAATTGATTTGTTCTGTGCGAGTGAAGTTTGTGCTGTTTTAAAGCTATGTAGTAAGCTCTCTGACCACTGAATTTTGTCTGGTGATGACAGGCCTGCAAGTGCTGACTCAAATGGAGCGATTATAGCTGCACAACCTTTTATGACACGGCTTAAAACTTTATAGGCGCCGATGAATGAGCGTAGTCCACGGACAGTGTCAGGAGGTGCACATGATGAAAGAGTTGCAATGCGATGAGGACTCACTGAAAGTTGACCCTCTCGCCAAATCCAACCCAAAATGGTTGTGGACTTTGGGCAGATCGTTGTTTTGCTAGCTGACAAGTGAATGTTACACTTACTTAAGGCTTGTAAAACGTTTTCCCAGTTTTAGAGTAGTTCAAGTGGGGTGTTCCCTCCGCAGTATAGGTCATCAGCAAGTTTTGCGACACACCCTTGTTGTATATAGTCACCCAATATGCGACACATTAGCTCCTCAAGAGCAGTTTCTGACCCGGGCATGCCCATGGCCGAACGCCTATATACTCTCACACCACGAAAAGGTGTTGCGACACCGCAATATTTCATCGAGGCCTTTGCTAATGGGATTTGGTAGAAAGCACTGGTTAGATCAGTCTTGAGCATGTATTTCCAGCATGCGATGGTTCGTAGTGTTGAATCGACATCTGGCATTAGCGAAGGTTGTGGTTTGCTGTAACGACCGACGTCGGCGAATGCAGTAACAAGTCTATAACCGCCGTTTGGTTTTTTTGACCAGAAATGATGGATTTAGATACTCTACGGTAACTCCAACGTCTTCAGGTCGACGGAATACCCCCAATTTTTCAAGGTCGTCAAACTTTTTCTGTAGTTCTACGAGCTTATCCCGAGCGTATTGAGGGACGCGCCCCTTTCTTTGAGGAGGCTCAACAGGGCCCATGTTGACAGACGTTTCAAATTTACCACATGCACCGTTGTAACCGGAAATTGATGGATTGAAGACATCGTCGTAAGTACAAAGTAGACTTCGAAATTGGGAGCGCTCAGCGATCGTCAAAATTGCGTCAGGGTCAAGGTCGACACCATCCAAGTGCATTGTTGGTGAGCGTGGACGAGATTTGTCAGGAGTGTCCTTGACTGGTGTACTAGATGCTGCTGATGGTGGTGATGTGGTATGACGAATTTGGCAAAAGTGGTCATTGCGCCGTATTACTTTTGGTGACATTGAGTTGTTACAAATGCGAATTTTGCCTGCGACTGATTCAATGATATCTGGCTGAGGCCATCTATGTGACGGTTTGAGGTTACACATGCTGGGTGAATCGTGACGCGACTCAATTGCGAAAGTTTCATCTTCTTCAATATTAGGTGGTAGTTTAATTTCTAGAAATTCGCCAGGCCAAATAACAGATGAGGCTGGTGGGGAACGCAATACCAATGCCTGTGTGCGACGTACTTTGTGTGAATGGAGTGTGTCGTCTTCGATTCCATACCTAACAACATGTGTGCCTTTGATAGTTATTTGCTGCATAGCTGGGCATACGGAAATGTCATTGACTGTTATGAACGGTGTGCCAGCTAAAATGTCGACATCCAATTCTTCGATGACGAGTGTTATACGAGTCTCACAGATAACTCGAAGTGGTGTCAGCCCATCGACCTGGAGTGCTTTTTGCGAACTATTTTGAATAGTAGCTCCTATATATTTAGCAAGTGAAGACCTAATCATGTTGGTTTCAGCCCCAGTGTCTAGTGTTAATTGCAGAGGGTGATGGTGGTAGAAAGCCTTAAAGAATGGTGACTGCTTTGTGTTAACTCTGCAAGTGCGAACACTATTTTTTGGTGGTTGGTCACTGTAGTTATCAGTGGTGATATCTTCACCGTCACTGTCAGACTCATCATCCTGGCAACTTATTTGTCGAGATTTGCTAATGTATAAGCGATCTTCTGTCGGAAATGTTTGTATTTAGGACGACCAGCTTGTTTACACAATGGGCATGATTTAGTGCTCTGGCGCTTGGTTGATGTTGTAGTCGGTTTTGGAGGGTCCTTGGTTGTGTATATACTGATTGGCAACGGAGCGCAAAACCTTGGCGTCAGCTGAAGCGTGAACCTCCTCCAGAAGCAAGTCTAATGCCTGGGAAATTTCTGGTTTTAGAGTAGCAAGCGTCTTTGAGCGTAATTCAGTGCCATACCGTTGTTTCACTAAGCTTGGTAGCTGTGGGTGTAATAGGCGTAACCATGTGAGCACAATGATGTTTTCTAAGGAAGGTGTGAGTTCTTCATCAATGGTGGTGGTTTCCCCATGATGTTTTTTATCACTGTCACGATGTAACAAATTGTCCTCAATAAATGAAACCAGGCGTTGGTATAGGTCTTCTGGGCGCTCGTCAGCTTCTAATTTAATATTATTAAAATCCAGGAAATGTGAACCCGAGGTCTGGAAGCCATAGTGTAAACGAATTGCTTGCCAAATTGATGACATGGATGTGGACGACTTTATGATGGTGTTGCGTGAAATTACAGGACAATAATTGGCAATTTGACCCAGCATTAATTCGAGATGCATGACCTTTTGTTGAGCGGTTCGACCTTTCGGTTCTCCGACACTTTCATCATCGTCGGTAAAACCACGCAGTGGCGTGGCATTAGACTTCTTATTCCATGTATAATCAGTGGCAAGAAATATATCAAAATTTGGATCCAATGACAAAATATACTGCAGATTTTGCCGCCAGGCTTCGAACGACGTTATTGACTCATGTTTGGTCAAACTCCACTGTTTTGGTACCCGTACATTATATGCCATGATGACAGTTCAATATAAAGCGACACACTAACTTAAAGTGGACTTCTTACCGCTATAGTAGAAGCAAGTTCACTGGTGATTACATGAATGGCCGGACTTCTTAGGAACGATATTTAGCGTCGATTTCGTATTCCGACGCTGCCACCACGCC
Organism: Saccoglossus kowalevskii; assembly: GCF_978046115.1. Taxonomy (NCBI): domain Eukaryota; kingdom Metazoa; phylum Hemichordata; class Enteropneusta; family Harrimaniidae; genus Saccoglossus; species Saccoglossus kowalevskii. The sequence goes on along the minus strand of NC_140643.1, from coordinate 36,639,487 downwards.
AGTAACGATACAAACACCGGTGAACGATAAGAAACAGCTTTATTGAAAAGCAACAACAATGACGGAAGACACCCGTCATGCACAGCGCTACTAAAGGAGCGCACACAACTATAAATACAAGCCGCTGGTGAACTATAAATACTAGCCACTGGCGGCGCACAAAGGATTGTGGGACAGAGTCCTTTATTTGCTGGCATTCTTGACTTTTGACTGCAGGTTTTTTTTATATTTTAGAGTAAATGCTTCTGATATGCTCTGAGGTTGCTTAATATCCGTCTGAAATTCTGGACTGGTCATATTTTTCAATTAGGAGTCGTATATTTAAACAACTCATCGTGACTAGTGTTTTGCATTATGAAGTATATTATTATGAAGTTCAACACACTGTACTTTAGGTAAATATTTACCTTTTCGTTATTTCATTATTTCGCTTTCCAGCATTTACAGAAAACGCTTCATTCTAGAAAATGCTATAGCAAAACGGTTGGAAATAATAAATGTAACAGAATACGTCCTAGCACAGTCACTCTACTTCTCGAACCAGAGTCACTCTACTAGGAGAGTGACTGTGGTTCGAGTAATAAACTAAGTGACTTCTAAAGACTGAATGGTGTTTGCAAACCTCGTATTAGTTATACATGAAGCTAACGTCGGTTTATATGTCACACCATGGAAACAGCCAAAAACATGTTGCTTGTTTTTGAGCGTAACGGATCGCCAACCAGCCTACCGGCTACTAGAGATAGTACGCCCATGTCTAGACTGGCTAAGTTGGGATTTTTTTTTTGTTTTACAAAAAGAAATAATTAAATGTTTTAAGTCCTTTTAGCGTGATCGTGAAAAAGATCCCCATATATCCTATGTTCCACTTAGTCCGTTTTATATACATGTACAGTACATTAGGTCCTAGGACTACAAGTCGAATACAGATTCGTCTATATAAGGCACAAGACGTAGCGATGACGCAAATTCATTCAGTGGCGTGGTGGGGGGTCGTCGATCTTTTGACAAGCGAGGAATACACATCAAACACGCTACAGAGTACTCACAAGTCCGTCGATTTATTCCTTCATACACAATACTCTCTCCAGGTCTTTATAGTTCTCACACTACTTCTAAATACCCATAAAACGATTTTCTGTTTCCTTACTTGCACAACACAGTCGATATCTAAGCGGCCATCTTATACACACAAATCTGAACCCCTATGTTCGTTGTGTCGTCACCGGGAGCGCTGTCCCAGCACAAACGAGCGGTTGAATTTATTTTTGACTCCCGTGTGCTAAGCACAAAAGAGAGTCTTTGCAGTTACCCTGTCTGTATGTCTGTATGTATGCCATTTTTTTTGTTCCACCGTTATCTCAAGAACCGCTTATCAAATTTTAGTGAAACTTGGTACATAGATGCTCTGGGATAATGCGCAGATTTGATTAGGTTTTGGTAAAAATCCATGAATATTAGCTACTTAATTTGCATGATAATTAACTGATTTTAAGCTGTTCCATGACTGTTCCACTGATATTAGGAGAACCACTCATTGGATTTTGGTGAAACTTGGCACATGGATGCTCTGAACTAATGCGCAGATTTGATTAGTTTTGGGTAAAAATCTCTGTTTATATTAATTACCTAATTTGCATAATGATTAATCAATTTTTGGCTTTTCTCGAGTACTGATCATAACATTTCAATAAAAACTTGGTACATAGATGTCATATGACACTGCACAGACCTGATAGTTTTTAGGGTACAGTACATATTAATCACATATTCAGAGACCGAGGATTGGCTAAGCACGCGGGAGCACACAATGAATGGTGATGACAAAGTGTATACAGTTAACTAAGCTATTTTATTCTCTAAACCTCATCAACAGATATTCATACTCAGAAATTAACATGAAACTTGTGCACAAGAACTTATCACTAATAAATCACGTTAATCGACAATCGTTAATCAACGACTTCAATCTATTATCCATTTATGCGAAATACAACAATATGCTTAATACATAGTTATGTAAAACTAAGTTGGGCCATACAAGGCCTTCGGGTCAGGGAATTAAGGCAAAGCAAAACTTTGATAAAGTTAACAGTATCAGTGTTCTATTGTAGTCCTGCAGTGTTCTGTTACGCTCCTCAAAACTTAGCATCGACGATACTTCAGCTACCATCCACATCAAGTCCATAGAGCTTCTAACACTGCCTGTGCCACCAGTAACCGATCCGGGTAGATATAATAGAAACCATTCACCACCACCAGTTGCCAATATTAACGTACGTCCACGATACACCAGTTCACAATCACCAAGCCAAGGTTGATATGCCGTCACTCCTCCCTATTCTATTCAGCAAAGGACAGGACCTCTGAAACCAACAAACTCGTCCTGTCTGTACACAGGTATAAACGCTACGCTGGTTGACTATTAGTCGGGTTCTGCAGCATGAGCAAGGTGACGAAGAGCCTGAAATGCCCTTACAAACTGCTGCTAGGCAGAGCTGAATACGGTGCTCACACTTCGATGACTCATGGTGTACTGACTTGCCACGTCCACCACACAACTCCCATGAATTTACATAACAAAGCCACCTGCAAGACGCATGCAACCTTACATTCCCATTCATACGCAAATACCCACATCATACGCTGTACAAAGCAAATACAACACTTGGCTTGGTTAGGCTCGACCAAGGGTCGGGCCAATTTTATTTATAAATTTAGCTCGCATTTACATGGCATAAAAACTAGGCTGATTTTTCTACAACAATCACCTAATTTACATAATTAATTAACTGTCAGCTTTTGATATTTTGAGTAGTAATGATCACGTTTCAATGAAATGGTACATAGTTACTTGAGGACTGTGCAGAGACTTAATTAGTTTTGGGGTAAATGTTTGTGCATATTAATCACCTTATTAGCATAATTAGTTAATTTTCAGCTTTTCGCCTGATATCTCAAGTACTAATCATCACATTTCAAAGAGACTTGCGACATAGATCTTCTAGGACTATGCAGAGACCTGATTAATTTTGGGATAAATAATTTTTTGATGTTCTATGGCTGTTGAACTGATTTTTAAAGAACCACTCATTGGATTTTAATGACACTTTTAAAGAGTACCATCACACTTCAATGAACCTAGGACTATACACCATATTAGTTTTTGGTAAATAGTTATGCTTCTTAATCACCTAATTAGCATAATTAATTAATACTGATATCTCAAGTATTGATCATCACATTTGAATAAAACTTGGTACATAAATGCTCTAGGACAATAGACAGCCTAATTAAGGGACAACATCAAAAGTTAAATGTAGAATAAAAAAACTTAATTCCTTTAGTTTTTTTCCAAACCCCCCCCCCCTATGAAACTTAATTGATAAATATTTACCATGGCGTCAGATTACATTCACTATTAAATACAAACTGATAATCCGACAGTAGTATGGCGTAGTAGTTGGTTGTCGGATGGGTGTAAAAAGACTTTACACTCGGACCAAACCATTTTCTCGTCTTGGATGTTTTTTTTTCATTTTTGTCCATGATTGGATGAGAAAAAAAACGAATTACAAATACTCCAATATTTTTTTGATTTTATTAATAAATAATAAAATCGTTTTTTATCCGATTGACGTCGTCCTTAATTTTGGGTTAAAATCTGTTCATATTAATTTTCTAATTAGCATAATAATTACTAATTTTTTGGTTCTAATCATATTTCAATGAAACTTGGTACATTGTGCAGACCTTATTAGTTTTACACTTAAATCTGTTCATATTAGTTACCTTATTTGCATAATTAGTTTTCTGCGTTTCCATCAATATCTCAAGTTCAAGTAATTTGTGTCTCCAATACTCTCAGCACACGGGAGTTCTTTCTAAGCTTTCTTTGATTTTTATTTGATCACAAACATGGAAAAGGTATACGGCAACAATAATCGGTGTAGAAGACACCGAACTACAGCGTCAATGTCCCTATGTTAGTAAATATGAACACGACCCGGCAGCTACGCTTTGAGGTTCGATATGGCCTCTCGTCTCACACTGAATTCAAGTGAAGTCAAACTAAATTCTTAATTTCCGAGTTACTATTTTTCGCACGAAATTCGATAGATGGCGTTCTCAAAGTAACGGATGACAGTCCGTTCAACGTTCGTGGTGCATGGTGGGGTTGAAATTTAAGCAGCGTCTGCTGTAAGCAATATACTATTGCCGAAGTCTTATTTTTTGCAAGAATTGGTCAAAATGGTTAACTGGTATTGTAATGCCCCAGGCCATTCCCGGGGTTCGATTAAAAAGAAAAAAACAGCGAAATATCCTGAGATGAAAGGCGTAACTTTTCATACATTTCTTTTGTCCAAGAAATCAATACTTCAACGCCAGTGAACTCGAATGCGTCGTCGGGAACCTGAGTGGACGCCAAGCTATATTCCCGGGTTTGTTCACGGCATTTTCCATCCTGCGCCAGTATTTTTTAGTTCAATAACTGGAGACAGCCGTCTTTCAACCCCAGTTATACATCAATTGAAAAACGAAGACTCTGTCAGCTTCCCGAGACGAGCGCAAACGAAAACATTGAGCCGGATTTGATGGAAAATTCGCTCGTTGCCGATTCCCACATCGATCTTCTTGTTCAGAATCCTTATGATGGCATTCGTTGCGAAGTTGAAGTTAAAATAACTACGAAAGGAAAAAACGTGTGTCCATTTATGATAACTGCATCTGCTGATCGCCTGGTGAATAAAATATTAAATCAAACTTACTCTACACAGTTACACCAGAAACTATTTTAGAGTTTGATTTAATAATAAACCATGGCTTGTAAGGATTTTCCTTCATGGACCATTGCCGAATACACTCTGCCATAAAGAAAATAAATTCTGTATTCTGCACATGATGAAGCTTTACGAAAATGATGAAGTAAATAACCATTATCAAGTCGATATTCTTTCAGTCCAGTCACTTCGATGCAACAAATATGCGAACATATCAGCTATTTCAAACAAAGGCAAAGTATGAAGGTCTTTTATGAAGATTTTACGTTACACAGATCTACCAGAGTTATCGTCGACTCACCGTGTTTTACAGTACGACGATTGTTTGACTCTTGGCGAACATTTAACTCGTTTCCTAACTCAACAAGTTCAAAATGTTTAGCTTTATGAACATTGCTGCAAGTTATACTACGGTCCTGAAGAAATTTGCGGAGTTCTGGATTGTTTTTGCCTATCCAAAGTCAGAGTGAATTCAGACTGGTGAATTAGTTCATCCTAGACTTTGGTAGAACATGTTTAAAATAGTACAGTGTGAACTGCAATTTCTTTCTCACTGGTATAAATTTATTAGGTAATATTTTTTCGTACTAAAAAGACTCACATTTTTAATTAAATCTAACAGCCAATGGGAGCACATATACTACAACCTCTGCTTAATTTGGACTAAATGTTTTTTTCGCAGGTGCAGAGCCAGAATGTTTTCTCAGAAAGCAAAGCCACTGGAACTGCATGTATTACAAAAACATTTTGGTAATATTCGCTGTGTGTCTGACAATTGTATAAAGTTTCGCAGGTCCTCTTTTTTTTACTGCTGTCAACCAAAGCATAAATATGTGTTTCTCTGTACATAATATTTCACATGATTTGTTAATATTAATGTATGATAATAAAAACTTACTAATATTTGTCTGGATTTTTGCACTTTATTTGTATTATTGTCGTATGAGAAGTAATCTTGTCCTTATTAGAGATATTGAAACTAATCCAGGGCCACTAACTAGTTTATTCAAACAGACTCTACATATTTACAGATCTGATTTGTATACTTCCTTGTCATTTTACCTGTTGTACTGGTTTGGTGCTATCTGGTTTCCTTGCTGAGAATAATGCTGACCTACATGGAGAGTGCTATAAACTTGAAAATGCCATAGAAATCATGTTTGCAATTTATGTCCATGCAACGTTAGAATGACAACTAGCGAAGGCTAGTCATTCATGACTTGTTATCATTTATGTCACAAATGCCCTCGTCATATACCTTAATAAATATTTTCCAATATATTTTAGGGAAACATACTCGACTAGCCATATTGTGCTATTTCTGTTTCCCTGCCATAGATTATTGAAAGTTTATTATTATTATTCATTTATTTCCTTGTAATACTTACAATCTATGGCGAATAGATATTATTGAGAAATTGGTCTACCATACACAGGTGGAAAAAAACCTGTATATCCATAGTATGAAAGTGATGCTAGGCAAATCTTCAAGAATTGTATCAACGCATTGATACAGACAACAGTAAGCCCATAAAACAACAACTATGTAGATCTACTGCTTTGTACAAGAAGAAGAAGCACATCTCAAAACTATGCTAGAGTCTGGTGTAATTCAACCGTCAGTGTCCGAGTGGCGTCGGCTCCAGTGTAGGTAAGAAAACGAAATGGTAAAGTGCAATGGTGTGTTGAATAATGTCACTGTGAAAGATGTTTCCCCTACCATTAGTAGAAGAATCAGGTAACAAATGGTTTTCGAAACTGAATGCCAATTCTGCATATTGGCAAGTACCTATCGAACCAGATAGCCAGCATAGGGATAATTTTCGTAAAATGTCCTTTGGTGCCGAGAGGTGGAACGATTTGCGGGTTTGGCAAATTATCATTAGTCCTTTATCAAGGATTATGCCAAATTGGCAACCCCATTGTATAGTATCACTGGTTCGAAACCCTTAAACCCCTTAAATGTTAAGAACAACAACAGGTGGCTTTTGACGCAATAAAAAACCCATTAATTTCATCTCCAGTACCCATTAGAGTAGACCCATTTATCCTGGATACAGATGCCTACAATTTGACCAGAATTAATACAGGTCCAAGAAATTGAAGAGTGATCTCATGTGGAAGCTTTGCATTATCAAGCGAACAAAGACGGTATTGTACAACCCGAAAAGAATTGCTCGCCGTAGTACGTTTTACAATACAGTTTTGTCCTTATCTTTTAGGCAACCACTTTATTGTTCATACTGGTCATGGTAGTCTTACTTGGTTATTGCGATTTAAAGAACTCTGGAAGAATTAAGTCAGTATGACAGTAGAACATTTTCCCGGTAAAAACATCCCAAAGCTGATGTATTGTCAAGGATTTCCAGTGACACGGGATGTAAAGAATACCGCCATGGAAAGCGCCTGTGAGATTTACTATCTGGAAGGTGTGAATATCGTTTTAGAGTCCATGAGAACTGGTTTGGTTTTGTATGTGACGTAGATGACGTTATTTCAGCTAGAAAAGATAAGCTGGATGGTGTGCAGAAATATCTAAACCCTATTATAAAGAATCCTTGACACTAATAATGGCGGTTGTGAAATCCTAAAGAGATGAGAACGTGTACGTATTCTAACATTGAAATCGTGGTTGACCCAACCGAAAAAAAGGCTCTCCAATGGTATCAACGTGTGTGGATAACGACTAGGGTAGAACAAAATTAAAACAATAATTCTACATAGAAATATCCAGATGAGAATTCACAGCAAGCTCAGTTAAAAGATCCGGAACTCAAGACTTTGTTTGATTGTATGAAATTATCAAAACATCCATTTGAGAATGACCTATTCCCTGCAGTTAAGCACTACTGGAGTAATAGGGTGATATGGAAAAATAGGTTGAAAGATACTCAATTACTGGTTCCACACTGAAAAGTATTGGAATTATATCCAGCAGCAGAACATCAAGGGAGTAATCATACAACAGCCCGTATTATTGAAAAATACTACTGGTTTGTTATTTTACAAGATATTCAGAATTTCGTGTGTTGAATATGCAGAGAAAGAGAAATAAACACATGTAACCCATGTTTACGCTGCACTTGGGCCCCTGGTTACACCAACTTGTATTCCCATAATCTGTGTACATTCACGCATACACGTAATTGGTTAGAACTGTATGGCGCCCTCACTGTTGGTGGTGTCAATTACTTTTGTTGGCTTTGTGCCAACCTCTTTCGCGGGAACCTTTCTTGTGAGTGTAATGCTGTGTGGCTATTGTCGCACCTGTACTACTCTGTGCTATACTCTTTTTAGACATGTAATCATACGTTTATTCAGAGAGTAATTTTTGTAACATTTAATCATTTAATAAACATTATTTGTGCTGTAATTCACTGTACTGTAATTCACGGGACGAGGTAGTAGTTTTTGGGGTGTACAGGGTTGAGAGTGAAAGGGCTCTCCGTCGATATCATCGAGCACATCTGCGGGAAGCTGTAACTTCTTGGAAGGGGAAAGAGAAGATCAGAAGCGGATCCTGGAAACAGACTGAGACAGAGTACACTGTTGTTGCGGTGCACGTCCGTTAAGTTCAATCCAAATTGTAGACAAGCCTGTTTTATGATTGCATTCATTTTTTAATAGACCAAGCATGTGTTTCACCAGTATGTCTTTCCCAACACGAGCCTTTCCACCGGTATAATTGGAAACACGTAGAACTTCCTTGTCAGAGTTTATCTAACAGTTTAAGAATTAACTGTTGTCCAGTTGCAGATCTCGCTAAAAGTTGTTTGAATGTCTTTAATCGCATTTCTATGCCACTGTTGGCACTACCTAAAATAATATTGTCCCCGTTCAGTGCTGCAATGATGGTGTCTCTGTGTGTCGTGGTTGGTGGTGCAACGATGTTTCTCACATTCCTGACTATTATGGATGACGGATGTTAACTAGTTACATGCTCATTGACAGACTCGGCAGGATTTGTTGTTATCTCTGTGCCTGAAGCAGGGTTTCCTGTGGGTTGTGATGTGACTGGCTCGATGGTAGGGGCGGAATTCATTACTGTGGGTTGAGCCGTTGGATGGTTGACAGTGGTTGTTGGTGTCGGTGCAATTAAATCCATCGTCCACAAAATATTCCTGATCTGCTATTTTACTGACGTCATTTTCCAGTACACATTGTCTTGTATAGCAGTTATCATGGCCAATGCCAATTTGAGGGTTGCACCTATGTTGTCAGTTCCAAGTTGACGTTCTGTGGGTTGTGATGGTGACAGTGGAGAAAATGTCAGTTGCTGGAAAAACACGAACAAATGGGAATAGTTAAGAATTGGATAAAATCACATTAACTATATATGTATACTATAGAACCCCGTTGTCTCATTAAATAACCAATGAATATGTTGGGAGTGAGCCAGACCTCAAACAGATGCCACGTAGAGTTTTAGTGAATATACTGCTGTATTACTTCTTTAGTCATTGTTGTGTTATTAAATAAATATGCAATGAAACATTGAACCTATTACCCTGAAAAGTAACGAAGTGTTGCACAAATAAAGTATAGTAAAAAGTGTGTTTTGGCCGACAAACACCTATTGTGCAAGTATGCTTCCGTTTTTCTCGGTTAAAACGAAATAAAATATCAGTATACAGGTCCAAGCTGTTCAATTAAAACAAATTGTTTAAAAACAAACACAAAATACCAGCAAGTCAATGTCAAAAATGGCGACACAGCTGTAGGGTTTTGTTGATACTCGTAGTATTTGTCTACATGTTTGTTCAAAAATGCGAATACTAGTCATGTAGACTGGTTACATATTACCAGTTCCCTGATATTACTAATCCAAATCTCTGTATAACTCTGTATAAGAGTAGCTATGAATGAGCCCAGACTACAGCCCGATGGTGTGAAATGTAGAGCCATAGCTACGAAAATCAGTGAGAAATGTACAACGTACACAGCTACGTGGCCGAACTGTAAATGTGTATATAAAAACCTGTTTATATCTCACCATATAGTGCAACTATGTCGACGTCTAGTGTCTCCAATTTCTGTTTGTCCTTATCAAACCATCTTGTCTGAGCTGTTTTCTTTTCTTCTATGATCCGCTTTACTATCTTCTTTGTCGACGGGGCTGCTGACAGCTGTCAGCGTGAAATAAAACTAACGCAAATTTGGGTCGTTGTGAGGCTCGTCTGTTTGCCATGATGTTGAAGTCTCGAGACAGATTTTAGGAATGAAGTGTATACGATTCTGTGACCCCTTTTATTGTGTCAAACGTATTCATTGTTTTCAGGCATCATTGCGGGGCAATAATCAGGTCCTCTATTTTTATATACACTCATGAAAAAGTGACACGAAATTACATTTTTCATTTATTACATATACCTTAATGTTCTGTTAATGGATTATTTTTCTGTGCCCATATTTGTCCCTGGAATGTGAAAATGTAATTCGGACAATTTTAAGTCTTTATACTGCTGCATATACAAGTCCTTTTCTTCCAGCTGATCCACTGCAATGGCTTCCAAATGTGTTATAAAATGCCCGGGGTGATCTGTATTCGGTATTGGTGATGACCATTTCTGGCTCGAATGAAGACCATTGCGTTATTTGCTCGGACTGGATGTGTTGAACAGTACTGCCAGTCCCCGTCCTCGCATTTGTAAATAATCACTGCCCCCGTTCCCTTGTCGATGTGTTTGGCTGCGAATCTCAGTTCAGCAATAATGACCTTGTATTTTGCATCTCTGGTTCTGTCCAAGCTCCCCTTTAACACATTATGAACTGTGTCGTATTTGTGGTATGTCTCCATTTCTGTACACTCTTTATACGATGATGTTTCTGGGAAACCATTAAAACGACATTGGTTCCAGTAATTGTCCACCGTTTTCTGGGCACTGTCAAAGACCCACAAAGTGAATAAAATTATTATTATCAATTTAAAACACGCTTTTCTGTGGTATCATAATAAATTACCAGTGGACTATTTTACAGACGACGTGCTCGTGAATAGAGAAAAACAGTATTTGCCCTACACAAATAATAACATAGAATATGATGGAAATACGGCAAAGTAATTACGACATTGCTTTTTAGGATGCAGGTATAAATTTATATAAAGAACATAAAGCAGTTACATTCAAATACATATTAAAGTTTGTAATAATGCAGTACGTGTATTATTGGTTAAACCACCAGCATGGCTGGGAAATACAATGACAAAATATATTCCTACCTGATATTCTTTTTCTTCCAACTGGTCTTTTGTTAACTGCCTTCGTTGATCGTATGGCGATCAGTTGTCGCCCGGTACTGTGTCAGGGAGAACATCACCACCTAATTCGTTAGCCAATTTTGCCCATGTATATTATGTTAAAAGCAGAGTACCCTGGGCAGTAAGAAGTGATGATCAACGCATCCAAGTCTCTCTCCATAGTCTCTTCCACCATCAACCACGTCAACAATTATGGTTTTTCCGTCTACAATCAGTCGTAACACAGGGAGCAAGTCGTTGACATGCGTTTCAAAGTTGCATGTTTCGACCCTGGTAATCTCTGTCAGTGGGCTGGTTCATGGAAAAGAATAATGTTTTCTTCCTAATCTGTCGCAAGTGAACTTAGTGGTCTCGTCATCTTGTAGCACAAAATAGCCCAATGGTGTTATGAGATATCCAGGCTTCGGAAAGTCGTGATCATTGAAGTTAGGAATGTCGTCAACAATGAAAGAAAAAAAAGTGGCTTACAGCTGGTGTGCTGACGTGTAACGTGTACATGTTATCTGAAGACAAAGAACAGACTTCATTTTTGAACTGCGCAGCGAATTCCAAAAACATATTTCATACGGGCAAAATAACACTGGGCATCAACATTGTCTGTTCTTTGATTATTCTTATTTGTAGCCACCTTTGTTTCTATTTCTCTATCATACAATCGAGCTGCATTTTTTCGTCTATTTGGGGCAACCATCAACCGTGCTATTTGGGGAGGTCAGAATGTGTGTGTGTGTGTGTGTGTGTGTCTATTACATGTTTTCTTATTTCGTGTAGATGAACACCGCACTTCCCTGCATTTTCTCGTCGACGCTCGGTTGGAATTATCGTTGGATGTCATTGTGAAATCTTTCAGGGACGATGATTACATTTTAAATTGGTGCTGCATGGCCCTTAAAAGTACCGGTATTGGTTTTGTATTCTGACGTGTGACGACGAAACATCCAATATTCAGATAGAGCCATGTCAAGAACGTGTGCAATCTCAGGGCACTAAAATAAGTATACCTTACATAAGACCCCGTATTATCTCTATCATTAAAGTAAATATGTTTAACTTCCTGTCACTGAAAACTTGTGAAACCTGAATAGTAAATTGTATTGAACTGTTTTTTAGTCCCCGTTCGGACGAAGTCCGAAAACGGGGACTTATAATTCGGTCTCCGTCCGTCCGTGTGTCCGTCTGGAGTCATATCTCAGAGTCCCTTGGACCGATTCAGTTCATTCTTTGCATGTGCCTAGTACTTTATGTGGGACATATGCACATGCAGTGGTTTAGCGATTCGATTCAAAATGGCCGACTGACAGCCATCTTGTTTTTTGAAAATGTCGTATTTTGGACATGCTTTGTCAGTTTTCATTCAAATTTACTACATAGATCATACATGTTAGGATACATGTCCGTCCAACCGTCCATGTGTCCGTCTGTCCCTGCGTCAGTCTATCCAACGTCATATTTCAGAATCCTATGGACCGATTCCGTTCATTCTTTGCATGTGCCTAGTACCTTATGTGGGACATATGCACATGCAGTGGTTTAGCGATTCGATTCAAAATGGCCGACTGGCAGCCATCTTGTTTTTTGAAAATGTTTTGTCAGTTTTCATTCAAATTTGGCACATACATGTACTTTATACATGTTAGGATGCATATCCATGACAATTTGTTTCAAAATCTGGTCAAGGATGGCCGATTGACAGCCATCTGACTTTTTGGCCTTACTACTATATTTCCACAGTTTATGTACCATTTTCATTCGTATTTGGCACATACATCATACATATCAGTGTGTTTCATAATCAGATCAAAGATGGCTGAATAACGGCTGTTTTTATTTTGGCCATATTACTATGACACAAAACACGTGTTTTGACAATCTGTTGTATACTTGGAACTCAAGTTTCAAGGACACGCTCGCGACAACCCCTCCGCTTTAATATGACGAGCACAAAGAGAACTTAACGGGGACTGTGTCATTTTCAATGACTTGTTTTTAGCATATCTCAAGCTGTCATTACCAGAACTTTAATTTCCTGTCGCTGAAAACACAATAACGTACTGAATACATTCCGAGAGTAGAAAACACAGAAATTATATATACTGGTATCTGCCATAAATCCACCACGACCTCTCGTGCTATTTCATGTCTTTAATGGCATGGCCGTGTAATGTTATGAAAACATAAAATCAGGGCTCGCATTGTCATTGATAAGACTTACTTTATTCGTTTATAATTTCTGAACACAGGGACTGTGATGTGAACTCCAAATACATGAATAATATGACAGATATCATTTTGCACTACGTCTACCGATGAATTCGAAACGACAAATTACGGTTACTGTGGATAAATATAAAACACAATTTTTTTTTATCAAGTTGCGTAGATTTCACTAATTTTTTTACTCCCTCTTTGGAAAACTTATTTTTATTTCTTTTTTGATTGACTACGTGAGAATTTGTGTACAAATTAAATATTTAGGAAAATACGTTTCAAGGATGCCAAAATGAATACGAGACTGTTATGTCTAGACTAAGTACTACTACATATATGGCCAAACTCATGAAGCCCTAAAAAGCTAAATAAAATAGTATTATTGATATTATTCAAAATCCTGTTTTTAGGAATTCAGTTTGTATATTAAACTTCGTGTGATTCTGGTGTCTTTTAAAAAGGCCGAATGATGACAAGTGCTCGTCACCTACGCGAAAGTTTATATTCCCAATGAGCATAATATATTATGTAAGACATATTTACATTGGCTCAAATGATCACAATTGTGTCTTTCCGACCAAACGGAAACCCTGTTACAAACATATTCCACTTCTGGGATGAGTGGGTGTACGCTTCGCCAATTCTGAACATTTCCAGTTTGTTTTAGAAATTCCTCAACAAAACTCAATTTATTCATCACTCGTTAACATTTTCAAGAACATAACAATATCCATATCTGCAGAGCGGGTCACCACACTTGCCGGCTCAAGTCTTTTAGAAAACGGCGATAACGTGAATCTGTCTCCCTAATTGGATAAAGTATTTGATGCCTGTCAACTACAAATTCTTCTCTTACTTCCCCCCAATTTTTGCCATGAACTATGATTTCAATATGTCGACTTTTAGAAGGTCAATTTGCGTTCAAAATAAAAAAAAATTAAATCGCTGTAAATTCCTCGTCCGATCATTTATTTGAACAAAAAGCACCGTTAAACTTTTTCAAGGATAGTACTCCTCCTGGCCTCTACCATGTGTGGAGGTAAAACCACTTCCATGCCTCACGTAACAGTGAACTATTTGACCTTTTTGTTCCGGTGCGCACTGCTTGATCATATACTATGGGCACACTGTCGCATACGACTTGTTTACCACTTCCGTGTGACTGACAATGTTCTAGAAACCGTACTGTGTCTGGGTGGAATTTTTAGATGTTGATTGAATAGGTAATAGGACACTGTAGAAGGCAATAGAAGGTAATGGAACATTCTAGAAATTTGTAGTATGTTCCGGACTCATTATTTATGCTGATGTAATGGTCTATTTATAGACAGTGTGGGTATATATAGGGGAGTTGTTCAGCACTGAGGTCAGATCGGAGATCTCGTTGAATTGTATTGGAGTTTAAGTATCTAGTTATTGGAGTAGTGGAGTTTTACCGCGTTATTGTACTTGATGTTTGCAGAGTATAATAATACCAGTACCAATTGAAACCTCATCTGTTGGCTCTGTGTTCGTATTTTATCATCACCGCCAGGGAAGTCTTTTTGTTACTGTTGCCATTTTGGTATTTGAACCATCACACCTGTACTATACCAATTACGGTAATATTACGTTGCGTGTGACACACACGCACCGGAGAAGGTGCTTTTTAGGACGATCTTCCAGAGAGTATTTCCCTACAACTACATGGAAAATGCGGCCTTTATGAAGATAAGTTATGTTTATTCACCGTCACGGTCATTGATGACATACCTTCATACTATGCACATAGCTGTCACATGTCATGTATTTCCATTCTAGTACTGTAAATGCCGAGTTTAATCTTTGATTCTGTTTTGTCGTCTCGTCCCGATCATGTTATTTCAATCCGGGTTTTGACATACATATACGTCTTCGATAACCACTTGATTTTATCAATGTCAGAACAAACATGTCTTGGCGCTTTTACGATCAGTTGACAACGTGTTAAATTTGATCTAAAAACTTGACACACTAAAGTAACTACGATCCATTTGAAAGTCACAATAAAATAGTGGCTGTTAAAAGTAAATTACATCTTATACCTGTTCCAGATTTGCGTTAATTTTAAAGGTCAAAACTGAACGTCTCTCTGACACAACCCCCACGTTTTGAATAAGTTTCAATAACAAACATTTTTCCTTTCGTATCAGGGAACAAGTTTTTTTATTCGGATGCATATGGTAATTATTCCTTTGTTTCCGTTTGAAAAGTTGTGTATTTTTCAACTGCGTCTCCCCCAGCCTTTATTATGTTAATTTCAGTTGCTTGCAGCTTCCTATTATTATGTTTGGAACCGTACCGATTACAGTTAACTGCAGTAACTGCGGTCTAAACCGAAAAGTTGAAACTGATATGACCCCTAAGACAGGTGTTGCAGGGAATGATTGACAGTGAAGTTATACGCGAGTCGCATAGCCCTTGGGCGGCTCCGAGTGGAATGGTGACTAAGAAAGAAGGAAGCACACGACTGTGCATAGACTATCGGAAGTTGAATGCACGCACCGTGAGAGATGCGTACCGCGCATCAAAGTGTTTTGATGCTTTGAAAGGGGCGCTGTTCAGTATGTTAGACTGGAAGTCTGGGTACTGGCAGGTGGTCATGGACAATAGAGATGTGGAGAAGACGGCATTCAGCACACCATGCTTCCGATTGGACTGGCAACCAGTGCCAGTTAGTTTAAGTGGGTTATGGAGAAGTGTTTGGAAGGACTAAACTACAAGACCTGTTTGGCCTACCAAGATGATATTGTGGTGTACTCTGATACCTTTGAAGAACACTTGCACAGACTTCAACACGTGTTCCAGCGGCTGGTAAAGGCGGGTTTGAAGCTTAAGGCTAAGAAATGCAAATTCTTCCAGGAGAAGATCAAATATCTTGGCCACGTTGTGTCGAAGGATGGCATACAGACGGACCCAGGGAAGACAGAAGCCCTGAGGTTCAAACATCTTTCTTGGGGTTGCTGGGGTTGATAATATCGCCGCTTCATTGAGGGCTATTCGAAAATGGCTAAGCCACTGAATGAGTTGTACAGTGTTGTATGAAAGAACAGGTAGAGGAAGTAAGATGAGACTGGTCCCAGAGAGTTAGCGGCCACATTTTGAATGGACTCCAGAATGCCAACCAGCATTCAAGACTTTGGTTGAGCGGCTGACGACCCCACCGGTTCTGGTGTATCCTGACTACAGCTAGCCCTTTGAGCTCCACACAGATTCGAGTTTGTTGGGTCTGGGTGCGACCTTGTATCAGAACGAAGGAGAACAGTTGAGGGTTGTGGCATACGCAAGTCGAAGACTAGCCAAGGGTGAGCGCAACTATCCAGCTCACAAGTTTTTGGCGCTGAAGTGGGCTCTCACATAAAATGTCACACCATTTGTTAATATTAATATATGATAATAAAAAAAACTTGATAACATTTTTGTGGATTTTTGCACTTTATTTGTATCATTGTCATATGAGAAGTACTCTTGTCCTTATTGGAGATATTTAAACTAATCCAAGGCCACAAACTAGTTTATCCAAACAGACACAACACTGACTCTTCTACATATTCGCAGATCCGATTTGTATACATCCTTGTCATTTTACCTGCTGTACTGGTTTGTCACCATCTGGTTTTCTTGCTGATAATAATGCTGACCCGGATAGAGAGTCCATGCGAATTTAAAATGACAACAAGTTAGTTAACAACTTTACTCCCACTACCCGGCCAATATGCAGATTGCTGTGTGTGTCTTTACCCACAACATATTCCGCAACTATTTGGCTACATAAAGTTGTGACATAACACCCCACGTTTGGACAATTCTAGTAACAGTTTAATTTCTTTGCATCAATTTTTTTCCAAAGAAATTGCACCGCAATTGACAATTCATTCGTATTTCCTTCTCCTCTCTTAGGTTTTATTTCGTATCTCAGTTTAAAATCCACTTTCCACTGAATTTGTTTTCCATTTCAGCGTTATCTTTTACAACCCTTAACTACGTTTTTTTCCGGAGCTGCCACGCTGGTTCCCTCCCGCCTTCAAGTTAATTTCTCCGTTTAATGTGAAGATCAACAACTTGGTTCTCTGTGATCACATTGGTTTGAATCCGTCCATCTAAACTGAAATTGCCCACTTGCCTATCGGCTTTTAACCCTTTCAAAATTCTAAACACTTCCTATACGACGTAACTTTAGTTTCTTTCAAAAAAAATATATTATTGATTTTCGTATATTCAGTAAATAATAATATTCGTCCACACTTGTAATTTGTCACAATTCCACCCTTCCACTTGTCAAAACCACGTTTTCAATTGTATTAATTCATTATTTCATTCATTACAGTGAAAGCACTAAACAACAGTTCTCTTTTCTTTATGACAGGTTTTCCCGCATGCATCTCCATTCTATTACAGTCAGGAGACTGACAGCACATAATCATCCACCAATGGTCAGCATACCAGATGTGCAGACCAGCCCAAACAAACGTCGTGTTGCTGTAAAGGCTAAATCCAAAAAGTATGTATTTTCGCCCTTTTTTAGTTTTAGTTTTTACTTTTTGTCATAACAAACTAATAACATTTGCAGCCCACTATGTAATCATCTCAAATAAGAAACTGTTTGCTAGTAAGTTTGCTAAAGGTATAAAACCTGATTTATCAGCTACAGCTTAAACTTTTATTTTGATCAATTTTTAAAATGTTTATATTTCTAATCTTTCATGTGTTTTACATGGGTCAAAGATATGGTTGTAGGACCACACCACAAAAGAAGATTGGTAGTCCCAACATATGAATTTGATAGAACAGTAGAAATGAAGTTGGGGGGCAAACATGCCGAAAGTTGTACCCTCACTGCCAATGACTAGTATACAGTTTATTTAACAAGAACAAGCCAAGTCTGGATACCACTCCAGACACATCTATAGAGGCAAGTATTCTACTATTTCTTGCTAATTTCAATATGCTCTTTTATATAAACAGACATATCCCAAATATATTATACATTTTTTACATCCTACAATACTTAGGTCATATTGCTTTAAATCTAACATGCATATCACCGTTTCATAAATATAATTGTTAATTTCTAGATAAAGTCATTGCATTTACTGACAAGTAAGTTTGTAAAGAGTATATTTATACTGTACTCTCATTAACTGAATACAATTATAGCAACAACAAAAACATGCTACACTTAACATCTAGCCCAATTCATTGCACTGATTACCATAAAATCAATCAGATGCACAAACAAAAATACTCTAATACCATCAGAGAAATGGAAGTATTTTTTGTAAACCTTATCCAGCAACATAAAGCTAACAAAACATTATATTAATTGTAAGTATAAATCATACAGATTGTCTAGCTACTCTACAATATAGCCATAGTTCATTAAAGTGGTTTCCTGTACACAGCATAATGTATACTTTGCATTCTTTGTTGCATCTGAAATACCAGTTTTTTTTTACAAGCTTGTATTTTTCTTCACCCTTCACAAGCTGTATTTCTCATGTTTCCAGTGAAAAACTTACTGAAGATGGTTGTACATTGAAACCCGAAGGGCGTGATTTGCTGTTCTCTGTGAAACTGACCATCACTGGAAATACAATTACCGAAGTTCATGAAGATTAAAAAGCACTGTAAGTTTAACTTTTGGGACCTTGCAAAGAAAAGACACCATTGGACACTGAAAATATATTGAGCCAGAACAAAAAATGTTCATATTTAAGTTACTAGTTTTCACAGGGAAGCCATGAAGCTGTTATTACAAACCTTATTGATTCCAGGAAATCTGCACATGCATCAACTAAGTTAACCTCGTGAGCGTTTAGACACCTGACGGGATAATATTAGAACACTGAAATGCCACTAAAGAAAAATACTGGAAGTGAGGGTTCAATGGGAAAAGACAGGCAAGAGAGAAGGGTCGATAACTTGATTAAAGCGAACAATGAAAATCTGGTGATGCAAGACCAAGCTATCCAATATGGCGACCTGACGAAAGTAATGAAGATGACGAGTAAAGACAGGTCAGAGATAACATTGAAATTGTTGTTTCAAATCAAAGCAAAGGTAGATAAGTTTGAATCTATGAGTGCGCCGCTTCAAGAAACTAATCGCAAGGTGACAGAAATAGAAGTGTCGTTGAATTAAGTTCATGAACGAGTTGAAGAGGTAGAGAAGACGTTGAACACGGAATCAAGTGACAAGGAAATAGACGATTTGAAACACATTTGTAAAAGAAATGGAAAACAGGATGCACAGGGCGGAGAAAAAAAAACGAAGATATTGAGACGGTTAAATTTCCTGGAACTTTCCAGAGGGCGCTAAAAAAAGTTCATTAGGAAATTTGTCACCGAACACATGAAAGTTAGGGGGATCGACCAACATGTCGCAATACAAAGAGTTCATAGGGTGCCACCCTTTCCACTGCGGTCTGGTAAATCGAGATCAATAAGAGTAGCAATTGTTGATGCCAGTGTCGCCCGTACAATACTGTTTTCTGCTTCTAAGTCGCTCAAGCAAAACAAGTATTAAGGAAATGATATATGACGTCAGCAAACAGCTGCTAAAGTTCCGGAAATAATTTCAGAAAGAAAACCCAAGAAAGAAAAGTTGCATAGCCTGGAAAGTGCCCGCAACTTGCATGATTGAAGAGGACAATGGTCGTATGAAGGCAATCACAGTGAAAGAACTCGCATGAACTTGAACAAAGAGGAATTCTAGTAAATCAATTGTGGTAAAACAAATCCCTGTAATCTTTTCTTAAGAATGCAGATATTATAACTCGGTGTAATTACATGTTTATAAAGGGAATAAGGTATAGTCAGATGGCAGAAATTGAGTTGATGTATAATTACAGTTTTGAGGCCGTCCCAAGTTGTAGATATGAATATTGTCAGATATTGTCTATGATTGTTTTGTGTTTGTTGTTTGTGTTGTGTTCATATGTTTGTATCCAAGGCAGAAAGAATTTATGTAGGTTCGAAGTGAGTAATATTTCAGAGCAGGCTTAATTTTTGTCATTATTTCTGATGAATTACAAAACATTGTCAAAACGGTTGAAATTATTCCAGAAATTTGCTCTGACCATACTGCCAAGATTTTATTCATAAAGAGTGACTATCAAAAAAGTGGGCCAGCATATTGGAGATTTAATTCATCTCTAACTAAGGATGGGATTCATAGTGAGTTACTAAAAGAAAATATGGCAACTGGGCTAGGGAATTGAGGGATACTCAAGATAAGAAAACTAGATGGGATATGATGAAATATAAAATAAGGGAATTTTCTATGGAGTACAGTACAGTAGGAACAAAGAAAAAATGAAGGAATTGGAAAGTAAAGTTAAAAACGCACAAACAAAATGTTCAGAAACCCCAGACGGGGAAAATTATGCAAATTTGGAAGACTTGGACAGAGAATTAGACGAATACTATACATATATAACAGAAGGGCAATTTATTGGATTCAGTGCAGCCTGGTATGAAAAGGGTATTTTCTGGGATTAGAAAAGTCTAACAAAAAGAGATCGAGTATTAAACAATTAAGAAAGAACAAATATACTACTATTCTGAATCAACCCAAAGAAATCAAAACTTTCTATTCCAAGTTGTATACAGAAGGAAAGGCAAATACAATAAATGATTAGTTTTGAGGAAATTTGGAATGAACCCCAATTGTCTGAGCCTTCTCAAAAAGTCTGTGAAGGTCAATTAACAGAGGGAGAAGTGTTTAGTATCTTAAAATGATGAAAGAAAATAAAAGTCCAAGAAATGATGGTCTGACCATTGAGTTTTACAAGACATTTTGGCCGCTGGTTGGTAAGATGGTGGTAGAATCCTTAAATTATGCATATGATAAGGAGAGTTCTCGGTTTTACAAAAACAAAGTATGATTACTCTAATTGAAAAAATCTAGAAGAGACAGGACGCCAGTTTTTCAATTGTAGTATATTTCATTGATGAATGTGGATGTCAAGTTGGCTTCTAAATGTTTGGCAAAACACCTGGAGAAGGTCCTTCCTGAATTGATAGATCTCACACAGACTGCTTTTGTGAAAGAGTGCAATATTCAGGACTATGTCCGATTAATAGATGAGATTTACCTCTACACGAGGGAAGCTGAATTGAATGCTGTTCTTTTAGCAATTGACTTCGAGAAAGCTATTGATATGGTCAGTTGGGTGTACCTATTTAAAGTTTTTGCTTGATTTTGGGCGCGATTTTCAAAACTGGATTAAAACACTTTGTAATAATATTGAGGGATATGTCATGAACATTGGTGTCAGTACTGATTTCTCAACTGCAGAGAGGAGTGCTTTTGTTTTGATACTGGAAACATTATTGGAAACGATGTGATATTTGGGGTGAAATGGTCCACTTCCCCTATCCCCTTATCAAGATTGTAGGTATACATTTAACCTACAATAGAGAGGAGCGGTTAAGTGATTTTGTCTCGGAATACTCGGGGAAACAAAACCGTATCTTGAGAATACGAATCAATGTATTTGGAATAATAGGAATATTTTGATAAGGAGTAACATGATTTCCTTTGAAGACTGAGCAAAAAGGGATAAGTAGAGTATCAGATCTCTTCAATGGAAATCTCCTGATACCTTGGCAAAACATTGCTCTCATTACTGCAAAAATTGAAATGGATTGGACTAGTATCAGCCATTCCTAACAAATTAAAAAACAAAACAAATGTATTTAATGGAATTTGTATAAAAAATATCAGACATCCCTACTCAACTAGATGCAATATCCCCTCAAAATTTGAAAAAAAAAAAGAAATGCGAGACAGAGCCTTCACCCTGCCGATTAATGAAAACAAACTATGTGAGGAATTGAACATTAACACGTCAATACATTGGAGAAAATTATATAATCTCACGTTAAAAATTACTACTGATTAAAAACTCTTCATAACATTTTGTATACAAATAGAGACTACATAGAATCCACCCAACAGAAATATCCTAGCCCACTGTGCACCTTCTGCCAGAGCGAAGCAGAGACCTATAAGCATCTCTTCCATGACTGTAGATATACAATGTCCCTATGGAACGATTTGCTGTTCTGTTGGAGTTCACCTCCCAGCAGGCATTGTATGATTGTATCAGACCCAGATAAAACATTTTTGTTGAATTTTGTCTTCTTGTTAGGAAACATGTATATTTTTCAAAAATGAATAGAGGAAAGCCCCAATTTAGAAGATTCTTGTATTTCGTTAAGCGAATATATATTTGTGAAAAGTATATCGCAAAACGAAATGTCTGGATGATACTATATTTTAAAAATGGGCCTCCAAAAATAACATGTGTTAGATAAATTATTGGAAAAACAGAACACTACAGAAATGTAATTTTTCAAGTAAAATATGTATATAGAATATGGTAAACAAACAAATGTAACCTCGAAATAAATGTACCCAATAAAAATTATATTAAAAAAAAAACTGTATTGGTCCCTTAAAGAGCTGCAACAACAAATGGCAGATACATTTTTGGCGGTGTTTCTGAAGTTTGGAATAGTCTGTATTCACAATTTTTAGGTACTTTGTTATATTTCCCCAACAATAACTATGTTATATTTAAGAACAACATTACAAGAGTTGTTACATTGTTGTTTCTCTGAACATAAGTTATTACATTTCTGAATAAATATAATATTTACAATCAAATAGAGTTGCTTGTTTTCATTTTAAACTAACTCTGATTTAGGCGGGTCACAAAAGCACTATTTCTTGCTTCTTCCTAAGCAATTACCAAAGTTCATTACAAAATAGTACGCAAGGACACACGCAGGCTCAAGTGGCACCAGCCGCCCACTCCTTCAACACAACTCTGCTTGCCGATATCACTGATTTTTTTGAACAGAACTAGCATAACATTAAATTTTCGCTACAATATAGAAATGAAAATTAAAGTTACTCCTGTCCATTTTAGTTATTTTGTTGGGTATATTCTGCTCAAAAATCTGCAATAAGAATAGGTTTGTTAAAGCGGGAGGGTCGTCGCCTGCGCACGCGGGGGAATTGAGTTTCAAGTGATGATAACACGTCGTTCACGTAGCCTACCCAGTTTGCATTGCGACCTCAATGTGTTCAAAACAGAAAGTCGGCTCATTCGACGCTCGGCTGTCATGGCTAGTACATGGCTAGTACTGTATACAAACTATGCAACAACAAATGTCAAGAGATTTTGACGATGATTCTCGTCTACTCATTTATGCCGTAGATCTTAGAAAAGTATTCATATATCAACCACCATGCGCGGCTTCATTGTGTATTGAGCTATACATGGCATCAGCGAGTTTTTTGGACAATTTGTCTCATGTTGGACACGTACGTCTTTTTGAGGGAGGATACGCTGGCCGCGATGAAAGATAGTGTTTTCGCAAACTGTGGAAGTGACCAATGGTTTTGAAATGGCGGTAAGTTAGTTAAAGGCTTCTATTTATGAGCATTAATTTTCTACGGATTATTATACGTCTTTAATGAAAATACGGGAAACAAACAACAATAGACAAGTACCATGTCCTGTCGCGGAAATAAACAATAATGCCTACATTGAATGCACCCTTGGACTTTATAAAAAGTGGGATAAAAATTCACACCTTGGCTGGTTTAACACCTTGACGGAAACGGACCATAAGTTCACTACCTACTAAATGATGTATTAAAGTTTTAACTTGTTTCTTTTTACGATTTTCCTCTGTACAAGTTTTGGGAACAATTATTCTATTTATTTTAGCATGTTTTCTTCTCTCATTAGAATGTTGGTCATTACACGAGATGTGATTTTGTCCTGAATTTATTCATGCTTATTTCTCAATAAAAAAAATATGGGAATATCAATTGATGTTCCGTGGTCCCTATACAATTCAGTACATTTATTAGAGAGCATCCCACAGTATTAAATAAATTTATATATATTTTTTTCTGACAGGCAGTGTACAGTCATGATGATGATGGGCCAGAATTTCAAACAGACTATGTGAATAGTTGCTTGTGCATATGGGAGTGGAAAAATCTCAACTACACTACAGTGTCAATGAAGAAAAAAAATGAAGCAAACCAGTATTTAACATCCTTGAAACGAGATTATATTGAATATTCAGGGGATGGAAGAGTGGTGCATATAAACATCAGTGTGAAAGACATCGAGAGAGTTGGCTATGAGAAGAAAATCAACCGCCGTAATTCTACAGAAACCACCACATCAACTGTCGCTACAACACCAGCTCCAGCAGCTTCTTCATCAATATGCGAGTCAGCATCCAGGACCAACAAATTATTACAGGGAATAAGAAATCAACAAACAATACACACTGAACGATTTGAATTAAAAGGATGCAATATAAGAGAAAGCTGCCAAATTGCCCTGAATAAGTGTAGGGAACTCGTGATAAACAAAACCTATTTTGAGGTGAAAGATGTTTGTGAGCCAGATAACGTTGTGGATACAAATGCATTGAGATTTGTAGCCAAAATAGATGGTAACTGGGTATGTTTCAGTGTCAAAAATGACACATGCATTAAATAAGCCAGAATTAGTCTTAACAGCAAAAGTAGCTGGCTATTTTGCCTTTGTTTTTGTATCCAAATATAACCGTTGGGCACCAGATGTTGCAACCAACACATATTGTGTAAGATCCTAATAGGGGCCCACAACGGCTAGGATTGTCAAAATTGCAGCAGTTAACATTTTATATTGTTATAGGCTAAAAATTAAAAAAAAAATGCCTTTCGGCTTTGCCCTAAATCATTTCATTTGTTTTGAGTAAATTTCTTTTGTATGTGAACCACTAATCTTTTTATTAGTTTTCAGTATAGATTTATTTTACAGGAATTGATACAAGTCTAAGTGAGTGAATCATGTTGGACTTGATGCATTTTTGTTTTATTACGGTTGCATTATATAACGTTGGAAAAGATCTATCAATATGACAGAATGGTTACCAATCAACATGACATTGAAATACAATTTCTGTAAAATAAGTTGTAAGCGTTTTATGTCCAGTAAATTAAAAGTATTTCTGGAAAAGAATTTTGTTCAATGCTCAGTAAATTATACTCATGATAAAAAGAATTGCACAAATTCTGTAAAAAATGTTCTCCCGCCCATTAAGTTGCAAACAAAGAGCTAGTTCTGTACATTGCTCAATAATACTCCCACGTATTAAAACCTCTACAGAATAGCTAAAAAATACACGTTTTTCAAACAAAGTTCATAAACATTGACAAAATTACAAACCCAAATTTGCTAGTTGGAAGTGTCACTGCTAATAAATTGCTTTAGCCAAATGGAAAGAAAAGTAATCTCAGTGATGCCAGCAAAGCCCCTCAACTCCATAATTCTTGATAAACAATAGATCATAATTACTATATCAAGGGAAACAATATAAGTGATTAACAAAGTGATTAGCAAAGACACACTCTTCTTGGGCAAAGTTCATAGATGTTGGCAAAATTGAAAAAATGCAAAATGTTTCTGCTAATAAAGTGCTTAGCCAAAGTGCCAACAGGGTATGAAACACAGTACAAAATAAAAAATGTCCTTGAAATAAGTTTAAAAAGTGATATTAGTTTATATTTGATTAACAACACCAGGTGAGTTATGGGAGAGAGATAGTGATTAGTACACATGCTCAAGTGTTCTTTCATAGCATGGAGGTGGAGGCAGGTCTAGTGCTGTTCTGTGAAATCTTGCTCTCACTGGTAGGTAAGCTCTTCCAGCTGTAAAAAGAGAACCATCCTCTCTAGATTGTAACCTCACCGAATGAAGACGCTGTGTTTCATCTTCATCGTCAAAGCTGGGTTGATCTTCATTGGTATAGCGGGAACTTACTGTATGATTAAAAAAAAGGGCAAATCTGGACTTGCTTTCTTACAAAACTCTCTGTAATGAAAAAAAAAAATATTTTGTGAGTGAATACAAAATTCAAATACTGTAGGGTATGACCCAGTTTTCCAAGTTATGAATTTTAGCAAAATTTTAAACATAACCTATAAGTGATCTCTTCAGTAGTATGTAACTTACCGACACATTGCCCTCCAGCAGCACTTGAACCCTTTATGTGAAAATGAATCCCCAAGCTTCCTTCTAACCATACTGAAAAAGCACTCAATGTCATCAGTTTTGCCAGCTCAAGGATACTGAAAGTTGTCACTACATATGTCTACTTCGAAACTCTTGTGATGATTCAATATTTTTTACAATCGCATGCAATTAAAGACTCCCTCGATAATCCTTTAACACCCTTCAAAGGCCTGAAAAATAAAAAAAATTATAAATTTTGTATTGAGATGTGAGAACCAATTACCATAAGGCTGAGAAAATAATATCTATATTTCCTGTTTCCGCGCACATCATTTTGAACTATGCGCCTCGGACGTGTTTTTTCTATCTAAAGCATTCCAAAATGTGCTTGTACTCGCACAAATTTCCCCTATCTTAGCTCAGTAACAAAAAAATAGTCTCGCCGCCTCATTTTAAAATTTCCATGTAGCGAGAAACAGATATTTTTTTTTCCTGGCCTAACATTAACTATAGTCCATTTGCATTGTACTGAATATATGAAACTGTAAGATGACTAACCTCACGGTACGAGGTTTTACCCAGAATTCAACACGTTCTGTACCAACGCATATTGCTATGCGCAGAACTGAAATTCTGGCATCGTTCTGCGCAAAAACCGTTTTTAGCGCTTGAGTTGTTTCCGGGTTAGCCTTCCATGTGCTTATCGTGCGATTTATTGTACCAATATCACATTTTCTGGACGTATTCCTACACAATCATGCTAAGAGTATCCAAAAGAGTCAAGCAGGCAAGTTTAGCCGCAAACTTACGTGGGAAATTGGCTTCAACTGCTCACTCGATCGCCGATGTTGTCCGTCGGCACACAAGGTCGTTCGCTTTCTGATCTTTGACTCGAATATTCGGGTTTTGTTGCTTTTTTAATGACAGTGATGACTATATATCACAGTTCGAGAAAGTTAAAACGATGTGCTCACTTCGAATGGTTTGTAGGCGATTTTATGCTATCGCGTCGAATGATTTGTTCGTTATGGGAATGACGGCAAGCTCTATTGCCAGCCGTGCTTTTCACAGATTTAAGCTGATGAAGGCGAGATCGCTCGTTGCTAATGAAATAGGGCAACTTTCCGATTTGATCATTCAAAAAGGGCCATCTCAAGTAAGACAAGTGGTGAGAAATTTGCTGTAAAATTTAAAGGGTCACGAATGGGATGATTCAAAGAAATATTTGGAAGTCTCTCTTGCAGTTCTATTTAGCACGAAAAGATCAGCAATTTCTAAGAAAGCCACTGGGAGTCGAGCCTACATCAGTAAAATTTTAAATCAGCACCAGGCAGTAGGTGAAAAGTTGTCTGGATTTGATGAGAGTGCCCTTTGGCAATTACGATTAAATAAAGATAAAACATTTGCCAAATCAGTATTATCTGTATCATTTTTCAAGGAAGCCATTACATCAGATATTCTGCCTCCTTCTGTTAAATTGGCTTTATTAGCAGCACCATCTTCCCAGAAATTAGATCAGACTACAAATGACACTAAATTATGGAATGATTCTGAAGCAGAACACATATTTATCCATCTAGGGGGCGGTCTATCTGAATCTGACAATGATGGTTTAGAGAAATCTCTGAGAACACAAGAAAATGTTTCAAGAATTCTCAAATTAACCATTTTGTGAAATAATTTGAAATGGTGTCAGAAACTGCCTCTCAAAATAAAAAGGGCTGGTTTGTTCATGATATTGAAGGCCTGGTTTGGAGAAGTGTCCTCAACATATTGACTGAAAAGAAATTGGATTATGACCTTGATGATGAAAATGAGAGACAGAAGTTAGAAATAGTTGTAGGTGAGGGTGGCCACACTTTCCAAGATTTCAAGGGAGTGTCCCAAAATTTCAAAGTATTTGCCATCAGTGGTGCTATACGTCTGATAAAATATCATGGTAATGAAGTATGGAGAAATCCAAATCCAGTCTTCTGATGCAAGCCGCATTCCATTTGCCATTATAAATGCCCCAGAAAGTGATGCACTGATAGAAGTTGATATTCTTCCTGTTCTGGCATGCACTGAAAAATTTGCCCAACATGGTATAAAGGGGATGAAATACTGTAGAAAACTGGAAGGAGATGAAAAGTATAAAAGTTTGGTCTTGCAGGGAAAGAATACCAGTTTTTTCTGCAATTTATGTTTGGCTACAGTTCATAAATGTCACAATCCAAATCATGAATGGGATATGTCTATCACTCTTGCGGATATGAATTCATGGGCAGCAGAAGAAAAAAGTAATGGTCAGAGTATTCATCCTCTTATAAAGTATGACCCCCATAAATGAATACACTATGGATCACCTTCATGCTAAATTGAGAAACGTGGGTAAACTAATTGACGAGCTCTTCAACGAGGCTCAAAAGATCGACCAACAACTGGAATTTATACAACAGTTTGCAAAGTTATCTGAAGATCAAAAACATGATGTGAAGCAATATGAAACAAAACTGGTCGACCAATTTGATACCAAGGTTGAAATTAATGAAGCAAATCAATCAGCAAAGTTACTTCAAGTTACTAAAAAGGATGATCTTAACAAACTTGATAAGAAATTTGAAGCAGCTTCACTAGCATTTGAAATTAAATACACTGAACACATTGAAGTGAATTTGTTGGATTCTGCTGAATCACATTTTGAAATTTTATTTGGCACACACAAGGAATACAAAACACTATGTGCATCACATCTCCATGTTGTATATAAAATCAAGCCAGGTATCACTCGTCACATGCAAACTGTCCATGGTAAGTTCAGCACAAAAGATCTGAAACAAAACACAAGATGCATTACTAATCTCAATATTTAATATCAAAAATCTGTCATAATAATAAATTATTATTTACACTTGGTAAAACTATTCCAAAGTCAGCCTAAATTGTCAAATTTGTAATGACACTATTTTCTATGAAGTCTTTGACTGTAAAAAATGGGGCATGTGGAGGGGGCCTGGCACATTTTCTTTGAAAATCATTTATTAAACTAATCTCAATATTTAATATAAAAAATCTGTCATAATAATAAATTATTATTTACACTTGGTAAAACTATTCTAAAGTCAGCCTAAATTGTCAAATTTGTAATGACACTATTTTCTAGGTATTAATTCTTCAACTTCAAACACATCAATGTGTGTCACGTTTACTGGAGAAATGGGGCAAGTGGCGCCTTTTTTTTGAAAATCATTTGTTATTAACTATATTCAGTATATTCTCACTTTAATATTACATAATTTATTATGAATAATATGTCAGAAAATAATATTGAGAGAAACGAATGAAATGCATTGGTATCAAAAACAGATACATGAAAAATGTTCATTTTATCCCTATACCCATAGTATCTCAATAGTGTATATATTATCTCAATAGTGAATATATGGTATGCAAATTAATGACAAAATACATTATGACACTTTATTCACTACTCCTATGAGGGACATAACGTGTATATGGTCGATCTACATATCGTTGTAAAGCTCTCGAAATCCCCAACAAAATTCATTTTCACGACCAGCATTATTGCAACAAAAAAGGCGCCAACAATTGAAGAAATCGAACGTTATTTTCTAAAAATTGCTTTTTTTGTGTGTAAAACGTAAAAAAAAGGACTTACCGAACGTAACTTTGTGAGCCGCCATGTTGACAATCCATAGGAGGCACTCTCGCGGTAATTCTAACATAACAGTGAGAGGAGTAGGCCAAAAACCACCAAAAATGCAGTAATTTCGCATAATCAATTATAGTCTATAACTATTTATTGAAATGGTTAAAACGATCCGGGTAAAAAACTTTAAATACATCAAAAAAATGAGAATTCCAGTATCAAGTTGGGAATGAGGCTGGTGGGTCAATTGAGGTCATAGAATGGAAATAGCGTGTATGCTAGTTTTTCTTTCAATTTGAAATTGCGCCCTCGTGCGGAGATAAAGTGTATATTGGATGGTACAAAACGCATTGAACTCTGGGATATCACATCAACCTGTTCACATCAATAGTGGCAAAGACATGCCGTGCCATGGCATCAGAT
Organism: Saccoglossus kowalevskii; assembly: GCF_978046115.1. Lineage (NCBI taxonomy): Eukaryota > Metazoa > Hemichordata > Enteropneusta > Harrimaniidae > Saccoglossus > Saccoglossus kowalevskii. The sequence goes on along the minus strand of NC_140643.1, from coordinate 36,609,116 downwards.
CCTGAAGTATATAGTTTAACATTTTATAATTGCTTTTCTGTCGTTGTAGCTGAGACAAGCCTCTTCCATCACTTGCTTAGTGCCATTCAGCTACCGCTTTAACATACTGTGCAGTTTCATCAAACCCAACAGCAAATAATAATAATTTCCCGGCATCTTCAACAACCCTCTTGTGGGAACTGGTTTTGACGGATATGTTGCAATACTTAAATTGCACTGTTGGTCTGTCACTTGTGGCAATGTTACTTGAAATACATACCTTCTTCAGTGATAATCATTTCTAATAAACTCTTTGCCTGCAATCTGGACATCTTATCCTTGGCCATCAACAATCTAAAGTTGGTTTACCAGTGAGTCCATTATATCGACAACGGTTGAATTCTCCATCAGTTAAACTACCTATTGAAAATACTGTAATGTAAAACTACTGTAATTTTCCATTTAAAAATTAGCTTAGGCTAAAAAACATTCTGGTATTATTAATCCTACAGCTGTCATAAATCTGGGTAACAAAATTTTTATTTGGCTGAAAATTTGATTAAAATTGCAACTACATGTAATTCATAATATCACATTATTAAAATTGATCAAGGATATTGTAAACAATCTAAAACATAGTTCCAGGAAATGAGATGAAAACAAAATTTTCAACATGCCAATTGGTTTTAATCCAATTTCTACCATATCTTACAGGTATTGCATATGGGTTTGTTTTACGCTGCTCATCCGCTATCATGAAAACCAATACATGAGGATGCTTTCCGCTTCTTATATAAATAGCGGAGGTAGTTGAACATCTCCGAGAGTTCCTCATGGAAAGCCATTGCAATATTTGGGCCATTTTGTATGTTTTCACTGATGCGCAGCAAATAACCTTCAGTGACCACAATTTAGTGATGTGAGTACTGATAACTGGTAAGCTGCATTCATGGATGAAAATAAGTCATGCATCACTGATGACTTATCAGCACCGGACTGCATATACATCAGGGCTGTACATCATGGGTTGTTAGTAGTTTTAAGGTAGCGGGACTATTATTTGCATACTTCTTTTCATCTTCTAATTGTGACTAAATGACTACAAATAGACCCAGGAAAGTATATATTTTTAGAATCGCCAGACTTCAAGTTTTTCACAAGTGTATTTTGCATGCCCGTATCTGCATTCTACGACGCGTTACTCAATCAAAGGTGAAAAATTACTTTTTCTGTAAAAAAAAATAATTACGCATTTATGCTGACGATAAGAAGTATTTTTTTCACTTTTCCTAGTTGTTCAATAGTCTGGTAAATTGAATGTGTCTGGTCAGTTTTATTCAAGCAACGCGTTTTAAAAAATAGTGTGCTGAATTTCAATTACTGTTTTAGTCGCATTGCCCCCAACTCAAACCACAACTCGTTGGTAAATAATCGATGAAATAGTTTGTCTGGACACATTCAAGTTCCTCTCATTGTCACCTTAAAGCTGTGAAAATTTGGTGTTAATCTGACGACAATAAGTATACGTTATTTTTTATTAAAGACCTTGTATTTTGAAAAACATAAACTCCTAGAAAACGTCCATGAAGTAACAGCAAAGATTTTCAAGCTTGTTTATCGGCACAATCAATTTGTTTTCCCATCAAGGTCTGTTTTAACATGTGTAGGGACATCCAAATGTGTAAGGCTATTGGAAACCAAAAAAATAAAGGAATGGGATAGCTATATTTGGATAAATTCGGCATATGAAAACACCAAAATCAATGATTTTTTTCAGTGGCTGTGTGACCTTGTGTCTGACACATTCATATGCAAATGACTAAACTGTGAAACAAACAGGGGCGGAGACAAACCACTCAAATGTTTGGAAACACTCATTGTGTTTCAGATAACTACTGATAACACATCCTAACATTGCTTTGTCTTGAGTTTATCTTTGAAACTTATAGGCACACAGATTAAACCTGTGTTGTTGATTTTGGAAAACACTACTGAGGCTGCCTTGCTTTCCTTCAGAAAATCTACATTTTAACCAACTTACATGACATTCTATGTTATGTTAACTTTATCACATGAAAGTTTATAGTGCATTTCATCAATTAATAAATAAATGTGAAAATCGTAATTTTCAACACAAATAATAGTCTCGCTACCTTAATGGTGGAATATCTTTATTTCTTATTAGATATGGTGTAGACTTTGAATGTGATTGGTTGTTAGAAGCATTGTTAATAATGTGGTTAGTGTTATGGCATATTTCATAACATTCCCATACATATGTCACTTCAGCATTTTCCAATGTCCTATACTTGGACTTAAGAGATTTTTCCCCATCAACAGTGTGCTGTCGACAAGCATCAACTAAAACAGAAAAGTCAAATTCAAATTGTTGAGATCTGTATCAGTACCTACAGTGTGCATGGTTGGCACTACATACTACATATATTTCTTATATGCACTAGTACATAACTTGGCCAGTAGTAGATAGAGAAAAGCATAGAACTTCTACACATAACAGGAGCTCTCATTACAGTTTTTGCTCTGTCTAATTTTACTGTAATGTTTAGCCACTGTTGCTAACTCAATTTCATTATTATAAACTTTAGTCAAAATTATTGTTGTACAATATGTTCCCCCACCAAATCCTACTTTATTCAAAGAAACTGTAGCATCACACCAATATTTACTGCTCCCCTTCATGTATGGCCATTCATCAAATTCAAATTCAAGTTTTGATAAGCTAATATATTGCACAAGAGCATTCTCTTCATCCTTTGTCCATGTCCATTTTATGACCTCTTCTCACCTGCCAATGATATATATATTGTGGTCTGACCGTTATAAAAAAATAATTTTAATATATCTAAGAAACATAATATTAACTCCATTTGCAAATAATTAACGGTTTACCCGAACGCACGGCAGGATGGAAATAAAATAACATGGCAGCACAAGCCATTTCATAACTATTCCAAATATTTAGACATTTGAATGTTAATAACGAATTCTGATGTGGAAAAAAAAAATAAACACACACACAAACTCAAAACAAAATTATTTAAATTAAAATGAAAGTAAATAAAAAAATTCTATCAGGAAATAGATAAAAAATAATACTACCTTGGTAATAATAATTTAATATTTAATAACATGTTCAAGTGACGGCTACAAAAGCATGTATACTTTCGATGCAGACAACAAACCCAAACTCTGCCTTTTGAACATCTCAGAGAAAGCTATGTATCATAAGTAGTGCAGCTGCAAGCTATCCCAAAGAAACTGGACACTGACCCATCAACATGGATTTGCAACCATGTTCACCCACGCTTCACAGGTAATGCAGCAACAAGACATTAGACAGAACAATGAAAATACTGCACGATAACTTTATGAACAGGTAACTGGACAGAAGGTACAAACAACTGGTTTAGTTGTATGCACAAAGAGAGTTGGCTTGGCGCAAGCTTCGATGGCATTCATGATTGTGGATACCTCAACAATATTAGAGATCAAGTGCCCATGCAACTGAAAGAAAGCTGCAGAAACATGGCGGAACTGTTCAAGGTCTGATCAAGAGTGGAAATTATGATATAGGCTACAGTAAAGATGCCAAACAGCCGCAGCCAGCGGTTACTATACCCAGTACAATTTGCAATGTTTTGCCCAGGAAGACCAGAACAAAGTACAAGTTTCTTGTTTGGGCTCAAATTAATGAGATTGCTGATGTTCCACTAGATTTACCATGAGTACAAGAACAACATCACCATGCACCTCAAGAGGTTTTACTTTCATCATCTTTTGCCAACACTTACTGACAACAGAGCTTAAAGTCATTCATGTTGTAGTTAAATACTCAATTATGATACTTTTATTTACATGCACCTTGTGATATAAAAACAGCCAGGGTTGAAATTCGGCTGTATCGCATAGCAAAATGCTCCACATTTTGAAGTAACTGCTACCCAAATTTTGGCTTGTATAGCATTTTTACAATGCGTTAATATATAAAAGCACACCATGTGATAAATCAGCTAAAAACTGGTATACAAAATTTTCAAGTGAATTTGAGTCTTGTAAAATACATTAAGGGGTAAGTTTTGACATCATGTACAGTAATTATAAACACCGACTCTGCATGAGAACTCAACATGGTGCTTTACATTGTGAAAATACACCAGTAAAATACATGTACAAACAGTTGAATTGCAAAATTACAATGAGAAATCTAAATGTTCATTATTCCAAGTGGTCCACATTTCTTGAACAGGAAGGGTCCAACACTGTTTTACGTCGAATAGTTCAATAGTTCAGTTGTAATCACATTGAATGCAAAATCACGAATTACATTTACATTAACATGTTTGTTTACAAACGAACCAGAATAATTAAAAGCTGCCTTCACGTAATTTCATATGATACTGCCGGTGTTGTATTATGCTTCAATACTCATACTGCTATTACGAATACAAAACAAACGATGTGGATCGGCGAAATTTGCTTTGTTCACAATTTTGTGAGACGCGAGCTTTTCATTTGTATCGCTAAACATTCATTTTACTGCTATAAATCGTTCTATTTCGACTTACCCGAAACATTCCTTAGAAAGAAGTCTTTCTTTTGTATAATCTGCTTCTGTTGCTTGGCAGATTCCCTTTTTTTTCTGTTAAGTTGGAAACCAGTGCATTTGGTGAGGCTGCCTCCGGGGTGGCGGGGTAGGTGGGATCACATTGAAGTGCTATATGTATATGTGCCGTCAAAAGGGGTTCCAAACGCACCACTTCTGTCTGAAAAGGGGTATGTTATTTTACCCTGTCTGTCTGAAAAAGGGTCTCCTTCATTATTTCTGTCTGAAAAGGGGTCCATATTTTCCAAAGACTGTCTCTAGAGCTTGAGTGATCCAACAATCAAGAAAATGAAGCTGGTTTGTTCTTTCTGTAACTTCATTTCAATCTAGGTAAATAGAAATAGCTGACCCTGTGTCAAATATCCACAGTTTGTCTGAAAAGGGGTAGGCAATTTGAGTTTATTTTTGTCTGATAAAGGGTAGGGGTTTCAAACTACCAGCTATTCACACCCCTGTCAGTATTTTTGCCTATACATGCACTCCTCATGTGTCTTTCAATCGTGCATCCTAGAAACTTAGTTTCCTGACCCTCCCACGATCATAAAAACATTAAAAACACTAATTAAAATTACGACATGGAAATTTGATCAAACAATTTTACATTGGCGAAAGATTTCCACTTGTTGCCTCCCAGTAATGGCGGCCGTGAGTGCGCCGCCTAGGGGTAGGGGTAGTTCATCTGCTACTCGGATTCGTCTATATTCATTATTTTTTTAATGCTTTTTATTAGTATTCGTCCTTGGCTTTTAATATTATCAACACTTTGAAAAAGTTGAAATAAGTATACAGAATAAAAAGAAAAGCCAGAACAAGGAATATTGTCAGTTCTCTACTATGCCAATTGCCCTTCACGCCAATTGATGTATGCATGGAATTTGTGTAATTTACCTGTGCTTTTCCCTACACAATTCCCTTCTATATTGTTTAATACTATCAACCTGGAATGAGAACCAAATGCTGAAATCATTTTATAGTCCTATACAGAGCAGAATTTAAAAGACAATTTGGCAGAACTAGTTTTTCTAATACTAGTGGAAATGGAAGAAGATGACAATCTTAAGGTGAATGGGAGTGTCAATGGTTATGCAGTTGCTGCAATTGTACATCAAATCGCCAGTAAACTGAAGTCAGGATCGCTGTCTTTGCTATTTCTGGTAACTCAATTTTCCGCACAACTATGGGAAGCAGTGACGTCAGGGGATAGGGAGAAAACATATTTGGACTGGGTTTTATCAAATTTTTCAACAAAGCCACGACACAGTCTTTAACATTTTCAAAGTATGTTTTATTGATAATGTCCAATATGTACAGCTGTTTCAAACAGTATTATTGTGTTTACTTAATTTAGTCACCATAGTAAAGCTTAAACGAGACAGAACAGACTGTTTCATTGAAGCCAATGAGTGTTGATAAAAAGAAAGCTCTTCGCTACTTTTCTGGTTACTTACCATACAATTTAAAATTGAAATATTCTAGAGGCAAAAAAAGCACAAGTCAAGCCTACGTCACTGTGCTTGATGATATGGAGGATACTTGCCACAATAATGTATGTGAAAGTAAACTGTGGGTCAACTTTCTTGCTTTGTAAAGAAGTCAACTCGACTGACCATGTTGCTGCATTTAAGCTCCATTGATGAAAGAAATTTTAGGGCGACAGAAGATGCATCAACTATTGTCAAGTGTTGCACGATAGGTCATTTGCGAATATCAGGTGTTTTTCCTTTGCACGTAGCATAGTAGAGAACTACAAACGTTTGAGATGACTAAATGGTAAATTGTGAAAAATCATTTTTGCATGTTTTATTACACTAATAATAAGAGTGGAGAGAAGGTAAAATCTGTTTCATTTGCTGGAGAAAATGAGGCATCTGCCTATATTGAGGTAAATAACAATGCAAAAGCTGAGGATGGAACTTTTTACAATTTAACTATTCGATTAGTTGATTTTCTGCTGATAACAAGACAGGAATAGATGCTGTAAGTACTCATCTTATAGATCAATGTTATCAAAAAGAAAATGTCGGGGCCAAGAACAAAGCATGCGTACAGACACTCATTGTAAAGCCAGTATCAGGTATCTTAACAAGACAAAATTACAAGCAAGAGCAACACATTTATACAGAGAGAGATCAAATGTGAAGAAGTCACTCATAAGTACTGAAGGTATTAGTGTGGGGGGAATCCTTACAGTCTGATTTAAGTCCTTTAATGAAAGACAATTATAGTGAAGTTACCAAAGCATATTCAGAAGACTGTTTCCAGCGCTTGTTCTGTGAAGAACAGTTGAGGCATGCCAAATGTACTGCTGGCAGACAGATGCGATGCCATCCAACTATTATACTTTGGTGCTTGTTTCTTAGAGACAAATCAACAGCTGTTGATGATGCTCTTCGGAGTTCTGGTTTTATTAAGTGATTATTCCAACTTTATAAAACCTAAGCCAGGTATTAACAAAGTTGTACTAAAAGAACTGATCAATGAAATAAATACTCATGGAAAATCTGACAGTAACAAATGGTGATGGTGCATCCTGGAATAGGAAATTTTATAAAATACACTGTCATGGGTGCACCAAGAGACACTTGTGTTCAAGTGCTGCAACATCTGGACTATTGAAACCAGACCTATTTTTCTCTGATGTGCTCATCTAGTTAAGACAACGAGAAACTGTTGGGCTAACTCTGAAGCACAGAAAATCAGTAAGTTTTTAAGGGCTTGTAATCAATTTAATACATACAACATGCGGTATTTACTATCAGCCTTATTATTGTACCTGTTAGAAATGTGCCAATCTAAAAAACAATTGGCCAAGTCTAATTTTCATATTTTTTTGTGATTAAGTACACCTGATTACAAAATAAATTCTTGGTTAGATGAAAGTAGAAATTTTGCACAAGGAGAAAACACTGATGGGTAAACACTTAATGTATTCTGTGTATACAGAATGGGCACCCACTATTGTGGAGTCACCTGACCAAACTGGTAATAGAGAACCAATCTAGGGAAATTCATTTACTACATATAATATAATGTGACCATATAAATATTACTTCATTTTCAATTATGATTGTGAATCTTGTAGCCCAGGCAAGTACAAATTCATCTGCAACATTGATTTTAATTAATATATATTAAAAAAAAACTATAGATGAAAATACTGTTCAACCCATGTGCCAAAGCCAAACCTTGCTCTGTATACAGATGTAAATGAGATCCTCGACTTCAGGCAATATGTTAATTATAGTGGTTCTGTGACATGCAAGCTTTCCCAGATATTTGTTATACTAAAAATGAAATTATTTTAAAGAATTTATGAAATCTAATGTCAAAAATAAAAATGTTCTGTTTTCTTTTAGTGGCTTGAACATTTTTCTGATTAGAAGGAGCAGATTGCAAGATGGCGTGACAATTACACAAAATAACAGCAGTACTAAGATTATCAGCCACCAAACAATATTTAATGTATTATTGCATAATATATAAATAGTCGCAAAATTATTTTTTTTTACATAGGTGGACTGTCAGAACATTATGGAACTTTATGTTTACCGTAATTGTGTATTGACAAACAAGTCAATAAATATAAGGAAACACAGCAAAGTTAAGTTGTCTTTACTAGCAATTTTAGAGAGCAAATTTGGTAGCAACTGTTCAGGCAAGAATATTGTTCTGGTCATCAGCCCTTTAAATCTGATCCAAGTGGATCAATTGATGATATTAAAATCTACACCAATATTATAAACGGCATGTAAGCTTGATATAGAATGTATGTGAGCAATGATGATAGTGATTTAGATAACAGTGCAGTATATAATTATAAATTAACAACTGAAGTTAGTATGACGGATATAGCTGATGGGGAAGTATGACATCATCGTGTGTCATCCAGAAGCACTATTGAGTACTGCAAAGGATAGAAACCTTCTGGATAGTGAACAATTCCAAAAGAATATCTCAGCAATAGTCATTGATGAATGTCACACCATTGATATGTGGTTAGTATATTTTTATTTTACATTTGGTTTTCAGGAGCAAAAAGTTCAACTCTGCTTCGTATTTATTGAGCAGCATTTACATTTGCAATGTACATGCGAGAACTGTCTCAGCTCTAAACTTGGCCAGGTTTAAATCACAGTTTTATAAATGATCCCATAACAAATCTTGCGTGTACAGTTGCATTCCCACTTTGCATATAACTATATACATCACTTCGAATATGTTTGGCTGTAAATCTTGAAAATTTGGAGTACTGAGCAACCACAACATTTACTCTTAAAGAACCCTATAAATTCAATTTTGGGATATTGCTGGTAAAGGTTGCTAATTTGCTCACTTCAATTTATAGGTATCGTAAGCTTGAAGGGACAGCCATTCATGCTAAATATGTAATTCAGATGATAGATAAATACTAGTACTGTTATTGTGTTTTAAGGTTGTCATACTCTGTGTATTTGATTGAGAAAATTAATTTACTGTTTGATATTCCTTGCAAGTTGGAATCTCTTTTAAAGGTAAAAATTGTTGTTTCTATAAGTTTCACCATAAATGTATTACAATACTAATATTATTCATTCATGTTCTATGGAATAATTTATTGATTTTGAATGTTGAGCTTTCATAATTCATTCTAACGGCATTTTAAATTCAAGTGACAAAAGGGTTGCTTTGTGGATGTTAGCACTGTCTAAGCTGATACAATGAGTAAAAAACGTAACCAACAATGGCTTTTACACAGGATGACTACCCACTTTAAGTATCGTTCATGCAACCTCCTTTGATTCATGTGTTTTGTTCAGCTGGTTACCCCAACATAAGGCTAAAAAAGATTTTGTAACGCCATGAATCCTTTTGCTGTGGTAACTATCAGTTGTATGGGGCAAAAATTCCATTTCGTAATTGCTCTATTAGAAAGGTGTCTCAAATAAAACCTCTTATAAACTACAACATGCATTTATTGTATACTAAAATACGACCTTAAGTACACAAGCATGTGTGCCACTTAGTTAAAATACCATTTTCAGATTAGCAATTGTGTTGTATTGTATATAAGGCAATCACTGTCAGTAACCTGTAAATGAAAAAATCATATACCTTTTACAACTGTGCAGCTTTTTAATTGTTGCATATGATGACAATAACTATCTTCAGAGGTAGATATAAATTCAGCTACTACATTGCATTGATTATTGCTATTAATATTTTGTGTTTTTTTTTCTCACTTAAAAAACGTTTGTTTTAAGTTAAAGTGGTCTGCAGTATAATACAATTAATGATGTAGTTAATGTTGTGCCTTCAGATCACATGTAGTCCAAAACGAATCAGCGGCCTTGGTTTGACAGACGATGACAGCATTGAGAGGCTATTGTCTTACTTGGGTCAGTTCTCGTCTATAACTAAAGAGATGTCTTCTGAAAACAGAGTTAACCTGCTCACAGAAGCTCTTCTGTATCAGGGCATGAAGTTCAAGTCAAAGATTGGCAAGTCTCCTTGACTTTTAATCAGTGTGTGAACGTAGGTCCAGGCATGTATAACAAACTATTTTGTTCAAAGATAGTAGTGTATATCACTAAAAATGTGCATGTTGATAAAGATTAAACTGTTTGAACCTAAGTATCTTAAGTCATCTTCATGACTTTAATGCTTAATCAGCTCAAAAAAGTCATTAATTAAACAGCTGCATATGCACAATTTAGTGGAGTTTGAAACCTCCTTAGGGGTCAGCCATTTGATAAGTGGGGTGGGGTCAACTCCTAGTCCTTCCATTAGTATGATTCAGAAGCTAATTCAGTAATATTTATCCCTAGCAACAGCGATACATGTAATACCATGTAGCCCCCACCCCCTGCTGCTTGTACATGTAACTATATTGTAAATTTGTTTTTTTTTTCCTTCAGGAAACTTATTGGTAAAGAAGTTGATGAGTGCCTATACTATTATTGAAGAAACTGAGTCAAGCATGCATAACATTTTACAGAAACTGGATGGTGAGTACAGTACAGTATGCTGACTTTTCTTTTTGCTTGTCTGCATGATAAGCCCCCCCACTCCAAAAAAAAATATTACATGTAGTTGCATATTATGATATGTGTACCTTAGTAGTTTAGATATCTGTTCCTTTAATAAATATCGATATCCAGCTACAGGGAAATTTTTCGAGTGTTTTGTTGGAAACATTTATTGCGTTTTGTTTACAATAGTAAATTAGGAATGAGACAAATTGTTAAATCTTGACTAAAATACTCCGAAACTTTTTATTTACATTTGAAAATAATTGATATACCAAATATAATCTAGGATATGTTACACCATTCTACCTTAACCTTTAGGTGTGAACATAGACAATGTGAAGCAATGGATTATATAGGAACAAAGTATGCCACAACCAAGACTACAAAAAAGGTATACTCCCTAATTATCTAAAGTAACATTTAACATGCAAATATATACAGCTATTCAAATTTCAGTATCTCTGTTATTGTTTATTGTTTTCAGAGAAGCTGTCAAACGAAGAAGAATATGTCATTCTTTTGGAGAAGTACAGGTAAAACAACATTTTTTTATAACTGTCATCTTAATATACATTTTTGTTTTGTTGCACAAGACATATCAACAAGGTAAACTTGTCATTAACACCTGTCTTTCAAACATAATCCCGTGTGTTTGGAAAGTGGGAGAGACTGTCCTCTGATTTATACTGATGAGTGAGTGAACATACCTCATTTCACTGTAAGGGCATTCATTGTTCAGTAGATTTCAATTTTGCTATGTATACGTGAAATTTTCTCAAGTAAATCCATAGGAACATTTCTAATTACAATGGAATTCATTGCTTCATCAAAAAATCCATGGCAGGAAAACATAACTTTAAATTTTAAATTAGTTTTCCATGTTTTCACTACAGTTGGTCAAGGAATTGCAATACAACTGTCGAAACAATTAAAAAAATCCAACCATCATGTTGAAGAAGAATCTGGAAAGTTATCATTTGATGATGTCAAAGAGCCAGAATCACCATTGTTGCCCAGGTTCCAGCTTCTACTAAGCGAGAACTCATCAACAGCTACTTAAAATGTGATCGTGCAAAAGAGGAAGTTGTTCTATGTCAACAGGAAATGAAATCAGCGTGATAAACTTAATAGTATTCATGATAGGTTAGAATCCGAATATGATGTTGGTTGTAAAGGTTTACTTTCATACAAAATTATATGTATTAGCAGGGGAATTGCAAATCTTTCAAGTAGTTTCTGTGGAGTTTGTTGAATTCGCAATAGCAAAAGATGTTGTCTTGCCGATAAATGCAGAGTATAATGTGGTAGAGTTGGGGGAAACTGATCCTATTGTACAAGAGTTGTCACTTTATTTTGAAGAAGAAAATGAAATTGATAATAAAGGCAACAATAGTGATGTTTATAATGAAAGTTGTAGTCATCTGATGAACTATGAGAAAGTCATCATTACAATGACGAATACATTAGCTATGTTTGCATGACAGCGTTTTTATTGGAGCCAAACTTTTGCTGCTCCCACCAATTGATTGCTTTGGCGCATTTATATGCTAGACTAATTTTGGTGATAGCTATACTGGAACAGTACTTGTGATTACTAACCTGTTCTGTTTACAGTCAGGGCCATATTTGTAAAAATACAATATTTTTCTTGGACTCCAGATTTCACCAGCAATTACATTGTACTTTATCATTCAGTCATGATTGTGGTTCCATACAAAAAAATGTGTGTTCTATTTGTTTATGCTAACTTAGACATAAACTCCTAATTTTGGTGGGGCCAGGAAACTTTCGTGAAGAAATTGTGTTCGTCACTAATAAGTGCATTGCAGCAATCCTGTAGACAGATGTGTACTGAATTTGTTTCTGGTATTTGTTAAAAAACACCTTGCATATGTATAAATGTGTCTTTCCATGCAACTTCATGATTTGTGAATTTTAAAGAATTTTAGCTTTGCTGTTATAAATAAATGTGAGTTCAGCCAGATGAAATGAGCATTCTGCTGGGTCAACTTTTCTAATGTAATACCAGCATATTTGAATTGGCTTCATTGTCATGTATAAAGCATACAATAGAACTTGTTGTAGTTACCATGTAGGCGTTTGATATAAATATTAATCTAACCTTAAACTATCACCACCCCCACTACCAAGCAAAGCTGGCTTGGTATTACCCTATCTGTCGCAGAGTTGTATTATGCTAAAATGCAATTTTATATATAATTGTAATTTAGTTGTGTTTAATCAAGTTCATATCACAACTGTATAATATTTATATGTATATTAGTACCCCCCCCCCCCCCAGTGGGCAGGGCAGGGTGGGCAAAACAGCCTTTAGGGAAGGGTATAATAAAAAAAACGCATTGGGGGAAATAACATCTGCTAAATGAGGGCAGCCGTGTGCTATCAATAACTGAAAATGCAAGTCAACCACTGATCTGCCAATGTATTCAAGAAGCCGATAAAAGCAATGACTCGATGAATTACGCCACCAATCGGCACAGCAATGTAGGCAAAAAAGTGTTTTTTAATGAGGGGAGGGGAAAGATGAATTTGATCAATAGGAGGACTAGAAAGGCAAGTTAGTAGACAAAAAGTATTTTTTTTAATGAGGGCAGGGGAAAGATGGATTTGGTCAGCAGGAGGGGAAGACAATTTATCTTCAGGTGGAGGGTAGCTTTTAATTCTCCCCTTTCCTTTATATTAATTAGTCAATTCTCTGGCCCTTTTGAAGTATGCTATTTCAATTTATTTTATTGGCTGCACCTGATGTATGTATGGGTCAGACCGATGGGTGCGTGTGCGCGCGCACCTGCTTCACAAACATTTCTATATTACCTTAAAGGGGAGCAGAGGTGTGGCTTTTGACACTCTGTACATGAAATCTGAGATCTATGAATGGATTCTGTCGATAAAAATATCTTATATGTGCTGCGAAATGCCCTAAATATCGGGTATAAAACGGGCTGTGAAGCAGACGACAAACTTCCGCTTTTCCTGGTGTCATTTCGCCTCTAGAGGGCCAGTCAAATGACGTCATCAGTGAACACTGATAATTGAACGCATTCGTGCTAGTACGCCAATCCCATAATGAAAGACCTTGTTAACTGACTACTTAAAAGTTGAAACATGGCGAGGTGTTGTGTTATGAATGCCGTAACGATTCATGTTATGTTTCTCGAAATCCCAAATAAAAAATCACGTTGTTGGTTGCGAGAAATCGGCGGAAGAACTAACCTGAAAGTGAAGACAGTACAGCGTTCTGGCTATAGTAAACAGTAAGTGAATAAATATTCTATGAGTTAAAACTAAATGAGAAATATGCTAATATCACTTAAACCACAGTACTCATTTTGCCCAACTTCCCACTTTTTAAACGATCGCTTAATTTCCGACCGCACTGTATTTTCCGACCGGAAAACGACCACATTTTTACCGTTTTTTTTTCTCTCGCTCGTATAATGAAAACACCGATCGCTCGCCCAAACACTGGTCACCGGCATAGGAGTAGTCAAAATGTTTGGGGATATACAACAAGTGTTAACTATTATAAATTCTGAACGGCTCTTCAAATCTATACCACTCTGTATCGTTCGCGAACAACTTCATCTGTGTCAAATACTAGAGCCGGTACAATATTGTAAACAAATGCCATGATATCTCAGTCATATCGCTATTGTATACACTACCTTTTTTATTCTTGTTTGCACAAACATTCAAATATATTTAGTTTTTAACTATCTATAATTATATGCACGCACTTTGACCCTTTGACCTAGATTTGATTGGGATGGAATATTTTATTTTAAACAATATTCTGACGTTACTTACTGCCCCCAAAATGTTTCAACACAATTGCGGTATGACTGTCCGATTTACAAGTGCATTGGGTAATATATTAATAACCATTCTCACCAATCGCTAGCTTAGGAGAGAGTAGGAAATCAGACAGCCGCAGGTCGCCCAGAAATGACTGAGAAATTAAAAAGATTATATTTCCACAAAGTTAAATAAATCTGGCTGCATCAAAAGCTTGGAAACTAGTTATAATATTTTGCAAAATACTGAGTGATCAACGACATCATTTTAGGATGCAATTGAATTTTAAGTACTTTCATTGCGTAACTTACTGCGCGGCGATGCTGACATCAAGTGTGTGTTGACCGAAGTTTGACCCCCAAGTCACGCACTGAACAGGCGCGTTGCCTTAGCAATCTTTTTCTTTCATGCTCCGCGCGTCGATCTTGTAAAATTGTTATTAGTTCTGACGGTGCTGTACGCAAACTTGTATATTTTGAGGTCGTTTACTTAGCGCGCTGCTTTTCTAATTACGCAAATTTGTTTACAATGTTGTACCGGCTCTAACAATTTCAACATTGTAATATATCGGTTTCATAATAATTACACAAAGTCAGTTATTTAATATTGGACACAGGTGAAGTTTCCTCCGCGAATGATACAATGTGGTATAGATTTGAAGAGTAGTTCGGAATTTAATAATAGTTAGTACCCGTTGTATCTCCAAACTGTATCACTCAAAACCACTATTTCGATCACTACTCTGCCAATGACCAGTGTTTGGGCGACCGGTCGGTGTTTTCAATGGGTCAGTGAGAGAAAAATTACGATAAAAATGTGGTCGTTTTCCGGTCGAAAAATACAGTGCGGTCGGAAATTAAGCGATAAGCGGTCGATTAAAAGTGGGAAGTTGGGCGAAATGATTACTGTAATGATATTAGCGTATTTCTAATTTATTTTTTTAACTCAAACAATATTTATTTAATTACTGTTTACTATAGCTAGAGCACTGTACGTGTCTTCATTTTCTGGTTAGTTCTTCTGCCGTTTTCTCGCAACCAACAACGTGATTTTTTATTTGGGATTTCGAGAAACATAACATGAATCGTTATGGCATTCATAACACAAGTAGTCAGTTAACAAGGTCTTTCATAGTAGCATTTCTATGGAATTGGCGTACTAGCATGAATGGGTTCAATTATCAGTGTTCACTGATGACGTCATTTGACTGGCCCTCTAGAGGCGAAATGACACCAGTAAAAGCGGAAGTTTGTCGTCTGCTTCACAGCCCGTTTTATACCCAATATTTAGGGCATTTCGCAGCGCATACAAGTTGTTTTTATCGACAGAATTCATTCATAGATCTCAAATTTCATGTACAGAGTGTCAAAAGCCACACCTCTGCTCCCCTTTAAGTCACTGGATGTATGTGGTTATTTCTACTTAATTAAAACTGTTGAGTTGCATTGTAATTTAGAATAATTAATCTCCAATTAAATCGCAACCCTCTATAGTTGCGTTTTAACCCAAACGTAACACAATTCAGCTATATTAGAAGATAACCCAATGCATGTTGTCACAACAATGGTAATTAATACTTGTATGTGCACCCCTGTCAATATTCTGTTACATCGATATTCATTGAGTTTCAAATCAACTTGATTCGTAAACAATGGAACATCAAACGTGTATCTAATAGTATATATCAACAATGAATAAGGTTTGAGAGAGTATGCCTCACAGTAAAGAAAATGCCTGCTCTTCCAGTGGGATTGGTAAAAATTGAAACTTAGTTACTCAAACTCGCACCTAATAAAAAAATATAAGATTTAAATACGTCGAGATCTAGATTTCTAGTTGAAACCACATCTACTGTCACATACCGTGCAGCTAAAAGTGCCATCCAATCCCAACCTCGCACTAAATCAAAAAATACAAGATTTAAATACGTTGAGATCTATATTTCTAATTGAAACCACATCTACTGTCACATACCGTGCAGCTAAAACTGCCATCCAATCCCAACCTCGCACTAAATCACATAATATAAGATTTAAATACGTCGAGATCTATATTTCTAGTTGAAACCACATCTACTGTCACATACCGTGCAGCTAAAACTGCCATCCAATCCCAACCTCGCACTAAATCACATAATATAAGATTTAAATACGTCGAGATCTATATTTCTAGTTGAAACCACATCTACTGTCACATACCGTGCAGCTAAAACTGCCATCCAATCCCAACCTCGCACTAAATCACATAATATAAGATTTAAATACGTCGAGATCTAGATTTCTAGTTGAAACCACATCTACTGTCACATACCGTGCAGCTAAAAGTGCCATCCAATCCCAACCTCGCACTAAATCAAAAAATACAAGATTTAAATACGTTGAGATCTATATTTCTAGTTGAAACCACATCTACTGTCACATACCGTGCAGCTAAAACTGCCATCCAATCCCAACCTCGCACTAAATCACATAATATAAGATTTAAATACGTCGAGATCTATATTTCTAGTTGAAACCACATCTACTGTCACATACCGTGCAGCTAAAACTGCCATCCAATCCCAACCTCGCACTAAATCACATAATATAAGATTTAAATACGTCGAGATCTATATTTCTAGTTGAAACCACATCTACTGTCACATACCGTGCAGCTAAAACTGCCATCCAATCCCAACCTCGCACTAAATCACATAATATAAGATTTAAATACGTCGAGATCTATATTTCTAGTTGAAACCACATCTACTGTCACATACCGTGCAGCTAAAACTGCCATCCAATCCCAACCTCGCACTAAATCACATAATATAAGATTTAAATACGTCGAGATCTATATTTCTAGTTGAAACCACATCTACTGTCACATACCGTGCAGCTAAAACTGCCATCCAATCCCAACCTCGCACTAAATCACATATTATAAGATTTAAATACGTCGAGATCTATATTTCTAGTTGAAACCACATCTACTGTCACATACCGTGCAGCTAAAAGTGCCACCCAATCCCAACCTCGCACCAAATCAAAAAAAAGAAAAAAGTCCAAAAAAGTAGCAAGAAATTTTGCAATGTATTTTTTAATGCAGATATCTTGTCTCAAGACTTGTTATACTGATTCCCTTTTGAGGGTTTACATTTAATTCAAGTAAATGGAAAACAAATTAGAATACTTGCAATCCTGAATTAAAAATGATCAACTGATATGTTCTTAATGTAAATCTTTCCAGCAAGCTCTCAGGTTGTGCATACCTTTATTGTTTCACTGAAAATGGTCAAAATTTTCATTTTACACGATATATTCTATAGTGATATTATTTATATTTATTTCTCAAAACTTTGCTTGGTGACATGGGGTGAAATAGCTCCAAGTTACAGGGGATTATGTTGGTGTTAGGGATGTCTCCCAAAATGTAGGAAAAAAGGAAGTAAAACATGTCACAGAAAAGTCACAAAACAAATCATGTTGCTTTCCAAATTTAAAATCAAGAGTGGTAGAACCCCTGACTGCTGTATAACTGGAAGGACTTATAGTCCTGAGCACTTATATATATCCCTCGCAACTAATAAATAGTAATACAGGAAGTGCTCCTTTAGGTCTGACCATGGAGGTAAAAGACATTTCATTTACCTTAATGGTCTGAATAAGGTCAAATTGATAAATGTACTCGACCATTGTTTTGTATTCATAATGTTATTGTTGCATGTGTTTGAAAGCGACAGCAATATTACAGTTCTTAAAATATTTTTAAAACATAATCTGTCAATCATTATTGTGTGTTACTGTCATTGCACCATGCAAGTTATTTGTGATATCAAGTCCGAAATTCTCATATTACACAGGTACAATGTTCGATTTGACATTCTTTGCATACTGTTCAAGCACACAGAGCACAATTAGAGTTAACAACTGTATACCAGATGCTATCTCCCGGCTCCATGACAAGTGGCAAGTACAGAATCAGCTTTAGACCAGCGTGTGGCACAGCTCCAGGCAGCTACTTTTTCTCTGAATACCAAACGAGCCTATCGATCCCACTGGAATTCTTACCTTCGTTTTTGCTTCTCCATGGGCTATCCACCTGTACCAGTTAGCAACCAGGTGTTGTGTCGCTATATTGCCTTTCTCTTGCAACGTCTTAGTTTCAGTTCAGTCAGGCAGTATTTAAATATTGTTAAGTTAATCCATTTAGAATCAGCCAGTTATCCGATAGAGGATTAGCAAAACCTAATTACCTCAATTCTTAGGGGTGTTAAGCGTATCCTTGGAGACGCACCTAAGCGCAAACTTCCTATCACACCAGTTATTTTGCTTAAGCTCCATAGTTTATTGGACTTATCTATGCCGGTTGATCAAGTATTTTGGGCAGTATGTGTGTGTGCTTTCTTCGGTCTTTTTAGGCTATCCAACCTCCTTGTCTCTGGGGTTTAATTCTCCAAGTACGGTGGTCTAAAACCATTCAATTTCAGCAACGTCAGCTCTCGATACATATACCACGTATCACATCCCACCCACTCTGTCCTGCCACTTTTGGCAGCCCTCGCTTCTACCCACGAAGCAAGTGCCATTGGGCCTGTATTTTGCCACCCTGAGCCACCCTCCTTCCAACCCATGTCCCCAGGTCAATTTCGACGCAGACTATCTCTGTTCTCTGGGGCTCTCCCATAAGGAGTACTCAGGGCAGAGTTTTCGCAGAGGAGGGGCTACATGGGCCTTGTGCAATGGGATTCCAGGAGAAGTGGTTTGTGTGATGGGTGATTGGAAAAGCACATCAATAGATTATTTAGACAAGTTTTCTGTTGATTTCAAATTCCTACATTTAACTAGCTTCACCAATAACCTACCTTCCAACCTCAAACTACTGTCCCCTTATTGGGTCTTTCATATGGTAGCTTCTGCGCATGCACCAACGAAGCGCCGGTTTATGAAATAAATTATCGTCAACAGTCCCTGACTTAGCCTAGTTTTGACAGTTTTAAATGTGTCATCTTTTGTTACGTAACCTTTAGTGGCAGATTAAGCAATGTAATCTTTTCTCTCACTACCAGCTGTATAGCAACCAGCTTGTTTATTGGTATAGACAATTTCAAGCCAATGCCAAGGCAGGAAAAGATTACAGGCGCCAATGCTTGATTGTTTTTAAGCTCAACGTGTGATTATCTTAGCTAGCGTGGCTAACACCTTAGCACTATATATTGCGGCATTACAGATTGAGGGTATTGGCTAGCTGGCTCGACACGCACGGCAGGCGTTGTTTCCCCAACCCACCCTCCCTTTTGTTTATTTTATGCCTGTAGTTTTTATAGATTTAGTTTGTAGTTACAGATTTTGAGCTTTGCAGTTTATAGTTTTTTGAGGTACTTTATTACCTCACAGGGATGTATCCTTCCATATGGGGTTTTTCATATGGTGGCTTCTGCGCATGCGCCAACCAAGCGCCGGTTTATGAAATAAATTATCGTCAGCAGTCCCTGACTGCCCAAGCTTATTCTCTGTCTATTGCTTCTTTGACTTTACCCCAGACCATTCGTCCCGGTGTTATCGCTATCGCCACACGAGACTCCAGCTTGTCTCCTATACAATTTGACTGCGCACATCCAGAAAGTAGATGTAGCTGTGATTGGTGGAATACTACTCCCACGCTATCTTTAGTAAACAAAGTCACGTGACACGCGCCATTTTAGTTTTGATTAGTTCATCGGATCGGAGTGGTCGGGCAGGCGATTTCAAGGCAGCACGCTTAACCCTTTCGTTCACAGGTTGGGAGATATTAGAATGACTGACAATTTCACGCCACTGTTTTACATTATTGGCGGATTTTTCTGCGCTATCAATCTTTCTCTTACAAACTAGACATAGATGAGACGACAGAGTCGCTCCTTTCACAACGTCGCACTGGATCAAATTGGAAAGACGATTTCCATAAGTTATCCCTTCTGCTTTTCCTGGCTTGAATAAATTCACACACGACTTTAACTGTCCACAAACTCGAAGACTACACGAACACAGTCTACAATAGTCGTCCGCAACAATATGTATGTATTTCTTCGGTGTACTGATGCACGAATGCACCGTGACACGGTGTTTCTCGGGTGTCGCCATCGCTGAGAATGCCGCCGGCGCAATTTTTCACCCAACTCGCAATTCTGTTTTGCAACATTTTATCAATATTCCCTTTGACAAAATCGCCGACAAAAGCACCGCTTTGCTGATCTTTTGTTCTATAATTCTTAATGCAAACACCGACCCTAGTAGTAATTAGTAACGTCGCCTAGTACATATGAACGGTCGTCATTGCAAATCGAACATCCTTTTGAAATTTGGACGTCGGGCAGGCGATTTCAAGGCACCGCACTTAAATATTAGCAACATATTTTTCTGAGCGGTTGTTTATTCTCTTTCAAACGAGACATAAATGTGACGACATAGTCGATCCCTTATCCACCGCTAAGAATGCCGCAATGTTTCGTTCGTTTTGCAACATGCCACAAATCGTCGAAAAAAACACCACTTCGACGGAAGCTTGCGTAATAAGGGGGTTAAAACAAGAAAACAAATGCCATGTTTAATACATATCGACCTGTTTTACTTGCGAAAGATAACGGAACATGAACTCGTTTCGTGCGACTTCGGAACACACCAACAACGTTGAATTTACCCGCTATCTTCCAAATATGGTATATTAATTTATTCAGTTGTTTATTTAGAGTGACGTCCGCGGTCGAATGCGATTGGCTATCGATGTCAGTGCAAAGGTCATATGAATATTAAAATTAAGTGGGCGGAAGGAAAATTGTATAGGAGACAAGCTGGAGTCTCGTGTGGCGATAGCGATAACACCGGGACGAATGGTCTGGGGTACTTTGACTTAGCCTAGTTTTGACAGTTCATTTAATTCGAAATATTAGTGATGAAGTCACTATTATGAATGATAGGCACCTTTTTCCAGATCCGAAAATTCTAAGACTTTTTCATTAAAAATTACCTCTCCCAACAACACTGAGAGATCGACTGAGCATGCTCGGAATAAATAATTAGGCTAGATGTAGTGCTAGGGTTTTCAGTGACGTCATCATGTCCTTCATCTGAATCAGTGACAGAAAATGGACCACAGACCACATGAAAAAATAACTCTGAAATCCAAAAAAAAGTTGTCCGAAATGGTGTTGTATATTATATTTTTAAATTGTAAAAAGAACCATCGCTGAAATACCATATATAGACTCAGTTTGATTGCTCTTGTGTACTATGAGTTTTTGGACATGGGTCAATGGAAGTTTTCAGTTATCAGTACAATACTAGATTAAGGGAAATTACTTTATGATGAGTTGTACCCACATATTAATTCATCTGTTTGCAGATGTTCTATGTATTATTTTAACATGAGTATTTTATAATTAAATGACAGGGACTGTAACATCATATCTTGTTTCCTTGAAAAACACTGCATAAGAACTATGCCAAGGTACTAGTAGCGCTGATCTTTCAAACAGCCTAGTTACCCATCTATTTTATGGGGCCTTCGACCTCTCTCCATACTAGTCTGGAAACTTTGCCTGGATTTTGGTCAGCGAGTCACGGTGACTGTGACCATGATTGGTTGATAAATATAGCATTCTGCTAACCTGAATAATCTAATATCTAGAACAATGAATGTTACAGTCATATACTTTCTATATCAAAA
Source organism: Saccoglossus kowalevskii (assembly GCF_978046115.1). Classification (NCBI taxonomy): domain Eukaryota; kingdom Metazoa; phylum Hemichordata; class Enteropneusta; family Harrimaniidae; genus Saccoglossus; species Saccoglossus kowalevskii. The sequence continues at coordinate 36,587,006 of NC_140643.1, read as the reverse complement.
AATATTTGCCACAGTGACGATGACGCGACTACCCCTTTTGTTGTGATGTTGGTATAAATTTACATGATTAATGAGGAAAATTGTGGCACCGATTCTAGAATAGTGTGGAGGGTCGAAGGACCATAAAATAATCGGAACCAAAAGTAACCAGGCTACTGTAATTCATTTAAATATTGCTTTTATGTTTACGTAAGTTTTTACACACACTGGTAACAAACTGTTCCCCAGTGGATGGTCTTGTTGGATGATACTGAAAGACACAATTTCTTGCTCACTTCTTTCCCCTAATGTTTCAAGCCTTGTATGCATCTAAACGCATTCATTTGTTACAAATTCCACTATAGTATCAATTACTTTTCAAGGTTCAATGACATTTTTAAAATACATGGTAAATGAATGAATTTGTATTTTTCAGTTACTTCAATTATTATTAATTATTCTCACAAAAATTATTCAGGTCAGCTCGGAAACAATTTTATTGAGATAAATAGACACCAAATCCTTGTAAAATAAAGACATTCTATCCAAATAACAGTTTTCTATCCAAATAACAGTTTTCAATGATCCTACCAGGGTCCCAGCACCACATCTCACACACACACAATGTATTTAAAAGTCAGCTTGTCATTATTAGACTGAAAAAAATGGCAAAACTATGTATTCAGTAGGTTTGTATTTCGCTATTTTCGTTGATAAATAAAATCATTAAAGCAAACATACATGGAAATAAATGGTCACACCATCAAAATAGCAGTCAAGGTAGTTCACATTTTGATACACTGTATTTAATCACATAGATTACAGCTACAAGAAAGGAGGTGTTACCACTCTGGCACCAAGAGAGATGTTTTTTTATCTAAAGTAATTAACAAAAACATACCATGATGAATGTAGTGTACAAACCTTTTTTCAACAAGAGGGTTATTTTTATGTCATATTTGTTCGTATCTGTGTTTGTTTGATGATTGTGGGTGTGAGTTTATGTGTATCACAGACCGGATAACAAAAACAACTTACTTGGTGCAATGGTAGTAACATGCAATAATGATTCTGGTTATTACTATCATTCCATGTTGTATGTAATATCCTCTCACCTGAGCTTTTGTAAATATGTGAATGATGCTCAGTAATAGGTCACAAGAAAAGAAAGTAATGAAAGAAAAAAAATTACAGGAATAAAATCACAAACCAGTACTGTGCAATAAAGAAGATTAATTAAAAAAGTTTGATCCAGTTGAACAAACTTAAAATGTGGCATACACCCTAAGAGTACAGTTGTCAATGTCTTTGAACAGCAGATATTAGCGTCGTGTGTGACTTTGTTTTGGCCCTACAGTATTAGTTTTTGTTTTGTTATAGTTCAAATGTATGGTAATATTATTTATTGTATACCTTTGTCACTTACACATGTACAAAATACAGTATTTGTAATGTTGTTTAATATTTCTAGAACTGGATAGGAAATGAAGGTAGAAAAAAAAGGTTATAAATATCAGAACAAAAAGATATCTTACACTAAAGGGCCTTCTGCATTCAATATGTTCACAAGCAAGAAAAAGAAAGGTATTTATAATACTAGTATACATATAGCAGTGAAAACATTAGAATTTGCAGTTCCGCAAAAGCCAAATTACACTCGCTCCATAACGTATCGACACTCATTTGAAGGTTCAAACTTTACCTTAATATGGAATAAAGTACATCACTGACAGACACGCTCAATAGTATTTACGTCATATTTAACATTTACATTCAACGCAGAAGTACTGCGACATGCGACAAAATGCAAACATTTGCACAGCGGAAAATGTTTTGTCTTTGCAATTTTGGGCTGTTATTGCCTTACGAAGTCGTGTTAGTGCTCCAAACTCAACTCACGCCTGACAGAACGATGTAGTTTTTCACTTCCCCCAAACTGTTTTTGTCTGTACCAATCAAATTGCAGGACCATCATATAATGACAGCCATCAAAGAGTAACCAATAACGGCAGAGTTTACTTTTGTTGTTGACATAATGCGTGCTGGCAAATTTCCACCCAATGTTTATCATCTTGATGAAAACAGTCTAATTTTGCCGGCAATGCAAACATCACATTGATTGACGGTGTTAACATGACACCAAAATGAATTTTCATTGAAAAGAAGGCGTGAACTTTGCAAATTCACAGTATTGATCTTGTCAACGAGATATACTATTCTGTCAGGCTAGGGGTCCTATTAAATTATTGCCACAAGTAGCTAAAAGAAGTATCATAATAAGGTCAAGAGTAAAGTATGCAATCAGGCAGTATAGTAATAACATCGACCTCTGCTACGCCAATGAAAGAAAATAGACTGTGCATTCAGGATTACATTTTGTTTGCTCACGAGATCAGCATACGCAAAATGGACACTTTGAATACAGTTACAGTACAGTTTGTCTTTTGATGCACTTTGTGTACAAAGCAGAAAATATCGTAATTGAGGTTTGATAATAAGCAATATTACACTTTACTTAAAGTTCAATATAATGCATGCATTTTATTTATAGTTAGTCCAGACTCTGCCATGAATTTTAAATCAAGGGGCAGCGAGTGGGGCGACCTGTCAGATGACCAGAAATTGCAATACAGACAGCTGGCAAAAAAAAAGGAATGAACATTTGTCGAAATTATCAGAAAAAGACAAACAGCTGTAAGACAAAAGATGAAAGAAGTATAATGCTTGTTACATTATTTGAATAAAAGTAACAATAATCTAACACACACTAGACTGAGGCCTATATAGACCTGTCAACAGGTCTAATTTGTTAGTACACTAATTTAAATCAGCAAACGCCGAAGGCATTTACAAAAAAAATGCGGCAGACATTTCAGCGTAGGCCAGAGGCATGAGGACTGTTCACTTCTGCATAGTTTCTCTTGATACTAAAATATGCATGCAATCGAATGACGTCACTCGGTTTAAGTAATAGGCGGAACATGGCTAGGTTCACTTCCTCTTTAGAGGTCAACAAAATAAACGTCACGGATTCATGTGCTTTTTTTGTTGTTCTTTCATGCTTGTGATCAGCAGATATTTTTAAACTGGAGACCAGCGTATTTATTATCACTGCAGTGTCGGATATTTTGTCGGTTAACGTCTAAGTGAATAAATTGTGCGATGAAATGTCTTGGCTTTGTCAGCTGATTGTCAAAAAAACACTCATGATTGATTAACCTATAGCAACATATATTTTATTTACCTGAAACAATGTGACATAATATCTTCGATACAATTTCAATAAAATGTGTACCACCATGACTCATCTACCACCTAGTTCAAATGTCGAGTGTTCAAGTATTAACCTTTTTTTTATTAAAGGTTGAATGTTCCACGTTTTCTTTTGTCAATTCCGGCAATGGTGGGGCCAGCGTGTTGCTTATTTGCTGCTGCATGGGTTCAAGCAGACGTTTATATCTTTGAACTGGGTTGCCGATGACTGCGTGATGTGACAGGCCGGTCGTCAAAACCAGCATTGAATAGCTTCGTCGTACATGATACTGGACACATATTTCAATTGGTTGTCTATTTTTTTTACAATCGCACTGCTTTTCGGAAGTCAAAAGCTATTCTTGCACGACGAGTTCATGTGCCTGTATGATCATGAAGACCAACTCTGGATCAACTGTTTCAGAAAACATCAGCTCATCCAAAACGAGAGCAGCTCCTTTGCAGAGTCATCTTCATTAGGAGATGGTGTGTATTCATGTCAAAATCTCTTTTTCCTGTAATTGTCCAATACGGACCCAGTCCTGACTTTATCTACTATACCACGTGCTCGCAATTTAGCTATGTATACTTTAATCTACAGCTAGCAACTGCAGAAAGTTAGCAAGTTGGATTTGGCTACTTTGCAACAAACTGTGAAATATCAGAAGCATGGTAGTATACTGCTGCGGCATTCTCGAATTTTAAATCTATTCTTCTTGTATGGCTGCAACACAAACTTCTCATCTTTGGCACTGATAAACAAAAATTGGATGCGACACCATTCTTCACATCCCTGAAATGGAAAGCCTTAACTGCTCCACAAACAAGTCTTGCAGTACCTATTGCACTCCATCCGTCTGAAGCTTGATAATTATTCTGAAGCAAAGTTTGGCAGGACATCTTTGCAAGTTTTGCTTTATTCACATAATATATATATTCCCCATTCTTGGCAAACTCAAATCATTAACTAGTACTATTAATTTATCAGCTGTGCAGTGATGGTTTCTTTGTCAGCACTGTTACTTTGAAAGCAATAACACCTGCTGCATACCAAGTGTCATGATATGATCAGCCACGAGAGAGTGAAACTTGCTTATTCCGTCTTGATGGAATGAATGCTTTGAGGAAATTGACTTTGCCTCGGCTACTTTGACAGCTACAATGAGTTTCTGCAGAACAGTTGAAATGACCTAATTTATGGCATTCTGCTGACACTCATTGTCTATGACAATCTCTTTGAGTTCATCACTGTATTTTTTATCACAAAAAGTTTAAATCTCCCTACTCTCCATAATTTTTACATAATTTTTACATAATTTATGACACATTCTGCTGACACTCATTGTCTATGACAATCTCTTTGAGTTCATCACTGTATTTTTTATCACAAAAAGTTTAAATCTCCCTACTCTCCATAATTTTTACATTTGGGCATTATCTCATCAATTCTTTGATGCAAGTCTTTAGTCAGGAGAGAAATATTCTAAACTCAAAACTCAGCTTTCTTCATGTAGTATGTGTCAACTTTCAACAACTCTGTAATCTGCTCCGGGATTCTCTTCTCTGCTTCAGGTTGTTAATAGTTGAATCACAGCGCTTCAATTCAAAAATGTGTTTTGTTATGTAACATTACAAACACATCACATCGCTCAATTTGTTAGACATTGTCAGAATTCAGACCACTAACACATTATTAGTTATTCATATTTAAACAAGTCATGAATGACACTGCCTTCGCTAGTTGTCATTCTAAAGTTGCATGGACATAAATTGGCAAACGTGATTTCTATGGCATTTTCAAGTTTGTAGCACTCTCCATCCAGGTCAGCATTATTCTCAGCAAGGAAACCAGATAGCACCAAACCAGTACAACAGGTAAAATGACAAGGAAGTATACACATCAGATCTGCAAATATGTCAGTGTTGTGTCTGTTTGGATAAACTAGTTTGTGGCCCTGGATTAGTTTCAATATCTCTAAAAAGGACAAGATTACTTCTCATACGACAATGATACAAATAAAGTGCAAAAATCCAGAAAAATATTATCAAGTTTTTATTATCATACATTAATATTAACAAATCGTGTGAAATTTTATGTACAGAGAAACACATATTTATGCTTTGGTTGACAGAACTTCTCAAAGTAAAAAACAGAGGACCTGCGAAACTTTATACAAATGTCGGACACGCAGTGAATAGTACCGGTATGTTTTTGTAATACATTCAGTTCCAGTGGCTTTGCTTTCTGAGAAAAAAAAATCTGGCTATGCACCTGAAAAAAACAAAAAAAAAAACAAAACATTTAGCCCAAAGTAAGCAGAGGTTGTAGCAAATGTGCTCCCATTGGCTGTTAGATTTAATTGAAAAAGATATTTGAGTCTTTTTAGTACGAAAAAATATTACTTAATAAATTTATACCAGCCAGAAAGAAATTGCAGTTCACACTGTACTATTTTAAACATGTTCTACCAAAGTCTAGGATGAACTAATTCATCAGTCTGTTTCCACTCTACAAAGTTGTCAAATTAATATTTACGGGATTAAGAATGTGCAAAAAGCCACTTGAGCTGAACCAAGCTATAAAAAAAAATTAAAAAAAAAACTATTGAGAAAAATAAAAAAAAATACATTTAATATAAAAGCAGATAGAAGTGCATAAAAAAACTAATCAGCAGAGGTAGTGATCATGTAATCAAATTTCCTTTGAACTGGATTGCATCGTCTCAGATTGGCTGCTAATTTGCATATTAATTTGCATACTAATTAACATATTGTAGTTGTATTAAAATATATAGAATAATATCCGAAGTTTTGAAAAAAAAAAATATGACTATTAAGTCAACATCATTAAAATTGAGGATTAAGTGAATTTGATCCCCTCCCTAATATTGTTTCACATATCCCTTAAAACATGGCCGCCGTTAAATCCATCTCAATCAAGGTCCGTAATTTATTTTCCTGCTTATAATGGAGATAAATTATGGTAGCTAAACATTGAAATTGCCACCCTGACTTCAGTACCGAAATAAATAGCTGATTGGGAAAATGTGTCTCTGTTGACAGAGGTTCGATTTACCGATAAACTTCAACACCGCATGGAGCATGGAGGTCCCGGTCACGAGTGTAGTAACGCACTCGGGTATCATGTTTACTTCAAAGGTAATTTAAAAGAGATGATAGATTCATTGATATTTAATTACAGTACTTTTCAATTTCATCATTGCTTTCGGTTGGCCGAACTTGACTTGTGTTTTCTCGATAATTCTAGTTTAATATGTCGTCACGAAACCAAGTTTCAATCTGCTAGCAGTTGCCAATGAACACCGCAACAGCAATCGTACATAACAGAATCACGATCAGCGTGTTCTAAACTTTTACGTTTTTATTATTTCTAGTATTTTATATGCCAAACGTTATTCCCAAGCCTCCTAAATGACGAGATAAACTTTCGATTTACACGTTTCATAACCAGTTCTTGAACTAATAGCAGGACTGTTTTTCTGGCAAAGTGTGACACTGTGCGATTGCTAGTTTCTCACTAAAGTCAGGACACAAAAGGATAAATCAAAGTTCATAATAAATACCATAAGCACAGTTTCTTACCTTTGAGATAGAATTTAATCTATGTAAGCTATGTGCAAAGAAAGATACAGTCCCGGAATACAATATCCTCAGACGAAATCGACGGCGATTTCCTTAGCGGTTAGACTGGCGCATGCGCAATACGGTATGCCAGTTCTTTTGCGAGATGTCGTTAAAACTCGGATTTTTCCGGCAAATTTCGACACTTGTACAAGTAAAATGTTGAAAAACACAATGAAACTTTGCCGAATCAAAAAAAATACTTGGCGTACATATGTATGGCATTCAGAATTACATTTGCACCAACTTTGAAAAAAATTGGACAGAGCATATCAAAGTTATAAGAGATAAAAGACGGACGGACAGAACCCAATCTATAAGCCTTCAGCAGACTTCGTCTGCGAAGGCTAAAAAAGACACCAAAATTACTCTGTCAGCAAAATCGAAAGTCTTGACAAATGGTTGGCTGGCGTGGGTAAAAACAAAATTGAGTTATACCACTTTTATCAGGGGACCTGCGCAGAATGTCAATCACTAAAATGCGTAAAATTATGTAAAATGCGTTGACAATGTTAATTTTATCAACCGATTTTTTTTTAGTTCCCAGGTAGCTATACTCGCATTCTTTATCATATGATCCGATTGAGTTTTGCCTCATGCAGTATAATGATGTTATGTTTCACTCGACTTCAACAAATATTTGGCGTCGCACGTACAGTGGACACATAAGCTCAATTTTGTGGAGGTTTCTGACCTTGCTGCTCTGTAACTTTACCTACAAACTGAATGTGAGATGCATCTATATTTCAAACACTAATGGTTTTTCTGCAAAACCAGCGTGACACAGTTCTGTTTTTGGTTCTTGAATATTATATTCATAGGACACAATGCCTTTGAGGTAAAAAACGAAAACTTGTTATGTAATTTCAGTTTAACTCGTTATTTTTATTGTATTCATTGCTATAAATTGATAGAAGCTGGCACATTTTTAAAGATGCAATTATTCTTCTATTGTAATTCTTATTAGGACATTATGGATGCTATGTACTCACCAAATAGTGGTGGCAGTCGTAGTACACTCTACAACATACGTACGGTTTTCAAGCACATGAATATGAAAATACTTGTCATCGATAATTTTACTACTGAAGGTTTTGTGATACTTCTAGGACATGCATTACTACAATTGGAATCCTTTGACATCATTCCTATAGACTCACCTTATGGTCTAGGAAAAGAGTTGATTTGCCATCCAAATATTGCTATCTCATCTGTGGCCAGAGATTGACAAATCATCCATTTCCAAAGCTCGCAATGCAGATGAAGATGTTGAAAAAGATTGTGTTTGTGATCCTGGTAAATGTACTTACTTACATGGCTTAAAGTTAATAAAATGTTTTTTTTATTTCTCATAAACTTGCAGTTGACTGTATCTTTGCGAGATGGTATCACATAGTTTGTGTCAATATCATGATGAAGAATGGCGAGGCTCAACTTACGTTTTATATTGTTGTAAAAATGTATAAACCAGAGGTTATTCTGACTAAATGTTTCTCGGGAAAGGAATGTTTGAATGGTGAAAGGTTAAATTTATATGCAGAGGACTAGCTATATATATATATGGGTAAATTATAAGTTGTAATAACTCGTATAATACGTAGATATTGCATTACTTTATTCGAAAAACATTGATTACTGGTTCTGCTCTTATGAGTGTACGAAACACAAATGAATAAAAAAAAGTCACGTGGTAGAGTACACAAGCGCTAGCATGGAAAGAATTAAAATAAATGTGCGAGAAAGATGGCGAGGAGATGGTGGTGAACTGGAAAATTGGGATGCTAGATTATTTGTCTCATCACCATCATAAATATAAAATCCTAGTACACAGACATATAGGTTTGAATTCTCTACATATAGTAGAGAATGTTCTTGCATGGCCTTAGAGATGTTACGGATGCAAATGATATATTTAATGAGTGTACATCAGTGTTCCTTAATAAGAGACACTCATTTCTTTTACTCAAGAAGATAATATAATAGGTATATTATTCACTGAAAGAGCAGCCATTAAATTGTTGAGTAAGTTTATTTTATGTTTAAATTCCAGGTGTGACTGGTTGGTTGTCACCAAGATCGACACATGATTTGAAATGGCAAGGACTGGGGCAGGTTACAACATTCCACTAGATCTGGTAAAGATTGCTACAGTCAGAGTATGAAAATCCATATTTGAAAATATGTCACATTTACCCCCATAACCACAATGAACATATCCAAAGGAAAACTAGTTGGGTTATGTTTAAATGTGCAATTTTTAAACTTATTTTTATGCTGTTATACACACCAGTTTTTGTGTGGATATTTCGATGAAGAGAAATCGCGACGTCAGTGAATCACATACTCATACTATAAATGCAAAAGCACTGGGTGCCCGGCGATGGGACCAAACACATGCAAGCAACTGATCATCGCCTAGGATCATCGCATTGCCCGGGATCGTCACATCAACAAATGACGCAATCTTTAACTTTAGCCTGTAGTCACACTCACAAATGTCACAATAGTATTGTCAAATGAAAAACAACCAATAACAATATGCAGGGTTTCTGCCTGGTAAAGTGGCATAATGTGCGTCTTGAATGGTTTTCTTCAACAAGAGTAGCAGTTAGAGGTGGACTAAGTGGAGCAAGATGCAGTGATATTCTTCTTGGATCTTGGGGTTCCAACTTTTTCATTTGCAAAGCTATCTTAGCATTGTAACTCTAAGGATTTATACTGTTAGCAGAGGCTTTTCTAGAAAAAAAATGCAAGAGGGAGCACTGCTATTCAGCAGTGCCACAGGGTGTGTGGAGTTATTGATAATTCTAAGTTAAAATGGAGCATTATATGGCTTCCTTGGGGCAAACATTACTATCAGACAGGTCACAGTTGAAAACTGTGATATTCCTGGTCAATGAGAATTTTATGGTTGCCAAAATATCTGCTCCCAGAGTAAGGGCACATGTCCATAGCATGAGGGCGCTGCGCCCATGTTCCCTTGTTCAAAAAAATCCCTGCTGTCAGAATCTATATCACCATCTGCTGTAATATCTACTGTAACACGTACGGCAAAATAAACAAGTTTTAGTCATCTGATTTGCACGACAAATTTCTTCACTGTTACTGATAACAAACCAAATATACTTGCATCAGTCATAATGTTTTTGTCATTACTAGTGGAATCATTGAAATTAATCATTTAAGAGCAGAGGCAAATATACTTAATCAAATGGATCAATGAACGAAGACAACAGTCCGCTAGAAACTTTTCGTTTTGGCCTATAAATAAAATGACACTGTAAAAATTGAACCCACAAATGACCATTTACAGATACATACAGCAGTATAGCAGTCTGATCCATCTGGTCAATCCCAGACACAACAACACTCCTAACAATATAAGTCTGTATTTCATAAGATACAATACATGTATCATGGAGATGACAATATCTGAAACAACTACACAGAAAATATTGGTATCGATATAATTTTTGAGAAAATAATCTGACAAAAACTCACTTTTCAGATTCAGCAGAGGAAATGTCTGACACTTCTGGGGTTCTAAGTATAGGAACGGTTTTACTGGGGCCTGGAGTGAACGATGAAGTAATAACAGACTCATTAGAATAGTATCTGACCAAGTAAAAATTAAATATTAAATCATGCAAAAATAGCATAACCTGTTACAACTGTACATACAAAAACATGAATAAAACACATATTTTCTGACATTGCCAAGAAGTGAATATAGTAAATAAGACATGATGATAACAAGAATCATACCTTTTAGATTCAACAGCTGTTTTTCAAAAAAATTCTCGTCTTTTCTATAGCTGCCACTGCGCAAAAAGTTGAATATTACAGGGTAGGCAAAGTACTGGTTGTAGAACATCAAAGGAACATGTTTGACTATGTTTACACAACTATGCCACTTGTATTATGGATGCATATCTCAACCTTTGACGGGCCACCGTGTATGAGAAAAAGTGTCAGTTTTGTCCGCTGTGGTTAAAATAAGACAAATTTTGTACTATGGGTACATATCATATATGTGACAAATGCATGTGGTAGTAGGCAATTGGCACTCAATAATACTTGTGGAGTCAAATAATGTGATATTTATCACACATTTCACTAGTGGCAAAGGTGGTACAAATGTATCACTATTCATTCAATCTATAAATAGGAGTCAAATAATGTGATATTTATCACATATTTCACTAGTGGCAAAGGTGGTACAAATGTATCACTATTCATTCAATCTATACATATGGGTCAAGTAATGTGATATTTATCACATATTTCACTAGTGGCAAAGGTGGTACAAATGTATCACTATTCATTCAATCTATAAATAGGAGTCAAATAATGTGATATTTATCACATATTTCACTAGTGGCAAAGGTGGTACAAATGTATCACTATTCATTCAATCTATAAATAGGGGTCAAATAATGTGATATTTATCACATATTTCACTAGTGGCAAAGGTGATACAAATGTATCACTATTCATTCAATCTATACATAGGGGTCCTCTAATTTATCGTCGTCATTGTTATCTTGCGTCTCAGGTGTCGAGTCCGAGTCTTCCAAGCTCATATATTCTGTCTTTAGAACAAGCGTTAAAAAATGTTTGTCATTCTCATTTATGGAAGAACTACTTTGTAGCGCTGATTGTCTTCTGCTGAGATTCTGTTGAAAAAAATTCTGATCAGTTGCTAGATTTTGCTGGAAGTTGAATGACCCAGTTACAGAAAATCCCACGAACAGGAAAGTAAAAATATGGCTCAGACAATCCTCCAAGTCAGTTTTGTTGAAAGAGGTTAGATTGTTCATGTTTGATCTGTTAGTTCCATGATGAATACCACTATTTTCACCTGCACAAACCTATGAATATATTTCCAATAATAATTATTATTACTAAATTATTGTAACATAATTATGAGGAATGAAGCGACTGGACAACAGAAAGTGCACTGTCTGCGTATAAGTGATAACATTAGTAAACAATGCCTATGAATAATTAATATTGTTTTCCTGTTAAATGCTGGTGTACATTGCTGCTGTATGTTGTCAAACTGTCCAAGAAACAAGTTGACAAAATACGTGCCTCAACCATACTTGATGCCGAATTGTTAGTGTGTCAGAGGGCTATTTGTACTTTAGATTAGATAGAAAAAATGTGTTAATGCTAGAAAATCCTCTGGTGGTATAATTGTTATGTTCAAGTCTATATTAAGTAAAGGCCTAACAACAATTAAAAGTAAATGTAAAGAAGCCATATGGGTGAAAATGGATAAAGATTTCTTTGGTTTAAACAGGAATCTCTTTTTATGTAGTCTATATGTCCCACCAGTTGGGTCAACCTATTATAAAAACAATGACATCTCAGGTGAAGATATGTTTGATATTATCACTGAAGAATCTCTGCATTTTGCAAATCAAGGAAACATATTCATCCTTGGAGACTTAAATTCTAGAACTGCAGGACAAGTTGATACTCTAGGAGATGAGAAAGGAACATCAGAGATTCAAGTTCCATACATTCTGCTGAATAGTGTTAAAAGACAATCAATGGATATCACGAGTAATAAATATGATCAATATTTATGTAATCTTTGTCTTACTACAGACATGGTAATTGCTAATGATAGAGTAGTAGGTGATCTGAATGGAAAAGTGACATGTTATCAATATAATGGTGTCAGCCAGGTTGATTATTTGATTGTACAAAAAGAATTTTATTCTCAAGTTAAATATTTTAAAGTTAATAATTTAACCCATTTATCAGATCATTGTGCTTTGTCTTTAGCCATTAATGTTAATTATAATTATGATCAGAGTTCAGACATCTCAATGATCCCATACAAAAAATATATTTGGGATAGCTCATCAAAATCTAATTTTATGTCACAACTAAGTTCTGCTGAGTTAACCAGAAAAATGAAAAACTTTTTGGCGAGAAATTGTGTGGAGAACAATGACATTCAGAACATGGTAAAATCATTTAATAACATAATATATTTTGCAGCAGATAGGGCGCTAAAATCCATTACAATCAAATATAGGAAATCAAATACAACTAAAAAAATCAAAACAAAAATGGTTTGATAATGATTTGGGGTTCATTAGAAGAAACCTAAAAGAAACTTCAAAGAAAGTAAGCAAATTTCCATTTGACCCCAGTCTTAGAATGCAGCGCCAAAGGCTAAATAAACAATACAGAATGGTTATTAAGCAAAAGAAAAATTCTTTTAAAGAAAAACTATTGAACAATTTAATGAATTTAAAAGGCAATAATCCAGCATGTTTCTGGAATGCAATTAATGAAATTAAAGAATTTAATAATTCCAATAAACAACAAACACCATCAGTCTCCTCAACAGAATGGATTAAACATTTCTCTGCCCTTTTCAATATAAATTCAGATGCTATTAATCACAATTCAACTACTGATCAAGAGGTAAAAGAAACAATCAAGAAGCATGATAATACTTCAATTATTAATCCTGATCTTGATAAGGACATCAGTGAGCAAGAAATAAATAGTGCTCTTAAGAAAATCAAAACTGGGAAATCACCAGGTCCTGATGCCATCATCAATGAGATGCTTAAGTTTTCAAACCCTTTATTAATAACCTGCTTGAAGAGACTTTTCAACCAAATGTTATCAAATGGCGTGTTTCCAACTGAATGGAATACCAGCTACCTTGTTCCATTACATACAAGTGGAAACATCACAGATGTCAACAATTATAGAGGCATTGCACTTTCAAACTCTATATCAAAAGTTCTGAATATTATAATTAATAACAAATTACAACTATTTTTGGATAATCAAAATTATATGAAAAATACACAATTTGGTTTTCGAAAACATCATCGTACCACAGATAGTATTTTCATTTTAAAATCACTGATAAATAAATATGTCAACAAAGCAGGTAAATCTCATCTATATGCTTGCTTTGTAGATCTGCGCAAAGCTTTTGATAGTGTCTGGCGAGAAGACATGCTATACAAATTACTAAAGGCTGGAGTTCCAGGAAAAGTGTTCAACTTGATAAAATCCATGTATTCAGTAACCAAATATGCTATCAAAACTGCTCATGGTTGCACCAATTCATTCTCATCATCTTGTGGAGTAAAACAAGGGTGCAATTTAAGTCCTATTCTATTCAACATTTTTATCAATGATCTTTCTGATAGTATCCTTTCTAATCCAGTTAGCTTAGAGAATAATTTATTTAACTGTTTATTATTTGCTGACGATATTGTGATAGTGTCAAATTCTAGTAATGGGCTTCAAAATAGTCTAGATAGTCTTAATAATTACTGTAACAAGTAAATACAAAAAAGACACAGGTCATTATATTTAATAAGCAGGGAAAATTTATTGACGGTGATTTTTATTTAGGGAACAACCAAATACAAATTGTTAATTCATACAGTTACCTTGGAATTGTCTTTCAAAGTAGTGGCAATTTCAAACTGGCAATGTATTGAAAATTTAGTGATGAAGGCACAACGAGCAATATGGGTCCTTAAACAAACACTTAATTTACACAAGTAACCTGTAGAATACTGTGTGGGTAATATTTTTTATATTGATTTTTGTTGCATTTGCAGCAAATAGTTACCAAACAATGAGAAATCTATAGGATTGAATATACCCCACAGCTGGCTTCACATGCATTGTTCATAGTTCATATGGTGCTCACACCAGGATTTAATTACAGCACCTAGGCGGTATGTGGTTACAGCTTAATGTTCGAGTAATCGCAAGAAATTGACATGACAATAGAAATTCATTAAAGACTGCCACTCCCATGCAATTAACAGCGAGTGAAATTCCTGGGATTGAAACATATATTTTGAAGTCACTGATGTAGGCAACGAATAACTGCAAGTTGACATAAAGACGAGGTAGTTTATTTAATCAGTGGTCAACTAGAGGCTGAAATTATAATTAATTTGTTTATTTCAATTTCTCCTGACGTCAAATAGAATACACTGGTGAAACACGGTAGTAACTGTGGGTGAAAGGATGTTTTGGGGTGTAGTTTACATTGTATATGGAGTGGTAGGGTCGGGTGTAATGTGTTCATTTCCAACTAATATGAAGTCACGTAGAATTTCACTTAATTTATTTTTGCTGACATGTTTTCAAGCATTACATGTGAATCTAATTTTCACTGCGCTGTGTCTCAATATAGTATGAGGGAAATGGCATATTCACTGGAATTTATTTCAGGGGAAAAATGTTTTCAGTGATAATGAAGTATTATGACAGATACCCTCCCCGTGGCTTTCATTGCGTATGGAAGTTATTTTCACGAGTGATGCGGTGTATCCTGCTGCAGTACTTTCACGAGCGAAGCCACGGGAAGGGTGTGGGGTTCTGTTATTATACACATGTCCCATATTTGATTATTTCATATTAAAAAAAGAACGTGCAACAAACCGGGATAGAAATTTAGATCGGGGAACCCAATTGCCCATTAATATGCTCCAAGACCTATGCTGCGACCTAGCAACGCTTGTAAGTGTAGAACGCGTGTCGCTGTACGTGTGAAAATAAAATAATCAGACGTCTAATTTAAGTCATTGTCCGAATAAATAACTCGTGGATGTTTAAGCGCGGTGGTCGTAGCACAGCGCGTGTTCGAATTTCATGTAAATAAACAATGTATTTTACACGCGTTGTATACGTCGCTGTGAGTCCCATATCGAACAGGACGCGACACGACGACTGTCGCCCTTTAGTTGGGACCACGACAGAACCAGAACTTAAACTGGGCGACTACGATACACGGTTGATGTTGAAGTTAAAGTTAAAAGTTCCTCCACAGATCTGTACATTGGCAAACATGCCGTGCAACTGCGGTACTCCACTGACGGAATGACTTTCGTTGAAATCGGTCGTCGCTGACTCGTGAGCTGCACACTACAACCTCGTTTGGGATGTTGCTTGCTTGTCGTGGATAGACTGAGTCTTGGTTACCGGTTAAATTTTGCTAATTTGGCGTTGGTAATCTTTATTTGGAACTGAGTAACGCCGCAACGTCGCCAGCAGAAACCTCATGGTATATCGATGTTGATGGTTGCGGCTCCATATTAATCGGAGATTTTACTGCGGGTCCAGGCAGCGGGTGGATCTTCCGAGAGCCCTTCAAGATTTATAAAACTCAGATTCCAGGTGGTCAACAAACATTACGTTCTCCCAATCCTAGTATTCTATGTGATGTACATCTAACATGCCAAAAATGCTGGTGAACGATTTGAACCTGACAAAAATACTTGAAATAGATACCAGGAAGGGGAGGGGGGTAAAAGAAAAGTTATATAACATTTTTATTAAAATACGCAAGTTTGTCCAACTCCCTGTGATACAACACCTCAGACATAGCTCATTGTACTCGGCTGGAGTGTGGGCAAAAAGTTACTATTTGAATTTTTGATATCTTTTTTCATTAATGAGAAAGTTGACCCCGAAGTTAGAGTAACTGTTCAGCAGGAATGGCTTTTTAACTCTTCTGTGATTTTTTTTGGCTTGGCTGATTTTGTCACGGTTCATACTTGACAGGCAGGTCGTACCATCACTAATTGGAAAAACAATCCTGACCCACCGCTACCATGGCAACAGCCAAAGTCTTGTAATAGCAGTGCCCAAATGATCATGCCTTTTATTTTGGCTACGTTGCGCACTGGTAAGAGATCACCGGCGCCGACATTGTTACCACTGTCAACGGAATCCCAACGCAGCTTTGAACTTTGAATAAAATGTAAATGCTGCTTCCAATCTAGAAAATACTATCGCAAAACGATTGGAAATTATACATTTAACGGCTGAATACGTCCTAACAATAAAATAAAGTGACTTCTAATGACTGCCATGTTATTTTGCAAACCTCGTATAAGGTGCCCGGTTTTAGTTATAAACAGACGTTAGCTTCACGTTCATGTCCCTTCCATGATAACAGCCGAAAACATATTGCTTGTTTTTTACCGGTTTTCATTGGCAACGGAAGTATTTTTATTTTGTAAACAAATTTTCGTCTGCTATTTTTATTCAGTTCAAATCGTTCAGCAACATTTTTGGCATATTAGGTGTACATCACATGGAATACTACGATTGAGAGAACTTGATGTATGTTGACTGATTTTTATCATAGTACGAAGTACCAGGAAGTTACTCAGTTCCAAATAAAGATTACCAACGTCAAATGAGCAACATTTGACTGGTAATCAAGATTCATGTAATCCATGGCTAACAAGCAACATCACAAGCGAAGTTGTAGCATGCAGTAAGTCATCCCGTCAGTGGAGTACCGCAGTAACACGGCATGTTTGCCATCAGCATTGTATTCAAACGAATCACGTGGTGTGCCGTTCTCGTTCAAACCCGGGATTCGATCAATAGGAGAGTCCCATTAAAAAAACACATTGCAAATCATGCAAGTTCAACATTTTCAAACCAATATACTAAAACAGAAATGCTCAGAGATGTAAATGAAGGATAGATATTACTTTTCACTATACACATCTCTGTTGATACTATCCCTCACATATTCTACTCCCAATTACTCCTGCGTAAAATGGACTAGCCTCTTCTTGTTGACATTCAGACTAAAATCACGTGACAGGCTGTTAAAATTGGCTGTTGCATACTCTTTCGCCGGTCTGGAAAATGTGTTTAATTAACTCACATTCAAGCAACAATGCAGATTTCCCAGTGGGAGTGAGACTATTCAAACTCTGCCACTAAAAAATAGGGGTGTTTTCAGCAAAAAACGAATAACCCTGGAATACACACAATATACTGAATTTCGGAACAAATCGTGCATTACTTACAGCAGCAGAATACCACAGAAATATCAGACGAAACATGAAAACACTATATATTGTATTTCAGCCTGAACCCTCTATATTGCAATTCAAGGAATTAACCCCATATGTGCATCCATTTCCCACCTTGGTATCACCCACCCCTGAAAACAAACTCTTAATACCACGCTGAAGCGTTTGGTAATAACCATTATTTATCAGTGAGTAATGCTTATACACATGTTTAAGAGATCTGTTCTGCCTATATTAATGTATGGATCTGAAATCTGGGGAGCTTTCACATTCAAATTGCACAGAGCCAATGTTGAAATTACAAGCGAAAAATTCATTCAAAAATTATTTGATGATAAAACTTGTTTTGAACAACTACACATTAAATTTTGTAAAACCATACTTGGAGTTCACAAAAAATCTAGCAACATTGCGACAAGAGCTGAACTTGGAAGCTACCCCATTATCATTGATATTTGCAGACAGATGATTAGGTATCATGGCATAATTGTAACAGATGAATGTAATGTGTTAGTGCATTCTGCCTACAACAATGAAAGCAAAAGTACAGGCAACACATGGACAAATTTTGTACGTAAACTACAAGAAAATACTAAAACCAATGAGATTGGCCATGATGTTGACAGTTTTGAAAATAAATTAAAGCAAAAATTTATAAAAGATTTGTGGTCTCCTACCTTACACAAAAAAGAAAATAACAAGCTACGTACATACAACAATTTCAAATCTGAATACTCTTTGGAACCATATTTGGAATATGTAAATAATGTCAAACACAGAGTTGCCATCACTAAATTCAGAATTTCTGCACATAAACTACCAATAGAGAAATTAAGGTATTTACAAGTACCACCAGAGGAAAGGTTATGCATGCTATGTGATGATCTAGCTGTTGGCAATGAGATGCATGCTTTCTTGCAGGAACCCAGAGATTGAATCTGCTAGGTGCAAATTTATGAGAGTAATCTCAATGCACAAAGAATTTCAAAGTTTGCCTAAGCAGATCATGTTTAAGAAACTGATGAATTCAAAAGATAGTTTCATTGCCAGCAGTCTAGGAGTCTATATACATAAAATCTTAGAAATGTATGCTAATTGTTAAACATCTTTTTAATTTTTTATTTTTATTATTGTTGTATTTGTGAGTTACTGTGTTGGTTTTTGGCCATAAGTTATGTAATTTCTTACATTATTTCGAGTCAAATAAAATATTCTATTCATGTATGGGCTGCTTCCGGTCAAAGACCACCCCTAAAAATAATCTCAAACATCAACAAAACAACTTATCATATTGATAACGAAGGGGAAAACGATCGTCTGTCATTTATATTTGTTTTGTGTGTTGATGAAAAATAAAGAAAATGCCACGAAAATAACAGAGCACAAAACAACAATAATCATGTATTCGCATACTGCAAGTTTTCGACTTACTACAACCTTTTCTGTAAAATTAATAATCAGGATTCATGTAAACATAAATGCAAACAACATCACAGTTGGAATTTTGTCTAAATACATGTTACTCACCTTAATTTTCAATGGTGTTTTTTTGTCTTCTTTTTTCCGGTATCGTCATCGAGTTTTCGACGGAGCTCTGCTTGTTGTTTTATAAGAGTCTCTTGGTTACGAAATAGTTTGGCAAGATCGGATTTTTTATAGATAAAACGCTATTGGCACCGTCGTTGGATATCGGGTATAACGCCCGTCTAGTTGGTATCCCGCCACTCGAAGATGGCGTAGCTGCGGGTGTTGGAAACTCGAGTGGAAGACCCATGGTGTGATCACCAGGATTTGGAGAGGTACTCATTCTGAACGACGTTAACTCAAACTCAGATGCAATTCAAATGAACCGCTCTACTGAACTGAACCGTACATATCATCTGATCTTGCTTCCATTGTGGTACTGAAAATTATGGGTAAGTCTTCATTCGAGCGTTTGTATTTTTTCAAAAAAGTGAAGGTTGCATTGACAGACATAATTTTTAGAAATAATAGTAGTGTACAAATTTTTGGTCACTGCTTTATTCTTTGGCAAATATGTCAAACCATTCGTATTTGTTTATGTATTTGTTTTTGTATTTTCATCCTCACACTGAAGTTTGAAGCCATAGTAAACCTTGTGTTTATTTTTTAATTACGTAATTGCAATGTACTGTAAAATACTTTAGCTAAAATCAATTTTGGGTAAATTTGTTTGGAATTCATTTTCACAAATTTTTGACAAATTGACTATAAATTATAGGAAATATGGCATATTCACTGGATTTTATTTTCACTGAATTACCTCTTTATCGAAAATATAGTATTTTATGTACAGTATGTCAAATTTTAAAGCAGTTTGAAGTATTATATGTTCACCTTTACACATTGTTTAAAGGAAAGTCAAGGCTAACAACATAATACTCCTTGCTGAAAGAGCTCGGCAAGCAAATGTAAGGACATGCAATTTACATTCCAGGACCCACCACAAACAAGAATAGACAATGCATTAAAAATTAACACCCCTGTTTTCCCCCACGCTAACGAAAAGATATGTTGTTTTCTACCAACTTCCTGTTGCGTTCCGTCTTCGAGAATATAAAATAAAACTTGTTACAGTGCATCATACATGATTCCCAAATCCATTGTGGCATGCTTTCTGATAAACTAATCTCAATATAGTCACCTGAAAGGCTTTCATACCCAATCATTTGAATGCACGATTCCGTCACAATGAGTGAATAGTGATCATTTTTTGAAGCAAAGAAAAAAGAGCAAATGCATGACACCACCATATATACAAAACCATATATACGCATGGTACCAATGATTTTATTTTTACGTTTCAACATATAATTTTACAAACTCACGCTTATACATTATTATTCTGAGCCCAAAAACAAACTATACATACGCCATGCTCTCCCAGAAAAATGCACTACACATGGATAGAAACGGAGGCTACATAACCCATGTATTGAACTACACGATAACACATTGAACACAACTCACCCATCGATTAAAAACTTGGCTACATTTGCGTCTGAACAATAATAATGCTCCAATTTTATGGAAATCCATCTGTCAACTTCTTGGCCAAGATAAAACTTCTTTGCATTCTTGCTTGTCTGTCGTCGTTCTTTCGCAGATTTGCTCACACTTCGGCGACCGCGCTTCTAGCCCTGAGTACAGTCCTGTAGCTTGGCCTTCTTCAGCTGATCATTCGGCCCCACAGTCCTGAGAAGTTGCATAGAACGGGAATTCGACACTATTGTGAAGGCATGTATCGGGCGATTTAAGAGCTTTGCAGTTAAAACATAAGCAGGTCGATACGTCTAACTATTCTAAATACACTAACTGAAAGCAAAATTACATAAGATTTCCCACTAGGGTCGATCAAATCAACATTTTCCAACGTCAACCGAAAATATACGCCGCCATCTTGTTCTTGACGTATTTATTAACAAAACGTTGTTTCGTTGCGTAAAACTAGCTTTCGCCAACGTTCCAGTACTGTAGGTTCATTTTTCGGCCACAAAAACGGTATTTGTGATCGCTAGATGTTTTAGATGGTTACAATCATTAAAACGGTTTTCCGCTTTAAATGTGTGGGCGGGTGTCGAATCCGCGGTCTATGCGACTTCTCAGGACTGTCCTCAGGGCTACCGCACTTCTTCAGCTGGCATTTTCTGAGATGGTACTGGCATGCTCTCGGATTATTCTCAGTTTTACGGCAATGCTGCGCACTAGGATTTTGCGTATTTCGGATCGTCCCGAACTAAATTTAACTTGATATTTGTGCGTTTTTAACACGTTGATAATGTTTTCGCTGCCCATCACAGTTTATAGCTCTTTCGTCGCTATGATATTGAAAAAAGGCTAAATATAATAAAAAATACGAAAAAAAAACGCCGCTAATGGCCATTTAATCATTGTGTTAGTATGAGGCTATCTTAGCCCCGGATCGTAACTCGTGCATATTTACAAACATTTTGCTGTGAATCAGACACCATACAATTGTTTTCAGTGATGTGATGGCTTTGATCGGAATCCGTGACAGAAATAATCACAGCCTAGTTCTCCTGGCGTTCATTGTGGTGTTTTTGTTTGTTTTGTTTTAGGTAAACAATGGTCAGAAAATGTTGTATTTAGTTATACTGTACGAAAAACTATGGGGTACGGGTTATTTGTGTTAACTTTCCTGAACAAATGAAGTGAGCCAAAATTCTATTTAAAATCTTAACTGATGTGCCGAAATACACTGTTCTGTGCTGTGCTGTTTAGAAAAATCGGCCGAAAGTTCAACTTGCATCTAAATCTGTCGAATAGAAGTTATACCTGAACAAAATACCTAGATGAAAATAATAACAGTGAACGCACGTATTGTATTGTGGGTAGTCAAAAGGACGTTAAGCTACTTACTCAAAATAATGGAGAATCAACTGACTATGTTGGCCTGCATACAAGAAAAAAATAATGGAGAATCAACTGACCATGTTGGCCTGCATACAAGAACAAAATCATGATAGTTGTGACAACAGCCCAGGATTGATGTTTGATAGATGACTGCTGGATGAAATATTGACTAAAATTCGTAACATTCTGTTAAAAATTTTTTATGCATTATCACATATTTTGTACAAAATTGAGTTCAGCCTAATTATGTCTTAAAATAAAAGTTATATTTTTTTGTCCTAGTTGAGAGGTTGAATCATTCTGAAATCTCATATGCAATTAAGCAAGGTACGTATTTTTTTTATATTTTAAACTACATAACACTGTAATGGGAGACAATTCTGTTTCCTGTTCATACACTTACACCCAATCTGCTGCAAAATATATTTTTTATTTTATGCATTTAAAATTAAATTATTTCCCACATCTTCTCTAGATGTGCTCTCTGTTAAAAACAGGCATATTGTATTCTTTGTCACTTTCATTATTTATTATTGGTTGGTCTCTTATTGTTCATTTTCAGTAATGGCCATTATATGACTGTGGATGCAAGAGATCTATTGGATGATCCTGGTATGACAGAAGACATTCCAAAGGAAAGACTTCAGTGCAGTGCAATCGGTTTTGATAGTGTCATGGTGTGCCCCTGTTGGAAAGAATTCATGTGTAAAAACAAAAAAACTGAAAGGAAATAAATGTATGAACTGCTAAAGGAAGTATGCAAAGGCAGATATGCTTGTTTGTATGCCTGCGAACAAGATGGGAAATTGCACTTTCTTTTGACAAGATCACAGGTTATTGACCGCTCATAGTAGCTCAAGGTAGATTTAAGCTTCCCTAGAAACTGCCATATTTGATGGCACAATTCATTGTAATTTTCAAAATAAATGCATCACTAACCCAAAATTCAAACAATTACTAGTATTTCCTTTTCACTCAGGATTAGTATTTATTCAGCTTTATCTAATGAGCTATAATGAGATCACTTGCCCATTACCATGTACATTGTGTTACAATACCTTAAACATTTAACCTAATGTTAATATTGTCTTCCAGTCTTCATGAAAAAAAACACTTACTCTTTTGAATTTTTACAAGATTCATTCAATCTTACTTTCAGTTTGAAGTCATATTTATTCTTTATTTTGTCAGTTACACTTTGCAAACTGTCGGTTCTAATCATTACTACAAAAAAATGTATTTTTCTACTTGCAAATAAAATGTTTAAATTCAAATGTAAGTTTCTTCATTAATTATACTTGAATATATCTGAAACACCACTTTTAGTACTGTGGAATACTATATTTTTCGGCTGAAATAAATTCCGGTGATTAGATCTACACGTAATGCCTGAGAACTTTTCAGCAAAAATAAATAAAGAGAACTGTGACTTCATGAGCAATTGGAATAACAAATTATATGACACCCACCTCTACCCCACTATATACACTACACCCACTTTAAAACATCATTTCTCTGGTGTATTCTATGAGAAATTAAAATAAATAAATTATATGACAGCGCCACCACCACCTCCCAATAATCACAGAAAGGTAACTATAATCTCAGTTTATTTAATCAGTGCTGAACTAGAGACTATCTTTATGCAAATTTATCCATTGCCCACATCAGTGACTTCAAAATCCATGTCACAGAAATTTTGCAGTCAGCCAGTCTTTTGTTTTCTATTGTAATGGTAATTTCTTGCAATTACGTGAAACATAAAGTTGTAACTGAATCCTGGTATAAGCAATGGTTCGGCAGGCTTGAACTATGCATGTGAAGTCAGCTGAGAAGTATATCCAATCCTATAGATTTCTCATTGTTTGGTAACTAATTGCTGTAATTGCATTTCTACATATTAACTTTGCACTAAATGTAAGAATTTATTTTGAAAATGCAAATATGCATGATTGAGAACATTTCTTGTTGTTTGCTTTATTTAATGACTGGAAGTCTGAAGAATGTATGATGAAGAGAATCATGTTAGCCCCGGTGCGTAACAGATAATTTAATTATACTCGCTGAAATACATAAATTACATAATCAATCAATCATTTGAGTCACACCAAAGACATTATTCTGTATTTACAGAGAGCAAGATATTTACATACAAGTCCCGCACCCGGTAGGTAATTACCGAAGGACTTTGCAACATCCCCAGACACTCCAATGACCGTTGTAGACACAATAAAGTTACATACTCGCCGACGTGACAGTTAATCAAAACAATGGACCTCGGTAATTAGTCCCCGTTCGGACGCAGTCCGAAAACGGGGACTTATGTTTTGCCCTGTGTGCGTCCGTCCGTCCGTGCGTCCCTGATCACCTGTATCTCGAACATGCATGGACCAATTAAGTTCAAACTTTACTCATACATCACACATTATATGGGACATATGCACATGCATTTTTTTCATGATCCGATTAACAATAGTCGAAAAGCGGCCATTTTAAGGCCGAAAATGCATCAAAATCGCACATTTTCACCATTCCGGACCCGGATCTCAGTTATGCATGGACGGATTTTGTTCAAATTTGGTACATACATTAAACATAATAGGACCTTGCTGCACGTCATTTTTTTGGGGGGATCGGGTTCGAAATGGCCGACTGGCGGCCATTTTGTTTTAAAAAATTCAGTTCTGGATCCGTATCTGAGACAAGCTTGGATTGATCTGATCGAGTTCAAACTTCACACACACAAGGTACATCATGTCACAAATATGTATGTGCATTTGTTTCATGATCTCATTAACGATAGCCAAATGGCGGCCGCTTTAAGGCCGAAAATGCATTGAAATCGCACATTTTCACCATTCCGGACCCGGATCTCAGTTATGCATGGACGGATTTCTTTCAAATTTGGTACATACATTAAACATAATAGGACCTTGATGCACGTCATTTTTTTTTTCGGATCAAGTTCGAAATGGCCGACTGGCGGCCATTTTGTTTTAAAGAATTCAGTTCTGGATCCGTATCCGAGACATGTCTGGATTGATCAAGTTCAAACTTCACACACACATGGCACATCATGTCACAAATAGATATGTGCATTTGTTTCATGATCTGCTTAACAATAGCGGAATGATGGCCATTTTAAGGCCGAAAATGCATCAAAATCGCGTATTTTCACAATTCCAGAACCGGATCTCAGTCATGCATGAATGGATTTTGTTCAGATTTAGCACAATGTACATATGCAGGTGCATTTCGGTCATGATCTGCTTTGAATGTATATGTCACTCAAATATGAACGGAACGGGGACGTGTCATTGACAATGACTTGTTATCTACTGGGTGCGGGAGTTGGTGTATGTAAATATCTTGCGCCCGCTGTAATAAGTTGTCAAGAATGTATTAGGATGTATACTGAATAGTGGTTACATGTGAATGAAGAAGCAATAAACAAACACATAATACTTACACAGTGAGAACCTCGACTCAATCACGAGCTCAACTTGTATTTATTTAAGATTTTGCGTTGAACAGAAGAAAGAGTTAATTTCATTAAATTTACACTTCTCATGTTTTTTAGTTGTATATTAGTCTGCAGTCACTCTTGCCTGAGCAAAATGTGTCGCTTGTTGCAACAATCCTTTGTACAGTATCCAGAAAAACATAATTTATGTCCATGTCTTTCAGGGTTTTGTATCTCTAGATTTAGGGGGTCTGGGATTCGCCCGTACAAAATTGAGATCCAAAGTTTTAATTTATGGTTCCCTTGAAAAGATTGGGTACGTTTTTGTATCTCAATGATATAGTTAGTTACATTAGTTGGCTACTGAACATATAATACACTAAGGCATTACATTTCAATAGGGGTTAAAGTCCAGAACACTAAAAACAGAGCAACATAAACAAATAATGACAGAGTGTCTATGTGTCCCATCTTGGAGGCAACTTTTAAATGTTGAGGGTCCTCCATCTAAATTGAGAAAGCAGAAACCTGGCTCATGCAAAACCCTGTCTTTCTGAATAAACATAAAAATAAACTAATTTATTTGTATGTTATTTGTGGAATGGTGAATTTAACATTTTGGTGTATTTTAATGCACAACAGTGTTTGTCAGAATTTAGATTGAAGTAACAGCAATGTTAAAAACTACTTTTTTAAGATATCCGAATTGACCACTAATGGTTTTAATGCAGGAATGGCTGTTGACATAAAGGCTGGTAAGCCTTGCATCCATCAACCAGTATCATTTATGCCGAAAATACTATGAACATACAGCTATTCCTGACTTTAATCGTAGAATTGCGTATCTCAAAGTATATGAGGAAAACATTGTTTTAAGGTCAAACAGTCAATATTTTTTCACTGGTGAAACAAAAGTCATTGTTAGAAGACTACAGAAATCCAGTTAACCATTCAAATGTCTATGCAAAGACGAAGGCATCTGTTGTTAAAGAACACAGTTTAGAAAACCGAAAGAGACTGTTAAAGTGGTATCTCAACATAAGGGAGGTTATATGGGTCAAAGAGTCTCATTGATCTACCAAGACAAACACATGGACATGCAAGAGACGAAATATTTTCTCTTATTACAGCTGCAAAAAAAGAAGATAAAGATTTCATAATACATGTTGCGTGTGTCTGTGCAACAACCACAGCTCGGTGATTTGGTGAAGTACTGTACAGATCCTGCTAAATTTGGAGTAATGAGTATTGGTCTAACATTCGATAATGACAAATTTAGTGTGACGCCAATATCAGATAGATACAAATGCCTCCAAAACCTTGTGAATATTGAACAATGCCCGGTATATTTGGGATCTAAATTAGTTCAATTAAGTTCTAGTGATATGCTTATGGCCGCTACAGTGAACGCGTAGTTTACACAGCTCTACAATTAACTGGCATTTTAGCGGTTTATACTTTAT
This sequence comes from Saccoglossus kowalevskii, assembly GCF_978046115.1. Lineage (NCBI taxonomy): Eukaryota > Metazoa > Hemichordata > Enteropneusta > Harrimaniidae > Saccoglossus > Saccoglossus kowalevskii. Next base: position 36,559,968 of record NC_140643.1, on the reverse strand, counting down.
ATACAAGTCATCTTTTTATCTAAGCATTGAGAGTTGTATATACGGTAAGCAGTGAACGATGGCAGAAAGCAAGAAAAGTGTGAAAGTTAAAGTAAATGATGATTTTCTATATGACGTACCGAGTGCAACAATGGTGGAGCTACGGGCAGATGAGAAGTTATACATTGACTACATGTTTGATTATAAAACAAATAAAGCAGTACCAACAACATGAAATTTAAGACATCAACAGTCAGACTGCCACTATGGTTTGAGATGACAAAAGAGAAGTACAGTGAGGAATACTGTGTGAAAAATTGGAATTGAGAGATGCCAACAATGGTGGAGAAAAGGATGCAGTTCTTATACTGTGGAAAAATAGACAACAAAACAAAGAACACAAGTACGTAGTATTAACATTTTATACTAAAGGTGGAATCATGCTACAAGGAGAAAACTATACCGATTGGGCAAAGAAGGACTACATAGAATTGAAGGAGGTGTTAACAGGAGGTCTGAGAGTACTGAAAATTCAAATACGGAAAAACAAAATGGCGGACAGGTATTCATTACGCAATCAGAAACTTGTGATAAAATGACAGAAAGCGTCTGTCAAGTTGTACAAGTAAGTGATATCTCAGTTGAAACTGATATGAAAAATGATTATGAAAAGAAACTGACAAACAGATTAAATACTCCACTAAGTCGTGACAAGCCTGTTAAAGCAATAATAGAGAAACACTACAACTCGCACATTTGATTCAATCAAATAATGCAGTGGATGGTGAAATTAAAAAAATACATACTAATATAACTGATATGAAGGCTACTCAAGAATCAAGCAAGTGTAATTGCAAAGAAGAGTATGAAAGATTGAAACAGCATTTTCAATCATACTGAGGTCAACAACAAAATGCACAAAGAGCTGGAAGAGAAGACATCTGTATTGCAAAGTAAAGAAACGGCTCACAATAAAGAGCGACTGATTTGGGAAACAAATCTTAACAAAGAAAGAGAATTAAACTCTGGCAATTCGAATGCAATGAAAGAGGACTATTAGTCTGAAAAAAAAAATTGATTCACTGAGTAATCAATATGAGCAGTTATCGATACATGTTAGTGAGATTAACGACAGCAAGTTTGAAGTACAAGACAAGCCATTGAAGAAAAACAACTATGGGCTTAATAAGAAGGAAGCAAGCTATGATACAGAACTTAGTAATCAGTTTGAAGTACTGGGGACTCTTGATGAAAGTAATGAGGATTTGAGCTTGAACATACAAGATACAAAACAAGACGACCAGTCAGCAAAAGGACATAAAGACAGTGAACCTAATGAATATACTACTACCTCACAGAAAACACCAGTAAAAACACTTCTTTTGGGTGACTCAATTATAAAAGGAGTGAATATCGATAAAATGTACCAACCCAAAACAACACAGTAATTCTTGACGTACACAGTGAAGGATGCATGTGATCATATAGAGAGTATATCTCCTGACACTACTCAGACACAATATTATATTCTCTCAAAAAGATGAGAGTCAGGAAAGGTTAAATGTATAGACATTGGTATAGAAGTTAAATCTGTCTAGAATTGCCATGTTACTTGATTGTAGAGCAAAATATGTAACTTTGAATAGGAATACTAAAGGTATTCAAAACAGAAACATAAAAAATAATTCTTCGTCTTTCATGACATGGAACATACAAGGTTTAGGGCAAAACTTGCATGATATTGATTTTTTAAATATTTTACTTTTTGACTTTGTAGCTTTAGAAGAGAGTTGGTTAGATTTAGTAGAATTTAGTAATTCTCGTAGTGATAAATAGAAAAACAGAAAGGCGTAATTCTGGTGACGTTGTGTTCCTTTTCAAGCACAAATTTCAAAAAGATAAATTTGGTAAATTACATCGTTGCTCAAACAAGCCTTTTTTCAAAAATTCAATTCATGAAAGTACACCCTGTATCACATTTATCTGATCACTGCCCATTGTCATTCACACTGAAAATACAAGATCAGTTGAGAAAAGGCAATAACAACATGGGCTTAAAACCATTACCTATAAATTATATTTGGGAATCATCCCCAATTGATAATTACAAGACAGCAATAAATAATGCAGCAGTCAGATCCAAAAATATCTAGGCCTGGAATTTAAACCAAGTGGGAATTTTGATTCAGCAAAGGTAAATTTGTACAAAAAGCCTGTTAGTTAGTTTTTCTAATATAGAAGAATGCTTTAACACATCTACTAACATTAATGCGAACACATGGATCAATATTTTGGACCATGTCATTAGACCAATACTAACATATGAGTATGAAATTTGGGGATTTGAAAAATATACTGAAAAAAGGTATTATTACAGGTAAATCAATCATCCACGAATCTAGCAGTAAGAGGAGAATTAGGTAGATAGCCACTGTCAATATTTATTAAGAAAATGTTATTGAAATTTTGGTTAAGAACAAGCACAAAAAACCCCAAATACTTTAGTTCATGAGACAATGATGAGTACGATGGAAAATCAATCCTCATGGGCTAAGTCAATTCAAGAAATTACTGGTAAAAAAGAAGTGGGTAACTTTTGGAGTGGAAATGAAAATAACATTCAAGAAATTTGTAAATGTTATAGAGACTGACTGATTCAAATTGGAAAAAAATTATAAATACAGATGGGACAGGAGAACATATAAACCATTCAAAACAAAATTATTTATATACTCCCCCATTTTAAATTCTAAGGATGGTGGAATAAGAAAAGGAATATGCAAACTAAGAATAAGTGACCATCCCTTAATGATTGAGAAAGGCAAGCACTTAATGCCAAAGATTAAATTTGAACACAGGATCTGTACAAGATGTAACACAAATTCAATTGAGGATGAATTCCATTATGTTATGAAATTCCCACAACATATTACAATTAGGAGAAAATTGTTTGACTCAATTAAAAATAAAACTGTTAATTTCCATTTGATGGATAAAGATTCAAAATTTAAATACATTATGGGCAACACTTCCACATTAATACAGCTTGACATTTTTATAATGTGATACAGTAATTATCAATTCCCCGATTTTTCCAAGCCCTTTTGTTAAACTGTTTTAGTTTATGTATTTAGAAATTGTTATAGATTGGACTATGTTCTATTCAAAATGAATAACGCCAATAAAGTTTAAGGTACAGCGCTACAATTTCAAAACCCATGTCAATTACACCAAACTTTGTATAAGCATTTTTCTACATTGGGGGTTTCTAAATTGCTAATAAAAATATGGCGTGACCGCACTCGTTTCTACGGTAACACTTTATTATGGCTCACCAAGCCTGGACAAAACGGGTATATCACATCGTGTATCACTTACCACAACAAATAATAAATATTCAAGTTATTAAATCTCCCTTTACTTTAATGTTAATTGGCAAAATTATCCAAAACTTTTATTTTATACAGGTACGTGTTACCATAGTAGTCAAAACTATCCACTGTTTGAATAATCCTAGCTGAACAAAAAAAAGCTAAAATTGGTGTACTCACAAAATTCACAAAACCCATGACAATTTAATCATATTTCACATGTGGGAAGCTGGACATATGACAATTACATGCGCAAGAAAAAACATGGTGGTAACCATACTCGTTTTCAAATTATAGGAGTGAACATTCCTCTGTGTGTGATCTTGAAATAATATACGGACGCCATTTTGTCAGTTTCTGTATAATAACCAGTAAGTTGGGGGTCCAAATCTTATTGTCCAAATACGGTACATCTCAAACGTACCAATTATTAGATTCATATAGACTGATCGAACTATGAGCTAGTATGTTATGTTAGTTAAAAAACTAGACCCCTTAGGCTACTCAGTGTATAGAGTTTATGAATGGAGGATGACCATTTTTTCATTCAAAAGCACAAGAAAATGATGACTTTTAGCAGAGATAAAATTAAATAAGTAATGTAACTATTTGATTTATTCAATATAGCAGGACTTTTTATTGAAATACTCATATATATTTAAGATGAATCTGTTTGACTTTGTAACTCTCACAGTACCATCTATTTTTTCTGCGAGTCCTTCAATGTCACCTCTAAGCCTCATAAGCCAGCTTCAAGTGGCTGCACCTCAGGCCTGCCCCTGCAATTTTCTGTGCCATTGACTTACTGATTATTTTGCTGTTGACTAGTATAGACAATGTTATAGTTAGATGACTTTTTACTATTGTAATCGCGATAACTAACAGCATATTCAAATGTGTAGCTATGATCTAACATTGTTGGCAAGTAAATTTTGCAACATTCCAACAATTTCTTGAACATCCGCACTAGCATTATGTGCACTATAAACCTAACTAACAAATTCACCAACCAAACTTTGTTGTGCAAATTAACCTTTACCAGGATACACAGATTTAAAAAAATGTATTCACAAAACAACTAACAACTGGCATAAACCTTTCAGTAAGAGAACTCTCTTTGAAGTTATTAGGTAACGCCAATCAAATGAATGGATATTATGACCAACCTAAATAGTATTCTTGACATCTAAAATAAAATAAAAAAACAATTCCAAATACTTTTTTTAAATCCACTATTTTCACTGGTTGGCACAATTCACAATTTTTTACCATTAGATGAGTTATTCTGGAAACAACTGAACCGTATATCAGTTCTGACTACCTGAAAGTGAGTTTTTTTTTACTTTTTTTTTTAGCACATTGGGATGTAATTCATAGGTGAATACACTGATGTTTCTGCCATAAAATTTCCTCACATAGTGTTGCTCCAGATATGGGTTTTCTTTAGGTGGCTACAGGGAAGCTATTGGCCTGGCTAGCTGGCTCCTTTGTTTTTTGGAAACACACTGCTTCTGGAAGAGGTGGTATTTGAGCCTACTATTTTCAAAATGTTGCCCTTTACTCAAAAATATTCAAGATATCCCTGGTAATCTGGAATGTCTATGGCTGCAAAACTCAAATTTTGGACCCCTTATCTTTTGAAAATGTAGAAATTTAAACCCTGCCCACCTATTAGAGTGAATGTTGTAGTTTATGTCAAAAAGACCCCCAGTAATATCATATTACTATTATTATAGTAAAGCAGCAGACTACCATGAATTTGACCATGCATGGGTCAAAGTGATACTAGCTGTAACCCAGTCATAACAAAAACATGTAACAACACCATGACAGACCATTTTCATAAGTTTGGTATCCTCATAGTTGACAATCCAGAATGAAGCGCCTGGCTGCTATTGTGTTCAATATAAGAAAACATAGTTCAAGGATGTTGGTAAAAGCGAGAAATATTGTGGAATGTGTCCCTATCACCCATACTAAAATTACTGAACCCTCTATTATCATTATGGTAGTAGTTGTATGGTTTCAGTCATTTGACACATTCTGACTATCAGCATGCCAATCTTATATACGGTCTGAAATATACTTGCTGAGAACCAGTTTGCTTGATATTCCAGAATATTAGAATAATACATACGTCCAGATGTAGTTTCTATGTCAAAACCACAGGCGTGCATACTCTAGAAGCAAGTGAAGAAATTGGAGATGGCAATACTGGTGTTGGAATCTCTTCTGTCATACCATGGGATACACACAAACCAATTTCTTTCTGATAAGTCACCCCTTCACGCATTTCAGTGGCAGCAATTTCGTGACTTCTCTACACTTTCACTTACAATCGTTGCAGTTTTGCTTCTCTTGTTTTGGCTTTTTGTTTTTCTTGTTTGGCTTTTCCGTCCAATCTTCTACCACATAGATGACATGCACTACTGGATGAAAAGTTTTTTTTTTGGTTGACATAGAGGAACACATAAGATTATATGGTTCACAAAGGTAGTATTCTCTAATGTCAACATACAGTCGGTCTGTTTAATGTGTGTTGAAATTGGGATATTGCTTATAAAATCAGGGGCACTGTATAATTTTTCATAATTATATCTATCAGGTGAGTACAGGTGTATATACTCAACATACAATGTATGTCTGCACATTCAGTGAATTACTGTGCCACAATTTTAGTTATACTATGTGTGATTGTACACATAAGTAGTTACTTAACTATATTGTGTCAATATAAGTACATAAATTTATAGTCATACATACAATTAGTATGGGTGTAGAACTACATGTATAAGCTAATTTACCAATCTGACACACGTATGTATGCCCTATGTCCTTCTGGGCAAAAGCTGCTGCAACATGGACATTAAAACTATCAGAGCCCATGTAGTGTTTTGGGCTGGGTGCCTTAGAAATAATCACCAAATTCGAATTTTCATTACCCTGTGTTAAACCCTTCCTAGTCACTTGCACTGTCTATTTAAGTCTTCATAATCTAAACTTAGATCATCACCACACAAATCTTTTCCATAAGGCAGGCTACTGCGTTTGTAATAAGCAGGGTCAACTAAATATTGACACCAATTCCATCACAATGTGTATGGTCTCCAAATGCATGTGGGATTATAGATTTCAGATTCTTTTGCATGCTACTCACACTGTCACGATTTTGAGAGATTGCATAAGTAAAACACTTCTGTAAATAGTTTATGATCTTTGTTAATAACTGCTTGTAATCTTCATCTTTCTTTAACTTATACAGTTTATTAGTAAATCCTTTCTTTGTGTGGTTATTGTTTTTATTTTTTATCATGTCATTTCTTATTTCTGTTTGCAATCTAGCTATAGTAGTGGTATCATCATCCATTGTTATGCTGTCTATTTCCACTTTTTTCTCAATTTCTTTTATTGCTTCAACAGCAATATCTGCCTCCATAGCTTTTGAACTGCCTAACCAGTTCTTATGACAGCTATGACACTGAGTCTCCTTTCCCATCCTTTGTGCAGCTTCACAAACACGACACTGTTATATCTTATACTGTAGGAAAGTACCTTGCCTGTCTGATAGGTCATGGTACATGGTACAGGCTAAGTAAAATACATTTTATTTTATTAAACTAACTACAACTACCAAATACTTTATTAATTCGTTTATAAAGTATCTTTATTAGTTAAATTATTGGTTGGGTGATTGATAAGGGGGGGGGGGGGCAGGAAGATTTTGTGGAAAAAAAATTCTATGACAATGCTTGAAAAACAATCCTACACTATATGCATGTAAAACAATCTGAAAATGTGAGACCCCCTGAAAGAAATCAAGACAAAAAATAAAATGTTTCAAGAATTATTTTTATTAATCATTTCATCAACTAAACTAGTGTAAACTGTCTCTAACAATGCACTTATCTCTTCTGTAATTACTGCACTTTGCTTTTGTTTTGAAACGTGTGCGATATCTGGGTGCCCTTCATCTATAATAAGTAGGCGACGCTGTTTAGCTTTTTCATGTGGATTAATATTTCTGGAAGAAATGTGTCTCCTCTTGCATTTGTTTTCTTGTTTGTTCATTTCAGCCTACATGCATCTTAAGTTCCTTGAACTTGTTTAAAATTGACATTTTTTCCTCTTATTTCACTCATGATTGTATAGCATACAGTAATCTTTTGTTCATTCTTTAAGAAAAAGTCATATTTTTTCTTGGCAAACTGCTCATCAAACATATTCTTTGCACTTTGGGAGTTTCATGAACTTTGTTAATTTCATCACATAAAGCATGATATCTGTCAAATTGTTTAGGAAATATGCTGTCTTCTTGTTTTAAAGCATATAAATCAGCATATCTTTTCTTAATGTCCTTCATTTGAAAAAAACACATTCTTTTCTTTGTTGTATTTACTTATTGGCTGCCCAGATGACATTTCAACTATTTTTTGACATTTCTCGAACTCTTTTTCAGGGATTACTTGAACTAGGATATTTGTTCGGAGCTTCTTCCCTCCCTGAGCCCAGAACTTGAATTCTTTGTCTCCAATGCTATATTTCCTATCCACATGAGAAACACACATGCCCAGTGAAAATGCGTTAGCTAGAACATGTTAGATTTATATATTTTAAATTGAGAGGTCTATTCTCCCAAATATGCCTCCCATAGAAATATTTCTACATTGAATTTCATGAATTTAAATGTACATGATTCTACTTGAGTTGGTATACTGTGGAATACTTTATCTTCACTTCACCGCTTTCATGCAAACCATGATAACACATTTTTCCTAAGTTGACCATGGTTGAACTATGAACCAACTGTGATGTCAGGACGTGGTCTAGAATTTTCCACACCATGGTATGGAAAGACCAATCATTTTTTTGACCATGGTAGAACATGATTGACCATGGTGATAAAAACTTGTGTCATGTGAATTCAATGACATTGTTTAGACATGGTTATACATGGTCAATGAGAATATGCACCCAATTTGTGACCATGGTAGATCACGATTTACCATGGTCACACGGTTAAATAATTATGACATTTAAAGATTTCTGAGTTAAGTGCCACCCATCATGGTAAACATGGTCACAGAGACCCTAATTCTTGAGCATGGAGGAACATGGTTGACCATAGTCACAAGGTTTAATTCTAGAATTCCGTAAATTGAATTAACCACTAATAATTTAAGGGAGAACTGTGTGCATGCGTGGTTGCTGTGTTTTGTTTTGTTTTTTGTTTTTTTTGGGGGGGGGTGTAAATTTAAAGTGACAGCAAGCTAATAGTATTAATTTCTGAATTAATCAATAAATGTTTCAATTTAAAAAAAACAATTAATTTTGACAATCACAACCAAATGAATGTAACATACTTGCATTTAAATTTACTCATTGTGCTTCAAATACCACTTACACTAAATGATTCCTAAAATATAATGTACAATTACCTTTCTCAAAATGTTATTTTCTTCATTTCTGGTTGTATTAATAAACATTGTAATTTTATTAATCTTTACTTTAGTACCATTATTTGTAACCTTCAACTCTCTCCAGTAGGTTGTTATGAGTTAATAAATTATCTCAGTCTTGTATTTCTGCAGATTCAGCAGTACAATACATTGAAACGGCCTCATTTAAATACACCATGGCCAGAAAGATTTGGAAATTTAGTGACATACTGTGTTCTATTTACTATGATTAAGAATAGCTTTTCGGCAATTTGATTTACTGGAATCACATGACAATCAGCAGTGTCACATATTTTGGATGATGTGATGACAAGCATCAGGAAATAAGAAGCAGGACTCTTGTGGTTCATATCGCATGCCTATGTGTGCGTCATTGTTCAAAATAAAGTATTTTATACCAATAATATCACTGTTTGTAGTAAGAACAACGTAACTTTTGCGCCGCCTAGTTCTGGTGTAGTACAACTTATGATTACTTATTTGAACCCTAAGAATTGTGAATAGCGTCACAGAAATACAGACTCGGTTAGGTTTTCCGATAAATATTACAATCACAACCTGTAAGTAAGACAAATGTCGTCTGGAACAGGAACGCGGTAAATAAACAGAAATTGAACTGCACGCAGGCAGAAGTTAAACAAACTCTGATGGGCCAATGCCGACCAGGTGCGGAGGTAGATTGAACATAATTTATACATTTCAATTGGCAGTATCACCGTAACATCAAATATAACAATATTAATGTTCGCGACAAGAACCTTTCTTAGAGATGATAAAGCAGTTGCCTCAGATTTCCTTAAAACATACTGTAATTCAGAATCATTTGACGGGAATTGCGCACTATGTATCCCATCTGCAATTGAACAGTTTTCTGCAAATTTGAGTGCTCTCTATGTCTTTCCCTTTTCTTGTAAATTGCTAAAAAAAGAACTGCTTGGTAGTTTGTCCAGCTTTTGTAGTCCATGCTATTTACTCTCAATTGCTCATCCTTCTTCATCAATAATTGTGTTGTTACATCTCCTGTTCCATGAACACTTTGCAATATACAGGCAATCAAATCTTCAAAGCCAAAGCAGCTCCACTCAAATAATGGGCCCCACTGACGCACATAATAAACAAGATGGTTTCCAATATTGTGTACATTTTAAGCCACATGAGATTTTCAAATTATTTGTAAAACCTGTCAAGTAGATTTTTAGCGCTGCAAGTCATTTGCATTTAAATTGTCACGTAAAAGAATACGATACCTTCAGAGAGACATGCAAAATGCAGATATCTTGCTGGTAAAATGCTATCCAGACATGGCAAAAATAGAATAGTAACCATGTTTGTAATTCAGTTGCCTTAAAATGGCTATAGTGTTTTTCCAGGGGGAGTCTGGTGGTTTAATATGCTGCAGTCTTTTAGATATTTCTTTCACTTGTTTACTTGATTCGACAAGACCCGCCCACCCATGTAACATATACAGGGTACAATCCATTGGGCACCCAATGTCTCTCCCAGTAATCTCCAAGATGACCCAGTTAAAAGTAAAAGTAAGAAGACCTGCTTTTTTTACTATGCGGTTTGCTAGGGGTAGGAAAACTGGTATATTCCAAAGCTGGCTGGAAGCTGGTGAGCAAGTTGATGGTTACAGCCATTGTTTGCACAAAGGATTCCACTCACTAACTGATGCCAAGTTCTATTTGGAACAACATGGAGTAGAGGCGGTAATACATAATCACCCAAACCCAATATTTGGGTACAAATTGAGTTTTGTCATTAACCAAAATATGAGAGAAGTGGTCATTGGTATATTATGTGCTAAAGCAAGGATATACATTGGTCTGCAAATAACACAAGTTTCGCCTTTGCAGGATTTTTCTAAATTCATTAAATTACAATGAATGTTGTTTAAAATGACATGTACGTTACTGTCCCAATACAATGAATGTAAATACTTTATAATAAAAGTTTAACCAAGAAATACAAGTAGGCTTCACATGTCCCTCAAATAAAATCACCAACACTTAAATTTCATGTGCTATGTGTCAATTTAAAATGTCACTGTATATTATATGTTTCATTAACACAGTTATCTATGTCCCCAGGTAAAGTGAAATATATGTTACATTATCCCAAAGACATCCATTGGTAAATTATGCTTTGCCCTATAAATCAAAACAAAATAAGTATTGTTGCTAATACTCGAATTTAAAATAGAGCAACAATTCTGCGCCCTGTAGTGACCTGAAAGTACATAAACAGCAGAGTAATTTTTGTAGTGAAATGTACGTTACTACCAAAATATTGTGTTTTCAAATGTTGAAATGAGGTGGCATATATTTTAACATATAAAGACTTGAAAGTAAGAAAACCATGGTAAGCAACAGACTCACTCTGTGATTTACAATTGGTGGAGAGTGGTATAAGCATATGTAAAAAAAATGTACGTTACCAGATTTACGAATTGGGGGCTAAAATACGTGCATTATTGTTTTTTTCAAATGCCACGTGACTTCTGTCGTCTGCCATTTTACTGCGAACTCTTGTGTTCTCTTGTCAGAAAAAATCAGTCAAACGTCAAGCACAAGTTAGAAAGCCATTGACATATGTGGTAAGTAATGTCTGTGAATACAGTAATATTGGTGCATACCCGTTTTGATTGTTGTGTTTGTAAATAGTCAGTAAATCAATTTATTTGACAAACAGGTTTAAACAGCACAAACGTAGTGTGTATTGCATAGAAATGCAGTACACTTGGATGAAATGTACATTTCAGTCAAGATGTTATTACCTTCATGTGCACCTGTTCTGTTTTGTATATAAAAGCCTTTAAGAAATTTACTGTGTTCACACCCATCATTGGTATATTTCAAAATATCATTGATTTAGATCTTTGGATTCGAAGTATGTCCTGTAATGTATGCAAATTTAACAGACTTGTACATTCAATTTTACTGCAGTTTAGCGAAACCTGTATTGTGGTCAATCTATTCATATTAAAAATGTATTTCGATCATTTATAAGATGATATTTTCTGCAATCTTGATGATGAGTTTTTTCACTACATCATTTTCCGGAATTGCGTGAATATCTAAATTAATACTTATGTGTTTTATAGCACTTAATTGATCGCCTACGCCCATAGGTAATATGCGATAAATATGATAACTGCTATAGACTAATATAACTATATTACATTACAGATATAATGGCGAAATCCAGAGCAGAAATCCAGCATGATTACAGGGAGAGGAAGAAAGAAAGGGAAGGTGATAAGTATTTAGCAAGAGAAAGACGACGAGGAAACTACATTCCATCTACAGAACTCAGTCGTGCCCAGCGAATCAATAGAGTAAGGCTTAAGAAGCACAGAGATAAAAGAAGACAGTGGTTAGCAGCTCTTGCCCGGGATACAGAATCAGATACTGGTGTGGAGACTAGTGGATACTCGAGTCCTGGGGAGTCCACCTCTCATACGCCTCTCTGTATTAAGCTATCATTACCCAGTTCTCGTAGATTGGGTCCTCAGCGAAGGACAAGAAGAGCATTAGCCAGTGCTTACAGGAAAATAGCAAATATACACAGCTACAGAGACGACATGAAACTGTGAAAAAACGTCTAGGACGGCTCAGGAAGAAAACGTTTAAGGAACTGAACACTCCCAAACTGATGCACTTATACGCAAAGCGAAATTGGACAGGAACCAAGCAAGTCGTGTAAGAAAACAAATTCTTCTTAGTAATGTTGTTTTCGCAGAAGTCTCGAAAACCAGAAATCAAACTCCAAAGTCAAAAATTCAAGTTCTGCATCACGTAATTGCTGGGAAGATAGTTAAGAAATATAGATGCATGGAATTATTGAGTAGTAACACTGGATTGAGTCGCAACTGCATGTCAAATGTATCCAGCAAAGGAATTACCTAGTCAAAGGGTAAACGTATTCGGATTACAGAGAAACACAAAAACACTGATGTGGAATGTCTGGTTAGAGATGATAACAGTAGATCACAACCTGGTATGGCTGATGCACGAAAAGTGGATGATGGTCTAAATTTGAAAACTAGAGTTTTGACGGATCATATTTTAAATTTGTATGCCAAGTTTCAGTCAGAGAACCCCGATATAAAAATGTCTTTCGAGACATTCAGACGTATGCGACCTAAGCATATATTACTGACGTCACTAATAAGCCGGCATAGCTGCCTTTGTACAAAACATCAAAATATGGCTCTCCAAATGAAAACCTTGAGTCAAGAAGGACTTTCTGTTCCTTTAAACCCAGAAACATTTGTGAAAGAAAATCATAACATTGATCAACTCGTGGAAAAACTTTCAAGCACCTTTATCAAAAGTCAGTGGACAAGAGTTAAGATAAGGTTAAATCTGTAATGAGAATTGTAGACACAGTCGTGTAAAACAGATTAGGAAAAATTTCTTACTATTACATTTAAAATTAAGGCACATTGCATAGTATACAGATGAAATACTGACCACTAATTTCTTTATCAAAACTCTTTCTAGGCCTGTCAACTGCTCCACGTATGCCATTCAAACGTATGCCATTCAAACGTATGCCATTCACCTAGATCCAACTTGTTGGAAACACTAGAAAAGCTCAAAAATTAAAAACGTATACATGTACTACTGTACCAGGTAGTCTAGCATGTGCTCCCACTGGCTGTTGCAAACAAATTTAGGTATTACTTCAGAGGGAACATTGGTGTGTGAACACAGTTTCACTGTGACAAATAATTAAAAGATTTATAAATGGAAAAAGTAAATGACAACATTCTTAAAATATCATGTGATATACCTATAATACCTCACTGTAAATTATTTTAGATTACTTTATTTAAAATCATTACTGGTTCACGAGATGCAATTTTGCAGAAAGTGTGACAATTACTATGCATCATGGGTATAGATTATCCAAGAGTGCCAGTTTGTTGAATGTCATTCAAATCCAGCCAGAGGCTCAGAAGATATAAATTATTTTGTAATAATGCAGTTATTATTATGCAAATTATGCAATTAGCATATTCAGAACAGCACCAAAATGTAATAAAATTTTGCACTTCTCCCAACAATCATCCCAATTTGCTCAGTACTTTCAGAGATGAGAGATACGGGATCAAAATTAAGATGGGCCAGCTTGCACATACTGTTGTGAATAATTACATGGGTTTTCACGGCGTGTTGTTTGGTAAATGACTTCCCTTTCGGAGTCCAGTTCACCGTGAAACAATTCGCGGTCTTTCTGTAAGTTCTCAAATGGTGGTATCATTTCCACGTTATTATTGTACGTTTCTCTTAGTATAACAACATCACGTTGGAGTGAGGTTTTGCCCATGTTTGTTGCTAAAGTTGTACCGCTTTGGAAATTCTGAACAAAGTCGCTGGTTGATCGCAGTAAAAATGCTGACGTAGACTTTAAAGTAAAATCGTCTAGTGTCTTTTATTTCCTTCATCTTACGTGACTCATTTACTTTAAGTTTTCGAATTTGAGCACCGTGGTCATGTAGATGTTTGTCTCGCCGGCCATAATAAATATGCCCTTGACAGGGTTCTCACACTAAACACGTAGTTCCTTTCGTTGATGATGTATGGCAAACTTCTCGTCTTTCAGTAAAGTTAACGAGCTAATCTTGACCGGTAAATTGTTTCATTGCTTCTAAAATGTGCTCTTACTGGTGTATATGCAAAACTTGTCAATGTCCCTTGTAATTGTAATCTCTGTTTGAAAGGCCGCAAGATGTATTGAAATAGCAAATCAATTATGCATGACTCAATGCATTAACAGGGTTTGACGACCGTTCAGGGTACATTTCAGAAGTAAAAGAAATAATTTCTTTCATTCAAAGTTATTCTCCCCGATAAACTGGCATATTGTTAGCGTTTCATTCCGCACGTAAGAATTGGGGATTAACCGTTTAAACAATCATGAGGAGGTGGAAGAGTGACCAGTGTAATTTGTGTTCGAGGAATCTTAGCTGTACATTTGTATTTTTCTTCAATAAGCCGACTTTTATTTCCTCCTTTGCTTCCTGATCAAAACAACTTCAATAACATTCATAGCAATTGATGTACTTTCACTAGCAATGTCGATAATAACTTACTACAGTGTAGCAACGTTTACATAAACAATGTGTTCAAAGAATGACTGAAACGATAGTAATAATTAGCACTCTTTCACAGAATTTATACTGGTCCAATTTCATGACAACCACTGTTAAGGATACGTACTTGAAAACCCGGAGTTAGCGGGACCAGCGCAATATAAACGTGACCTTGATAATGGGATTATGATAATAATAGAAGCTGACATTTTTTGACTAACGTTATGTATTTGAAACACAAGACAAATGGATTACAAAGGAGGCTATAGTTAATGAGCAAATGATTTGCTGGAGCCATTGGTAAATTTAAGGAATTAATTTTGCTATGACAATGTATACATGTACATGTGTATGTAGACATCGCACTTGTAAAAGATTTGGCCCCAATCAATTTTTGCTTAATAAACGACAGTTACATTTTTCTGCTGTGGCCATTTACCTACAATAGCAACATCACAAGCATGATAAGAGCATTTCTGATGTCCACATTGCTGTTTCTTGCACGTGTCAAAAATCAGCCTAAACCACAAGAAAATTGTAGATGGCCATGAAAAAGTAAGGATGGGTACAACCAGCCATGCCAATTCATGTGGTGAATGAAATGCAATTACTGCATGACTTTCTGCTCAATATTATAAAGTGTGTGGTAGCCTATGCCGAATAATCAAAGGCGTGGTCACAAATGATCATGAAGATGAATCATGATCACATACTTCATAGCCAATGCCATTCGTGCAATTTCATTATTGCTGGCTGCGCTAGACTATTAATGTGCAAGTATTTACACATATCAACCCTAGTTTTAGATGCTAAATAGAGATACATCGTGACAACGGTGGTCGTGCAGGTCCGGTAGGTTAGGTAAATGTTACTAGTCTCACAGTGCATGTGCACACCACAAAAATCACAGGCCATATGCCTAGTAAATCGCTATCATCATTCATGTACGATGCAATATTTGGCTGCCGTGGCCACAATAACACGTTTATTTTTGGCCATTAGATCCCAAGATTCATGACATCATGTGCCAAACAATCCTGAAAATCGGCTATGATAAGCTATGAAGTAGTTTAGTTCAAAGCACTGAAAAATCATATCATGGTGTGCAGAGTTTTAGAGGTAAAGCGATTGTTAAGAATATATTTAAATTTGGGGAACAGGGCATGAGCTCTTACCTAAAGTAATGTGACGTTAATTGCGGGGGGGGGGGGGGCTTTGTGGGGCTACGCCGTATTCAGAAGTCGGAGAGCTTGTTTTTAATGCCGTTCTAATAATCTTTGTCTCCGATAGCGTTCTTATCTTATAAGTCTCCTACCTCTCAGCTCGTCCGCTGTCACAGGGTGGGGATCGTTTGGTTAATGTATATCACCATGTATATACCAGTAATGAATATTATATCAACACAACACAATATATACGGTTTCCCGTACTTGATTAACAAATAACAGAGATGCTGGTCACTGGAACCAACATGAGGTGGGGTATACAGCACACAAATAAAATTAAGAGACTTGATCAATGCTGCAGAGAACACTCCACTCTCTGGTGAACAGCAATCTAACTGGTTGTGTTCCTTCGTATCTGTCAAAGCAGCTGCACTACAATTTAAACTCTTGATCAAGCCATGTGTCCAGGGAGTATCGGCAACTGCACTGCGATGGGTAACACCGGTACAACGGGAGTAGTTCAGGCAGTGAGCTTCAGTGGTTTCTGTTGATCAGTAAGGATTACTGCACAACTAGTACAACTAGTACATTTAGTACAGCTCACTGGAATTAGCGTCTCAGGATGTTACAGGATCAAGTCAGGTCACCTTCCTGACTACAGATTTTCTCTTATGTCTCAACTTAAATACTCTAGCTAATTTATGGCCATGCAAATAATAAAATGTATCTAACGAAATGATTGGCTATCTATCGAAATAAAGGAACAATCAGTGTATCAAAAATGCCCATTTTGGTAGTGGAATAGACCACTTTTCATCCAAGCTCTACCAATTTAAAGTAGGAGACTCGGGTCAATGATGTCATATTTATTTTTATTGCCAACTAGGCTGGTCTCATCACATTCCAAGGTATTTCACAATCACCACACTACTGTATGGGACATACCATTATGCCAAAGGGGAAACAGGATGTATGTATATCAAATTTTACTGACACCCCAATCCAGCTATTGTCTCAGCAGCCTAAAATAAGCATGTGCAATGGGTTGTCGCACAGTATCCAAACGTGTGTGCTTTCCACACATACATCCAGGGCTCTGTTCTTTTTTCAGGTACTTTCTACTTACAATTTCAACACACCAGGGTTGATTTCAAACAGACATAAAATGGTGTGGTATTGAAATAGTACACAAAATCAAGTTGACTTTGGCTGCCATTTTATTTATAAATTTATCCGCTCTCCCCAAACTCCCAAATGCTAGTTTGCAGTCCAGCAGTACGAATTTGGTTTGAAATCTGTTTGGTTTCCGGTCACAAAATAGAATAAAGACTATATTTCATGGATATAACAAAAATAAATAACTTTGTTTATTCTCCACGCACAATTGCGGTTTATCTACTCATAAACTTTTAGTTATACAAGAATAGAAAAATATATGTCATATAAATATAGTTAAAACACTCTTACAGAACAGTGCACTTCACAGTTCAACATAGTTCAGTTTGTGTCCGCGAGTCAACAAAAACTCACTTTGACTAGTTCCTAGTTTTTACTTTCATTCGACCGCTCCTACAACCTCCAACAAAACATCTTTGTATCTCTTGGGTCTGTGTGCTTGCGTACCAATGTTTCACCTCCGCAGCATACTCTTAACCTTTCGTCGCCTCTGGGTTTAACTCCAAGTCCAACGATGACAACACATTGTCAGGTACCTGTTCTACTTCTCCTACTTCTTCCACTCACTATTCTTGTGAAATACTGCAAATTCCAAGTTTAAAGTTTCAATCTTATTGTCACAACAAATAAATTGTCTTGATTGTAATTTAACACAATTTAATACAATTGAATAATGAATAGCAGCTTGGAGTGTTTTAAAACAATGGGCATGAGAATTGGGTCAACAGTAACAACAACAACAAAAAGAAAACGAGAATGACGAAAAAATGCAGCATTTCATATGTCAACTTGATAAAATTTATTTTCACTAATAAACGGTATATTTAATGTCATTGAGCAAGAAATACATGAAATTCTGAAACTGGTATTTTACGGCGATTCTTTTTTATTCATCATTGTCGGCTGGTTGTCTGAGACCATGAGGTTGCGTGTCTGGGCGACGTCTACGATCACTGTCATTGAACCACAGCGCGATTGCTTGTTTCGGGTCGTAATCTCTTAGGTTTCCGCCGTGCAGTATAATACGCATTAGCTGACACAGCGTATTTGTATTCAGAGCTGCACGCCAATCGGACTTGATACGCGACATAAGAGAATCCTCTCTCGTACTCGCTCGTGTGTACTAGTATCATCAATTTTATTTTCACCAGTTATAAATATTAGAATATCCTGCAGAATTATTATGGAGAATTCGCTGTCAAATGTCCAAGAACCGCAAGGTTGGATTTGCAGCAACTACTGTACTGACTGTGGTTTTTAGTTCAGCCCATTCGTTCAGAACTTCGCCTGCTTCAAAGTTGTAAATTTAACAAATTATCGAAGTGGCGCAGGATAGTTCTCGACCATAATTTCGAAGTTCGTCTGGATGTTGAGGCCAGTTAGTAGGATCAAACACTACTGCCGACGCAAGCACTGGTTCCTTAGTAAATGATAGGAACCGTGTGGTGATTTCATCTCTACATGCATTGATTAGCGACGTTTTCTCATGCTCTGCTCTGTTTTCTCGCATTGGTGGATCATGGAGTGGAGAGCCGCGCAACATGTAACGAGTGCCATCAAGTGTTTCGTCAATAAACGTGCTTTCAGATGGGCCGGGTTCATTAATTAACAGTTGCAAGTTGTCAAGTGTAGTTTTAAGTCCGTACATTACACTTTCAATTGAAGTGTCATTTCGCCAGAATAAGAGTGACATGCGACTTAGAACACCATAAATATAAAGCTGTATATAAACAAACTTCTTAAATTGCACTCGGGTGAGTTTCTCCAAAAAACTCTTGGCTTTCATTTTCGAATTGTTTGTATGATCACTTCCTGGGGATACGATATCATGTAGGTGGTAACAAGCGGCTTTCCGTCTCGATCAACTGCTTCCAGCGCACGCTTGTGATGGTCTACCCATCGTGTTCCAACTACATTTGTCGGTTTGAACACGACGACCTCTAAAGCGTTACCGGCCTCTCTCAAAACTGCAAGATTACGTGGCGAATTATTATAACATTTAAAAAATTGAACTAAAAAATCTTCAATGCATGAAAAATTACGACACTTCCTTAGAGCTGTTTTCAGGCACAATTCAAGACGGTGTGCTATACAGTGGATAATGACAAGATGGGGTACATCTTGGCGAAAACATGTCATAACCCCGGATCGATTCTCCACTATGACGGCCGTACCATCGGAAGCCATAGCTACCAGTCTCTCCCGCCATTCGTTTTCTCCGCAGGCTCTCGAGGCATTGCCTGCAGGTTGAGAAACTTAGTTACTGGACGGTAGTCTTCTAACACACGGATGTAAATGATTACCTCCTCCACGACAGCACAGTCTGTCGACAAGTCAATCAATACTGAGTACAGTCCACTTTCATTTATGCTATCTGCAACATGTGGTCGGGGAGCTGAAAATGAAATAAAAAAAACGTTGTTATCAGTTATTTTTAAGAATCATTTTCGAATTCATAATGGTATTTTAATAAAATGATTAATATATTCTGGTGTGAATCAACTGAACTAATATATTTGATAACTTTGGTTCAAATCTTTTAATGAAAATGAAATTTGAATATATGAAATATCCCAGAGGATCTAGAATGTGTATTGACTGGTGTGCATTATTTTAAATAGCATGATAATACACAGGTATATAAAACGTAACGTGTTATTGCTGTCAACATAGTTTTAGCTCCGTGTTAATAGAAACTACAATTTTTTTCTAAATGAATACAGTCATTGCAACTATACAGTAAACAATCGTTTTACCCACAATTTAGTATGATTCTCCTCAAAAATAAAATGAAGACAAGCGAGTTTCAGTCTGAGCGAGATGGAAGCAGCGAAGGTTTTGAGCATTGAAAGTGCCGATCCACATTTATGTAATTGTAAGGGAGTTTTTGTGTATAAATCGGGACATGGGGCTTGCCCAGCACTGGTATTGACTATATAAACCAGTTCTGAAAGTCCGTTTGGTGTTGGATCTTTTGTCATAAGCACTGGTTGCAGTTTACCATCTTTGCATTTTCACCCATGGCTTCTGGAGGTTGTAGTTCTTGTATTTTGCACGAGCCTAATGCTGTTTCAAACTATCTTTAGTTGGTGGCAATCCTTCATTCCTCAACTTTCTTTGGCAGAATGGCCAATATCTTACATCATCTGGTGTGGTACCAGCCTTGAATGCATCAGCATACAAACTACACACAAATGTTTCTCACATATTTTCAATGTCTTCTGCAACATCTAAAGACTGACCAAACGTCGCCAGTGTTGTCTGTTGATTCTGATTCTGTTAGAGACAATTCCAAGCTTTCTTCCCAATTACCAGCAAAAAATACAACCAGTCACTGCATGAAATGCTGGTAGGGCTTGACAGAGTTGCTGGCCAAGATTTTGTGACAAACTGTGAAAAGGTATGAATCATTGTAGTGAAGTTCATCAAAGTGGCATGCACATAAGATGGCAACATCAGTGTCAGGTAATAGAACAACAATGCGTTTGATTCCAGATAATGATGCATGTTTATCATGAAGCAGTATTCAGGTGTCTGCTTCCATTTGATCTGACAATAATTCTCACTCTCTTCTTATAAGTACTGATTGTTCACCATCCTTAAAAACCACATCTGACAACAAGCTGCAGCATTTCTCGATTTGGCATCAAGCATCTGACAAAAAGTCACAAAAATTATTACTCGCTTTGTTAAGCAATGGGAGTAGATCTTGACTTATTAGTGCATTTTATTCTCCTCGTTTTTTTTTCATTCCCCTGCCTTAATTGACTGATCATTACAGTGGATTTCACTTTAGCTCGACACTTCAACATCAGCTTTGTATCAACTTTGTTATCAGTCATTGCCTTTATAGACGCCAACAAACGTAAACATTCACGACAAAACACGCATATAAAAGCGTTCCATTTTTATTGTCTAATGAAATTGAACCATGAGAGTATTACATATATATACAACCATATAATGTACCTCTGATATAACCGTTGTATTTACATCAATGTACAATGTTTCGGCACAATGCTCTACTGACCAACCATTTACATGTTCAGATATCCGACTGACCTAAAAAAGCCCAAGCACTGGGCGGGCGTAATTTCGCCAACAGCGCGTAAAATGGCGTATTCTAAATTGTCTTGAGCAAGGTGTCTGTAAAAAGGTCGTTTGAATATGATCTTGAGGCATCTGAAAGCATACTCTGTTGCATTGAAATCAGGAGAATATGTCGGGGTGAAAATATATTCAATACCTTGATTATCTAAAAACTCGGATAATATTGCACCGCCCCTGTGATGGTGAGTGGAACAGTTGTCTACAACGACAACATTGCCGTGTAAAAGTGCGGGCATACCGTTTTCCATGACTGTATTAGCGGCTTCATTAAAAAATTGCAGATAACTATCGGTATTTGATGCACCACGAACAATATTAGCATGTGAAACACCAAATGGGCTAATCAGTAGATTCAAGGTGAAATTTGCCCCTGAGTTATAACGTTGAATCTCTACAGCAGGAAGTCCAATTTGAGCATGTCCATAATTTTGTTGGGATGCATGGAGAGTGAAACCACTTTCATCAAAAAAACGAATGCGCATTGGATCGATTTCGCGAAATGCTTGAAGATATGCTTCAGTATAAATGAGATTCCGCTCGGTAAACCTTTCTGCAGCAGGTTTAATCATTTTTTTCCATGTCCATTTTGTTTGACGCAGGCCGCTTCTCACTGCACGACATAATGTTGAATTTTAAACATGCACATTCGCGTTTTCTTCTAACTTTTGTCGAATATCTTCATAACTCATAGAAGGATGTTCAGTTTTCAAAAGTTCTATGTGCCTGTAGTCGTCGTCTGTTAGTAGTGTAGGCCGATATGTTGAACGTCTTCGTGGGGAAACCGAGCCAGTATCACAGTATCTTTGCCATACGGCCAGGACAGTACTACGAGCCACTTTAAATTTCTGAGCACAATTTGAAACAGCTCCCCGAGGTAAAGCATTTCCGTCATCTCCATGCAGTTTCTTCAATTCCTCCACCAACACACTTCTATAGTCATTTCCGAGGGGCACTCCAACGATCCACTCTCGACCAGAAATATTTATTTTTGTTGTTCGTTGTTTCATCTTTTGCGTCAGAACTCTCAAGTATAAAAGCCAAACAAGCGGTGAACAAGTTGCAAGTCGTCAAATATAACTTGACTGACAACCAGCGCAACTCTGTTTTCCCATGGTTTTCAGTAACTTGATTGACAAATACGCTTACTGTTAAGGTATGACCAACTGAGGTCAGAGGGCATTTGTTTATTTATATATTCTGATTGGGTTGGAGTTTCTGTCCCATTTCAGAAATGGGACGACCCTGTCACCAGGGCCGGACGCGGTAAATTCTGATTCGACACCCATGAAACTTTGCATTGACGTCACCACTCCGTGTTGCAACATTTTATTTTTTCGTGATTCAGTTCGGCGGGAAAACATCTGAGCTCGGACTTTCAGTGTGTGCACAAGGACGATTTATGATCATGGCTTTATCGAAAGAATGTTTTTCTGCAACAGAACAGGTTGATATCAAAGTGCATTACAGTTATCACAACACAGACCGCTGCACCATTGTTGAGGTGGGATACCGTGACTTGTGTTTGATGGATTTTACCGAATTCTGTGCTTTATTGAAGAACGAGGTCAGCTATCTTGCACGGTTAAATATGATTCGTACCAGTTACAAAGATGCAGAGGGAACTTATGTCGATCTTAATGATAGTAAATCCTTTTCAAGATTTCGAAATCACTGCAGCAAAATATCTACCGCTAACGTGAGAGTAGATGACGGGGAATCGCCAGCAGTGTGTCGAACGCCGGTTATTGGTCACACGTCACGGACATCTCGACGCACGCTCGAATACAGTGTAACGGACACTGGCCGTAATAGTCCAAAGAGGGTTAAAGTGTATATGAGCCCGATAGAAATTGAAATACAACTCAAGGAGCGGGAAATTGAGCTACAACAACAAGAAGTAAACAAATAATCTGAAAAATACCGCGAATTGGATAACAAGTATAATCCGAAGGTATTTAGAGATACTTCAAGAAAGTTATGTAGAAATTGCCATCTTCGTTCGGGTCACACGAAAGCAAGATGCACATCGGAAGCATGCGACAATGTGATGATATGCGGGGAACTTGACTTGCACTCCGAACAAAAGAAAGAACTTACTACGCTGGCACAACTTAAAGTTAAAGCAGAAAGTTCCTTGAAAATTCTGCAGACAGAGCTGGATGTAAAGCAGAGTGTTGCAAATTCCGTGTCCAACTCATTTGAAAGCGCAGTTCAGTCACATTTAATAAACAGCGATCCTGAGAAATACTTAATAAACGATCGAGTGAGACAAGTCATAGTTAACGCTGATATAGCAATATTACGAGGCTTTTACAATGGCAAGGCACCGGGAAATATGGAATATGCAAGCTCACAATGGCCGCAAATTATTGACTCGTTTATTCATAAACACGCAGACAAGCGGCGTGCGACGACCAACCCAGTTGAGAAATTACTGGAAACACGTGGTATTCATGTCCAACCCCGTAAACCGTCCACAGTTACACGAGCAGACAGACACACCACAAAATGAAACTGATCAAGGAAATACCAGCCGTCAAGAGTTGAATCATACTCAACAAATGCAGCCGCATTTTCCTGCCAACCCATATTATGGGCAGTATTACTCGCCCTATAACACCTATCCGCAAAATTACTACCACTACGGACTGGTCAATCCATGCTTTACCCAGGGAAATTCCCAGTCACAGTCAACCGCGGCTACACCTCACGTCGCGCAATCGGAATTCATACCTCCCCTGCCAGTGAATAGTCCCACGCGATCACCACCCCGACCGCCGCCACCACCACCGATGTGAAAGTGCGACCTATTGGACACGCTTTAACATTTTAATGTTGTGACTGTTCTTGTTTAAACTATTTGAATATTATTGCAGTCTCCTGCATTCGAACTTTTATCCATTGCCACTCAATATTTTGTGACCAGGCATGCTTTTATTCATGTGTTTATATTTCTATCGTTCCCGCTGTTTGTTCGTTATCGCGTCACGATAGCCAACATTGACGGAGATATTAATCTTAGTAAATTTATAGTTAATTAATATTATCCATGTTCAATTTCTTCATAAAATAAAAATGGAACGTTGACGTGTGTGTTTTGTCGGCGTCTATCAAGGCCGCACTGATAACAAAGTTGATACAAAGCTGATACAAATACAACGTTCGTGCCAGATGTCGAAGTGTCGAGCTAAAGTGAAATCCACTGTATATTGGTCAAACACAATATCTACTCTTTGATATCTATTTTTTGCAAGGAGCACTGTAATGTTATCATAGAGTATGATTGCCAAGTCTCCAAACGTTACTACACCACCGCACTTCACCATTTGTATTAGTGCCATGCCATCAATGATATAGACAGTAGACTTATAAGATACAGGAAGCTGACGATGCGCTGTCACTATTTTCTTCAACTCTGCAAGAAGTACACTTTTGTTTTCTGTGGGATCCGTCAACATGTGCAAGTGCAAATGGTACAGTAGACAGTACATAGCTAAGCACCTCCTTCAAGTTAATTTCTCTGGCTTTGACTGCAATAACTAAGTGACGAAATAGGTTGCGGTCACCAGTTATTGTTATCAACTTCTCCTGAGCTGTCTTAACTTTCTTTTGCTTTGCCATTGTTGCAAATGTTTTAATCTTCAACTGTGGTATTGGATCTCAGAAATTGCATTGAGTGTTATTCAACCTCTGTTCCGTTATTGATAACATCTGTTGCTTGCCAATGCCATACGTATTAACGTGATTAGTTGACAAGTCTGGCAGCATCACTACTCAGGTAGGAAAATTGATAAGGGGCAACATATTATCATCACATTCGTCCAAGATAAAAGGATTTATCACCAACCCTGATGTGAAGGGTGGTGTCAAGTTCATCCCTCTCCATTCTTCTTGGTGCTGCTTTTTTATGACTTTCTATGCGGCCAGTGTCTTGGATGCCACACATTTCCTTCAAGGCACAGTATTGTCGTATTATAAAAGCAGACTTTCAGCTCCAATCTGATATTATTTTTGTTTGAGACCCGGAATTGGGAAATGGCTCCTAAAAAAATTGATACCACAATTTGACTCTACATACTACATAGAAATGTTCAGAAAAACGTATTCTTCAAAAATATTGTTTCAAACAATTTCAGTACTAGGTGTTTTACGATTTCGCTCATTTGAGCTATTGTTTGAAATAGCTCCCTGACTAATGACGGCGTATGGACTCGCCAATAAAATCTATAAAAGAGGCAGTCTGCTTGTCGTTTCGATAAGTGTTGCATATTTTAACACCGTTGATATCTTGAGGTTTATTATTTGAAGTCGTTGGTACTGCGTTTGATTCCATGTTCATCGATCACGGAACGCTCAAGTGGACGTGGATTTGAGCTTCTTTCAATGACAACTTTCTATACCGCTCTGCGATGAATAGACCGTGTGACAAATTGAGGAGAATATTACGTCTTTTTTGGAAAAATAAAATTGCGTAATTAGTTGCATCGTCATTGCGCTGAAAATTCTATATTTAATACGCACATTTTATGACATTAATTACATACCACTAGAAATTACGAGGCTTAAATTATTAGTAGTATGTAGGAACAGTCAAAACTAAAATCTTCACTAGAATGTGATTAATTGTATGCAATCTCTCGATGCAGGACATTTTTGACACTATCCTTGATCTGATAGATCAAGTCTGTTATTAACCAATCAAAATGCTACATTGGACCGACTCGATTTCAATTCTCTGGGAATTGTCAAAAGAATTCTGGTAATGGAATGCGGAATGAAGTGAATTATCGATGTCAAAATACGTTGGAATCTGTTGGAATTGATTTTGATGTTAAAAACGGCAAGATTTTTGAAATGCAAACTGAACATGGAATGTCTACTAGTATATACCATATTTCACGGTTGTTAACGGTCATTGTCAACGAGTAGTTTACGCACATTTATCGTGGTCTACACATCCACAACACAGTGGTCTATATTCACGCTGTGTTATATAAACAAATTGTATTCTAATCAAATTAACAAAGAAGCAAGGTAAATGTATAGGTAAAAAAAAACAGCTGTAGAATACTATGGTTGATACTAGTGCTGAAAACAACGCAGCGAGAATGTGGATGAGAGAGAGATGCAAAAAGGAAAGTCCTGCCAGCTGAGATAGCAAGAGATGCAAAATATGCATCACTGAAAAAAGATGATGCTTTAAAGAGACTGCATTGTAAATCTGATGGCAAGGCAGTTAATGAATCTGTCGTGACATACACCAGCTATTAATGAGTATTTCAAAGCCTCTGAGCCACAATGGGCCATTCCAGTTTATATCTGCACCCCCTGTTGATGAGCTTGTATGTTTACTTCATACAGGGTATAATTTGCATGGGTGTATAAGTCATACAAAGTGTTATTTCCAAATCACCATTCACCATACAGTAATGGAAATCCAAAACTATAGGTCCTACTTATGGTGTTGATGAGTTCCATTGTGCCACCATACAGAGTAGGATTTCCAAATATAACTCTCATCATATGCTAATTTACCAAGTTAAAAGTTTTATATAATGATAATGGAAATCCAAACTAGTCCTTATTCACGGTGTTGATGAGCTCATTCTCGTGACACCATCCTTATCTAATTTCAGTAATAACTATTTCATAATGGTCCAAATTTTTACCATATACAGTGAGAATTCCAAGTTTTTTTTAGTCATACTGTTGAAATCCAACCTCATCAACCGGTATGTGGCGAGATAAACTAGGCCATATTTTATTTAGTAGCCATAACTGCCTGGATTTCCAGGATTTTTTTTTTCATACTCCTTTGGATTTCCAGATTCTGTTTCTTCATATACAGTTGGAATTCCGGGCTATTTTCTCCATCATACAGTGCTGAAAATCCGACCACATCAACAGGGGGTGCAGATATAAACTGGAATGGCCCAATGTATACTCTGTCCAACACTAATAAAAAGGATTCTAGTGCTGGAGAAAAAAACGATCCCAACTGAAGCTTGAAGTGACAAATAAAAACGTTACAGTAACTATTTCTTGTACAATCTACATTGACTTTAAATTATGTAATTACAACCAAAGTTGTCAAACTACGTTGAGCTAGAGAACTTTTTTTTGTGGCGCCGGCTCGATAAATAATATTGTGACATTTAAATTGATACAAACAAGCGTTGCTGACGCCAGAGTAAACAATTATTAATATCATAGCACCGTAGTTTTTATAATTTTATGTAATATCGAACAGCGTGCAAGAAAAAAAAAGTATATACATTTATTAACAAAAATACATCGACGTATTTTAACAGTGCTGGGGCGATAGAACCGAAAAATTCGTTAATTACTTGACGATTCTGCGGAGTGCCTTCCATTTCACAACCCTGTGTTATGAAATTGGCGGCAACGGTTTCATAGTGATTTTTTATAGAGATGTAATTACGTTTTTTCAGTGTGCATTAATATTCTTTTTCAGATTTGAAGTGCAATTCAACATGGCCGAACTATTTGTGAGTGAATATAAAATTAACTGCATATAAAATCCCTGTAATAATATGAGGTTATTACGAGCAAAGTATGAACTAAATAGTGGTGATTGGCTACATAAACGTTTAGTGACAATACCATAGCAAAAGTTCACTCCAGAAAATATACGATATTACTACACCTTTATTAAGTACATCAAAACAAAAAATTACACAGTCAATTTCATGGATGAATCAGGGGTAAAAATAAACTGTGGCCAGTCGTGCTATGGTCATTCCCCGGGCCCGGGGGTGTATTGAAACTAGTAAATACGCAAAAAGTGCCAACTATTCCCTTAGTCTTCTCATAGGTGTAAACGGAGTGAAGTACAAGTGACGTCATTGGTGGGAATACAAATAAATATTTGATATTTTTCGTTGACAGTCGTTTTTTGTTGACGTTGACGGTCAAACAATATTGCTACCAGGTGAAACTATAGTAGTCGACGATGCACCGTTTCGAAAGAGAACAACTTTGTGAAACTGGTTGTAAAACGGAGAAGTACACCGGAAGTTCCATTTCAACAAATTAAAAACTGCATAGGCGGCGACAAGAAATTTTGTGTTATGATATAATCGAAAAAACATCACATAAGTATCTGTTATTTTGTACTTTATGGTGTGATGTTATAAAATAACAAAAATATAATCCTCCAAGTGTTTGTACGTAAATGGTTGACTTGTAGTACAATGAACTTATGTAATGTACATAATTTTTGTATAAATTTGGGTGAAATTAAACAGTTGACGGCGCATAACAAGTCTGCAGTAATACTGACATAATAATGCGCAGCTGAAACCTTGTTCACATTGTCCATTCTACGTAGCAATAAGTATGCCACTTCATAGCAAAACCAACAGGAAACAATTTTAGTATATAAATAGATTAACATTTTTAATTTTTTGTAAATTTCTTGTAGTCTAGTTTATGGTGAAGGATTTTAGCTATGGCTAACAAATTAGCTATGTTAATGCCTTGGACCCATTTCAAGCACTGATACATAATATGGTCAAAGGAACGAGGGAGGTGTGGCTGCAGACAGGCCACGAGAGAAAGGGTCCATGAGAGAGCGATTGATGGCGTGATCACCACGTGGTTATCACCTGACTTAACATGACGTTGCTGTAGTGTTGAATTCAAGGATCTACTCGTGTTTTTGTTGGGAAAATACTTAAAAACTGAATTACGGGTCGTTCTTTACTGAAAAATCGACACAGCAGGACTAACGCGAGCAGTCGAGCTAGTAGTACGACCAGAGCTAGACTGGCACAGTCGGGGCGATTAATTTGTTTTTGTAGTTTAACTAAAATAAAAAAAAATCGCGAAATGGAGGTGTTACCCTGTAACTGCGATTTCGCGCTAACACCTTCATTTCGCGATTTTTTTTATTTTATTCAAATTACAAAAACAAAGTAATCGCCCCGACTGCGCCAGTCTAGACCAGGGCGTGCAATTGCTTGAAACTACAATCGGGAGCTAGCAATGATAAAGGCCTCCATTTTTTTTTTTTTTTTATTAATGATGAAACGTTACAAGATACATGATCGTTATTTAACAATAAATAAATAATTCTACCACATTCATTTTCTAAACTTTGATTTGGATCCACAAAACAAACAAAAAAAGCTAGTAAATTGTTTGTATCTTTGCCAATTCTTAACCGATTCACGCAATTTTTTCAACACTTTAAGTTTGAAGCAATGTCCTGTTCGTTGTCATAGAAATATATTATATTAATAATGTGCCTTAATTAAAACTATTTCAAGGTAATAAAGGTAATGTATTGTATACACATTGATCAACATAACTAAATGTAATTTATCTGAAGCTAAACACATCTATTCAGACTAAATATATTTCTAAGTTTATATTATTTATTGACAAATATTATTAGCTCAGTTATATCATTTGTCGATATTTAGCTCCTAATTAGCCTCAAAACTCATACTAAACTATGTCGTGATTTAAAATAATCCAATATGCAATTCTTTCAAAGCAGTTTTTAACAATATGTCTGCTATTTAGTGCTTTCAAATGGATTCTCATCTTAGAAACTGTTCAGATTGACATACCAGGAGTAAATTGTCCAATGGCCAACTCCTTTAAACGATATATATTCAATTGTGAAAGTAATGCACAGATATCATACCAAGAATTTAATGCTTTTAATATATAACAATTCATACAATACATGCGAGGATACACTAATATATGCTGATGAAATATCTTTCCTGCAAGTGCCATGTACTCTATTTGTACTCTAAGGAATATACATTCAATGTTTTATTGTGAAAGTAAAGGGTTACAGTCATTGCAAGTGTTTACAAGTGATTTTGTTTTTAAAGTTTAGAAGATTATAAAGCCTTCTTTTCAGATGCACAATACCAACAGATACTGTGCAGTTTACAACAAATGTAGGACGGTTACTATGCATGGAATTAATTCTGAAGAAATTATGACTTGTAGGCAGAGTAGCACGCTCACCGGAGGTGGGGAAGCTCCGGCGGCTGAAATGTATTTTTTTCAACCCCAAAAAAGGAAGGTCAAAAAAAAAACCTGAGAAATCTAAAGCTACTCACAGACAAGGAGTCTAGTCCCAGAATAAAACTAACTAGGTGACTTTTCAGGGACCAGGTGCCCAAAGGTAGACCACCCCCCCCCCCCCAATTCAGGGAGGCTACTAAAGCCGGTCCAATGAACAATAAATAGGGCCCCCACCAATTTTAATGCATTGAAACAGTATTTTGCTCGGGTTCGATAGCGCTAAACGAAAAACAGTAGCGTCAAGGAAAGGAGGCTGGTTTCGACTGAAGGCACTATCGCGCTAATGCTTTCGCGCATAGGGCTCCTTGGTGGTGCGGGCTGGGTCAGCGAACACAGTCTGACATGTCACAACCAACCTGTAGAGGCCCTCCTGCAGTGCTTGGAGGTCTCTCAGGTAATAGTTAATGAAGACATTCTGAGATCTTCAGAACCCTGCTCGAAGCACCTGCTCGAGCGAGGCCCCAGACAGCAAATGAGTTAGCTACCCCGCGCACCTTCACCTGGTGGCGTTCCAAACGGACTGATGAAGAAGCAGTTAACCTATACGCTTCCATGACCGTATCAACAATCCAATGCGTAATGGTGATATTCGAAGCAGGGTGGTTTGCCCCGCCCATAACAGACAAACATGCGCTTCTCACTGCCCCTAGACACCTTGGTGCGGTTGCAGTACCAGCTCAGAGCTCAGACCGGGCATAGAATCTGTCCCAGACGGTCCTCCTTGCCCACTATGAAGTGCGGCGTGGGATGACTGTCGGCTCAGGGTCACGCCCTGGGATTCCTTGCAAGAAAGTCCAGCCAAGTCTTCAAAATAACTAGTGAGTTCATAAAGGAGGCACATCCGCCACTAAAGGACAGTGCCCAGTCAGGAGGATTAGCTAGCCCCTTGGCGTGTGGCCCCTTGGAGCGGAAAGACTAAACAGTTGTAACATAATAGAACTCGAAACCAGTTTCAGTCCAGCAGATTCTATAAAACTGGGAATAAAACTGACTGATATCCAAGAATTGTCGATATAGATTTTCCTTGATCAAAGATATAGGAAACAATCGGCTACCTCGCTAATAGAGGAACTGAGATGATCAATCTCCTTTCGTCACACAAATCAGTCGTTGAGATATGGGAGACCGGTGTAGCAGTTGGGTCACCTGTCTTAGCACACTGGTGAAGATGTACGGTGCTGTGCACAGACCGAAAATGAGGGCGGTAAACTTTGCCCTTTATGGGATTCTGATATACCGGCTGCATGAGTGGTGAATGGGAATGTGGAGGTAAGCGTTGCTCAAATCCATTGATGCCAGCCAATCGCCCGAGTGCTCTGACAGAAGTACCGAAGCTGGTGTTTCCATCTGGAACCGCTTATTCCACAAACCCGTTCAGTCGACTGAGGTCTAGGACTGGACGCCACCCCCCCCCAAACACTTGGGAACACAGAAGATGTGGGAAAGTACCCTAGCACTAAATGGGGGTTCCCTGCTAGGCGTATAACCTTTTTCTCTAGAAGGCTTGCTACTTTCTGTCGTCTCTGTCTTGAGGAGGAGACCGAAACGGAATCTAATACCCATGCGACACTACTTCGAGTCCAGGGATCAGAAACTCTTGTGCGCCAAGCTGGAATGTGCTGCACAAGGCACGATCCCACTGGAAGGAGTGGACAGGCGTTCGGAGCTAGTGCTTCCCGAACTCTAGCCACCAGTATGAGAGGATGAAGAGGGGGAGACTGAGCCCGAGGACTCCGTGGAAGGAGAACCAGAGTCATACCACTATCCATGCCCGGGCAGCCGGCGAAACCTTCAAAGAGACTTCGCGGCCCCCTGGTCCCCAGAATTGTCAAAACGCCCACCACCAAAGCCACATTGCTTGGGCTTTCTCCGACGCTTCCCGCTAGTCTTCTTCTGCCCTATCAAAGGAGACCATGAGCGCTTTGATCCTCAATTGGATACGCTGATCTTCTGCAACCACCAAACCGTTCACCGCATCTACTAACCGGCCACCACATAGCCGGTCACGCCCCGAAGGCCTTCTCCACAGGCGTACAAACTCGTCCCATGCTAGAGTAGGATAGGCACACAGACCCAGAACTGCCTCATGCTCAGCCGAAACTGTTCCTGCCAATAGGGCAGTATGAACTTGTGAGATATCGTATATAGCGACTCCCTGCGCTGCCAGGAACTGGCCCATCTGCCCAAGGTTCGTTGCTGAGCACTCTGACAGTCAGAACTAAGCAAGGTGAGCTGATGCTCTAACGCTAAAGAAACCCATTCTATAAAATTGATGGGTCTACGTTCTGCCCGTAAAGTCCTATGCACTATAGGCTCTGGTGCAGGTCAAATGACCACGGAACGTGGCTTTCCCGATCCGCACTACCCAGACTTTTAGCCAGCCACCCGTCCACCCGTCATTTGGACGGGCAATCACCTTTTTGGACAGGTGTTAAAATCACAATGACGGGCATAATATTATTAAACCCGTCTTCTCTGAACAAAAAAAAAAATGTTTGGCAGGGAATGGAAAATTGCGACACTAAGATAATCAAATCGTATATCTGGCAACCGTATTTTCATTGTTTTCACTTTTAGAAAGACGCAACATTGAATATTCAAATGAATACAGTTCGCCAACTGAATCCACGCTTACTCGCTCAGCCAATCACGATCCTTGTTATAGCATTCATCGGATTGTATGACCCCTCAGCTGTAGAAATGGCGTCTCCCGGTGTACGGAAGATCAACTTTCTTCACTCCAAAGTGAGTTAAAACAGGTTAGATTTTATTTATCACGTATAAATATTTGTTTTTAATATGGGATAGGAAAACTATTATTCGAATAAGTGAAGTTTTGTCTGAAAATCATTCACATTTCTGGCGACTGTGATCAGTGTCAGTCACCGTGACTCGATCGGACCAGGGAGTCTCGTTACAGGTTCTTGATCAGACTAATCAGAAAAAAAAACGCACGTATAAAAACATTTCAAAGTTGTAAATCGGTGCAAGTTCTCAAGAAAAATCGTTCGTTTGCATTATGTTTAATTTTATATTATTAACATGAAATTCAGCGACTTGCATGCTGATCAGTCATCTCGGATTCGATTCTCGTTTGACTGGATTTGTGCGCTGAAATTGAGTGACTGCGTAATATCTTAAAATTGTGTGCGATGTGTAACGTTTTCGTTTGAAGTGGGCGAATTTGTTGAAGTTTTATTTTATTCTAGTTATTGTTTGAAATTTTTATTTTATTAATAATTTTGTATTCTATCAATATTTTAATATTTATTTTCTATGTTTCAATTTAATTTTTTTTCTAGAACATGTTTGGAAATTTAATTAATGTGTTTGGAAAAATATGCATGGCTTTACACAGCTGACAGTTATTCAAAGGTAAGTTTTTTTTTTCCTTTATACAATTGTACTAGTTTGCTAAAAAAATAATGATATATCTTTCACAGACACTGAAGATGATGCTTCAGCATCAACTTCTAGTAGTGGTCGTAGTACAGAACATAACCATGGTACACCCGATACTGTTTCAAGCGACAGTAGTTCTGATAAAAGGAAGTCAGCCAGAAGATTTTGCCTTGAATGGCTAGATAGTTACAAGTGGATCAGTTACAGTAATAATCGCATCAGACATAAAAAAAGTGGCCCATGGGTTTCAACTGGAACAGATAATTTCAGATACTATAAAATGCAGTTTTATTTAAAAATGCAAATTAACGAATTTGTTTCTGG
This sequence comes from Saccoglossus kowalevskii, assembly GCF_978046115.1. Taxonomy (NCBI): domain Eukaryota; kingdom Metazoa; phylum Hemichordata; class Enteropneusta; family Harrimaniidae; genus Saccoglossus; species Saccoglossus kowalevskii. The sequence continues at coordinate 36,525,815 of NC_140643.1, read as the reverse complement.
TATTGCTATAATTGTGTCATGATACATTCACATTTTGTTTTTTTCATTTTGCCTTAAATTGATAATACCGGGTAATACTAAGTAATTTCACACTGACGAAAACATTTATTTTCTTTGCCAATTTTTCATAATCCCAGGGCTACAGGATGCGAAACTGAACATAAATATTACAAAAAACAACAATATGCTTTATTTTCTGCATAATACATTGTATTCACATTTGCCTTCTAGGTTGAAGACAATAAAAGACCATTTCAAAAGTAGTGACCATCAGTCGTCATTAAGTGCTGATAACCCATATCAACAAACAATTGTGATCAGTTCCCTGCAAGAGAAAAGAAATAACTATCATTGCAGCCTGTAGAAGTGTATATTGGTTAGCTTTAGAGGAAACAGAAAATATCAAAGTCTGATAAACTTTCAGAGGCTCCAAGGTGTTCAAGATATAATAAATTTGCGTAAAGGTGGTAATGCCACATATGAAAGTGCTGACATCTTTAATCAAATTCTGGCAGCATTAATTCAAGTAGTTGAAAATGATATTACTGAAGATATAGCACGAAGTCCATTTGTTGGTGTTGGCACAGATGAGAGCACCGACAGAAGTACTGAAAAACATGCTGTATTTGTTATACGGTATATTAAGCTTCAGACTGCATCATTAAAGACAACATTCCTGAAAATGAAAAGCATAAGAGATGGAAAGGTCGAAACTATTTTTAATGCTTTAAAAGATGAATTACGAGACAAAGGCGTGAAATTTCGAAGGATGGTTGGCTTTGGAGCAGATGGGGCTAACGTTATGGCTTCAGATATGAATGGTGTAACTGGTTTAATTCATCAGGACAACCCTTACTCTGTATGCATACATTGTGTATGTCATCGTTTACATCTAGCAGTCAGTCAAGCATGCAAAAATATCCCTGAAATGGTGCTACTGAATGATACCTTATCTACACTATATGCTTATATAAGCCGCTCACCAAACAAATTGCAGAAGTTCAAGGACTTTGCTGAGTTAATAGGCCAGAAAGCTATAAAATTGAAACGAATCTTTGATATTAGATGGCTGAGTATGGGTGAGGCAGTATTGGCAGTCTTGAAGAATTATGAACCACTTGTTATGATGATTGAAGATGAAGCAGCAACAGGGGATCCTACTGCAATTGGTCTACACCAACAAATGACAACTTACCTGTTTATAGCACTCCTGCATTTAACTGCCGATGTCCTTAGTGCAACAAATCATTTGAGCAGAGTCATGCAATATAGAGATGTGTGTTTTTCAGTGTTACATGGTGTTGTACGTATTTCTAGTTTCTAAGTGTATTGTATAAACACAAACAAGTTTACTGAAATCTGTTTCTTTCTAAACATATTTCTAATTTTATGTTTCAGTTTGATGACTGCATTGAAGTATTACAGAGGCTACAAAATGAAAATGGCACCTTTATGCAAATACTGAGTAACGAATTAGATGCAGATCCAATTGGTATGTTCAAAGGCCATCAAATTACTTATCAGAATAGGAATGCAAGGGCTGGTAATCGCAATTATGAAGATGTTGTGAATGGTACAAGACAACTATTTCTTCAGAATTTATTGAACAATTTAAGGGCAAGATTTCCACAGATTCCTTTGTATGTAGCTATGCAGGTAAAATATTACATTATGATTCATTTGGTTAAGTCAATAAACTATTTTGTTCTCTCAGCAAAATGAGTACTCCTAGCTCACTTAATTTTAATATTTATTTATTTTGCTTGTTTTATTATTAGATATTTGAGCCAGCATCTTATCCACCCGAAGATAGATTACTTAACTGGGGTGTTGATTATCTTGAGGTCCTTCTAGAGCACTATGGTTTACCCAAAACAAATAAAAATGGTGAACAATTTGCTCCAATTATTGACAGTGATGTTGTTAGAGCAGAATTTCTACCATTTAAAAAATTGGTCAGTCACAACAGGGGTGAAATGCAGGAAGATCACTTTCACTTCTATACACCTACTAAGTTGATGGAAAAAATATTTGGCAATGAACAACAGCTAATCAACAATTTTTTCCTGGTAAGTTGTACATGTCAAATGCTAGGTTTGTCAAATTAGGTTTTCTCTAATCTGATCTCTGAAATATCTGTTGTTGTTTTGATGATAAATATATGGAAATTAGCAATGAAGATTGTGGAAATACATTTACAATAAATTTTACACATTTCTTTTTATTTATTTTTGAAAATAGGCATGTTCAACCTGATGGTGCTGGTCTTGTGCATATTGGTTGGGAATGCAGAGGCAGAAAGGGTGTTTTCATGTCAGAACCGCATTAAAACAAAACTTAGAACACGTTTGAACATCACAACTTTGGATCAGCTCATTCGTTTAAGCTATGAGGCAATACCTATTGAGGAATTCCCCTTTCAAAGGACACTGTTGTTATTTGATGCCCAGCCAAGAAGAATATAAATACGATATGCCATTCAGCTCTTTGAATTTCACTATTACTATTAACAGTGTATAAATTTAAAAATAAAGTACATTTATATACTGATTTGATTTTTTTTTATTTGTTGTCGGGGACACTCCCTGAGTCCCCTCCCTAGAAACTCTTCCCTTGGCCTTGGGCGACGCGGCGTTGCTAGGACTTCATTTTTGTTTGGACAGGCAGTTTTTTTATTCTGGCTAAAAGCCTGCTACCCTAGGGGGTGACTTTATTCAACTCTTCCCCCTACCCTAGTGGTAGGAATGAATACTCCCCCCTAACACTACAAAATATTATAAATATATAAATAAAATAAATAGTCTGAACTTTGTATAAATAAAGCTTAATACCAAAACTGCTGTAGTAGTGCAGGGACTATGATAGTATACATTACTGCATATATTACTGCATTTTTGGTGGTTTTTGGCCTACTCCTCTCACTGTTATGTTAGAATTACCGCGAGAGTGCCTCCTATGGATTGTCAACATGGCGGCTCACAATGTTACGTTCGGTAAGTCTTTTTTTTTTGCGTTTTACACGAAAAAAAGCAATTTTTAGAAAATAACGTACGATTTCTTCAATTGTTGGCGCCTTTTTTGTTGCAAAAATGCTGGTCGTGAAAATGAAAAACGTAATTTTGTTGGGGATTTCGAGAGCTTTACAACGATATGTAGATCGACCATATACACGTTATGTCCCTCATAGGAGTAGTGAATAAAGTGTCAATGTATTTTGTCATTAATTTGCATACCATATATTCACTATTGAGATAATATATACACTATTGAGATACTATGGGTATAGGGATAAAATGAACATTTTCCATGTATCTGTTTTTGATACCAATGCATTTCATTCGTTTCTCTCAATATTATTTTCTGACATATTATTCATAATAAATTATGTAATATTAAAGTGAGAATATACTAAATATAGTTAATAACAAATGATTTTCAAAAAAAATGTGCCACGCCCCCTCCACTTGCCCCATTTCTCCAGTAAACGTGACACACATTGATGTGTTTGAAGTTGAAGAATTAATACCTAGAAAATAGTGTCATTACAAATTTGACAATTTAGGCTGACTTTAGAATAGTTTTACCAAGTGTAAATAATAATTTATTATTATGACAGATTTTTTATATTAAATATTGAGATTAGTTTAATAACAAATGATTTTCAAAGAAAATGTGTCAGGCCCCCTCCACATGCCCCATTTTTTACAGTCAAAGACTTCATAGAAAATAGTGTCATTACAAATTTGACAATTTAGGCTGACTTTGGAATAGTTTTACCAAGTGTAAATAATAATTTATTATTATGACAGATTTTTGATATTAAATATTGAGATTAGTAATGCATCTTGTGTTTTGTTTCAAATCTTTTGTGCTGAACTTATGATGGACAGTTTGCATGTGACGAGTGATACCTGGCTTGATTTTATATACAACATGGAGATGTGATGCACATAGTGTGCATTTGTATTCCTTGTGTGTGCCAAATAAAATTTCAAAATGTGATTCAGCAGAATCCAACAAATTCACTTCAATGTGTTCAGTGTATTTAATTTCAAATGCTAGTGAAGCTGCTTCAAGTTTCTTATCCTTTTTAGTAACTTGAAGTAACTTTGCTGAATGATTTGCTTCATTAATTTCAACCTTGGTATCAAATTGGTCGACCAGTTTTGTTTCATATTGCTTCACATCATGTTTTTGATCTTCAGATAACTTTGCAAACTTTTGTATAAATTCCAGTTGTTGGTCGATCTTTTGAGCCTCGCTGAAGAGCTCGTCAATTAGTTTACCCACGTTTCTCAATTTAGCATGAAGGTGATCCATAGTGTATTCATTTATGGGGTCATACTTTATAAGAGGATGATTATTCTGACCATTACTTTTTTCTTCTGCCCATGAATTCATATCCGCAAGAGTGATAAACATATCCCATTCATGATTTGGATTGTGACATTTATGAACTGTAGCCAAACATAAATTGCAGAAAAAACTGGTACTCTTTCTCTGCAAGACCAAACTTTTATACTTTTCATCTCCTTCCAGTTTTCTACAGTATTTCATCCCCTTTATACCATGTTGGGCAAATTTTTCAGTGCATGCCAGAACAGGAAGAATATCAACTTCTATCAGTGCATCACTCTCTGGGGCATTTATAATGGCAAATGGAATGCGGCTTGCATCAGAAAACTGTGGATTTGGATTTCTCCATACTTCATTACCATTATATTTTATCAGACGTATAGCACCACTGATGGCAAAGACTTTGAAATTTTGGGACACTCCCTTGTAATCTTGGAAAGTGTGGCCACCCTCACCTACAACTATTTCTAACTTCTGTCTCTCATTTTCATCATCAAGGTCATAATCCAATTTGTTTTCAGTCAATATGTTGAGGACACTTCTCCAAACCAGGCCTTCAATATCATGAACAAACCAGCCCTTTTTATTTTGAGAGGCAGTTTCTGACACCATATTGTGGAACCGTTTCAAATTATTTCTCAAAGTGGTGAATCTGAGAATTCTTGAAACATTTTCTTGGGTTCTCAGAGATTTCTCTAAACCATCATTGTCAGATTCAGATAGACCGCCCCCTAGATGGATAAATATGTGTTCTGCTTCAGAATCATTCCATAATTTAGTGTCATTTGTAGTCTGATCTAATTTCTGGGAAGATGGTGCTGCTAATAAAGCCAATTTAACAGAAGGAGGCAGAATATCTGATGTAATGGCTTCCTTGAAAAATGATACAGATGATACTGATTTGGCAAATGTTTTATCTTTAATCGTAATTGCCAAAGGGCACTCATCAAATCCAAATCCAACTTTTCACCTACTGCCTGGTGCTGATTTAAGATTTTACTGATGTAGGCTCGACTCCCAGTGGCTTTCTTAGAAATTGCTGATCTTTTCGTGCTAAATAGAACTGCAAGAGAGACTTCCAAATATTTCTTTGAATCATCCCATTCGTGACCCTTTAAATTTTACAGCAAATTTCTCACCACTTGTCTTACTTGGGATGGCCCTTTTTGAATGATCAAATCGGAAAGTTGCCCTATTTCATTAGCAACGAGCGATCTCGCCTTCATCAGCTTAAATCTGTGAAAAGCACGGCTGGCAATAGAGCTTGCCGTCATTCCCATAACGAACAAATCATTCGACGCGATAGCATAAAATCGCCTACAAACCATTCGAAGTGAGCACATCGTTTTAACTTTCTCGAACTGTGAACTATCGTCATCACTGTCATTAAAAAAGCAACAAAACCCGAATATTCGAGTCAAAATCTTGGAAGAAAGATCAGAAAGCGAACGACCTTGTGTGCCGATGGACAACATCGGCGATCGAGTGAGCAGTTGAAGCCAATTTCCCATGTAATTTTGCGGCTAAACTTGCCTGCTTGACTCTTTTGGATGCTCTTGGCATGATTGTGTAGGAATACGTCCAGAAAATGTGATATTGGTACAATAAATCGCACAATAAGCACATGGAAGGCGAACCCGGAAACAACTCACAAGCTAAAAACTGTTTTTGCGCAGAACGATGCCAGAATTTCAGTTCTGCGCATAGCAATATGCGTTGGTACAGAACGTGTTGAATTCTGGGTAAAACCTCGTACCGTGTGTCACTGAAGTGCAGGTAGACGGGTTGTGTTGCTCGTCGCAATAAATACACCTTCTCCGAGGTGGGCGCGGTCTTCTATCGCGATTGTTACGTGAGTTGGCGACATTGTTTCCATCGATTTGGCGGGTGGTTGCGGTGTCTTGCAAAGCTCTACCCCTCTGATGGGCTGTTTGCGTGTAGAACGCAGCGATCGAAGAATTGGGCGACTCGGCTCCGTGGTTCAAGTTTTTTCCCACTGATAAAACTCTTACCTCGCGACACAGTGCTTGGCTCAATTCGCTCAGTTTCCACGTTTTTTCCTCGTGATTTCTCGCAAGTTGCTGTTGGATTGGGATGGGTAATTTGTTCATAATCATGGGGACGAGTAGATTACCGTAATTGTCCTGATTTTCCCCAAGCGCAGTCAGTCCTCGTATCGTGGTTTCAATCTCGTCATGAAATAGGCGGAGGCTGGCTGGTGTATGCGAAGGCGGTGATAATTCCCAGAATGATCTCGTGTGCGAATTAATGATCGTCTGTCGTTGACCATAGCGGTTTGTTAATAAATCCAAGGCAGCAAGGTAATTGGCGTCCGTAGTCTGAAGCCCTTCGATTGTCCGTTTGGCTTCGCCGGTAAGAAAGCTCCTCAAATATGTGAGCTTTTGTACGTTTGATAATTGTCCGTCATCATGAACTGCGGATCTGAAGGTATCGTGAAACTCTGTCCATCGTAGCGGATCTCCTTGGAATGGGGTAATTTCCAACTTCGGAAGCTGCACCGATCGGTGTCGAGTTGATGCGGTGACTGGCGAGTCGTGTACATGAATCAGCGGCTTTCGGTGGGCTGTCTGTAGATCTTCAATAAATTGCAGGACGGTCTCGCATCGGTCGGAGATGTGCTGTTCGTAATCCAGTGTTTCAATGACGATATCGTCTTTGGCGTCAAGGATGTCAATTAGCTTTCGGTTCGCTGCAAGGAGTAGATCGAGTTGCCTTCTCAGGTATGTCTTCTTGACGGTGATTGCTCTTCGGGCTGCATCATTGTCTTCCTTGAGGTCGAAACTATTGATGGCAGTTTCGAGTGGCTGTAAAACCCTCAGTAGGAAAGCTCTCTCCTTGTTTCTCTTGTTCGTAAGCTCGGTGATCGACGGTTTGGGCACCATAACTTCACGGTTTCAATCCTGGTCTCTTGCACCATAAATGTGGGGGGAATTGAGAATAGGGTTTCACATTTATCTCAACCCTAACGAGCGTAAAGTTCAAGGCGCGTAAAACAAGGGACGGTCGATCAAAGGAACAGGAAACAAATAAACGATATCAAGAAACTGCTTTTATTAACTCGTCACTGAAAAGGTTACATGTACTCGCGCGCGCTAAAACAAGTATTCAAGCCTTTTATAGGCTCGGTAGGATCAGCCACCGTAACAAATTTTAGCGGGTTTGGTGCTGATTGGTTCATAGTGCTATGACCTATGATTGGCTAATAAGAGAATAGCATTTGAAATGGCGTCTGCTATCATTATTTGTGCTAGTTCTCTTCGAGATAAACATGTAATAAAGACGGTTGAATTGAATAAACACAATAAAAATATAAGAAAGAACTGAAAGACAATTGAATCAATAATACAAACAAATATCACAGTAATAATTAGGGAAATAATAGTGTATTATTCTCCCTCTCATCGACACTTTTCTCCAAGTTAACCAGTATTCTAATATACCAGTTAACTATTTTACAATAATTCTCATCTTGCAGGAGCTGGAGTTGAAGCACCAGACAGGGTTTACTACTCTTAGTAGTTGATATACCACGTTTTTTGTCAAGTACTTAATCGCTGCGTTTGCTCTGGGCTCCAGGCAGACTGCACTCAGTTGCATCAACTTGTTGTTTGTTTACTTTTATATAGTGTTTAGCTATTTTGCTGGTCATTTTTTGGATTCTTATTTTTTATGTGATTGAGTGAGCGCGTAATAAGTCTTAACTGACTCGACCTCGTCTATGTCGTGAGGATGATATTCAGAAACATGACGTTTTCAGTCAAAAACGTCAATGGATTTGTCGGGAGGACAAAACTAAACACAAGGTTCCCCAGGAAGCCCAGAGAAAGAGTGAGGGGTTGAAAACCTCTCCTCACCAGTACATATAACACCAGTTCCATCAACAGACATTTCAATAACAAGATCAGTAGTCAAAGAGTCAGATTGTGTATCAGTCTCTTTGCTGTGGTTGAGGTCATTTACATAAGAATCAGCATTGCGCATGTCACTGTCACTGTTATTGTTGCAATTGAGTTCATTTGCATCACAATCGACAGTACACGTGTGAGTGCTGGCGAGTATTTTTTGATCAGTGCTATTGACAATATTATCAGTTTTATTTTGTTTGACAGAGTTTTCTTTATCGAGATTTTCATATGAGTAGTATCTTTGTTGCCAGCATTTGTTGTATTGACTTCAGTGCGATTATCACCTTTTTTTATAGATTTACTTTGTCATGTTTTTCTTTTTGACCTTTACCATTTGTTGTTTCGTTTACAATGTTTTGTATTTTATCAATGTCGCTTACATTATCGATTTCTGCATTAACACAGTTTATGCGTGATTGTCATTAGTTTGTGTATCAGTTTGATCGATTTCATTATTGGTTATTGCTTGTACAATTTGTTTTTCAGTAGTGTCCATTTCTGTTTCAGCAGTATTTGGTATTTGACCAGTGTCATTTTTTGCCGACAGTTTCGTTGGATATGTCCTTTCTTGTTACATTTATGGCAAACAATCTCATCGGTTGACAAGTAGATTATATATGTGTGCTGTTCGTGTGCAATATTAATAACATCGTTGAGATTGTCATCACAGAGCATGTATACTTGTCTGTGGAATGATTTCTTCAGTTCAGATTCAAGCTCAGCATTTGAAATAAATGATACACCTGATAAGATAACCTTGGTAGCCGGTTTGACTAGTGGCTGCACATAAACGAAACAATCACCAATTGAATGTATACCGACGGTACAAACCTCTTCTACTGATTCCAAGTCCAAAAAAACAATAACGTTGCAACTGACTCGTGAAGCAGCTAATATTTTCCGGGGCCAATATTAGCATTAGCATAGCTTTCTAACACCACTAATTGACTCACAACGGATACCATGTTTCCGTGTAAGTTCTGCAAAAGGCAATCTTGGCTACACTACCAAAACAAAGAGAACAGAATACAAAACGATCCAAAAAACGGGCCGATTTTTGCCAAAACAAACTAAAATTGAATAGAACCAAGCCAGCAAACACTTATATAAAGGTTGAAAACGAAAGAAAAACTCACGCAACTATTTTGAAGGTGAAAACTTGGTTGATAGCAGGAGCTCAGATCGGTGTGTGTATGCCTCATTTACATACATACATACATACATACATGTAATAGTTGAGTAGTCAAATCTGTCTTCAATCACTGCAATATACAGTCCATCACGTTGAATCAAGTATATTTCTCAGAATAGAGAGTGTGTTACAACTGCATCTTATGATGAAATGAATATCCTATTTTGCATGCTTGTCAATCAAAAGCTTTTCTGGTTAATCGCATCACAGAATTAGTGGATGCTTGGAACGATTTGATTGCACATAAAAAAAAGAAACAAAATTGACGCCTTATTCAAAAATACAATTCAAACAATACACTTGTAAAATTACACTAAAACAAGATGAGACAAACACTAACCAACTTTTTAAGTATTTCTAGAACCAGGTGATTGCCATACAATCACGTAATCAGTTTGCAGTTGACATGAATGTTCCACAATTCTTGTGAAATCTTCGTTGCATATCACACAAATTATATACTCTCATCTTATAACTCCTTGATTCACCATACGTACATACATACCCTGTCTGTATGTATGTAAGCATGCATGTATGTAACTTTGCACAAAGGAATAAAAAACGCTATTTGTATGGAAATATGTTTTTATTTATAAATGTATATATTATTGTTGGTATGACTGAATACAGTTTGTTTCTCTTAAGTTAGATGCCAACGATTAAATAACTGAGATATACGACAACTTTGCCCTGAATGAATAACTAGTCAACAAAGTTTGTCAAATACCAAAACCTTGTTCAATTGCACTGTGAGTAAACTATAAACCAAGTCAAAATACACATCAGAATGTTAAAGCTAATGAAGATGGATAAATTTCATAACACAACTATGGGGAATTACGATTATTACACTTTCCCTACTGACTATTACTAACCGCACCCCTAGTTGGGCGCGTAAACTACAATTGTTCCTGACCATAATTGAAAAAACTAAAAATATTCTCATTAAAAGCCGCAACTATACTTTCTAACGTTTACCTCGAGTCCATTCAACGCAACATTCGGCATCCATCTTTAATTTGATACTCGTAAAGGGTGACTTGTTCGGTCTTATTCTTATGGTACAAGTAAAAAGGACTACCTATCTTAATAAGAAAAGAGCATTTAATGGCTGCCAGAGGCTGTGACTGAGAAATTGTTAGCTCAAAGGAAAAACGATTCCAAAATATCTTTGAGGTTTCTTTTCATAAAATATTTATTTTGTTTCTTTACAAAGTTCAAACCACAAATATGTAATATAGGCCTTTTTTAACATATGTTTATTTCTTTTTTTTCAAATTTCACCTGACAAATGTACCTATTACAAACCACACCCTGACTTTGATGAATTTCAATTAAAGCGCGGGAGTCGTCACCTACGCATGCGTCAGATAGCCATAGCATGTCATAGTTTACAAACAAGCGTCTACCCACGAGCCTTTGCGTTTTTAGTGTGTTATCGTCGCTTGGGACTCAATTTGCGGGCGTGCGCAGGTGACGACCCTCCCGCTTTAATTTTGATGTTGCAACATCATAATACAAACCGTGGTTAATAATAGGAATTTAACGGTAGATAAAGCGAATGAACGAATTTAATGCATGTCTATGCAAAGTATAAATAACTTTTGACCAAAAACGAGAAAAAATAATCCCAAAAATATAGAATTTAAGATTAGAAATGAATAGACTACATTTTACTTATCAAAGCATTCTGGCTACCAGTTTTGAAGAAGAAATCGAAAACGGCATTTTGGCCAAAAATGACAAAAATATTTGATAAAAATAGAAAACTCGAGATATGATCATGTTAATAAATCTGACACAAGTATACCCAAGGTAGCTACATAGAAAATAATAAAAAAATCAAGATATCAGTTTGGAAGAAGAAGTAAAAAATAATATTTTTGACTAAAAATAACAAATATTTGCTAAAAATAGAAAATTTAATATATGTTCATGAAATTAAATGAACAAATTTGATAAAGGTCCAAGGTAGGTACATAGCAAGTATCAAAGCATTCCAGCTACTGATGTTGATGAAGTCGTCAAAACTAGCATTTTTGATGAAAAATTTGCTAAAAATAGAGATTTGAAGATACTGGTATGAAATGAACAAATCTGATAGATTTACCTATTTGCCAATACATACAGGTTACCAGTTTTGAAGAAATCAAAAATACAATTATTGATGGAAGGAGAGATAGATGGACAGACGACGACAGACAATCTAAACAGCTCCACTCTGTCATGAGCGAAAAAATATCTCATTCCCCAATTAATCTAAGTGAGATTGGATAGAGAAACTAAAAAGTGATTCATAGCACAGATCTTAATGCTTCAACAGTGAAGCACGTGGTTTAACAGTTTTATAGAAAAGTTTTTTGCCAATCACAAAAGAAGAATGTCATCTTTTTGAGAAACTTTATAATCCGTATCTGTATCAGAAAATATATCTGCATCACCAGCACGGTGATGCCTTCATCGACTAAAACAGCATGTTCTTTTTCTTCATCAACTTCTTCACAAACTATACCAATAACACAATTATTAGGCTTCAGAAGTAATTGGCAATCTTTTAATTATTTCACTTTCATTTGCACTATCACAATTGAATATGCTAAACAGAGTGAGGATTTTATTCTTGGGGTCTCCCCCGCTTCTGGAGAAATAGATTCCACTTCGATAGGAGTATTGTCCGCAGTTGTAACAGGAGTGTCTCTGACCTCATCAGTCACATTTGTTTCTAGGGGATATAACGTTGTTATGGCGCGTGTAGTGAATCTGTTCTTGATGCGTAGTTCTGCCGCATGAACAATACCATCATGACCGGTGATAAATTTCACGACCCTTCCTAGGGGCCAGCGAATGCGTTTTGTGACATCATTGTGAACAAGTACAACATCTCCCGTTTTAATTGTATTGCATTTAGTAAGATGTAAGATAATCCCTGGACCAGCACCTCCAAAAGGCCTTATTGAATTCAATTAAACGTTTATAACGCAAGTTCAAAGAATAGTGGTCAACATTTGTGATTCCACTCGTAGGCATTACTGTGGTGTATGGCAGTGAAGTAATTATTCGTCCATTGATAAAATTTGATGGTGTCAATGGCATCGGGTCATTGACCTCAGCTGAGACAAATGTGAGGGGTGGTCATTCAGTGTGGCTTCAACCTCTACGATGAGTGCCTGTAGTTCCTCTTATGTGACACAAGACCGACCCAATGTCTTCTTGATAGCATTTGTTGTCAAGCCTATGAGTCTCTCCCACCAACCGCCATAATGTGGGCTTCTTGCAGGTATGTGGATCCACTCTATACGGTTCTCCGCAAGGTATTTGTGTACTTCTGAATCGTGCATAATTTCATTCAGTTCTTTGGAGGCAGATAGAAAGTTAGTCGCATTATCGGACATCAGCTGTGCAGGTAAGGAACGTCAAGAAACAAAACAACGAAGGGCTAACATAAAAGACTTGCCGGTCAAGTCTGGTAACAATTCCAAATGAATGGCCCGTGATGCAGCACAGGTGAATGAACAAACGTAGGCTTTTACAATGGTGTTGTTTATATTTTTGACTAATAAATGTCCCGTTAAATCAACACCGCATGTCTGGAAAGGACGAGTTGAGTTTACTCGATTGTAGGGTAAATGGCGCAGCTACAGATAATGTATACGACTTTCCATCGACTCGTTTACAGATGTTACAACACAGCTTTTATGATGCGACGAATATTGGTTATTCAAAAGTGTTGACGAATCAATGTGACTGTCTGTTGTGTACCGACATGGTGGTGTTTCTGATGAATTTCACGTATTATCAGCGATGACAATTTATGTTCATGTGGTAGCAATATTGGAAACTTGGCATCATACTCAAGAGGTGCATTGTAGAGTCGCCCTCCACAGCGAAGTATGCCCTCACTCTCGATAAATACCTTTAATTGCCGGGTCAATAGTCCGTATTTTCGTTGGGAACGTTGCAACAGAGCATAGTATTCCGGGTAGCATTCTCTTTGTACATTCTTGATCCACAGAAGTTCAGAATTATTTATTTCTGAAGCAGTAATTGTCATGGTTTCAGGCACAGGTTTATTTCTTAGGTGATTCACGAAGTGTAGAACAAAAGAGGTAGTTCGCAACAGTTGTTTGTAGCTCAAAAAGAGTTTATTTCCGATAAACCTTTACATGTATTAAGGAGGTCAGTTTCTGCGAATGAAATTGTGCGAATGGGTTCATCTGAAAGGTTTTCTGTATCTTGAACCAAAGAGAGCTGATTTGTATCCATGGTGGTGGGTACCGAAAGGTCATTTACACGGATGACGTCATTAGTCGAAGAGTAGTTGGTTCTTTCTGTAGCATCTTCATTGAGATGAGTTGAAGCATCATTAACAGTGATACGCGAATTTGTTATTTGGTCAGGTGACTGTGTCACAGATATATGATTGATGATAGGGTCAAATAGATCGCATGTTGGCCAGTCTTGGCGAGTCATCCAGAAATTAACTCCCAACTATGGTGGGAAGGGCCTAAGTTCAGCTGTAGAGATTCCCCACGTTAATAGGTCTGCAGGATTGGAAGCTGAAGGCACATATTTGTGTGTTTGTTTGAAATTGTTTATTTCTTTCACTCGATTTGAGACGAATACAGGTTGCTTACCTCGGTTATTTATCCAATGCAGTATGATTTGACTTTCTGACCAGAGAGTATGTCCCGTTATGTTATATTTCGACGATAATGCAAATTTTCTCAGACGAGTGGCGATTACGGCGGCCAGTTCCAGGGGTGGTAGCGTTAATGTAGACTGGCTGACAGGCGCAACACGTGATTTCGCCATGGCGAGTGCAGATTGACCAGCAACTGTCAGACAGATTGTAGCACCATCAGCTTTAGGTGATGCATCAGCAAACGCGTGTATTTCGACGTCACTACGCGTCGGAATATTCTGAAAATAGAGTCTATTCATAGTAACATCTCTAGCAGCGAGTATATTATCACACACATTCTTCCAATCACTATTTAGGTCGTCAGGAACAGGTACATCCCATTGCAGACGAAGTTTCCATAGACGTTGAATCATGAGCTTGGCATTAATATGGATTGGAGACAATAGTCCAAGAAGATCATACAGTTTCTGGGCAAAACTTACAATGTCTTGTTTAGTTAACAGCTCACTTTCAGGCGGGTCACCGGTGTCATTATATAATAACGTATCACTCACGGTATTCCACAAGATGCCTAGTACTCCAACTTGCTGTTTATTTTTATGCTTATTGTTCAACTCAGCAAGATCACAGATGTCTGAATCGTTGGATGTCCATGAACGCAAGTTGAAATTCTTTGTAGCAAGAAGTCTGTTGGCTTCACGGTAATATTGTTTAGATTGCCCGACTGTGTCACATCCTGTTATGACATCGTCCACATAAATATTTGTTTGTAGATCTCTAGCGGAAGGGATATTTATGTTATCATCGGTTACGGCCTTTACAGCAGTGTCAAGGATGAATGGACTACACGTGGCTCTGAATAGAACGCTGGTGAAGCGGTATGTAACAAATTCACTGTTACGGTCATCACAATCAGATAACCACAAGAACTTAGTAAAATCTTTATCCTTCGGCTCTAAGCGAATCTGTAGCGCTATTGGGTTGGTCCGGAATCTCAGCAATATTGACGTTAGGTCATTGAGTAATGGTGGGCCTGTATCCAGACAGTCATTAAGGCTAGGGTTTCCATATTGATCTTTAGCACTACAATCATACACAATCCATATCAGTGTTGTGGGGGGTTGTCTCTCTTAATTCCTTGATGCGGTAAGTAATGTCCGATGGTATTATTATCATCTGGAATGCGTTCTTTGTATTTATTGTTCAGTTGGTCATCAATGATATTACCGTAAATACAAAGTAGGCCACTGGGCAGCTTTCGGATCATGTGACGTGTACGGCGTGTAGCTAAATCGAAATTTGTCGTTAGCGAAGGATGTCCCAACTTCCAGGGTAATGAAGCGACAAAATGATGTACATTGTATCTCTTCGCAGCATTGTTTGTTAACATTGGTCCAGACAGCAGATAACCAAAAGGTAAGTTGACAGCTACAGGTGTAGTTTGATTGTGTCTTGGACGAATGATTGGTTCTCTGACAAAACGTCAATAATTGTCAGCTCCAATCAAAATATCCATACTCATGGTTTTGTCCGTAGAAACAGGGTGTGACAATTTTAGATGACGTAGATGCAGTAATTCTCTCAACTCTGGGATGACGTTATTGTCCATGTCACGAGATATTTCCTCAATTTGCAAAACATCGATAGTATGGGTCCCTCCTTTCAGGGTGTGAAGTTGTACCTTACTCCTTGGGATTGATCGCACCCACTGTGTCTATTACCGCAGGTCATGTTTAATAACTCATTTTTGTATGGTTTGGCATTGATGTGGTGTGCGAAACTTTCTGTGATAAATGATTGGTTGGCTCCCTCATCAAATAATACCATAGTCATCTGTACCTTGTCTTGATTCTGTGAAACAGGTATTTTGGCAGTCTTAAGGAAAACACGAGTCATCTCTTGGTCAGATGACAGACACCCGGGGTATAACCTCCTCGGGACGGGTTTGTTTTGGATGGACTGAATAGTGTATTAGAGTTGCTGAAATTAACTCTAACAGTAGAATTTGGAGCCTGATTGGAACCTTAGTGTATACCATTTTCTGTCAAATTAGACTGATTTGACACAGCTAGGTCATGATTTGATTCACCGCTCCATGGGTAATGAAGTGAAGTATGATGTCTTTTCTGACAGTGTCTACATTTGAATCTGGATCTGCAGGCATCAACATTACGAGTTCCTAGGTAGTTAAAACACTTTATCTTTTTTACAATGTCTAGTCTTGTCTAGACGTTTGTTACTTTGTTGCAATTATTTGAACTATGACCTCCATGACAATAAACACATGAGCGTTGAACACGTTCCCATCTAATATTATTTGAATGTTTATTGTAGTTCCTTGAATTATGTTGTTGTGCAGTTGAATAAAAAGCAGATATTGTCGGTGGATTTACCTCATTAACAGATCCTACGGAAAGTATGTTGATTTCAGTTAGCATGGCTTCTCGGAGCTCAGGTAATTCCCATGCAGTATCAGGTCGAGTGCGAGCGAGTTATCTTTGGAGCTCAACTGGTAATTTTTCTAGTATTATCGGGAAAAGCAAAGCACCATAGGTTTACTCGTTTTTGCCTAGTGCTCATAGGCTACGTACTCTGGCTTCAAGTTATAAAAATGGCGTAGACTCATCGGGTCGTTGGCAGGTGCAGGTAACTCCCACAATGATTTCATCTGCGCGGCTATAATATCTTGTGTTTTTCTATAACGCTCTTGTAACAGTTTATAGGCAATTGCATAATTATTGTCAGTCAGTTGGAGTCCTTCGATAGTTTGTAGGGCTTCTCCCTCCAACAGTGAGCGTAAATAGGTAAATTTCTGTACCGGTGATAGTTGCTGGTCGTCGTGTATAGACGCTTTAAAAACATCATGGAAACTATACCATTCCAGTGGATTGCCGGAGAAATGAGAAATCTCGAGTTTGGGTAGATACACAGATCGATGAGAATTCAATGATGTCGAAGTAGTGGGATTTGAACAGTCTCTTTTGTAGACTTACCGACATATCGGCGAAATTTGGCTAGTTTCTCTGCGTGTTTTATTTCAAGATCCTCAGCGTCGATGAGGTCTTGATCATCGGGGTCGTCGATGTAGCGAGCGACTTGTTTGTGATCGGCGATCAGTTGATTGTAGCGGAGATCTGCAAACTCGATTGTAGTTGTGATTGATTGAAGTATTTTCTCCTTTTCGGCAACCTTGGCTTGTCGATAGCAGTCGAAATTCTATTTATCACGTGGGTCATTGCTGAGCAAGACAATTTCGGTATTGTCAGTCATGGTGATCAGCGAAAAACAATAAGTAGATGTTAAATATCCTGGTCTCGGCACCAAAATGTTGGGGGGACAATTTGATACTGAATAATAAGTATCTGGGTTAAACTTGGTCCCCACGCTAGGTTCAAAATATTTAACTTGGGTTTCACCTGGAGTACTGCCGCAATGGACAGATCGCGGGTTGACAGTAGCACTAAACTCGAACACTTTATTATCTCAGAATTCTTGAAGGAACACAATGTCCAGTAGCAAGTACAAAACTATGTAGGTTTACAATGCAAAGTTCCACAACAAAACTTACAGCAGATGGCTCACTGGTAAACAATAACACAACTAGCGAATTCTACCTTTTTTGAATAGGGGGGTCCCCTATTGAGAGTAAAAGCCCGCGAAGAGTCCTGATTGGTCAAACGGCAATCACTCTCACATCATGAATAAATGGAACAGTAAAACGATATAATCGATGTACTATGTAAAGATATGATAAATTATTGATTGCAAATATTCTCAATATATTATCGATAGTCTCAACGACAAAACTAACAATTCCAGGGGTCAAACTGCATAAAATTATTTCCGATTTTGACAAATACCGGCACAACAGTCAAGATCACATTGTTTCACTTTCAGGCATACCTACCTATTTTTTGTTTGTGGGATGCACCTCCAGGCCAAAAAGTCACCCATCATATTCAGTCCCCTTTTTTAGTATTTCCTTCATGTATTTTTTCAGGGTTAAAGACTTTGCAGAAGCGGGTGGCTATGACTCTTTTGATATTGCTACTTTCTGAAAGCTGGAGTGCTACCATCCATGAGAAATGACACAGTATACAAAATTCATGTTTGTATTTCTGCAGCAAGTGGGTTTATTTTTCGCATTTATGCCTTGATCAATCATAACTGCTATAATTTCAGGTCTGAATGGCAATTTCCTCAAATAATGGCATGGGAATAGTAATGTCTGGTTCACCGTCTAACAATAACAGCAATCCTTCTGCAGCTTGAATTCTGTCTTTCTTGATTACAGGTGCAGCCCTGGTGTTGGAACATCGCGTTTTCTGCTTAATTGCTCTACCTGTAAAGCAAAATTTGCATGTCTTGAATGAAGATAATGGCATAAGCAGTGATAGTGATATTCAACATTATTCCCAGTGTTCAAGGTGTGGGTGATCAATGGAGGATCATTTTGCACGAATGTTAAATATTTGAGAAATAATTGAAATGAAATAAATGAAAATATATTTATAAATAAAAAAAAACGATTTTTCTCTCTTCATTTCACGTTGCAGATGATCCATGGGTATAATAATACCTATCCATGATTTCCTTGAAATCCAGGTACCTGTGCAGTGGATCTTTTTTTTAGAAAAAGCCCAGGGCTGAGCTTCACAAATAATCTAAGTCTAAAACTGAAGTTGAGGTGACAGAACTTTTAACTCTATAGTTTTGTTGCGAGTCTCAGCCCTTGTTGCCTGTGCAGTATAGCCTATATAGCTATTCCAGTACCTGCTCTGACGTGTATTGTTTTGTACACGGACAAGGAATGGATACATTTGAGCAACTAGAGCTTTCAACAAGCCTGTTCAGGAGATAAAAGTGCAGGAATCAGATCTGGGGTTCAACATTATTTACTGCATTGTTGATGAAATGTTTGCTGCAAATGTAGGTATCTTTTTTTCACAATATCAACTGTGAAATCGGCCACATGCCCGAACCCACCGCCGGCATTTCTCCAAATCGTGCAAGTGATTTGACAAAATGGACTCAAGTAACATCCTTCATATATGGTCTATTCTCATATCAAGAGTCGCTACGACACGGTCCATAGCAGCAGTGTTTTGTTTCCGGCATCTTGAACCGTATTTTTACTATTTACGAAAGGCAATAATAACAAAATCAAGTCGCAAGGACGAAATGCACTACAATACAATCCAGTGCATACACAAGATGCGTACAGTAATGTTTGTCCGCACCAAGATATTGTGCTCTACATTCAGTGTTGTCGAATCGGGGTTAACTATTTTTAGATACTGTGTGCATTGCTATTATCGGCGCCCTTATCAGAATCACAATAGAATTCAAAGAAGTCAACTGTTAATACAATGAACGAAAAATAGATGTTTATTACAAGTGTAAAAAAAACACCACCCTGGGCGTATGCCAGGACATTACCTAAATTTCTTTATTGTATCGGAATTTGGGGTGAGCGTTTACCCGGACAACTACGGTACAATAATTGAGGTTGATAACACATTGTGAACATGTTTCTGTCATTGTATTTATTTGTTCTAATAAGGTACTATGTGTAACATGATGAGAAATTACAACTTCACAATAACTTGCCTTAATTATGGTATGCCTGGTGGATTGGAGGACAATTTCATTATTAAATATCAATATCGCACTGCTTTATCAAATCAGCCTTGTCATGCCATAGAACAAGTTTCACTGTCTGATCTTTTACATATACATTTCAAACATCTGTTTGTATCTGGTGAGACATCACTCAATCATTCACCTTATGACAAAACGACAAGTTTGATAGTAAACTTGTAGTTGGTTTAACAGCACTAAGCACAAATGAACAAAAATGAAATACAGCTTGTGTTCAGTCACTCTTTTGCACACACTGGTATGTCGATAGCGCAAACATTTCTTTAATAGTTTTGTACAATAGAATTTAATATACAATACATACTTCCCAACTATGCAGACCAAAGTTCTTTGCTGCATGAATTGACATAGATAGGCCTTCTGGATGTAAGAGGGCTCTGGCATTAAATGCAATATCCTTTGGAATTTTTAATTCCTTCATGCGAGAAATCTTTGTTTGGGAGGTGACAAGAATTCAATAGGTGAACCTGGTTTTCCAATAAAATTTGTCAATAAGTAATTGTCTTCTCCATAGACTACTCCATAGCAATAAGCTTTCTCATCAGCAAAGACATCTTCTCATCGTGTTTCTTATGTCTTTACTGTTTTTGTAAGATGTCACAGGGGTAAACTGGAAGATGTTTTGACACTAATTTGCAAATAAATGATATGCTGAAACCTAATGATCATTTATATTTATAGTGATCCAGATTGGTTGATGATCACTATAATAGCTTTACAACACCCGAGATTGGAAGGAGAGTTGGCCTACATTTGTATGATGTGGTCTAGCTGTGTTCGATAGTCTTCAAACTACACAACAAAGGCTGGTTTTACTTTAAATACGAGGGCGTTCAATAAGTAATGCCCCTGACCCATTTCCTATAGCAGGAGATTAATGAAACTTGGCACAGTTATTATTCTTTCTCTACATAGGAACCACCCAGAGTTATGCATTTCTCCCATCGTTTGATGCAGACCTGGACACCGTTTTTGTAGAACACCCCAGGTTGGTCCTCCAACCAAGTCGTAACTTCAGAAATCAAGGCTTCATCATTTGGGAAACGCTTTACTTTCAAATACAACTCCATGGCTGGGAAGAGATGAAAGTCAGAGGGTACAAGGTCAGGAGAGTAAGGGGAATGGGGGAGGATTTCATAGCTACACGCCCATGTTTCTGATCTGGCAACATGCGAGTTGTGGACCGGAGCGTTGTTCTGCAGGAGGAGAATACTTTTGCCGATTTTGATAACTTCTTTTAATTTCATCAAAAGTAAAGCGTAATAGACTCCTGTAATTGCGGTCCTCTTTGCCAGGAAATCTGTCATCACTACTCTGTCCTGGCTCCAGAAGACTGAGCATGACCTTGCCAGCAGAGGGCTGAACCCTTGGACTCACCACCTTCAAAGAAGCCGGTGAGTCCAAGTGCTTCCACTGCATTGACTGGGCTTTGGTATCTGAATCCTAGAGATGGACCCAAGTTTCATCCTGTGTAATCAGTCTTTTAAAAAACTTTGACTCATCGTCTTGGCACATCTCCAAATTCATCCTCGAGCACTCAATGCGTTCTTGTGTCTGGAAAGATGTGGAATTCATCTGGCAGACACCTTATACATATGCAAATGGTCATAAAACATAGTTTCCACAGACTAATCTTGACCTCTTGGGATATTTGGCGAACAGTAATGGTTGATATTCCAAAATGGCTGCCTCAACTTGACGGACAGATGCCTCATCAATTGCAGAAGAGGGACAAATGGGTCTTGGAGCTGGTTCCACAGACTTCCAGCCATGTCTGAAGTCTCCTTCGGTGTGCGTCCTTTCAAATACAAAAAACGGATCACTGCGCGACACACAACTGGCTCTATTTCACCACAACCCATAAATTTCATCTAGATCAGACAACTGGAAGTGGGTCAGGAGTATTACTTGAACGCCCCTCGTATATATTATCTGTGATATATCTCGTTATTTGTTGCGATTGAATTATTTTATTGACAACAAATATGTATCGCATTACAGCAGTACACTGGGGACTCCAAAACATTAACAATGTACAAACGACGCAGACTCATAGTGCAAGTCGATTTGATGACAGGGGAAAACACTTACAGGCCATTGAAAACGCCTTTTCCAGATGCAATCGTAGATGTGATGTCTAGTGTTGAGATGTTGACAGGAGCAGAGAAATGTTTAACTCAGAACCAGAATTAGTCGATGCACCACGTTTTATGGGGATATCTACCAAAAGAGCAGAACCATGTTCCATCGGAAATGAAGTTAGGACTGTCTGTAGCGATTGCTCATTTTAACAGTGGGATGTACAAATTTAATCGCCGAATGTACAATGCACTGTCATTGTCGCACTTTGTGTACGTGCGTATTGGTCGGATCATTTGAACAAATGGCGGATATATAAATGTCAACTATGAAATGTTGTTTTAGCCACTATGGTGCCCACAAGTATGAACTAACGGTTTGGTTATATAAGTAATTTCCCAATATAGGGAGCAATTAATCAAGTGTTATGACGTGTTAAATACTTTGTGTGATTGGCTACATGAGTAGAATGTGTGTAGGTCGCGCCTCAAGATTCTGAACTTTTATGTAATGTGCCAGGGTTTTGGCGTTGAGACAAGAAGTTGACACGATTTTAGATCTGTGTGTGTGTCTTTGTTCAATCGAATAGGTGGTGAATGCAACGATCACTGGTACATGAGATGAAGGTTTAATAACACAATATTTAAGCTACCATAGATGTCAATTAAAAGATGTCGGACAGGACCAAAGAACGCCCAAAGGAAAATAGAAAAAGCCCCCTCATGCGTCTTGGCCGGTTTGAATACTTAAGTGTTACGTACCAATCCGGGAATTTCAACATTCCAATTTCCAATGTCTTCTGGCACAACAAGAATGTGCAAAATATGCCACAAACCAAGAAAGGGACATTCGAGACAAAAGTGCGTTCCCGAATAAATGCTTTTATGAATGTGACAATTGTCTTAGAATACAATGTGAATAAACTGTAAATAAATGGTAATAAATGTTACGTGCATGTTGTGTTTATGTGTATGATGATGCCCAGCTTGAAATTATGAGTACATAAATTATATACAGTGGCCCCTCGCTAAGTCAAGGGTGTCGGGATCCAAGCAAAAACCGCGACTTATCTAGGGTCGCGGGTTACCGAGAGGCCTCGTGCATTGAAAACATAAAAAGCATATATACATATATAGTGTGTCTTCTTTATTGGAACATATCCCGCGTTATTACTAGTACGCGTTATTATAGGTATTGGTGATTGGATTGTCGGTTAATTAGTCTACAAGTTAGGTTTGTTTATGGTTCTTTGAGCTGGAACAATTATAACATGATAAATGGGAAATTACATGTGATTACTACGTTATTCATTTCACTGTAACAATAAGTATGCTACCAAAATAAGTCATAAAACACAGATTTCATGACTTGGTGACAACTTGAAACGGCTGAAGTGAACTCTTCGATGTTATCATAAGCGTCCTGAAACAAATGAAAAAGAATATCCTTGAAAAATATAGTTAACTGACCAGAGAAGTAATACTTTTAATCGTTTATAGACTTCTGACAGGAATTGGTATTAAAAAAAAGTACATTGTGAACATTTCAATAACTTATTTGCCATATTCCCCCCCCCTTTACTTGGTCAGGTAATAATGCTCTAATAAATTAGAGCACAATGAGTGGGTCTCCATAATGACTTTCAGCTGGTTCAATTTCCTTTTTCTGAAAAGCGGACAAACAAAACAAGTTTTAACCTATTTGTTTTCACAGCTTCTCATTTAAAGACGTCTACATGGCCTTTGTCTTTGTACTTTGTGGCGGTAGTTGATTAGTACATCATTTTTCCTTTTTTCATCCTTTCAACTTAGAGTTTACTAGTACATCGGAATATCGATGCACTTGTTTCAATTTATGTGCAATCCAAACTAAATATTCGACAACTTGTTGTACACTCACATGAAGATCATATGACCAGGTACAGTAGCATGAATATCGTAATTTTCTGTGGCTTATTCCCCGCTGGAGTCTTGTTTCAGCAGTGTTTTCTATCCAGTTACAAAACTGCTCGCCATCACATCTACGGCATGAAAGGTCCGACATACAGCCGGATGTATGTAACTTCTCGTAAGTATTGCAAAGTCCTGAATGCGAATGTTCTCTAAATTTCTTACTCTGAACGATCGATGCATATTTTCAAAACTAATCGAAGTTCTGGGAACGTCTGTGGTACACCTGGTTGCACTGTGGCTGCTCGAGCCTTGGGTTTACGTTGCCGACTACTTGATTGTTTTGTAGCCCTAGAATTAACTGCTGTCCGTCTGCATTTGGGGGTCTTGCGCTCTTTCTCATGCAAACCGTAATGTTACGATGTGTTATCAATAGCTATCTGACACGCAATGAGCGTTTACAAACACTTGAGTGGTTGGTATTTGTTTCACAGATTAGTCATTTACATATGAATGTCTTGAACACAAGGTCATGCAGCCAGTTTAAAAATCGATGATTTGGGTGATCTCATCTGCCGATTTTACCGTATTGTAGCTATCCCATTCCTATATTTTTGTTTTTGTTTCCAATAGCCTCATACATTGGGAAGCCCCTACACATGTTAAAACAGACCTTGATGTGATAACAAATCGGTTGCGCCATCAAACAGGCGTGAAAATCGTTGCCGTGACTTCATCGATGTTTTTCAAAATGCGAGGTCTTCAACAAAAAATAACGTATACCTATTGTCGTCGGATTAACATCAAATTTTCACAGCTTTAAGGTGACAATGAGAGGAACTTAAATTTGTCCAGACAAACTATTTCGTGGATTATTTACCAACGTGTTGTGGTTTGAGTTGGGGAAACTGAAATTAAAATTCAGCGCGCTACTTTTTAAAACGCGTTGCTTGAATAAAACTGACAAGACACATTCAATTTAGCAGACTATTGAACAACTCGGAAAAGTGAAAAAAACAACTTCTTATCATAAGCATAAATGCGTAATTATTTTTGTGTGTGCATTTGAATGAGTAACGCATGGTAGACTGTAGATACGGACATGACAAACGCACTGGCGATTCAAAGAATGTATACATACCTGGGTATCTTTGTAGCCATTCAGTCAGAATTAGAAGATGAAAAAAAGTATGCTACCTTGCGCAAAACATGATTAACGGCTCCTAAAGATGGTATTCCCAGATTAACACCAGTTGTTATGACACATAAAACATTAATTCTCAACGTTGATGAGCGGACCAGTTACAGTTACTGCGAAAGCTACTCACTACAAAGCTACAATAACATAAATCAAAAGTTCTTGGGGGCCACGGTATTTTTAGATAATGTGAAGGGGGTCACTCTGTTTTGTTTGTTTGCCTAGGTGTGGGGCAAAGTCTTTTGATACAAAGAAAAGGATACAAGATGGACCATCGCGACACAACAGGATATGGCATATTGAATGTCAGACAAAAAGAGTGCAGACAAAAAGCAGCAATGATTAAACGATGATGGACACTGATTTTATTTTACTTCTAGTCATGACAATTTTAGTAATTCTGTAGCTAAAACACCACACCTTGTTGGTAGATTGTGGGGCAACTACACACATTGTAAATGATAAAGCAAAATTTGTAAATTTTGTTACAAAAAATCATGTGAGAACTGGCTGATGGCAGTCATAATGTAGTAATAAAGAAGTTGTGTAGATTTTGGCAGGGGCAAGGTCTGTGTTGTGTTGTATTGTATGTTGTAAATGGTCTAACAATGAAATAATGTACTTTCAAATAAATGGCTTCCAAATTAATGCACACAAGGTCCACAATAATATAAATTGTCCCGTAACTTTAACCAACCTAGTAACTTCCCGAGTGCACTCACAGTTCCCGACCTTCACAGCGCTGGACCATCTGTGTTTACGCGAATCTTCTGACTTCTACCCGAAGCACGACGAAGTTGTCCTTTTTGTTGCAGATAACAGCATACAGCAAAGTTCCGACTCAATGTCCAACTTCACGGAACACTGTTTTCTGTTGACTTGACATCTCCCGATGTGGCACTTATGTAGAGTCTTAGAATGTTCGTTTCCACAGCACGCAACAAGCCAACTTTACATCCCAGAACAGGAACAGTTTATAAACCAATGTTCAAATAGACTCCGGAATTGAAACAAAAGCACAGGACCCTGCAAACCAAAACGAAATGGAAAAAAGGAAGCACATGGCTAAGGTGTGACTGCCTTTTATACCCATACCCAAGTGTACCTAATCGCAGAGTTAAATTCAACCAATCATGGTTTGCCACTAGCCACACTTTGGATAATGGCGCATCCATTTTAAATACGGGGGTGGCCCAACCTCCTGCACTGAGATAGCGCCACCATTGTTATGCAAATATACATGACTGCACTGTGTACCACTATATAGATATAAACAAAAAAACAACTAAAGATTGACCTCGTGACACAGACGTAGTAGTTGGACTTGTGGTTTAACCCTTCCACCACCATTGCCAGTTGTTGTCACTTTTCACAAAATTGATTTGTGCAAAATCTACCAAATTTCTCACAAATATTACCAAGAAATGTGATCCCGAAACAAATTTATTCTGTTTTTGTCCAAAATAAATTGAAAAATAAAGAAAAAAAATAGAATTTTGCAACATAAATTTTGGCAGGAAAGTGGTGGCAGTGAAAGGGTTAATGACATTTATGAGATGGAAGCACCTATGTATACATTCTTTTCTAAAATAGGATTATACCACAAATGAACTTTCATATTTTGTCTTTAGGATCTGTAATGGTTACAAAATTTTTTTTTACATTGTTTTGACAGATTTTCAAATTCAGCAGGCAGCTGGGAACACCCAAATTGATCACATATATGAGTATAGCAGATCATTGCTCTTGAAATGTCTGAATGACCGAGTTAGAAAGGATGCTGTAAGGGAAAACGATTGACGTTTTATGATGGCAGACTGGCGGCATGACATGTTGTTGTACTGCTACTGTTATTGGATAGTGTTAAAATAAAAATAGAATGACATGGATTGAGGTTTGTTATTGTCAAATATTACTGATTTTAACTGTTTTAATTGTCTCGTTATGCTGTAAAGTCTGCTTCCTTATTTGTGTTGAACACATTGTTTTTTGGACTTTTTCATTTGAATATCAGGTGTTAGTGGATGGTTACCACAACGGATTGCTAGTGAAATAACATGGAACAGAACAGTGAACCTGAGTGGTGGCCAAGGTCGGAACATTGAAATGGATTTATGTAATGAATTCTAAACAATGAATTCAAAGGTAACATAATTATTACAATGCAGTAGTGACATATTGGCCAGTTGAATGAACCTAGTGAATGCAATATTTACATTAAAATAGATAATAAACCCTTAATGGTGAGAGTCATGGAAATAATTCATTTGAAAACTTGTGTTCATGGTCCATAATAAGTGAATAGCCAAGATGCACACCTACTTGGTACTGGCCAATTGACCTGAGTTGAATCAAGTTTAGCCATAAGCATATATACATGCAATCATATTATCACCTTTTGACAGCAATGAAACTTCTGTGTTTTTTTTTGTTAAAATGTTGCATGTGTAAGACTGCATGCAAGTTTGTGTTTTAGATGTGTTTTAGATCAGTTGACTTTTGGATCCACAACAATTGCCTTTAGTTGATAAAATGTTGAAATGCCAAATTTGTCAATGACAGAACACTGCAGAAATGTATCAGTGTGAACAATTACAACAAATGAGCACTAACCATACTCTTCAACCACACCAGCACCGAAAGTACCAACAGCTGGTGTGTTGGCTGATACGGGGAATTTGTACTAGCAAGCTTACTTGGTTGATCAATCGCACAGAAAGCACCAAAAGGACTTACATGTACATAATTTTGGACATCTTGAACATTTATTATGTGCAAGGCAATGGTAATTATACGCATCACTGGATCACATAATCCCCAGCTGTTTCTATTATAAGGGACAGGTTCAGTTGGTTGGTATTTCAGACACATGTCATTGAGTCCGGTGGTGAAGCTGATTACACCAAGCAGATTAGGAAATGTGTCGAGGAATACAAAACTGAAGCAAGAACACAAGATACTTATATCCATCCTTTAATTCGAGTCAAAAAATTAGAAATTCCCTTCAGCTGCGGAAAAGGTTGCAACAATATTCAGTTAAACTTGACAGATTAACACTAATTTTGCAATCACTAAATCAGGTATATGGACACCCTGTCTTACAGTTGCTGCAACATGTGCAGCGAATGCAACTGCAGTCATCAGTGTATGCTGTGTCCATTCCTTCTACTTAAAGATACTGCAGTATACTCACTCTCACACAGGCTTTGGTTGATTCTTTAATATCCCTCCATAAACTTATTGTATCTTTATGGGTTCGTCTTGAGCCGTTCCTACCATATACAGATAGGCATCTTCCCTTCTACCATCTCTGGCACACCGACCCAATTCTTGCCAGTATAGTAATATACTTTTACTTATTCCCCAGTGAATTAAAATGTCAATGTCATCTATTTCAATGCCCATCCTAAATGCTACAGTTGAAACTATACATTTCAATGGACCGTCCGTCATGCTTAGGAAAATATGTAACAATTCTTTTTTCTGTTTTTTTGTCTGGGGAAGAATGGTACATTTCCACTAGCCTATTTTGAGGTTCTTCAGGGCCAAGGTATGCCTGATCACCTTGTTCATCCATCACATCCTCGTATATGTTGGATACTGTATTGAGTGACCTGTGAAAACATCGCAAAAATTGTGTAGGTTTATGTAATCAAAATCACATTCCGCTCATTTTTGGACTAAAATTATAACCATTACTCATTTGTGTATTTCTAAGTTGTTTAGATAATTTCCTATCACAGAATACATCTTCCTTGCTTTATTGAATCTTTAATGTTTTTTACAGAAGAAATCAAAATCTATTCAATAATATTCAGTAAATTTTGGCAGGAAACAAAATCTTAAAATTCTGTTTTGAAATGTTGTTATTTCTATTTTTGACAGACTGGGGAGTTTCTAGAAATATGTTAGCTGTATTCTGAAAATATTGTAATTTACACATTGTAGTTGATATAAAAATAACACTTTTCGGCAGCACCACCCACATTGAGATGCTACTCATTATGGGTTTTTGTTTCATATTGAATTCAGTCACCACTGTGGCTCTTATATAGGTGCCCTCAGACTTCAAGCACTGTCGCACCATTACAAGAAATTTCCTATTTTATGTGTTGCAAGACATTAGGTAATAAATAGCAGAAAGAGAAATGCAGATTTTATTGGTTTGGAAAGCTCTTTACTAAATTCTGTTGTCATGACATCGTTTTAATATAACCACTTGGCAATGTTGTTTCAGTCACTGTTAGTTTCATGCAACACACTAATATTTTGCAAGTTATGTACACATTACAGTTCTCTTATTCATCATAAATATGGCTGCCTTTGCCACTTTTGCGTAATGTCTACAGAAATCAGGGTTTCAGATGGCTTGGAATATTCTTAGTAATTTGGCAAATATGAGCCAGAAATATTTAGCCAAATTTAGTTGTCTGTTAGTCCAAAAACATTTTTTTTTCGAAAAACTGTGGTTTATTGAATGTTCTTAGCCTAAAATTATTACCGGTAATAGCATTTCGACTAGTTTACAATTGAAAAGCTAAATACTGATTGTATTCTGATTTGGCTAATGGCAGTTTTATACCTTCATATTGCAAAGTACTGAAAACTGCATTTCATTTGCAGATAACAATTTCAGTGTATTGAGTTTTCGTAGAGATCAAAAACCTTTCATAAATATTTTGGCAGGGGACACAATCTTAAAATTCTGTCTTTAAATTGGTATTATCTATGTCAAATTTGTTTTAACTTTTTGAAAAATATGACAAGTTTATCAGAGAATCACTGTAATTTACAGCCATTGCAGAAACAGTGTCTAGTTAGTACTGACTCTCTTTACTGATTTAAAGTTGCATTGTCATCTTTTGTTGAAAAAAGGATCCTTTCTTTTAAAAAATATATTTCATGCAAATTGTGTGTATTAAATGGGACTGTTTTGATCTTAGGGATTGCACTTGATGTTTATGTGCATGGTAGCGGCAGTCTTTTGTTTTCTATTGTAATTGTAATCTGTTAAGAATATTTACTTCATAGATAAATCTGAATACAAAGTACCCCTTTCAATCAGTAGTGAAGTTCATTGCAAAATAGGCAGTTTCAATGTATGCAGGGTACAGCTCCCTGGTTTATGCAGTGGCTGTAAACATGAAGGACAATCATTGTCGGCCAAACGTTACCGTCTATAACCATATTTATTGCTTAGTCCAACAATACTAACTAGCATTATCAACATGGATATATGTAATTAAAATCGGTGTGCCTCTGGAATGTGATGCGAGTTCAAACATTAAAATAGTATACACAGCAGAAGACAGTTTTTTTATGAGTATTTAATTTTAATGACTCTCCTCACAAAGATTTTAGTAGTAAATAAATAAATACCTATCTGGGACAACAGATACAGTGGTTACATTCGTCAATAGTAGTGTTAAAAGTATATTCTTTCCTAATTTTCCTGTGGCTGTTGCAGTCAGTACCAGAAATGGAGCATTGCATGTCAAGACTTCGAAGAACTGAAACATCTTTATAGGCTGGGCTGAAGTCGTCTCCCCTTCAAACTATGCATTATTACAATGTTGACTGTTCTGGCATCAAAATTTCCAAACATTATAGTAAGCAAACTAGCAAAGCAAACCTAAGTCACTCACCAGTCAATTATACAGTGGGTTTCATCACAAGCAAGCAAACAAAGTTGTTTTCTGTAAAATGAATTAGAAAACATAGATCTCCATGGTTCAAGAATTATGGTTTCAGGACTGGAGAAAATTACCGAGTAGTGACCACTGATGATACACATTTTATGTGATTAAGATATCTATCTCACCATTGACATAAATTGAAAGTCGTTCGAAGTAACAAAGTCCCACTTTTTGAGTTTATTTTGACTCGAGTAAAAGATTCTCAACATTGTTGTATTTACTCAAGTATCAACTAATAAACAACAGTTATTTGAAGATCAAATTATTAACCAACCAGTTAATACTGGAAATTTTTAAACAGACCCCCCCCCCCCCAAAAAAAAAAAAATTGCTGAAAATTTGTAGAATAGATCAAAGGCTTGTTGGAAAATATTGACTTAACATGTTCAGTTACTAAATGAGCATGGTAAGGTCAGATACAATTGTTGGCAGAAATAGTTTCAGAGAATCAATTACACAGAAGTGAAGCGACTGACAGCGTTATACAATTCAGTACATGTGGACAAAGCAAGTGAAAATTTAGTCATTTTATAAGTAGAAACTTATAGCATATGGCTTAATAGATTTATCCCTTGGTGGAAATAGAATCTGGTTAGTGAATGTTGGATTGTATAATTATTTGTCAGCCAGTAGCTTATCTCCAGTGTTTATCCAATAAACTTGTTCTTTGATAAGATATATACAAAATTTGGGAATGAAATTCTCCTCTCGAACTTTTTTGATAGAGGTCTTTGTTTATTACCGAAAGAAAAATTATTCACTGCCCTGCTAATGGGGAGGGACGTAATTCATAAACTTCTTATCTCAAAAATTACAGATTATGGGGATTAAAAATCATGCCTTGAATCACATGACTTTCCATTTCTCTTCTCCCTAAAATCGATGCCACCTTAACTGAAGCAAAACATAACACAAACTTTTGCAAAATCCAGTAGGTAAAATTCCACACGTATTACAACAGAAGATACTATGCAAACTTGCTCTTCCTTGAGGTAAAAGGTCAGATTGAAACGTTCTTTTATTCTGGATTCGTAGATTTCAATAACATTGAGACACTCCATTGTTTGCCGGGAAAAACTTTGGACAAATCACAAAACGAGATAGTGACCTGAGCGTTTGACCCGCGATTGTACAGTGCGCATGCGCAAAGTGTTCAGTGTTTGTAACGCCGAACGTTTTACGGCTGATCGCTGTTGCACAGCATACTAATGCAAAATCACTCGGAGTTGGGTATTTCATTTCTTGAGTCGTACTTTATTAATAATCATTATTAACTTACAGCAAGCGCATTTGTTAGCCCACAACTGCTGCGCAACATTTTGCTGGGCATTTCGCTTAAAGTTGCACAGGAGGATCCATGGCGGTGTTGAGTGGGCAGTCAAGCCACCGAATATAATAAGCCCATGTAACGCCATGGACCCAGGGTTACAAAAGATGAAATTTTTTCTAACAATCGTGGCAAATGACCTTGCCTGCAACCTTTCTAAAAACTACAATATTTAGTGAGAACATGAATTGACTGCATGAAGAATAAATTAAAATCAGACTTAAGTCTGGGAGAACCAAATCCGTAATGAAACTTAATTTTAACTATATTTCAATTTATTTCATTGTTTCTATTATTTTTTGTTGTAATGCTTTGTTTTATCATACTGTATCCACATTCAGATGATTCAGTTGTGTAATAAAGTATATATGTACAAATGTGTCTGTCTTCAGTGAACAAATACTGCATGGATTTCCCTGTCGCAAAGTACCAGATATTTTTATGGGGGGTAGCAGACACTTCCGTCGGGAAGCTTGATCGCGTAAGCGCAGTTAATCGCGGCGTTTTCTATTCTTGTGAGCGCCCTCAACGCCACGTCAATACCAACACGGAAGTGTTGAGAATTCCCGCGTAATTTGTTTTAAGCTCTCTCTTGCAAAAAATACGTGCACTGCGTGGCTGATTTTAAACTGCAGCAAATCGATATAAAATATTATTTTTAAATTTCAACATGATTTTGTGCAATTTGGGTTTAATTTATTTTAATCTCGGAAAATTTCAAACTGCTACTCCCAGAAGTCTTTTTGCGTTCACCCCTGAATTCACAAGGTCATTTGGACCGTCCACGCAGTGAGCATGTTTGCTGCTCCTCGATTGTGGAATATGCTGTAAATTTTTTCTGTCTGACAAATCTGTCAGTACTTCTTTACTTAATACAGCTTTTGTTTTATTAACAGCGTTATAAGGTTGTTGAACTGATAGATTTACTCGCATTTGTTAGTACTATCGGACAGGTTTGTTAGCTGTACAGGGTAAATTTTTCGGAGACAACTAAAACATTTAACATCGTACATCATAATTTCTCGACTGTGTCACACTTAAATTTAGATGTATTGATACTGGTAATACTTTTCTTTCATACTTGTTACTAGCGAGATGTGAGTTGCTACTCGGGGTCATATAGGCAACTGTTACATGTCTGGCATCTAGCATTCAACGCGACTTTTACTCTTCTTCTCGATTTCCCACCCCGGGGTAGTTCACATAAAATATGTGTTAGTGCGTGACCGCAAGTATATTTTGATATAGATGATTGAAATTGTGTTTTTGTAAAGATGTTGTCAATTATGTTGACATTGACTGTGTGTATTGCCTTTGAGGTGTTTTGGCTTGGTTTAATGGAGTTCTGGCTTCACTTAAATTGGCCTACAAAGTTTGCGTAGATCAGTCAACTCTTTTCTATGACTCCCATTAACGTCTGATATCTCCTTCTCATATTTACTCCTTCATCAATGACAAAGTTGCTATTTCACACAGTGAATACAAATTAATATCTGGAGGTAGACCAGTGATGAAAAATACACAAATTGATTGATCACAGTATACAAAGTACTTCATCCTTCAATGTGAGTGGAATTGGAGGGGGAAAAGGCATCTGATTTGGTACATCCTGATAAGTCATCCGGCCCATGTATCATATGCGCTGATGATTCAAAAAACAAGATACTATCATTTTTGCTGCAGGGAAAATGATGATTTGATTGATTCTATAATGTCAAACTTTAGGTCAATTACGAATGAACCGCTATCTCCAACAGACTGCATTTGTAGTAGTTGTGATCGAAAAATAGCGCGCAAATTCAAATCACCAAGTGACCAAAGTGAATCAAATGTAACAACTCAGTGTATATTAAGTAATTTTAGTTTGTGTACTGCTATGGCAGATCATGATGGCAGTAACTTTGCGACCTATGAGCAATTATTTTCCTACATTAATGTGGCTGCCTCCTTTGAAGGGTTACCACATAATATCCCTGAATGTCATCAACATTATTGTGAAATATATAATTATGTGAAAGGTAATATTCCACTTGTATGTGCAATTTGTACAGTGGTAGTATCCAGTAAACAACGGAAATATAAGAGAATTGACATGGAATTAACTAAGAAATATACAAGTCACATTAAAATGGATGTTGATGTAAACAAAGAAAGCATAATTTGTGCCTCATTTAACATAACTTTCTCTAAGTTTGTGCGATGAGAGTTTCAAGTTAACAGGGTCAGAGCAGCATCCAAAGCCTACATGCAGTCTTTGTGTGAAGGGTATAAAAACGTTGTTTGTAATGACCTAACCTCATGTGTGGACCAGGCGTTAGCTGCAGCCATCTTATTTGTTTGTCAAGAGTTTGAAGAAGTTCGGGCAATTTTTCTGACAAGGGTATATGATGTTTATTTGAAAACCATTAAAACAAATAATCCAATAAATGAAAAGCCTGATGAGTCATATAACTCCCTTAAAAGAAATAATAGATGGTTAATGGTCAGGCTTCAGCGTGTAT
The DNA here is from genome assembly GCF_978046115.1 of Saccoglossus kowalevskii. Taxonomy (NCBI): domain Eukaryota; kingdom Metazoa; phylum Hemichordata; class Enteropneusta; family Harrimaniidae; genus Saccoglossus; species Saccoglossus kowalevskii. Next base: position 36,491,348 of record NC_140643.1, on the reverse strand, counting down.
TTTGAGACTGTTTAATATCCTATTCTAACCCAATGTATAAAAAACTTGGGACATTGCTACGAAGATGTGGCTCTTCTCTTTACTCTGTATGCTGCAAATAACAGCCTTAATGGTTATGCTGAACAGTTGGAATCTCTTAACAACTCCTTAGTATATCAATTCCTAGTCATGATATTGCCTCACATCTTCGCATATCTTGTGAATTTTTGAAATCAAAAGTTGGTGACACAACAGAGAAAATGATGCAGAGAGTACAGGTGTCTGATAAAGGATGAGACACAAAGTCATCGTGTTGATATATAATGAAAAGATTGTTTATTGTTTCATGTCTGGCTTATTCATACAATAGTGAATGTAATTTTCCTTTACATATGGCATTAGCTGATGTTGTAGCCAAATTTAGCAACTCATCATCTGAGTGCTTAAAAGTTCTCAACAGATTTGGTGCAGTGTCTCCAACGTTATAAAGTTCGTATCTGTGAGAAAACAATACAGGAAGGGCAAAATCTTAATAATCAATCCTTCAGCATTGTATCTATTGATAGTGTAGATAAGCTTAGCTGTTATGCAACAGTGAAATCAAGTCAGCTTGGAAGAGGGTTTAATGGTACTTCTGTTCAGGCTGTTGATAGTAAACCTTCACTGATGAAGACCTTGCCCCATTTTGCAGACATTCTCTAAAGACTACGACTGGTGACTACCTCAAACATGTGTCTGTTAATTATGATAATTCACTTTGTAGAGCAGTTTCAACACATGGTAGTTACTCTCTGATACACTGTGGTCGTGATGAGAATGGAAAACCGTCATCGTCCGAGTAACAGTCCCTTGAAAACAAACTAATGGTTAATATAAGAAATGAAATTCTAGACTGCCTTGCACAAAATAGAGAACACATTGAACTTCTTGACACTTCTAAGTAATAGTCCTTCCTTCTTAAGGACAATGGTCATGAGAAAAACATTGACTTTGATCACAGATGTGAGGAAATTAGGAAGGAGGCTGGTTGTGGTGTGCCTGAATTATTAATACTGTGTTGCTGCACAGCTCTACCACTGACATTATATGAAGAGGATAATGGTCAGTGCAGTCAAATGTCCAGAGTACACAGTGATAACAAATAAACAGACAAAATCTTCTTGTCGCAAAATTGATAGAAAATTACTATTGCACCTTGACTGGAATGGACGATGAAAATGGTCATCACATAAATTTTGAAAATCTTTCTCTTGAGGATTTCAAAGTCTCACCTAAGAAAAAATAGGAGTGTACAGATTTACAATCCGATTGCTTTCTATATGCACTGGAGAAAAAAGCCTTACAAAATAAGAATACAGACCATTTCATACCCACTCTGAAAGACAGATTTTCAAATGTTGTATATCTTGATGTGCTTGATGTTCCAGCTGACAAGGAGTCAATGAAATCTATATCAACTTTGGTGTCGGCAAGTATATAAATTATTTGGTTGTAGTTGGAGATGGAAAAAACACATGACTAATTGCTGAAATTGAAAAGACAGTATGGTTTAGAGTTGGCATGGCTGTTAGCTTACCCTGGAGACTGTCATATTTTGAAAAATGTTCAAAGTGTGTTGATGAAAATTAATCTTGATGCAGGGTTAAAGGAGTTCGTCAATTTGTTTCATTTTGGAAATACTGGTACTTCAGTAATGCAAGCAACTCACTTTGATAGAACACATCGATTTCTAATCCAAGTTTGGGAGTCATTTTACAGAATTAAAATTGAAAGGTTCATGAAAAACAGATCAGGCTCATCTGTGTCTTGTTCCTTATCTGAGAAAGAATTAAATGATGCATGCATCAACAGAATACAAAATGAACCTGATCATGTAGACCTTGATGATGATGCATGTTTCAGAGAAATAAGACAACAACTTTTACAATTTACAGGAAAGATGATAGAGACAAATAGCCGTGGAAATGTTGGTATGATTTTGTACACAGAGATATGATGACCTATATTACACCATACATATCAATTAGAAATAGGAATTTTGATTTACGTAATGATGCTCTGAAAGAAATGGCCCATTATTCCACAGTTTTGACAGACTGAATTATCTTAGGCTCATACCACATTATCTTGCTTGGAGGCTTTGCAGCAAGCCTTTCTGGTAGAAAATGGGAATGTGTAGCATTAGATGAATGCCATGAGATGTGCATAAACAAAGATGTGAAAGAGGTAATCTATTCTACCCTAAGAGAAGCACTTTTTAGGTTAACATTCTACCTTCCACACACAGCTTTGCTGTATAGAAACATGAAAAGACAAATCTTCATTCAGTCAAGCAAGTCATCTTCCAATGTTTCACTCTCTGAAATGAAAAACATAGAAATGCATATTAGATCGTGAAAAACTAGAAACATCAAGTGAACTATTTGATCCTAAATATAATGCTTCCGACAGTCTTAACCATCTCTTCTTGAACAAAACCTTATATTCAAAGGATGTTCATGATTTGCTGACATTCAGGGCTGTTGGAGAAAAATCTCTGGAAGATTACATTTCATGTGTAATACTCTTCAATCCTGGTTCCAAATTTCCTCCTCGTAGTACGAACTTGAAAACCTTTACAGTAAAGCAACCAAATGTTATTGTAACCCGGGCTTACTTTAGGCATGCTAGACCCATAATACATGGCATTGTTGCCTATTGTTTGACTTAAATATGCACCATGCAGTTTTGTGATATAGCGCCCTCGTGTGGTAAACTTGTGCTACCTAGCATGGTTTTCGGTAGTTAGTATTTTGTGTGATTTATTTGTATGCATTTTGACTTTGTAATTCAATAGTTTTGTAATTTTTTGCGTACTATGTATTATACGTGACAAGTTATGAAATTATTATTCTGGAAGTGTTGCACTGGAGGAGAGAAACAACGAACGACTCTCTCTCTCTCTCTCTCTTCTCTCTCTTCTCTCTCTCTCTCTTCTCTTCTCTCTCTCTTTCTCTCTCTCTCTCTCTCTCTCTCTCTCTCTCTCTCTCTCTCTCTCTCTCTCTCTGTTGAACACTGTTGTTGCGGTGCACCGATGGACTTCTAGTTCAACCCATGTGAAGTTCGCCTTGACTGGTAGGTGAACTGTAACCGTAACTGTTCGGAAGGGGGCCCCGAAACGTCTTTGATTGCAATCTAATGTTGAACAATTATCACGTGAACTTTTATTGCTTCAAAATTGTGTGATTTACATCATTGTAGCTTTTTGTGGGTAGTGAGAGCACTTTTTCCCGTGCTGTGTAGTTTTTGTGCGTGCCGCCGAGATTGCGTCATTCTCCCGTTGCACGCCTCATGAATTTTCCTAATTTTTTCTGTGCGTTGCCAGGGACGTTTTGACCGCCGCTTGTGGTTATTATCTTAGGGAATTTTCCACTGCATGCGTATTTCGTGTTAGGCCTTTGCACTCTTTTGTTTGGACTGGTTTTTTTTTGCCAAGATTCGTTTTGGTCGCTCATTTGAAAAACCACAGCGAATTTCATTCTTTGGCGGCGTATTTGGGGCAGCAACGGGGTAGATTGTATAAGCTGTTTAGTTAGTCACATTTTTCTGATTAGTGCGGTGAGGTGATTCTACTGATTTTATTGTGACACTGTGCATTTTAATCGTTGTATTTACCCCGCCTTGTTTGTGTGCGTATTTGGGTGCATTCATGTGCGTTTGTGCTGAGTTGGGAGCTAGTGTTTACTGTGTGGACGTTGTTAACTCTTTTTATCCAAATGCCCTGCTTCTTGCATAGTGTGGGGCTGGTGTGGGCGGCATTTACTGCTTTGTTCAGGCATTTTATTTGTACAGCAGTTAGGTGTTTCATTGTATTCGGCGTGAGTGAGCACTGCCAAGTTAATTCAGTTAATTTATAGGCAAGTTGTAATTTTATTTTGCCAGTGACAAGGCGCCACTGGGTTAATTTGGCCAGATCCTGTCGGATTAACATTGTATGCCATTTTATAATAGGCTTTACTTAATTGTGTTATGTGGCGAGGTTCATATTGACGTTACTGCATTAAATCGGCAGTAAACCTGTCTCTATTTATAACTGAAATATATGTGTTGGCTGTTTTTTTCGGGTTAACTGATTCATTCCCTGACTGTATCTACATACCAACTTCTCTACTCTGGACCCTCAAGTCTGTCTGTGGTACGTGGGACAGCCCCTGTGATTGTGAGGAGGAAGACGATTATCGGTATCGGAGTTTATTTAGATTGGTGAAAGGAAGTTTCATCATCTGCCTCGCCCGTCGGAGTCCGATGAACGCGGAGGGCGGGGTGGCAGATTGGCGCCCAAACGTGTTGGTTAGATTGGTAATTGGACAACAAACTAGATGTTTTGTGCATGTGTATCGCTGTTCGAATACATTGGAGCAAGAGTAGAGCAGAATCTGTCCGGTGTTGGTTTACAATCAAGGGTGATCAGTCGTTATTCAGTTGTGATATTGGGTTCACTTTGTGCTTGTGGCGGAGTAGTTCATTAATTTGATCACTCCTGTGGTGGCTTTTGTCCTTTTTTTGGTTATTGGTATACATTGATTATTATGGCAGAAGGCGGTTCTTTTTTGGATACACCTACGCAGGGTGGAACAGTACCATCACCTGCGTCGGGTAGTGCAGAACGTACTGAGATGTACAGGCGATTGCTTGATGAGAGCGAGGCCGCTGAGCTGCATGAGAGAGCCCGCAGATTGGTAGATGAGAAGCTTAAACAGAAACAAACTGATGAGTTTCTCGAGGAGGAAATGCGTAAGGAACGTGAACGAGGCTGTCGCGAGATAGATAGTTCACATGACACTGCGAGGGAAGGCGCGGTTGGCTGCCATGGAGTGGAGACACCGAAAGGTGCCACCACACCCGGGAACAGCATTGAAGGGGGAGAACGCATTTGATATGTAGTTGGCCTTAGGGCATACGCGAGACCCCACGTGCCTACGTTTTCTGGTAATGATCAGCGCAAGCGAGATGCAAGCTTCCGACAATGGAAGTATGCTATTGGCTGTCTAAGGACATGCTTTTTCAGTTTTTATTAAAATTTAGTACATAGATCATACATGTTAGGATACATACATGTTAGGATACCCTGACCGTCCGTGAGTTCCTGAGTCTGTCCGTCCGTCCGTCCGTCCGTGCGTCAGTCTGTCCAGAGTCATATTTCAGAATCCTGTGGACTGATTCCGTTCATTCTTTGCATGTGCCTAGTACCTCATTTGGGACATATGCACATACAGTGGTTTAGCGATTTGATTCAAAATGGCCGACTGTCAGCCATCTTGTTTTTTGAAAATGTTTATTTTGGACATGCTTTGTCAGTTTTCATTCAAACTTGGTACATAAATTATACACGTTAGGATACATGTCCATGACGATTTATTTCGCAATTGGATCAAAGATGGTCGACTGGCAGGTATCTTGTTTTTTGTTTTTGACTCCCATGTGCGAAGCACAAAATGGGAGTCTTTGCAGTTAGTGTGTCTGTATGTGTGTATGTGTGTGTGTATGTGTGTATGTGTGTCCGACTGTTCCACTGCTATCTCAAGAACCATACATCGGTTTTTGATGAAACTTGGTGCATAGATGCTCTGGGCCAATGCGCAGATTTGATTAGGTTTTGGTAAAAATCCATGCTCGTTAATTACCTAATTTGCATGATAATTAGCTAATTTTTAGCTGTTCTATGACTGTTCCACTGATATCTAAAGAACCACTCATTGGATTTTGATGAAACTTGGTACATAGATGCTCTGAACATATGCGCAGATTTGATTAATTTTTGGTAAAAATCCATGCATATTAATTACCTAATTTGCATGATAATTAGCTATTTTTTAGTGGTTCCATGACTGTTCCACTGATATCTAAACAACCACTCATTGGATTTTGATGAAACTTGGTACATAGATGCTCTGAACTAATGCTAGGTTTTGATTAGTTTTTGGTAATAATCCGTGGATACTAATTACCTAATTTGCATAATGATTAGTCAATTTTCGGTAGTCAATTTTCGGTTTTTCCACTGATATCTCAAGTACTAATCATCACATTTCAATGAAACTTGGTACATAGATGTCATACGACACTGCACAGACCTGATAGTTTTTATGGTAATATCAGTACATATTAATTACCTAATTTGCATAATTAATTAATTTTCAGCATTTGATATAAGTAGTTAGCATTACATTTCAATGAAACTTGGTACTTACATACTCAAGGACTATGCAGAGATTGATTGTTTTCGATAAATATTTGTGCATATTAATCACCTAATTTGCATAATTAGTTAATTTTCAGCTTTTCCACGGGTATCTCAAGTACTAATCATCGCATTTCAATGAAACTTGGTACCATAGATCCTTTAGGACTATGCAGAGACCTGATTAGTTTTAGGGTAAATAATTGTGCATATTAATTACCTAATTTGCATAATTAATTTTCAGCTTTTCTACTGATATCTAAAGTACTAATCATCATATTTCAATGAATCTAGAATTATGCAGACCCAATTAGTTTCCGGTAAATATTTGTGCATATTAATCACCTAATTTGCATAATTAACCAACTTTCACACTGATATCTCAGGTACTATACATCACATATCAATGAATGTACATGGATGCTGTAGGACAATAGACAACCCTGAATAATTGTGGGTTAAAATCTGTACATATTAATTACCTAATTTGCATAATTAACCAATTTTAATCTTTCACACTGATATCTAAAGTACCGTAAAAACTCCAAAATTTCGACTGGTTTTAAATAATTTGTGTTAGAAATGTGACGTGTTTTTAGAGTCAAAATTAAGGTGCATTTTCGGACGGTCGAATTTTTCAGAATAGAAATCAGCAAAAAAAAAATGGGGATGATAGACAGTGTGCTTCATTAGTTTTTAAAAAATGCAATGTCCGTCAATTGACGTAAACTTCCTCATGTTTCACGGTAAAAGCAAAGGTCGTGGCCGAGTTGTAACTCAAAATCTAAACAAAGTCATCAATCAGTGAGTATTATGACAAGCAAAACAAAACATCAAGACGCGGAGAAGAGGTCAGCACAAAACTAATAGGTCAAAAGACAAAGCTGTCTCGCACTACCTAGGAAAACTTGTGAATGTTCGAAGTACAGGTACCCATTGGACAAAAGATACATGGAAGTTTAGCAAACGATCTCCCCGACCCAGTGCAATGTATCCGGTTAGAATCAAAGCTCACGTGTCCCTTATTTGAGCACCGTACCGGTGATTTGAGGGACCAAATTCTGCCGTAAATTCGCCCTTGGATTAAAAAATATAATGGGATTTAAGAAAATAAAATGGGACTTTTAAGGTGTATTTTGGCGTCATTTTTCGGACATTTCAATCAATCCTGCCGGCTAAAATAGAGTCTAAGTTTTACCGTAGTCATTGACGTCTGTCTATTCAAGAGTACACGTGTATGATTTTTATCGTGACTAGCGTGAGCGGGTAAGCTTCCTTTCGAGAATGAGCTGTTATCACTGTGAACAATGTTAAATTATTCTTCAGATGACCAGTTTATTTTTTAAAAACAACTAATTTTTTTATTTAAAAAAAATCATGCCGTTTTCGCATCATCCAGCTTTTTGATTGGTTAATTAGCGATTTGACCTATTTGACCTAAGAGAACATGGCGGATATCCTACAGCATCAAACGTTTATACGAGACCGGAATCATTCGCTTACGATGAAACTAAGTTGACTTTTATTTGTATTTCATAACCATTCAACAAATTTATTTTGTGTACATTATTATAATCACTACTGAGTACAGTAATAATCAACAATTCAGAAACGCAGCATGCCGAGATTTTTGTGTTCGTTTTTATTTGAAACTTCGTTTATTTAGAATATATTTTCGTTACCAATAAAATAAAAATCTCTCAGTCAATCAGAAACCCGGATTCATGCCTTTGAGGAAGGTCCCGTTTGAACGCTCACATCGGTTTTTTTTTCGTTTGGGGGAAAACTAAAACTGGTCGCAATTTTCGAATAAGAATGAGTCGGCAATTTTTAGTGGAGTCGAAAATTTGGAGGTAAATAAAACACCGAAACCCGGCAAATAAATAGGCGGTCAAATTTTTAGAGGGGTCGAAATTTTGGAGTTTTCACGGTGCTAATTATTCCATTTCAATGAAACTTAGTACAAAGATGCTCTAGGACAATGTACAAACCTAATTAGTTTGGGGTAAAAATCTGTTCATATTAATTCCCTAATAAGCATAATAATTCATAATTTTTTGGTTCTAATCACATTTCAATTAAACTTGGAGACATAGATTTTCTGTTACATTGCGCAGACCTCATTAGTTTTACACTCAAATCTGGTCATATTAATTTTCTGATTTGCATAATTAGTTTTCAGCTAAGTAATTTCGAATTATATTTAATGTGTCTCCAATACTCTCAGCACATGGGAGTTCTTTCTAAGCTTTCTTTGATTTTTTATGCGGTATCTTGGACGTGCTCTGTCAGTTTTCATTCAAATTTGGCACATATATGTACTTTATACATGTTAGGATGCATGTCCATGACAATTTGTTTCAAAATCTGGTCAAGGATGGCCAATTGACAGCCATCTGACTTTTTGGCCCTTTTTACTATCATAATATTTCCACAAATTATGTACCATTTTTATTCGTATTTGGCACATACATCATACATATCAGTGTGTTTCATAATCAGATCAAAGATGGCCGAATAACGACTGTTTTTATTTTTGGCCATATTACTACTACATGGAACACGTGTTTTGATGTAAATATACAATCTGTTCTATACGCCACTTGGAACTCAAGTTTCAAGGACACACTCGCGACAACCCCTTCGCTTTAATATGACGAGCACAAAGAGAACTTTCAAAATTTTTACGGGGACTGTGTCATTTTCAAAATTGCCAAATAATTTTACTCCTGAGTGTGTAGTGTTAAAAGGGTTCTATACTTACGATATCACGTCTACAAGTCTGTTCTATTTGGGACAGTAGCATTTTTGTACAAGTTTTGTGTGATGTATAAAAGGTGCATTGTTTAGCACCTATACTTACGATATCACGTCTACAAGTTTGTTCTATTTGGGACAGTAGCATTTTTCTACAAGTTCTGTGATGTGTAAAAGGTGCATTGTTTAGCACCTACAATTTACGATACCAGTTTTATGTGTTAAAAGTTCGGTTTTTGAAATGTGCAGATTCATTATATGAATAAACCAGACACATTTTGATTTTGAAATAATGTTATCTACATGAATGTGTTTCCCAATTCTCTCAAGCAACTCACTGGCCATGTTGTGATACTACAAAATTATTTCAAGTTCAGGGTGTAGTCTTGTTCTGTACTTAAATTCTCACCTGTTGCCCTCCTCCACCATGTATTCACACACTATATCAAGTTGGCAAAACGCCCTCATCTAGTGATGTAGGCGAGATATGCTTAAGGAGACCTGTGGATAAACTGAATTTTTTTTTACTCCAATGTTTGTAGCACACAATAACACAAGATTCTGTATTATTCATGAAATTGTACATAAAATCAGGACACAATGTACCAATGGACTCAAAAAATTAATTAATGTTGGAGTTAGAATATCTCAACACTATAACATCAGTATCTCAACATTGAACTTTAAGGAAAAACAAATTCTAAATCAAATCATTCAGTCCATGCTTCCACACATTACGCAAGAGCTCTCACTGAATTGAAATTGGTGGACGACTGTTTCTGCATATGTGGGTGTGTATGCAAATGTGTACAAGCATGTCTGTCACACTTGTATCTTATAACAACTAATAATCGGTTTCATTGAAACCAGTAGAATGCACCACAGGTGCGACTAATTTAGAGTTAATTACCATTTCTTTCTATATTTAATTAATTTTTAATGTGTCTTCAATACTCTCAGCACACGGGAGTTCTTTCTAAGCTTTCTACTAGCTACTCTTGAAACAAATTCGAATTGCACATGGTTCGGCGCCTATTGGATGGGAGGGTCTAACCTCATTATTATGCATAACTGTTATATCTCATATTTTGTTGCAGTTAGGAAGATGATTTATTCATTATTTGATGAACAAGAAATGTGAATAAAATAACAGATGACCATATATGGTTATGTCAATTCATTATGCGTAACTGTCATATCTGAAACACTGGCGGAATGGGACATGCAACCAGTGCCATATGAAGGCATCAAACGAAAGATGCAACTATAATACGATAATACCATATATGGTTATGTTTACCTCATTAATATTTATAAGTATGTGACTCATTATATAATCTGTAAACCATATCTTGATTACCAAACCAGGTAAATATATGGAACCAACTGCATTTCGACCTCATGATATACAGATCATTCAAATTCCCCTAATGGCAATCTAGGGAACTCATTAGTTATTGAATAGATGTCTGATAGTTTGGACCCCGCTGACGCCGCTTGCGGCTTTAATTCTAAATTTTATTATTATGTTAATACACATAAATGTAAACTACATTGCACAATGACTATTTCCAAAGTGACAGGGGACTAATATCGGGGAGCAAAGCGTTGTCCTTAAGGGACTCAGAGAGTGTGCAGATAACCCTTAGACTGTAGTGGTAACGCCTCGCATTCTTCCCTCGCAAAATCTTACAAACTCTACAATAAAACTCTAAGGCATGGCAGAGTTAACATGCGATCAGTCAATCGCTGTAGCTATTGGCAAGATCACGTGATTACCAGCTATGTGCCTCATGGTTAAAGCATTGCGAAGTTGGCACTACTTAATACTATCAGTGTACAATCTATTGAATTCCTGTAATATATGTTTATAATTTCTAATGCAAGTTGTTGATCCTAAACAATATTGGAACGTCGTGTGAACTAACTGTGCGTACATGATGACGTTATGGTAACACTAGTATCACTAATAGCTCGACATATCTTAATGTGTTCGGTAAGATGACGCCAATTGAAACTATGGTATAATAACGCCCTTGATTTACGATTCATGAGAAGCGCTTCACATTGATTTGTATTTACGGGCCAAATGAGGACGATCCAGATTTTTTCCACAATATTAAAATGGACGTGTTAAATTTGGGTAATGACTCAAATATTTGGGTTGGTGATTGGAACACAGTCATGAATTTCAATTTAGATACTGATGGGCGGTTACATAATCGACAAAACAGAGCACAGATAGAAATTGATAACATATGTGAAGAATTAAAATTGATTGATATTTGGCGTAAGCTTCACAATCAAGTGAGAAAATATACGTGGTTTAGACATCGTCCTCGTGTGACCCAGAGCAGGTTAGATTATTTTCTTGTTACATCTGATCTGGCTGACATGACTGTAGAGGCAGACATCAGTGCTGGATATGACCACTCCCTATATTCATTAAACTGCAAATTTCTCAATTCGGTACGAGGTGAAGGTTTTTATAGAAGTTCAATGTATCTCTTTTGAAGGACAAACAATATGCCAGTCTTGTTAAAAAAAAATATTGACGAAACTATTTTTGAGTATAAAATCGACACCCCAGCTGACACTAATACATTCAGTATTTCTCATCAGCTGTTTTAGGAGACTTTAAAAATGAAAATTCGTGGTGCCACAATCAAAAAACGTCGTAATGAGACAAATATGGATATTGAACATTTAGAAAAAGAGTATAGGTTAGCCCCGTCTGATTTTCTGATGAATGAACTGGAAAAAAGTAAACGTAGATTAGCTGAAATCAGAGAAAAGTATATGGAGTGAGCGAGAATTCCTTCTCGTTCTCGCTGGTCAGCGGAAGGTGAAAAACCGTCTAAGTACTTCTGCTCCATAGAAAAACGAAATTATGTTAATTAAACAATAGGCAAATTAAATATCAATGATTCACTTATTACCAATATGAATACAATTTTAGACGAACAAAAACAGTTTTATGCTAATCTATACAGTGTGCCTTTAAATTAGTCTAATATGGAGGAACGGTCCTTTGACTGTTTTCTATCTCCTGACAGCACTCAGCCAAAGCTTACTAATACTCAACGTTTAACCATGGGAGGGTTACTGACAATGACCAAATGTACAACAGTGCTTACAAATATGGAAAATATTAAAAGTCCGGGGATGGACGGTTTTAGTGCCAAGTTTTATAAGTTTTTTTTGGTCTGACATTAGGCATTTTGTTTTAAATTCATTAAACGAAGCTTATACTTCGGAGTCATTGTCGGAAACACAGGGCCGTGGTATAATTACATGCATCCCAAAATCTGATAAAGATGGATCTTTCTTAAAAAAAAACTGGCGTTCTACCTCACTGTTGAATACAGAATATAAAATTGCATCAGGTGTTTTGTCAGGTAGAATGAGGAAAGTGTTGCCTAGTATTATTCATAGTGATCAAAAGGGTTTTCTAAAAGGACGGAATATTGGTGAAAATATGCGTTTAGTTTATGATGTATTGCGTGGGTCCATTGTAAAAGACATTCCGGGCATGCTTGTCCTGCTTGATTTTACAAAAGCGTTTGTTACTCTTTCTTGGAATTTTATTGACAAAACGCTAGATTTTCTAAACTTTGGGGAACCATTCAGAAAGTAGGTTGAAATCTTTTATTCCAGTGCCTCAAGTTGCGGAATTAACAATGTTCATATTTCTGATTTTTTTTCAATTACATAGAGGGTCACCCTGTTGCACCCCCTATCTCCATATATTTTTATTCTTTGTGTTGAGTCGCTTGCCCATAAAATACGTCATTGTTCAGACATTAGTGGGATGACCTTATGGACACAAGAAATTCTTTTAGGCTAATATGCAGATGACACATTTACCTTTGAGGATGGTTCAGAATCATCTCTAAAGTTTATTTTTGATACTTGAACAATTTGCACACATTTCAGGTCTCCAGAAAAATCACGATAAATCAATAGTAATTTGGATAGGATCAAAACGCCACTGTGGAGAAACTATGCCTCCGCACCTAAATTTAAATTTAAATTAGTCCGACAAGCCTTATTAGGTGTACATTTTGACGTGGATTTAATTCTGTGTGATAAAGCCTTACAAGTTATGTCACTCCTGTCCAACTGGGCTTGGAGACCTTTGACATTATGTGGCAAGGTGACAGTAGTGAAGACATTAGCGTTGTCGAAAATGGTACACATATTATCTGTGTTACCTCCTATGCCAGAAAAACAGACAAAGTCTATTATGGACGCTTTTTTATGAATTCATTTGAAATAAAAAAGAAGACAAAATTAAAAGACTTCGTTTGTGTTGTGAATACTACAATGGCGGTTTTACCATCTTTTATTGAATTGCTTCATGTTTCAAGCTTATACTTGTATGGATTGCTCATGTTTTAAAGTTTTCAGTCAGAACCAAGCCGCCGACTTTGCTGAAAAAAGGCGGAAGTCAAACCCGTTTTGGTACCATGCTTTTCTGAGTTGGTCTAAAACAATTACATGTACAATCCCTTACTCAAAGCAATGCATTTGAACCCAGATATCTTAATTAATAAGCAAACTATTTTCCATAGAGGTTGGTACCAGATTGGTATTGTTTTTCTTTCGGGTGTACTGGATGATAGTGGCAATTTCCTCACCTTTAAAACTTTCTCGGGCGAATATAACATATCCTCAAATCAATTTTTAAGTATTTTGGTTTTATTGATGCTGTTCCTGGAAATTGGTTAGTTTCCTTGAATAGCTGAGATAATGAAAATGAATCTACCCTGATCCATATCAAAAGAGCTTACTCAGAAATTGTAGATAGAGTATATAGGTTAAACCTAAAAACTCAAACCTGTGTTGAAAAGTGGGGGAGATTATTTTGCACAAATCAAATTTTGAATATTATTTCAAACTACCTTTCATTATTACTGATGATGTATCACTCAACAATTTTCAATTGTAATATTTTGGTAAACTTTTCATCAAAAGATGTCATCTTGGGATTAAATGTACATGATTCTAATTTAAAATCATGCCACACCCCAAACTCGGTGTAGCAAGGGTAAAAACTTTGAATGTTATCAATCACCACTGCACTGGGATATCTGTTATACGGTACTCGGGAACCTATATATCTTCACAGATCATTAATAACTTGTTTGGCTCTGAGAGTGATAGCACCACAAAATAATATGTTAATTATTGTTATAGAAATAAACTCACACTCACACCTGTCAAAGTTGTGTTTCAGTCTTCCCCAAATCTCAGAGGAACAACATTTAATCAACAGACCGCTAACGGCAAACAGTACAACGCTACCCACAATGCACTATTACAATGGGTATTGGAAAAGCTCAACAACTGTAGGAAATACTAATGTATGACCTTGAAAAAGCACTTCCGTGTAATTATCAAAAAAACGAAAGACCAGTCAAATGAGAACTGACCAATGAGGGCGCTCTCCGTCAATACCAAGAACTGTCTGACTGCTCTGTCAGGCAACCAATATGCTGGTAAAGGTAACTCACCAGAATGTGCTCCAGCATTTATAGAACACGAACACAGTTACTACTATAACAGGATATCGCTTACAATGAAGAAAGTAATATCAATCTGTTTAATTACAGTCTTCAGAACCGTAAGAGTGGTGGTTCCACGCTCAAATATTGATATATTGATCAAACGATAATAATATAACAACGTCAGAAAAGCATTCACAACTACTCAGAAAATTAGCAATAACAGTAATGGTTAACCAGAGCATAAATAGCCTTTCACTGTGGCTGTTAAATAAATGTAACTTCAAAATATGGCCTAGCAAGTACTCTAATTAAAACAGAATATGTAGCCTCACATATACAAAAATTCACTCGATTATATTATCTCGTCATAAAGAACTCAGTTTAGCCTGTTTTGTGAATCACCGAACGAAATAAAAGGCCTGAATCTATCCAGAACTCGTATTATAATCTACAAACACTCTCCGAATCACACGGGGTTGTAATGCGAAGTGCGGCTTCAACTCGATTAATTGATATTTCTCGGTGGAGTTCAGTGAAACTTTTCACGCTATATAAAGGGAACGGTACCTGTCGATAAAGGTTGCTACTTCGGTGTTGGGGTTAGGATAGCATCTACGATGCGAATTGGTTCGTTGAAACGGTTTTCTTCATGATCACTGTGTCGTTTCTGCGCGGAAAATGCTCACTGGCTTGAACGCGTACACTGTACTTGTTTGTATGGTCTCGTGCTCCCCATATGGCGGTTTCTTTAGTTGTCGGTAACTTGAACTTTTGGTATTCTACGAGTTGCGATCAATTTCAACTCAAATCACGAGTCCTGGCAGATCTCAGTATTATCGTTCACCAGTATGTGCTAAGATTATAACGCACGATCCGTTATTTTAGTGAAACACAACAGAGTGAAGAGTTGGTATCATGCTCCCGCGCTTTCGTTTCTTGCACCCCTGGTTTTTTCCCATCATCCTTTGCGGTGTTGTCAATCATTGTTGCTGCGTAGCGTATATGGGAAAGCGTGATAATGCATTACATGGGGAAAACACTCATACAGGAATCATACAAATATGCAGACACTACGTATTCTCTGTAATTAACCCAATTAGTCTCAAATAAATAATGAAAAAAGAAATACATTTCTGACTGTCAAATTCCAGGTGTGACACCCCCCCCTTCCCAAGGGTTGGCATATCCTGCCTCCATACTGAATCAGAAATAGATTCAGTTGGGCACAGCACCTGCCAATCCAACTAATCCTTCCCCGTAGGTTCTTTGAGCTTCGTGTACACTGGTATAATCGATGGGTATTCATCCCATAAATTAGGCAGCCTAGGGCACCATTCTGAGTTAGTAGCGGTAACATCTGGTACCCAAGTAGTCTCTTTGACGTAACTGGTCGTGGCATGTTCCTCAACAACCATCTCCCTGTAGAAAGAAATATCATACAAGTTGCTCCCGCAGAAGTGAGACCCTCCAATTATCAGAAACGTGCATATGTGAATAGCGCCACACACGCCAGGACGTCAGAAATCTGGGGGGGAATGCGTTCCGAGATCGCTAGAGGGTGATATCGCACTGTAATGGCTGTCTACTCCATCTGAAAGAAAACACCAGAATATGCGAATCACGGGTGACTTTTCAGCGATCAATCTAACCGTGATCTCCCACAAATAAGCACCAATCCGGGAAAACAAATAGTAAGTCAATTACGATCCACGCGATCATTCATGCATCAGACATAATCTCTTCAGCATTCTAAAAAAAGGAGCACATATCAACTATTGTAGTACATCATGAACCACTACAACACTCAAGGTGGTCGTATCTATCCTCTCGTCTCTGTTACATCGTATGCCGCTATGTCTTTCAACTCGCCAGGCTCATGGAATCGGTTAACTCCAATCCGGGGCCCTAACGAAAACGGTAAAGGATACACATGTACACAGATACCACTGCATAAATGAGGATTCCCTGTCAGGCAAACCCAACAGCAAACTCTCAAAAAAAAGGATAACGACTGTGTTGAGGTGATGCTCAAGAATCACCTCACCAACACTTGACGTATACAGAAAACGCATGACCTGGTCGATGATGCAGTGACTGAAGTCATAACGGATTATTGATGATTGTTTTACAATATGGTAATCAAGGTAGCCTTCAGAGATGGCATTTCATTCCATTCAGTGGCTCGACATACCATTCCCATCGACTGTTTATGTTTCGGAACAAACGATTGAGCTCTCGCATTTAGTCTGGAATTTGGCAGTGTTCGCTTATACGAGAATCCATAATACTGTGTTTTGCGTTGCCTTCGTAGCGGGTAACGCCTCGTTGTAGTGGTATTGCCTGATAGTTCTCTATCGGTTGTTTTGTTGCTGTTATGTAATGATTCGGTCAACTCCATACAATCTGCACCAGTGTCAGGCAATACAGCTTCCGATAATTCTGTATTCATTACGTTCGTGACCTCATCTATGGATGGAGAGATCTGTGTAATTTCTGCACGGTTAATTTCTGTATCACTCTGTTCGGCGGGCTTCTCGATTTCAGCATCGTTATTCAAAGAACAATCTTGCCCATCGGTTACAACTGTTGGCTCAGTTCCTCGTTGAGGCGAGATATGATCTTCAGTGGTCGGTTCTGAGGCATACAACTCATTGGGTTCAACAGTATCAATCTGAATTAGATCATCTTGTTGTCCCTCAACTGCATTGATTCCAGGTTCACCATCCACAGTTTCGGTTGCAGAGGCTGTTGACTCGCTAACAGGATCGCTTCCATAAGCTGACTGACTAATGACTTCTGTGTCATGTACCGGCTGCAGGGCAGTTGAATCAATGACAGGTGTAGCGGGTGTCCTGTCATTCGCATTCCTTGATACTCGAACACTCGTTTCATAATATGAATAATCAGTTTGCGTTGTACTTTGGTTCCTTTGGACAATATACTCTGGCAATGAGTCAGATTCAGACGTGGACTCTGTGTAGGAAGAAGTCGCAGGACGTGTAGCCCTGGTTGGCATCCGCCGTTGTCTATGAGTTGGGTCTCTGATCGGTGTTCTCATTGGACGTTCATATGGTATTGGTGGCAAGGCATCAATCGGCATGAGCAGATTGTGATGAATAGTATGTTTCTTTCCACACCTTCTGATTTCAGTACATAAACTGGAATGTCCGCATGCACCCTTTTCACTACCGTGTATGCAGTAGATTCCCACTTATCAGCCAACTTATGTTTACCTCTGATGTTAACATTTCTAATCAAGACTCGATCTCCGATTTCAAGATCAAGTCCATCACGGGCCTTTTTATCCTAACGAATCTTGTTTTTACGCGCTCTGTCGGCTAATCTTTTTCCGGCTATTTTATAAGCAGCGTGTAAGCTATCTTTCCATTGCCGTACATAAGCGTCTAGCGGTTCCTCTGTGGACTCATCTGGGTTTAATCCTAGGAAAATGTCTATAGGTAACTGGGGATGGGTACCTCTCATCAGAAAGTGTGGTGTATACCTTGTCACATCATGTTTTGTACAATTGTACGCATGTGTCATTGCTTTAACTTCTTGACTCCAGTTGGTCCTTTTATCTGGCGTCAGGGTTCCCAACATGCTGATCAATGTCTGATTAAATTTTTCGGCAATGCCCTGTGTCTGTTCGTGATACGGGCTGCTTCTAGATTTCTTCACACCACACTGATGACAGAGTTGTGCGACTAATTGACTCTCAAAATTGCGTCCTTGGTCAGACTGTATTCTCTTGGGGAATCCAAATACGGTAATGAACGTGTCCATTAACACTTTTGCAGTCGTCTTGGCAGTTTGATTGCGGGTAGGTACAGCGATCGCGTATTTGGTAAAATGATCCGTCATTACCGGTATGTCTTTACAACCATTCTTGGATGTCTCAAGTGTCAGGAAATCAATGCATAGTAACTCTAATGGCATGGTACTCAAAATAGGAACCATAGGCGCTATTGCTCGTCCTTCTGTGGTAAGTTTGCGTCGTATACATCTATCACATTGCTGAACATGTTGTATGACGTCACGTGCCATGCCAGGCCAATAAAATCGAGATCGTACGAGATCAAGACTCCTGTCCTGTCCCAGATGACCTACCTCGTTGTGAAGTGCCTCCATCGCCATCTTGCGGTAGCTAGGTGGTAGATACAGCTGGTAAATCACTCGACCATTTGAATCGGTGACTCTACGATGCAAAACAACATTTCTTATGCAATACTTCTTCCATTCACGAAGGGCTGCAGAAACCTGTCTCGTTTCTTGAGCACGGTGATATCGGTCTGGCGGGGCTCCAGCTACCACGTAATGATAAACTTTGCCGATAGTCGGGTCTTCACGCTGTAGTGTCTTCCATTGTTCGCTAGTTACTGTGGGCAGTGCGGCTGTACCCTTTGGTCTTATCTCGGCCACCGTCTGCGCGCAACTCTGTGGAACAACTCCTGCAAGTTCTGCTGCTGGAACCATTGGGCTTAGATGATTGTCCAGCAATGCAGTCACTGTCTGGTTACTCATCACTGTGGTGTCTTTTGAGTCGAGTGGAATCCAGTCCAACCATAGGGGACGTCTCTCAGAATCAGTTGTGAAACCACTCACTGGTCTGCGGCTCAGAGCATCAGCGTCTCTATTGAGTGTACCGGCTCTGTAGCGTACATGAAAGTCAAAATCTGCCAGTCTGGAAATCCAGCGATGGCCAGTTGCGTCAAGTTTCGCAGTGGTCTGTACATAACAAAGTGGGTTATTGTCAGTCAGGACTTCAAAATGTCGACCAGCCAATATATCAGGAAACTTGTCTGCAATAGCCCACTTCATAGCAAGAAATTCAAGTTTATGAACTGGATAATTTTTCTCGCTTTTAGATAAATAGACTCTATTCTTTCCATTATGCTTTTGGCATAAGGCAGCGCCAAGGCCCATGAACGACGCATCGGTATGAAGCTCAAATGGTTTCTCATAGTCGGGATATGCTAACACAGGTGGGTTGGTGAGTCGTTCTACCAATGTGTCAAAGGCTAGCTGGCATTCTGCCGTCCAGTTGAAAGCTAGCATCCTTGATCTTTCCAGTTTGCCACTGTTGGTACGTTTCTTGGTATACAGCCCCTCTGTCAATTCATATTATCGTTTGGCGATCTTTGAAAATCCCTGTACAAATCAGCGGTAATAACCTGCAACGCCGAGAAAGGTCCTCACTTCTCTAGCATCGCGTGGTACGGGCCAGTTCTTGATTGCTTCGGTTTTGTCCGGATTGGTTTGGACGCCCTCTTTCGACACAATATGGCCGAGGTAATGTACTTCTCTCTTGAAAAATTCACATTTGGATGCTTTAGCTTTCAAGTTATGGTGTTCTAATTTTTTCAATACTTGTTCTACTCGTCTACAGTGATCCTCAAATGTGCTTGCATATATCACTATGTCGTCTATATACACAGTGCAGGTATTGTTTACCAGCTCCCATAAACATTTTTCCATAGCTCGCTGAAAACTGCTGGCACTATTGCAGAGTCCCATGGGCATACGTAGGCATTCAAAATGGCTAACCGGGGTGACGAAAGCCGTTTTCTCGATGTCTCCCTCAGACATTAATAGTTGCCAATACGAATGTTTCAAGTCTATAGTCGTGAATCAGGAAGCACCTTTAAACATTTCCATGCTCTCCTCGATGCGTGGCAGTGCGTAAGCATCACGGATTGTTTTGGCGTTAAGTCGGCGGTAGTCAATGCATAGCCTCCATGTGCCGTCTATCTTCTTAACCATAACTACAGGAGCAGCGTACGGTGAACTTGATTCCCGAATTATTCCGCATTCTAGCATGTCTTGTAAAATACCTCGCAGTTCAGTATACTTGGCTGGTGCAAGTCGGCGATGTCGTTCTCGAAGTGGGATGTCATCGGTCAGACGGATTCTATGCTTCACTAGGTCACACTTCCCTAAATCGGTATCTCCTTTTGAAAAGACACTAGCGTTACAACGGAGCAAGTTTCTAACCAATGTCATCTTTTTTGGTGGGAGCTGAGTCGGTGACATGTTGAATTTAACACCTTGTATTTGCACTATCTGAAGCGCTTTCTTCTTGGCTATCAGTGTCAGCTTGAATACTATTGATTGAAACTACTGCTTGGATATTAGCAATTGCAGCTCCTGGACGCACTGTGATGCTATGGCTACTGCAGTTGTGAAGTCTCACAGGCACTGTGGCTCGGTTGGCTTTGCATTGGAGGACTGCCACAGGCATCTCACCCAGGCATCTCGACAACGACTTTCAGTTGGTTCGACTGCGACTATGTACTGGTCTGTTCCGGTGCCCTTTGACAGCTGGCCTGGAACGATAACACTGTCGTCTAGTCTGATTATCATTCTCTTGGAAATGGCAGCATGGGCTGTGCCGACATGCCATTGGGTCCTACGAATCGCTGTCTGGAATCTATTCGGTCTTTGGTTTGTCGTCCTACAGCTGACATGTGTAGCATGGTTTTCTTGTGTATTGACTGATATACACGTACTGCTGCAAGGCAGGGTTCCAATATATTAGTACCAAGAGTAACAGGAACTTGGGTGCTATATTCGCTATCTGGTACAATAACCGCCAGTTCGTACATTTCATGGGGGATACCATATATTGCTGCTGGAATATCAAAACGCAATCCACAGTAGCCTATTAGTGGGACAGGCTGATCTCCAGCTCCTAGGACAATAAGATCGTCATGAGACAATGGTTCGATTACTATCTGTGTCAAAAACTTGTCGTAAAACCATTTAGATACAGTTGTAATTTGCGAACCAGTGTCAACTAAGCACCAAGCTTCATGCCCTTCTACTGCTATTGTCTCTTCTGATGAATTTCCCACCAGTCGATTGCGGATCCGAGTGTGAAGAAGCCGGGTGTTTACAGCAGGTGCAGCATCTGCGATTGAGGGCGTAGTCTTTTTGTGACGTCGCAATTGTTGCATCGATCTCGGTTTATCAGGTTGGTTATCCGTATTAGCTCCGCTAACATTGCCGGTTCTAGCTGACTGCCGCTGTGGTATGACTCGTCTTGGGTTGTTCGGGCACTCTCGGGTATAATGATCGTTGGTTCGACACCTGTAACACTTGAATGTCTTTTTCAGTTCTACCAGGCAGTTTCGGATGAAGTGGTTTGGGTCACCACATTCATAGCAACAACCTTGTGCTTTGCATTCTGCATGGGTCTGGGTCGGTTGTAGTGTTGAGCTATACGGAGTTGTATCTAGTCGTGGTGATGCCAATGGGGGAACCTTTGCGGTGGATGCGGACGCAATAGCAGTACGGATTCGGGCATCCATATCATCCATCCTATTAACCAAGGAGAACGTTGTGTCAAAACATGTCCGGAAGGCGCGTGCCATCTGTTCAGGAACAGCAGCATTCTTGAGAGGGTACTCTTCGTTGTCTCCTTGCATGGGTGGCGTTGGCTCTAATTCGTTTGTTGAGCTGCTATAGGACGTGAGCGGTGATGCGATGAATGGCTGTGTCGCCTATCTCTTACTTCAACATCCGCAGTACGTGCAACGGTCACTAATTCGTCAAAGGTGGCGATGTTATCATAGCGATGGCGAATTGCTTGTCTCACATCATTGTCCCTCAAGCCCTTCCAGAACGTACTCTTCAATCTGGAGTCAACATCACATGGTGCGATGCCGCCTCTGTCGCGTATTGAGTCTAATTCCATTTCCAATCTCAGGGAATATGCTGCTATGTTTTCTTTTTCGCTCTGGGCACTTCGATTAATGAACCCTATCAATAGGTCTTCAGCGGCACCAGCAATCCCGAATCGGCTGCGAAACTTTGTGATTAATTCGTCTATTCGAGTGGGCCAATGCTTTTGCTGTCCCCTTTAGGGATGCTTGAATAGTCAATATCTGTTCATCATTGCTGTCGCTAGTCGTTTCCTTGTACATCTCAACATCTCCTAGCCAGGAGCGAAATCCAACATCAGACTGTTGGGCCGGGTCACCTGAAAAGGTTCCCAATTTGTATCGGTTACGTACAAAGACTCTTTCAGACTTCTCATCATCTGATGTCCGGTGCTTTAGAGACAATCTCGGTGTCGGTGTCGGGTACGCAGCAACTGTGGTTGGCAACGCGGGTGGTGTTCGGTACTCAATAGGGAACTTTGACGGGGGATGAACTTGTCTGCCATGTTTGGTAGCATTGTGCATTGTTTGTTCTATTACCAACTCGTCTCCATGGTTCACTTCGCGTTTCGCACCATCAAGTGTGCGGCGTAACTTCTCAGCATCTTCCGTGCGCTGACGTTCAAGTCGGCATTGAAAATCATATTCTTTGTTTCTAGCTTCTTTTCGATGTGCATCATCGAGTTCTTGTTTTTCTCATTTATATTCATCTCGTATAGCCGTCAATTCGTCATGAAGCTGGCGTTGTTCTTCTACGTGCCTGTCATGTTCAGCTTGGAACTGGGCAGCAAACTCTGAGCGAAGTTTCTCCATTTGTCTTTCAGTTTCTGTCTTTTCATTTTGCTGCATCGTCTGGAGAATTCTACTTGGCGTCATCACCCTCGTTGGTGGTGGTGGCGTACCATTCGATGAAGTCTGTTCTGTCATTGTGGACCAATTGTTGTACAGTTCCGATCAATGCCAAAAAAAGGAGAACGTTGCGTACGCGACAAAAAGCGGTTTGTCGCGACAGCTTAAACACACCTATATAGGAAATGATGCGAAAAATCTGAAAAACAACTTTAAAGGTTAGAACCTGCAAAAGGCACTGATCAACTCTCAGGGCCCCACGTTGGTTGTGCCAAATCCTTATGCCACACCCCAAACTCGGTGTAGCAAGGGTAAAAACTTTGAATGGTATCAATCACCACTGCCCTGGGATATCTGTTATACGGTACTCGGGAACCTATATATCTTCACAGATCATTAATAACTTGTTTGGCTCTGAGAGTGATAGCACCACAAAATAATATGTTAATTATTGTTATAGAAATAAACTCACACTCACACCTGTCAAAGTTGTGTTTCAGTCTTCCCCAAATCTCAGAGGAACAACATTTAATCAACAGACCGCTAACGGCAAACAGTACAACGCTACCCACAATGCACTATTACAATGGGTATTGGAAAAGCTCAACAACTGTAGGAAATACTAATGTATGACCTTGAAAAAGCACTTCCGTGTAATTATCAAAAAAACGAAAGACCAGTCAAATGAGAACTGACCAATGAGGGCGCTCTCCGTCAATACCAAGAACTGTCTGACTGCTCTGTCAGGCAACCAATATGCTGGTAAAGGTAACTCACCAGAATGTGCTCCAGCATTTATAGAACACGAACACAGTTACTACTATAACAGGATATCGCTTACAATGAAGAAAGTAATATCAATCTGTTTAATTACAGTCTTCAGAACCGTAAGAGTGGTGGTTCCACGCTCAAATATTGATATATTGATCAAACGATAATAATATAACAACGTCAGAAAAGCATTCACAACTACTCAGAAAATTAGCAATAACAGTGATGGTTAACCAGAGCATAAATAGCCTTTCACTGTGGCTGATAAATAAATGTGACTTCAAAATATGGCCTAGCAAATACTCTAATTAAAACAGAATACGTAGCCTCACATATACAAAAATTCACTCGATTATAATATCTCGTCGGAAAGAACTCAGTTTAGCCTGTTTTGTGAATCACCGAACGAAATAAAAGGCCTGAATCTATCCAGAACTCGTATTATGATCTACAAACACTCTCCGAATCACACGGGGTTGTAATGCGAAGTGCGGCTTCAACTCGATTAATTGATATTTATCGGTGGAGTTCAGTGAAATTTTTCACGCTATATAAAAGGAACGGTACCTGTCGATAAAGGTTGCTACTTCGGTGTTGGGGTTAGGATAGCATCTACGATGCGAATCGGTTCGTTGAAACGGTTTTCTTCGTGATCACTGTGTCGTTTCTGCGCGGAAAATGTTCACTGGCTTGAACGCGTACACTACATACTTGTTTGTACGGTCTCGCGCTTCCAATATGGCGGTTTCTTTAGTCGTCGGTAACTTGAACTTTTGGTATTCTACGAGTTGCGATCAATTTCAACTCAAATCACGAGTCCTGGCAGATCTCAGTATTATCGTTCACCAGTATGTGCTAAGATTATAACGCACGGTCCGTTATTTTAGTGAAACACGGCAGAGTGAAGAGTTGGTATCATGCTCCCGCGCTTTCGTTTCTTGCACCCCTGGTTTTCTCCCATCATCCTTTGCGGTGTTGTCAATCATTGTTGCTGCGTAGCGTATATGGGAAAGCGTGATAATGCATTACATGGGGAAAACACTCATACAGGAATCATACAAATATGCAGACACTACGTATTCTCTGTAATTAACCCAATTAGTCTCAAATAAATAATGAAAAAAGAAATACATTTCTGACTGTCAAATTCCAGGTGCGACAATCAGATTAAATTTTTTGTTTAAATTACCTTTTACTGCTGATGAAAAAATATATTTTCAATGTAGGTACAAGAATTTAAAACCATCTTATGTAAATTTATGTAATTATTTAGCATACCGACAGAAAATAGATATGTACAAAATAAGGATATACAATGTAAAATCAAACTCTTTCAGATTATACTGGAGTTTATTAGATAAGCTATTGTGATCATATGTATTGTATTGTTTTGTTTTTTCATTATTTGTGCGTGTCTTGTATTTTATCATTTTGTGAAATAACAATAAATAAATAAATAACGCCCAGCATAACATGCCAATTGCAAACACTTGTCTTACATAAATGCGCAAACAAGCATACATGTGTTGACAGGGGTATTAAAGATACAATTAGCCACAGCTGTGCAATATACCACTATTTCTTAGCTACACATTTCAACATGGTTAACACCAGAACGTATTTTGTACTTTTGTCTGTTGTAACCAGTTTCTTGTGCATGTTTTATTTTACTCGAATCAGAGGTATCAACACTGGTTCATTCGAAGTCGTCCACAATAGATCGATTGTAAATGAATTGGAATCGTCCAGTGATATGTTTCGTAGTTTAGACACAAATATGCACGAAGAATCAACTCAGGAACCACGCCTGCAGAATGAATCTGATTTTATTCACTCAGTTAACGATATCCAAGTGCGTAGAGATATTTCGAACGAAAACAGAAAGGTAATTATACATACCAATAGTGTAACAATCGTAATTAATTACTGTATTTAATTGTCTGGATGTCTCACTTGGAGCGTTGTTGTCTCAAGAACTACATTATGTTGTCTCCATTTTTATTTAGAGTTTAACATTCAGATTCGAGATTATAATTCCGGCAGATTTCCCCGCGTTTATATAGAAATTTCAGACCAGATTTCCTCACACATTCGCATGTTTTGATGTATTTTGGTACATGCTATAGAGTTTTGTATGAAAGCTAACGATTCGAATGCACCTCAATACAATATCGCATATCTTATGAACAAATTGCTAATTGTTTCAAAATGATCTACACTTCAAAACAATGATTTTACAAGACTTTAACAGAAGACTTGTAATTTACCGTCGAGTTACGGGATTTGCTAACACGTTATCTATGTGTCTATAAATATATAACGGGTTTGATTTTCAGTCGAAGAGTGAAAATGTATCAGTTGCCGACTGATGCGGCTGTTGCTAATGCTCAAAACGTTCATTTGAAATCTAACATCCATTTTGATAGAAAAATATTATATTTATAAGATGTTAATATGTCCCCAGGTTATGGCATTTATTGGTACTATGAATTTCATGAAGGCATATATTTGTTTTATAAAATATTTATAAATGTAACATGAATTGTAATTGAGGCTGAAAACAAATTAACCAGCCACACGTTTAGGTATGAGTGTCAGTAAATCGGCCAGTAACAGTGGGTGACAAATTGAAGCGTCTTCTTTGGTTTTGAAAAGAGGGCGAGAATCTTCTGAGGTTAATAATTTATAAATGTTTATAATTTTCCATAACTGTGAGCTAACTTGACTCGACTCTCAGCTGTCTGTTATAACAAATCAGTGATGGTGTGACATACACGTATTTGGCTGTGGACACATGGACAAATAAATCCTTCTGACAGGCATACAAACAGATAAGCTGTGATTGTGGTATTAATAAAAGATATTATAAAAAATAAACAGTTTTTTTAAAGATCATTAGACCCCAATTAACCACTAAATTGATAGATGTTTGCATAGACTGAGAAATCTTGGATATTTAGTCAACAATTCATAGGATTTCTTAGTTTCAACTGAATAAAGTAATTACATGGCAAAATGCCTATGTTGCTATGCTGAGAGAAGGATTAAAACTACAGTTCTTTGATGTAGACCACGACCAAATCTTAAATTGTTGTATTATTGTTTATTGGTGGCAGATCAAGAATTATGAACATGTATGTTATGACGTAATTGTTTTTGATATTCAGGTAAAAAAATGTGGCGTTCTGAAAAAATAAAAGGTAATTTGATGTATTAATTGAAATACATTCTGCAAACAGATATAAGATTTGCTTCTTGAAATATGAGAAAAATATTTTCACATGCCAAAGTTTCCTAATACGTTCATGCATGTTATACAAATCAGGAATGTGTAGACAAAAAAGTGTATTCTGAGAACATATTTAAAACTGTGATTAATATTGGTTGAAATATGCCTTAGCGCATGTCATAGTAAATGTTTTGACGCATAGTCGTCATAATTAACCCATATATTACCCAGGGTCACTATACACCTGCTCGTTCTCCCCTGACTTCGGCATTGTTATGTCTGCCATAATGTTGCAAAGTAAAAAAAAACACTATTAGCTGAAAGGCACGACGGGAGCGCCAATCCCAGCCACAGCTGCAAATTACATATTCTCATTAATACTTCTATCCTATAATGTCTTAGGACAGCACAAATTTATGATATTGACATTAGCTTCAGTGAATAAAATAACGACCCAATCTGACTTTTTTGAAAATGTCTTCACTTTTGTGTTGGAAGGGTGTACCGAAATTTTACACGTTTTTTCACGTCAGAAAAATTAGCGTCTTAATCGTTTGCACTGGTATTTGAATGAGGATCACCGAAAAACGTGTATATATAGTTGCATCGCTAAATGTTGTGATCGTCGTCACGCAGTTTTGCGTTTATCTAAACTTCATTGCCCCCAAAAAGAGCGCACTCAAAGCATGGATTCCCATGCTCAAACATGATTTCTTAAAAGAGCCTATAAATGTGTAACGAAATAACCCATTCCAAGTATACAAATATCTAAAAGCATACCCCATTTGCAAGAGAAATCCCTGGAATTTTGAATGTCTGTATAATGGGATACATATTCACTAAAGGGATGCGCCGACGATATACTTAGGAGAGCTGGTTTTACAAAGATATTAAAACACGGAAATTGAAAAATAACTCATTTTTGTGTTTATCTTATCATTTTGGAAAAAAACAGCTGCTGAGGTCAAAGGTCCTCAAAATGTATTATGTCACTGCTACTGCATGATACATGTGACAAATTGTATTATAAGTCTTCCTATAACAAAGTGATGACAGTTGCAACTATCTATCATTTAATCACAAGGCCGTCAGCATGCACTGTCGCCAGATATCACGTTTCGTGTTGTCTAAATCAAATTAATAAATACAGTTCGTATGCGCGCATACGGGTCATTAGATCAAAACAAAATTAAAATACTTAGAAATTATTTTGTCTTTAAATATTGTTTTAATTAGCCTAAAATACGTTCTACTACTACTACTACTACTTGTGTACAATAACTTTGGAGTACTATAAAAAATGCTAAGGATCATAATATATCCCGTGACTGAACCAGTTGAACGTCCATTGTACGTATTAGTGAAATGAGTGATGTTTCTTGAGGTTGCATATTTCTGTTTTTTGTTTTTTTTTTTAAATACCAATGACCACAGTCAGCTGGCGCACACGTGATAATAAAATAAATACGATATTTACTATATGGGGGCCGCCATCTTGAATGCAGCATAAAACTAAATAAGAGACAAGTTGTGAAACGCTTTTTTCAGATTCCTACAAATCAGATTGGGTTTTTTGTCCAGATTTGTAGGAATCTGAAAAACGTTACCGTGTTGTCAGTTCTGAGTGTGTGAATAATTATGATGACTGACCTCAATTAAGCGCCATTTGCAACAAAGTTGCCAAAATGTTACCTCAAATTAGCGCCAGACAGAAATGAAAATGTATCAAAGTGGCGCCTATATGAGGTATTATACGGTACAATAAAGACAATTTTTATTGTGGCAATTTAAGTTTTATGATAATAAAATTGAATACTGTAACATTAAGACTTTAAACTTGGAATTTGCAGTATTCCACAATGCACAATGAGTAAAAGCAGTAACACTATAAAACATGAACTCTTTATTTCAGTTAGGTTCTCCTGTCTATAGGAAATTAGTACCGGTACATTCAAATATATGAAACATTATCTACCTGTCAAAAAGATGTACTGAACATTGGGCTACCAGTGATTGATCTTGAGCTACCACATCTAAAAAGTAGTAGCCCGGATGGACTACCAAAAAAAAGTTAATTTTGAGCCCTGCATACGTACATAAGAAATTGTGTATAGTAGTACAGAAATTATTTAGAGTGAATATACCCAGGGACCACAATGACAAGACGAATTTTTCAAATAACATTGGCTTTTCAAAATCACAATAACAAGTGTAAGCTCTAGCATATCGAACAAGCTAGGAAGTGTGTGCACCATATGCACAAGAAAGAAATATCACTATCACCAAAATGAACGTCAACTCAAATTCAGAATTAGAGACGGCAATTGAAGTGTTTTGCCTGGTTATTATTCGAGCTATTTTTTATAGAATTTGTCACTCAGGTAAAACAGCTGCTGAGGTTAAAGAGCCCTACGATGTATCATGTCACTGCTATTGCATGGTACATGTGACATATTGTATTATTAATCTTCCTATAACGAAGAGATTACAGTTGCATTTATTATTTTATTATATGGCAACTCCCATTTCCTGATTGTCGCCGCTCCTGGCCGACGTACCCCCCCCCCCCCCCCATCGTTACTAACCATGCATAAGCTGTGAGTTTTTTAATGTGGCCTCGCTCATCACTGTTAAATAATATACAAATAGGTCGATGCGAGAGATGATTTTGAACTTTATATATATAAATGTTTGCCAGGTAGTCCCTTAAAGACGGTGGTCGTCCAGTTCGATATGGAACTCATAGCAACGTACACAACGCGTGTAAAGTACATTCTTACATGAAATTCGCCGCGCGACGACCATTGGCCTGGACAATTAATTACTAGCTGGTTAGGCACTATTACAACAATAACGCAAAGCTAAAGCAAGAAATTCTACCGATGAATAGGCCTAGTTTCCAGCAGAATACTTAGTACAAGTTTGCACTATAATGGACTTCCTGGTTTTGTGTATCCGTTAATCATTTTAAGTCCAATTAAATTTTCATGTGAATCAATTACTTGTAATTACTGGTGCAACTTATATAATTTTAATACTTTTAACAGAATACTTAATTAATAAATTAGGTTTTGGTTGACAATCTCCATCCACTTCAAAATAAAGCTAAATTGTAGATAAATACTGACAATTCTTTGAAACTCACTAAAATGCTTTGTTTGGAAAGCAGAAAAACAAAATGTTGAGTATGGGTCTCATGATTTTACGACACTTCAAATGTACGCCTAAGTGCTGGGTATCCCACATTTGAGTTGTGAGCCAGAAGGCAACATTTAGTTTTCAGTATATTTGTTCAAATGATTAAACTGCACCTCTTTTAGTAGTTTGAACACCAAAAAAGCAAGATAGTTTACTTTGATTTGAGTATTTTAGCCGAATTTAAAACACGATTTTCGATATTTGGTCTTGACAGAAATTTTGAATATAACTAGTTATTTAAAAAGCTGTTGACAGAAAAGACAGCCCAGTGTAATTGTGTATGGCTCATTCGAAGGAATACTTAGTCTTATAAATCATATTTCACATATTAGATTAAATACAGTGTATTTATCTTGCATTGTAAGACACTACGCTGTCACACATGGATACATATTATTATAATTATTATTATCGTTTTAATTACTCATAAAGGGATTTCATTCAGACAAACAAATGAAAATAAAATTTAAAAAAAACTACGACAGACATAAAACTGAACCGTTGTAAACGTTAATATAAATTCAAATGACTCGTGGAATTCAAAATAATTAATCCAGAAACCATATTGCGACATAATAAATATTAAAGAGTTAGTTAAACATCCAATCAACAATCTCGTCAGTGTAAATAAATGGGTGGTGGTAGTTGCTTTGTTACTATATGGACGAAAAATATGCAGCTCTTGACCAATCATTACTCGATTTGAGTTTGAAAGCTGACGATTGGTATTTATGTATTGCTATAAATATGTCTATAACAACTAAGGTATATTTTACTAACATATATTCTACATACAACTGGTAGTTGAACCAGAAGGGAGTAACATCGAAGGAATCGCCAACATTCAACATAATCCCGAGCACTAATGTGTGATATTGACAACTTTGAGTCTGTTTACATGAAGGCATGACGTCCCAACAACTCTGTGTTACAGTGTTCTTTTTGCAGTGAGCTCATATTTGTTGAGTATTCGATAGAGTACTGATGACCGGCAGTAATTTTGAATATTGATCGACTCTCTGACAATTATACTATCTGATTGGATGGATTTAAGTGGGTGTTGACAGCGTAGTATTAATTGACAGGGTTGTAGAAGAGAAAGACCATGACCGGAAAGATTTGAATAGCTAGTGTTTCTGGCCATGGTCGACTATCATTTGCTACGTGTTGTGACCTGTAATACGTTGCTGTAAGTATGAACATAAAATAATTTCATTTTATTTACACAGGAATATGGCAAATTTTCAAGCAACTCTAGAAAGAGGTATGTCATACCAATACATGCAGATTTTAATGGACCTAACTGGCAATACCATGCATTCAGAGGCGCTATGCAGTACGCTGTACAAGAAAATCGAACTTTGGTGGAGATGTGGTTTAACAGTCATTTTACATCAGGCAAACAGTATCGAACCAGAAAATTTGTTAATGAAACCTTTGACATTGATAAAATAAAAGAGTTAGTGGATTTGATCTCGGTTGAAGAGTTTCGTAATGTTTGCAACAGAACTGCAGATGGTTTGGTGATTGACCCGTTTAGTACTTCAGAATCGCTGGATAACTATATCATGGAGTATGAGAAAAGAAGGAAACTTTTTACATTAATTTATGGTATAAACCTCCCTAATAGTAGCGTTGTCCCACGAACCTCGGCATTAACGAAACGCAATCTTGAATTGGTCCGTGCCTCTAACTGCCTGGCGTTTTTTGAACCATATAGACTAACAAAACTAAATATAGATCCATCTATAACTACAAATGTAGACACGCATCTAGTTAGGACTGCTCAAGTAC
Source organism: Saccoglossus kowalevskii (assembly GCF_978046115.1). Lineage (NCBI taxonomy): Eukaryota > Metazoa > Hemichordata > Enteropneusta > Harrimaniidae > Saccoglossus > Saccoglossus kowalevskii. The sequence continues at coordinate 36,459,383 of NC_140643.1, read as the reverse complement.
GTAACCTTGCTGACAGCATCTCAGAAATCATTTGTCATGGCAAACCTTTCATGAGTATGCATTGGAGAAACAGATCAGGAGAATCGTAAGTATTGTACTATTTCGCTTATGAATTGCATAAACATAGTACCGGTATGTAACATGTCGCGTATATATTATGTGAAATACCACAAACGTATCTTCTTACGTCCTTGTGTATGATTGTAGATATGTCAGCAGCCGTATGTAGATCAAGTAAACCATTTTAAAAATAGTAAGATGTAACCGTTGAATATGTACTTGTGCAACCCCAATTAACCTACCCTTTCGACTATGTTTTGAATCGGTGAGGCAAAGTATCTGCTTTCAGATGAACTATTATTATCGGGCAACACTAAAGTCACTGCTGTTTCTCATGATCTTTTACTACTAATTGTGAGTGTAAATGCATCCAAAGAGCGCTTGAAAGGCAGGGCAGACACCAATGCAGACTGTAATCTGATTTTTAACAATCGGATCTTGGACTTGAAGATTGAAACCTAGTTCATGTAGGACGAACACGCTTAATAATGTACCCTGCACTGTCTCGTATATCTATGATATTGTTCTATGTTCACTTTATAGATGTGCATACCATCCTGAGTTGTGTGTTCAGACAGTACAAACACATATTGAGAGCACTGCCCGATTGTTAGCAGCCCAAGTGAGAGCACTCATGCTAGAACGGAACATAACATGTATCTACATCTCACTACCATTCTTTGCAAAAGTAAGTTGAAACGTAATTACCATATACTACTTGACCGCTGATTTGAAGTGACAGGACGTTTCCATTGGCAATAAAATAACGATTCTGAGAAATAGGTATAAGTCTACTCTGTGTGATTTCGGGTTGCATGTTGTTTCACGAAAGCCATCTTACTGACTTATGACTGACACCATCTCGCGTTTTGTATCTATAACATCATATACGCCGTGAAATAAAGAATAAATGGTCGTCTTTTATTGAATTTATATTGAATGCGTGGCAGAATACAACTCGAATTCTTATTTTACATACCACAGGCGATGATAAAGATCCTGAAAGAATCAAATGTAACTAATGTAGTCACAAGGCAGGATATATTGAGCAAGTCATTTCCAATAAAGATCCCTCGTATGATAAAGGAAGACAATTACCATACAGCACTTCTTGAACAAGAGATATGCATAAGTAAGTCTAATCATAATATTGTTATATCACAGGTTGAACATAATGTGATTGGACTGCAGAATAGACGACGCATGTATGTGGCGTCTTGTATTACGTGACATTTGATTATCAGAGTATGCAGGAGTACGCTCGAGAGCACATGTCAATTACTGAATCAAAACAAATCGTAAACGTCCATACAAACGACAAACGCCGATACAAATGTCAACTTTGTTGATGTAATGCTCAACTGGTATGAAATATGCAGCACTCGGTAACAAATATACCCACAATGTCACCAAAAATTAACAAGAAGATGCACAGTTCACAGACTAGCAGATCTTATACAAAATTGTTTGTATAAATTGTATGCCAGAAATTCTAACTTAACCGCTACTTCATTTCTTTTTAACTAAATGATATTTCAAAATAAACTTGCCGAGAATTGTTCCTAATAATTGTCCCACCAGTGCAGTACCCCATATCCCCCTAAACAAAACCGGATAAAATGGTTACCAGTTTCACAACATGTTGCGTAATTTACATATACTCGGACAAAGATTTGCTCTGTGTGGTATTAGTCGTTTCCTATCTTTAAATATGGGTATTGTTGATTTTCTCACCAAAAGTTAATTGCCAGGAACAAATAATAGCTACAGATACTAAATATAGATTCCTTCATAGGCTGAAGAAATAGTTCGTAATTATGTGATTCGAAAACTTAGCTCATATACAGAAAAAAACAATGAAACATGACCACAATTCTGTAAAAAATACCTCTGTTTGAATCTTATTACTATATTCTATTCACAGGATCAAAGCTGTTTCTATGGCACCATTCCACATTTTCCCGTATGATACAGTACGCTAGAAACGTGCATGGTTCAGAGACTATCATGCTACAACAATTTATCAAAGTGCGTTACCCGGATGTAGCGTTGAAGTAGATGGATGTGGTAAAATTGCCTCGCTTATACCATAATGTTGTGAATTAGAACGGTGTTGTTTAATAGTATACATTGTACTATTCCAATATATTTGTAGTGTTTCGGTTTTTGTAATAACCTTAAACAAGAGGTAATGTAACTTACAGCTATGGGTGTTAGGCTTGTATATATCAATGTGCTTATTTAAATAAAGTATTTACTATTTGTGGATTTCTGGTGCGCATCATCTTATCTCCAATTACGTCAGCAAATTATAGGGATGTTCACAGCATTTTCGGTGTCAGTATTGATTACGATTTTAGTTGGTGATTATTACGAGTGACTACGAACGAGACAGTACATTCCTATAACCCGCATGTCATTTATTTAAAGTATTGACCCATGACCCAATCGCGTTTTATTTCAGGCATAAAGATATAATAGCTTCACGTCAGTTTGTCATGGCGATGTGTTTGTTAGCGTTTAACGTGGCGAGAAAGGTGTGACGTCATTTGAAATAAGAATTAATTGTCTGTTTTCTCATTCAAAACCTTTATTTACCACATATTGTTTGAAAGCCTGAGTATAGAGGAACACATTTAAAAACCTGTTTTCAAGCGTTTACAAAAAGGTGTCCGGTAATTCACTATTAGTTTTCACTTTTAGTAAGCCATTATTCCGTGACAAAGCATTGTATTTCAAAGCCCTCACATTCCTCATTGTCTTGTAAATCATCTGTGTAAATTTGAAACATGTGACACTGATAAAGTCGATTTAATGGGGTCCCAATTAAAGCTGAAAAAATACAGAAAATGTGTAGCAACTGCTAAGCACAAATGATTTTTTCTAATATTAAAACAAATTACCTGTGAATGTTACATATTAACCAAGATGTTAAGAGAATAATTTTATATATTAGACAGTTCGTGTTTAATAAGGTAGTAGAATAGCTATGCGACGCCATTCATTTTTTTCTGGGTTTCGAGAATATTTGCTAAATATTCTCTAAAGTTCGTAACAAAAATGTTTGTAATCTCACTGTAACGCAGCTGCGAATTCATTGTGAACAAACAGTTAGCATTTTTAAAAAGATAGAGATAAAATTAAAAGAAGTTACTATGGATACTCCATCATCGTTTCTGTTAATCATTATTCTCATATGTTCATTTCAAAGACAATAGCCGTAACACAAACATAGTCTACAAACAAAAACATGTAAAGGTTTTGGCCATTATTTATCCTGCAAAGTGTTATAGCCAACATTTTCCATACAAAAATACTATCCTGCTAAAATAATAAAATGTTGTTCAGGAAAATTGTAATCCAGGACAACAAAAAGTACCAAATCAGCCATGATACCAGCCTACAATTTGAGGTAAGGCATTTTCTAGACTGTCGACAGTCCCTCTGGACTAATGGTTTTATTTCCAACTGAAATTATTTAATGTAATTCCTTTGCAAAATGCCGATACATTCAAGGGTTTTTATTTGAAACTGAACTTAACTTCCAACGCAAGGACAGTCTTACGGTTGAACGATAATTTCGGTTTCAAATACTAGTAGCCTGGGTGTGTGTTTCAGGTTCTTCGTGTAATGAGGTGTTCGTGTCCAAGGGATTTTTGGATTTTACAGTTACAGTGATGTTTTCAACACTGCAACAGCTTCTACTGGGGTTTAACCATTACCGTTTTATTACGTAGTCAATTGTTCGCCTCTGCGACAGCTTCCACTAAAGGATTAACACTCCATTAACCCCGGCACGTTACGTTACAACTCGATGTCTTAATATATATAGAGATCTGAAATCGTTTCTAAATTTTATTTAGTGTCGAGCCGTGTTCAAGATGGCTGAAATTCGATGCTACTTTCCGAGCCGTGTAACAAATGATTTAATTGACAGGTTACGTTTCAAGTCCGGGTATTATATGGATTTATTTTTGTCTGATTCGACAAGATATGTCAAGAGGCGTTGTTTATTCTCGTGCGGTTATTATCTAACCAAAGTATGAGAACGACAATGGAAATACATCGGTCAAAGGTCAGCATAAAAGTATATGTACTATTGAACACTAGGTGGCGCCATAAACAATTTCATATTTAACATCTCCCTCTTTAACAAGTGAATTTGTTATATAGCAAGCTGAATGATCATTGTCCTCCATTGCTCAAACATTATAACTCAGTTCAACATATAATTCATATTGGCTGACCTATTTATGGGAGTTCTTTAACATTGTGGTCATAGTAGAACTTAGCTTTCTTTTGGCGGTATTTGATGTTCTGAACACACTCGGCTAATTTAGGTTTTAGTAATTTGTTTGTTACTGGTAGTAGAGTGTGCGTTTAATGTGTTGCATTGGGCTAATCGAGGATTGCCATTCATGTATGCTTTCTTGGATAAGACTTTGGCTATGTTATGGCTTACTCTATTTTCTCCCATTTAATTACCAGTAAGGCGAGGATGTAACTACGTCAAATACACAGTACGTTCCAGAGAGTTTCTTAATTCTGGGCAATCAAAAGATAGTTATCTGAAATTACAATGTATGGTATTCCATGGCGAATGAATTCAATTTTGCAGCAGTAGATGATAGTTACAGCTCTCCATTAGATATTCTGTTCTACCATAATATACCAAGTATCCAACTGAAGAGTTTGGTATGAAATCCTGACAGCTTCTGGAGACAATTTCTTCTATTATTCAGAACTATGCAAGACAGTGGAGAGAACGAAGCTTTCCTAACTCTATATTGGGACTGGCATAGACTACTAGGCATGCATGGCTTTGTTGGGTCGATTTGTTTCATCTTTCCCAGCCCCTCCATCATTCCTAGCCATGCTACTGGGTAGGTAAACCTCTCAGTAAGTGGGAGGTCTTCACTTCTGTGTACAGATGTGAGATATTGGGTCTTCTTGCCAGTCTATGGGAGTACTCATCAAGAGAAAATGCCTCTTTATGTGTTGATGTTGATAAAAGTGCAATGTCATCAGCATGGTCAAGGTCCTTCAGTGATGAGAAGTTGTCACCCAGCCAATGGCAATACTGAAGAGTAATGCTGATATTATGCACCCTTGTCTTCACTTGGAAGTTGTAATTACCATTTTCTGCTCCACATGTAAAGTAGAACCTCTTGAAAGCAAGAACAAGTTCTGGAATACCAGTTGTCTCTGCCAGTCAATGCTCTGCTCATTGATGTTCCACAAAGCAGAGATATCTTCATGTTCTTCCTGGAGACGATGTTCAAAAGCATCCCTCACTCACTTGTGTTTATTACCAAACGCTTCAGCGTGGTATTAAGATTTTGTTTTCAGGCTTGGGTGGTACCAAGGTGGAAAATGGTTGCACATATGGGTGGTAATTCCTGGAATTGCAATAGAGAGGGTTCAGGCCGAAATACATATATATAGTGTTTCCATGTTTCGTCTGATATTTCTGGGGTATTCTGCTGCTGTAAATAATGCAAGATTTGTTCCGAAATTCAGTGTGTAGTGTGCACTCCAGGGTTATTCGTTTTTTGCTCAAAACACCCCTATTTTTTAATGGCAGAGTCGAATAGTTTCACTCCCACTGGGAAATCTGCATTGTTACTTGAATGAGAGCTAACTAAACACATTTTCCAGACCGGCGAAAGTGTATGCAACAGCCAATTTTAACAGCCTGTCACGTGATTTTAGTCTGAATGTCAACATCAAAAGAGGCTAATCCATTTACGCAGGTATAACTGGGAATAGAATATGTGAGGGATTGTATCAACAGAGATGTGTATAATGAAAAGTAACATCTATCCTTCTTTTGCATCGCTGAGCATTTCTGTTTTAGTATACTGGTTTGAAAATGTTGAATTTGCATGATTTGCAATGTGTTTTTTAAGGAAACTCCCCTATTGATCGAATCCCGGGTTTGAAAGAGAACGGCACACCACGTGATTCGTTTGAATACAATGGTGAAGGCACGCAAGCATGACTTACGTTGTCAGCAGTAGTCGCTGAGCTTCACGCTACAACTTCACTTGTGATGTTGCTTGTTAGCCGTGGATTGAATTAATCTTGATTACCGGTTTAAATGTTGATTATTTGGCGTTGGTGATCTTTATTTGGAACTGGGTAACGTCGCCAGCAGAAACCTCCTGGGATTTTGATGTTGATGGTTGCGCCTCCATGGCAATCGCTAATTTTACTGCGGGTGGATCTTCCAAGAGCCCTTCGGGGTTTATAAAACTCATTCAACATACATAAAGTTCTCTCAATCGTAGTAGTCCGTGTGATGTACACCTAATATGCCAAACATGTTGCTGAACGATTTTGCCAATGAAAACAAGCCGGTTGGCGATCCACTCCACTAAAAAAAAACTAGCAATATGTTTTAGGCTGTTGCCATGGTAGGACATGAATGTGAAGCTAACGTCGGTTTATAACTAAAACCGGGCACCGTATACAAAGTTCGCAAAAAAACATTCAGTCCATAGAAGTCATTTTATTTTATTGCTAGGACGTATGCTGTTGTTAGGGATTGGTCAGTTACTTCGGCCTGGGGGTGGATCAGTAGGGGGTTACCCTGTTTTTGATTTTGCGAATGGGGGGGAGGGGGTCACCCTATTTTCCACAATTCACACACGCGCTTATGCATATATTTTTTTAAATTTTATTTCAGAACAATAGATTAAAAAGTTAATTGTACAAATGTGTTCTTAATAATAACTATTACCCATATTGCCTATGAAATTGTTGATGCAAAAAATGTTATAGGCTAAATATTTTGGGGTTGAAGTTGACAAATAACTAACAGATTATGCAATGCGGCAGAGCCCCATGCAATTATACAGTTAAGTTTTGAACACATCCCAAGTCCATGTGATATCAGATTATTTTATTTAAAGTCTGAAGTCACCATTGTATCAGATATTTACTGGATTTATCCAATTGTAGCTGGAGACGGAAAAACACAGCAATTAGTACAAAGAGCAGTGACAGTTTTTGTTCAGCAAATCAAAAAAGTTAAATGGATTCATGTATATAAATAAATAGTTTTTTTTGTTTTTTTAACTTTTAAATATGCATATTTTGCTCTGTAAAATACCAAAATCCAACACAAATTTATACAAAAATCAAAGTGTCCTTTGTTTTCATAAGCACAGACTGTGCTTCAGGTGTAAAGCTTTCCTGGTCTATAAGATATGAAAGATATATTAAATCCAAATTAGTTTTCAAACCGCCTAGATTCAAATCCTCTTTTCCTATCTTATAAGGGCGTTTATCAAGTGAGTACTCCACAGCTTTGTTTTTATTTACTATCTTTAGCAGCATAGATTTCCCCTCCCCTCCTAAGGTGACTGGTCTATTAAATGCAAACACTAAAAATTACGGCAAACCACGATATTTTCAATGCACATCATACATTTTGTAATCATATCAGAGCCAAAACTGTTAATGTTTCTTTGTTTTTCTGGGGGGGTCAGCATGTTTTAAAATATAATGTTAGGAGGCGCCCACTTTTTTTTTGATAGGGGTGGGTCAACTGAGATTTACAGCTGACAAAATGGAATCTGCCGACCCCCCCCCCCTCAGGCCAGAGTAACTGAACAATCCCTTAAATTTATTATTTCCAACCGATAGTAATTTCTAGATTGCAGGCAGCATTTACAGTTCATTCAAAGTTGCGTCGGGATTACGTTGATACAGTGTAACAATGTCGGCGTTGTCGTGTGCAACGCAGCCAAAATAAAAGGCATGAATACAAGACTAGTGGGAGGTAATAAATTTGGGGTCGAAAGTATTCAAAAAACAGTTTTTGGCCGTTGCCATGGTAGCTGTGGACCAGGATTGTTTTGCCAATTAGTGACGGTACGACCTGCCTGTCAATTATAAACAAAATTAGCCAAGCCAAAAAAAATCTCAGTAAATTGTTGCCCACACTCAAGCGGATTAGAATGAGCTACGTCCATGCTGTTTAATCATAGAAATGTAGGGTGTGATACATTTGGAGTGAAGGTATTAAACAATTCAGTTGTTGGCTGTTTCCATGGAAACGGTGGTCAGAATTTGTTTTCAGATTTTACCAATAGTAACTTTGTGCCGACATTCAAGCTGAGCAAAATGAGCTATGTCTGAGGTGTTGTATCCAAAATTTGTAGGAGATACATTTCCTGATAACTAGGGTGAAGGTGTGACCTACCTGCTAAGTTTGAGCGAAATCGGCCAAGCCAAACAAATCACAGAAGATTTAATACGTGAAAACACTAGAAATCACACACACACACAGATACACAAAATTAAAGTGATTTTAAGGGCAATCCAAGTGGAGCGAATCGCCAATACCATGTTCATTTGCATATTGACCGTGAAAATACCAAAAACATCATTGCATGGGTGATATGCAAATTAGTTTTAGTCAAAATAAGTTACTGCTTAGAAGTACCATTACTGTTGTTCAAATTTCATTTCACTCGGCAAATACATTCATGTACCCAAACGTAAAGTATCGTACTTCTAAATATTGTTTATTTCTGCTTTGTTTCGAAAAACGCTACTCTTGAACGGACTACTTTATTCGCTCTCAGACCTCATTTGCATATGGGGTGTGGAAGTACAGATTTTGATTTCAGGGACGAATCAAAATAAACTGCAGTATATATGTAATAATGTGGAATACTTCCTTTCACTGTGAACATTTTTCTGCTAAAATAAATTCCAGTGAAAATGCCATTTCCCTCATACTCTATTGAGACTTGACACAGCACAGTGAAAATTTGATTCACACCGTATGCTTGAAAACTTTTCATCGAAAATAAATTAAGTGAAATTCTGTGTGATTTCATGAGAGTTGAAAATGAAAAAATTATATGACACCCAACCCTACCACTCCATACACAATGTAACCACACCTCAAAAACATCCTTTCACCAGTGTATTCTATTTGAATTCAGGAGAAATTTAAATAAACAAATTATATGACAACGAACTTAATTATAATTTCAACCTCTAGTTCAGCACTGATTAAATAAACTACCTCGTCTTTATGCCAACTTGAAGTTATTCAATGCCTACACCAGTGACTTCAAAATCTATGTTTCAATTCCAGGAATTTCACTTGCTATTAATTGTATGGGAGTGCCAGTCTTTCATGAATTTCTATTGTCATGTCAATTTCTTGTGATTACTCGGAAAATGAAGCTGTAACCACAGACCACAGTGCTGCAACTAAATCCTGGTATAAGCACCGGTTAGGCAGTCTTGAACTATGCATGTGAAGCCAGCTGAGAGGTATATCCAATCCTATAGATTTCTCATTGTTTGGTAACTATTTGCTGCAAATGCAACAAAAATCAATATAAAAATATTACCCACACAGCATCCTACAGGTTACTTGTTTTAGTTAGAATCTTGTTTTGCATTGACAAAAGTGCGATTCTGTAAACAATGCGGGTTTCGTCTATCAAGGGGAGTCTACATTTTAACACCCCATACATACTTTGTTAACGCAATGCACCGATTGTGCTATGCGGGTGGTGTTACCGAAAACACGTATTCACCTTATTTTGACAACTAGACTCTATAAAGTATCGTAATAATAGAGGTCCACAGACAATACGATATTCATTTGTCTCGTATCTATTGTTGCTCTTTTATGTGATAAGAGAAGTAAAAGATGCATTACAACAATTACGAAATGAGCATTATCACGTGATTCCTGGCAGAAGACGCAAAATATGCATATGGCCGGTGATTGGTCCTTTAGACAAATATGCTACGCCCTATTGGCTAAGCCAGCATTTCATCAACCAATGATCACTGTCCCGTTTATAGCTCTGTGGTGAGTATTCCGAGTCAGTTAAACCCCGACATCGGTGCATTCAACTGCTCTCCTAGTATCTGACAAGATAATTGAGGTAAGGAATATAAAATGTTATTATATATAAAAAAAGGTATATTAAGCAAGAACTTAGGCTTAATAAGTTTGACAAAAAAAAAATATATATATATACTACTATTTACTAACATTGTTGCAAATGAGTAATATTTTATGTTTTATTTTTGTGTTTTCCCCTTGTTGCAGATGCCGTACACAAGTCTAATTATAGTGGTGCTCCTGAATACAATATGGTGGGCGAAGTCTCTTCCACTCGTATCTAGACTCAACCACGGCGTAATTTTCTATCCCACCACAATAATTCACCAATCCGATTCAAATTGGCATGCTACATTTGTGGTGGAACGACCAGATATTTCGGTATTTGACTCCCTATTTGACGAGTTTTCAAATCCATGTACCTCTCAAGAAAACAACGCATTTTGTGTTTCTTACAATCACATTATTGAGAGTTTCACTTTTCGGGCCCACAAATCTATCTCCAGGATCCGAAATTTAGCAAAAGAAATATCGCTCTTGGGTTCTCCTGATTCTGCTACTAACCCATCACATAAAATAAAAAGAAATATTTTCGGCTCTATTATTACCAAACGCTTCAGCGTGGTATTAAGATTTTGTTTTCAGGCTTGGGTGGTACCAAGGTGGAAAATGGTTGCACATATGGGGGGTAATTCCTGGAATTGCAATAGAGAGGGTTCAGGCCGAAATACATATATATAGTGTTTCCATGTTTCGTCTGATATTTCTGGGGTATTCTGCTGCTGTAAATAATGCAAGATTTGTTCCGAAATTCAGTGTGTTGTGTGCACTCCAGGGTTATTCGTTTTTTTGCTCAAAACACCCCTATTTTTTAATGGCAGAGTCGAATAGTTTCACTCCCACTGGAAAATCTGCATTGTTACTTGAATGAGAGCTAACTAAACACATTTTCCAGACCGGCGAAAGTGTATGCAACAGCCAATTTTAACAGCATGTCACGTGATTTTAGTCTGAATGTCAACATCAAAAGAGGCTAATCCATTTACGCAGGTATAACTGGGAATAGAATATGTGAGGGATTGTATCAACAGAGATGTGTATAATGAAAAGTAACATCTATCCTTCTTTTGCATCGCTGAGCATTTCTGTTTTAGTATACTGGTTTGAAAATGTTGAATTTGCATGATTTGCAATGTGTTTTTTTACTGAAACTCCCCTATTGATCGAATCCCGGGTTTGAAAGAGAACGACACACCACGTGATTCGTTTGAATACAATGGTAAAGGCACGCAAGCATGACTTACGTTGTCAGCAGTAGTCGCTGAGCTTCACGCTACAACTTCACTTGTGATGTTGCTTGTTAGCCGTGGATTGAATTAATCTTGATTACCGGTTAAAATGTTGCTTATTTGGCGTTGGTGATCTTTATTTGGAACTGGGTAACGTCGCCAGCAGAAACCTCCTGGGATTTTGATGTTGATGGTTGCGCCTCCATGGCAATCGCTAATTTTACTGCGGGTGGATCTTCCAAGAGCCCTTCGGGGTTTATAAAACTCATTCAACATACATAAAGTTCTCTCAATCGTAGTAGTCCATGTGACGTACACCTAATATGCCAAACATGTTGCTGAACGATTTTGCCAATGAAAACAAGCCGGTTGGCGATCCACTCCACTAAAAAAAACTAGCAATATGTTTTCGGCTGTTGCCATGGTAGGACATGAACGTGAAGCTAACGTCGGTTTATAACTAAAACCGGGCACCGTATACAAAGTTCGCAAAAAACATTCAGTCCTTAGAAGTCATTTTATTTTATTGCTAGGACGTATGCTGTTGTTAGGGATTGGTCAGTTACTTCGGCCTGGGGGTGGATCAGTAGGGGGGTTACTCTGTTTTTGATTTTGCGAATGGGGGGGGGGGTCACCCTGTTTTCCACAATTCACACACGCGCTTAATTTTATTTCAGAACAATAGATTAAAAAGTTAATCGTACAAATGTGTTCTTAATAATAACTATTACCCATATTGCCTATAAATTTGTTGATGCAAAAAATGTTATAGGCTAAATATTTTGGGGTTGAAGTTGACAAATAACTAACAGATTATGCAATGCGGCAGAGCCCCATGCAATTATACAGTTAAGTTTTGAACACATCCCAAGTCCATGTGATATCAGATTATTTTATTTAAAGTCTGAAGTCGCCATTGTATAAGATATTTACTGGATTTATCCAATTGTAGCTGGAGACGGAAAAACACAGCAATTAGTACAAAGAGCAGTGACAGTTTTTGTTCAGCAAATCAAATACCAAAATCCAACACAAATTTATACAAAAATCAAAGTGTCCTTTGTTTTCATAAGCACAGACTGCTTCAGGTGTAAAGCTTTCCTGGTCTATAAGATATGAAAGATATATTAAATCCAAATTAGTTTTCAAACCGCCTAGATTCAAATCCTCTTTTCCTATCTTATATAAAGGGCGTTTATTGAGTGAGTACTCCACAGCTTTGTTTTTATTTACTATCTTTAGCAGCATAGATTTCCCTACTTCCTGCAGCCTTTTCTGTAGTCGTTTTTTGGCTTTATGCTTCCCCTCCCCTCCTAAGGTGACTGGTCTATTAAATGCAAACACTAAAAATTACGGCAAACCACGATATTTTCAATGCACATCATACATTTTGTAATCATGTCAGAGCCAAAACTGTTAATGTTTCTTTGTTTTTCGGGGGGGGGGGGTCAGCATGTTTTAAAATATAATGTTAGGGGGTCGCCCACTTTTTGTTGTTGATAGGGGTGGGTCAACTGAGATTTACAGCTGACAAAATGGAATCTGCCGACCCCCCCAGGCAGAGTAACTGAACAATCCCTTAAATTTATTATTTCCAACCGATAGTATTTTCTAGATTGCAGGCAGCATTTACAGTTCATTCAAAGTTCAAAGTTGCGTCGGGATTACGTTGATACAGTGTAACAATGTCGGCGTCGGTGATCTCTTACCGGTGTGCAACGTAGCCAAAATAAAAGGCATGAATACAAGACTAGTGGGAGGTAATAAATTTGGGGTCGAAAGTATTCAAAAAACAGTTTTTGGCTGTTGCCATGGTAGCTGTGGACCAGGATTGTTTTGCCAATTAGTGACGGTACGACCTGCCTGTCAATTATAAACAAAATTAGCCAAGCCAAAAAAAATCTCAGTAAATTGTTGCCCACACTCAAGCGGATTAGAATGAGCTACGTCCATGCTTTTTAATCATAGAAATGTAGGGTGTGATACATTTGGCGTGAAGGTATTAACACATTCAGTTGTTGGCTGTTTCCATGGTCAGAATTTGTTTTCAGATTTTACCAATAGTAACTTTGTGCCCACACTCAAGCTGAGCAAAATGAGCTATGTCTGAGGTGTTGTATCCAAAATTTGTAGGAGATACATTTCCTGATAACTAGGGTGAAGGTGTGACCTACCTGCTAAGTTTGAACGAAATCGGCCAAGCCAAACAAATCACAGAAGAATTAATACGTGAAAACACTAGAAATCGCACACACACACAGATACACAAAATTAAAGTGATTTTAAGGGAAATCCAAGTGGAGCGAATCGCCAATACCATGTTCATTTGCATATTGACCGTGAAAATACCAAACACATCATTGCATGGGTGATATGCAAATTAGTTTTAGTCAAAATAAGTTACTGCTTAGAAGTACCATTACTGTTGTTCAAATTTCATTTCACTCGGCAAATATATTCATGTACCCAAACGTAAAGTATCGTACTTCTAAATATTGTTTATTTCTGCTATGTTTCGAAAAACGCTACTCTTGAACGGACTACTTTATTCGCTCTCAGACCTCATTTGCATATGGGGTGTGGAAGTACCGATTTTGATTTCAGGGACGAATCAAAATAAACTGCAGTATATATGTAATAATGTGGAATACTTTCTTTCACTGTGAACATTTTTTTGCTAAAATAAATTCCAGTGAAAATGCCATTTCCCTAATACTCTATTGAGACTTGACACAGCACAGTGAAAATTTGATTCACACCGTATGCTTGAAAACTTTTCATCGAAAATAAATTAAGTGAAATTCTGTGTGATTTCATGAGAGTTGAAAATGAAAAAATTATATGACACCCAACCCTACCACTCCATACACAATGTAACCACACCTCAAAAACATCCTTTCACCAGTGTATTCTATTTGAATTCATGAGAAATTTAAATAAACAAATTATATGACAAAGAACTTAATTATAATTTCAACCTCTAGTTCAGCACTGATTAAATAAATTACCTCGTCTTTATGCCAACTTGAAGTTATTCAATGCCTACACCAGTGACTTCAAAATCTATGTTTCAATTCCAGGAATTTCACTTGCTATTAATTGTATGGGAGTGCCAGTCTTTTATTTTCTATTGTAATGTCAATTTCTTGTGATTACTCGGAAAATGAAGCTGTAACCACGGACCACAGTGCTGCAACTAAATCCTGGTATAAGCGCCGGTTAGGCAGTCTTGAACTATGCATGTGAAGCCAGCTGAGAGGTATATCCAATCCTATAGATTTCTCATTGTTTGGTAACTATTTGCTGCAAATGCAACAAAAATCAATATAAAAATATTACCCACACAGCATTCTACAGGTTACTTGTATCCTCCATTACTGGTTTAGTAGAAGAAAAACAATTAAAGCTTTTGGCGCATCAAATTGACTCTCTTGAAACAGGCAAAATTGCTAACTTAGATTCGGTTTTAGATGAACAAACCAAGAAACTATCATCTATGTCATCTATTACCAATAAGCGTATAAAGAATTTATGGCATCATATTACGCATTCCAATGATCAGGTTAAAAATATCGTGACAGAAATGCCTGGTTTACAAGACTATATTAATCATTCGGCTAGAAGCATTAATGTCACGATACTTGACATCAAACATCTAACCCAACTTTCATCCCTTCAATTCCAAGTGAATGAAAGATCAGATTTTCTTAATGATCTCATGTTTGAATATCAGCGTCATCTTACTGGTTTACATTCACTGATAGCTGGATTCCTTCCCATTGAATTCATCAGTCACCAACAAGTGAGAGACACCTTGGACCAGGTAAGAACACAACTTAATAACATAGCCACCGATTTTAAAATTACCCACAACGTGTTGTCGTATTATTTTCGCCAAAAGAGTGTTATATTTCACCAAACTTCAAATTATCTATATATTCAACTCCGCATCCCATTGTCATTGATTTACGCAGAGTATGATTTATATCGTGTTATGAACTTCCCAGTACCAACGCCAGAGAACATACGTACAAATAATTCTACTATCATGATTTATATTTCAGTCAGTTTGACAGTGGTTGCCATGACATATACTGATAAATGTTAATGACAAGACCAGATGGCGAGCTGGTCGAAATCAACCAAAAACATCTTATGACTCTGCAGTTTTTAAGATACAAGACAGTAGCTGTAATTCTAAACCAATGTTGTTTGTGATTTTAAATAAGGTAGTATCTTTGTGGAATGTTAGTGCAAGATTATTACCCCATCAATATTAGTTAGCGTTGACAATGTATAGAAATATTTTCTCTAGACAGCTTGACGAGTAATTAATTGATTACGATGTGTAAAACTTTCATGTGATTGGTTGTTTGTTGGAAGGCAAGGCCTTGGAGTCTCTTATACTGATTGTAATTGGTTAAGGGGTGACAAGAAATAAAGATGGATTTAATGCTGTCTCGGGTGAAAACCAGGGACTTGGCAGAGGATCGTTTTGGGAACATGAACGAAGCTTGTGTGTGTCTTTTGTTAGCCTAGCGTGGAAACGACCGAATCCCGGTTACCTAAGTGAAAGGTTTTTAACCATCAAAAATACCTATCACACGTGGTGGATAACCCTTGGGCATTGTGTTCAACACAAAAATCATCCTGTGAAGAAAAGTGAAATGACGAAGAGGTGTCTTTCTTGTGAACCGAACTAACAGCTCCATGGCAGAGACGACTCAGAAACCGCGCTCGACGACTAACACCGTTACCAGTATGGCACCGATGTACAACGCTGAAGAGATGAAGATTTCAGAACCCCTTCGGAAGGACCAGTACCGGATAGGACTGTATAATTAAGAATTGAGTGACATTAAAGACAAGAAGATGACAAAGAACGACCCCGGACTAACGCAACGAAAGAAGAAGACGCTATATAGACTTTGAATTAGAACTTTAGCTATTTGTGTATTGCTTAGAGAACTGCTCGCTGGACACTGTAACTGACACTTTGTAACTCAATAAGGACGTTGAACTATTTTCCAGAACCATAACCCTATTGCTCAGTAATGTAATGTATTGCTTGCTTTTCTATCTTTTTTTTACCGTTTTTTTTGTGGTATTGAATTGTATGTATGCCCAGAGACACAGAGATGAATAGTAAGAATAGCGGATATTTTGGTATCGAAAAGATTATTAAGGGTAGGCTAAGGAACGGTAGAAAAGAGTATCTTATTAAATGGGTGGGGTACCCAAAAGATCAAAATTCTTGGGAATGTTATGAGAATTTAAACGAACAGGCGAGATTATTTTTAGAAGACCATCCGATACTCCTTATGGGATTGACAAAAGCGAATAAAAGAAGGCGGGAAAAGTTGATTAATGGTTTAGAAGTATATTAAAAAGAGATTAGTGTGTGACAAGACGAGTGTTATTTAGGCCCTGGGACGCACATCATTCATTACTAACGATAATACTTAACGAATTCATTCATACGAGATCATTTCTCAAGGAGCGTGGAAAGAATCCATGATAAAGCCTAAGTTTAAATTACATGGAGGTGTTATGTCCGCACTATAGCTACGTACGGGTTTGGTGTTGGGGGTCACACTTTCATGAAGACGCCGGGCGGTGACGCCATGGACAATTTGATGAGAACATAGGAAACGCTTTAGGTGGGTACTTAATTCTACCATTCGACCACGCAAATTGAGAATTGGCCACGAATTTTTCATTTATCATGTGTCATACCCCTTTCTTTTCATTTCATTACTAATTTATAGTGCGTCTCCCGAGAAATTGATGTCAAGATGAGAATAGCGTTGATATTTATTAGTGTATTACTGGTCGTACGATGGAAACCGTCTGTGCAGATGAGAGATTATGTTCTGCGCCCCAATTATGGAGTATTGTTTGAACGGGTAGCAAACATCGATAACAGCCTAACGTACTGGCATCATACGTTCGCAATACCTTATTTAGATATTCCTATGATGAGTGTGAATGAGTCATTATGTTCGAACGAAACAGTTCACCTCATTCCGAAGTTTTGTGAGGAATACGGGGAAACTTTGAAGTTAGTCGAACAACAGAATAAGTTCTATATGTATCATATTTCGAAAGATGAACGAGCGATTCGTGTGTTATTTCCAAAGATAGAGAAAAAGAATTTGGGAAATGAACGGCAGAAAAGGGGATTATTAGACTTTGTAGGGAAGGTATCGAAATCTTTATTCGGAACGGCCACGTCGAACGACGTAAATATTTTGAGACGACATGTAGCGGCATTGGAAAGTTCCACCAAGGTTATGACAGATCAAATTGTTGCGTACGAAGATGATTTAAACTCATATGTTTTCACAACGAATAAAAGAATAAGGAATGCTCTGAATGGGATTAAGGAAAATCATGAGGCCATTTATTCGATCGTATCTGATTTATCGCAATGGAGAAAGCGCTTGAACAGAATGGAACTAAATCAAGAGGCGTTAGAAAAAGAATTAAATTATGAACGGCGATCCACACATTTAATGTTTCGATATGCTATTCAACGCCTACAAGCGTTACAGTTACTTGAAAGGGAGACACAACGTAGGGTGAGTTCGATTGACGTGTTATTACAAGAAAGGTTACCTTTGCAGTTGGTAGGACCGAGAGTGTTAGGGGATGCTTTAAGGGCAATGCGAAAGAAACTACGAAAGAAATATCCTAATTTTGATATAGCATACACGAATTTGAATTATTATTACCATAATGCGAGAGTGACATTTCGGCGTACAGACAATAATGCGTACATAAAGATTGGAATCCCCATTACTATAAAAAACGACATATTCGAAGTGTATAAAGTGATAGTCATGCCTATGCCCCTCCCTTATGATTTAGGTGATAAACCTCAGCATTTCGACAATAATACAGCAAAGAACGGGCGCACGAAGGTAACGTCAGTTGCAGAGTATTTTGGGGTTAATGAAGATGAAACTTACTACATTGAAATGAGTGCAGACCAAATTTCGTCTTGTACTGGTCTGACAGTAAAAGATTGTCCCTCTGTGATTACCATGATAAATATGCGTAAGTCGTCGTGTACGAAGGCCTTGTTCTATGACAATAAAGAGGAAATTCATAACACATGTAAAATAGATTTAATACTCAACCCAGTATACGACCCTAAGATTCTCGAAATCGGACAGGGGAATATTTTGGTAAATAGCAATGATACTAAATGGTTAATAGCATGCGGGGATAAAAGCCCTGAGCCTATTGAAGGTTGTACAATGTGTATAATTAAATTGCCCTGTGGATGCGCTATAAATTCCGACAATCTCTATATGTCGCCATTGTTAACCAGTTGCACAGAAGACGAGGCCCCCACGTTTCTGCATCCGGTAAATTTGCCATTTTTAATACCCTTTTATGACCCAGATGATTTGACAGAAATTACGGGGGAATCGATGTATGAAAACCCGTGGCGAGTACAACTCCCTAACATCACCATTAACAGAGGGAATTTCGAGGAAATTGTACGTTCTGATGCACGTTTGGTGGTAGATTTAAATAGAACGGCAGATTTATTAAGGAAAAATAAACCAATTTATTATTCTAAAGTGGACAAATTATTTAGCGACATTACGGATGAAACCCTGCCTTACCGTTTTTGGAAGTCAAAACTATTACTATAATTGAAGCCATTCTGGCTATTATAAGCACAGGGTCACTGATTTTGTCAGTATATACAGTTTGTAAGGTGAGAACTTTGAGCATATTGATTGCATCCCTTCCCAGGGTCCGGGCTAAAACATTATATTTGCCAGTAGACGAGTTAATTACAGATCATCCCTTGCGAGATTTGAAGAGTTCCATGATCCAACTTCGAAATGAAACGTTAATTCTGATTTTAATGTGTTCAGGATTCTTATTAATATTGGCGGTTATTCGATTGTGCAAGTGTTATCGTAATCGCTCTATAATGTATCGTGCACCTAAATTGCCCCGTACTAAGTTAATTTTAGAGATATCCAATGACAAGCTGTATGTCTTGGTAAATGTTATGACCCTGTACGTGTCTCCGAGCCATTTGGCCTTTGCAAAGCGACCCGTGAATTTAACAGTTGAACGTGGTATAATTTCGTCCGTGTTGAATATCGAATGGGGTGATTTAAAATACAAATTTCATGGTGTAGAACGTGTAATTCCTTTGCCCAAAGCCGTTAAGATACCAAAGTGGAAAGATAGTAAGTGCGTGGCTGTGGAAGGGGTAGGGAATCATTATAGATTATTGGTAGGTCTATCTGAAGTATATACCGAGATTCCCAGGGATATTACTAGTATGCAGTAGATAGGGAACCCAATACTGAATAATTGGGATAGCAAGTGAAGTGCTGGCACCTCTCCTTGATAGAGTAGGATATTCGAAAATATAACCAATGTATTTAACCTCATAATCTTTTTATTTAAATATATATAACTATTGTATTTTAGAATCATAACAGTAGTGTTTAAATTTATAGCTTTTTATTTGAAATTATAATTACCATATGTAATCATTGTATTTACTCATTTGAAACTATGTATTTTGTTATATTAGAGTGTATTTTACTTGCTTAACGATTGTTGATGTATTTGACGTGTGAAATATAAATGTGATGACATCCTTGGTATTGGAACGGTATGTTCGGAGAACATGCAGAATGTAAAACAGGGGGTTGTATCATGATTTATATTTCAGTCAGTTTGACAGTGGTTGCCATGACATATACTGATAAATGTTAATGACAAGACCAGATGGCGAGCTGGTCGAAATCAACCAAAAACATCTTATGACTCTGCAGTTTTTAAGATACAAGACAGTAGCTGTAATTCTAAACCAATGTTGTTTGTGATTTTAAATAAGGTAGTATCTTTGTGGAATGTTAGTGCGAGATTATTAGCCCGTCAATATTAGTTAGCGTTGACAATGTATAGAAATGTTTTCTCTAGACAGCTTGACGAGTAATTAATTGATTATGATGTGTAAAACTTTCATGTGATTGGTTGTTTGTTGGAAGGCAAGGCCTTGGAGTCTCTTATACTGATTGTAATTGGTTAAGGGGTGACAAGAAATAAAGATGGATTTAATGCTGTCTCGGGTGAAAACCAGGGACTTGGCAGAGGATCGTTTTGGGAACATGAACGAAGCTTGTGTGTGTCTTTTGTTAGCCTAGCGTGGAAACGACCGAATCCCGGTTACCTAAGTGAAAGGTTTTTAACCATCAAAAATACCTATCACACTACTCTGGATAAATCATTACCAAAGTTGTCAACCTTCCTGAGTATTTAGGAATTTCATCACACGACTATACATACATAGAAATTTCGGCTAATGATCTTATGCATTGTAGTGGAGATAAGGTTAAGTCATGTGATCACCCCTTTACCATATTTCAATCTGATTCTTCTTCATGCGCTCATACAATTTATCTGGACAAACAAGACCGTGTTTCGAAATTCTGTAGCGTACAAATCTTAGTAAATTATAACCCTAGACCATCGGCATTCTATTTACCAAACTCAAAAGCGCTAATCCAAGGTTTGACTGCTGATACATATGTGGTCTGCCCTGGGCGTGAGACTAGATCCCTGCCTCCATGTGAGTTGTGTCTTGTAGACATGGGATGCAATTGCAAACTTACTTCCAAAGAGATATCACTTCATACCAGTTTGTCGCAATGCACAGGCAATGATACATTTCTGGTACATTATGTGGCTAATCTCCATTTCACAAGAGCTATATTTCAGAGCTATAGCTTAACAAACGTTACTGGGAGCCAGACGTTTGTATCGAAATGGAAGACGGAACTTCCCGACCTATCCATACTTCAACACGCATTCAACCAGTCTCTGGCAACGGATGCAGCCCTTACCTTGGATTTAGCGAAAGTTGCCAATTCACATAATAAACGGTCGATTATGTACGCCTCTAATTTGGACCAATTAGCTTTCCAATGCCGACCCAATTTCGATTTGTTTTCTACGCCTTACTCATATTTGGCGCAATTATTCTCCCCTACAATTATATTAGCGATCATATCTCTAACACTGTATCTTTTGATGTTTATTAAGATTCGTTGCGTTCGACATCAAACATCATTCATACCACTAAGGGTACACCTATTTTATATTTACATAGTAGCACCAGTGAGCCTATTTCGGACCCAAATATATGCAATTACCCCAGCTCATTATTATTTTCTTTTATGCATGTGGCTATTTTATTAACTACCATGGTTGTGTTCTATTTAAGTAAAGCTATGGTGTTGAAACTCAAACGACTGTTGTTTTCATCTTCTTCCATTACCCAGGGTTCCAAAGCAAAAATTATCCTTGAGCTATCTAACCCTATGGAAGCCATTTCGTTTTTTTGTAAAAGATGTGAGTTACCCTGTTTCGAGCATTACACGAACCGCCCGACAGCCCATTCGTTCGGCTTGGATAACTCAGGGCTTCCTCACATCCAAACTCAACCTCAAGTGGCGAAATTTACAATTTTTGCTAGAAGACTCTAGGGTAGAAGAAATTTCGTTACCTCCTCAAATTTCGATCCCATTCGGCAAATCCTCCAGCACTATTCGAATTCTCCAAATCCGCTACCACATTCGTATCTTGGTTGGCGATGCCCCAGTTTTCACCGAAATTCACATTATTAGTACTAAAAATCGTGAAATCGAAAACTCATACGAGCATTTGAAGGCCATTCCACCCATTCCTACCAATATTGTGACGAATCCAGCTGATCAATGATATGTATAACTCTGACGTGTTTACTTATGCCATGCAACTGTTATAGCCACACAGCGATTTTCTTATTGTTACGAAATTTATTTTAATTGATTTTTTTTCTACATTTTCAGCATATAAAAAAAAAAAAAAAAAATTGTTATGTATATTATGCATTGTTATTTTCATGTATTATTTAGATTTTATTTTAACTTATTGATCATGCTAATTAAAAAAATTTCCTCGAGTGAAAGACTCGCGGTCCAGGTGCATTAAATACATTCGCGGTCCAGACTCAACTGAAAGACTCGCGGTCCCAACTCATCTGAAAGACTCGCGGTCCAGACTCATCTGAAAGACTCGCGGTCCCGACTCATCTGAAAGACTCGCGGTCCAGACTCATCTGAAAGACTCGCGGTCCCGACTCATCTGAAAGACTCGCGGTCCAGACTCTTCCATTACCTCCACATTATAATCATCCTATTCATTTAATCATCAATGATATCTGATTTTGTACAATTCCTATTGCATATATTTAATTTTATGCACTTCCTACTGTTTGTATATTTTTACCATACGTTGCCACGGTCCGAAAATGGGGTCATTTTCATCTTTTGTTGGACAGGACAGTATCACCAAGTTGCATTGATGTTGTCATGACGATGCTATGGGGCGACGCCCTCACTGGCGGAGTCCACATGCCGTCATGACAACGCATGCAAAGTATTTAGACTATTGGTTGAACGATTAACACTGTCGTTTATAAAAATGGGGGGTTCCAGCGTATTAAGGGAGAAGAGGACCGGGGGCGTATGGTGACGATTGTAGTGGTAATAAATATCTGGCTGTACTATACTGCTGATGTCTTAATGATTGAATGGTGCGTATAAGTGTCGAGCGATCATAGTGTACCACTCACTGCCTTGCGAGTTACCCATTCCCCGTTACAACCACTTCCCGTATATTCAACCTGACAAACCATCCACCCTTAACAACCCCTGATAGACGAAACCCGATCCCCACCGTAGGGAAGAATTCACGGCCTAAACGTAATTTTATAAGATCCATACTGAAAGAGAATAACATGCCACTGTTTAACTCTGATCTATTTTAACATTATTATTATAATAATTGTTTTCCTTTTTATTTTGTATTCTTTGTTGTTAATCCATTTTTGTTCAGTAACACGCATATTTTAGGTCCTAGCCGTTTTTCCACGTATTTTATTTTTTGTCTCATCGTCACCCTTTCTATTGACACATGCCTAGATGTCTACAAACAGCTCTACAAGTCAGCTTAAGCATTTTGGATATCTACCTCCATAGTTAATGATGGTCTCATTCAATACCTAACTAAAATGCTCCAACAATCTAGCTTCTATTTCTGCTTCAGTTGAAAAACGTTTGTCTTCAATGGGTGAATCTGTTGTACTCCAGAATGTTCCATTAATTTGTACAACTTCTCTCGATATCCCATGCTAGCAGCTTCTTAAGCTTGATATCCAAGATCCTCCATGTGTGCCCTTTCTGGTATTGCATTTCATACGTCTTCTAAAGTGTCTGATTTTGCATTCAGAAACTGCTTCTTCACCTCTACACATGTGTCATCTAACATCCATTCCTTCCTATGCTTTTTTTGATCCTCAACACATTTCACTGATCTTCAAGTAGGCTTGTTTTGTTTTCTCACTGTTGTCAATAGTTTTATCTTGTTGTATATGATAGTAGCTATATTTCTATTTCTGAGTTGAAAGGAAGTTTTCACCTTTACTTTTGCATCACATAGTGAGCGCCTCCAAGTTGCAATCATCAAGTGATCCAAGGAATCACTGAAGAAAGCTTAGAAAGAACTTCCGTGTGCTGAGAGTATTAGAGAAACATTAAAAATTAATTAAAAATTACTTGTACTTGAGATATTGATGGAAAAGCTGAAAACTAATTATGCAAATCAGGTAATTAATATGAACAGATTTTAGTGTAAAGCTAATAAGATCTGTGCAATGTAACAGACCATCTATGTACCATGTTTCATTGAAATGCGATTAGAACCAACAAATTATGGTGCTCATTAGGGAATTAATATGAAAAGATTTTGAACTAATCAGCTTTGTACATTGTCCTAGAGAATCTATGTACCAAGTTTCATTGAAATGAAATAATTAGTACTTTAGATATCAATGTGAAAGCTTAAAAATGGTTTAATTATGCAAATTAGATAATTAATACGTACAGATTTTAACCCAAAACTAATCAGGTCTGTATATTGTCCTAGAGCATCTATGTACCAAGTTTCATTAAAATATGATTAGTACTCAAGATATCAGTGGAAAAGCTGAAAATTAACTAATTATGCAAAGTAGGTGATTCACCCTAAAACAATTGATGCATAGTCCTTGATTATCTATCCAAGTTTTAGTAAAATGTAATGTACTACTACTAGTATTTGAGATATCAGTGGAAAAGCCGAAAATTGACTAATAATTATGCAATATAGGTAATTAATATGCAAGGACTTTCACCCCAAAATAATCATTTGTGCATTAGTTCAGAGCATCTATGTGCCAAGTTTCATCAAAATCAAATGAGTGGTTCTTTAGATATCAGTGGAAGTCATGGAACAGCTAAAAATTATCTAATTATCGTGAAAATAAGGTAATTATTACGCATGGAATTTTACCAAAACCTAATCAAATCTGTGCATTAGCCAAGAGCATCTATGCACAAAGTTTCATTTAAAACCAGAATATGGTTCTTAAGATATCGGAGGAATGGATGGACAGACAGACAGACAGGCAGACACACTAACTGCAAAGACTCCCATTGTGTGCTTCGCGCATGGCAGTTAAAAACATTTGGTACACATATTAAAAACAAATTTCTTTCAATGTGAATGTCACTGCTTATCATATAGGACCAGAATCAATTCCTATAGAACATTTGGCATACTTTTGGTATTGAAAACATTTGTTAATATTAGTAATTAGTATACATCGATTTCATCTACTGTAAAAGGGTTAATTATTCACTGGACTAGAAAATGTGCTAAATTAAAACCCAGTGAATATGTAAAATTTAGCATAGAACACATTATCTAAATGATAAAACCCTGAATTTAAATCCCACTGAATATTCCTGAAATGCTAAATCAGTGAAATTTAAACCCATCGAATATTAGTCATTTCAAGTTTCATTAAAATCTGTAGTGCAGTCCTTGAGATATTAGTAGAACAGATACTACTTTTAGTAATGTGGCCGATTGTTCTGGGTGTTAGTTTATTTTTGGAAATCCATGTCTGTCTTTTTGCTAATTATAAACCAACCACAGTTATATTCATATGCAGAGTTTAATTTTTTGCTAAATAATTGTGGCATCTTTTGTGATCAAACCTTTGGCTATTAAAGATTGGGCAGCTTTAGTCAAGGTGCAATGTCTGTGTTGACAAGAAGATATATTTCTTCCTCAATTAGCAAAAATAGTTGGCCAAAGAAGGGGGTTCAAACCCACAACATCAAGCAGAATGGCGAATGACTGATTTGATTTGTGGGGAAAAATGAGTATTAGAAAGGTCATCTCAAGTGTTAAGCACAACAAAAAAAAAAAACTTTTGTATTTATTATTAAACTCAACATACATTCAGTGCTGTGCACTACTAACAATACCAACAATTACTGAATGTTTCAATTTTATCTTTTTTTCGTTCGTATTCCGAAACACATTTGTGAATTGTCAGAGTGCTGTAAATTGCATTTGCAATTAACTCAACTGTTTATACAATGTATCTGTAAATCCACACATTCTCATGGTGTTTCTAAAGACATACAGACAAGTTAAAAATGACACGATTCAGAATACTAAAAACCTTTTTAAGTATATTATTACCGGTATGTTCATTGCTTTCAGACCGTCATTGATTCCCAATAAACTAGTAAGGCAATACAAACATGAAGTAATGGACAGAATAAACAATTATTTATTTGAAAATAGGCATGTTTACCCAGAATAAGCGAGTACAAACATATGCATAGTATTTACTGGTAATCATGATAAGAGTGTTACATGTAAGTTCTGTATAGTTAAAGTAAATGGGTGGCTGTGAATGTAAGACAGATAACACACAATCTGACATAAAACAAGTTTGGCTGTATTGTTTCCACTTGTTGATAGTTATTAGCTGGTGAAAATGAGGGTGGAATACCCAACTAGTTGGAATGAAATGGAGAAAAAGGGATTGTTATTCCACTTCCATTTGTAACTCCTCTTCATCTTCCCCTTCCTGAGACCATATCTCATCTGGTTGATCAAAATCCCACAATTCTTGAATAATAGTGGCTGCAATACGAGTAAAAGAAGACAACATTAGTGTAATATACAAAATTATTATACATCTACATGTAGCTCTGTACCTATGGCGCTGTTATTGTACTTCATTGTTTGACCTTTGACTTTTCCACTTGATCAATGAAAACACAAACCAAATAATAGTGGGGCATCTATTTAATTAATATATATATGACTATACTTTATCTTTTAAAGATGCTGGAAAATACAGGTCAGTTAAAATATCGCTAGTTTGCCAACAGGCATTGTCAGTTACATATTCAAAATTTGTACAATTGAAAACACTATATGCGTGCACTCTATCAAATCATAAGTAAGGCCATGACTACTTTTTTAAGAAATGCCAACCTTTATCTTTGACAAATAGAAATGATTAAAATTTACGACACGGCAGGTTCTGAGCCATACTGAATATCAAAAACCATATAAGCTAAAGGACATAGATCTTATTATAGACATTATTTATGATTAAAATACTCATCTGATATACAGTACTTTTGGCACTTTTAAGCAAACTTGGCTCAAGTTTGGCAGCGTAGCATATGACACTCATAATTTGCTTGTGAGTTAACAGAGAAGCCAATTAGGCCTATACTTTGTCTTATTCTTTGTGCCGAAATAATATAGTACTGTATAAGCTCACAAAATCATGTTTTTAGGGGTGGACACTTTCGCTCACCATGTGCCAGATTAGGGGGAATTAAACCTGTGAAATGATTTGCATGGCCATTGATTTCTACAACACTGTTACAATGGTGAAAAAGAAATGATCACAAAGATATACATATTACAATATTATTTGAAACAGCAGTGTGGGGACAGTGAAGTCAAAGCCGCGTCCACAAAAGGCAGATAATAATAAGGTTATACACAAAATATCAGAATTGAGGTCCTCATGCATTGTACATGTATGCTATAGTATTGTTCACAATGCGTTGTGTCAATATTTTTGCTGTACGATGCACACGGCTGTAAATTCTGGTATTGTTAATATTCTCGTGTTATTATAAAATAAAAGCATTACAATTTAGCAGTCCATAACAATGTATACAAAAGTAGTACTGATGTTTTTGTTTGAATGAGTCTTATTAGAAAAATGTACATAATACATTAAATGTCTTGTTTATACAATTTTCTTTGTTTACTTTGGTGCATCAACAAGACAGTATGTACTGATATCACTTTGGGCTGTAAAATCTCACGTGATTATGACTACAAGCAGAAACATTCATGAGAATACTGCGAAATATGCACTCAAGTCAACCTCAACAACCAGTCCATCGATAAACTCATACTACCTTCATGTAATAACCTCATACTATTAATCAATTGGATCTCACATGGTACAACCTGAATCAACAGACACATGATGTAATACACACAGTGAGAGGCTATATTAGTTTACCTTCATGTTCAGAGATATCAGGAAGTTCTTTGTACAAGGCACTCAATGATGATATAACTTTGACATATAAATGTTCTACATCAAGACGGTGTGAGATAAATAGTCTATCATATATACATAAATAGTGTAATAATAATATACCCTCTCGTAGGACATCAATGCTGAAAAGAATTAGATACACTTGCTATTGAGTGAGAGAAAGTTGTTCAACAATGGGAATTACTGTATTAATTATAGATGATTTGAAAACAAATACATGTATTATCGGATCCTTCCGAAAAAACCACCCTGAGCAATTTCACGACTGGTGGGCCCATATTTGGGGTACAAAATTTCAAAAAATGATCATCATATATATTTTTTGGGACTTACCGGTACGTTTTAATTGAAAAATCCACCTACGCCAGCAGTTGGACCACCCAAAACAAAAGAAATTGTTGCAGAAGCTAATCTAAAATGTTATACATTTTTTTTGCTAGATTAAAAAGTAGACCACCTAAAATGTAATTACAATGTCACCCGGCGCATCTTTCTCCAAACAAACACAACTGCATTGCTGAGTAGCAAATGATCGCTGTAGCGCAATACCTGCATGCTGCGTTTCACAATTGTTGGTTATTACCTAGTAATGATTATAATAACTATAATAATAAAAAATAAATTTGTTGAATTGTTATTGAATGCTAATAAATTTCTACTTATTCCATCGTAAGCGATTCCGATCACATTTAAATACTCAATGCTGTATAAATGAATATCCGCCATATTTTGACCTGGGGCGGTGTTCTTTGACCTGATGGGTCAAATCGCTAATTAACCAATGAAAACAACGGATGATGCCTACGTGTTCAAATTACTATAGCTTATTTAAATATGTTAAAGTTATTGAATGCAGCACGAAAGAGATTTTCTGATGTTGCTGTACAATCTTTTGGCTTGGATTTTGATTACCCATTCACGCTAGTCGCTATAAACATCCTACTCTTGAATGGGCCCAATGACTACGATGAAACATTTAGGCATCAGAAAAAAAAACTGCCCTTGGCGATTTCTTGGTCCCATTTTGTTTTTTAAAAACCCAAACTGCCGTTTAACGGCCTAGGGCGAATTTACGGCAGAATCCGGTAGTATTTTTCAGACACCCGTCACAAAACAACAAAGAATGTATATTCCCTCAAAACTTACAAAGCATACTGCAGTTTGTCTTAAAATAAATCACTTCACTAACCATTTATTAATATTCCATAAAGGAAACAATGGCAGTGATTTGTTTGTTTTCAACAGGGTTACATCCAGCTTTGTAATATACATTTCATACATAAAGACAGACCTACCTATCATTGTTTGTTTCTTTATCAGATTTGTGAGTTCTACGACTGTACGCTGCATACTCTTTATACATCATACATATGATAGATTTGACAAGCTCAATACTACAGTCACAGTCACTCTCCACCAATAGTGATACAGCTCCATGGTGACATGAAAACACTGTACAGAAAAACTGCAGTATCTGTAATTATAGCAAAGCCATGTGTATAATCAGTGTCATTATTAGAAACACAGCCATCTAGTGCCTTTTCATATTACAAACAAACAATTATGTACTTGGATTTGCAGTAATAGAAACCCATGCATTCTTATGTACCTTTACAACTTCATTTAGTGCAATTTACAGAAATAAGTATCAACATTAATGAATACTCCCTTGAAATAAATCCCTCTCTCTTCCAGCTGAGACTGATAATTACATTTCACATGTACGTGCAGTGTGCATTCAAATTTCATGAGAACAAACAATAAATTATAAATATGTTGTATATGTCACAAAAGTCTCTTGTTGAACAAGATATATTCCTGTGGTCCTTTACTTACCTTTTTCTCTACTGCTATCCACTGTTCTTCTGTGGCACCATCAACTCCATTAACACACAGCTGATATAACCGTAACAGAGTACAGGAATCTAAAAACGAAAAATGTCAGAATCATAATGTTGTCAAACCCTGTACTATTCAACTTCAACATCGCCAGCTGGTACTGTTTTCTCCCACCTAATTTGGGTATCTATAGAGGTTTTCTGTAGATGCTGTGTTAAATTAGATTCTCTGGTACGAGACTCAAGAAAAGTGGACAAAAGCTCAAAACATCTACTAACTGTGATAAAGTGATAGAAAGAAAGTGCTGTTTTACACACCAATTATGAATGAGTAGCCAGTGGCTCTGATACAATTGGAGTGAGCTAGGTTGGAAATTTTTGGGCATAGTCACTGTGGGAACCAAGAAAACCCATGTGCCAACCTAAGCTTGAGGAAACCTTGTATGAGTGAAAATTGAACAGCTCTTGTGTTGTAGACATGTCCCCCTCATGAGTGAGAATGTCAACAACAACTCTAGGTATGGGGTAGCCAGAATTAGGCGAGGGTTCTCCGAACCCGACTATTCACATAGTTCATACCCACCATAGACTCCGGTCAGTCAAAATGACTATTTTGAACTGTAGGCATTAATCAGCGATTCTGCCGGTGACGGAGAGATAGAATCTAGGTCAGGGGAAGCCCCATAACCTCAAGATTCTTTTACCCCTTACGTCACGAACCCACGTGACCGAGGCCACATGGTGGCGGGTTTTTCCGAGCAAACAGAAAAAATGATGAAAGTCTTTTCTCAGTCCGGGATGAAAACAAACTCAACACCCTAGTTAAGACCCAAAAAAGGGTGGTGTCTTACCTTGCCTGTGCTGTCCCCGCAGCAAGGAGCCAAAATGCTGCTACGGTGACAGGGTTTGGTGTACCCGAGAAAGCTAGACCCCCAACCAAATTCTGGGGGGGAGTAAACTTTCGAAGTAAAGACCGAAACAGTTCTGCATGAGGGCATAGGCCACAAAGCGGGACCTGGGAGCTCCCAGGGGAGTGCTGATGGTAGAGAAATCTGTCCGGATAAAATGCCGGACTGACTTATTGCCTATGCGCAGGGACCCAAGCGGTCGTTCGGGCTGGGTCAGCAAACCAAGACTGACCCGCTACGATGGGACCCAACCTAGAGAGATCCTTTTCAATGGATTCAGTGTCTCTTAGATGGTAATTGATAAAGACGTTCTGCATTCTCCAGAAGCCTGCCCTTCATGTGTGCTCGAGGGGGGACCTGACGCTAGCACTAGCGAGTTAGCCATCGCACAGACCTCATGCGCTTGTACTTGGTGTCTCTGCGAGCTCTGTGTCGAGGAATATAAAGTATTAGACCTCTAATACAGTCGCAGTAAACCACCTAGTTATGGAAGTTGGGGAGGCCGGCCTATCCTGCCTGCCTGGGCCATAACACAAAGATGTGTGCCTGGCACCCCATTCCAAATCCTTAGTACGGTTTGGTGGCAACTCCGTGCTCGAACCGGGTAGAGAAGCAATTCCTCCTGACCCTTCGGGCAGACAAAATTTGACAGCCGGGGGATGACGATCGGGTGAGGATCATGTCCTGGGATTTGGTTCTAGGCGAGAAACCCGATTCGTGTCTTTAGTACAACTTGATTGTCCATAACGGCGGTCCATCATCCGAGAAGGACAATGCCCCCCCCCAGCTCTGGCCGACGCCTACCTGAGACAAGGGCCAGTAGGAAGACTATTTTCCACGTCAAAAATTTGAGTGGTGCTGATTGGAGAGGCTCAAAGGGCGGTCTGCTTAGAGCAGACAACACAGCCGACGAGTCCCAGTTGGGCGGCTCCCTTGTATGGGGTCTTGGCGTCCAGAAAGCAGTAAATAGTCTCCTAATAATAGGACAATCGGCTAGTTTTGTTCCCGTACATAGAGTGGTGGGGGCAAGACCGACCTGTAGCCAACGATCGCTGTGTAGAACAAACCCACTTCGTCAAACAGGTGGGCAAAGGAGCCTGCTACTTGGCCAATAGAGGGATGGGTATGGATCAATCTCCCTTCCGCTACACCAATCAGTGTATGCTCGCAGGCTAGAAATGTAGGCCACATTGGTGGAATCCCTGTTTGCCCTGGCCAGGACATTGGCAGCCCGCTCAGATAAGGCTTTCGTATGTGCGGGTCTACTGAGAGCCTCTATGCGTGTAAGTGATACCTGCTGAGCTCGTTGGTAGTGTGCCGTCTGGTTGGGACGGCAGGTCCGATAAGTCCGGAAGCACTGCTGGTGTTTCGACTAGCATATCCAACAGAAGTGCAACCGATGATAATATGCGGGTGTGCACCTGTCGAAATTTTCCCCTGTGCCTGGTGAATGGGAAGGGAGGAAAGGCGTACACACTAAGTGGGTCCACGAGGTTAGCAAAGTGACCCTGGCCCAGGCTCCTGGAGTGTTATGTACGTCGAGAGCTTGGCGTTTCAGGGTGCGGCAAACTGGTCCAACCTTGGACCGTCCCACAGCCGAAACAGCCTGGAGGCTACCCACTGGGGTATCGGCCAGACTGTTCCTTACCCCTGGAAGGTGGTGTGCAGTTAGCTCCACATTGTATTCCACATTGGATTTGCTTCACTAAGACTGACAACGATGGGGAAGGCGTCCCCCCCCTCCTTCTTGAAGGAGACCATTGCTGCGTTGCCTGTGCGGAGCTGAACTCTGCGGTCTCGAACTATGGGTAGAAAGCGTGGTAGTACTAAGTACACTGTTCTCAGTTTGAGCCGGTTGATATGGTTGTCCCGAAACTAATGCGGGGGTCATATCCTTGGGCTTGTTGGTCCAATAGATGCGCTCCCCAACCCTGGGGGAAGCATCTGTTACCAGAGTCATACCTGCGGAAGCGGGTCCAAGGGGCACCCCTGTCAGAGGTTGGCCAGTGACAACCACCAGGGCAGGGCTTCCTTCACTTGGTCCAAGAACGAAACCCGCCTATCTAGTTCCCATAGGAGAGCTCAGCGTTATAACAAGCGTTATACGCGGCGGCCTGGGGAACGACCCTTGAACTGAGGTCATCATACCGATGATCTGCATTAGTTCTCGGAGGGACACTGAGGGAACGCTGACCAGGCAATTGGCTAGGCTGCTTAGCGCTAAGCAACACGCTCGATAAGCCAAGCTTACCTCTGTGTCAAAACCCCATGCCCAGGGACACCAACTGCGTGTTGGGTCAAGGTGGGACTTGTCGATTTACTAACGAGCCCAACTGGTGAAGTAAATCCTGTGTTAGCCTCACGTGTTTGGCTATTAACCCCTTGCCCGGGTTGTTAGTAACCAGTAGTCTGGGTACGGATTGAGGTGTACCGACATCTGGTGAAGCAGCAGCACTACCTGTTTCATCACTTGGGTGAACACGTAGGGCGCTGTGCCTAACCCGAATAGGGGGGCACCCAAAATTCGAATACTTGGCCCAGCTGGGCAATTCGAAGGAGATGGCAACTCGCTAAGTGCATCGGTATGTGCCGGTAGGCCCCGCTTAAGTCTAGTGGGGCTAGCCAGTCGAAACGGTGGATGGAGAGGAGAACCCTGAATGGTGTCTCCATGTGGAACCGATCTAGGAGCACGTACTGATTCAGTCTGCCTAGGTCCAGAACTGGATGCCCGCCACTTGTAGATTTGGTACTACAAACACATTTGGGTAAAACCTGGACTTAGTTCCGGCTGATGTACCCTGTGTATGGCACCTTTTCCCAGCAAACTGCTACTTCCTGTCTGATTGAGTCCCCTGGCAGTGCCCAACAGGGTAGACACTGACAGGGGGAAATGGAGATTTCAGCGGTATCCCGTAACAGGATGTCACCACCTGAAAAGGTCCAGGGATCGGTCACCCGCTGTCTCCAAACCGGACTACACCGGCGCAATCTGTGTACGACAGGGATATGTGGCCATGTGTTCGGCAGTTGCGAGGGGGGGGTGCTCCCTTCCCCCATGAGGTGAGTTCCCCAAGGCCTGAAGTAGTCACTAAGTTGTGACCTGGCCACTCACAGAACCCCCCCCCCCTGCAGAGGTGAGTGTCAAACATGTTTCCCCTGCTGCCGGGTAGACGTCCGCCCAGAGAGGGTGAGGAGCCACCACCTGGCTCTTTCCTCCCTGGGGGCGTGCCACTACTCTTCCCTCCCATGGAAGGGTATGAGCGCTTGCCTCCTGGCTTTCTCTGGCTAGCGGACAATGCCCTACGGTGTTTTCTGTGCCTGGGGTGCCCTCTGCTTGCCCATGGCAGGGCCAACTGGCTAGCGGACTCTATCTGAACCCTCTGGTTCATTGCACTCCGAAGCTCCGAGACTGTACCCACCATTCCCTGAATAAAGAGGGTGGAGGATGTCCAGTCTGCGTCACTGAGGAGGGGACGTACCCCGGCTCAGCTTGTCGGCGAAAACACGTGCGTCTAAAGCCGCGTCTCGTAGCACAGTAGTGGCCCCGGCCAAGAGAGCCAGGTGACACTTGGGGGTGTCGCATGTAGATGTGCGGTGGCCCACCAGTAAAAATGACGCCTGGTCTAGGAGGCTGGTGCGTTCTGCCTTCAAGGTTTCCAGAGTCCTGGGCACGCACAATAATGCGCTCAAGCAACTCTGCCCTCAGGGCTGGATGGATCGTCTTCAATTGGCAAAGACACCCATAGAACGCGGCTATCCCCCTTTGCCCGGTTTGCCAAATTCGTGGTACCGGGGTCTGGGGAAGGAGCCTTGGAATCAGGTTAGTGGGTTTTGGTCTCATCCCACGCTATGGGGTCTGATCCCGAAACCACACCAACTGGGTAGTGTTTGGTAAAGTGGGAAGTGTTGCCTAATGTTATCCCCACCCGGGGGCCTTAAGCATTACATCCTCCGCGGCTGACCAACGCCGCCCATCAACACCGTTTGCGTGCTCTGCGACCCACTCCGCACTCATACGGACAGGGAGAGACGTGCCGACAGGGTTGCTTTGGATCCCGATGCCTGTGATCCCATAAGCGTTGAAGCAGTCTTAGGTGGTCGCTTTAGGATCAAGGGTGGGGGTATATACATCATATCACTGGGATCGATGATACTCCGCCTCACCCCAAAAGCGTGGCTCACCGAGTCATAAAGATGGAAGACTCTGAGGGACCGCCCGGAGTACCGGCTGTATCCGACGTGAGCGAACTGCGTCCTCTTTCACTTTAAATATATGAGAGGGAGCGTGTTCGTGTGCGTCTCATGACAGGGTCGGTTCCCTCTGGGGATGCCCGTGGGTCAGTAAGAAAGGAGTCAAAACCCACAGCGGAGACCGGACACAAGGATAAATTCGTTACCGTTGTACCGTTACCGTGTGATGAACCCTAGCTGGCTGAAAGTAGGGGTGGTCAACATGTGCCCTGCCCTGAAAGCCCTGCCCCGAGATTGGAGGCTTGGCTGCCAGCACCCTGTTGGCATTCAGTGCCGGAGGCTCCAGAGGAGGCCCAGTGCAATTAGCCTGAGCCTCGGCCTCGCGGCTGGGAACTGGGGTTCCCCGGAAGAGACGTGTTTGAATGCAAACATGCTTTTGTGTCTTTTCCTGCTTGCCCACCGAGGAGACACAGTGGAGACAGCTCGCTCCGACTGCATCTGATCTACCTGGCCTACCAGGGACGCAATTGCCCCGACAGTCCTTCGACCAAAGCCCTCAACTCGGAGGCAAACCCGGCGCTGTGCGAGGAAGGGTCCACAAAGAGACCCGCAATGGGCCCCATAGGAGGAAAGCCTGCAGGGGCACAGCCTCGCTGCAGCCAGTAAAATCGGGTAAACCACTGTCTGAAAAAACAGACTGTGAGGATGCCCTCCACCGTCGGGCCTCTTACACGAAGTATCGGTAGCCGAGCGTGAGGACTTTCCACTCATGCAAAACATGCAACTCACTTTAACCGATTTGTTTGCTGGACGCGTGACCTTGCTGTGATTTTGATGGCTCTGAAAGAAAATCTCAGGCCTCAGAACTCCAGTGAAAAAACACACACCTTCACGCAAAAAACCCTGAACCTCGCACGCAGCTATGACAAAGTATCTCGAATGCGGGTTCTATGCTGGTAAATTCTGAATATAACCACTGCACGGTCGACTCGAAACACGAGGAGATCGGAAAGAGAACGACAGCGAGCCCTGGTGCTGTCATTACATCTATATATTGCTAAATACATTGTAAATAAAAGACGACATGCATGAGGGAAACGAATTACAGTTGTAAAATGTGCGTAGTGGCGACGGGTTTTAATTTCTTTTTTGTGGAAAAGCATAACACACAAAGGGGAAAACGACACAAGGGTAAAAAGACAAGAAAAACTTATCCTACCAGCTAGAATGTCGGATGCTGCGGCTGTGGCGACGACCCACGCTAGAAACCCGGACGGGAAAAAGCAACAGAGCCAGGCAGAGCCGCTCAGAATCATTCCCCGACGAGGCAGAAAAAAATGAAGAGAGATTGACGGCTACCTATGGCGCTGCCATGTGGCCTCGGTCATGTGGGTTCGTGACGTAAGGAGTAAAAGAATGACCTAGATTCTATCTCTCCGTCACCGGCAGAATCGCTGATTAATGCCTACAGTTCAAAATAATTTTGACTGACCGGAGTCTATGGTGGGTAATTGAACGTAGTGAATTGAAGCTATGATGTTGGATAAACAAGGCTATGCATGGCATAGTCCCCTTCTGAATCTTATCTGGAAATTATTGAAAATGACACAGTCCCTGTTAAATTTTTGAAAGTTCTCTTTGTGCTTGTCATATTAAAGCGAAGGGGTTGTCGCAAGCATGTCCTTGAAACTTAAGTTCCAAGTGGCCTGTACAACAGATGTTCCATGTAGTAGTAATATGGCCAAAAATAAAAACAGCCGTTATTCGGCCATCTTTGATCTGATTATGAAACAAACTGATACGTATGATGTATGTGACAAATACGAATGAAAATGGTACATAAATTGTGGAAATATAGTAGTAAGGCCAAAAAGTCAGATGGCTGTCAATCGGCCATCCTTGATCAGATTTTGAAACAAATTGTCATAAACATGCATCCTAACATGTATAAAGTATGTGCCAAATTTGAATTAAAACTGACAAAGCATGTCCAAGATACCGCATATAAAAAACAAAACAAGATGCCTGCCAGTCGACCATCTTTGATCCTATTGCGAAATAAATCATGGACATGTATTCTAACATGTATAATCTATGTAACAAGTTTGAATAAAAACTGACAAAGCATGTCCAAAATACAACATTTTCAAAAAACAAGATGGCTGCCAGTCGGCCATTTTGAATTGATTTGCTTAACCACTGCATATGTGCATATGTCCCACATAAAGTACCAGGCACATGCAAAGAATAATTGGAATCGGTCCAAGGGATTCTGAGATTATTTATTATAAGTCCCCGTTTTCGGACTTCGTCCGAACAGAGACTAATAATGTCCCATAATGTCTAATGTATATAGCAAGTTTGAACAAAAACCATCTGTAAACAGCCGAGAAATGCTTGATTTTGATGATTTTTTCAGTACAAAAATGGCTGCCATTTGGCCATCTTGAATCAGATCATGAAACAAATAGATGTGCATATGTATAATATTATGTATGATGAATGTGTGAAGTTTGAATGTAATTGGTCCTGGCATGTTTAAGATAAAGGTCCAGACGCACACACACGTGGACGCACAGAGGTCAATCCATAAGTCCCTGTTTGCGGACTGCGTCCGAACAGGAACTAATAAGCGCATGTTACCCAATAGTATAATACATGATAAAGTCACTTCATCGTGATATATTTTCATGTAGTATTTTGTTACATAAACTCAGTGAACTATAGCCTGTCACACAAGGTCACTGTTACATTGTAGCCATGGCAGCCAGACTGGACATGGGTACTGGGTGGCTATTTCAAAGAAGCCCAGAGGAGCAACAAATCAGCACTCTGGGAAACACAGTACCGTTATACAATGTACATGTACTATAAAATCATTTTAGCTGGAATTATTTTTTATAAGTTTATTTTCACTGAAATTTGATGAGTTGAATGCAAAATATAGGAAAAAAGACATTTTCACTGCATTTTACCTTTACTGATTCTTAGCTTAAGTGAAAAAAACATAAATAAATTCCAAGTGACAATAAAGTACTTTACAGGAAGTCATTTATGCATTTTTACAGTTTTTTGTAGCTAATTGCTTAATTTTTGTTGAATCAACTTCTCGTGAACAAATTCCCATCTAGATTCATAAAGACAGCTACACAGCAAAAAATCATGGTTCAAATGTTTTTGACAAGAGGTCACCCACATCTATCCATCCACACATCATTCTATGGTCCATTGAGCTAAAAGCAGCATGAAATCAGCAACGATATGACAAGGTTGTCCCTGAATTTTTCTCTTGGTGTTTTGTGGTGTGACAAACAGATCAAAGCTTGGCTCTGCCCACACCTGTTGGCTACCCACAGTGGCATTCGCCATTTGGTACTGCTAAATCTCTCTTCTGATTTTGAGATCGTGTGTCAGCAATGTTGTGACACCCCCCCCCCCCTCTTCATGTGGTTACATTGTAGACTAATTTTCTTGTTTGCATACAAAGAAAGAATGACTAAAGCATTTCATGGGGGTATCCACAAGTCACTTCCTGTCAGTCAGTAGGCATGACCCCCAACAAATTCTGTAACCCACTTGTCATATATTATATATATATATATATTCCAAGTATAACGGAGAAATGTATATGAAATATCAGAAGACATATAAACACTTAAAAAAGACAAACTATTTGAACTCTTCAGTGAAGGTTACAATTAATTTGTCATTCAGTCAGCAAAACAGAAGTTTACCTACAAAAATTTACTGAAATCTTCCATCCTAAATTATTTGAGTTTCTAAGGTTATCTGAGACAGGTTTTTTAGGTATGTTTATTTATTTAATGTTGATGTCTTACCAGACTGATTGCAGAGTGAGAATACAACTGTTCTGTTTGATACGATGACATTCAACAACTTGAGTCCAGTTAATACAATAGTATAACTACTATCAGAAGACAAACAGTTTTGAAGCGTTCCATCAGTTAAAAGTGGTAGTAACCTGTATAACAAAGAGTTAATCAAGGATAATAAATATATGTTCAGAAAAAGCATCAACTATAACCACTAGAAAGAACATGATGGACACACAACTGCAGCAAATATCGAAAGAAATAGGAGGGTGTTCTGTACAATGTTTGTTGCATGATCTGTCATATGTTAGATCTACATGATGTAGTTTTGTACTTCTTCTATCACTGTGTATTACTGTTTTCCCAGAAGCTCTCAAAATTATCATAATTTGTTTGCATGTTATCGATCAAAGGTCAGGCAATGAGATAATGTATGCAATTATTTCTTTAAATCAAATTGTATTGTGAAAAAGCTAATTGTCTCGGTTTTTGCGTTTGCCGTTGCATACACTTGATGTTACTATTACATTGCTTCTGTCAATACTCTGGGCATTAAGATAATTTTTACTTTTTCATATGTCAAATTAAAATTGGTAAAACATTGATTTTAATAATAATAATAGACTTTATTTATCTTTGCTGATCTCTTTGGTATAAGCCTTTCTACCAGAGTTGAGCAATTATTAAATTTGACAATTCAGAAAAAAGTAAGGATAACATACACACACACAAAAATAAACTTTTACACTTACTATAACTCGGTCCATACTTATGGTAACTTACCTATCTAGTAGGATATATTGACTGTTTTCAGCTAGTGATAATAGTACAGATAATGTGGCTTCTATCATGGTACCACTCTGTCCATACATATTATGTATTGATGCTATTCTTAAAACTTTAATTAAAATACTATTAGTCGGTATCTGTTTCAGCTGGCAATCTGACCATGTAGGGAGTACCTCTGCCTTGTGAGTAGGATATTCTGACTTTGACTGGGTAGCTACTTGCTGTAAAAGGGAAAACATTAAATTTCATAACTATTTTCAACCGCATAAGGAATTTAATAGGGTCTAAACTTCAGGTTTTCGAGAGCACCCAATTTCAAGGCTAAAACTTAACAAATGATTTTCAGAAAATTGATTGTAACTTCCTTATTTATTGAATTTTTAAATGTAGTGCCTGACACAATGTTATCTTGAATTTAAATAAAATACAGTGAAAGATCTAATAATTTCATAACCGGCCATGTTTTTAATTTATCTTCATAGAGTGCCATGTATTTAACTCTGTGATCAGCATGTTTATCTAAAAAATGTTATCTGTGATCACAATTTTTGTTTCCACATACACCCTTGCATAGCAATAAGCAATATTCACAAAGAATAAGCAATTCCAGGAAGTTTCATGAAACTGTGTCGAGTGCTAAAAAGTTCATTATGGAACATTAAACTTACAGTGTCTGGTATGAGAGGTGCCGATGGATCAATCTCCATAACACTTGTGTCATTACATGAACCAGTTCTTTGGGTATGTCCACTACTATGTGTCTCACAAATCGTATCAGAGCTACCTTTCAGCAAGGAAGTACGTATGCAACAACTATTGCATATCATTACATGTAAGATTCTAAGTGAGTTCAGTGTAGCTTTCTCTGTCTGAATAAATGCCCAGTTTTCAGATTCAGCGAGTCTTAGACTGTCAGTAGAGTTCACGCTGGAATATGCAGAGTTTGTGGTTGCTGTTGGTTCAGCTACACTATGTAGTATGTCAATGTACTTGATAAGATGATCTTGTATAACTGGTAGAAGTCCTAAGGCACTGGTATTACTACATGACGCAAGCTGTTTTGGTGGTGTATCTGATGACCTTCGACTCAAAAGCAATGACATTGTTTGTAATGCTTTGCTGTGGTTTTCAACACTGGTTAATCTGATGGGTGACCATCTCCCTGGTGACTGGCTTTTAGGACTTCTACAAAAAATAATGATATAAACCACTAATAATTAATTGTCAACTATGGTCAAAGGAAATTGGATTGGATGATTTTTGGTATGGTAAAATAACTACCTGATTTCCAGACTGCACATCTGAAAGAAGACTTGTGATGGACATATGGGCAATAAAAACAATCACAACCTATTGCAAATTGATATGAATATTTGAACAATAAAAAGTGTCATTCATGAAACGATGATTGTGTTTTAGTTCATGATGCAGCACTTACCTGGCAGCTGTCAAGGGTGATATCTCAGCATCCATTTCAGCAGATGCATGATGGTCCATAATTACTGGTAGCTGTAACAGGGTAATCAAACCTTGGGAATTTCCAGTTTCAATGCTGTAAGTTGTATCATTCCTTAATGTCAATAACTTACTCACAAGTTGGGAAGAACTGCAAGATGCTAGAACAGTGGACATATCGGTAAATGAAATTAAATGAAAATATAATCTAAAATGTTGAGTCATTTCATAGAAAAGGTTGATACTTGATTTAAGGGTTTATGAGAATGAAATGTTATGACTTCCTAGAACCAAAATAAAAGTCACTGAGACTCAATAGGAGCTCAGTAAAAGTCACTGTTCTCCCTCTTACTCAAGTGAAAGTCAATGCGACTCACTAGAACCGCTTGAAAATGTCTGCAACTCCTTAGGAGCCCAGTGAAAGTCGCTGTAACTACCTAGAACCCTTGTGAAAATCAGTGACTCCCTAGGACCCCAGAGAAAGCCAGTGACTCCTTAAGACCCACATGAAAGTCACTGTAACTCCCAAGAAGTTAAGTCACTCCCTGTAATAAGAATCCCAATGAAAAGTACACTGCTACAAAATGTTGCAACTTCTTCTCCTCAAAAATTAAAGCAATGCAAGATTAGGCCTCAAACTGATGTTTAAGAAGACACCATGTTCCATATATGTTCTAAATTAGGCAGTTTTGCAACATTTCATTCATTCCTGACACCAAAATTGGGTCCCATTTTGTACAATTTGTAGCAACTGACGCTTATTCAAGAACACTTTATTTTGAGTGACTATTACTTGTACATTGGTGCCTACGATATTACCAAATACTTCAGTAATGTGAAAGAGCCAATAATAGAGAACATTTGTGAAGAAACATAACATTTTATTGCAATAAATGAAAATAAAATATTTTATACAAAAAGGTGTAGCAGGTAAGTATGTAGTGTCTCATTAATTTCAAGATAATCTTGACAAAGCTGATGCTAAATACTGTTGAATATTAATGAAAAAAAAAAAAAAAAAAAACATTGAAAGGAAAATAAAAAAAATGCTGTTATTAAAAAGTTAAATACTTTAACAAAAAAAACTGGCAAAAAAATATTTGAATTTAATATAAATGTCTTGTTGATAATTTGCAAATATTTCCCAAAATATTCAGCTCAAACTTTAAAGATAATCTAAATACCGTTAAATATTAATGACAAAAAACATTGAAAATATAAAAATAAAAATACTGTTTTTAATAAATAATAACGAAAATAAAATGCTCTATTGAAGAGGGAAAATGGAGAAAAAGCAAAACGTGAACAATGTATTTGAATTAATTCAACTAATTTTTCATATTTAATATCATTTTAACAATGTCCTTCGTACACAGTTCCACAGCTCAAAATCCGAGAAATTCTTCGTCGCTGTCATCATCATCAGAGTTAAAAAAACGTTCAATGATTTCCTGGTATGAAGTCGCTGTCAACAGATTTGTCACTGCTAGAATCAGAATCATCTGCTACTAGTAAATTCATGGCAACAGGCGACTCGATATCTTCTTGCAATGTTTCATTTCTGTAGCGACTGTCCTCGGAGCTGTCGAGTGCATTTGTAATTCCAGTCACGAGAAATGATTTCTTCACCATTTCTGGATTTGCTTGAAGTTTCCCCATGTTTGACGACCCAGTTGACGATGTTTGTTTTGAAGCAG
Source organism: Saccoglossus kowalevskii (assembly GCF_978046115.1). NCBI lineage: Eukaryota > Metazoa > Hemichordata > Enteropneusta > Harrimaniidae > Saccoglossus > Saccoglossus kowalevskii. Next base: position 36,416,918 of record NC_140643.1, on the reverse strand, counting down.
TTTTAGGTCGCTGACCTGCATCAATACTATTAACTTGACGTTCAATGTATTTCATCCACTAATCCCTTAGATATTGTTTAAATGGTTTGTTTATTCTAACATTGAGTGGTTTAGAGTTTGGAAGTGCAACCGCCAGGAATTACAGCACTGTACGCGTTTCTTGATTTCATCATGCCGATGACTGCGTCATCCAGATGACCTCTGAATGAATCAAACACCAAAAGGGATTGGCGAGGTGTATTTAAACCAAACTTTTTCCAGCCATTTCTTTATCATTTGGGTGTCACACCAGCCCTTCTTCTGTACATCCACCAACACGCCACTAGGTGAACACCTTTAAATATCATCATCGATGGAAGCACTTCACCGCTACCAGTGACGGCCAAAATAACTGTGAGGTGTCGCTTTTCTGCCCCTGTCGACCTCACAGAGACACTTTTCTCGCCCTTCTCGTTCAGTGTTGTAGTTGGAAGAATGTCAAAGTACATAGGTGTTTCGTCATGTTACCAATTAAACTTAAATCGAACTGTATGAAACGCTGTGATCTTTTTTCCTGAATCCTTGGGTAGGCGCTGTGCTATGGAGGTACGTCGCCGAATTACAAACAAATTTTGCCCACAAAACTTCTTTGCCCATCCAATCGATGCTTTGAATTGGGGATTGTGTGGTTTAATAAGTTCTTTTGCTTTTTGGCATACTAGTTGAGTTGAAACGGGGACCTGAATGTCACGCAATTTTAAAATAAACTGCACTAATTCATCGTCGATCTCAGCAGGATAAGACAGCTTTTTACCGGCACCGGGTTTATTGCCATACTTTGAAACTCTTTGGACACTAAGTTGGTTGTTTTGGTCTTCCTTCATCCCCCTGTGCACGTTTTTTTGGTGGACACCATACTTCCTTGCAGTGACTCTCTGCCAGTGTTGTTTTGCATAAGCCACGATTGCCTCTTTCTGGTTCCTGGTGTACCACCGACAGAATCCACCAGATTTTCTGACTTCCGACGTTTCTTTGCTGGACTTTGTCGAACTTTCATCGATTGGTGGGTTGTAGTTTTTTTTCACCAAGGTTGGTCTTTGGCAGTTCATTTTTTCTGTCGTCAAAAATGGAAAATAGCTTTTTCCGCTTTGGCTCACTGGCTGAACTTTCAACTTACCATCGCAATCGTGAATCAGTTCTCCAAGCTCTGACGCATGGCGAGAGAATAACAAAAACACATTCTAAGCGTCGCTTGTCCCCCAAAAATTGATTTATTTGTATCAAATTGTAGATAAACATTGCGTGATTCTGGGACTTTGATTGGGTGATCATTTTTTTACCTCATAGAACGGCGAGTGACAACTGGGGTCAAATTGCAAGACTGACTTTGTTTTAGCTCAGACCATGAAAGTACCTCCTTGCTCAGACTAACAACTGGGGTTTTAATTTAGTTGCGTGACTCGTCAAAATTTGTTACATGTAGACAACACAAATGACTGTAGCGTAACAAACACACACAAATCTCCTTTTCGTTCAATAACTATTACATTTTTTAAGTATTTTTTATTTTCATCTGAAGACTGTGTTCACACCTTGGGTTCACACCTAATTGTACGTCTGTAAATCTTGCCTCAGAATTACAAAGAACTGTAGATCTGATTGGTTGAAAAATATTTTAGTAACGACCCAGTCAAAACATACACCCAGTTTGTTATACGCTACGTTTTTGCTGTTAGATTTCGTCATTGTGGGGACTGCCAACAGCTACGTATTGATTATCCATACGAGCTACAGCGTGATAACAACAATCGTCACAATAGATTTGCTGTAACCATCGTAACACGGAAAGAACAAAAGAAGGTGGCAAGTTTGAAACGAGATGCAGCAAAAGTTATGGCAAAAGTCATTCATATGCGCCTTTCAAGCAATGGCGAATAATACCTGAAGGCCAAGAAGGGTGATTTTTTTCATTTGCGACATCGTTGCAACATTGGTTTTTTTGCCAGTGATCACACTATCCCAACATTGAAACGTCTCCTGGACAGTGCCTCTTTTGATTATTCGCTACTCTAAAATTACAACCAACCAAACAAAGCGGTCTTTTCAGGACCACAACATCATCCAAAAAGAGACCATCGTACACAATGAAAATAAAATACAGAAAGCAATATTTTTTTCAGTAAATAATTTTTATACTCGCATTCACGTCATTCAAGCAGTGAAAAACTTTTCTCCAAATGTGAAATTCTTTCCCTTACCTCTAGAAGCATTCACATTAATTTTTCTACCCTGCTTCAGTTTGGTATGTCTGTTTTGAGCATGGAAGTCACCACTGCCCCTTCTACTGGGACTGGACACATGGCTGGGAGAAGCAGCAGCTGTTACAAAAAACAATCTAGTTCTTAGTATATATTGATGACTGTTTGTAAAATAATGTGGTTGATACTTGACATATACCGCATTCTGCCGTAAATTCGCCCAGGACCGTTAAACGAATGTTCGGGTTTTAAAAAAAATAAAATGGGACCAAATAACCGCCCAGGGCGATTTTTCGGCAGTTTTTTTAAGGTGTTATTTTAATCTTTTCTGGTGCCTAAAGTTTCGCTGTAGTCATTGACGCCTATTCAAGAGTATTATCGTTTCGACAATGAGCTGTTATCACTGTAAACAATGTTAAATTATTCTTCAAATGCTCAGTTTATCTTTTGAAAACAACTATTTTTTTTATTTAAAAACAAATCATGCCGCTTTCCCATCAAAATCCAAGCCAAAAGATCGTACAACAACATCGGCAAATCTCTTCTGCACGTACTGCGTTCAATAACATTAACATATTTAAATGAGCTATGGTATTTTGATCACCTTGGCATCATCCATCGTTTTCATTGGTTAATTATCGATTTGACCTGTCAGGTCAAAGAACACCGTCTCAGGTAAAACATGGCAGATATTCATTTCCACAGCATCGAGTGCTGAAAATGCGATCGGAATCATTCGCTTACGATGAAATAATTTGTTATTTATTTCCATTTCATAAAAATTCAACGAATTTATTTTTTGCGTTATTATAATCATTACTAGGTAATAATCAGCAATTGTAAAACGCAGCATGGCCGGATTGCGATACCGCGATCATTTGCTACTAAGCAATGCAGTTGGGTTCATTTTTATTTAAAAATTGCGCTGTCTAATTTTTAATCCAGCAAGAAAAAAAATGTATAAAATTTTAGATTAGCTTCTTGAATAGTTTCTTTCGTTTTGGGTGGTCCAACTGCCGGCGTTTAAAATCGGTGGATTTTTCAATAAAAATATAAGCCCCCCCCTAAAAATATTTGATGATAATTTTTTAAAAATTTGAACCCCAAATAAGGGCCCACCAGCCATGAAACCACCCAGGGCGATTTTTCGGATGGGCGAATTTACGGCAAAATCCGGTAATACATGTACATCAGATGTTATACAATTTCACAATAAATAAAACAATAGAATTTAGCTTAACTGAAAAAGGTTGCAATGTCTTTCATTGTGCAAAATAATATTTTTACTCATTTTTACTCAATTTACCCCTATACTCTTCTGTGTATGTATGCTGCCTTCATTAAGATTGAATACATATAATGCCTCCTTGTTTATACAAGACTCTGTCCTAATTATGGCTCCTACATCCTACTCTCAAGTTCCAAATAAACAAACTGGTACGTTTATTTTTGTCCCCGAAAAATTCCACACAGTAAGTTTATTATATATTAGGATGGTACTTTTGTTTGTACGTTATTATAATTACTACTGAGTAATAAACAACAATTGCAACACTTCGAAAACAAGTAGGCCGAAAGAGATTCAAAGTATATTACTAGAAATGCATCATTTGTTGTCCATTTATATTCCTAATTACAAGGGAGAGTGAAAAGTTTGCATATTCACCAGTAAGAGCACATTTTAGAAACAAGGGAACATTTACCGGTCATTTTGGAAATTTCCCGGGGATGGGGGGTGTTTATTAGGCTTTGAAGATTTGTCGAGGAGGTTTGTTTGTTTGGAACTTGAGAATAGCATCTCAATTCTCTCCCTGGTTTCTACCACTCAGTGTTCATATTTATTATTTAACAGTAACACATTTGTCAACAAAATACTGTATATTAATCATTCAACAAGCTTACACCCCTGCCACAGAACCATACAACATGTAACTTAGCAGCTAACATGTGTTCAAATAAGTTACATATTATCACTAAATAGTCATATTGAGTTGACTTTTTAAAAATGTTTTGCCACTATATCATCAAGGTAAACAATTAAAAGTACCACCTGTATAATCAGCATTAATTCAATATTTCTGTATTAAAATGGATGCGTCCCAAAACTTGATACTCATTCGTAATGATTTGTTATAGTTCAATGTATAATATAATGTTTATTTATAACATTGAATGACAATGAAGATAAACATTGATTCATATATAACAAAATATTTTGACCCAAATGTCACTATTAGTGAGATGTATCAAGCAACTGTGTTTACTTACCTGAGGTTCTTGGTTTAAATCGAGGAGATTTTGGTGGTGGTGTTACTGGAAGAGTATGCGCATGAAATGACTTCCTGGTAGGAAAATGGTCCCCTTTGTTCTTGGCAGGTGAGCCCTCTTTGAGCTGTTCAGTTCTGAGGTGGTACGGACCCTGAGAAATCTGTGGTGTATTTTTCGGTGTGATACTGTTTGAACTTTCAGTCAAAGCTCTGTGTTTATTTTCCAAACTTTTATACTTATCTTGGATTTCAACAATCTCCATTTCTTTAAACTGCAGTTGTGTTTTCATGTTTTCAATCTGACAATAGAGAAATACTCAAAATATCAATATTGCTTTTCATTGCATAAAGTGCTACAAAGAATTCACGAATGTTGGTGTTGGGTAGAATGAAGAAGGAATTCAGCTATTTAAAAAAAAATTCAGTAATGATTTTTTTTACACATGAATATATAAATTATATCTCAGAGGTAAAATCCAACAATGTGTACAAAGATTTTAGCTGAGAAGAACATCATTACATTGTAAAAATCTGAACAGTATCTTATGGGCTCATACCTGTCGATCCAACTCTTTTTCTTTTTTCTTCTGTTCTTTTTTGAGTTCTTCATTCTGGTGTATCTTCTCCATCTGTGCTTTGTGAAGTTCATCATTGCTTGTAGTTAAATTTTCCCTTAGTAATCTGATTTCCCCATCTTTCCTGTATCTTTCTTCCTGTAAACTAGATAACTAAGGAAATGGATAAAAATTAATCATAAAATATATGTCCTGTGAAAATAAAGGATCATTATTTAGATACAATGTACATGAATGTAACACGATGAAAAGTAACATTAACTCTTCAAAAAGTTTTACCTGTTTTTTGTATTTCTCACACTCAGACTTGTATGCATTTAGCTCTTGTAGCAATGATGGTGATGCTTTTCCCTCCTGAGTAACTTGCAAGGAATGTGAGTCTTTAGCAAGAAATCCACTGCCAGGTGTCAATGCACTCGCTGCAGTCCCACCAAGTTTAGAAAACTGACCAGTTTGATGACCAACTGCATTTCTAGACTCTGACATTTGTTGCTTTGCAGAGGTAGTTGCAGAGCTACTTCGCATGGATGCTGCTGTACAATTGAAACTACTTGAACGCACTACTGGGTACTTTGAAATATTGGACTGAACATTATTTTTAACAGTACTATCTATGTCAATGTTGGGTTTTGAAATGGAAGCAGTCACAGTAGCAGAAGCAGTCTGTTGATGGATTTTTCCATGAGAGACAAAATTCAGATTACTTTGTCGGGCATGCTGCTTCGGATTAGACATCCCAACATTTAATGAACTAGCATCTTGTATAGTAGTATTTACTGGTTTAAAAGCAAACTTGCTTTTATTATCAGATACATGTACACTCAATTCTTGAGTCTTACTGTTCTGTACTTTTTGAGATGCCATTAATTCTATAGCTTCGACTTGTTCCAGTTCATCTGTGGTAAACTCAGGAAAATCATCGAAAGGGTCCAATTCATTTGCTTGGTCAGATATTCTTGGCTTTTTGTGCGGTGCAGGTGCACCGTCTCTCCTTTCACTGAAGGCGTTACTAGATTGTTTTTGACTGGGGTCATGAGTTATGTTGCTATAGAACGAAGACTGCTTAGACTTTCCCATTGGTCCAGAAAACAGCGGATTCATGACAGTCTGTCAAACTGAGGTACTGAATATAGTAGAATACAGCAGTTACAATATATGCGTCCATCCACATCTGATTACTGTACACTGTACAGCCAGTGTACACATGTAAAAGTTGTCGTCCCGAACTTAAACTAATCTTAAAGTCTTGAGATCAACACTGCTTTCGGCGCCAGTAATTACTTAACAAAAAATATACATACTCTTATCATAAAAGTTTCTTCAGCGCACGATATAGAAATAGTCTGTAGTATGCATCGATAGTTATTCCTTAAAATTGTGTAAAAACAATGTGTAGCAGACACTCACAAAATCAAGTTATCCGCCATGTTGACTGTATTCTCGCGAGATTTGGGGGTTGCGTGAGAGCTCAGAATTAGGATTAGTCGATTATGTTTAGGGGTGGGTATCGTTATTATTGATTTTGTTAATAATTTTTCCCAGAGATACAAAATAGATTTTAGTAATAATATACAAATGTCAATAAAAAAATAATGGTGAAAACAATAGATTACTTAATATAATGATTTTTATTCGAATGGCTCTGCCTGCTCCTCCATCAGTAAAGTGCATTCGCCCGACCCAAGTTTGCAGGATACAAAATGGCGTCTTTAATGCGAGTTGCACGGTTTGGCCGAATTCTAGCACCTGCAATTGCTAGAAGTGCAAGGCTTCCAAGGCCCACCACTTATCAGCCTATTGTATTTAGTTCCACGTCGGAATCTAAGAAGTCTGAGTTCGTGGTGGGAAAGCAGACAGAAGTGGACCCGAAAAGGTAACATATCAACTCTCGTCGTGACTGAGTGGGACCAGGGAATAAAAAATATTGTTTTCTGAACGCACGTAGTTTCTGTATAATATTCACTGTCAGAAATTTGTGATTATATTGAAAAAACATTCGTATTTTTCTCTTTCAAAACGTTGACAACCTTTAATAAATACATTTATTCATCTCGGACACAACTATGTTCAATACACTATTTTACTGTCACTACAAATTGTAGACAAAAGGTCACGACCTCAGTAAAAATTATTTTATAAACATATAGATAATATAAACATTGATTTATACTGTAGTAAAATTCTAATTAATAAGACTTTTATGATAAATAAGCAAAGCTAGGACATCATACAATATATTGTGATTTTCACTGGTAAAAACACTCAGTCACTGTCTTTATTATTACATGCTCAGTGTATAGTTTTTGCATGTGCGCATGATTTGAACCATAATGGACAACCCTGACAACCCATTATGGAGGAATGCTGAAGCTGAGAACATTTATGGAGCACAAAGTGTGCTTGATTCCAATATTAGTTGACAGAGAATGTCTCAATACATGTAGTGGCATTCTGCAAATTGGGAACAAGTTCTTTAACCATAACACTCCATCCCCTGCCCCCTAATGTAATTCAATATACCCCTTCAAATAATTATCCAAAGAAGGATATATAATACAATTGAAATGGAGGGGGGGTACTAGAAGGGAGAGACCCTGAAGGGGCAGGGTTTAAATTTGAGTTATGGGTGATGAACAAATTGTTTAACTGTGTGGTATTATGCTCTGGTAACTGAAAACACATTTCCCAAATACCATAATAAATTATTCCTTATAAAAAGCATTGAAAATAAAAAAAAAGAAAACAAAAACAAGCGGGGGGGATAGAGGGACCTTAAGTAACTCTTTCCACACTTTTTGTGAATAATGTGCAGTGATTTTTGTGAATAATGTGCAGTGATGAAGTCATAAAATTCGCTGTTATTGACAGCGTTGTAAAATAGAACATTAACACACAACATTTTAAATTTGTTGTGTTTTTTTTTTTTTTTATGAAAAACATGTGGCTTGATTCAATGCCAGTGTTTAGGTAATGACATTCATATTATCAAACATACAAAAAGGATAATAAATTGAAGAAAATGTTGAAAATAATATATGGTAATATATTTATCTTTCAGGGTAGAGGAAATAATTAGAGAAGGTGAACGAGAAGTCAGAGATGATGTCAACGATCCAGTAAGTGACACAAGATAATGTATCTGTGCACTGTAAATCAGTGTGTTTACACTGTTATAGAAATGTTGATGATGCATGTAACAGATAAATAAAAACACATTACTGTGAACATACAATAGGTTATTTTCCATACATGCATGTAGATGCATGAAAGACGCGCGTCGAACATCTGCCGCAAAAATCGAACGATTTAATTTTGAACTTGAATTTCTTAATTCCGTAGCTCACATCGACCGGCCGATCTTCGACAGAGGAATATTGCTTCCGAATACCCTTACTTAATCAAAATTGTCTATCATCAAATGTGGACAGCACATTATTACTATTTTTGCGTTTGTCGACGCCACTATAACACTATGTCCTTTGTTTGTCCTGTTTTTATGTTCGATTTCACACATAACGCGTGATTCTCGCTGTGAGCGAAAAATGGTCTATTGTTGCTCATAAGGCTGTACTCCTGACATTAGTGTTGATCTTATGATGTTTTGTTAATATCTTGTGAGCTAATAGTCCAAATAAGACCAAACTTGTTATAGACTTACTTTATCTGTCAATATAAGATATGTGCTATGCAATATTGAGTTTCAACTTAATTAATGGGCTCATTTGCATATTTAATTAATTTTTGTTAATTTACTTGATATGTCGATATAGGGTATGTGCCTTGTAATGTTGATTTTCAACTTAATCTTTCTACCAGATTTTATACATATACATTCAAACTTTATATTTCATAGCCAACTATAATCACATCTGACAAATGGGGGCTGTGTCATCTTCAGATGACTTGTTTATTATGTAGTTGTCCCAATTATTGCCATTCTTTAACTAATGAAGTTATTTTCTGTTTTTAAATTACAGGGTTATGTTGGTCATGGTTTTTCCAATGATCCTTTCATGGATTCACTCACAGCAAAATTAACTTTCTTCTGTAGTATATCAATTTTCCTGGTGTTTGTGACTCTTTTTGCACATTATATGCCAGACACGTAAGTTACATTGCTGTCAATTTTATAAGTAAAACTTGTTGGAATATTTAATATCCATTTTTCATTTACTGTATCTCTGTTTTGTACGAAATAGCTGTTTTACAAGAACATTGCAATATCTATTAAAGTCAAGTAATTCACAGCTGTTACGCAGTTAACTGACTGGCTGTCAACCTAACATCATCAAACAAAATGTTCACAAAAATTATGTACACCTCAAATATCAAAGCAATCAATATTTGTTAAAATTAATGATATTGTCAAGAAATGAACAAATCTGATAGAAGTCCACCCAAGGTATCTACATATCAATGAAATCAGGCTTGGTAGTTTTCAGAAAGTCAAAAATGCAATTGATGATGGAAGGCAGACAATTACATATATGAACAGCTCCACTCTGTCGTCATTGATGAAGTGGAGCTAAAAAAGTAATCTAAGAAATATCTTTATGACGTTTTAAATTATTAAAAAATTAACACCCAGTTAGTAGGGGGGTCCAATAGAAACTAGGTGTTATTGCGAGGGGGTGCAATAATAACTAGGTATTACAAGTGGTGTAGTATTAAAATTAGGCATCTGGCCTGCCTTTTGAAAATTTATGCAATGTTCATAATGTGTACACTGATGGGCAGGAAAAATGACATGATTTGTATCATCTGTGTCGTGGTAGTGTACTCGTAAACAGTTATTAAATTACCCCTCCCATCTCATTCCATGGCAGAATTGACCCAGTACATGCTCAGCAAGGTTGTCATCGGAAAACTTTCAAACTTGTTTTTTTTTGTCTATACAGAACTGGTAGAGTATGGTCAGCACGAGAAGCTGAACGAGTGGTTGCAGAGAGGGAAGCTATGGGTCAGCCACTTATCAATCCAAACTTTGTAGACCCAGATAGAATTAGTTTGCCAGATGATGATGAATAAGTGATAGGTTGTAATATACAAGTGTGTCGTTTTGAAAGTTATGATATAAGCACTGTTCAGTTTAGACCGTCTAGTTACAAAGCACCAACTATTCAAAACAGTGTCTTTTTTTACAAGGATGGAGTTATTTTTGTCCATGCGGTTTAATGAGTATGTTCAATTAATTTGATCTATCCAGTATCAGTAATGCGATAATGTTACATTGTATTGATAGGAAGCTACCTGCATGTATTTTTTATGTAGGTATACCTGTAGTTTCTGTATTTCGCAACTATGTAAGACGCAAATAGCACAGTGATTTTTGAACAGTATTGTAAGATTAAATCATATTCTGAAGTAAATGTTTGATTAATTCTGCTTTTCTGATGTGATGACAGGCATGTGGCTGTGTGCTTGTTGGTTGGCTCAGTCATCTGATGTCTTGGATATCTTGAATGAATATGAATAAGCCATATCTGTGTTAGGGTATAGTATACTATTCTGTTACCAAGAACTACTTGTACTAATATATGATGCATTAGCTTGCATACTGTATTGTGATTTTTTAAAAAGAATCTTTCTCTATTCAATATGGTAAGTGTAATGCATACACTACTGCAAAGCTTTTCTCCATGACATTTGAATTGTCTGAAGAAGAAAAATTTGGATTGCCGTAATTTTTTGTGCTGAATTGGCTCAGATTTTGGTTATATTTGTTTCGAAATTTGTTTCATTTGCCAATGACTATGGAGATTTCTGTCGCGTCACTAAAAAATGTGTATGCATTTAATTCATACAAGTGACATTGTTTGAATAATTTAACAGAAAACATCCTTGTATTTGTTGTGTACCAGTTGTATTTTTATTTTGTTATTAACTGTTTGGCGCCCTCTACTGGTAAGATGAATAGAACCTCTGGTCATTCAAAGATCTCACTTTATTCTTTTAAATTCTTGTCTGCAGATGCTCATTCCCTACACGCATCACCAAATCAAAAATATCTAAATTTGTAGTTTATTTATTTGTCTAAAAAACAGGGACTCAGTTTTCTCGTTGGACATGCCTTGGTCGATCATGTTCAACTTTATATCCATGTCATACATTACCCCCAGTAATTGTGCATCTATTCATGAGTAGCAGTCATATTAATGTTAAAAATTCATCAAAATCTATTAGAAGCGCATGTATACAGAATTTTTTTTAATCATTCTGGAAGTTTTGTTTTCAAAATGCACAAAAAAAAATTATTTTGGTCTTGCATGTGCTTTTATGGTTTCACTTCACTTCTTTTGAAGTTTTTACAAATAAAGTTTATCCAATATTTGGGCATTATATCTTAATTGATTCTTATATACTAGGTGTCTGGGCAACCTCAAATCTGGTCATGCAGTGTGGGATTTTGCATTCATATAGTGCTCACTGCACAACTAACCTAGAAAATACAATAGCTTCACTGATGCAGTGATAATGTGTGCTAAAAAGTCAAATAGAAGGGCATAATGACCATATAAAGAGTCGAGTCGTGGTGGTCATATGCAATATAGGTCTCATAACTGCATGTAAAATTCATTGTTTACACAAAATTGGAAAACATACTGCAGTACCAACAGATGCTGCTACAGCAAAATGGGAGTTTGGTGAACAAGACAGAAAGCATGCAATTCAGCATCAATAATCAACTTTGATTCTCTGTACATGTGCATTTAACCAAAATAGAAGTTCATGATTTGGTTTGTGAAACTCTGCATGAATTTGCTGTGTCCTCACTTCATTTTGCCAACAATCTCATTTTAAAAATTAGCTACATCTTGAATTAGCGAAATTACAGATTAGCTAAAATAAATGCTGGATACCGTAAATAGGCAGTGAAATAGACAAGTACGTTAACCTTTACATAAAACATTCTTCGGAGACGACTCACAAAATAATTGTTTCAATAATCTTTATTTATCACAACAATGTGTACAAAGTTTTGAATATCCTCCATGACCTTTTACCCCCAGTTGTCTGTGCTTAGATCGGAACTAAATAACATTTTGAATTTGATCTCCTTGATTTGTCGTGCCTATAGCAGCACACTCTGATTTAACCCATAATTTGAATCAAGGATATTTTACAACATTTGTAAAGGGCAATTACATCATCAACTATTGTGGCAGCCAGCAGTGCTTGTATTGCAAAAACTAACTATGGACATGTTGCAACTATTAAGTAAATGCTGAAACAAACAAAAATGTGTTTCTTAATAAGTTTGTAATTAAGTAATGCCTACATCAAAATGTTAAGTTAAGGTTTGATCACACATAAAAGGTTACCTTATGTTTGTGTACATTTATACACATACAAAAATCTTTTAAGCAAGTCTGTTTAATATTCTAAAAAGGTTTTCTACATTAAGAAAAAATTATGAGCCAGCATTGAACGGCCCAGATGAGTAAAATACAACACACCCCCTCTCTTGTTTTTATTCTCTAAATTCAACATCTTCTAGTCACTCCACAATAAATAGTAGTTATTCAAAGATAAAATAATTTATATGATTATGTCCCTAAGTTAATAAAATTGCACACACTTTTCTAATATTACAGGACCACATAGAAAAAATCAACTGTAAAAAATAGGATGGCTACATTGTAGTGAAAGTCAAGCCTAAAAGCTTGTCGCAATTTGTTATGGTTTTAACAGTCACTAAATGAAGTTAAAACACTGAAGTCCATCAGAATCTACAGTAGAAATACAATATAGTACAAATCAAGCACACCAAAAACAATACTAAAACCATTTTCAGTTTTTTTCTTAGTAACTTCTTCTGAGACTTAATACCATGATATTATAAACTGTAAAGGTTATACTTACTATACAGAAACTGGGATTAATTGGCATATCATCAAATCTACTTTTCTTTTGCTTATTTGTAATTTACAGTTTCATTCCATTTATTTACATTTCAATGAATTCTAAACATGTACTTAGCGCAAAGTTCTTACTATTAATTATCTGCAACTCTTAAAATTGCTTTACCATCCTTCCCACAACCCTCTAGAAAAACACTATGCAGGGACAAGAGTGTACACTTCTTTAAACACACAGGGAACAAAATGAAATCATTGTCCTGTTCCTACAATTCCTAAGAATTGGAAACAACCTGATTTGCCTTAAACACCCAAGGAACAACAATAGTTTGCTCTGCCTCAAATAAACTAGGAATACTATTACTCTGAATGGAAAAGTGTTTTTTTTTACTAACACGAGAATCACCCTGAAGGGAAAACAGTGTGTAATTCTTATACGGTAATGCCCGAGGAACATTTTGAAATGATAACAATGAGCCCTTCCCACAACACCTAAGACTGAAGTGAGAACAGTGTAATTCTTATAATGCCATGGGAACATTTTGAAGCGAGAACAGTGAGCTCTTCCCACAACACCTAAAACACTGAAATGAGAAGCTTGAGCTCAATGTTAACCTCTAGTTCAACTTCTCAAGACTGTGTTAACTTCTGTTTCCCCATATCCTAATATTAGAGACTGTGTTAACTTCTGTTTCCCCATACCCTAATATTAGAGACTGTGTTAACTTCTGTTTCCCCATACCCTAATATTAGAGACTGTGTTAACTTCTGTTTCCCCATATCCTAATATTAGAGACTGTGTTAACTTCTGTTTCCCCATATCCTAATATTAGAGACTGTGTTAACTTCTGCTTCCCCATACCCTAATATTAGAGACTGTGTTAACTTCTGTTTCCCCATACCCTAATATTAGAGACTGTGTTAACTTCTGCTTCCCCAGACCCTAATATTAGAGACTGTGTTAACTTCTGTTTCCCCATACCCTAATATTAGAGACTGTGTTAACTTCTGTTTCCCCATATCCTAATATTAGAGACTGTGTTAACTTCTGCTTCCCCATACCCTAATATTAGAGACTGTGTTAACTTCTGTTTCCCCATACCCTAATATTAGAGACTGTGTTAACTTCTGCTTCCCCAGACCCTAATATTAGAGACTGTGTTAACTTCTGTTTCCCCATACCCTAATATTAGAGACTGTGTTAACTTCTGTTTCCCCATACCCTAATATTAGAGACTGTGTTAACTTCTGTTTCCCCATATCCTAATATTAGAGACTGTGTTAACTTCTGTTTCCCCAGACCCTAATATTAGAGACTGTGTTAACTTCTGTTTCCCCATATCCTAATATTAGAGACTGTGTTAACTTCTGTTTCCCCATACCCTAATATTAGAGACTGTGTTAACTTCTGTTTCCCCATACCCTAATATTAGAGACTGTGTTAACTTCTGTTTCCCCATATCCTAATATTAGAGACTGTGTTAACTTCTGCTTCCCCATACCCTAATATTAGAGACTGTGTTAACTTCTGTTTCCCCATACCCTAATATTAGAGACTGTGTTAACTTCTGCTTCCCCAGACCCTAATATTAGAGACTGTGTTAACTTCTGTTTCCCCATACCCTAATATTAGAGACTGTGTTAACTTCTGTTTCCCCATATCCTAATATTAGAGACTGTGTTAACTTCTGCTTCCCCATACCCTAATATTAGAGACTGTGTTAACTTCTGTTTCCCCATACCCTAATACTAGAGACTGTGTTAACTTCTGTTTCCCCATACCCTAATATTAGAGACTGTGTTAACTTCTGCTTCCCCAGACCCTAATATTAGAGACTGTGTTAACTTCTGTTTCCCCATATCCTAATATTAGAGACTGTGTTAACTTCTGCTTCCCCATACCCTAATATTAGAGACTGTGTTAACTTCTGTTTCCCCATACCCTAATACTAGAGACTGTGTTAACTTCTGTTTCCCCATACCCTAATATTAGAGACTGTGTTAACTTCTGCTTCCCCAGACCCTAATATTAGAGACTGTGTTAACTTCTGCTTCTCCAGACCCTAATATTAGAAACAGTGTTACGGTAACTTCTGTTTCCCCAGACCCTAATATTAGAGACTGTGCTAACTTCCATTTCCCGAGACAAGACAGAATTAAGGGTTCCCACTCATACTTAAGATACTTAGGAATAATATACCTATATACTTTCCAATCAGGACCTGTCACATAAAAATACCAAAATAATTTCTAGTATTTATCACTAGCATTTAATGAATAAAACAATAACTGTCACCATGATATTGTTTTTATACACCAAATCGAAAAACAAATTCAGAGAAAGAACATACTATTTTATGTTGCTTGTGGTTTGTCCTGATACAGAATAGTTAAAGCGAGAGTGTCTCCACCTGTGCATGCGTGGGAACCAAGTCCCAAGCGATGATAACACATGCAAAAACCGCAAAGGCTCATGGGTAGACACTTGATGACACACTATGGCCATCTGAAGCATGCACAGGTGAGAACAACCCCCTGCTTCAAGCTGTTAATAGATTATTTTCAGTCGTAGATTTTGTGACAATAAAAAATCATGATCCTATGTTCGATGTAATGCCAACAAATTCAATTGTAGTTAGTGAGTTCCTGCATGCTAAATTAACAAAGGTATACAGATTGAAAAAAAACAGTGAAGAAAAGGAGGATGGAACCGTGAAAGAAAACTGAATGAGAAACCTGAGAAAATAAGATCTAGATTGAACGTAACTAGTTGTACATTGCACATGGTTAATGTAACTAAAAATCAATTTTCTGACCCCAAAATAATTATACTGACTTTAAAATATGATTACCCCACCCACCCACCCAATTACCAATCCGGTCAACTTAGCATGTTGCAATGTTTATCTATTCACAATACCGTATTTGTTCTATTACAAGCACATCTCTAATAGAAGCATACATAAAAACCAAAATTACGTTCTCTGTATGCGGAATCATTAAATTAGAACTTATTTTGACCACAGATGAACCTATGTCATTTATTGAGTGCACACGTTACTGATAGAGCAAATATGGTAATATTTGAAACTTACGTATATATAATGCTGGGGCTGACTCCCTTTTTATTGGTATCATTTTAACTGTCAGGCTTGAATACAACATAGAATATGACATTTGTGGATTTTAGCTCCACTGACCAGCAGCCAAAAAAAACAACAATGAATTGTACTAGAGTTCAACTCTAAGTGTTTCAAAGCATATATAACATATGAAACAAAGAGAACATAAACAAAAACATATTTCAACAATACAGTGAATGAATAGTCTATTTTATAAAAAAAAATACATAAAATGATGGAAATGTGTATGTATTAATGTAAATACAGCTACCAAGCAAAAATATGCAAAATGCTTGCAGTATCACAGAATAACATCACTCATAAGAAAATAGCTTTGATCTCAAACTAGATTTTTTTGGTTAATTTTTAAAAATTTTTTGAAGATTTGTTTTGAAAAATGTGGTTCACTCTTAACAAAAAAAAAAATGTCTGGGTCTCCAAGTATATTCAGTTTTTCTTCATCACAGCCACAGACTTTGTTTACTTTCCCTCACCATTGTCAACAGAACCACCGTGCAGACCAAGTTTTCGCATATGACGTATCACAGCTGTAGCATTAAAAGCTTGCTGCAAGAAAATGAAAATAGTGTTAGAACAAACTGCAAACAAAATTAATTTTATAATAAAAGGGCGCCCTCATACAGCCATAAAAAGTGACAGAAAGAAAAAAAGTTAAGTTTGTCACAAGAGGGCAGTATACTGATTGTATGTGCTATATTAAACAGGCATTCCCAGTATGAATTGCATGAAGTACAAAAAGCCTGCGCTGCAAGAAGTGTAATACTGCTTCTTTCTGAAGATGTCATCACAACTTTCAAAAGTTAGAGTCAGGACTGTAATGTAAAATGAAAACAACAGCAGCCTTGCTTCTGGACATAACTGGGATAGCAGACCTAGCGAATACCATGAAGCTTTCAGGAATGCAAAACATGCATGAAGAAGAATGCCCTTGTTTTTCATCTTCTTATCACCATTACGATTACATCATCAGCATTATTATTATTATCATTATTATCTAACTTACATGAATTATTAGAATTTTCATTATTGTTTGTTGATACTTATATTTAATTTAAATTACATTTCTTAAAATATTTGTTTAATTTGCATTTTTAAGAAAAAAATAATTGTTATTCTTGAAAATTAATTGTTTGAGGTATATAATTATTTATTAAATTCATTAATATTTGTGAAAATAGCATGTAGAGATTCCTTTACAATGCTAAGAAAGTAATCAAATGAGTTAGTGTATGTTAATGAGTGTATGTTAATTATTGTAAATGCTATAATACAGTTGAGGTCATCATCTTGTAAAACACACAAGACCTCAATAACTCAGTCATTAAGCTATCAAACTCTTTGACTGAACTGCAGTCTTAGCCAAGGTGCAAGGTCGGATTTACAATTACAAAGTTTACAAGGTATGTAGCTACATTGTATATAATGCAAAGCTGGTTTACATGCTATGTACAGTTGCACTCTGCATATGAATACAACTGTGGAAATTTTACTTAGCATATGAATACAACTGTGGCAATACCACATAGCATATTAATACAACTGTGGCAATTTTACTTAGCATATGAATACAACTGTGGCAATACCATTACTTAGCATATGAATACAACTGTGGCAATACCACTTAGCATATGAATACAACTGTGGCAATTTTACTTAGCATATGAATACAACTGTGGCAATACCACTTAGCATATGAATACAACTGTGGCAATACCACTTAGCATATGAATACAACTGTGGCAATACCACTTAGCATATGAATACAACTGTGGCAATTTTACTTAGCATATGAATACAACTGTGGCAATACCACTTAGCATATGAATACAACTGTGGAAATTTTACTTAGCATATGAATACAACTGTGGCAATACCACTTAGCATATGAATACAACTGTGGCAATACCACTTAGCATATGAATACAACTGTGGCAATACCACTTAGCATATGAATACAACTGTGGCAATACCACTTAGCATATGAATACAACTGTGGCAATTTTACTTAGCATATGAATACAACTGTGGCAATACCACTTAGCATATGAATACAACTGTGGCAATTTTACTTAGCATATGAATACAACTGTGGCAATACCACTTAGCATATGAATACAACTGTGGCAATACCACTTAGCATATGAATACAACTGTGGCAATACCACTTAGCATATGAATACAACTGTGGCAATACCACTTAGCATATGAATACAACTGTGGCAATACCACTTAGCATATGAATACAACTGTGGCAATACCACTTAGCATATGAATACAACTGTGGCAATACCACTTAGCATATGAATACAACTGTGGCAATTTTACTTAGCATATGAATACAACTGTGGCAATACCACTTAGCATATGAATACAACTGTGGAAATTTTACTTAGCATATGAATACAACTGTGGCAATACCACTTAGCATATGAATACAACTGTGGCAATACCACTTAGCATATGAATACAACTGTGGCAATACCACTTAGCATATGAATACAACTGTGGCAATACCACTTAGCATATGAATACAACTGTGGCAATACCACTTAGCATATGAATACAACTGTGGCAATTTTACTTGGCATATGAATACAACTGTGGCAATACCACTTAGCATATGAATACAACTGTGGCAATTTTACTTAGCATATGAATACAACTGTGGCAATACCACTTAGCATATGAATACAACTGTGGCAATACCACTTAGCATATGAATACAACTGTGGCAATACCACTTAGCATATGAATACAACTGTGGCAATACCACTTAGCATATGAATACAACTGTGGAAATTTTACTTAGCATATGAATACAACTGTGGCAATACCACTTAGCATATGAATACAACTGTGGCAATACCACTTAGCATATGAATACAACTGTGGCAATACCACTTAGCATATGAATACAACTGTGGCAATACCACTTAGCATATGAATACAACTGTGGCAATACCACTTAGCATATGAATACAACTGCGGCAATACCACTTAGCATATGAATACAACTGCGGCAATACCACTTAGCATATGAATACAACTGTGGCAATACCACTTAGCATATGAATACAACTGTGGCAATACCACTTAGCATATGAATACAACTGTGGCAATACCACTTAGCATATGAATACAACTGTGGAAATTTTACTTAGCATATGAATACAACTGTGGCAATACCACTTAGCATATGAATACAACTGTGGAAATTTTACTTAGCCTATGAATACAACTGTGGCAATACCACTTAGCATATGAATACAACTGTGGCAATACCACTGAGCATATGAATACAACTGTGGCAATACCACTTAGCATATGAATACAACTGTGGCAATACCACTTAGCATATGAATACAACTGTGGCAATACCACTTAGCATATGAATACAACTGTGGCAATACCACTTAGCATATGAATACAACTGTGGCAATACCACTTAGCATATGAATACAACTGTGGCAATACCACTTAGCATATGAATACAACTGTGGCAATATCACTTAGCATATAAATACAACTGTGGCAATTTTACTTAGCATATGAATACAACTGTGGCAATACCACTTAGCATATGAATACAACTGTGGCAATACCACTTAGCATATGAATGCAACTGTGGAAATTTTACTTGGCATATGAATAAAAATGTGGCAATACCACTTAGCATATGAATACAACTGTGGCAATTTTACTTAGCATATGAATACAACTGTGGCAATACCACTTAGCATATGAATACAACTGTGGCAATACCACTTAGCATATGAATACAACTGTGGCAATACCACTTAGCATATGAATACAACTGTGGCAATACCACTTAGCATATGAATACAACTGTGGCAATTTTACTTAGCATATGAATACAACTGTGGCAATACCACTTACCATATGAATACAACTGTGGCAATACCACTTAGCATATGAATACAACTGTGGCAATACCACTTAGCATATGAATACAACTGTGGCAATACCACTTAGCATATGAATACAACTGTGGCAATACCACTTAGCATATGAATACAACTGTGGCAATACCACTTAGCATATGAATACAACTGTGGCAATACCACTTAGCATATGAATACAACTGTAGCAGTTTACAATTTGCATAAGAACAAAGTGTGAATTTACAGGAAAAAACCTACACCAGAACAATGGGTCACCTGAAATAGAAAGGCAGAATATATCATGATGAAAAAGACCTTGAGTCTTCTGCATTAGCAGCAAAACAAAATGTAATTTTCATCAGGATGATTTAAAGTCAATAAGGCTTGAAGATGAAGAAGATAAAATAGTGTCAAAGACAATTAAAAAGCACTCTCTATAATTTGACTAGACAGCTGAAATCTCAGCTCAGCAGCACAGTGTGGATTACACCTACTACCCGGTACTAAAAAAAAGTGACACAATAAAACTATATTATGCACATCTTATTAAGTATCTGAAACCTTCACCTACTTATGGTGGTAGGGCAGGCTACCCTTGTACAGTTACTAAATAGGACACATGTAATAGTTCATTAACAAAAGCCAGACCAACAAAATTCTGAAAAGAATTACAACTTATTTAGTATAGCTTATACCCGGTATATACATATATCAGGAGAAATAGCTAAAGTCTGGGCTATATAGTAATAATATCTGTTAAGTAGTGCTATACATTCCAGTTTTTTACACATGGGATGCCCTATCAGTCCATTTATCTAAGCTTTTATGAGTAGGGGTTGAGATTACAGGGTATCTATGGGAACACATCAAAGCATCAATTAGCAGCAGTAACAAGTGGATGATTTAAATTAACAGTCGTGGCGTGTGTGAAGGACTTCTCAGCTACTGTGTTGATCGAGTCATTTCTTCTATGTATAAACACTCACAAGAGATAAAGTTATTCTCTATGTCAAGCCACTTATAATGCTGACCACACATTCAATACTGTAAAAGCCATCATTGTGTGAAATCACCAACTGTGAATGCCAGTTCAGCCATTTGGATTCAATGACTAAATTCAGAGAATCCTAATTCAGCTAAAAAAATCCTCCCATCTCATTGTAGATTAGTTAATATTACATGCTAGCTAAGAAGGTGTCTTTCTTCAACCGTATAAAACAACTAAACATCTCATTCAGGCAATATTTAAATATTCTGCCTAATTTGGTTCTGTATTGAATAAGCTGTATTGTAGTTGCTCTAATACATGTACATTAATCCAAACATTACCTATACTCAATATGATTTACAGCTTTTATTCATATTTATGCATATGCTACTAATAGAACAAATACAGTACATTAGAAGAGTTCACAAATGAATAGATGCGACCTGATAATGAGATATGACAACAAGCAGCCTTTCGGCTGAGATAGCTCCACTGTTAGTAATGCACATTTCAATTAAAAAACTCAATATCATTAGAAAATGAACAAATGTGAGATAGGTATATCTGTAGTACCTACATGTATAACATCAAAGCAATCAGATTTGCGGTTTTTAACAAGAATCCAATAATATCACTTGTCATCAAAAATGACAAAAATATTCATTAAAAAGATATCATCACGAAATGAACAAATCTAAGAAAGGTCTGCCCAAGGTACATATACACCAAGTATCAAAGCAATAAAAATTGTAGTTTTCAAGAAGAAGTCAAAAAAGTAAAAAGTTGACACAGGCGACAGACACCGGCGGACAGTCACTCATATGATAAGCTCCGCTCGACAAAGTCGACAGCGAAGCTAAAAAAAAAAAGTATGAATGCCTAGACACATTCAGCATATACATTTATTGTATATTACAGAGTTCTCAATAACATAATAAAAATTGCAGGGTAATGGTGACCCTGATTTTTTAGTATTATCTATCCTGTAATGTGAAGCACCAAGTATGGGAAACAATGTTTTTCTGGGTATCTAATACTCCTTAATATGTTAATAACACTAACGCAGACATCTTCAAATTCATTGCCTAGCAACCAATCTCTCCTATTATCCACCTGTGAAATGCAGTATAATGCAAAGAATGAGCACAGAGGCAAAATAAACGACAAAACCTTAATGTTCCACGTAGCTCTACAATTGCATGCTGATGATTGGAACCACACACACACACACACACACAAAAACGAGAATATTGCATGTTTTATCCTAGCAACAGTTCTCCAAGTTTAAGACGTAATCTACGAAAACATCTACTAAATTTCCCTAATGGCTACAGGAGCAATACATTAATGTAGTTTTAATAGGCAGTAACGTGCTGCAGCCAAAGCATAAGATCATGTAAATCTTTCATAATTCCAGATAGCAAACTCTCTTAATGATAAAACAGGACACTATGCAGATGATAAATTATCCTAAAAGTCAACCTTTATGAACTAGGATTTATAGAGCAATATTCCATTAATAAGAGGTCAGAGTAAAATTCCTTTTTATAATTTGCACAAATGACTACGGCATGCATGCCAGGGAGGATTTAGATGAAACATCAGTATCCGTCTTTATAAATGTACAATGATTTAAAAGAAGTTCAAACAGTAATAAAACTTGTTTAAATTAATTCAACATGCTAAAAAAGTTGATTAGACATAGCCAATTGGAATGAGTGCATGTTTGTACTTTTATTAGGTCTGGTACAGGAGCAGAAAGAAACAAGGCAAACCAATGTACATATAATACAACACTTTTTTTCTAGCTCTCACCCTGACACACATCAACAATTATGAGTAATGCAAAAAATACAGAGCAACGGTCACAATAAAAGCATGCATGACAGCATGTCTTTGAAACCTAACCTACATTGCATATCATAAAACCTGGCGAAATATGGTGGGAATCTTTGGTGTCAAAGAGAGTGTTAGGCAGAAGATCAGATAAAAAAGGTGAAGGGTCAGATAGAGGGATGAAAAGTCAAGCAGTGATTGCTAAAGAAAGGAAAAACAGAAAAACAATATTACATACACAGAATGAGTGTACTGTATAATTGCCACTACTTTTACTGCAGCTGATCTAGACATTTCACCAGCAGTGGATTATTCTGTGTTTACCTCTTCCTACAACCTCCCTGTTTATCTAAATTATTTAGTCTTGGCAAGAAGCGAGGGGTTATTTGATGAAATATAATATTTTAAACTATGTCATACATAGTTAGTGATAGTAATGAGTTAATCATACAATACTACTGAAAGGAATGACTTAAATATAACTTTATACAGTGACTCAGTGACTAATAAAGTAAAAAAATTAAGTTACTTATTAAGTACCACCAGTACAGTGACACCATTATTAATAAAGCCACCTCTCCCCAACCACTACTGGTCTTTATACTTTTCATAACTATATTTCATAACTATATTTTAAATGTATATAAAGCACATACTTTCATGGTTATGAACTAAGATCATGTTTTGTGTGTCATACACACATCTATGCTTCCCTACAGTAAGTAATTCCATTTTTATTCTCAATGAGTGGTAATATAGTATTAACAGTATCAAGCCACCAGGTTCTAAATATCATAATGGATATTTTGTATGGCCTTGGCATGGGAGCTACTGGAAGGGCATTACAAGTATTATTAAAGTATATGTGTTAACATCTAACCACAATTTAACCAACCATCATCCTGTGTTACTCATTTTTTTTCCTAGCCATACAAACAATATTCTGACATAAATGCTGTAAATCTGAGTTAAAAATTAGTTCATCTACAAGTCAGTTTTGCCAAAAGTGCAATTCTCAAAAAACAATTATCAGATATTTCAATATTATTTGATAATTAAATTATGGCTGTAAATCTCAATTTAATTTCAAATTCCAAGAAATAATATATGACATTCCAATTGTATTTTCGACATTAGGAGGCCCTACAGGACATATATCAGTATAAAAAAAAAAAAATTATTTCTTTTGCACTGATCATTTCATGAAAATATTTTCACAAAGATTATGGTTCATTGAGTCCCTGATGGAATTAATATCTTCTAATAGTTGTGGCAAAGAAATTACCTTCAGTTTAGATGAGCCTAACTATACAATATAGCCAAACTATAATGCAGAGTACAATACTTTAAAAATATATACCATTTTGGCAAATAGCTCAATGGCATCAATTAACTCAATTTTAATTGAGCTATTAAAATGCATACAACCTCATGGTAATAATATATTTTCTCATAGCTATATTATCTGAACATGCTAGCTAAAAAAATTGTACAGTAATTAATGTATTGTCAGACAGGCACTATCAGTGGAGAATGGTGACAACTCAGTCATTACATGTATGTCACACTTCTGATCCACTTTTGTCAGCTTTCAAAAAACAAATCTTTGTCAAAAATGGCAATCATGATTAGCAGGCAATAGAAAATTATGTTCATTTTGTTCAAAATTACAAATAAATTACAGGAATTTACAAAATATCAAAACAGTGATGATGAGAAAAATTGAAGATCCATCAGTGAAAACATTTGCTGATTGATCTGAGAACACGTACCAAGTAATAATAAAGTATTTGTTTATTTTGTGCGTATTACACCAAATTAAAATAACTCTTAAATTGAAACATTTTCAACAGTAACAGTTTCATATGACATATTTGCTCATAAACTATAATCCTTTCATTTTATTTTATAATAATTGATAGATAACAAACCCTGTTTCGTACTTTTTAACTTACAATCTAGAACTTGAACTAGCAAGAGTGCTGATGGCCTTTCCCAATTGTTAACTATAAATACACTTTGTATAAGTTCAAAAGGCATAAGTCAGTAGGCACACTCATATATATAACACTGAACTTATCGCTAGTATCCGGTAACATCAAAATAGCTGAAATTTACTGCATCATATTTTGAATGTTAAGTTGTAATTAACAAGCCATGCATGGCACAGTTCCCGTTAGTTATCAAATTTAAGATATATAGTTTTGTTTATAGTAATATAGCTGGAATATAATCATATCAGGAATATGATTATGATGATTGTTTAACATTAAAATGATTGACATTTGTATCTGATAGTCAAGCGAGTACTTGTCTATATTGAGAAATATTGCTCTGGAACAGTATTAATTAAAACAAAATCAGCCATTTTGAATACATGTATATATCTATAACATGATGTATAATGAATATATAAAATTTGAACATATTCAGTCAAAGCATGTCAGAGATATGGCTCTAGAAGCCCATTCATTCAAACAAAATGGCTGCCAGTCTGCCATTTTGAATCCGATCTGAAAAATAAAATGACGTGCATCAGGAACCCGTAATGTCCAATGTGTATACCAAGTTTGAACAAAATCCATCTGTAAACAGCCGAGAAATGCTTAATTTTGCTGATTTTTCAGTACAAAAATATTCGCCATTCGGCCATCTTGAATCAGATCGTGAAACAAATTGATGTGCATATGTATAATACCATGTATGATGTATGTGCGAAGTTTAAATGTGATTGGTCCAGGCATTTCTAAGATACAGGGTCTGACGCACGCACACACGAAAGCACGGATGCACAGAGGTCAAAACACAAGTCCCCATTTTCGGACTGCATCCAAACGGGGACTAATTAATCCAAGTAATTCCTGATTTCTAAATTGACAGCGTTTGTGCATTTATCGTTTGTGCACTTGCACATATTGCATGATCTAAGGGCAACAAACAGGAAGGTAGGACAAATTTAAAATGTTCCAAAAATACAGAATTGCATTACACTACTCATCCGGGTCTTCAATTCATATCGTTAAAAATCCCCTCAACTAACTCGTGTCAGTTTCTGAAATTTTGCTCACTGTTCTGCCTAAACAAGATAAACGAACATGCAAATTATTTTTTTCTATAGCGAAATATTTTTTTAGGGAATATTTTGGGAGTTAAAAAACTATGTCATGGTCATATTTACTCAGTGAAACACACACACACCAGCTCTTTTTCAGTTAATCCACGTTTCTCAACTGTATTTATGTAGTTCTTCTAGCTGCCCCCTTTTGTAAACCCCCCCCCCCATGTTCACTCAGCTATCTTTTAAAAACTATTTCAAATATTTGGGCGTTGCATGTCTATTGTTCTATCAAATAGCAAAATCAATGATCAACAAAATTGCATTGCTTGTTTGAAATTCAGCATATGCACTATATACCCCCATCCCCCATGAAGTGATCCGTGCGCCTGAACCAAGAGTGATGTCTGTGTGTTGTTTACAGAGTTATGGGGAAACCAGAATTGTAATTGCATATTACAGTGTATGGCATGGTGGGAGTGCATGTGTACAAATCCTCAGCTGTCACTGGGTTGGTGTGGCTTGTTAGCTGTTGTATATATCTGGTAGTGTCGCTTATATTTGGGTTTCGAATACGAACACAACCTTCAGCACCATCAATATGGTGAAACCTCATTGACAGTGTTGAATAATACGATGCATGGAAAGTAATCTTCAATTGACGCACGCGTTGTGGAATACGAAAAAAGAGCCCAAAGCATGCGCACTGCATACACAATATGCTAATAACCTTTAACGAGGTTATGACGTAGACATATCTCATGAATATTATTTGAACAAATGTATATATATATATATATATAAGAAAATCCCTCTTGAAATGTACCTCTCACCCCTAACTCCAATTGGAATGCTCCAATCTAAGTGAAAGCATGGAAAGAAGCTGCATACTGCCATCACCCTACCATACTACAATTATACTAGTCAGACATTAATATAATTAAAATCCTATATAGATAGAGAATCTTTCAATTCTAATCGCCGGTGTACGTAATCTGTAACTACATCTCACTGATGTGCAGAATTAAAATCAATTGCAGTTGCATACATTTACAATCGTCTTTCCAAGACAAGGATGAATACGTACATGTATGTATAGACTGAATAACAAGAAAGAAGTGAAACAAATAAATTTCCTGCTGAATTTTTTTCCCCAGACAAATGATGTTGTATCTGAGAAATTATAGAATGGAAATTTCAAATTTCTTTTTTTTTAATCATAAAATGTGGACCATGATGAGAATCAAATCTAATTTTTTTCACTCATAAGATGTTAACCATCAACAAAGACAACAATTTTCTTTGCATTTTACAGCCCTGTGAAATCTATCATAGTCAGGGTCAATGGTGAAGTAAAGAAAATCATCACCTGTTATCTGACATCACATTCTTAATCACATTCTTATCTTGGTTTCTTAAGTTGATGCGCACATGCATTGCCACTTTAAAGGATTAACCATGATAATAGGTATCAAATAACTTGTTATATTATGGGATGTAATATCAGGAAAGCTCATTTGCATCCAGGGCCACCTAAGCTTGGTGTAATTCTCAATTAATCCTTCTTCCTTCAGATTTGTGTTTACACCTGGGGGGGGGGATTGGCATGAGAGGGTGCCATCTGATCTGAATGGAACGTTTCGACGTCAGTCGTCCGTAGCCCATCGTCAAGCAACAACATCCCGTTTACGAACAGATAAAATAATTTCAGCCATTCCTTTACAGAATAATCCTCAACAAAACTTAGAAACATTTTATAGACAAATACAGGCTCCAAAATTATGTCTATTGCAAAACAATTTAACCAACAACCAGTTTGACGCCACAATTTCTTGCTGGAGCCCGAGTTCTACGCGTGATTTTATTGCGTTCAAATTGCGCATGCACACACACTGTGGTTCATTGAAATGCACCGAAAACATTTTGAGCAATTTTGAGCAATAGTACTAGAGTGAAATATAAACGTGCCTCTGCATTCTCCATGAATTTCATAACTTGCTAAGATCATGGTAAAGAGAAAACCTGTGTTTACTTTCAATAGTTAGCTGGAGCCTGATCGAAAATGTGTCTCAAAAATTACCTTTACATCGTTTTTCCGATTATTTTTTCAGCTCGTAACGATAGAATCAATCAATTTAGAACTAACATGTATGCTATCGGAAAGCATTTTGGCACAATTTTACTGAAAAGATGAATTTGTCATTGCTCATGAATATTAATTTATGCAAATGAGACGAGTATTTCAACCAATCGTGTCATGCAACTCCCCCCCCTGGTTTACACTGTGTT
The DNA here is from genome assembly GCF_978046115.1 of Saccoglossus kowalevskii. Lineage (NCBI taxonomy): Eukaryota > Metazoa > Hemichordata > Enteropneusta > Harrimaniidae > Saccoglossus > Saccoglossus kowalevskii. Next base: position 36,388,767 of record NC_140643.1, on the reverse strand, counting down.
CATCTTACACAGATTTGTGTTTACACAGGGTACATCTTACATATATTTGTGTTTACACAGGGTTAATCTTACATAGATTTGTGTTTACACAGGGATCATCTTACACAGATTTGTGTTTACACAGGGTCCATCTTACACAGATTTGTGTTTACACAGGGTCCATCTTACACAGATTTGTGTTTACGCAAGGTCAGTCTTACACAGATTTGTCTTTACACAGGGTTCATCTATACATAGATTTGTGTTTACACAGGGTACATCTTAATATATTTGTGTTTACACAGGGTCCATCTTAAACAGATTTGTGTTTACACAGGGTCCATCTTACACAGATTTGTGTTTACGCAAGGTCCATCTTACACAGATTTGTGTTTACACAGGGTTTATCTTACATAGATTTGAGTTTACACAGGGTCCATCTTAAACAGATTTGTGTTTACACAGGGTCCATCTTACACAGATTTGTGTTTACGCAAGGTCCATCTTACACAGATTTGTGTTTACACAGGGTTTATCTTACATAGATTTGTGTTTACACACAGGGTCCATCTTACACAGATTTGTGTTTACACAGGGTCCATCTTAAATAAGATTTGTGTTTACACAGGGTTCATCTTACACATATTTTGTGTTTACACAGGGTCCATCTTACATAGATTTGTGTTTACACAGGATCCATCTTACATATTTGTGTTTACACAAGGCCCATCTTAATACACAGATTTGTGTTTACACAGGGTTCATCTTACATACATATTTGTGTTTACACAGGGTTCATCTTACACAGATATTTGTGTTTACACAGTCCATCTCACACAGATTTGTGTTTACACAGGCTTCATCTTCATTTCAGTGGATGCAGAGCTCAGCTCAGACAGTTTACAAAGTGTTCAGTTTAGACAGGTTTCCAGTTTACACAGAGATCATCATGTAGGACAGGTTTGGGTTTGCATAGGATTCATGCATTATCAAAATTTGTCACTTATTTTCATAAATCACTGATCAATTAAAAATGTTCAAAATAAATTTATACTGCAAAAAAATAATTAAAGAATGCAAAACACTGCTACTAAATTGGTGTGTATTTTTGTCAAATGTTTCAGAAATATGTCATTTAACATATCTGATTATTTTCTGACATTTTTTGTTTTAAATTCATAGTGGGTCAGATCAGAGATTCTTAATTTTAAATCAGGGAAGATTAAATATATTTGTTAACAAATCAGTAAGACTCATCTCCAGGCAGGTACTGGTATTTTACCCAAAAAGTGGTCGATGGATATATACAAAGCAAAATTTTAAGTTAGTGATCAATATCTTTTCATAAAATCATAGACCTAGAGGGTCTATGATAAAATAGATACCCATATTAAAGTTACCTTTTTATAAAATAAATGCACATATAATTGATCATGTGCTTTTATTTTAATTATTTAGGAAAACCAAATTTTTCTTCTTCTAAAATTCTGAAAAAACAAAACAAAAAACAAGCAGCCTATCGGCTGAGATAGCTCCGCTGTTAGCAATGCACATTTCAATTAAAGAACTGAAAACATCATTAGAAAATGAACAATATGAATAGTGTCAAAGCAATCAGACTTACAGTTTTTAACAAGAAGTCGAAAATATCACTTTTTACCAAAAATACCAAAAATATTCACCAAAATAAATTAATTAGAGAATTGAAGATATCATCACAAAATGAACAAATCTGAGAGAGGTCCACATGTAGTACCTATATATGTAATATCAAAGCAATCGGACATACAGTTTTCAACAAGAAGTCGAAAATATCACTTTTTACCAAAAATGACAAAAATATTCACCAAAATTAGAGAACTGAAGATATCATCACAAAATGAACAAATCTGAGAAAGGTCTACATGTAGTATCTATATATGTAATATCAAAGCAATTGAACTATTGGTTTTTAACAAGAAGTCGAAAATATCACTTTTTACCAAAAATTACAAAAATATTCACCAAAATTAGAGAATTGAAGATATCATCACAAAATGAACAAATCTGAGAGAGGTCCACATGTAGTACCTATATATGTAATATCAAAGCAATTGCACTCTGGGTTTTTAAGTCGAAAATATCACTTTTTACCAAAAATGACGACGGACGACGACGACGACGGACAATCACTCATATGATAAGCTCCGCTCGACAAAGTCGACAGCGGAGCTAAAAAACAAATGTTTCTTCTAGACCTAGACCACAGAAATATGTGCATTAAAAATTCATCTGGTGTAATACAGGCATTTAATGTATTAAACAAAATCAGCTAGAAACAATTTTGAGACCAATTTCACAAGATGCTTTTACCAGAGCTTTTTCATTGATTATGCTGGTTTGTTTAAATACAAGAATAACATTTTTTTTAAAAAGATTAAATTTCCAACAAACAATACTATTTTATATCTCTAAGCTCATTAATTTTGAAATTCTTTCAGACTTAGAATAATCCAACAATCTGTAAGCCTTAGGAGAAAAGAAAAAATATGTGTTTTATATTTTTCTAAAAAAAAATAAGAATCAATATACATATTTTTTCAGACGAGCTAAAAAGTTGATATATCAATTATTGGCGAAGGCTAGTAGCAACAGAATTATTATCAAAAGTACTATACAATTATTGAATCAACCAAGGACATGCCATTTATTTGTGGCTTATTTGCATAATTATGTTTCTTCAAATGATGTTGCTATGGTGATAGTACTTGCAAGGTACATGGGTATTAATAACTTTTACCATTATAAACTAATTGAAATTTTCACTGTGGTAACTAATGTTGAAAAATGTTAATAATGCTTAGTAACTGACAGAAAAGTTTCATTACGTACATCTGCATGGTACCTGTGTAATTGCAAAAAAGATATTGTTACCATGACAATTTCTACTGGGTGTTCCTTGAGCAATAAATAGTGTTTGTCATAATTGAAATCTTACTGAGGTAATCATAGAACATCAAATGAAGACAACATTTTCAACCTCAACCAAGTTACTTCACTGTGGTTTTTGGTGATTTGTTGTACGGTAAATCATAAAGAAGTTTGTTGTCTCACTTGCTAAATTATTCGATGCAAAGGTTTATATAATTATACAAATACCTGCATGGAGCTCAAAATACACATTCACCTACCTATTTTGAGAAGCAACTGAAAAAATGCTGTGACATAAAGGGGTTTTATGATTTGTTCACTCAAAAATGCAACACAATATCTTGGTGATTGTCAGGAAATATTTTCTAAATAATACTCCCGAGATTAAATTTACATCATTATTCAAAGTTATTGAACCCAAAATTAAAATGTTGTCCAATTATGAAATATCAAGCAATTCAGACAGTTAGCAGTATATTTTCACAAAGTACCATATGTTTATCTAGTCATTGGGGGTCCTAGACAGCTGATGAGATTACCAACTTGATTTTAATTGATCACCAGTATATATATCCACGTTTACAAATGTTTATCTTGTCGGTTAGGGAGGCTAAACAGCAAATGTAATCACTAATTTGTTTTTGTTGTTGACATACCACCTGCGTGTACATCAGATCTGATTGATGCGAGTCAACACATTGTTTGGGTTGAATATAACGTCAATTCATAGTTAAGTAGATTGCACGTCATTTGATTTTGTTTGATGTTTTTGGTTTACTCTGATGGTTATGTTTTTAAATGTAAGTTGGGGGACTCTAGCGTTATTACCAACCCAAGTTAACACCTACCATTACAATTATTTTACGTTATGCGTATCTGCCCATGGGATACGTTCACACCAGTATGAATATGAATATGCTTCTAACTTCAGCCAGGTGCAATAGACCATTTTCCATTCACTGCGAGAATCACGCATTATGCGTGAAATCGAACGTAAAAACAGGACAAACAAAGGTCATAGCGTCGTAGTGGCGTCAAACATCGCGTGGGATTCGACAAACGCGAAGTATTTTGGGGGACATTTCCATGTTTAATAATGTGCTGTCCACATTTGATGAAAGGCAATTTTGATTAAGTAAGGGTATTCGAAAGCAATATTCCTCTGTCGAAGATCGGCCGGTCGATGTGAGTTACGAAATAAAGAAATTCTAGTTCAAAATCAAATCGTTCGATTTTTGCGGCAGACGTTCGATGCGCGTTTTTCATACATCTCGCGAGATCTCGCAATTGTACGGAAAATCGCCTATTCAGGCTTAATCTAAGTAATCAGTATTTTATACATGTGTTAATATAATCTTATGTTTTGATAGTTTGAAGCATAAAACTGGACTTACTTGGTCATGGCTACCATAAAATAATTTATTAAACTATAGTTAAACAGCTGTTCACACAACAATAATAAGTAGGCCAAAGCATGAAGAAGTATTGAAAAGATAATGAAATGAGCATGTGCCAAGTATTCATTTATAGCTTCTGACTTCTCAAGGGAATACATTTTAAATGCAGATATTTATGTAGAAAAACATGTGTATGATCCACATTCTTTAGTTAGAGACAACATTGAATGGTCTGATGCATGTCAGAATTCAGATGCCTTAGGCATCCTTAGGGACTGAGAACTCAAATATACAAAGTAATTAGTATGATTTCAACGCTATACAATATTAAATGTTCATGTGTTTTTTAAGGACATACCTGTGTTCACGTTATGAGATTTTGACATGTGGTGAAATTTTTAATTCTTTGCAGAGGGATTAAAACAATTGTGTTCACCTTAGTCACAACCTTCATCAGGACCCATTTGGTAACCACTCGGCTCAAGCCGAAATCATGCCCTCATTTGTAGATCTGTTTTTTGACCCAAACATGGCAAACGGTACACCTATTTGTCTGATTCTACTTTCTGTTATGGTATTTATTATGAGTCAAATGAATGGCAAAGAAAGATTCAAAGAGCAGTTATATTGATGTGAATATGAGTTGTTCACACACATGTTTTGACATGTGTCAACTCAGTCCCGGATTAGATAACAGACCTTTTGGAGAACTATATGTTTTGTCATAACATAATCAATGAGTATCTTGATACACAGGAGTAGCACTACAAACTTGATCCCCCCAAATCAAAGAAATATTTCCATTTTAATTTATTGTAAATTGAATATTATAAATAGATTGAATACAATAATATAATATAAATATATACCGGTATATTTAAGTTAAATTTATAGTAATGCTACAGTAATACCGGGTACTATAACCTTATATTAGTAATGAATAGACATACATGATTCTTTTCATAATACAAACATGAAACAAAAAGAGGTAATAAAAACAAAAGCATAATGTCATAAAAAAGAACTACTGTGTGCTGAGAGTGATGAAGGTGCATGAATCAGAAATAGGGTACATTTTCTTTTTTTTTCTGTTACACGATTAAGATTACACTAAAAATCTGACAGTTATACAGATCTTGTTTATTGCTGCGCATTGGCTACATGCATCAAGAACTTCACATACTGGTAACATCAAGTTAAAAATCTATACTACATTGAAAATCATCATCAATATTTGACATTCCTTAAAATGATGGATGATTTGAAAGAAAAAATGTTAGAAATGTTGATGGCAAGAATTTACTTGATGCATCCTGCACCAGAACACAAATATCATCACTGTATGCATGACTGCTCAGCTGCTTCCGATTCACATCAGCAAAATTGTTATCCACATGAAAAAAAAGCTGTCTATTAAATAAACACTTAAATTCCAAAACCTGAATCATTTTGGGCAGCTACATGTACTAAGTCGTGTTAGGATCTGGCTTTAAAGCAAACATTTTTCCCACCAAATAGTGTTTTTTTTAAGTATATTTCTATAGTTACTTTGTTAATTTTTGACATAATTTTCCTTATTTACATATAGGTATATTTCGTGAAATGTAAAAATGTAAAGTGTTACGTTGAATGAATATAGGTCGGGTACTAATGGCAATGAATTATACCGTAAACATAAACAGATGCACATGAAAGTCTCAAACATCTGAATAAATTTTATCTGATTTACTATTATTTGAAGTTGAAGTTATGCCAGTGTATCATATACCACTGCAATCTATAAATTACATTAGACTTGAAATGCTGACATACAGGATTGGTAATGAATGACCACGCAGTGCTCAGATGATGATGATGATAACCACTGGATGTAATGTTTTCTTTGATGCTGATGACCAGCAGGTTTAATCTCTCCACACATGAGATTAGGGATAATATACACTTGTCAGTTGCAGGAGGCCATGTCAATTATTCGTCTTCTATGCAGCTGTTTCAAGTGTGATCAAAGACATACTGTATGTGCTCTATTGGAAGTGCATGCCCAAATTAAAATAACATTTTAAATAGGTTAGTTAGTATAAATGGTTGAATGCTAGTTTTTGAGTTTGATAATCTTTAAATCTACGAAAATACACTGCACCACATAGTGCTTGTCGCTTCTAAAATAAAGAAATATGATACCTGGACTAACACAAGCTTGGGCAGTTCAAAATGACAAAATAAATATTATTTATTGGAAATATTTATTACAATTAATTAAAAATACAAGTAAAAAATAATGAACCGTTTAAAACAGAAAGTAAACCAAAAACCCACCTGACTATGCGTAGTTTGGATACAATAAATGAACGCGAATCATACTAAAAATTTTTGTTTGACAAAACATGTCACCATAATGTGAGGAGTTGTAGATGTTGAAAAAATTGACCCAGACACATTTATTATGTCTTGTCACAAGAATTGCGGTTCACAGCAGATCTCATTCCACTTCTAATACCAACGCCATACCTCCCATTATGATATTCAACATATTTATTTCTCATTAGATTCAGAATAGAATTTAAAAAGCACAATACATACATGTACGTCTAGTTTTCCTTACAGACTAATCATTACAGAAATGTTAATCGGATTTTCGTTATCTACGATACTACTTAAAATTAATTAAATATGATAATAAGAATAATTATAAAACAAAGTTAAAATTTGCAGAAATGTTTGAGTGGACAGGATTGGCCTACTCTGTGAACATAATTATTAGTTATCTAACAAGAAAGATGCACCAAGTATAAAGTGATGACATACATAAATGAGTTGGAATGGGTCAAAGGTCAGACAGTTCATCCAGGGTCGGATAGTGAGTGGTCTTCTAATGTATAATATGAAAGAGTGATTAAACAGAAATTAGATATAGATGACGTAGATGATCCAAGTCAGGCTACAATGTCGCTACAATGTGGTCCACAATTAATAACCATTTTCAATACACAAATATGAATCATGTTAATAATATTACGTCTATGTCAAATATGACAAATATTCTAATTATTCTACATCATGTGTCTGCTTACATGAAAAACGAATATATTTAGAATCCTTGTAAAACTGCCAACAAAGTGACAAATCCTAAAGTTGCGGATGGATCAATCATGTACATGTTAGTTGCATGCCACATTAGGTGGGGGAGGGGGGTTTAATACTTGTCATCACCATGATATGAACAATGAATGTAACTTGGTTTGACCTAGCTACTGTTGGGAAAATATTCCTGGAATCTTGTAACAGCATGCATACCTGGAAGGTCATCTAATCCGGTGTCACTAAAATGTCTTAGTAGCAAAATGTTGAGTTCTGACAATTCACTGACTGCGTCAATGACATCGTTCCATTCTGATACGTGATGACCTTGTAATTAAAGGGGAAGTCATCGCAGGAAGTAATTGCGGTAATTTTTTTACTTTGTATACGTAGGTGATTTGACAGCAAAATGTAGAGTTCTGACAATTCACTGACTGCGTCAATGACATCATCCCATTCTACGTGATGACCTTGTAATTAAAGGGGAAGTCATCGCAGGAAGTAATTGCTGTAATTGTTTTACATCATATACGTTCAACTGGACAGCAAAACATTGCGAGTTAATACAGACAAGTCGCTAACTACGCCTATGACAATGTACTTTTTTGATACATGGTGACCTTGAAATTACAGAGGAAATCATGACACAGACTAGTTTTATGTTAGCGTATACATGATTTGCAATCTACTTGAAAACTAAATTTAGTATGTAAGTTAACACTGTTTGTAATTACACCCTACATAGACTGCATCATCTAAATTTCAACATCTTTTTGTATTAGGGAAGAGTAGGAAATCAAACGGGCGGTGCACCGCGGTCAATACCGCGGTGGTGGTGGGTGCTCGCCGGTCGACCGCATTTTATGCAAATTTATGCATAGATTCCATGACCCCGGTTTACCGCGGTCGTGTGCGGTGGGCTCGCACAGCAATTCACACTTATTGTCAAGACCATTAATGAACACAAAGAACTGGGAAATTAAAAGGATCACAAAGTTCTAATGAAAAATTAAACCAATTTGGCTGAGCCAAAAGCTAGGAAACTAGTCTATAATAGTTCACATTATTTTATTTGCCTGAGCTTTGGAATAAAATCACAAAACGATCCAGAAAGACGTAGAGATCAACATAATATAAAATAAGATCGCATTATTTTGTGAATATATATCATGCATGGTCTCAGAAAATGTTTAGAAAGATTAATGTTTCGCGTAGACCAAATATAATCACGCATAAGTATAAATTCAAAGTGTTTTAATACATTGGTGAGAGGTCGCATTTACGTGAACAAGAACATGCACTAAGAAGAAAAAGCAAGCCAAAGTCGAAACGGGGTGTATCATGGACTTGGTACAACATGCGTTGCGACAATTGAGTGATCGTCGACATCATTTTGGGGCACAATTGAACTTCAAGTACGTTGCGAAACTTGCTGACATCAAGTGTGTTTTGACCGAAGTTTGACCCCCAAGTCACGCACTGAACTGGCGCGTTACCTTAGCAACCCTTTTCTTTCTTGGTCCGCGCTTCGATCTCGTAAATTTGTTATCATATCCGGCGGTACTGTAATAACACAACTTGTATCCAACTCTGTATTGGCTTTGAATATTTCAACATCGTTTACTTAGTGTGCTGCTTTTCTAATAACGCAAATATGTTTACAGTATTTGACGGGCTCTAAATATTTCAATTTTGCAATGTATTACTTTTATAATAATTACGCAAACTAAGTTATTTTTATTATTGTCGGGACACTAACTCGGGCTATTGGGTCTGTGAATATTTCAATATTACCGACTTGATAATGCGTTGCATTCGTAATTATTACGCAAATATAAACATGGGCGCATTTACTAGTAAATCATTGAAAAAGATAGTCAGGTCCCGGAGTCAGGTGTCTAACGAAAGTCGAGAAAATATTTTAAATACTTGTGACTCATCGGTGAATTATTTTATTCGAAATAAAGTGAATATGTAATAATAACCATACAATAAAATGCGTAATGTTAAATGTTTCTATAATAAACTCGCAGCGCACTTCGATCGCATTATTCACGTACATTTCGACTGAACTCTAATAACCACGTGTTTGAATTACGTGCGGCAATGGGCAATGACCTCAATGAGTTCACGCACTGACATTTAAATTCGGGCCACCCAGTTTGACGCAAAACGATATAGTTACTTAACATTTGTTCAAAAAATCGGTAAACTCTCGCGAAGAGTTAACTGAAAGGCAACGTCGTTTTTGACCAAAAAAAAACAAAAAAAACACACGTCAATACAAGATTATGTGTGCAAGGTTAGATTTATAGAACGTACATGACCGCTTAACTCTGTTTTTTTTAATAATCATGTCGCACGTGAAACATAGGAGACATTTTAGTTCGTCCATTTCTTGTTTACCGATCTTGAACTTTTTGTCTGGAATGCGATACAGGCAAAGAATAAACATTAATGATACCCACCGTTGTCAAATCAACAAGAGGCTCGAATCAGGAAGGCTCGGCTATTTAAAACTTCGTAAATAACATTCTTTTCGTGTGGTAGACTTTATTCAAGTGTAACAAACGTAAGTGCAATGTATGGACGAGTCATAATACTCGTACCTTCGAAAGTTACGACTTTTACTCTTGGAATTGGTGATAAATACATGCATAAAATACAACATTGTTTCACGCAACAACAATTCGTATACAGTATTGGACTTATGGATTTTTATATTAATAAAATACGTGGGCCGATAATATTACTATATGCTTAGTATTTCCATGCCAGCGATGCTCGTAACCTGCTCGATTTAAAAACAGCTATGTGTATTTGAAACAAAGACTCATGGAATCACAAAGGAAACTGTTAAGTACGTATTTCACATCTTTCCTACGACCGCGGTTGCAACCGGTATCGGTGGCCACCGCGGTAGAGACCCCTAATTATAAGCAGTCCGCGGCTCTCCCCGGTGTACCGCGGAGAGCCGCGGTGATTACCGCGGTGAACCGCCCGTTTGATTTCCTACTCTTCCCTTATTCTCATAGATGGAAAGCTAAACCATGGTAGTAACATGCATGCAGACTCTCTAAAGATTTATACAAGCAGCCTGTCAGCTGAGATAGCTTCGCTGTTAGCAATGCACATTAAAACTAAAGAACTGAAAATATCGTTAGAAAATGAACAATATGTATAGTATCAAAGCAACAGGACTTTATGTTTTCAACAAGAATTCAAAAATATCACTTTTCACTAACAATGACAAAAATAATTGAAGATATCACCACGAAATTAACAAATCTGAAAGAGGTCCACATGTAGTACCTATACATGTAATATCAATGCAATTGGCCTTGCATTTTTTAACAAGAAGTCAAAAATATCACTTTTTACCAAAAATGACAAAAATATTCAACAAAATTAGGAAATTATGAAATGAACAAATCTAAGAGAGGTCTACCCAAGGTACATATACACCAAGTATTAAAGCATTCAGGCTTGTAGTTTTCAAGAAGAAGTTGAAAATGTAAAACACGGACGACGACGGACACCGTCGACGGACAATCACTCATATGATAAGCTCCGCTCGACAAAGTCGACAGCGGAGCTAAAAATCAACTAATTATTATGTAAATTAGGTAATTAATTACTAAAATAAGCACAGATTTTAAACCAAACTAATCAGATCTGCGCATTGTCCCAGAGCATCAATGAACCAATTTTCAATGAGCAGTTCTTCAGACATTGCACACAGGAGTAAAAAATGGCCACCATTATCAGACAGATGCTAAATGGAACAAATTGTAAAATACGTCATAATCCATCTACAAGTTAACTTTCCGTTTTCCCACCTGTGTTAGGATCTCATGCAGTTAGGTGCTAGGCAATGCTTTTGAAATGTTTCAAGCTTTAAATCTCATTAACTGTATCTGAGTACTCAAGAAAACATCATTGCATTCTGTTTATTAAAGTCAGTGGGCATTTCCAGAACGTGTCATTTAATTTTGTATTTCCGTGAGCCTATATACCCGGCAAACATTGTGAACACGGCATGATTCTTTTCAATGATTAAATATGACCCAACTTACACAGACTACCTGCCAGCATGGTGGAAAAACAATGTAAAGAGTCAATCCAAACACAGAAATTGACAAAAAAAAGGCAAAATAATTGAAATAATTTGATGGCTACAAAGGTCTACCCAGTGTAGAAGGATGCAAGGAAGACATGACGCAGTAGATTTGGTTATTTTACATCCTATATCTCACAATTTTTCAACAGATTTGAATGGACTGATGATGCGCATCATAAAACCTACAAAGTAAGTTATTGAATTCTCTGTCAAAGCATTGCAGTCACAAATGCTACAACTTAGAACATAATCACAACATGATAATAATGTAATACAAATTGAGTGACAGTTATTAAATCAGATTCTCTGGATAGGTGGTCTCTTTAGCTACTACATGCACATATACTATGTCCTTAGGAGATTGCCATGTCTAGAATTCATAGCTAATTGGTGTAAACGTTTGATTATATTTTACTAGTCTTGAGTCTATGCAGAGTATGCCCAACTCAACTTATGCCTAGGTATGATGCTAGTAATATCTCATTGTCTGAATATACAGCCTATAGTCTCTGCAGATTTCCATTCATACCACATTTCACTAATGTTAAGGTACAATATGCTGTAATATTTCATTACCCATTCAGATTCATGCAAACATCACACACTAACATTTTAGACATTGTAGGTATGCATAAACTGAAAAGGATGAGAAATTCAGTGGCAGGTAAAACAGATCCCATGAAGAGAAAACAACATTGAGGGAAAAACACATACAGCCAATGAAGCCAAACAAAAATACCACAGTTTGTTGTTGGTAATGCTTGCTTAAAACCATTTATCATCTTGAAAATAAAGCTGATTCGAAAAAAGTGAAACACCTGCCAAGGTGTCTATTATTCAACAAGTGCCTGGGGCCTTTTGTGATTAATTCCAATTTTTGAGCTAACCAATATATCAAGGTGGATTAATTACTTTAGTCAAATAGTATGTATAGTATACCCCTGTAATAATTTTAAATGTTCCTTCTAGATCTATTGCTGTAGACATGTTTTGACTATTAAATATTTATATTTGTATAGTATATCTGATGGGAGTAGTTACATGTATTATCATACACCTAACATGTGGTGCCTTTGATCCTAAAACAATATATGCATCCATATTTTTTTTATGCTTCAAATGCAGAAAATATTTCAACTTTACATTTATTTGTTATCACTGCATATGTTAATATTCACCAACAATGTGTTTCAGTTTTTTGTGTTCTAACCGTTTATGACCACTAATTAACAACTTTATATTGTGAGCACTTCGCATCCATGGCTGACTAAGAATGAGTAATCAAACAGAAAACATGACAGTTTGCGGAGATTTCAAGTGTGATGCATTTCTATACATTTCTAGTGTATTTTGTGTACTTAAACCCAACAGCTAGAGAACAGCAAGGTGCATGAACATCCTCGACTGACTACTTCAACCATATAGCTAGAGCACTGCAAAGTGTGTGGATATCGTCTCAAGTATGCGATTCTATATCGCTTTTCCAGTGTTATTGTACATTGCTACGTTACTGTGGCTAAAGGTATTTTTTGTGGAAACTGACCTTTTACCTTAGCTGAACAAATAGGTGTTTTCATACATATTTGTATTTATATCAAATATCCATGTAGACAATTTGTATTTGTACAACTGCGTATTAAAATTGGTTAACCATTTTTAAGGGGCAAGCATTCTGAATAATTATAATAGTATTACCATCAAGTTAGAATGTTATTGTGTTATTATATTGGGCCACAATCGAGTGTAACTTATATAGTAATTAATGCGGTTTGGTGGTATGTCTGAAGCCACTGCTAAATTAGCCAAACTGGAGTTTGTTGTTGTAAAAGCCAGCCACAGTCTGGTGTAAAGATAATATATTCACGAAATGTTTTGAATGCTTGGCCTCAGTTTGAAACAAATTGAATACAGTGGGAATGCCAGTAATATTATATGCACATTTCTGATTCTGAGATTTAATATTTACGTTCACCATATTTGTATTTATATTTACAGTCTAGTCACGTACAGTTTGAGAATTTATAGTCATGAGTTCTTGATACTTGAGGTATTTGACCTATATTGAATGTATTTTGATAGAAATTCAATGTAAGTAATCTTATTAAAAGTAATTTCCACATATTAGATACTTTTGGTTAGGATGTAACAGGCATTGCTTCTTAGCATTGGGCCATGACAAAAGATATTGCATCATTTTTTGAACTTTGAATCCACAGTCATCTAGACATTAATATCTAATTCGCAATTAACATGCGTAACTATTCAATTTGAGACAACTTAAACTACACAAATTTTTAGAAAATGTTGTAAGCAGTCACATTCAACAATATTGCATTGAACATCAGTAATATTACAATGACTTCGATTAACTATTAGATGAAGTGTTCCATGAACTTTGACCAAATCTGTGCATGTCAGTATGTCGCTCACAGTATGTTTTCAGTCACACCACAAGTGTGCTATCTACATGTAGTTCCACTGAAGATAATGAAATATACTGCAAAATTATCTAATATTTGTCCCACAGCACATATAGATCATGAAATTACTTATGATAGAGAGGTTATTACAAGACAATGTTGTGATATTGGGACTTTTACTTGTGATCTTGCTATTTTGACTAAAAATGCTAAGATCCTGTGTAAAACAGCATGATGTACATGTTTGTCATGTAATTACCTTTAACCTTTTCACCACCCTCTTTTCATCACAAATTCACAATATAGTCCTATTTATAGTCTGCAATTCCTTCACAAAATTGGGACAAGAATAGCCAAATTTTTTGAGTAAAAAATTGAGAATTGACTCAAATTTTGTCTGTTGGTTCCAAAATTTGGGTTCATTTCCAGAAATATTGAAGAATACAAGAAAAAAGTGCAGACAAATGTTATTGTGAAAGTCTGCTGGTGAAAAGGTTAATTATTGATCAAATCACTGCAAAACATTCATTGAGTGATGCAATCACACTTTTGACACTATATGTGAAAATTCACAGATATCAAGATACAGTATTAAGATTTTCAATAATAATTTATAGATACATACCTTCCATTTTGTTTTGGCAAAGTTCTTCTTGATATTTGTACTGACAGATTCATGAATATCCTTTGTAGCTGCTGCACCTCCCGAAACCCTGTGAAGAGAATTTATAATTATAATTTCATTTATAATTTCATTCAGAAACCAGATCTTGGTTGTGTATTGATGAATTTCATGCAAACTAGTAGGTACATACATTGGCCATTAAGGGACCTTGATGCAGGTTGTTTTGTTTTTCAGATTGGATTCAAAATGGCTGATTGGTGGCCATTATTTTTAATGAATATGGTTCAAGAGCTGTATCCCTGATATCCCTTGACTGATCATGGTCATGACCAAACTTTAAACATCATACATCTTGTCATACATATGCATGTGTATTTGTTTGACCATAAGAATCAAGAATCATATCTTTTGTTTCATGTTCTGATTGAAAATAGCTGGTTCATTTCAGTTTTGTTTACTACTGAACCAACATGGACAAGTCATGTCATCACATCACATAACTTGTTGTGACATGTGAATGCAATATGTGAATTGTCATTGCATTTTTCAAAAAGTCATGGATATCTCAACCATCCAAATAAAAACTGATACATGCATTAGTTAATTACACTGGACTATTACAATTCCTGTATAATATATACAATCTCCTACACTGGATTATATTACATGTATATCTATATTCATAAACTCTATATTGACTCTGATTTGAGCAGCACATTACATTCAAAATACAAATAATTATTTTTACAAATGTGCATGGTAAATGTCCAGAGTATGTAAAACCACTGATTACATGTTATGTTCTAGTGCACCCTTTCAGGTTTTGAGAGAGTGGGTACTAGTTGCAATGTTGTGAGAGTATTAAAGCAGACACAGACAACATTAGGAGTGTTGAGCATTGCAATTGTTTTGACATACAAGTCATTGTTAATTGTCTCCATTGGAATTATGTGAAATGTTATTCATGCCAAAAATAAAGCAATATACACCAAAAGCATAGTTTGTAATTGAAAGTGAGTAATTGGCTGGTCTAGTATCAACAGTAATTAGACGTATTAAATGACTTTGCCCAAATCGAAATATATGGTCAGAAATTAAATAGGATTATATGCTATTCATGCATTGTTTGGATCCAAACTGAATTTCCTCTGTCCATGCAGGCTCATGTAAAGAGATACAGTAATATAGTCAAAAAGAAATATGGCTGTCACTGTCAGTCAGTCATCTTTAATCTGATTACAAAACAAATTGTCATGGACATTAATAATTTAAAATGTACAATGTATGTACCAAATTTAAACAAAAACTGACAAACCATGCATAAGATACCACATATTCAAAAAACAAAATGGCTGCCAGACAGCCATCTTGGATTCAATCAGTAAACCGCTGCATGTGCATATGCATGTCCAAAGTACTGGGCACTGTAAGGAATGAACAGACTTGGTCCCCAGGATTCTGAAATATGACTCTGGACGGATGGACGGACAGATGGACAAACGCACAGACAGAGAAACTACTAGAAAATTTGCACACTATCAATGTGCTTACACAATCTATGCAGTCTTACTGAGAAGGCATACATGATTTCTATTCTACACTAACTTACCATGGATCATCAATGGCTTGTTGACAAGTGTATCGCTTCCTCTCGTCCACTTCCATTAAATGTCTGATGAAATGTTTGGCTGTGAATGAAGAAAATCGATCACTTTTTTTTTTTTTTAAATACACTGTATGTACTGTGTATAATTTCAATAAAACTGGGTCACCATATTCTGATCAGTGAATCCAATGCAATTTCTAAGTGTACACTTCCATAATGGTATTCAAGTGTTATTAGTCAAATCTGCCACCAGAGAATAGTGCAGACATGTGTACACAAGATAAGACAAGATGAATCACTAAAGAGTATTCAACAAAATCATTCACAATGGCACTGAATTTCTACAAAATTACATTTTTTCACAATTACTACAGATCATGGTTGTAAGTAACTTGTAAGCTCTTTTTTGTGCTTCATGATATTGATTCAATGTCTGACATAATGAATTTTTGATAATACAAAGGACTTGGATATGGGTATCCATGCAACTTAGATGACCATGTATATGTAGCAATGAAAATCCCATTCTGTACAAGTTACATGCACGTATCAATCAAACTTAGTTCTGAATCACAGAAACTTTGATGTGGAAAGTGAAATAAATGAGGTTATCCTCCTACTGCACAAACATCTAACAGATGCTCTACTAATACACTAGTACATGTACATTGGCTATTTTCAACATTCCTCATTTCTTTTACGTAATAATTTCCATTAGGATTTCTAGAAACGTATGTTACTGTAAAGTCTTTATTAGCAGCCATGGTTTCTATTAAAAATGGTACAATGCATCAGAGGGGATGCAGCTTTATTATAGCATTAATTGTGTAACCTAGGTAACAAGACTGCAAACAGTCTTCATTGATTAGAGACTACAAGGTACTAAGTTACCGGTACATACCTGCATCTGAGATATCATCCCAATATGGCGAATCAAATTCATACTCTCCTTTGATTATCTGTGCGAAGAGGTTTGAGTCGTTTTCATCAAAAAAAGGTGGATATCCGCACAATCTAAGAAAAAAGAAAACAAGATGGAGAAAATTAATCTTCAAATCATTTCATGTCAGAGATCATGAGTGTAATATTGAGCAGATGTGTGTGATTGAATGCACAGCAGATATAAAGATGTAAATTTGTTGACTTCTGAAAATAACATTTTACCCAGACATACATTTCAGCATATCGGCATGAAGCACCTAATATATTTTAACAAATGTCCTGATTCAGACAAAAACATAGAGTGCAGTCTGACTGATAATTTGACTGTGTGGTTCGATAATCAGTGACTGAATTTTGGAAATTATGCAACAGTATATATTGTATTAGCCTTAGAAGGACATCTCGAGAAGAGCACATAAATCAAAATTTACTGTACTGAAGTATACAACATGATTTAAAACTGACATATTTTGTCCATCAACGCATACCAGTATTTATGTAAGCACATTTATTACTAATAGCACATTAAGCATTGAACCATTTCAAAGAAAACTTTACTACATTATACAAGTGAGGTATACAACCATAAATTATATTACAAGAGTACTTGATGACACCAATTTAAAAAGCAATTTGTATAGAAGACACAGAGGAGAGATTTAATTCTGCACAACAACGCTGACATGTGTACCAAAAATTGCCAGATTTCACAGAACATTACCTTGTAAATCATTCAGTTAACATCAAATCTGTTTACAGTTCCCTGATATGGTGCGGTACAGGAACATGGAAAATTACATCAACTGACTGACTGACTGATGCAGGTCGAATAACAAGCACGTCAGGTCAACATTTTGTTCATGATGTGTATGTGACTAATAGAATAAAATTACAATAACGACTGAATTTGTTGTTTCTCACCTCCCCAACACTTTCCCAATGTGAAATGGTTTTGATATCGCAACTAGAATTGAAATGAATATATTTAAACTTTCATGTTTTCCTGAAATTCCATTCTGAGTATAAAAGTATACAATAGAATCTCTGAAACTGTGCATCAAAAGGGAAGAAAGGGATTTCTTTTTTTTTTTTATTCCAGTTACATGTACTTAAGGATATAGACAAATTATGTGAACTTTTCCCACAAAGAGCTGCAGTAGCTGGTATTGTATTCTCAGTAGCTATGTTCAAACACATTTTCTTAGCATGGGCAAAAAAGTTGAAAACATTAGCCTGTACAAAAAATATGTGTGTGACTGCTTGAAATGGATTAAGAAATGACTAGTCTGTTCTAAATCTGTTCTGTTTTGAAGAACCAGACCAGACAGTTACAGTACAGATAATACCAATGTGCACAAATAACTAGCTCAGACTAAAGCGTCCTTTTGCATTAGGCATTTTCAGAATTGAAACTAAGCAGCCAAAACAAGAATGTCAGTACCGTATATATACCGTTATAATGCCAAAAATCAAAACAGAGTTCAATGATCTGCCATTTAAAGGTGGCTGTTGAAGAAGTTGAGATGGCTAGTTTTGTGTACATGTGCAAGTTTTGATTATATGTACATGCTACTCAAAGATCTTACCTGATATACAGTACGTTGCAAGTATGTAGTCATTACAAATGGTCTGTGAATATGTTTCATAAAGAGGCTATTGCTCATTTATTCAGATACATGGCACAATTTTCAGCAAAAAACATAGTTCTAAAGCCAAAATTCCCTTTTTGTTGAAATATCTGTATATGCTTTGTCATCTATTTCTGATCGTTTAGTTGCAAAAAAAGTGAATGTTAAAGTTGTTTCATCTTACAGTTATGAATTTTACAACTAGCGAATTTCTTTCATGTCATCTGTATATTTTGTACATATTTCTAATTATTCTGAACAATTGGTGGAACAAATATCCCAAGCCTGTGATTGAAGGCCGTATTTCCCAACAATCCCCATTATGGGCAAGGAACATTACCAGCAGCATACTGCTGTCGGTCAAAGTGAAAAGGTGAAGCCATACAAATGTGCAAATGTTCATAACTATCTATGTTACTGCAGCGCCAACCAATGTGGAATAAATATTAGAACTAGAATTAGTCACAGATGAGGGAAGTTTATCATTTTGTGAACACTATTTGATCTTTGACACTGTGATCACAAAATAAATCTGATAAATTAGTCAGATTTTTGTTCAAAAAAAACCTGAGAAACCCAACAACAATGAGAAAGTATGTTAATTTGGTCAAAAATTAAAAAATAAAAAAAAAAACATAAGACAAACATGTGAAAAATGAAAAAGAAACAGATGCTCCTCCAATTCATACACATCCTACCAACCATTAAATTTTTGAACAATTTGAAAGTGTTTGCCACTATTCACTAAATTTAGGGACATCGTTTTTTTTCCAAATTATTTCAAAAATGTTGATCAAGACCTGCAGCAAATAGAGAATTCATTTTTCATTTGCTCCAAGATTGATGATGAATTTTTATAACAATGTGCAAAATGTTGCATAAGAATACTGGAAAGTATAATTATGGCAAACACTGGCATGAGTGATTCATTCCAATTATGAATGTTTATAACAATGTGCAAAATGTTGCATAAGAATACTGGAAAGTATAATTATGGCAAACACTAGCATGAGTGATTCATTCCAATTATGAAATTTGGCTTCAAGAGAGATTAAAATCCATAAGATATCATCTGCACATGGACATCAGATTCATAACATCATATGACGACAATATTAGATCAGACTCCACACTCTTTAAAGTACTTAAACTGTCATTTAAAATTAATGCCATTCGACTGACGCAAGTTTCTGATTCATTTATTTTCACTGCCCACAGACCGTGTTCCATCTACAGCTAGGAAATGTAGACTGTGTTTGTTGAAGAAATAGCTCACTTTTCTAAATCGCTGCATCCATAAACAGCTTGATGATTCTCAATACAGTGTGTGCAATCAAATGTAACTGTTATTCAATTCCAGGACTGGTATGTCTTCGCTCTTTAATCCCTCCCATTCAGTTTAAATTGTGTAAAACGAACTTCAATAATTTAGCCCAGCTGCTATCTGAGGCAATTTATTGGATCAGTTTAAAATAGTGGACAGTTCTACAAGCCCCCTTCATTAAAATTGGATGGGGTTTCCTTAGTTATCAGGAAATGGGTTAAAAATAGAAGCAGTGCTACAGAAGCTGATTTCCTTCGCCCATTGACAAGTTGTTTACAGACTGCTTCAACCCCTAATTTGAGCATCCATTAAATCTTCGAAATGCTTTCTCATTAGCATGTGGCTATGGCAACAGTTTGCTCTTCAGTTGAAAACATTGAGCTTCATATGAGTAGACATTTCTCTCCGGTCGTTTCTCACTTAGTCACACCATATTTATAATGTTCTTGACAACTTTCCAAAGCCATTACCAGCAATTGAAAAGTGTGTTTATTTATTTCTGATATCAGAAGAAGGTCAGTTCAATTTTAGGCTAAAATATGACAGGTATGATGATAACTAAACAAGAATTCTGAGTCTTTTACCTTACAGCTGAAATCAATGTTTGTTGCGTTTTTGTTTTCACTAAACCTTGAATCTAATATACATCAAAACAGTTTGTTTTTCACTATTAGTGACAAATCAACGAAAACCATATTACAATATAATAACATAGTATTATAACTACCGATATATAAATAATATAGTGTTCATATACATTTTGTATCAATATACATGTACAACAGTTATATTTTCAGTCTAATTCATGACTAACAAATTATGATAAAATACAATGTACTTTCACCACAAAAACATTTCATGAGAAACCAGACTCGGTTCTCGATAAATTGTTAGACATCTTAATTGCATTACTGTAGAAAAATACATACAATACAAATTTATGTCCTAAATTCTGTATGTAATAAGTCAATAGAACTTATTCTTAAAAGCAAGAGCAGAAAGATCACGAATGCAGAAAGAGTCTCATTACAATTACAATCAAGTATAATTTTTTCATGAAACACGTTTTGTGGAAGACCTGGCTTTTATGTTTTAATTATTGATGGATCAAGCTAATCTATATCATAGATATTCATCTTTTTTTGTATAATACATGCACACCTACAGAGACAACATAATGGTAGCAACAGTCATTAGAATCAAATCAACAGGAATATACGGTTAAATTTAACACCTCTAAAATTACTTTCAACAAAGCTTGTATTCACATCCTGATTCTATACAGTCATCAGATTATAATGAGCACTGGATTAAGTTAAATCCAATTAATTAAATCAGTATTTCAGAGTTTTATGGTGTTAAGTTGTTTCTATTATAATATAAATTCTCTTTTCTTTTCTATTTTGGAAAGAGACTAGCAACACTTTGCCATGGTGATCAAATTACCCAGAATGCCACTTACCATAAATGAATGAGTTAGATCAACCTGATAGCAACAAACCTAACTTAATTCACTTTAATACATTTTTATAGTAAACACAATTTTCAGTGACCAATCAAAGCTGAAATAGAAATAATTTCATCTCCATCCAGCATCCTGTTTTTTTCGACAGTTGAATTGCTAACAGCTATTTATAATTCAATTGGTGTCAAACAGCAAAGAGCAGGTCACTAATCTCTGATTTATCTCACCAAAATGTACACTGTAAAACTATTTATTCTCACTGGCATTTAATTTCACCTTTTTGATATTTTGAGCATATTCATTTGGGTTTCAAGTTAATGAATCTGCCAGGAAAACAATCTGTTTTATCGTTCACATAGATTAAATTTAAAGTTTTTAACTTATCAACGAAAATAACAAAACTAAAAGACAGTGAATAATTATTGCATTAACAGTATTTAATGAATGACCTCTAATGACACTGACAATATCCTCCCCTATTTAAAGGTGCAAATGCTAACAATAGCCCCCTCCCCCAATAAAAAAAGAAACTTGATAAAGGTGACTTTCATAGCAATAGTAATAAGTATGCCCTAGAGGAGAGTATACCACAAGATTTGGACCAATTTTACGACATATACACAAAAGCAATAGTGGGTATATGGAGGGAACTGGTCAAAATCGAGTGGTATACTCCCCCCTCTGTGCGCGAATATTTCTATTACATTATACCAACTTCATTTTAAAGGTTATTCTGAGCTACAGAAATAATTATTTCTCACCAAAAACCATGTTCAAATGATACAGCATCTGAAACATTCTATCTACTACTGTGGTAAAATGAATTGGGCCCTGGAACCAGCATACAGCCATTATTGATACATCATGCAGTGATGCAAATTTGCACTTTGTGTTTCGGTGTAGCATGGTTTATTTATGTATTTTTTTTGTTAGCAGCAACGATGATGTATATAAAATCGTTTCAATCAACATTCTTTCAAAAAAAGTTTGGATAAAATATCGCCATGGGTTAATTAATGAGTGAACCACTGCAGATAACAATTAATTTTTTGTTTGTGCATTGTTTGCATAATTCTGAATTCTGGTGTATCATCAGGGATTGTAGAATTGTAGACTGACTTGCATAAATTAAAACTACCTCACATCCAATCACAATAGTGTATTTACAGGCGTAACACATCGGTGAAAACTAATATTACAGTAATTGCCCCTATTCTCTAATACACAATGAAAAAACAAAATTCTCAACCCATGTAAATCCATTGAAATGGAATTTTAAAGAAATTGATCTTCTGCTCCTTTTGCTCTCTATAGACTAGAAGGAATGACAACAACTACTGGTACCAGTCAACTAAGGAATCTGCAGTACAGATCAATCCTATAAAAAATAAGATTCCCTTTCATTGTGTTTATATATGCAAACCTTGGTGACATACATACCCCAGTATGGATCAGTGTGGCAAACTCAAAGTTGCGACCTCCTACCAGTAACATTTATATAACTTTAAATACTACATTCCATTTTAATGATCTGAATTATTAGTATGCTACCCTTCTATTTAGACCACACAGTTTGGTTAACATGTGACATTTGTTTACATATACACAATATGGAGATATACAAATCATCAATCAGTTTGAGCCATGTGTTGATACAGTATTAACAGGTGCCAATAATAAGTGAATTTCCTTTTTCCTTTGCATGGTACATGTAGCATATAAAAGATTTGCTGACACAGCTGCACCTTCTCAATAGGATGTACATGTATAGGTGACAGGTACGCATTTTTGAGAGTTGGACATTGATAGCAGCTTTATGTCTAAGTATATTAGTGTACACATGATAAATGTACTAACTTAATTCTTACCTAATAGAAGAACATGCGTTTACTTGCGTCAATGCATTTTTGTCCTTTTCCTAATGAGGATTTTTAATACTTTAATCACAAATAAAATTATTCTGGATGAAAAATTGTTGATGTACCAGTCAGTAAGTGGTTCACACAATATAGATCAATAAAGACATTGCACTTCTAACACAGTCGAAATAAACCATGTTCTTCTATTAGAGATGCACTTTTTATACAATGGAGAACATACATACAGACGCACTAACTGCAAAGGCTTCTATTGCGTGCTTCACACACAGGAGTAAAAAATACAGTGTATATATGTGTAAAATAAAATACTTACAAGATATAGGATATGACTCCTATTGACCATACATCCACGGCATTACCATATGGCTTCTGTGCCAGCACTTCTGGTGCTACGTAACCAGGTGTACCGCAAGCTGTGGACATATCATCTCCAGCACCATCGTCCATCTTTGACAAACCAAAGTCACTGATCATGATTTTTGAATCTTCATCAGGACACCAAAATAGTAAGTTCTCTGGCTGTAAACAAAAATAAAAAGAAGAATATAATTCATTAACTCTTTGAATGCCAAATTCAATCTTTAGTCACCTTTAATAAAATAACTTTTATCATATATTTAATATTTTTATTAAAACCTGCAGCCAAATATAATGGTAATGTTTATTTGAAATTGAAGAAAAACAGGTCATAGTCGATGACATCGTCCATGTCCAGTTTTTAGTGGCTACCATGCAGTATGTAAATTATAAGCAATATGAAAAATGTATATTATTGTAATTAAATGTTGGACAAGAATTCAGCGATCAAAGACTAATAAATAAGCAAAATATTTCACTAAAATTTGTCAGGGAATATTTCCATGTTCTTTATTATTGTGTTTAGTCGTTGAATTGGATATGGTAATAATGCTGTATTGCATAAATCGGTATTCAGACCATGCCTCCCTTCTCTAGATACTAAATTATCCAAAAAGTAGACACTCATTTTCTTACATGCCAGCTAAGTAACCAAAATGAAAGCTTTACCATTATATATTAATGTCATAATAGATGTACGGTAGTAGACAGTGTAGCTGTGAGGAATTTATGCAGAACATAAAACCCATTATACATTTTGGTACGGACATTAGTGAGCACCAGAGGGCTACAGTCATTTCAGTTATTTATTTACTAAATTATAATGAGTATTGAAACTTAAATACAGAAAAGGAACCATTCAGGCCCAAACATTGTGCTTATAATACATGTATTTCCTCTGTTAGACGTGCACGGAGATTATTACAAATATTGGAGTTATTTTTTTCTACATACTGTAATTGTGCTTTTAATGGAATTAAAAATTAGCTTAAAAGCTGTTTAACAAAGGAAATTCTTGTAGAAATGCACCAAGCAACTCATGGGCAAGGCAACTAAACTGTGATGATGGGCAACTAGTTGGCTGGAAAGCAGTCATGACAGTTTTTCATGTAACATATAGCCCCCAACCTATCTCATACACACAAGGCTTTGTAAACTGCCTCATAATAATCCAGCCTTTACCATGAGCTAGAAGCTTCTATCAAATAAGCAAATACTGTAAAATGAATAAATTTCACTGGGTTTAAATTTCACTGATTTAGCATTTCAGGCATATTCAGCAGGTTTTAAATTCACGGTTTTATCATTTAGGTAATTGGTTCTATGCTCAATTTTACATATTCACTGGGTGTTAATTTAGCGCATTTTTCAGTCAGCGAAATAAGCAAAATTAAAACCCAGTGAATAATTAACCCTTTCACAGTATTATAATACATAGACATTTTGCTAAAGGCTGGGATGTACTGGGTAGACAGCAGGGTTAGGGCTCACAGATATACATTTGACAATATTACCAATTAAAAACCAATGCAATGAGTTGAACTATACTGAAAGACATATAGATACAAATGTATGTTTGGCCTAAATTACATATACATAAAATACAATCTGAGTAGGAAATCAATTATACACAACCCTTGCAGTTCATCCTTTGAAATACTTAATACTGTGAAGCCATTATTTTAAATGGGATATTTTATATTCACTTGATTTTAAATTCATGGATTTTCCACTGAGATCTAATTGTATGTTCACATAGATTTCACATATCAGTGGAAATTAAATTAAAACTCAGTGAATAATTAAAACGCATAAAGTGTAGGCTAGGTTAGGTGACAATTTTGGGAATCAGAAAAAAAGCTTGACGCCCAGTTTAACATAACAAATTGATTGGAGAAGTTCACACTACATTTCTTGAAAAGCTGAGAAGATGGAATTAAGATGGAAGATTGTGATGCAACAAGCAATTATAAAGCTGAATCCTTCAGGCGTTGACAAGATTGGATAAACCACTGATTGATAGAGCATCATTAAATTGACCAAGCCAACTAATTAATAGATAGGATGGTTCTTAAATACAAAAATGTGTTCTGATATGTGACAAAACATATACATGTAGAATACCAACATTTTTATAGCATTTTTACTTTATTGTTTTCTTAGATATCTTGATATACATGTAAATCCACATTCACAGTAAATCCAGTCATAATAAAAGTAGCCATAAAAAGTATTCACGGTAATATAAATCATGGATGTAGAAATTGTAATTAACAAGTCATTGTCAATGACATAGTCCTCATCCAGGTGTAGTAACTTGTTTATTAACAAGAATGAAACATAGTTGAACTCTGGTGACTTTGTTAAATAATATTATTCCTTTTATCATAGTTTGTTTCAATATGAATATGCATTGTCATAATTAATTTTCAACACAAACAAGTTTAGGGGTTGAAAAAACAGTGGGGAATCAGTTTACCGAATGTCCTTGATAGATGTAAATATCTTACAAAAACATTGGTGCCTAATTTATTTAATAAAAAAATGAAGATAAAATAATATTTTTTTAGCAATTTTTACGCTTAAAAGTCAGCGGGCGCGAGAAATTACACTGAAATAAAATCTTATTTTTATTTCATTTTCGGCTCCTGTTCATTCGGCGGGTTCGCGAAACAAGGTATAATAAAAGTCTGGCCTTATCAAAAAGGAACAGCCGAGAAGTAAATAAAGTCGTGAATTCATATCCCTGTTGACACTTTGAGCCAGACCATTGTCACTCTTTGTATCTCAGTAATTGACAGGGGTTAAGTTGTCTCCTGCAGCCTAATTAAATACGGCCAATTAAATACATGATGCGGCAAAACTAGTTAGAATTTTTAGAAGGCATCCAACTACCCACGACTTACTGAGGCACGACCTAGCGATGGATTACTGTACCAAATTTGAAGGAAATTGACCCAAGCATGCCTGAGAAATGGTTTATTGGGGTGTTTATTTGGGGAATAAAATGTCCACCAGTCTGTCAACAGAATGAAAAAACTTATTGACGAACATATGTCTCCCATTTTGACTTTCATTTATACCAACTTTGAACAAAATCAGTCCAATCATGTCTGAAACAAATGATGTTTGTCAAATGGACACATGGACGCACAGATCCCAAAACGAAACTTCATCCGAGAGACTAATTAGGCTCTATTATTGTACTGTGAAATATGACATAAATGAACTTCAAAATATATTTCAAATTATTCTGATAGAATGCAAC
Source organism: Saccoglossus kowalevskii (assembly GCF_978046115.1). Lineage (NCBI taxonomy): Eukaryota > Metazoa > Hemichordata > Enteropneusta > Harrimaniidae > Saccoglossus > Saccoglossus kowalevskii. The sequence continues at coordinate 36,361,768 of NC_140643.1, read as the reverse complement.
AAAAATATCCATATTATACTTGTCACTAATCGAGCCACCATGAATTTTTGTCAGATTTGTTCAAAACATGTTGATCAAGAAATTGTAAAAAAAAAAAATGCATAAAATATGTGAAAATTTATGTACCAAAAGATTAGTGGGAAGGGATTAATTTGCTATAGATCAAATACATATAAAGATAAACTGGAATTGTTTGACATAGCATTTCCTGACAGTAATATCTAAGAAATGTATTCAACCTTGGCACACATGTACAATGGGCTAAACATAATCCTTGATAGTTTCTATGACAACAAGTGCTTTTTTTCACAGAAAGTCATTCATCACAATAATTGCAAAGTAGACGCACCTGAATCTAAAAATTAAATCCTGGTCAACTTTCATAGATGCAATGATTTTATGTACTGTATATAAATGACAAGTGTTGAAGTTGAGGCACACGCTGGGTGATATCGCAAAACATTTGTCATGCGTAGTCTAGGTGACATTTTAAATATACTTAGTACGTTAATTTCAGAGTGGATTCTTAAAATATAAACAAAATGGTTGTAGATAGAATTTGAACAATAAAATACTTTTATTGCAAATGATGTTTGCTTCGAAAATTCACTCAATCTATATGTTGATTATAGATCAGATATTCTGCAATCTGATTGGTCATGGTAGAAATGGACCAGCTATGTTAGAAAAATAATTTGTGAAAAGCTGAATACCGTATTTGCTCTATTAGTAATATGGTTAAAAAAGGTTATATTTAATGATTCAGTATAAAACAAATGCCATTTTTAGTTTATATGCGACACGCTTATAATACGGTATCAAAATATGGGAAATTTCCTCATGGGATTTGTACATATTCACATAATACAGTACAGCTTTCATGCATTTATTGGGCTCGCACATTTATCGCATTTGTATCGCTTACTTATTATTGCATTCTGGTTGCGCATATACCATTATTGAACCGTGCATGCATTACACATTTTAACCACCTGTTGTGATTTAAACTTAAAGTTATCTTCTAAGATCACTCATTCCTTACTAGCTATCCCATTTGATACTCTGTGTGGTGACAACATGAAATGGGAATGTGATAAATGAGTGACACAAATGTGATATTGAGCAAATGCAAGACGGGTATGGGTGAGAGCGGCACTATACTCTTACAGTACAGGATGTATATTGGTAACTTTTCATCAATAAAAATATTACAATTCAATCAGTGATTGTCCAGTGACTAAATTTGACAAAAGACGCTTCCACTTTACAAAATTTAGGTGACTAAATATGCTATGAATCATTTAAATGAACCTAGATGCTTCTAAACCAAATGCAGTGAACAATATGGTTTAATGTTTTTGTACACATAAAGTTGCCAGGAAAGAATGAAATGAGACACATCTGAATTTGACCTAAAAGAAACTTATCTCATTCAAAGAGAAAAGGTTAATGACCAGCATTGTACAGTTTTATTCCAGCTGATCAGCTTTAATGTGCTTCATTTAGTCGTATCTTACCTTTAGATCTCGGTGCACAATACCGCAATCATGTAGGTACTTCACTGCTTCTAAGACTTGTCTAATTAAATCTGCTGCATCTCTCTCTGTGTAGCTTCCTTTCTCTACTATTCTGTCAAACAATTCTCCGCCTGACACACTGAAAAGAATTGAGAAGACATACATTGGTTAATTGACAGAAACTACAGCAAACATAATGAGAGAAGGTTTCAGAAAGATGTAAATTAGTTGTGGATGGACACACAATCTGCACAATGTGTTGAAAAGTATTCAAAAAGTTAAAAATACAAATTGGATCTTGTTTTGTGATTGACAGTGGATGTTTTAATTTTCATAGCCCTGCTTTGATAATGAGAGGACGTTTTCTGAAATTAAAATAGATGAATCACCTAGGTACACTTGGTATAAAGGATTGTTAAATTACTTGGAATTGACAGAACAGACAAACTGATTAGATATTGTACAAGGTTTTAATAAGGTTTTAGCATTTAACAGATGAGTTAATTTGGCTCATTTAAGAACTCCTTCACTCCTCCTAGAAAGAACAGATGCATATATTTACAGTTCAAAGTTTCATTTCAGTTGTATTCAGTTGTTGAGTCATAGATTATTTTGATTCTAAAAGCCATTCCACTCTAGTTTAGTATTTTGTTTAAGTGCTTGGTAGTTTTCATAACTTAGTCATCGTAATGCAAGTGCACAACTTTCAGGTCACATGACCATATGGCTGCTTAATTTCGTCAAGAGAAACGATGTTTTGGTTGTACATGCTAAACAAAGAAAGGTTCAAAGAAAGGTGAGTTGTGCTCACATATATGTAAATGTGGATCAAGCAACTACATGTATATTTACTGATAGTTAAAGCGGGGAAGTGGTCACCTGCGCATGCGTCAAGATGGCCATAGCGTGTCATTGTCAACAGTGTTTACCCATGAGCCTTTGCACTTTGCATATCGTCGCTTGGGACTAAATTCCTCTCGCTTTAAAGTACGGTTCTGAGGACGCTAACGGTATAATACTAGTGTAGTTAACAACTATCAATGAATAAACGGCATGGTAAATGCTACATCATATCAAAGTAAACACGTACTGTAATATGCATACTCGACCCGGCACTCGCGTACGGCACCTAACCGCCTAGCTTCACGTCACTACATGTCTTCCCCTCGGCCACTGAGCATCCTCAAAAAAGGATGCTTAATAACCAAGCTTATTACACGCAGAGTGCATGAAACCTGTCCACACCACACAGAGCAGCAGACATTGCAGCAAAGGCCTTCAGATCTGGCTGTACTAGCTCATGGTTGCTGCTGTTATAGAACGTAAAGTAAGCAAATATCTCCGAATAAAAATCAGGATTGTACAATTTTCTATTAAGTATTTAAAAATGGTACATTTTTTAAGCAGCAACACCCTGGATTTGAACCAAGGATTTTCAGATTGACAAGCTTTGTGAATGCCTGACTGATAACTCTACTGACAGTCGATCCTATTGGGTACTAGTATTGTTGATAATGAAGATCCTAGTAAAAACTAACAAAATACTGTAAAAGGATTAATTATTCTCTGGGTTTTAATTTTGCTTATTTCGCTGACTGGAAAATGCGCTAAATTAAAACCCAGTGAATATGTAAAATTGAGCATAGAACACGTTATCTAAATGATAAAACCATGAATTTAAAACCCACTGAATATGCCTGAAATGGTAAATCAGCGAAATTTAAACCCAGTGAAAATTACCGGTAGTCTTTTTACAGTATGTCCACTATCGAAAGTTAGCGAATTGTCAGAATAATAGCGACAAACCAAAAAGTAGTATTACTGAATTGCCCACACCCAGAGATTCGATTTTATAATTTTCAACAACTTTTAGTAGGAAAGCCCATTAATGGTACCAGGACTCACCAAAGCTAAAATTTTTCAGTAAATATTTTACTGATAGATCAACTGACATTGAAACACCAGAGATCTGCAGTTAATGTGAGTAAAGTTGATTCCATGCTGTTGTGTCTGCTATGACTGTTGACATAAGAGAATGCAAGACACAAGACACGCTGAGCAACAAGTCCATGGTAATGTCACAGACATGTCATTATTTTTCAGATGATAATGCTATTCACTCAACACACCACATACCCGGTAATATACCCTACATGCAACTTCATTATGCTCATCAGAAATGACAGACTTGACTCGTCGGAATGCCTGGGCGCCGATCATAAAAAGTGTGGATAGCTGCTCGAATTCGCCACTCTGTTTCAAATTTTGAGCATAAACGAATATTATACAGTACAAGGATTGTTGTCGCTGCCCTGCACGTTAGCTGCCCCCCCCTTCGCCTTCGCGCGTGCACGGACAGTCCCATGCGTCTAGTAATAGGATCGGAAATGTTTTCTTTCAATTGTGTTTGAGGTTGAGGGGACAGGTTCTTTTTCTGTGTAACTACTAGTGAGCGGACTGTTTTCAGTACGACTGATGTTCTCACATTATTCCAGTAGAAGGTATTACTTTCTCATTGGATTTGAACAATAATCAGATCATCTATGTGTGTTGAGACAAAGTCACTGAATGAGCTAAACAGGTTATTTGTGATGGATTAAGTAGTCCACTATGATAAATACATTATGTCAGGTGTGATACATACATGGAACTGACCTTTTAAAGCAAGAGAAATACATGTAGGCTAGTTCTGTAGTTGACTTTATTCTAGACATACATCAATATTAATTTCAGTTGTATGTACTACTATTTGCAGTACATTGATGCTTGGTTTAAATTTACATACCATATAAGTGCACCAGTTTCATTTAAAATTGATGACTACATTTGTGTGATTATTATACCGGTATGTTTATTTAAAGTTGACATACATGTACAGGTAAAAGTTGGTCAAAAATAAAAGCTGTTAATAATAATTCCTGTTAACGAACGAGGGGCGGTTATGATAACCACATGTACAAGGTATCCTCTTCCACAATCTTCATCCCCCAATATCGTAACACACATTGCAATGAAAAAATAACACACCAGCATACTGTTAATATTATAAATTTATTTGTTTACCTAACTACTTTTATGTCACATAGCTGCAGAACATGTACTAGTACATAAGATCTATCTGTCCATAATACGATAGTCATTTGATGAAATATTTGAATAAAAGCTGCAATTTTAATTAATATTTAATTAACATAATATTATTAGCAGTGTCCTTCCCCCACCTCAGTATTCATCTCCACACTCACACTGATGCAGTGCCAATTCTTGTAATAATTAACGAATTTCACACTTTATAGTCATGACAGAACACAAATTCAATAATTACCAGTTGAAAATTATTGACAATTCAGTTTATAAGTTACATAAAAGGACAATCCAAACTCTTATAATACTGAAGATGAATAATCACAGTTACCATGACTACAAATAAGAGTAATTTAATCCTGCACGCACAAACCCATCATAAGAATTTCAGAAATAATCACACACAAAAAGTAAGAGATCAAATATTGAACAGGTTTGTACTTAATTAGTAGACCATTTTAAAAGTTACCGGTAATATAAAGTCATGTACCGGTATATAGGTTTCAAAAAAATATCAATCATGAAATGTGATCTAAATGACAGATCTTGTATTTGGTAGATGATATTTGACATATCATTACACTTCATGAAATCTAATACACATAGCTCTAATGGAAATCTCATTCTCTCCAATATTTTGCTACATTTATGTAGCTCCTGGTGTGTACTCATTCTTTAAATATATGTGTGTATCTGACTTCTAGGTGAACCATACGCATAAATACTAAATATTAATATTAACTACTGTATTAGAAGCCACATTCCTAATAGAAGTCTCATCCATTGTACACTTTTAATAGATAATGATAATGAAGATCCTAGTAAAAACAAAATCTGTCCACTATCGAAAGTTAGCGATTTATTAGAACAATAGCGACAAGCCAAAAAGTAGTATACTGAATTGCCCACACCAAGAGATTTGGCTAAATATACAGAATCAAAAAAGTGATTTTCAACAACTTTTAGTAGGAAAGCCCATTAATGGTACCATCAAAGCTAACATTTTTCAGTAAATATTTTACTGATAGATCAACTGACATTGAAACGCCAGAGATCTGCAGCTAATGTGAGTAAAGTTGATTCCATGCTGTTGTGTCTGCTACATGTATGACTGTGTATCTGACTTCTAGGTGAACCATACGCATAAATACCAAATATTAACTAAGTTTAGAAGCCACATCCCTAATAGAAGTCTCATCCATTTTGTTTTGAACAATTTAAAACAAATAGTTCTGTTCTCATCTGCGTGGATGTTAATACATAGTACACTTTTAATAGATATCACAACAAACTTTTCTTTAATTGTGTTTAAATGACTCATTGGTTCTACAGACATAGAATAGCCCTCCTAATTTTTAATTATAATGCAAGATTACTTCAGTTAGGGTTAAACCATTTGAAACTCAGGGGGAGCAGCTATCGTCTGTCAGTTCTGTAAAAGATAGTGTTTTTCTAAAGGAATATTTCAAACTTGAGACCCAGTTGTGCACATTTTTTTGTTGTCAGATTTTCATGTGTCCCATGCACATAACAAAGACTGTGTTTAACATTGAGTGACATACACAGGTAAATACATCCACTGTTTTTATAAATTTTCAGAAGATAAATTTATGATGCAAAAGTCATCTTTTGTCACCTTTCACAAAATAAATTTGCATAATTTGTTTGCATATTTTTTTTTTTCACAAATTGAGATCAGTTTGGTCCAATATTTAATGAAATGTGCAAGTTTGTGCATCAAAGCTTTGGTTGCGAATCGATTCAAATTTCAAATGATTATTAAGGTGCCAGTGTGAATTAAGCCATTTTGTACAACACACTGAATACCAATAGATTTGTAATTATAATCATAAGCATAGTAATCTCAATATTTTCATGTCATTTTGGACAATAAGATGGTTACCACTATAAACATGTCATGTAACCTTTGAATAAATTACTCTCGCATCTTTTATTTGAGATGCAAGAGACATTTACATTTGAAAAAATCACAAACTAGATAACAATCTACGTTAAAGTAGCAAAAGTAACTTTGACATTTTCTCAATTATGTGGGAGCTATTTGATTAGATTTTTCAACACAGGTTTTTAAGGACACCATTTTATAGAGATCATCAAATTTGAAAAATACTTCAATATGAAATATCAATTGCAAAAATAAATTATCATGAAATTTGAATTGCAAAATATTATTGATCATCCTGAAATTAAAAAGCCAATAAAAAAATGAATTTGAACAAAATACAAAATTTTAATTGCAAATACATATATACATAACAATTGAATACAATTCAATTGCATATATATATAGTATTAAAAATACATTAAAGCAAAAACATATTTATAAATTAGAATTACAAACAAAAATTATAAAATTTTAATTGAAAATATATTATTGCCCTAATTTTCATAAATATCAACTGCAAATATATATTAATTGAGAACCACAGTTGTTACATTGCATTGTGTTGATATGACTAAGACACTGATAAGAAGATTGAATAATTAATATTTTATCATACTCAATATTCAAGATAAACTTCGTGATACTTATTATTTTGAGTTGAAAAATTACATATACATAGACTATTTAATGAAATTGAAACAGATTTGTCACACTTCATAATTGTGACATTAATAATCAATGATGAATTTGAGAGAAAGCTCGCACATAACCACATCTAATACATGATTTGTAATGTTATTGTTATAGTAATATTAATATTAATATTCATCTACCACAAACAATTAGTAGAACCACGGAGATGCCTACAGGACCACTACCTTTATCACCCCCACCCTCCACCCCCAACCCCATTATACTATACAAGACAGGCTACTATTTATCATTATAAAAATGTTATCTATTCAACTACATCAATAGCCATACATTTGAACAGGAAGTATTGGTCCTACTGGCCAGCTTTACAAATGTTGTGATTCAGTTTTACATAAATAGAAGCAAATAAGTCTAATCTCCCATAGCAACACGGTGTAATAAAGCCTTGCATAAGTGGATGACAATGGAAATTACCCTCATTAAAATGTTCCATATGGACTGAGTAAAAATTAGATCCGAATACAGCTTGCTCCCTTGGGCTGTACGAATTTTTATATTTGTGTTCAAATGGAAGACATCTGCCTGGAAGATGCCATTTTTTACAATTCATTAAAACTGACAATGTAACAGATATAAAGCCAGATGAAACTTTTTTAAATATCTGTATACCGCAAAAATTGACAAAGCATTATGCAATTTATTGTATTTCAGTCAGTTTAAATGCCTCAAGACACATACTGCAAAAATCAAGAATGCATTATTAGTGGTAGCAGGGTATATCATTTTAATACTTACAATGTAATGATAGAAATATAGAAATTGATGTTTCTATCAGTTAATAGCAAAAAAAGATGAGTTGTAATTAGTAAATACTAAAAATAAAAGTAATGAGGTAGAGTAAATGTTACTTATCAGCTGGCATTTTCATATCTTGAAATTAGTTACCCTGTTATATATGCAGTTCCCTATCTTATTATTAGACTAGAATATAAATGAAGAATATAAATTTCAGGAAATTATCCCTTGTTTCTTTTGGGAATGTAACATATTAATTTTTCATCTTGTAAATTACTGCTGAATGTTTCAGCTATTATTTTGATGTTCATGTGACATTTCTCCTTGCTTCATACCTGACCAGACAGCATAAATATATGGATATCTTCTCTCTACCTATACAGACCAGTCAATCTACACTGGATATCTTATAAGTAACCTTACAAAATCAGATTTATTAAACTTGTATTTTCATTAGTTCTGGAACATAGATTACAACACAAGTTTGATATTTGATATTGTATGTTCACAAATAGGATATCTAGTTTATCCTATGTATCATATTTTCTGTATTTCACGTTGTAGTGCATGTGCTTACATCAATTACTGAGGTAACAAATGCAATGTATGGTTTATAGGCGCTACTATACTATTGGAGATGCACTTCTAATAGAGTAAATATGGTACATGCATCTGTTTTGCACATACACACCAGAAAGTGTATGTGGATATGTGACTGATCACATGTTTTCCTATACAGACAAGAAAGTGTATGTGGATATGTGACTGATCACATGTTTTCCTATACAGACAAGAAAGTGTATGTGGATATGTGACTGATCACATGTTTTCCTATACAGACCGGACAGTGTATGTGGATATGTGACTTATCACATGTTTTCCTATACAGACAAGAAAGTGTATGTGGATATGTGACTGACCACATGTTTTCCTATACAGACAAGAAATTGTATGTGGATATGTGACTGGTCACATGTTTTCTTATACAGACAAGAAAGTGTATGTGGATATGTGACTGATCACATGTTTTCCTATACAGACAAGAAAGTATATGTGGATATGTGACTGATCACATCTTTTCCTATACAGACAAGAAAGTGTATGTGGATATGTGACTGATCACATGTTTTCCTATACAGACAAAAAAGTTTATGTGGATATGTGACTGACCATATGTTTTCCTATACAGACAAGAAATTGTATGTGGATATGTGACTGATCACATGTTTTCTTATACAGACAAGAAAGTGTATGTGGATATGTGACTGATCACATGTTTTCCTATACAGACAAGAAAGTATATGTGGATATGTGACTGATCACATGTTTTCCTGTACAGACAAGAAAGTGTATGTGGATATGTGACTGATCACATGTTTTCCTATACAGACAAGAAAGTGTATGTGGATATGTGACTGATCACATGTTTTCCTATACAGACCGGACAGTTGTATGTGAATATGTGACTTATCACATGTTTTCCTATACAGACGAGAAAGTGTATGTGGATATGTGACTGATCACATGTTTTCTTATACAGACAAGAAAGTGTATATGGATATGTGACTGATCACATATTTTCCTATACAAACAAGTGTATGTGGATATGTGACTGATCACATGTTTTCCTATACAGACAAGAAAGTGTATGTGGATATGTGACTGATCACATGTTTTCCTATACAGACAAGAAAGTGTATGTGGATATGTGACTGATCACATGTTTTCCTATACAGACAAGAAAGTGTATGTGGATATGTGACTGATCACATGTTTTCCTATACAAACAAGAAAGTGTATGTGGATATGTGACTGATCACATGTTTTCCTATACAGACAAGAAAGTGTATGTGGATATGTGACTGATCACATGTTTTCCTATACAGACAAGAAAGTGTATGTGGATATGTGACTGATCACATGTTTTCCTATACAGACAAGAAAGTGTATGTGGATATGTGACTGATCACATGTTTTCCTATACAGACCGGACAGTTGTATGTGAATATGTGACTTATCACATGTTTTCCTATACAGACAAGAAAGTGTATGTGGATATGTGACTGATCACATGTTTTCTTATACAGACAAGAAAGTGTATGTGGATATGTGACTGATCACATATTTTCCTATACAAACAAGTGTATGTGGATATGTGACTGATCACATGTTTTCCTATACAGACCGGACAGTGTATGTGGATATGTGACTTATCACATGTTTTCCTATACAGACAAGAAAGTGTATGTGGATATGTGACTGATCACATGTTTTCCTATACAGACAAGAAAGTGTATGTGGATATGTGACTGATCACATGTTTTCCTATACAGAAAAGAAAGTGTATGTGGATATGTGACTGATCACATGTTTTCCTATACAGACAAGAAAGTGTATGTGGATATGTGACTGATCACATGTTTTCCTATACAGACAAGAAAGTGTATGTGGATATGTGACTGATCACATGTTTTCCTATACAGACAAGAAAGTGTATGTGGATATGTGGATATGTGACTGATCACATGTTTTCCTATACAGACAAGAAAGTGTATGTGGATATGTGACTGATCACATGTTTTCCTATACAGACAAGAAAGTGTATGTGGATATGTGACTGATCACATGTTTTCCTATACAGACAAGAAAGTGTATGTAGATATGTGGATATGTGACTGATCACATGTTTTCCTATACAGACAAGAAAGTGTATGTGGGTATGTGACTGATCACATGTTTTCTAATACAGACAAGTGTATGTGGATATGTGACTGATCACATGTTTTCCTATACAGACAAGAAAGTGTATGTGGATATGTGACTGATCACATGTTTTCCTATACAGACAAGAAAGTGTATGTGGATATGTGACTGATCACATGTTTTCCTATACAGACAAGAAAGTGTATGTGGATATGTGACTGATCACATGTTTTCCTGTACAGACAAGAAAGTGTATGTGGATATGTGACTGATCACATGTTTTCCTATACAGACCGGACAGTAGTATATATGGATATGTGACAGATCTTCTGTCTACATTGACAAATCAGTCTACAAGATATTTGCAAGCATCTGTCTGAAAAAGACTGCCCAAGATCCCTGATTTTATAATGCATGTCTGCCAACAGATAAGTACACAGGTATGTGCAACCTGCAACTCCATTCATAGCCCCTGAAACAATCAAGATCTTTCAAAAATGATTCAATAAACCATTAAATATGTCAATTGTATGAGATTTTCTAAATAGGAAAGACCACTTAATATTATAAGTTATTCATAGGTGTGTAGCCATGGTTATAAATTTGTACAGTGTAAATCATTTTCAGTGTTGCTATGGTGAGGGAACAGGTTTGGATCATAAAGACATTGTTCAAAATGAATGAGATGCACACATATTCACGTTTACATATTCAGTTACTGGTTTGTCATGGAAACCGAACACCAAATCTTATACATACAGAAATGAAAAGTTTATATATGCCATACTAATTAAGTAGGTACATGAATCTCCACAAATTGAAATGCAGTAGCATTTAATGCTCTCATTAACATCTAATTAGGTTCTATCATCACAATTTACAACTCAAATTGCTGTAAAATGATTACCTTAGGTTACCTAATATAGTAACACATTGGTAGCCACTTGTTTGAATCTGTTCATCTTGGGCAGCATATTATGGTGGTTATGACTGTCAGTGTGTTGATATTGCACTTAATAAAAAAAAAATATCATAGTTTTTTTTTTCCTGAATTGAAACATTTTTAAAAAAAAAAAAATTTGAGCTATGTAATTATTGTGTGCAGATTGCACTGAAAGATTTCTTTGGAACAACATCATTTCAATACTTTGAGGAAGTGAAACCAACCAACCCTGACTGAAAAGTGATTCTATATAAAAGAATGTAGAATATTTACACTGAGTTTACAATTACTTAACATCACTCAGATATTCAATTAAAAAGCTTTGGGACTGAGGGTTATGAAGCATGGTCAGCAGACTGTGAATAATAAGGGCTCCCTCTATTGACTAAGTGAAAAAATTAGCATAAAACTAATGAGGTAATGAGCACAATATTAAAGTGGCTTTCTTTATTTTTTTCTTGTTAAAAAAGAAGCAAAGCAAGTAAAATCAAATTCTGGATCTGCCTATTAGTAACTAACATTTGGTCATCTTTCAGGTGTAATGTTCATTTGCATAAATATCCAAATAACTAAATATTTTAGTTACAATGACTTTTTATCTACAAAGTGAAAGTGTGGTCACTATTGATTATCAGAGCTTTAGAACCAGCTGCCATAACACATATGGAGAGTCTGCAGGCTTAAATAACAAGGCCTTATCGGACACCAAAATTCATGTGGCCATTCCTAATCCCGGCTTCAGGAATGAAACTAATTAAAGAAAGTGGCATTAATGTATTACTGTGGAAAACAGGATGTCACTTGCAAAATATTAATAATATTCCCTACGATAATCACCATCAGAAGATAACAAGTCTCAATTATTTATAGCGATATGTTAGTTTATTGAGGTGGAAAAGATAAGTGAAGCAGTCCTAGTTTCATCTGTATTTCCAAAGAAGCGTAACAAACGATCTGGCATCAAAGATAGCGGCTGTAATCCATAAAGTTAATATTGCTATCTGACACACTGAATCATGCAATGTACAATACTATTTTCAATTCATGCTCATTGGACAACAGTCTGATCTGAGATAAAACTCTGAGAGACTGTCTTTTATTCACCAGTAATTCATATTACTAATTGTACAGCAGTTCTTTGCAGGCACAATGCAATACATTTACCCTCTTTAAATAATGGTTTGTCCCTAAAGTGACTTCATACTTTTAACTTTATTACCTTCTACATGTGTAGAAACCAAAAAAGAATTGTCAAATTTTCTTTAACGTTGTAATAAAGCAATATTCTATTCTATTCTATTCTACTTGTGATCATGGTATCAAAAGCTACTGTATCACAAATTTCTGAATGTTCATGGAATTAGTATTAAATATTGGATTCTGTCAAAGTGGATTTGAAGTGAAAGGTACACAAAAGTTCAACTATCAATAAATTCAACATTTCCATAAAATACATATTACATACATGTATGCTCTATATCACATCACTATAATATAGTTATCAAGTTTAATTTGCATAAATTACAACTTTAATTGGTCAGCTAATTTTATAGCAAAGAATAACTTTATGAACAATCTTCAGTAGTATACCGTAGTATAGTATAGCGTTGCTATGACAATAGCATCATGAACATCATGTATAGTGAGTGTTGCTATGACAACAAATGAACGAAAATGTGAATCTCATCTTCATCAATATGAGAAAAAAACTGTTGATTTCTTTTTTGTCAAGAAAGAAGAGATCTTCAAGAGGAATTAATCAAACTACAGACAAGATTGCCTGGAGCAAATAATATCATTGATACAACTATACTGGAAACACAGTATCTATTCATTAAAAGATAAAAATAGATTTCTATATCATGTACTTTGATATGAGCATAGCCACACATGAGCAGATAGCACCCAGTGGTGACAATAAACAGTCAAGTATTACATATCTTGGAATTGCTTATATTTAATGGGTCAATATCAATGTTCAGATATATTTTGAAACAAAGACACATTCACAATTTACTAGTTTAGCGATGGAGGATTATACCGATACAGATGTTGAAAAATAAAGAAACACTGGAGTAAATAGACGTGATTGTGTACTCCGAGTATGCCTTATACATGTACTACATACGGGTACATACATATACATGTTCAGTTTTGTATCAAGTATTCAGAAATGGCAAGAATATAGTATCAATGAATTTTGACAGGTATAATTTGTAAATTGATATGTTATTTACACACCTAATTAAGTGATGTTTGTTTCATGTCAATCAGTATACTGATATGCATAATTATTATACATCTGACACTGACTAGAATTTAGCCTTCTGTGAGAAGACATGTTTGCATTTGTTCCAAACGCTTTTTCACTCGTTCAAACCCTTGAAATTACCCTTATTTGTAGATAAACATGTCACTGACATTGAATGCATGCAAGATTATTGATGTCACATTTGATCTCTTTCCTCAGTTTACATCGGATTCAGAAGCAATATAGCATGCGACGGAAATGAAATCCTAACAGTGAACACAAACAATCTCTCATTAAATTATACTACAAGCAGGAAAAAATGTTTAATAATAAGGTTATCTTGCGAATACCACAAAGTATGCATTGACCTCTTCTATGCATCAATTGATCGACGTACTGCCTTCGTGTGTAGTTTGCCATTATGATAACCTCATATGATATTCCTTATCTGATAAAAATAAATTACCACCAACTGTGCTATTTTGTAATTCAGTCAGAATCATAGTAAACGACAATGTAAGTTGAGGACACAAAGATCAGGGGTACCAGTATTGCTTGAACAAGACTGAGAAATTTACAAGACAAGATGCCAGATAGGGGATCACATGACTAAACTGCACCGAGAAATTACACAAGTCAAGTTTGGTGAAAATAGTTCACTGAGTGATTAGTTGCATTATAACTTTTAATTTTTTGGGGGGAAAAACAAAATGAATTCAATTATATAGGTATACAAGTGATAGTGACTAGACATCATGATTCATAAAACTTAACATTTAATTTGACATCAGAACCTATTATAAAGTACACAACATCATAATATTAACCGAGGACAAATCTACCAAGAATTGTAGATTTTATAATAGATGTATCTAACTATTACTTCATGATAAAAAGTTTGAAATATGTAGATTGTACTATTATACCATTAGTCATGAACAAACATAGTATACAGTGTATTATTATACATCTGTCACTGTAACGCCATAAGTTACAGCGTGCCGTAGCACCATAAAATAAACCAACATAATACATGAAAAATGTTGTAGCAAAATTTCAACAGGAAAAAGTGTGAGATTCAAAAGGTAAATTTATAAGCAAATTTACAAGGAAAAATGGCTACTATGGCCACATTTGATTGGATGACAAAGAAAAAGATGTGCTTACTTATAAGTAGTATATGATTGAAAGAAATCTGTCAATGCATGTCTACAATAGACAGAATGTAAATTAAAAGACTATGTCAGGCATGTATGCATGCATGCACCATACCAAAATAATGTATAATGTCTCCCGGTGCTTTGTGCAAGGGAATTAAATACGGTGCATTGACAGTTTTGATTGGTTCATTTGCTAAAGCTTTCTCAAACCTTATTCAAATGAGCTAAAATTTCTTGATCATAAACAGATAAAAAGATAAAATAAATAAAATTCTTTGCAATAAAAAAAAAATTGTCTTTCTGGCATTTACAAGAGATTACCCTTTCTATATGCCAGTGTTCCTTGCTCAGCTTCAAGTCATTCATCAAGCGTTCAATTTATTGTCTGCTTCTTATGATAGCTAATCTTTGGTAATCTCTCGTTCTTCTGTGTTCAATCAATCACAGTGCAAGAGACTGTAAAAATCAATTTTAACGCATCAATTTTACCCTCACATTCCCTGCTAAATAATCACTATATATCATTAATTTCGTAATCGTGAAATGTAATGACTGCTGTACATATCTGGTAATCATAGATTATAATTGCAATACTCTTGTATAGTGTCATATGTTTCAATAAATCATACTACGTCTGAAATACTAGATGCTTGACCTGATAGTATCCTGGGAACACTTTTGACTCAACAATTACATATTCAGACCCAAAATAACTTCTCACAATATACGTAAATAGCTATACAGTTTCAACACAAAAAACCAATGCAATAGCTGTTCAAAATATCCTAATTCACAACAATCATTTATTATTTATTTTGACAAAAACAACAATTTTTTATCAACATTCATTTGGTCCAAAATTAACAAAGAAACTAGAGAAAAATACCTAAACATGTGCAAAATTATGTAACTTTATTTTGACACAAAATGTTGGAGTTCAAGAGACTGAAACATGTACAAAATAAGAGATCTCTTCTAATTGAAACATGATTTGTCCTGCTTTTTCTCTAGTTTTGCCATATCTGATATAAACTGAGAAGTTACACAAAAGCCTAAAACAATAGAAACTGCACTGAATCACGGCAATTTAAAATGATAGGAAAAATACTGGTTCTTATATTCACCTAAATTATATTAACATACAGAATCAAAAACAGTAGAAATCAGATGTAGATGGAAAAGCTGGGAAATGACTATTATGCAAATTTGGTAATTATTATGCAAAGATTTTAACCTAAAACAGATAAGGTCTGTGCGTTGTTCCAAAGCATTTATGTACCAAGTGTCATTGAAATCCAATGATTACTACTTAAGATATCAGTGGAAAAGCCGAAATTTGACCAACTATTATGCAAATTAGGTAATTAACATACATAAAAACATCACCAGTACCAAGTTTCATCAAAATCTGACCAGTGATTCTTGAGATATCTGTGAAACAGACATACACGACTTCCATTGGCAGTCAAGAATGTTTTATATTACTTTAATGATTAAGTCAGGTCAAGGTACAACAGATGCTTTCTACATGTAGGTAGGTCTCTGCCTACTAAAAAATATATTGAACTTGACTTAACCGAAAATATTTGCAATTGTTTTACCAGAGAGAGAGACACACACTGTTTTATAGCTTGACATCACTCAGGGGTCAAACAAGTAGGTCAGCTCGTCAACAACTCAGTGGATCATATTGATACCACTTGAATATATTCTCTAAGTCTAAAGCACTATGATGAGTATAAAGTTTAATGTTTATGCGTGTGAAGTGCAGCGTTCACAATAGCCACTGGTATTACACAGCATCTACTGAGAGTTGCTACTATGGCTACTATGGTTCTAAATATATCAAATGTTAAATATTTAACAAAAGGGAATATAAGGCACATGATTTGTGCAGTTTGTTTTCATCTGAAAATTAAACAACACGAGTCTCTAAGACTATATGCTACTGATTCACATTTCCAAATGATGAAGTACAGAATTAAACATACTTAATGCATGATAGGTTTGCCCATAAAATGTTAGTTTATGAGAAAAAATATCCCATGTATATGCATGCATGAAATCAAAATGATAATATTTTGAACTGCAATGTATCTACATTTTAATAAATTGCAAACTGTTTTATTTCATGATCAAAAGATAGAGGACATGCCACTTCTACTTCCACTTCTGAATTTTTGTGTGCACCATACTAACACATTGCCTGTTAAAGTCCCTCATGAATAGCGAAATCAATGCGAAAATAAAGCAGGCGATGTCTTTATTAAAAACTAAAATATGGTAATTTTTTTTTCTCATCAACCCAATGAGCACCAAAGTCAATTTCAAACACCATCAACAAAATAGTTCCATTTATAGTTTTTTTTCCATGGAAAATGTTTGCCACACGTTTTTTTGATCAAAAACTAGAAGCAATGTCAGATTTGATCTGTTTAGTCCAAAATTGATTGAATTCATTGAAAATAACAGAAAATTGGAACAAGTTTATCTCATTTTGAGAGGACAAAAATTTGGCGCTAAAACTGTAAGCAACCAATTGTTGTAGGCCAATTTGCATTGTTTTCTATAACCAAACACATTACAAGAATCAAAAACACTTAATAGCCATATAAATGTATCTCATTATGTATGCAAAAAACAATTCAAAATTTACATCAATGTATTATTTGTGTTGATACAGTATCTGGCACTCAAGGCATCAAGGTAGTCTATGTATCAAGTTTGAATAAATTCCATAAATTCACATGCAATCAAGCTAGAAGTACCAGAGTGGAGGAGCAATGCTTGAATTGAAACATTTCTTTCACTAAAAGTGTCTTCCATTCATCCACCTTGATTTGACTATGAAATGAATGTATAAGTGCATGACTTTGTGATTATCCTGGTATATAATAATAATTTCATGTATTACACCATAATGAAAGTTAACAAATCATTTTAGGCTGTCATGTAATAAATTTAAAAAATAAAAGTTAAAGAAAATTAAGATAATTGTAGTTTAAAATGGCAAATTAGCCTGAGATAATATACAATTATGCATGATAAGTACATGTCTATGTGTCATGTTTCTTGAAACAAAGTTTTAAGTATTTAGTGAAATGCAAGGACAGACCCATGCTTAGACAAATGTATAATACACTGCTTTCAGAACATGAGGGGTACAGACAGAAAGTCTACATCTAACTGCCTGCTTATTACTACCGGCAACAATTGTTCCCAAGAGACATTCAGTTGGATCCAGAGCTACCCATCATTACATGTACTGAATACTAGTATCAATATACACTGATCAGTCAACATAGATCCCTGGTAAACAACATTGGGGACTTATTGAACCAAAAAATACAAAAAACACAAAAACATCTTTTTTCTAATTAGACAAGAAACATCTTGTTTGAAATTGTTCATATATAGTGGTGCATACATTGTGAAAGAGATGTGACCACTAACAGTCAAAATGACAACTGATTTAGAAGCAACGAGGGGAAGGTGCAGTCATACTGACACATGTTAATGATATTTTTAACATTCTTAAAATCTCAAGCCCGACCACAGATTAGAGTCATCAATATGTATGCATCATATTTTATGCATAATAAAGATTTAGTAACTCTCCCCTCAAACACAGTGTTCATGCATGCTCCAGGGCAACAATGTAGTTGCTTCTGCGTGCCCGCACAACTAGCCCTCAGATACGTTTTTGAGATACCTGGACATACCTCATCAAGTTGCATAATAATAAAACCCACATAATATTGTAAAGGTGTTAATTATTCACTGGATTTTAATTTTGCTTATTTCGCTGACTGGCAAATGCGCTAAATTAAACTCCAGTGATTATGTGAAATTTAGCATAAAACACATTATCTAAATGATAAAACCGTGAATTTAAAACCTACTGAATATGCCTGAAATGGTAAATCAGCGAAATTTTACAGTATATAAATTGTTAAAATCAGGGTAATCAAAAAATCTCACGCTTATCTAACATTTGCATGACACATTGTTGAAATTGCTCTCTTTCCAAGAAAATAAATTTCCCAGCATGCCTTTTTATTTTTACAATAAGCTTTTACCAACAATTATGTGGCTTCCTGAATATATAATTCCCTGATCACAAACAGTTTCCTTGCTGCCCTACCAGAAGTGATGGATTGGCAGGTGGTTTCCTAAAAGCACAGTTTCAAACCTGGTGTTAACATCTGCAGGAAAGTGCCACAACGTTCCATGAAGTATCTAAATGCATATTAATAACAATGCATTGCCAAAGAATTGATGGCTATCAACTAATTTGCCTCTGTCCTTGAGCATAATGAACACTGATTTTGAACCAATTCCATTTCATTGTTTCAACAATAATTACATAACAGATGTCTGATCTCTTAACAGATGTTCTTGTTTGACATAAGCTTCTGGTATTCAGATTGTCAGGCATTATGGAGATAAATGGCATCAATTACTGACAACTCAACACAACTGGGATGACAAGTATGAAAACAACCAACAGTTGCAAAGATTCCATACTAAACAAGCATATCTCTAATTCTCTTACTGGAAGCAGAGTGCTTTTTAATAGCCACCATCTTCAAAATTCATCACCTTACAAAATAGTTTAAAAGATATGTTCAAGTGTTCCCATTGTTGGAGATGACTGCTCGAATGTGTTCACAGTTCTGTGTAAATAAACAGGGCATTTGACAAATGTGCATATATGGTCTATTGCGACAACATTTAACTAAAAGTTCAGTTCAAAATAATAATCATTTTGGAAGTGAAACATGGACAGAATTCGGGTTATCAACAGTAGTATATGCGCATGTCTATTTCGGCACCAAACGTCAGGATTTCAGCTGCCTGAAGTCTAAATTGAAGCATTGAAGAAATGCTGAAATTACAATTTATACAGTACATAGGATTGTGATTTTTATCTTTCATCTTCATTAGTGTACAACAGTAGAGAAAGAAAGCCTGCAATCTCATTTGCCACGCAGTGATTGGTCTACATGTATCGTGTTTTTGTCAGTATAACAGTGATTGTTACGCACAAACATTTCAATAGCTTTTATAAACGGGATACAGAATGCTTTTTTTTTTTTTTCAAAAGCGCATCATTACATGTGCAAGCCTTGAAATCAATTACTCTGTACAATATAATGAGGTGGATGACATCATCGCAAGATTAAAAGTAATCTCTAGTGATCAGGAACATTTACGTCATCATTTCATCATAATGACGTAAATTGAAACAGAAAAAACAACACAAACATCGTAGCTTGTCCACGGTGTCTGCAATCAAATTATTCAGTATAGCAGTCGTTAAATATTTTGATAGCTACACAGTTCATTCTTTGTACTGAAAGATATAACTTGATGCTACTAAACCCACTTGCCAAAATAATATCAATTTAATTTGATCAGAAAAGTCAAGGTGTAGTTATTTATAATATCAGTACCACATAAATATTTTATAGATGTTTAAACGAAATTTACAATTTCAGGACATGATATAAGCACTTTGTTTCACATTCACATTCATGCTTTAAATAGATTGTGAT
The DNA here is from genome assembly GCF_978046115.1 of Saccoglossus kowalevskii. Lineage (NCBI taxonomy): Eukaryota > Metazoa > Hemichordata > Enteropneusta > Harrimaniidae > Saccoglossus > Saccoglossus kowalevskii. The sequence continues at coordinate 36,341,197 of NC_140643.1, read as the reverse complement.
AATCACATTTGATTTTAAACAAGACAATTTTGTGTAAGGTTTACAATGGTGTGACTGTGTGAAGGTCAAAGTTGACAATGGTCGTGTAAGGGTCAAATTTTACAATGATGATGAAAGGGAAGTTGAAAATGGTGGAGACAGCATGAAGGTCAAAGTTGACAATGGAGATGAAAGTCAAAGTTGACACTGATGGCAAAAGTTGACAATGGACATGAAAGGTCAAAGTTTAAACTGATGGCGAAAATCAAGAAGTTGACAATGGAGATGAAAGGTCAAAGTTGACACTAATGGCGAAAAGCAAGAAATTGACAATGGAGATGAAACATCAAAGTTGTCGGTGATAGTGATGAAAGGGTGATATATTAGGCCTACTGTCAAGTTTATATTTATAAATGTTCGAATACAGAAAATATCTATGTTTGTAATATTAAGTCTGTCCACATACCAACTTTAATGTTTACAATGTTAAGAGGATCAACAGGGCCATGATGTAATGATCACACAATATCTCATCACTCATACACCCATGAACACAAACAGAATACAGAACATAGAAAAACTATCTAAGCCTTGCTTGTACAAGAAACTCAAGATTTGTGAAGACAGCTGTGTTTTACATCTATGAATTATAAAACATACTTGCATTCCATGTCAAAGAGTGAACATGAAACAGCAATATATAAGCTAATGTATACCAGGGCACACAAGGACAAGACTATTATGAACCAGATTCAACAAGACTGTATATATCTGGGGGCGCTGTTCAATAAAAGGTACTTTGGGGGTGATTAGTGTAGTGCACATACAGTGTTTACAGAATAACACAGCACAGGGCATGTAGATAGAGACTAGCTGCATATAGTCGCACAGTTTCCTGCTACCCCTTGCATAATTTTCTCTTCAAATCCCTTGCCATACAATCCTTTCCACGTCTGTAACGACAATGACAACAACGCCACACAGACAAGCTAACATCTCTACCTCCCCTTTCATCTAATTTCATTACAGGCAAGGCAAAAATGACAGTACAGTAAAGTTAACCTTTGAGATGTACTGGTATGCCATAAGCAGAATGAACTTGAAAGTCACCCAAGATGGAACATGGTCTGAATATAAACATTGACCTTTTTATACCGGTTAGTATTTTTCTATTATTTCTTTGTTAATGTAGACCAAATTGACAGAATTGTCAACTGTCTACTATACATGTGTTGAATTTTTTAAAGATTATGAAACAAATTATACATTATGTTTATTTTGTGAAAGTTGGCTTTGGCATTCAAACCATGATACAAACAAACCATGTAAAGAAAGATTGCATGCTGACGCACATTAGAAGATTTCCATTTGGTTCTTAAGCCATGAGGCATCTGAAATTCTTGAGCAGGTATGAAAACAATACTGTGTTGTGAACAGTGTACATGCTATAGACTGACGCACATTAGAAGATTTCCATTTGGTTCTTAAGCCGTGAGGCATCTGAAATTCTTGAGCAGGTATGAAAAACAATACTGTGTTGTGAACAGTGTACGTGCTATAGACTTGTATAGAAGATGTTCCATAGTAGTATTATATACATAAACACCTGTCAGATGGCCATCACCCCCATATCAACTCATCACAGCTGTTATAACCTTCTTCTACAACTAACATGTTTCACATGACAGCAAATGCAATTAACTTCAGTTGACATGTATGGAGCATAAGGTTTCTCCCTTATTGGTCAATAACAGAACTGTTTGCCAAAAAAAGGTGCTAGTTCATATCGAACTGATTACTGTTTTTTTTGGTTGCAGGTGAAATCACCTCTAACATTTTACTGACCAACTACATGTACATGCAAGTCGCATTCAGATCTAGCTAGAACAGCAACCAATCTGGCCACTTTCTAATACAGTGCGCTCTAAAAGAAAAGCTGTCTGGATGTGATAGATGTCATAGCAACCAAAACTATAAGCGAACAAACATCTACAACCGATTACAATCAGATCATTATATTAAATACACAACACATAGATATTTAGGATTTACAGTTCAATGGAATCCAGCACAGAGACAAGAAGGATTAACATGTAGCCAGGGTGCATGACATGGTCCTTTAAAGGGGAACCCATCAAATCAAAGAATTTCACCTAGGAATCCTGAGACACCATTGTTTATGTTCTGTCGTTTTTCATTAATTTATATTTTTGTGCTAGTAAGTAAACATGCTGTGAGATTTGGCTCAAATCATAATAATACATAGACATACACGCATATGAAATGGATTTTGTCAATTTTGTATTAGTCTGAATGAAGGAGATAAATAACAAAGTTGAACTTCTGGTTGGAACAGAAACCAAAACAAGTCTTCTTTACTATATTTTTTGCTATAGAAGCACATAAACTAGTATAAATTCCTTATTTTTTGGTTTATATGCATGATAAATGATACATGCAGACTTTTAGTCTGATAAATTAATGTAGCATAATGGTGAACAAAGTATTAAGTCAGGAACATTTATTTGGATATACCATGACAAGGTACAAGGTTTGGTAAATCAGAGCACATTACACAAAACTTTACAGAATACTTTGTTGTCACTTTTCACTAAAACAACTAGTGCAATGATTTCATCATAATGTCTGCCGAGAATACGTCAATGACGAAAACAACCATGGTATGACATCTATCGCTTGACCCTCCATTACTGTTCAAAGCCAAGCTTTTACAAACATTTACATGCATACATGTATACAGCCAATTTTTATAAATTGCTTATGCTTCAAAAATTGGAATTCTTGTATCAGATCCAGAGTAATATAAATCTGATGATCAACCATTTACAGCGCAGTGTTCATGTCAACTGAACTGTCACAAACACCTGTTATTTACAGTATACCAATTATTAAACATTAATCCCAATAATATTGTATATCTTATTTGATTGATTTGTTCAGATGCTGTGAAAGAGAGAATTTTTTTTAGATTTTAAGAGATTATAATGAGTGGTTATTCTGAAAAGCTAATTCGAGCAAGCTCTGTGAAATATTCAAACTTCTGAACAAGTCTCGAAGTTCTCGTTTGCCACCTTTCACTATGATCTTGTAGCCAATAAAAAATTATGCCTATTTAGTATAAAATTAACCACATAAATATAGAAAAAATCCATACAAATATGCAAAATGTGACGCCAAAATTTGTGCAGGAATAAAAAGCGTCAGTAAATTACTAAAAAGTTTATTGTGATGCGTGAGAGATATTAATTACCAAATTATTAACAGAGATGTAGTTTTCAGGTCTCCATAAGTATCTGTATGTGCAAGTTAAACACATTGACTGAATGAACAATGATATTAACATGAGAAATGTGAGTGACACTGATGATACACAGTAACCATGTCATGTGCATCATCCATCTCATTGTCAGCGATATGCACACAAATTTTGTTTCCATTGAATTCAACGTTGTCAAATAATAATACATCATCTAAATGCAAATACAAGTATATTATATATACACACCATTGTGTACAGTCTTGCACAACCACAGAAAAAATCCTTGCAGTATGAAAATATCCTAGAGTATAAATAACTGAGCGGTTTGATAGGAATTTACAGTTGAAAGAGAAAATCTGGATTTTTCTACTAGTACAAGATTTATTCCATTGCTATATGAAATAGAATCGGATTCTTATAAACCACAAATTCAGCTTTTCTAGCTGATTGACAGATACAAGCTCAATGACAATGCCTGTAATTAAAACGTGATGATGAGAATATCAGCTGAATCTGAACATTGTAGGTGTTCATAACTTGATGGTACAAACCTTTTGATCGGCCCAATTCGAATCCATTTCAATGGAGGGCAGTGCACTAATTGGTTCATCTCCTGACTACGTGAAACTAACAGATACAAAATGTACCTTGAATGTAAAATACTCTGTCTTATAATTTATAGACAACTAAGTGTAATTGGATCTCAATCAGTGTAATTTTTCGCTTTACAAATCCAATAAAAGCTAAACTTTTTACTGGAAACAAAAAAGCACTTGCGTAAGATTAATACAGGAAATAGGGTATTTTTCCCTGTTTCTTATTCAATAGAATTCATTACACAAACACACAGTAATTGGTTTATATGGTGACACAATTCAATGGTTCCATACTGAGCTACAATCATGATGCATGTCATTACTAGTCAATACAAAACTTATATAAATGTATATTGAAATCAAGACTTTAAATATGCATGGATGATTAAAACTGACATTATTAAAAAAATTAAGGAATCATCTAGTTATTCTAAGGGGTAGTTGGTATGCTTAGAGGGACAGATGGGAAGAAGAATTAATGTATCTAGTGCACATTCACTAAGAAGCGTTTTGCAAGATTTAAACATGACTGGCATAGGTTAGATGTAGCACAAGTAAAATTATAAGAACTATAACCTCAAATTCACTGCAATAATGAACAAGAAGGAAGGAAGCATCCACTCGACAGTTCCCCTCCTGATGAATAAATGGTTTAGCCCATTGTATACAAATCATCTCCTGTCAGCTATCCCTGGATGTGTGCCTGTATTGATTTCGCTTTCAGTTTTATATTGTCAGCAGCTTTTCATTAAGTGAATACAACTGAATGGGCTATAAACTGTATAACCAGTAGGAATATATTGTGGGGGAAAAACCTATCGATATATAACAGAATTACTGGCAATATCAATAATGTGAATTTATTCTCTCTTGGGTACAACATATGGACTAGATCACAGCTACCAAATGATTTATTGCATATTTTTGTAGCTATTGAAATGAAAATGTTATTGCACTGTATTTATTAGTATTGAAAATCGCATATGAAGCATTAAACATGAGATTCCACACACACCTCTTTTTAAATTTGAGACGGATTTGGTATAACCATTGATTCTATAGTCGACATTAAAGTACATGTACACAACACTTTACACATTTGAAGATCTGTTAAATGTGAGTACTAAGTACTATTAGCAATGAAGTATCATATTTCCTGTATTAAATATGCAGTAGTCTCTTACATGTACAGCTGAGACTAATATTCAAATATATTGAAACCACAGTTTATGCTACAAAATGGGAGATTTAGTTTTCAGGGCTTGATATTAAGTATTAAACTCACTCGTTAAAAATGTATGTTGTATGTCTGTTAAAGTAAGTGAGTTACAATGTACTAATCAGTTGTCAAAAGGGCAATTTTACTTGTCTCAGACCATTGACTACTCTTATTGTCTAGCCATGTTTTTAACAGAATATTTCTAATGAACAATCTTAATAAAAGGATTAGTTGACTGATTAATTAATTAATGATTTTGAGCCACCTTTTACTAACATTTGCAATTATCATATTACAGTTGCACATTTTGAAAGCAAATTTTAGCACAACACACTGGGCCTTGAATAGACTGGTTCACATCATGGTATTTTGTACTTGCAATGAAGGATCATTGCAAGAAATGATCTCAAAGACATGTGGGCATGCTTGTATTTTTGTGGAAAAAGTTTACATCATCACTATGGTAGTTGAAATGTGGATGCAAATATGCGACAATAAATGCATGACGCAATCAGTTTTACAGTATAATAGGCACAATATAGGCCACACCTATGAACACAATTTACACCACTCTAGGTGAAATCACTTGGAAACTGCTTGGTGGAAAAACATGCTATGTATTACTGTAAATTCCATATATATGTACCATATGAATAAATATCCAGACATGACCAACAACAATGAATAGTTTCCACCTGAGTGATTCAACGTGTTCCAACATTTACAACTTTGTGAAAGAATGCGGGGAAAACTCTTGACACAAACTGTACATAATTTCACAACCACCATATAATACATGGGAATCATGTTGTACAATCTTGTCTTAATCCTTTTTCAATTCAAATTAAATATTTATTAAATTAATTATAAACACATTTCATGCTAGTTTGATTGTTATTCTCGGCAGTCATGCACCACATCAGATACCATGCACGACTGAACAAGTAGTGTGAGAAGCGTGCCTATGATATATAGCCAACCAACATGTAGACTTAGACAATGATGGATTTGCTGTAGTGTAAGCATTACATGTATGCTCAGTGATCCTAAAGGTCAGTTATGTTAAAAAGCCACTGTCAAATGGTTGAGACCACTGATGGTAAAGGTCACATTAAGGTTGTACAGATTGAGCTACTGTATGAAGTGCAATACAACAGAGCAATAAATGAAAACTGTAATGATCGATGAGTTTCTTGTCATCTAAGAACATTGTAGAAATAGCAAAATGTACATGTAAGTGTAAACGAAGACACAACATCAAACGTACAATAACAGTCAGGCACAGTATAGAAGAAATGTTTTTGTGGCTTTGGGGATGATTTTCCACTTAAGATTCATTCCATGAGTTGACGATTTTACTGACTTAATTACCAATTTTTTCTTAAACTATAGTCCCTACAATAGATTTTAGGTGGTTGCATGTACATTTCAAATTATATTCCCTAATATACTATTTGAAGTTTTGAAAAGCCTTATGTAAGGTAATTCACGTAAACTCAGTAAATCTGATACAGAAAAAAGGAAATATCCCCCTAATAGATAAAACAAAAATAAGAACAAATAATACACGCCAAAAAAAAAATATTGAGCCAATACCTAAATCAATTTTAATCAGATTTTGAAATTCAGAAAACACATTTAATTTATTGTTGATTCATTCATTTATTTTTGGAGGCTAATTTACTCAATATTCAATGAAATGAACCTCCAGGACATAACACATGTACAGTATTAAAAAAAAAAAAACAGCAATGGGATGCATACCATATTTACTCCATTAGCAGTACCGGTATGTGTTTATGTAAAGTATGGTCATTTTTTGGTTTGAGTTTGGAGAGAGAGGTGCTTCAACCAAATACTGAAATTGCATATATGCCATTATTTTGAATAACATTACTTGGGTAAATCATTCTAATCTGAATAATATTTCAAAACAAAACCATGAAGAAACTTAAACAAAACTACACCATACATGTACAGACCCCTAACCTACCTAAACATTAATTCTAAAATAAATTATGTGATTAGATAACTAAATTGGCATTTCTATGGTGGACTTCTACAAGCTACATTAAACAATTTCAATGCAAATTACATAAATGCATTATATAGAAGATTTGAGCATAAGACATTTTATATAGTTAATGTATATAAACACAATCATACTTATTTTAAAGATAGTGAATGGACACATATACACGCCTGAGGGAACACTCTACCAATATCTCTGTCTAGTGCACATGGCGAAGGGATATAAAGCCTTGAGGCACAGGCTTAATAAATGCATTAGCAAAACTCTTAATATCTGGAATGGAAATTCACAACAGTAAGAAATGCTTTATATAATACATCTTCATCTCTACAGGATAAAAATGGAATTATCAGAATAAAAATGGAATTTTGAGAACAGAAATGTTGAAACCCACTAAATTGAACAGTATCCAGCAGTTTGCATTCACTGTTATTAAAGAATTTTCATAACAGATTGCATATAAAGCCTTTCGTTGATGCCGATGTTGTCAGTAGTTGGGAATCACATTAAAAGGAGAGAACTACACTCATTAGATAAGCCTTACAGCAAATATACTCTGTGGATTAAAACAACAATAGAAAACACAATATTAATCTGAAAACAAAATGTACACAACACTGAGTAATTTTCCCAGAATGCAATGGTGAATTCCCAGGATAGGTTAGTTGGGAACAGGCAGGGAGTATGACCATCAAATTGTTCTCACTTGATTTAAGTTTGCAGAATTACTCTTTCAGTGAAAATAATTGTGATCGTACAGTGGTCAGGATGTTTGTCTCACTTCATGGAGGTTGTTGGTTAGATTCTCAATCCGAATGTTTATTCAGTATAAATCAGAGTACACTCTGCTCTCCCTTCCAAACACACAGTATTTGGTTTGGGAGACTGGCTCACACATGCACTTGCAACAACAACTAAAAACAAACAACTATCAGGAGAGACAGCAGTGGATTCAATGTCTGGAAATTTTGTCTAGCACAAACAAATAAAAAAACATACAGAACAGATTCATTGTTTGAAATGTTTCTTCATGTACATACAACATACAGATCAGAGTACATACATACTACACATACATACATATGCTAACGCTTATTACCAATTAGTTTTGTGACTGCTCAGCCCAAGTGAAAAGCACTTAGCAGTGAGCTTCCATTTTGAATACATGGAATTCCCATCAATATGAAACTACATACCATGACAACAACTGCAAAGAGATCAGGAGAAAAAATTGACTCTTGCGTCCTTTATTCGTTAAATTGGTACTTATTCAGTTTGTTAAACATAATGGTGTCAACGGACCAATTCAGAATGTATTTACCAGTTTAAAGAATTAAGCAAACGACTTTTGTTCCTCCTCTACTGGAGCAAATCCAGGTCAAGTTTACTGTAGACTCATTTAAGAAACCCTATCTCAAAGGCTGATTTAGACCATCTGGGTATTTTATTTTTATTTGAATGTAAGCAATCCAGCTCTCTAGTGTCCTGAAAACTATTCTCACTTAAATATTTATAGTGATATGTATCAGCAGCCAGCTAAGTAACAGCTAGGATAGATTTGAATAAAACAACATGGTGTAATAATTCATGCAAGTATAAACCCCATATGCAAGAATTTGCTACTCAAATAATGTATTCACTCTATTAATACTACATGCACTGATATAAATTACAGAGCCTGGTCTTTATTATATAATAAATGCAACAGTTGGTTTACTATTGGAGAATTGCTTTCAATTTCCCCTTTGAGAGTTGAATCATTCAATCTACAAATGGACATAAACTTTCATAGAATATGACAGATATTCTTCAAAGAAATATTTCTGACAATCGATGCCCATATTCTAAAACAATACTGATCAGGTTTTTGCTATGTTAACTCTTCAATATGCAGATCAAAGAGTTGGTAAAGATGATATATATAGTAACTCAAATACGTGGTTTAAGGGAGTGATCATATCAATGAGCATTGACAAGAAGGTCTCTAATACTCCCTTGCAATTTGGACAGATACAATATATTTGACGTTATTATGAGAATTACATGTGTATACAGTCCGATGGTATTCTCACATGGACCTAACATTATACAGAAGGTTAATGAATCTTCTGATGATAGAAAGCTAGTAACAGATATACTTGTAAGGCTTTATTTCCAAATGGCTTCCTAGAAAACCAGATGTCCGCTCTCATTTAAGGAGTTGTCCATTTTAAAACTTTGGGAGAAACTGGAGGATTTAGTGGGGAGAATGAATGCAGTTAAGAGAGGAAAAACAATGCTGACAACTACATGAAAAAAGAAAGAAATATACATTTTCGTCAAGCACATGTGAATAAAATACTGTCAAAAAATCAATGCCTCCAACAAAGCCATGCCCCCACCCCAACCCCGATTTTAAATCAGTAACTCCTTAGAATCAGGGTGACTAAACTCATTACTATTGACCTGGATGTGATGAGGGGTAAAGGCAGATAACTGATACCACATATCTGTTCAGCACCAACAACTATTATTTTAAATTTAATGTCCATGAAATCTATACATATCCGGCAGCACTGTAAACCATGAAACTAAAATGAAAAATTGACTGTCTTATTGTAGATGGATACACAGATAGAAGTGATTAAACTTAGGTTACTTTTACTGATAGCTTCAACACTGAGTGAGACAAACATCCTGTGTGGTTTCACATTCTGATGTAATATGGTTTTTATTTGATTGCAAAGAGGAAGAGAAGAGATTACTGGTTACTTTTACAACTATGATTCAGCTTTTTCCTCATGATAATAAGAATATTGTTATCATCACTAAAACATGATCAACAGTTTTCTTTCCTTTGCCAAGACACCATTTTCAAAATGCGACATGTAATACTAGTACATGCAGCTTAAGCCAGGCAAGTGGTTGTTCACAGATGGCAAGATAAAAACTATGATCAGTCTGATGCTGGACACGGGTAAATTTTGTCTACTATTGCATATAATACAATCTAAATAAAAAGATTGCTCACTGGTTGTTAAACCAATCTGTTCGCAAAGCCAGGAAATGTTTTTATAAAAGATTAATAAATAATAAACTTAGATTAATAAAATATAAACTTTATTAATCAATCAGAATCTTGCAGTCAGTTGTGGTCTGAACACAAGTTGAGATATCTGAATTAAGAACTGTCTGGAGCATTTTAAAAACATTGAGACTGTAGAAAGAGTAAAGTCGTGCCATGTGTTTTCAGCATCTGTATTGATGGCCATGGCATTATCAGAGTGATAAAGCAGTCTTGGATTGAGTATGTCAATAAAAGCCGTTTTCATGATGAGTTATATACTGGATCCTGCTGAGGAGAGATCTATCTGAAATCACCTCAAGCACAATAGTGTTGTTTTCCCAAAAGGTATTATCAAGGATTTACCAACTAGAGGAGTATGCATCCACTGTGATATATGCAAAATCAAGCAAACTGAGAGATGATCATGAAATCAATAATGTAAATTTTCAGAAATACAAAATGCAGGTGAGTCTGAGGTTACATTATCTCTTGTTTGTGTCCATGTGTATTATTATGTGTATTTTCATATTCATTACCCTTATATTTGATACATACTTGGTATTATTTTACATATGTCACTGTATCACCCATAAGTTACTGTAATTTTGTAGTATTGCACAAGGTATAAGCATTCTACGATATTAGGTAATGCGCATCCCAAATTTGAAATGGTATTGCTAAGATGGTGACCCTTTTGAAAATGAAGTTCATAGCGAGAATATTCTAATAATTTTCATCATTTCACGCACAGCTGGTTTGAAAAGTTGCATAATAATAAGGTTATTACAAGGATAACGCAAAGTATGTGCTCAGACAGTACAAGGTCGCATCAGCTTCTGCTGGGTATTGGTTGATACTCCACTGTACTGTCTTAGCACATATTTTCGCAACAACCTCATATTATTTAAGCCGATGACTAAAGTCATTTAATTTAGACACACAAAAAAAGAATAGAGAAAAAAAATGACATGATTGGAACACTTGGTATCACAAGAACATGATAAAAACAACAACAAAAATAATGCAACTGCTTTCCAAAAAATTGTTTTCATCTGCATCATTCTTCAATTACACCAACACAATCCAAACAAGTGTAATTGCAGAGAGCAAATGTCTTGTACACACTAAAATACCATATCTGAGCATACCCAATGGGTTTTCCCATAGTACTGGTACGTGATTCAACATTCTTTCAATTGCAAAAGTAACACAAGACTTAGTAGGTAAATATGTAGCATGAAATATGAAGTCCAAGAATAGAACCACAATAAAAACAAATTATTATAAACCAAATACAACACATGATAAAATCTGCGGGAGAAAGATACATAGACCTCAAGGCATACAACATGGCTGAGAATATACCATTTCAAATGAAGTGAAGCATGATAAACACGGCTATTCCTGCATAACAGAGCGTGGGCTTGAACTATTACTGCTTACTAGTCTGGACATGAACCTTAATATAATTGGATCATACTCAAATGAATGAATCCCACGATGAGGCCCAAGTTTATTCAAGTAAATAAGTTCAAATTTTTGCTTAGTCGAGATACAACAGGGTTACATAAAATTGGGGCTTATTTTATTTAAAGAATATACATGAACACAATTTTAGCAATTTATTTTATTTTAGCAGATATATGATTTGGCATTGCTATTCTTTCGTTTTTTTACAGTATACAATTCACTGCCAATATTTTAACTATATAAATAAATAAATATTTTTTTAGAAAAAGTGATAGATTCTTATTCAAAACTGCACTGAAAATGAAAAAAAAAAAATCGGTAAACAAAAACATAATTCATATTGGCTATTTTTTTTTCATTTATCATACCCCTCAGGGAGGCAACCCAATACAAGTTAAAGAGAGAAATAACCAGATTTCCGTGAAAGAATTTCTAACAGCGCCAAAGGGATATGCAATGGATTGAAAAACAATCAAATTCAGGAGACAAATTTTCATGGCCTCATTTAATAGTTTCACTGCAAATTGTATTTTGTTAGGCATATTTTTGCCATTCGTACTGATTATGATAATTCAAATTTATATCAACTACCGGTATGCTTGGTGCAGAGGTAAGATAAGGGGCATACCATTTGTCAGATGAGGGAGATAATGCGTCAATGTAGCAAAATGTGGGTTCGAACCAGAGTTAATATTAACCCACTGTTGAGAAATATGTGTGAACAGAACAATCCAATATCAACCCTTGCTGGGCTGGGCTGGGCTGGGCTGGGTTAGATTGAGTCAGAGTACTGGTCTTTCACCCTACAATCCTGGTTGGTAGGATACTTTGAACAAGGTCACAGGGTTAAAACAATGCCCTCTAACGACAACCCAATAGTTGGTGGATAGGGCATGAATATGTGTGAATACTAAATATAATCCACTGCAACACACAAAATAAAACACAGGTTCAGCCCAGTTATGAGGAATGTTAACAAAGCGATCTAGTTCACAGTTTTTCAGCACATGTGAACAAGGTTTGTTTATTACCATGTACATGTAATTTGAATCAAATAAAAGTAAACTCGAAATCTCGAGAGCCAGTGGAAAATCAGAGAGACAGTCTGAAAGAGATACTGACGCCAGAACCACGCATATGCAGGTTTTACGTAATGATAAAGTAATATATTTATGACCATGAACAATGTTTATGTTTTGAACTGCGCATCACTTATATAGCACATAATGCAAATGTTGTAATACAGACCAACCAGAAAGAACAGCAATAGAACATAAGAATGCTCACATTTGCGGTTCTGACTAGTGTCACTTTAAAGCTTCCAGCATGCATTGAAATTATCAAATCGCAAACATGGCTAGCAGGGAAAATGGTTTACACTAATTAATTATTTATAAGTGAGTGATTGATCGATCAATTGACTGACACAATAAATTAAACACTAACTCAGTCTAAATAGAAGTCAGTATTCAGTAATTTATTTTTATGATATTTCTTTATGTTGCACCTTCATAGTATCGGAATATATTAATAACTCCTGTACTAAAAATGAGTGATGTTTAAGCCACAGTCTGTTGCATCATCTGAATGTATTTTTCACAGCTACATGTACGTGCGTTTTCTCAGCTAAAACCCCAAGGCGGTATAATTCATACAAACATTTTTTACATCCCAAAAGTAGAATCCATGGTGCTACATTACTAGTTGGCCCAATTCCCTTTCTGTATCTGGAAATTGAAATTTCTGAAGTATTAAAATGTATCATAAGACTGCTTTTCTGTATCTATCCTTTTTTTGTTCACTCTCGTTGAAGCATATTTATGTTTTCTATAAAATAAATAAATAAATAAATCTGAGTTATCATATGTATTCTATTAGAAGCGCATGCAGTATCAATCACTACGAGTTTGGGCAGCAACACAACATTTTATTTCTGTTTGTATGGGCCATAACCTCAAGAAAAGTAAATACAGTAGTTATTGAACCACAACTAGGAACAATGTTAGAAACATAAATGTAGTACATACATGACCTGACATGCTTGCAGCACCCAAACTAATGTTACAAACATATTATATACATGATATGACATGCTTGCAGCACCACAACTAATGTTACAAACATATTACATACATATGCATGCTTGCAGCACCACAACTAATGTTATAAACATATTACATACATGATACGCATGCTTGTTGTAACACAACTACTGTTACAAACATATTACATACATGATCTGACATGCTTGCAGCACCACAACTAATGTTACAAGCATGTTACATACATGATTTGACATGCTTGTTGTAACACAACTAATGTTACAAACATATTACATACATGATCTGATATGCTTGCAGCACAACTGATGTTACAAACATATTACATACATGATATGACATCCTAGCAGTATCACAACTAGCACTACAAATGTATTACATACATGTGACATGCTTGCAATACCACAACTAACATTACAAACATATTACATACATGATCTGATATGCTTGCAGCACCACAACTAATGTTACAAACATATTACATACATGATCTGACATGTTTGCAGTACCACAATTAATGTTATAAATGTTTTACATACATGATATGACATCCTAGCAGTATCACAACTAGCATTACAAACGTATTATATACATGTGACATGCTTGCAATACCACAACTAACATTACAAACATATTACATACATGATCTGATATGCTTGCAGCACCACAACTAATGTTACAAACATATTACATACATGATCTGACATGCTTGCAGTACCCCAACTAATGTTACAAAAGTATTACATATATGATATCACATGCTTGCAGCACCACAACTAATGTTACAAACAAGTTACATACATGATTTGACATGCTTGTTGTAACACAACTAATGTTACAAACATATTACATACATGATCTGATATGCTTGCAGCACAACTGATGTTACAAACATATTACATACATACATGATCTGATATGCTTGCAGCACAACTGATGTTACAAAAGTATTACATACATGTGACATGCTTGTTGTAACACTACTACTGTTACAAACATATTACATACATGATCTGACATGTTTGCAGTACCACAATTAATGTTATAAATGTATTACATACAAGATATGACATCCTAGCAGTATCACAACTAGCACTACAAACGTATTACATACATGTGACATGCTTGTTGTAACACAACTACTGTTACAAACATATTACATACATGATCTGATATGCTTGCAGCACAACTGATGTTACAAACATATTACATACATGTGACATGCTTGTTGTAACACAACTACTGTTACAAACATATTACATACATGATCTGATATGCTTGCAGCACAACTGATGTTACAAACATATTACATACATACATGATCTGATATGCTTGCAGCACAACTGATGTTACAAAAGTATTACATACATGTGACATGCTTGTTGTAACACTACTACTGTTACAAACATATTACATACATGATCTGACATGTTTGCAGTACCACAATTAATGTTATAAATGTATTACATACATGATATGACATCCTAGCAGTACAACTAATGTTACAAAAGTATTACATACATGTGACATGCTTGTTGTAACACTACTAATGTTACAAACATATTACATACATGATCTGACATGCTTGCAGTACCCCAACTAATGTTACAAACATATTACATATATGATATCACATGCTTGCAGCACAACTAATGTTACAAACATGTTACATACATGATTTGACATGCTTGTTGTAACACAACTAATGTTACAAACATATTACATACATGATCTGATATGCTTGCAGCACAACTGATGTTACAAACATATTATATACATGTGACATGCTTGTTGTAACACAACTGATGTTACAAACATATTACATACATGATCTGATATGCTTGCAGCACAACTGATGTTACAAAAGTATTACATACATGTGACATGCTTGTTGTAACACTACTACTGTTACAAACATATTACATACATGATCTGACATGTTTGCAGTACCACAATTAATGTTATAAATGTATTACATACATGATATGACATCCTAGCAGTATCACAACTAGCATTACAAACGTATTACATACATGTGACATGCTTGTTGTAACACTACTACTGTTACAAACATATTACATGCATGATCTGACATGCTTCAGATATGCTTGCAGTACCACAAATAATCACACTAATGTTATAAATACACTGTGTTTGGATCCTAATAGTAGACACACTATATCCAGAATTCATTAAACTCAATGAAAGATTTACATGTATACAATGTACATATAGAATGAATATTAGTTCAAAGCCCTTCCAGGTATTTAAAGGGAATACAAATGATGCCTAACAATCAACCATCATTTCTTCAGCTGTCCAAACTTTATATCTGAAAGGTGTATAAATCACGCAATACAAAATATTCACAAAACCTAAACGGTCATCTTCACCAGCCAAAGTTCATTAATTCAACAGTCATCTCACCATTATACTATAAAACCTGTATTTACTGTCTGAATCAAACACAACATTGCATACTCTAGTGTTTTTCCCTATGGTAAATGGAACACAAAGTCATGTGTTGTGATATATTTCCATAGAAAATCAAGCTATGATGTGACACAAGATGACAAAACCTATTGGTTTAAATTTAAAATTGATGTGAGTTGTTGTTACATGAGCACTGATTGGTGAACCCAACTCTTTGGCGAAAAAGGGCAAATTGGACAATGATATATGGTAACAACGAAACATAGCGATGATGAATTTTCTGCTTGAATCTAAAGCAGTAGTTTTATAATGTTATAAATTTGTTTACAAAGTATCGACAGTTGCTTTTGATATAAGAAATAAGGTATTAAAAAGATTCTAACTGTGTAAGCCTTTGTACAACATATTAAATAAATCCCTGTTGTTAGTGTGTGCGTGTACTGTTATAGACAATTGTATTCCAGAGTACCTCTACCATGTCTAGTTACAAAAACTATACAGGTATCATGAAATGACAACAATTAACTATTATCAACATCTTGTGATGTAAAAGCAGAACTCACCTCACTTCATTTTAATGGCGAGAAATTCACAACCAGTATTAATTCACAGCCACTATCCATTGGTGGAAAGCTTTTTAATGTTGGGTAGTTGTTCAGATCACCTATAAAGTGTGAACTTCACACATTGTAGTGATACGCTGAATGAAGAGACACATCAGCAGTCAAGTACTTGTATTTCAAGTTCAGAACATACTAAAAATGGCAATTAAGTTGAGATAGAGAAAGGCTGGCTATTCTCAGTGGCATGTTCGTTTAACATAGATGCATTGTAACTGCACATGCATTTCTTTTCTTTTAAACAGTTATATCTGATTATAATTGATATAGAACCCTATATCTGTTGCTATGGAAACAAAGATAATTGACCTGCTTGATTGTTGTCCAACTAGCACTGTATAGTTAGCAGTCATTTCTCATTTCCTCAGCATTTTACTGACTATTACTTGGTACCCATCGTAATTATTTCCATTCAACAAATAAATTATTTTTAGAAAAGTGAGAAAGGAGTCTACATGTACAACATGACCTGAATAAAGAGCCACAGGATACATATAGAAGCCCCAACCCCATCGAACAAAACAAATCCTTTCTTTTAAGCATTTTTTTTTCTCAAATCCCTCATTAGGAATGAATTCTGCTATAAATGCATTGTTTTATGCGGCAGTTTTTTAGCTCAAAAAGAAAAGTTTTTATATACAAATTATCTGTCACAACAAACACATAGCGACACTTCCATCACCCCTTTAAATCAAAAAGGAAAGCCAATCACTGCAGGAACTCTAACGTGACCTCCAATAACTTGGGTCATTGGTAGGTCAACTGGGTTACATTTAAAATAAGTGTTGAAACCCTGATATATTATTACCTGACAAGTACTTTCTAAATGGCAACAATATTCACTTTCTACTGAAATAGACTTTTACTGATAATGACATTTGCATTCAAAGGTCCATCTCATAAAAGTTTGTGTTACGATCTTTCAATTTAAATCAGTCATCCATGGAAATAAGAGGGTTTCTTCTTTTAACTCTTCGTGACTCATAAAACTTGTCTTAGTGCACTCCAGAGTCACTGCAAAGCAAAACACGACTCAAGATTTACATGTATAACATATAGACAATTTTAATTTAAAGTGAGACAGGTATATACCTTTTCTATGTTCTGTTGTTTTTATCAGTACTAGTAGTGTGAGACAGATCAAAAAGTAATGGCTTCTTTGAGTAAATTAAATAATGGCATTATATTAATGTCAAATTAGAATTAAGGTAGCGAGACTATTATTTGCATACTTGTTTTCATCTTCTAATTGTGACTAAATGACTACAAATAAACCCGGAAAAGTATATATTTTTAGAATCGCCAGACTTCAAGTTTTTCACAAGTGTATTTTGCATGCCCGTATCTGCATTCTACGACGCGTTACTCAATCAAAGGTGAAAAATTACTTTTTCTGTAAAAATAATAATTACGCATTTAGGCTGGCGATAAAAAGTATTTTTTTCATTTTTCCTAGTTGTTCAATAGTCTGGTAAATTGAATGTGTCTGGTCAGTTTTATTCAAGCAACGCGTTTTAAAAAATAGTGTGCTGAATTTCAATTACTGTTTTAGTCACATTGCCCCCAGCTCAAACCACAACTCGTTGGTAAATAATCGATGAAATAGTTTGTCTGGACACATTCAAGTTCCTCTCATTGTCACCTTAAAGCTGTGAAAATTTGGTGTTAATCCGACGACAATAAGTATACGTTTTCCCATCAAGGTCTGTTTTACCATGTGTAGGGGCATCCAAATGTGTAAGGCTATTAGAAATCAAAAAAATAAAGGAATGGGATAGCTATAATTGGATAAATTCGGCATATGAAAACACCAAGATCAATGATTTTTTTCAGTGGCTGTGTGACCTCGTGTCTGACACATTCATATGCAAATGACTAATCTGTGAAACAAACAGGGGCGGAGACAACCCACTCCAATGTTTGGAAACACTCATTGTGTGTCAGATAGCTACTGATAACACATCCTAACATTGCTTTGTCTTGAGTTTATCTTTGAAACTTATAGGCACACAGATTAAACCTGTATTGTTGATTTTGGAAAACACTACTGAGGCTGCCTTGCTTCCCTTCAGAAAATATACATTTTAACCAACTTACATGACATTCTATGTTATGTTGACTTTATCATATGAAAGTTTATAGTGCATTTCATCAATTAATAAATAAATGTGAAAATCGTAATTTTCAACACAAATAATAGTCTCGCTACCTTAAATTGATCCAGTATTTTTTTACTTTTGGTCTTGCAATAGTTATAAAACTATTGTATCTGAATATTTGGATCACTACACATTTTCAATACCTTTTTCATTAACAAATTTCAGCTCAAAAAAGATCAATGTATTGATGCATAAATAACTATCAATTAATATACATATCTGTTTTTCAAATGAATTAGAAATTCCAATCAGCCTTCAAGAGATATAGCATGGACATTGTAATGAAGGATTGGATTTTAATTGAAACTCAAAATCGACTTGGAACAATTGATTATATTGATTGACATACTTTCAGTTTCTGCACAAGGAATTCACAAAAGTGATTAAATTCATTTCTATGGGCAGGTGTAGTATCATAATTTGAGCACTTTTACAAAATTTACAAATTTACAAAAATTAGTAAAGAAATGGATCGTGTCATTAATAATCAATGGTTTTCTGTTTTCAAGCTTTACACAATTATAAAGTTGAAAGACACAGTCTGAATGGATCATCAGAATCACCCTGACAGCACCTCAGGTCTTATATGACAAGAAATGACATCTCCTGTGGCGGTAATAGATTGCTTTTCCAATGGATAAAGGTCAATGACCTTTGAATAATTAAACCCAACAGGAGACAAGCAGTTTTTGAAATCAAATGAACAATAAAATACAGAATCTGTAAATTGGGAAATGCAGACATCAATGTAATGTACCATGGGCACACTGACTGCCTGCCATAGACCGAGTGTGTAAAACAGTTAACATTAAGTTAGCAGTTTGTTTAACTCAAACCTTGGAACTATAAACTTATTCACAGTCAGGGTTCACAGTGGTCTTTATCATATTGTTAACTACTGGCAAAACCATTCTGATAATAGGGGTGTGTGGGCACATTTCTAATGAGTATGCGAGAGATGTTTTACAATGTCCCTGGGCAGCATAGTAATTATTAATAAGGAAGAGAAAGTATTAAATGTGTTCATATACATGTGATCAACTATAAAAGTGGCAAATTCATACTGTTTGATGTCTGAGTAGTTAAATGTGATTAGGATGGTCCAAAAGTCGGCATAGTTTGTAATCACTGATACATGTGTCATCTCCCCCCTATCATAAAAATGAAATGGCCCATCAAGACAAAACTAGTATCCTGCAGAACAGTAAAGTGCCAATAAAAATAAAAAAAAGTTATTACAAAAACCTTGAACATTACTGGATCCTGAATTAATGTCAGAAACCCAGCAGAGCTTGACAAGGAAGACAGGTGCAGGGAAATTAAAATTTGAGAAGGCAATCTTCCAGCTTACACAAAATCAGACAAAACCAGCATAGTATACTTATGCAAGCTTCAAGTGATATTATTTTGATTATCTAAAAACATGAAATTATTTAAACTGTTAATCCGTTCACCACCAGTTCCCCCTTTACATTATAAATTCACAAAATAGACCCCTATAGTATGCACTTTTCTTCAGAAGATTGAGACAAAAAACAAATTTTTTTTAGTAAAAACTGAAAAGTGACTAACATTTTGTCAGTATGGTCTAAAATTAGGGTTCATTTCCATAAATATTGAAAAATATTAGAAACAAAGTGCAGACAAATTTGGGCAAGAAAGTCAGAATAAACCCAATGTAACCATTTTGATCAAATAATACTAAACTAAAAACACAGAACAAATTTGGAGAAACTATTATAGTGCTCAAGGGATACAGTATACAATCTGACAGTATCACATCATGTTCCCATAGTAACAGTCATTGATAGGGCAAAACATTTCTGGTCAGTGTGGGCCAGAAGGTTGACAGTCAAGATGAATTTGTGTCCATTCCATGACATTACAGCCTTAGATGTGTATATCCTGTAATACCATACACTTTAGACCATTTGTAAGCAGTTTAGCATCTGTCTGAGATGGCAAATTAAGTAACATATTCTATTATACTTGAATTTGTTCACAATAATGCTCTCAAATTGTGCAATCACTCATCCATGCATCATCAGTGCATACATTTATGCACTTAACGTTAATGACTTTAATTGCACAAAAGTTTGTATCTACCTAGTAGATAAGTAGACACATTGTCTACATACTAGATATAGAAACTTTTACATCAATGTCTTGACATTTGAAAAAATACATATATTTTAATTGGCATTACAGCAATATACTAATTTAAAATGTTTGACAGAATCAGTTCCATTTACTTTTGTATTGCTAATTTTTAGTACAAATTACAAATGTAATTTTTCCTCAGTAAATTGTCAAGATCAACTCGCATATAGTTGTCTCCTTAGTGTAATTACAATTAACTGGCTTTGACAGCAAGCAGTCCTCACTACCAGTGAATACAAGCTAATTCTTAGGTAGTTGGCAATGTGCCAAATTAAGTTTCTTAGTGCAATCTTCTTGAGTTCTTCTGTTTGCAAACTCATCCAAATATAAAGCTTCTCACTACATCAGACAGTCAATAGACCATGTTAGTGTGTATTTTCACTGCAAGAGAAGCAGGTTTTTGAGGAATATTACCCCAACTTATACCGCAAATAAGCAACAAAACTAGTACACACAATAGTCAACACATTCAAATTTACTGGAAAAATCTGTTGTCAGAGTTCTAGAAGCATCATGCTGCCATAGCAACAAATAAGTGTACAGCTAAACAAATATATTACTAATATAATAGAATAGAATAGAATATCCCTCCAGATATATGTAAATTTCAAGCAATGTGTATACATACTTAGTTTGAGACATTTCCCAAGGGCATAACATTTTTGATTTTAATAAGATCCACCATATTTGGAAAAATGAGAATCACATACCAAATATACATCATGTCTATGAATATAGCCAGCCATATTTTTTTCTTAATGTTAACAACTCAGCATTTCTTATCCCCAGGGAAGACGCCAGCTATATAGATGATGATTACATGTATATCTCCAACCAATCACATCTCAGTTTACAGCTTTGTTGATCACATGTACATCTCCAACCAATTACACCTCAGTTTACAGCTTTGTTGATCACATGTATATCTCCAACCAATCACCTCAGTTTACAGTTTTTTTGATCACATGTACATCTCCAACCAATCACACGTCAGTTTACAGCTTTGTTGATCACTTGTATATCTCCAATCAATCACACCTCAGTTTACAGCTTTGTTGATCATATGTATATCTCCAACCAATCACACCTCAGTTTACAGCTTTGTTGATCACATGTATATCTCCAACCAAACACACCTCAGTTTACAGCTTTGTTGATCACATGTATATCTCCAACCAATCACACCTCAGTTTACAATTTGGCATTTCTCATCCTCAGGAAAGATGCCAACTGTACATGTGTATCACATGATTATCTCTAACCAATCACACCTCAGTTAAAACATTAAAACAATAGCTGCATTACATACATAGTCTCCATACCAAGTAACAATAGGATGTTGCCATACATTGCCATACTATTTCATATTGGAAGTTACTTGTATCCTCATCATTGGAGTAATCAAAAAAATGCCTGCCCTTGCAACTCTGAGCACTGTGATCCCATGATGCATTGCCTGAGGCACAAGAATCAGATGACAGAACTTACCAGGTATGCAGTGGTAAAAAGATGCTATGGTCTTTTATAGTCAAGAATTTCTGAACAATTCCACTTTTTGACATGGGAGTTGGCAAATTGGGTTAATACTGTTATACTGCTTGCACTTGGTGAAACATTTTGCATATATGTTATTATTTTTCTATATTTCTTTGTTGATTTTGAAGCATACATGTAATTTTCTCATTTGCTTTAAGTCCCCATTAAAATTGTTGGGAAAAAATAGGGGAGAAAAAACTTTAATCGACCCTGTAAAAATCACAATTAGAATGCCCAATAACCAGATATACAAAATGGAATAATCTTTCTTTTACACTAAGAATTATCATAATAATGTTCAGAGAGTGAAATAGGAATGAAGTGACATAGATATTCTTGAGTTACATAACCGTAATTTATTCAGTTTAATCAGCTAATATAAATAGTCCAATCATCGCCAAGGTCAAGAAAATATGACCTAAGGAAATAAAAAAACATCATTAAATTTGTTTTGTTTTCCAATTGCATGAAATGGACCAGTGCAGCTTGATGCTGCATGAAAATTCCAAAGACAGAGGAGATATATTTATATTTTTTGTATTATCTTACTGGTGTGGAATCTGAGACACAAAATAAACACAGAGTTTGAAAAGACGAGGCACAGAATATTCAGTAAAAAACTTGAAATTAAAACGCATAATGATGTAACAGTGATTGGAGCAAGGCAATTAGTCTACAGTGCGACTGACGGACGCCACGTTGTAGCTTGCTCATATCAAGTATAAGAACCAGAATACTCTCCTGTCAGGTGAAACACAAAGAATTCAATTCAGAATTCACAAAATAACAGTCACATGTTATAACTCTAGTACAAAGAGCCCCATTTATGCAGGAGATCTTAAGAGGATTTGCAAACAACATGACACTATGATATACCAGTATGTAATCCTCAAATAAGGGCTTATCAGTGATCTGTCTTCCAACTGTATTGTGTCTTTGTTAAAGCAGACACTGAGCGAGCATTCTGAATGTGAATTTGACAATCCCGGTCACATCCACAGTTTTCATACAGTGAATGTCAACTGTGGGTAGCACACAACAATAAAACATAACTGTACATGTATGCTGTTGTCAAATATATATGCATTTTAGTTATTACCGATAGTAAAGTGGTCGTAGAGCATACTCACATGCACATATATAAGTTTTATCACAACGAGACTACCTGATCAGGTTCTAAGTGTCTGGATCTATAACACGTTTTGTAAATGTTTAATGGTTGATTTTTAAAAAAATACCTTCAAGGGCTAGTTAGTTTTTATGTTCTCCGAGGGGTGGCTCCATGGCACGATTTTGCTTTCTCTCAGCCAATTCAAACAATCATGCTTTACAAACCGGCAGATTCAATTAACCTCATGTTCCATGCAATCTAGCCCGAGAGGTCAGTAGTATACATGTACACAAAATTTTCTAGAAAAGTTGAAGATTAGACTTTATAATCAAGTGGTTGCATGACCTGTTAATGTTGCAAGTCAATTGCTCAGCTAGTTACACCCACACACTGAGGCTTTAGGTAAGACTGCAATCAGTGATTTGTGTGTCCCTTCATAGATTGGGTCTAGACTAACAGTTACATTTTAATTTATGAAGTATACAAGCTATAGTAGTAAAACAAACTGCACATTATATGCATAATGTCAATTTTGGGTGAATTTGTTTGGTAAGGGGTAGACCATTAGAAACTCTGGAAGGGACGATTTGTTTCCTTCATTTAATTTTGTTTAGTATAAAATCACTGTAATATTTTTTCCCCGTCTTTTTCTTGATCCCTACAAGATTTTTTTCCATAATTCTTTTTCTATACAAATGTTTCTTTCAATTCTGCCAAATCCCCCACCACCACCTGAGTTTTTAATCTACTCTTTATAACTCTAAAATACTCAGAGCGAGGAGATACTGTTCATTCAAAAAAAGAACATTGGATAAATTAAATTACTCTTATGCATTTATATATATTATTCTATATTCTCGTTACTTCTATATGCAAGACAAAACAAATTGATTTTTTCATACTAATGGTATTAAATTCAATGCTGTAAGAATTATTACAATGACCAAAACAAATGTTAAAGTAACTACGATGACAGTGATACCATAACAATGCATCCCCACCTTACTACCTTGACCCACCATAATCATTAATTTAAAAGCATAGTACAAATTAAATTGATTGTAAATGTTATGTTGGAATCCATTCTAACAATTCATCAGCTACATGTACAATATGAATGCTTACTCATGATGATAATAAGTTTTACTAAATGCAATGCACTCTTGAATATTTGCTAGCAATTCTTGTTTTGTCACTGATCTTTACAAAACAAAAAAATAAGGATAAAAATAATCACGGGATATAATGTACAACCATTTGAATGGTAATCAAAAGTGCAGAGTTTTCCATCTTGTCAGTTTAGTTCAATGTCATGTCTACATAAGATGAATCTTATCACTACAGCAGAATAACCGCGATAATAAGTTCAGTCCATGCACAGAATAACTGTTAACAGCTAGGCACTCAATCCGGCAATAATGGATCAACAACAGCCAACCCTTATCAAAACCTACATTACTGTGAGATTAAGGCTAGATTGGTTTGCCTACTCCAGACTCCACGGTTTAAATGTAGCTTTTCTGATTATGCATTATGGAAGGAAATGACTAAGTTCTTCGGTTTCCACAGTTACATAGTTCGCCAGGAAGGACAGATTTTCTCACTTAACAATATGCCTAAGTCACCTGATCTAAGTCATTAATTCTCTCCTTCACTTCTGCAAATACCAAGGTCATTAGGAGGTCAAACAGTTGATGAACATTGAACACATGACAGGTTGAAAATTTCATGATTAAAGTTGTGCTTACAAATCTTGAAAGCCTCCTGTACTTGAGTTAACAGATTGGTCAAAGGGTGGGATAATTACAGATTTCATTACGCAGTTAGTACATGTAGAACAAATAAACACATTATAACCTTAGAAACTTTCATATCAAGTACATGTAAGTACAACTGTACACTGTTACAGTTTATTTGGTCTTTCAGTCTAGTGAAGTGAAACTCCATGCATACGAGTTTCAATTTTGTCATAGTGTTTGTTGTCACAGTTGGATTACAGGGAGGCACAACTCCTATTTTCCTCTAAAAGTAAAACTTCTAGAATTTACAAAATACATTCATCTATTACACAATTAAATGGCTATCCAGGCCATGGGTTTTTAGCTTGAGTTAAACTTTACCTAGTAAATAACTATGTGTATGGTAAATATACCATTGTGTCTATCTACACTTATGGTAAATACCAGAATATACCATTGTGTTTATCTACACATTTGGTGAATATACCATTGTGTTTATCTACACATTTGGTGAATATACCATTGTGTTTATCTACACATTTGGTGAATATACCATTGTGTTTATCTACGCATTTGGTGAATATACCGTTGTGTTTATCTACACATTTGGTGAATATACCGTTATGTTTATCTACGCATTTGGTGAATATACCGTTGTGTTTATCTACACATTTGGTGAATATACCGTTATGTTTATCTACACATTTGGTGAATATACCATTGTGTTTATCTACACATTTGGTGAATATACCGTTGTGTTTATCTACACATTTGGTGAATATACCGTTGTGTTTATCTACACATTTGGTGAATATACCGTTGTGTTTATCTACACATTTGGTGAATATACCGTTGTGTTTATCTACACATTTGGTGAATATACCATTGTGTTTATCTACACATTTGGTGAATATACCATTGTGTTTATCTACACATTTGGTGAATATACCATTGTGTTTATCTACACATTTGGTGAATATACCATTGTGTTTATCTACACATTTGGTGAATATACCATTGTGTTTATCTACACATTTGGTGAATATACCATTGTGTTTATCTACACATTTGGTGAATATACCATTGTGTTTATCTACACATTTGGTGAATATACCATTGTGTTTATCTACACATTTGGTGAATATACCATTGTGTTTATCTACACATTTGGTGAATATACCATTGTGTTTATCTACACATTTGGTGAATATACCATTGTGTTTATCTACACATTTGGTGAATATACCATTGTGTTTATCTACACATTTGGTGAATATACCATTGTGTTTATCTACACATTTGGTGAATATACCATTGTGTTTATCTACATGTGTGGTGAATATACCATTGTGTTTATCTACATGTGTGGTGAATATACCATTGTGTTTATCTACACGTTTGGTGAATATACCATTGTGTTTATCTACATGTGTGGTGAATATACCATCATGTCTTAGACTGTAATAAATTACTATTGTGTCAAACAAACCTATGATAAATATACCACTTTCTATTATAACACTTATGAGGTAAATATGAAATGGTTTTTTAAATTCCTCCTACTACTAATATTACATTGTGTCAAACAAATCTATGGTAAATAAACCATTGTGTGAAACAAATCTATGGTATATATCTCAAGTTATGACTCACTAGACATAATATTTTATATCGTGGCTAATTCATATGTATTCATGCTTTTTTGTACAGATTTCATACACTAGTAGCATGGTATTCCATAGAATTTAGCCATTTATAACATAACTGTACATGCTATAAATAAAGATGATGTAATCGTAACAGTATGTAAAATCACATGCCACTTGGGTCATGAGGTTTGAAACATAAAGCACCTTTAAGTTCGCTACGTTCTTCACACAATAGATATCTCTTCATACAAAATGGAACGTGATCTTGACAAAGTAAAGATTTAATCGCTGCTGTCGTGGTCTTAATAGAGTATCTGGCATTGTTTGTATTTGCTTTTGAATGCACCTGAATTCAAAATGCTCATGAATAATTAATCAAGTGTCAGTTATCTGTATTTCCGTGCAACTAAAATGTTACCTCTGAACAAAACAGACAGCGTAGATTTTTTTTTAAAATATTGATTCAAAGGTGGTAAACTTCTCAGAATGAAAACATTATTTAGAGGTAGGTGCGGAAAATTTGAGATAGTAATATTACTTACAGATCCATGATAAGATATACTGTGGCTTTGTTCTCATATATATCATGTAGTTTAACAATATTAGGATGGTTACATCTGAAAATAAACAAATATGTAAACTGATAACACATTTGATTTTATTATAGCGAAACTGTATCACATATTATTAACATACCTGAAATAAAAAAAGTTTGTTTAACAGAGAAAGAATGTTTTAAGAACATAACACATTTTATTACTATAATATATCGTAGATGAAATGGATTAACCAGGATCTTGATAAAATGAACATCACAACAGTACATATTAACAAGAATGCATGAAAGAAGTGCTGCATTTTATGCACACATTTGTGTGGTTACTCTACCCCACAGTCGGTATGGTAAATAGACGAATATAAACATACAGACATATACAGAGATGGATAAGAAATCTAAATATTTGAATAATATAATATAATATTAATACTTAAAATTAGTGCATAAATATAGATTAATTTCAAATTAACGAGTCTATTGTTATGAAATTAAAATAAGAATTGAACTACATTGTGTAGGCACAGTATTAATTCAATGCTGTAGTACGCAAATTTAGTTTTTTATGTTTTTTTTTTCACTGGCATTAACCACTGCAGTGCAAATATTGAAAATATCTATATATTTTAAAATTTAGTGCCTAGCAACCAGCGTCTCATTCTATGGTTAGCACCACAGCACAATATTCTGGGATTTCTGCTGAAATTCCACTCATTAACCAGGTGAATTTATTTGCAACATACAAACGTATTGCAGAATGTGGCAATTGCACCTCATCACTGTGGCATGTATCAGTTTTTTCATCTATTATTCATAGCATTAATATAGTCTGATTAGTAATGTATTATAAACAGTCAATCACTGTCATGGTCACAGCAGAAATTAACCACCAAATTATAAGCTGATTACGAGGCTAGGATCATCTTTATTAATGGGCGAACACACGACTTTGTGCTAGATTTGAGATGATAAACATATTGATTTCATCACAACCCTAGCAACAATTCAATGTATCGGCAATTATGCATACGAGTTTTGATCTGGGCAAAATTGACCTTTGAGAAGTATTAGTTGTCTGAAAATGTACACAGTACTCATAGTGGATAGAAAACATGTAGCATCAGATATATAACCTTTGGTACCATCTCTCTTCTTATACACTCTGATCCACACAACATTCAAAGTTGTTTCTGTGGATGTGTACACACTGCATAATGTTATCAGCAATTTCATTCATATTGGACTGTATCCAAAGCATGCACAATGAAACAGGCCAAGAATAAAAAAAAAATGTAAATCTATCAATATTTCAAAATTAGTTTACCACAGTAACATAACATAGCGTTATTTTTAACTGCTTAAATGATGGAGATATTACTGTTAATTTCCAATACGTAATACATGTACATATATTAAATTTATAAAAAATCTAGAAAGTTCATTACAAGTGGAAGAAACGTGTCTGGGTGATAGTTGACCTGTCAAATCAAATGCATTGTACAAATTTGTTAATAAAAATGCGCCAATAGAGAATAAACATGTAATGTAACCCTTAAGGAATGGTGTTGGAAGATGACTTGATCTAGAGAGAATGCTTTATATTCTTCACATCATTAAACTTACTATATTTCAATTTATTGCATGAATGCCTTTGATTTTTTCTCAAATCAGATTGTTCCACAGGGTAAGAAATATCAGAATAACATAAACTCAGAATAATGTGGGCACATTTACTAAGACACTGTTTGAACCAAACACTGATAGACTGCCAAAAATTTGAAAGTAATCTTCATTTCAAAATGATGCTTTAAAAAGTTTAAATGCAATGCTCAAAATCATAGTTTTCACTAGAATTGCACACCAAAATATTACAAAATTACATTTTAAAATCATATATCTAAAAAGGCTTTCAATTTCTAAAATAACAATGGCAGGCATATTCTGTGAGAAGAACCTGCCTAATAAAAAATATAAAGTGCATGTACCAGCCATTTCATTTATGCTGATTCTGAATCTATTTATTTTGAAAATGCAGTTACTCGCTTCATGAAAATAAAAAATTGCAGCCCTAGATTGATATAACAAAGTTTATGAATTTTTAAATGGAACACTATCGACTTAGATGACAAGAAATTTATTTGTAGGGGTCTAGGGTAACAGAGACCAATGGAGTTGGATATCCACCACAGGGAAAACTCCAAAGTGTAAGAAATTTTTATACCAGTTTGCACAAGATAAACAATACTACACAAACTCTGCAGTGTGTCCTCCATACAGGAATTTGGACTGATACAACATCTGTTAACATATCAATGGTGAAATAAACAATATGTACTTGTTATTTAATTAGACACATCACAGGGTCAAAAATGCATCTTCACACTCATTGCCAAATTTATCTTTAGGCTCATCAAGATTTTGGCCACTTATTATTGTAAAATATGCTTGTCCATTGTACAACCCATCTGACGATAAGAATGTGCCAAAATCATGATACTGTAAAATACTTTATTTTAGCTGGAATATTTTCACTGAAAAGGCTTTTTGCATGTTTTGTATGGAATTTATTTTCACTGATTTTTGACGAGTTGAATGTAAAATATAGGAAAAAACGCATATTTGCTAGATTTTATTTTCACTGGATCATCCCTTCAGCGAAAATTAATTCTAAGTGAAAATAAAGTATTTTACAGTATATTATTATCTTGCACAAGTTTTACAGTTGAATTGTATAACAAAATAAACTTGGGAACAATAGTGCAGTTGTCTCAGTGAACATATAGATAGATGGACAAAATTAGAAAGAAATTTAATTCCAACCCAAAAGAACTGCATAAAGTTACCATAGTTGCTACAAAAAGATATATTACAACTGTATTTGCAAAATTGTGTACAAGTGAAGATCTCTATGGGTGGGGTGGGATAGAGGTCATATGGCATTGAATTTCAGGGAAATTGTGTCTTTACAAATCATCAATACTCAACAATTTCTAGAAACAAAAATTAAGCGACTTATACATGTAGTAGTTATTAAAACTATTGTTGCTTCGTTAGGTTGGAACAAGGCAAGAAAATATTGGCTAAATTCTGAAAGAATTGTGAGGCAGCCATTGTTGTTTTTGAATTGATAACACACAGAGGCATTACAAATTTTGCAAAAGAAGCTTTGACATTAATTTTACGGATGATGATTTTGCTTGTTAAAGTGCCTGTGCAATGCCCACCCTCACGTTTCCCATTTTAGATCTGTGTCCCACTGAAATGGACAATTATTGATTTTTTTGCCGAAAATGATTACTCGTATCCAAGTAAATTTGGGATATTTCTCGTGTTGTAGCCACGCCCACCTATCCTGAAACGAACGACTCTTTCCGGATTTCCGACTCTCGCCGAAAGTGCGCCACCAAATGCCAAAATGTGAGAGGAAGTCATACCCCTGAGCCGTAATAACACTGGTCATACAGTACTTTTAAACGATATATATTTTTTGGTCGGCGTTTTGTTTTCTTTTTTTTTGACTATTTTAATTTTTTGAGAGAGAGTTTTTAGATGTTGTGTTGTGGGCAGTTGCAGTGAAACGTATAGTCATAGTGTAAGTATTCACACATTTCTAATCGACCTGAGGGTGCAACATCAGTGGACGAAAACCACTTAACCTCAGATTCATTTTTTTTTGGGAGAAACTGTCGTCGTCCATGAAAAAACAACGTCGACAACATAAACCTGGCGCAACACTTTTGAAAGAAATAGATTCCGGACCATGATCACCGAGGTGGATTTCAGAAGAGAGAGAGACGTCCGGCAAGTGTTTCAAATGAGTTGACTTTTTTGCTATCCTGATTATCGTTTTATAGAGACCATTTAGTCCCTGTTAGGTAAAAGGTAGCAATAATTTTGACAGTGACACGAAAACGAAGCGTCGGACAAACAGGAAATTACACAGCCCTTACACACTGCTAATTGTTTTCATTTTCGAAGGCTAAAAGTTTCTGAATTGTTTGGTGATTGGTGTTGAATGTCGAATTCACACCTCTGTTCTTTTTTTACCTCCATGCTTGCAGCTTGATCTGCGTAATAATTTATGAAATAAGAATACGGGCTTGGTCAATGTGTTTCCACCAAATAAAGTTTTAATAAATTATAATTATGACAATCACGTCATGGATCACGCTATTACTCGAATCCACTCTGAATTTATCGGTATGTGTGTCGATCTCGATTATTTTTGTTATCCAATTAAACGCCACTTTTAACGCACTTGCCCTCGTCGTGACCCGACGCGTTCACCTATTTCAACAAAATTTCAATTTATTTCCACGCGGCTGTCATTTATTTAGTAACTGTGATTTGTCGTTTTTTTAAGTATTTTATAGTGATCACTATAGTCTAATGTTTAGAATGTCAAAATATGTTCTCTTTTATTTTAATTTGGAAAGTTTTACTCAGACGATCGATGAAATACAACAGTGTAGTGACGTGCATAGTAACCTGCTAAATAACGAGATAATTCCGACGTCAAATTCTATTTTGTCCAGCGACAGTGTACAAACGTGCGCCGGTGACGATCACGGTGACCAGCTACACCAGCACGGACATATTTCGCATCTAACTCAATCCCATGCAACAAAAATTGATACTATGTGTTCATTATGGTCCATTCCTCCTCAACGAACAAGTACATAAGTGAAAATTTAGTCAAAGACGAGAAAACTGCACAAGAAATTTGCCTTATTTACACGTATCGGCAATGCAAGCTGCCATGCGACTTCCCCTTCTGACGTCACAAGGGGAATTTCTGTATGCAAATGAGAAGCTAATGAGGAGTCTCGTTTTAAAATACACGAAATAAAGTTGTGGTAGATTGAGTTTAAAACACATTTTTTCACTTAAAAAAAAATAATTCATGCTTAGAAACATGAAAATTAATAATATTTATGTATCAATGGATAATTTTAGGCGTGAAAATAGCAGCCATTTCACAGGCACTTTAAGTGCAAGGTCAAAATCAATTCAACAGTTTACATTACTGCATTGTTCACAAGATATTTCCTGTTTGAAGATTCAAGCCATCCCAAATGATGACATACAGTAATAATATAAAAAAGCATCATGAATTTTTATTTATATGCACTTACTTTCTAAGCACAGCAACTTCATTTTCTAAGGTCTCTTCTCCTTTTCTTCCCAACGACTTCTTATCTGCAAAAAAGAAAAAAAAATAGTGGGAAAACAAAACATTGGCTAAATATGTTTCAATATGCAGAGCGAATTACAATGAGTTGAACAGTTGATTACATAATTTGATCTGACCTACAAGTAATACCAGGTTCTATCAACATTCTTGGCATTCTCTGCAGGGAAGCAAACTGAGCCTCACTGATAGTTTTTCGAATGTTAAATAAACTCTTATTCATCATTTTAATTATGTGCACCAACAATGATTGAAAAAATACAACATTTGTTTAATTTTGAAAATTTTATTTCAATTTTATTAAAATAATAAAGCAGAAGTTCTTGTTCGAATGTTGCAGTGTATTGATTAGTAAGCAGACTCAATTAGAAAAGACAGTAAACGAGTTTGCACAGATATCTACTTTTACATCAATGTTCGTTCTGATAATAATTAATGTAGTCTTAAAATTCAGTTCCAGGGGAAAGGATAGTATATTTGAATGTTTGATTCGCAACATACAAAATACACAGTTAGTCCAATAAAACACGAAAAATACACGAACATAAAACAAACTACCCGGTTAACTAACTAAAATAAATCATGGATTTGGATAATAAAACATATAAAGATGCTATACATCTATACAGGAACTGCTGCATTGTGAGGAAACCAATTGGCCCCAATGTGACAAATTGGTATGTGTGCACAACAGTGCAATTGAAGTCAGTCAGACCATTTAAATCTATTCATCAACTCTATTGCATAGCAGAAAATTAAGCCAGCACCGATTATTGACATGCCAAATTGCCATCAAGTGCACACTGCAAAGTGAAGTGGTGCATCCTAAGAAGCCAATTATTGTCAAAAAGCGACTGCCAACACATGCCCTGCTATACTAATTACACAATCTGAGCCCAGCTAGGAGGAGCTTGGCATTTTTAGAATCATGTTAGCACTTGGCTATATCATTTCAAAACACAGTAACTGCTGTTTACAAAGTGCTTTAAAAGATCACATGTTCCAGAACTGGTTCATATGCAAATTTTACCGTATTCCACTTCATTGGTCAAATAGGTCTAATTTTCAGCCTTGCTATTCAAGTATCATGGTCAGATAATGAGAACATAGGCCCTGCCCTCCTGGTTTCAATGCACAAAGGCTGCACATGATAACTAACAAACCTTGCAAGCACAAACAATGAATCAAAATGAAAAGAAGGTGGGTAAATTACAGCTTATTCAACATCTATGTAAAATGTAATCACAAAAACACTGTCATTCATTTTCTTGCATGATCTAATAATAATAATAATAATAATAATAACAAAACTCACCTATGCATTTACATGCCCATAGCTTCCCATTTGTTTTGTCTTCAGCAAGCACCACTTCTGAGAAAGCACCCCTATTTCAAAAAAAGAAAATCGGAAAGGAATTTAATGAACTTTAAAGTTCATATCATATTTGTTGTACGGCTGGTGTAGGGCTATAGCATTTAGTAATTGGTAAGCTGATGTGGTAATAATTTCAGCATGTGTTTCTATGAGAAGTCATTTATTCATATACAACATTGGGAATAGGCATTACAGCTGTTACGCAGAATAACAGATCAGTTTCACACAAATTAGATTCAGTAAACCAGGCGGGAATAGCGATGAAATTAAAATCATTTTTTTTTGTAGTACTTAGGTTTCTTTTTTTAATTTGTATACACAAGTTGAGTTTTATAATTAATTTGTTTAAAAAAATAGCAAAGCATTATAAATTTTGATTTGTTTTCTTCTTTTCCAAAAACATCTGTTGCTAAGCTGTAGTTTTATTGAACCATTACCATGGCAACACGTTTTTTGCATCCATAACACTATATTAATTTGACAGTGACAGAAAAAGATATTAGTATGATCACGCACCAAGATGACATAAAACGTTTTAGTCGTTCAGTCCATTGTACATGGATAGAAAAATAAACCAGAGAGTGCAGATATGATGGACTGGTTTTGTCCACACAGTGCATTCCCCTTCGCATAAGGAATGTGTTGCAAGACACGGGAGAGGCTTTAAAGGAAGATTTGTTCATGAACTAGATATTCGATCATGCACAAGCCACTCTTATAAAATACAAGTAGATACGAATGCCTTTCTCGTTCGTCCTTCGTTTCACTACCTGACCATTAAGACAACAAATTTGAAGGCGTGATCGTGGCGAACGATGCGTACGATTTTCTGCTGCTTGCAACAAGCAACTGTTGGACACGATGAAGCGACTGTAAGCTGAGCTGATACGCGAACGTTCAACGTTACACGGTAGCTAAGTCAGCCGCGATACGACGTATGCACATTTTATCAGTATTGATGACAAAATACGAAGACAAACTCAGATGACGATTAGAAGCAAGTCAATATACTTCGACCGCAAATTGCCGACGAAACCATAACAGAAAACAAAACTGTTATTCGAAGTATTTGTGTGTAGCTGTGAAGACTGTCTATGTTAAAATATACGAGTTGTCAACTTACGTTCCGAGGACCTCCTTCAGTTTGAACCTGTCGTCGATTTTTTCCTTCTTGCCGTCTTTCTTCCTCGACATTAACGGCATGTTGAACTACACAGCAAGTGAAGGTTCTAAAATCCTTTTATGAGGTGAGAAAAATCCACAGAAATGACCAGAAGTGTCTGTAACACATACAAGGAACCGCACATGTATATCCTATATCGCACCGATTTACACTGAACTGCGAGAAAGCTGTTTTGTTAGTGGCGGACGATCAACTGAATGCTTGCGTCATTAAACGCCCTCTAGCGGAGAGATCGTACACTACATCCTCGTTCTGGAGCATAACCAAGCCAGTATTATGGCTTTCTCAAAGACGGGCACAAAGGTTTAGACCCTTCGTATCTGCAATTATAGTACGAGTATTTCTGAAGATATTGATGTTCTGCATCAAAGAAAATGAAGAACTTCCAACGCTTAAAGCATGTTGTCATTGCTTACTGAACTCAATGTATGTCTCAATATCTTGCTCGCGGTGACACGCATTGACAACAATTATGTAAAATGTCACGAGTCACTCGTTAATGTAATGGAGTAGGAACAGATTGACATTTTAGTGTGGTATTACCGACAACTTATTTTTTTAGTGTATAAAAGAAATTCCCGGATATTATATTGGCAGTTACATATATTTGCAGTAAACTAGTTCTGGGCATTGAGCGTTGCTTTTGCCTCTCCCGATATTACCACGGCAACCACATTCTATGTTTGGGTCTACGTGATAGGGCCGCGTGACCAGCTTTCTATCACCGGTTGCAAATTGTCTTTATTTTTTATTCATATTTGTTTTTAATTTGTTTAATTTGTTTTGTTTTTAGAATAGGTTGTTGTTTTTGGCGTACAATGAGAATTTCAACTCAAGTATACCAATCAAGATTATGATTACAACATCGACTACGCCAACGGTGATCGTTTTTTAATTGCGGAAATGAATACTAGTATATTCGGTATTGATTTTGAAATTACGCGGGTGTTCCCTTTGTGTACAGGTGTTAATGGTTATGAATAAGCGATAGAAACTTCGATATTTATTGAATATTCACCCTAATCGAAAATTTCAACAAACATTCTAGATGTTCAGAGCTCACATTTTGGCCGATGAGCCGCCATTTTTATTCTTGAAATTGACACATTTTCTCAACTTGTCAGGTCGATAACAACTTTTTGATGCAATGTTGCTATTTCTTTAAAATATTTTTTTGCATTTCTTGTTGCAATTCAAGGACGAAGGTGCCTGTGGTCAGGAATATTTCCAGACACAGTGCGTTAATTATTGATTTGACAACTGGACAATTGTGTTTGGCATGCTGACATTTCTCAGTCGTTACGTTATGATAGTAAATGGTGAAATATGTATATGTATAAAGCACGTGACATGTATTTTTTAAGCCTGAGTATATATTAAAACTACACAGTATCTTAGCTCACTGTGTAATCAGGAAATTAAATAAATAGGAAATATGCTGAGTTGTTCGAGTAACGAAAATCGATTTACAAACAACCCAGACTGTCACGGTTGTATTGTTCAACCTCGGACAACTAATATATACCTGTCGCTAGGTCCATGGTACTAGTAATTTGGTTTACTATCAATTACAATATATAATTTGGGAATGGTTTTGCAATGATGTGGCGGCGATGTGCTATGCTATGAGTTCTCCACTAAATCACATTGAAGACGTTCAATTAAGTTATTGTCGGTATCTACTGGGGGTGTCACAACACACACCAATTATGGCCATGTATAGCGAGTTAGGCAGATACCCCCTAGACGTATTTATAAAAAAACAAATAATTAAATATTACAGTCGGGCCATGAATTCTAATAATGCGTTACTCAAGGAAGCTTTTGTGGTTAACCAAAACATTAAAAGTAAATGGTATCTAGAAGTGACATCATTATTAAACAATATCCAACTATATCATTCACTTAACAACTGTGATAAATTAACCTCGGCACAAATGAAACAAATTGATTTGGGCATCAAGGATTTATTTCTAACAAGATGGAAAGGTGAGGTCCATAATGATAACCGCACCAAAGCAAATGAGAAAAACAAACTAAGAACATATCGGCTAATCAAATCAGATTTAAAACTTGAGCCATATTTAGTCAAGCTAAAAAACTTTGAACTGCGTAGTGTGCTTACCAAATTTCGTCTTAGTGACCATAGTCTCAAAATTGAAATGGGTCGTCATAAAAAAATCCCACTAAACAACAGGGTTTGTGACATGTGTAACAAAGGTCTAATTGAGGATGAAATGCATTTTCTGCTGGAATGCAACAAATATAATGAGTTGCGTGCCAAACTGTTCAATAAAGCTAAGGATATGATCCCAGCATTTGAAAATAAACCTGCAGAGAAAAAATTCATGGAATTGTTACAGAATGAAAACATTATTATACCAGTAGCACAGTTCATAAGTAAAAGCTTTGAAGTCAGGAAGCAGGGTCTTACTTGACATCTTAATGCCTGCTGTCAATTTTGTAATTTTATATTAGATTGTATTTTTGAGATTTTGTATTATTTAGTAATTTAGTGATTGTATTTGTTATTCAGTATATTGTGTTTTTGTTTTGTTTATATATATATATATATATATTTCTCCTTGTACTTTGTGACCATTTTCTTTCCCTCCGGGGATTGTGTAAGAGTCAATAAGTAAATAAATAAATATGCTGGCACGTTGATCCGGCACACACAAATCTGTTCACGGTGAATGAAAAAAAGAACGTATTGACCATTGAGGGCAGCATATCAACGTCTGGGTGGGATGATAAACAGCTTCGTGGAAAGAGCAAGAACGAAGTTCCATTTAGGGTCAAGCGCTCCATGGTGTGTAGTGCGAGATCTTAATCGCCACGGGGGCACTAAATAAAGTTGACGGACATTGACCCTATCTAGAGAATTTCAAGGTCATTAACCCATTTGGGAGACATATCAAGTATACTTTTCTAATGTGAGTGCACCTACCTCGGACGCAGTGCCACATACGCTAGGTAGCACTCCAGTCCCCGGACAGCGCCACAGTCGTCACACAGCGCCAGCGCCACTGACAGCTGCCGATTTGGTGAACCGACTTACGAAACAATACTGATTATATCAGTTACAAAAAACATCACAAAATAGTTCTAGAAATCTCTGTGATGTTGAACATTCAGTTTGAATCTGTTGCCTCTTTTCGTTCATGAAAGTTTTATTTTTCCCTGATGAATATACTACGAGTACACTGCAGTAAAATAACACATTTTAATGAGGACTTTTGCCGCGATTTAAATTTTCCCCTGGTCAAGTTCAGTGACTAGTTGCACTTACATGTGGGCTTTACACTTTCGTCTGAACGTACGGCATATCACCTGATCTGACATAGGTGTTTCGTCATAAATGTGCGGATAGCGGAGGGCATAGCACATTTTGTAAAGCTCCATGTCGGATGACCCGGTCGCAAGATAATCTCGTTCGTGTATTTCTACTTTACATGGACGAAATCCCCACACATGGGCATTTTATAATTATAAATGAGGCATACAATCAATGCTGTAATCTTCATATATTCTATTTGAGGCAATGCAGACACATTAAAACAATTTAAGAATTAGACAGGATCTGTTTACAACAGATAGACTTCAAGGAACTGAGCTTTATTGTTATTTCTCGGAAACGATCGAAAGGTCATTTCGTCGAATAAACTATTTCTTCGGAAGTTTCCAAATACCAATAAACGTGTTATGAATTTAAGGGAATATTGGGCGTATTTGTCGTAGACCCCCACCTCTCATATTCATTCTGTCAGTGCACGGGGTCTGTGAAACCGGTGCATAAATTTGGTTCGCGAGAATTACAGCGGAACGAGTGTCCAGTCTGCGAATGCACTGTGTACAGCGTTTCGAAAACCTTCGAAACACCCATTCTCTCGGAAGTGTAAATAAATGCAGATTTGTCACCTTCAACGTTATAATATTTAATTATAATAATTATTTTATTCTAATGTTTCAAATTCTTTAATCAACGTATAATTTTCGTATGACCATCATTACGACACATAACACTAATATGTGTGAAGAACTGAGAACCGTGATAGATTGTGCAGTATGTTATTGTGTTTTGCACATTTGTCGTGGAATATATTTCTTCGTTTTAATTCGATAAAATTGTTGTAAACTGAGGCAAATAAGTTATTTGTCGCTTTGCCTGTCTATTTTTTTCTAATTATCTGATATCAAGTCGACATCCGTGATAAACATTGGAATCATATTTCATTGAATTGTTTATCTTCTAAACATATGCCGAGTGCGTTCCTTATTCTACAACCATTGGTGTCGTCTGTAGCTGATCGGGTTTCAACTCGGCAAAAACAAGATGTCGAACCAGTGTACAAGCAACACGCATACCAATCTGCGTTGCCTTTCTTGGGTAACATTTCTAGCAACTTTAATAGTGGCTATCTTCAGCGTTACGTCAACGGTTTTTCTCTATTCGAAAGTACAAGAACACGAATCAAAGATACAAAGCTTGGTAGAGGAACTGCGCATATACAGATATACTTCTGTAAACCTTGTAAGTAGAACTCTTATAATTAGATTCCACCATACATTCGATGACCGTATGAAACGTCCATTTATACACTAGTACAATGCATAGTATTGATTCATCGATCCGAATTTTTAATGACTTACATACACGTTTATTTGGGCGATTTCGTCAAAAAATCCGACATGTCCTATACCTAGTTGGTATTTACATATATGTCGGATTGTCCCACTCACCAGTAACCGTGCTGTCACAGTACTTGATCCTCCCTTCTACATTGTATTTGCATAAACGTAGGACAAAAGTTAGACTGGCGCAGTCGGGGCGATTAATTTGTTTTTGTAGTTTAATTAAAATAAAAAAAAATCGTGAAATGGAAGTGTTAGCGCGAAATCCCCTGTAACTGCGAAATCGCGCTAACACCAATATTTCGCGATTTTTTTTTATTTTATTTAAACTTCAAAGACAAATTAATCGCCCCGACTGTGCTAGTCTAGACAAAAGTGTTCTCACTGGTGAACTCGATCCTTAGCGAGATAGAGGTAATCGACGTTTATGTAGGATTAATGACGCAGCGTTCATATCCAGTCTGTGTATGCCGAAATCACGCCCTCATTCGTCGAAGTGCTGAAGTGTAGCATACCCCCCCCCCCCCGCCCAGTAATGACCAAGTTCCCTGAAAGGAAGTAGAACAGACATTTTCATAAGCACGGCATTGTTTTTGAAGTTGCCAACTGCCAACAAATTACAAAAAAGCATTCGACTTTTTATGAAATTCAAACACTACAATAAAGACTTTTCGTTTTGGACACGGTGAATTGTTTCGTTTTGGGGAGAAAAACTCTGAAAAAAAAGATTTTTGACAAGATAATTCAGAAATTTATATTACAGAAAAAAGATAATTTGCTATATTTTTTATATTTTGCCTTTTATTTGTTTTGAATAATGACTGAAAGAAGCTGAATGAAATTACAAACTATGTAGTGTGTTCAACAACTTATGTATGAACAATAATTTTATGATTTTGCTGTTAAAAATACTGTTTCACATTGTCGAACACGGACAGTCCCATTCATGCATTTTTTTATTTATGCCTGGCATTGTCATATGGCTATTATAAGAAATCAAAAATAAATGAATGTTTAGTTCTGAATGTGTATTGCATGCCATAAAAAACACGAAGAGATGGTGCCAGATGATCTCAATTAGCGCGAATTTGGGAAATAAAATAAACGTTCAAATAGTCATGTTTTTCAGCACCTACGTACGCTGGCCATCATTTCGACCTCCAATTCGATTGCGTGTACGAATTCCTTTAGCCAACGCTTTTGAATAGTGCTCAAAGGCGCTTGGATTTTCAACAGATTCGCTACTGTTCCGAATTACTATGAGTCGAAGTAATTCGAATCCCGACGTTTTATTATTATTATTATTATTTTAACTGGAACTGAATGTAAATGTGCTATGATGCTAGACTTGTATACAGACGTGCCCTTACCCTTATTGGCTTTTAATTGAATAATTAATTTATTTTTTAAATATAATATTCCATAGTATAATTTAGACCTGTTATTTCTATTAGGATGAAGATGAACAAACTCGTCGCAGTGGTATTGACCGAACAAAGATTATTAAAAGAGATATATCTGAACTGGTTTCTGAAAGTACAGGTATCTATAAAAAATACTCCATAGATATATATATAATATGGTACCACATCGTAATGTATCGGATTGTATTATATTCTTTCGTATTTTTATCTGTAGATATAAA
This sequence comes from Saccoglossus kowalevskii, assembly GCF_978046115.1. Classification (NCBI taxonomy): domain Eukaryota; kingdom Metazoa; phylum Hemichordata; class Enteropneusta; family Harrimaniidae; genus Saccoglossus; species Saccoglossus kowalevskii. The sequence goes on along the minus strand of NC_140643.1, from coordinate 36,299,523 downwards.
TTTAAGTCTGGACAGTTTATTTCGACTCCTTGGAACTGGCAGGGATGGGCGAGATGGCATGCCGGGACGAGATGGACGAGACGGTTCTCCCGGAAATATAGGACCACGGGGAGAACCTGGCCCACCTGGGAATCCGGGCGTACCCGGAGAAAGTGGAATACCGGGAAAAGCAGGACCAGGTAGGTAGACTATTCTACGACTGTCCCTGAAAGTGAGGTACGTCATCTTGCATATGTAATGTAGAATTATGTAATGCCATATTAATGTAAATTAACACTGTTGACGAATGTTATGACGTAGGTGTTTATTTTTTTTACATTTTCATTTCTTAGTTGGCCCACCTGGTTTGCAGAATGGCGTCACGGAAACCACGCATACTAGAATGGCTAATACCAGTGCCTTGTATATTAGGTGGGGAAGAACAGAATGTGAAGGCGATGCACAACTAGTGTACGAAGGTAAATACCATGAACAATATTTCGATTTCTTTATTCAAGATGTAATATGGACGAACACTTGTATTTGTTAATTTATTAATGTTAAAAAACAAAGCAATGAAAGCTTTATTCTCTATACGACAAACCATATTAAATCACAAAATGGTGTCCCCTTCACTGTGTTTAAAGTTATTTGACCAACTAATTTCACCAATTTTAATGTACGGGGCAGAAATCTGGGCATGTGATTTATTTAAAAGATGACAATGATCTTGAACAAACCTGTAATCAATTTTATCGTTTCATACTTGGTGTAAGTAAAACTACATCAGTAATCGGTATTAAAGGAGAACTTGGCAGAACGCCAATAAGAATAAAGGCATCAACATTGGCAACTAAATATTGGTTCAGGCTAAATACCCTACCTGATAACCTTATACTTAAATGTGCTCTCGATGAAGCAGTTAAGAATAATTCTAGTTGGATAAAACATATTGAAAATATAATGGGCCACAATGACTTTGAAACAATAAAATTAAACCATAAAGTAAATAACATTGATCAAATCTCAAATGTTGTTAAAATAAAACTCACAAAAGATTATGACAAATTATGGAAAGAAAGCTTAAATTCTCCTCACAGTAAAAATGGTAAAGATGGCAATAAAATGAGAACATATAAATTGCTTAAATCGTTTTTGAAAATAGAAACTTACCTGACCGAAATAACAAACTTCAGCCTTCGGAGAATTGTGAGTAAATTTAGGCTTAGTGATCATAATTTAGAAATTGAAAGAGGCAGACAACAACGACCAAAAATTCCTGCGGATGAGCGATTTTGTAAAAAATGTCATACAAATTCAGTTGAGGACGAACAACATTTTATCCTAGATTGTGAATTTCTCAATAAAGAAAGAGGGGAGCTGTTTCAAGAAATATGAATTAAAAATAAACTAAATAAAACAGACAATTTCATTAAAATAATGACGTGCTTCATACCCCTGACAAAGTTTCTAAATAAGGCAAAACAGAAATCAGGTATATGATAGCTATCACCTCTACATTGGGAGAATCCTGTACCTATCCTTAATTTGTTTTTCCTATTAAGCTTTTAACATCTTTTATTTTTAATTTTATCTTATAGTCTAGCTACTGTATTTTTTCTTATGATTTGTATTTTATTTACCATACTGCGCCCTCTGATGGCATAGTAGTGTAATAAAGTTATTATTATTATTATTATTATTATTATTATTATTATTATTATTATTATTATTATTATTATTATTATTATTATTATTGTTATTATTATATACCATATAAGGAAATGCGAATTCCAAATATGGAAAGATTACGCGCGTAAGCGTCCTCTAAAAATAAAAACAAATATGGCTGCTACCAGTGCATGACTGGACTCCACACAAGGAGTTTCGCTGTTTCTGTTCTACATGTAAACGTTTTGGATTTCGGCATTCCCATGATGTATCCTTGGAAGGAAAATATGTATAATAATAAGGTTATTACGAGGATACCTCAAAGTATGCACGAAGACAGTACAGGGGAACACAGTCCCTCTATCAATAGAGGGACTGTGAGCGGAAGTATGCGGAGGTCGATTCGACGGCGTACTGTCAGAGTGCATACTTTGAGGTATCCACATAACGAAGACAGTACAGCGGAAGTATCGACCGACGCGCAGCGGAGGTCGATCCGACGGCGTACTTTCTGATTGCATACTTTGATGTATCCTCGTAATAACCTCATATTACTTTATTCTAATTCTAGGTATCATTGGAGGTGCCCATTACACGCAAACCGGCAGTGGTAGTAACCACCAGTGTTTACCACTTAACCCCATATTTGACGACGTCGTCATTGGAACTGGTGGAAGCCGTTCACTTATGTACGGCACTGAATACGAGACAAGTAACTTCGCTCCTCTCGCAGGCGTACATGATCATGATGCAGTGTGTGCCGTGTGCAAAGTTAACTCAAGATCATCCGTGCTTATGGTTCCGGCTCGTAATGAATGTCCATCAGACCAATGGACCAGGGAATATTACGGATATCTTATGTCTGATTACCACGGACATAAACGTAGCGAATTCATTTGTGTTGATCGTAACCCGGAAGGTCGCATGGCAAGCAATACAAATTCAGATGGAGCCTTGTTGTATCTTGTAGAAGGCCGCTGTGGTTCACTTCCATGCGGTCCTTACGTCGAAGGTCACGAATTGTCATGCGCTGTGTGTTCAATATAAGAAATAATAATAATCATGTATTCTGCAAGTTAATATGGCAAAACAATAATCCGTTAGACTGTATGCATATTAAGTAGGTGATTTACATATTGCTGTAGCAGTTAATTAAACCAGTATTTAGGGGTAAGGTTATAGATATTGGAGGAATCTATCTATATTTGAGTACGTACATACGACGTAATTATTCTGTAATCTTGTTCCCAGTGCCAAAATATTAATATATGGCCCCTACTTTCGTCCAAATTGTGGCCGGAATTTATGTGATAGTCAAACTACAATTTGATGTAGGTATGGTGCGCATTGAAATGTGGAATATCATAAGACAACAAATGTATAGGAGTAAAAGTACGATTACGAAAAATTGTCCTTTTTTGAAAAGTGATTCAATTTGTAATGTTTGTGGGTCTTATCTTATGTGGTGAAATACTGTCCAACTATGCGTCACTTAAAAACGATTTTACAAACGTTTCCCTCGAATAACATCTAATACATTTTAGTATGTTTATAATCACATTTATTGTTATTGTGCTTTTCATAATTTTCATAAATAGGGACAATCACTAAACTACTACATAATGCTAAAATAATAGAGTACTTGGTATACACTCAGACAACTAATGAATGTATTAGTTATTTGAGGTATACATTATGGTGAACACAATATGATAAATGCAACAACATAATGTGCGTATCGTCTACCATGTTTCAGTCAAATAACGGATCGACGTATGAGGGCATGATTTCGGCACGACCCGAGTGGGGCCCCACGCGGGGCGAGTCCTGACAAACGTGAAAGCCACTACAGTAATCCCTCTCCAAACATGAAGGATTCAAATGTTTCAGGTGCAGTCAACGAGTAAATTTTCAAAAATCTTTGGTATTTATGTTTGATCAACAGTAACTTAATTTATGAACATTATTAAGGCTTAATTTAATTTGGAGGGAAGAGGTCAATCTGTTCGCAACTCCCCTCCCTCTCAACCAAATTCAATTGCCCTCCCACTGTTGTTTGCTCCCACTGCCCTCTCCCCGCTCAGTTTTTGTTCCCCGCTGCTTTCTCCCCCACTCGGTTTTGCTCCCACTGCCCTCTCCCCACTCAGTTTTTGTTTCCCGCTGCTTTCTCCCCACTGCCCTTTCCCCACTCAGTTTTTGTTCCCCATGAATCATTTCACCGGCAACACTCTTTATTAAGAGAGTTGTACCCAAGTTCAAATTTTGCACTTCTGAAAAATACAATGTACAATCATTGATTTTGCCCTTACCCGCTCAATCTAAAAATGGAACTTGCCTGCCCTCCAAATAAAAATCTTCTCCTACTGGAATTCCCCTCTGAGAAACCCTATTTTTAATTCTCTCCCACTGAAGTTGTTTTATTTTGCCTGCCCGATAAAAATCCCTTGCGAACACACTTTTCACGAACAGCTCCGTTGACTGCACCTGAATTTTGGCAAGTGCCGAGACCCGTAACGTGAACGTAGTATATGTCGACATCAGTGATAAACAATAGATTCATATTTCGTTGATTTGTTTATCATCTATACCACAGTCCCTCTATAAGAGGGACTGTGTCTAAACATATGCTGAGTGCGTGCCTTATTCTACACCCATTGTTCGCGTCATAGACCCTCCAGTAGAGGCTTAGGTTTCGTCTAACTGATCATGTTTTAACTCGGCAAAAACAAGATGTCGAACCAGTGTGCGAGCAACACGCATACCAATCTGCGTTGCCTTTCTTGGGTAACATTTCTAGCAACTTTAATAGTGGCTATCTTCAGCGTTACGTCAACGGTTTTTCTCTATTTGAAAGTACAAGAACACGAATCAAAGATACAAAGCTTGGTAGAGGAACTGCGGATACACAGATATACTTCTGTAAACCTTGTAAGTAGAACTCCTATAATTAGACTCCACCATACATTCGATGACCGTATGAAACGTCCATTTATACACTGGTACACTGCATAGTATTGATTCATCGATCAGAGTTTATAATGACTTACATACACGTTTATTTGGGCGATTTCGTCAAAAAATCCGACATGTCCTATACATACTTGGTATTTACGTTATGTTGTATTGTCCTTATTTACTTATTTACGTCTTTTAAGGTCCATGGCTAAAACAAGGGTAACCGTTCTCTCATAGTTCTCTGTGATACACAGTTTATGTGGAAGTTAAAAGTTCCTCCACAGATCTGTGCATTGGCAAACATGCCGTGCAACTGCCACTGACAGAATGACTTTCGTCGACAGCGGCGCGCTACAACTGCATTTGTGATGTTGCTTGCTGGTCGTGGATTGAACGAGTCTTGGTTACTGGTTAAAATGTTACTCATTTGGCGTTGGTAATCTTTATTATGAACTGAGTAACGCCGCAACGCTGCCAGCAGAAACTTGCTGGTACCTTGATGTTTTACTAGTCTGAGCACATGTGGTCTGAGGTTGATATCGATCATGGAAGGTAAAAAGAGAGGAAATAGGACGCTATAATTGTTCTCCCTTGTTCGATGATCGTTTCGATTTATTTACTTGGTAAACAATTCCGTAATGCGATTACGTGAATAATTAATATTCGGGTTGGCTCAATTCAAACATGACAACAAATCTTGCTGCACCAGTAAAACTATCAAGCAAGACAGCAACATAACCATAACTCAACATCTTTCCCTATTTGAGTATTTCAATCGCGGACAATAAATGTAAAAATCGTTAAAATGAAATGAAAAATATGTATTTATATGCTCATATCAGAAAACTGACACAACAATAACTGTTCGTAATCACACCAGTACCACCTTCCATATGATCACACACACAACGTATTTATAAGTATATTTGTTGTGTCGAGGCGGTAACAAAATGGAGACTCTATTGCGAAAAAATCTCGTTTTTTTCACCATCGCATATCACCGCATACAAACAAGACAAAGCTTACTCGAAAGTGCCTGACATAAAGTCCCACTTGAGCTTTTTAAATACTTCGGGAGACAACCGGGCGTGTAGTTTTTTCGTCTTTAAAGATGGAACAAGTTTACGTGCAGCGACCGAGCAGCGTATCATCTGCTCACGCTGGAAAACAACTGACGAGTGTTTTGTTTCCGGTGTCAGGCCTTGTCAATGACCTATGACGTCACGTGAACCTTTCTGCGCATACACTCTTCCGTCTCTTCGCTGATGCGCAGTGCCACTCGTGATGGTGATTTTTTTTTCAGTCACGAAAAATGTGAGTTCATCCCATTTCGCTGAGTAAATAGCGGTACTGGTGACGGGGTAAAACGAAATATAAACAATAGCAATAAGGCGATATTGTCAGCTTGAAACAAAAGAAATAAATCGGATTAAAAGTCGTCCTATCTGCTCTCTTTTTACCTTCCATGATATCGATGGTCGCGGCTCCATGATTTTACCATGGAACTATATGGTTTATAGTTCCATGGTACCACGTTAGTTGGTTCTTGTTTGCTTAGCCAAAAGATAAACAATCTCTTCCCTGTTGTCTGTTTAATCCCTTCTAATTGGATTACGTGATTCGTGTATATTCGGAACGCATTCGGTATTCGCCGGCACACTGTGTGCAAAGGCCTCTGGGACGGAGAGCGCGATAAGAGTTGACTGCGCATGCGCACAGTAACAAACAGTACAGTAATCTTCCAACCTAGCGGCGAACCATCGACATATGAAATGCGATCTTTACCGATCGCTGGACGGCGCTCGCAGAAAATGAAAATAGAGTCTAAAAGCCAACTTCACAACGATAATAAATCAAGTTGAACTGTTTTGCAAATGTTTGCGGAAAATTTGGTAATCAAGCCTCGAAAATCGTCAACTTCACGGAGCACAAAAATGTTGTAAATTGACGCCAATTCTTGAATAATCGTCCGACTGTTGTGCTTCCGGTCTTCAAATACGCAGAATGACCTAATGCACCAATCACACGCCACTGCGCATACGCAGTGACCTTATTTGTTAACTGCGCATTCAATTTTATGAGAGGGGCGTACATCTCACTTGAAATACAGTACTACGGCACGTCTCATTGTGCAAACATACACCAGCTATCGTGGATTTCCATAGAACGAAATTCAATGGGTTTAATTGGATAATCTGGGCGTGAAACAAAGGGAGTTTATTGGCTTATATTGCGTCCTCTCTCCTTCTTTTTTTAGCTCCATGGTATAAACGAGTTTTAATTGTGAATGTTCTCAGTGAGCATGCAGTCAAACCGTATACTTCGTGTCGCCTAAGTATTTACCACTTATTCCTTTAACTTACCCGCCACTATACGATCTACCTATACATTTACTGCGTGTGGATCTTCCGAGAGCTCTCCAGGGTTATAAAACTCAGTTTCCCGGTGGTCAACACACATTAAGTTCTTCTAATCTCAGTATTATATGTGATGTACATGTACACCTAATATGCTAATTATATTGCTGAACGATTTTAATCAGATAAAAATAGCAGATGCAAATTTGTTCGGTTTGCCAATAGAAATACCATGTTCATTTGCATATCGACCGTGAAAATACCGAAAACATTATTGCATGGGTGATATGCAAATTAGTTTTAGTCAAAATAAGTGACTGCCTAAAAGTACCATTACTGTTCAACTTTAATTTCACTCGGCAAGTATATTCATGTACTCTAAGGGAAAAATAACGTACTACTAAATATTGTTTATTTCTGCTATGTTTCAAAAAACAATACTCCTGAAGGGACTACTTTGTTTGCTCATTTGCATATGGGGTGTGGAAATACCGATTTTGATTTCAAGAACGAATCAAAATAAACTGCAGTACATATGCATTGTTGTAGAATACTGTCCCGTAACTGCGTAGTATATATCGTAGTAACCAGAATCGTTCCAATAGGAATCCTGTCTTCTATTGTGATATTCAACCACAGTCTTCGACGTTTTTTAAAGATTAATGATTTGCGTTTCATACCAGGAAGTGAACCCACTCGGCGTATGCCGAAATCACGTTTCATTCGTGTGCTGTTACATACTCCCAATAATGGCCAAGTTTCCTGACAGGAAGTAGAACAGACATTTCCATGAGCACAGCATTGTTTTTGAAGTTGCCAACTGCCAATACTAAAAGTCACTAAAAATCATTCAACGTGAATTCACCTAATTATTACCGCAATACATAATAACTTCAGTAATAGAATAGCCGGTGTTGGGTATGTACACTGTAAATCTTGGAAGCATGTTTTTGATTAAAATACGTCGTTTTAATTGAAAACACACTGTTGCAATTAAAAACAGGTGTTTTATACAATAAAACACCTGTATTTGCTATCAAAACAGTAGTGTTTTAGTGTTTTTAGAAATGCGTTTTGGGGAATTGTGATAGGTATTTTTGATGGTTAAAAACCTTTCACTTAGGTAACCGGGATTCGGTCGTTTCCACGCTAGGCTGACAAAAGACACACACAAGCTTCGTTCATGTTCCCAAAACGATTCTCTGCCAAGTCCATGGTTTTCACCCGAGACAGCATTAAATCAATCTTTATTTCTTGTCACCCCTTAACCAATTACAATCAGTATAAGAGACTCCAAGGCCTTGCCTTCCAACAAACAACCAATCACATGAAAGTTTTACACATCATAATCAATTGATTAATCGTCAAGCTGTCTAGAGAAAACATTTCTATACATTGTCAACGCTAACTAATATTGATGGGGTAATAGTCTCGCACTAACATTCCACAAAGATACCACCTTAGTTAAAATCGCAAACAACATTGGTTTAGAATTACAGCTACTGTCTTGTATCTTAAAAACTGCAGAGTCATAAGATGTTTTTGGTTGATTTCGACCAGCTCGCCATCTGGTCTTGTCATTAACCTTTATCAGTATATGTCATGGCAACCACTGTCAAACTGACTGAAATATAAATCATGATAGAATTATTAAAGCACTTTTTGATGAAAATTAAGAGCATTGTAAACACATAAAAATACACTGTTTTTCGGGATATAAATGCGTCATTGAAGTGTTTATTTATAGTATATTTATGGACTAGTGCATCCAATTTCATGCAAGCAGTATTAACAATATTGAATGAAAAGTCTGGGGACTTGTAAGTACACGGGTGGATATGGTGTATATGCCAACAAGACAATCACCGAAAGTGACGTAATTCAATGCATAATGAGATGACATTACCTTCAGAAAACAATTGTATGTCAAGCACCAAGTAGTGGGAGAATTTATTGTATGTACGCTTTTATGGTCTTACCAACCTAAGTACAATTCGAAATCGAAACACGTGGTGAATTAGCTACCTAACGCATTTTAATACTCCGCATTTGATGAACGGTAGTTGTAGTTCCATTCAGAACTGAGCACTTTCACATGTCATTTTTTTTCCCGAAAACTGTTTGAAACACTTCAGAAAGCAAAATTACCAACGATAATTCAACCCAAAACACCAGATTATAAATGTTTTGCAAAGTGTTATTGTATAAGGCACAATTGTGTTCATAAGCGTGATTAACACTCTTTCTTCCAAATTGTTTATCTTGAAGCACATCCTGAAACAAACAAACATGCAATATCTCAAGGGAAAATACCCGACTATGCATGTTTTATGTATACGTGTCGTACACAAGTTCATAATAGTAACTAAAACACTTTTCTTTAAAACTGTTTTATTTTGAAGTCCCTCCTAAAACACACTATTATATAAGTGTTCATATACAGGACACTTTTGTATGCCGTCTTAAGTACGCATTTATAATAAACAAAATACTTATTATCGACTGTATGCAGCATATTTATTTGAAAAAAAACGCTCACACACAGTGTTCGAAATTAGCGTCGGTCCGTCGGCCTCACGCCGACAGTGGGTGTAAAGGGCCTAGAGCTGTGAAAAACCATCAGTCCTTGCGACCGACCATAAATTTATATTTTAAAAAAATGTTCCATTATTTAGTATGATTGTAAGACCACATATATAATAAATATCTATAGTAACTCCAGAATTGTTTCAAAATTGCGTTTTCTTGCACGTTTGATCAACAAATGGCATCACTCATCGACCTGGGCATACGAGTCATAATTCAAGCTGGTCTCATGCCACTAATTAACCAATGGCCAATTTAAATGCCCAGCAAGAACCAATGAAATTTTTTAAATATTATTTTTCTCAGGTGCTCCCTGTATGAGGGCGTAATCACCTGGGTCAGAGGTGAGACCAACATGTGGTCTTTTGTTTACTACTTAGCGACTGTGTACCTGTGGGTTTATTCTGTGTGTTAATGGATGTTCTAATCTTGGTGGTTTTCCAGTGATTTCTCTTGGTGCAATCCAAATACAGTAGGTGTGTCTTGTTTACCTGGGATATGCAAGAGTTTGAGCTGGCCAACATGTTAGTTTTTTTCATATGGTTGATTACTGGCATGTTGATTTCCCATTTTTGAGCCATATTTTCAACTTTCTTCGTCATTTTCATATAGCAATCTCGTCATATGTTAACATTGTCGTCTATGGAAATTCAATTAGTGGTATGAGCCCAGCTCGCCGAATGATCGCGAAATGCGCCGAACGTGGTAACTGTAACAAACGATCTGATTGGATGTAGGCCGATCAAGCCTCCGATTCAAACCAATAGAATTCGCGCATACATTTTATGTTCCGCCATCTTTGATTTGCATCGAACACACTGCAGAGTTACGTCTACATCGAAGTATGTGGCAATATTTAAACTGCCAGGAGCCTGCTGCTAAACGTGTGAAAACCACACAAGAAAGGCGTGACAAACAGCAAGAATACGAACAGTCCAGGCGTAAACCACGCACATTCCAAGTTAGCTGGCAGGCGGAGTTCAAAGACTGGTTACTTTTTGATAACAACAACAAGGTTTGATAACAAGGTGATGTATTGCCGGCCTTGTCGAGGATCGTGCAGCAGAATTGATCCTTGTAGAAGATGAGGCTGACGCCAATGATTGTGAGCATGATGCAAAATGCATGTCAGATTCAGAGTCGGCCAGTGATCATGACAGTGTTTTTTTCTGAAGATTTTGTTGAGTTTAGTGACGATGAAAGAAATGATGACGTCTTTGAGGCTGCAGATAATATATCTGATTAATTAGTAAATAAAGGTTTTGTATGATCCGTTTAGTCTTTGTTTGTTAAATATCAGGGCCTACAGTTAGCTAGAAGGACCTACAGTTTTAATTTGACATAGGTCCTTCGGGCCTGTTATGATTTTCAGTTAATTTCGAACACTGCTCACACAGGCATGTAAAGATAAATTTATTGATTTTAGTATTTTCAATAATAAACCGCTTTATATATTCATATATTTTGCGAGTGTGCATATCACGTACCTGTCACAAGTTGAATTCCCTCTGCTCTATTCATTAGATTCATTTTTTTATAGCTATTATTCTATTGGTGGAGCCTCAGCGTTGAATTCCAATATGGCGATTACCTCACACCTGTGCAAATTTGCGTCTAATTTAAACGAGCTCCTCTAAGTTTCTAATAATACATAATCATTTAACTGTTATTCAGAAATTCCATTAATACAATAAAAATACAAAATGGAAAAAATATTGAACAATAATTTAGTTTGCTACTTCATTGCAAACATTTTGAGATACCTTTCGTAAACAACGGTGTTCACGATGCACATCATAATATGTAGCCTGTTCAAGTAACTGGTAACTTGTGTCGTGCGCACACCCATTCAATGATTGAATTATACTATCGGGAATATGTGGACAGGTGGCATTAAAGAAGCAACAACAATGACGCCTTTTTAGATTAGAGGAAAGAAGGGACCGGAATTTATCCTAAACAAACCTGAAGGTATGATAATATTGTTACTCCGTTACGAAACATTTGGAGAGTGTAATTGATAGAGCACGTGTCGACAGTGTACTGCATTGACATTTTCAGCGGCCTCCATTCATTTCATTATGTGTGGGATAATTGACTAAACTCAAGTTTATGCATTTACAGGGGCAGATAATTCCATACTGCATAACGAGACATGATATGTGGAAACTCTTCAAAATGTGTGTTTAAAGGAAATCACTTATCAAAAAAGTTGTGATAGTAAACACTTCATTAAAACATGTCTTCGGTTGAGATACTTTTTCTGTCATGATAATAAACACTTTACAAAATGTGTGTCTAGTAAAATCACTTTTTAAATGTTTTATGTGTAAAAACATCCCTGAAATGTTGCAATAAAACACTAACTGCATACGTTTTCATAATATACACTTCTCGCAATTATGCAGATTATAAACACTAAGTGTTTTTAAAGTGGGGACAAGCTTATAAACACTTTAAATTTTTATCACAAAACAGTAACAAAAATTATTTTAAAACAGTAATGTTGTAAAATAACTCATTTGCGATTTTATGAGTTTAATTATTAAACACTTTATATAAAGTGATTTTAAAGTGGGGACAAATATGTCATATTTTAAAACACATTTACAGTCTACGAGCTATTAGTAAATAAAAGTAAGCTGTGCTTCCAACTTACGAGCTATTAGTAAATATAAATAAAATAAATATAAATATATATGACTGTAAGGATTCAATCGATGAGATATAAAATGTGTGCGTGACCGAATTTCCTCATCGAGTTATATGTAACAACTTAGTCGACAGCATCAACATTCAATAATATTTTAAGCTCTAATGGTTTCCTGATGACAGAGACACCATATGCTACCAGAAGAACATTGAACAGTGCACATTATATACGAGAATCCCCTTAATTATACCCGGCGGGAGGTATATCGCAAAGAACACGTCCAAAATTCAAGAACTTCACTGCCCATTGTGCGACCTCACCTGGAAGGTTTAGCGCATGCACGATTTTTGGCATGACAATTTTAATGTGGAAAATGCTTTATACGCTGACAAAAAATAGGATCTTAATCTGAATTATGTAAGAATAAAATAGCTGTTCACATTTTACACCTTGCCCATGTCTACGAAATTACGTTTTTTTATTTTTTTATTTAAATTATATTGTTACAGAAAATAAAAACATGTGGTTACAGCTTACGAAAATATCCCTTGTTGACCTTCTTTAGACCTGTTATTTCTATATTTTAGGATGAAGATGAACAAACTCGTCTCAGTGGTATTGACCAAACAAAGATTATTAAAAGAGATATATCTGAATTGGTTTCTGAAAGTACAGGTATCTATAAAAAATACTCCATAGATATATATATAATATGGTACCACATCGTAATGTATCGGATTGTATTTTATTCTTTCGTATTTTTATCTGTAGATATAAATTTAAGTCTGGACAGTTTATTTCGACTCCTTGGAACTGGCAGGGATGGGCGAGATGGCATGCCGGGACGAGATGGACGAGACGGTTCTCCTGGAAATATAGGACCACGGGGAGAACCTGGCCCACCTGGGAATCCGGGCGTACCCGGAGAAAGCGGAATACCGGGAAAAGCAGGACCAGGTAGGTAGACTATTCTACGACTGTCCCTGAAAGTGAGGTACGTCATCTTGCATATGAAATATAGAATTATGTAATGCCATATTAATGTAAATTAACACTGTTGGCGAATGCTGTGACGTGGGTGTTTATTTTTTTACATTTTCATTTCTTAGTTGGCCCACCTGGTTTGCAAAATTACATCACGGACACTACGCATACTAAAATGGCTAATACTAGTGCCTTGTATATTAGGTGGGGAAGAACAGAATGTGAAGGCGATGCACAACTAGTGTACGAAGGTAAATACCATGAACAATATTTTGATTTCTTTATTGAAGATGTAATATGAATGAAAACTTGTATTTGTTAATTTTGTTGTTTGAAACTGAAAATGGTGAACCCACATTGGATTACGATTTATGGTAGGCTAGTAATATTGCCTTTGCAGCCCGTGCAACAGTATTCACTTGATCATTTTATTGTTTCATCAAACGAATAGCTTCCATGCTACAGGGACAATGCATTGTATACTTATGCGCCAAACCAAGAAATAGATCACAGTAAATTTATATCAGAAATTCGCCAGTTGCCACTAGACAACTTATTTGAACCTGAAAGTGCAATTATCTGGGGAGGTGATTTAAACTGTGTCCTTGATATTAGGTGGGATAGAGATGGAGGGAATCCTAAAAGTTGGAAAAAATCTATTGATATCATAAATAACATTATGGAACATTTTAACATGGTCGACATTTGGAGGTTAATTAATCCAAACCGGAGAAGATTCACAAGGCGAAGAAGGAAGCCATATGTTATACAGAGTAGACTTGATTATATTTTAATTGAGGATAATCTAACTGAATCCCTCTGGCATGATGTTATCAAGGAACTGGGAAGACCACTGAAAATCACGGAGGTACCTGGTAAACTTTGTATGATACTAGGGGACCCGGAGTACGATTGGCCGGTGAACTTTGTTTGCTCACTGATCAGAAACCACATATACTACTCTAAATGGACGAAACAGAAACCTAACTATGCAAATTTTATCAATTTACTTAAACATCATTTTCAAATTGAGTGCATGATCGCCAAACAAAAAATAGAAAAAAACGTCACACAAAAAGAAATGGTCTTCTGATACCAAATTTAAAATAACATTTTTATATGAATTACTTGGAGTGTCTTTTATCTGTGTATTCATGAAATGTATTACATGTAGTGTCAGCCCAAGAAAATAAATAAGTTACAAAAAAAAACAATGTATTGTACAAGTATCAAAAAATACATGTTTTCATCCATATTGTATCACAAATCTATTTTGATTAACAATAATGCGCGGGTACCGTATTTCTTAAAAAATGGAAGATTTTAAACTTTATTTGATGTTATTAAATATTACTTTACTCTAATTCTAGGTGTCATTGGAGGTGCTTTTTACACGCACACCGGCAGTGGTAGTAACCACCAGTGTCTGCCACTTAACCCCATATTTGACGACGTCGACATTGGTACTGGTGGAAGCCGTTCACTTATGTACGGCACTGAATACCAGACAAGTAACTTCGCTCCTCTCGCAGGCGTACATGATCTTGATGCAGTGTGTGCCGTGTGCAAAGTTAAAAGATCATCCGTGCTTATGGTTCCGGCTCGTAATGAATGTCCATCAGAACAATGGACCAGGGAATATTACGGATATCTTATGTCTGATTACCACGATCATAAACGTAGCGAATTCATTTGTGTTGATCGTAACCCGGAAGGTCGCATGGCAAGCAATGCCGATTTAAACGGAGCCTTGTTGTATCCTGTAGAAGGCCGCTGTGGTTCACTTCCATGCGGTCCTTACGTCGAAGGTCACGAATTGACATGCGCTGTGTGTTCAATATAAGAAATAATAAGCTAATAAACTACATTATTGTACATCTGTCATCGTAACGCCATAATTTACAGCGTGCTGTAAATTTTGCGGTATTGCACGGGGTATTTTCATCCTACCATATTAGGAAACGCGAATTCCAAATATGGAACGATTACGCGATTCATATATTATAAATATGATGAATGTACGACACAACATAATATGATGAATATAGAACAAAATATGATGAATATACAAAACTTATTGTATTTACTCGGTGTCATATTCCAGTGTTAGATTTTCTTGTTATTAATTTTGCAAATGTTTGAATTACTTTTTCATTTGTTATTGTTCCACTTCTCAATGTACTTTTCCTTGGCTAGTTTTTGTGGTGTTATGTTATGTTATGTTTGCAATGTATATTAAATGATTCTGTTCTAGTTGTATCAGCCATGTGCTAGAAAAGCTACTGTTTTCCCTATTTTGGAGTTTGACGTTGGCCAAATGTTTTCCAATGATGTTTTCTAAATGATTATTGTATTACACCCCAGTATCACACACTTTATCGGCAATTCGATTGGTAAAATTATGAGGCCACCGACTGACACTCTCCTAAACATGGCTCCTTTGCCACATACAACATATATTTTGGTAATAACTGTTTGAAATATGTTAAATTCGAATGTTTTCAAAATATATCGATAATTTCAGATACCCATCTTTTGCAAAGGTTATTTTGCATTTTAATGTCGAATGTTTTGGGGGTCGCCGTTTCTAATTCCCCCAGCCCCATCTTGGCAACGCACATCGTTCGTGTCTTCAATTGTACCGTTTACAATCTATTGTGGTGGAAAATACCGCAAAAGGATGCCAATGTATGGCTTTAACTAGAAAGATAATGGCCATAGTCTGTGATGTCATTCTGTATTTATTACATTATAATCAATCACATGTTGTACACAGGGAATGTGCTGGGAATTTTGCCCAACGGAGAGGGTCCACGCTTTGGGTGAGCGGATCCACGTACTGCCATAGCTAAACTCGGCGTTTAATATAGAAGTCAAACGGGAAGAGAAAACTGGTGATACAGTTGTGATAGTAGAACTTGACGCTCTAATTCGGAAACTCCAGTCGCTGGCTACGTGAAATTACCTGTTGGGAGGGGGGCAACTCTGGACTGCTACCGAACATTCCTACACACATATACTAGTCCCGGGCTTTCATTTATCCATTTATATGAGGCAGTTCTCCATTTTGTATCAAAGAATATGATGAGGCGGACGAAAAAGCTGTATAATATTTTTGGTTTTTGTTCCATGTTTCTTGAAATGAGAATGTGGTCGACTGCCCGATGCTTTCACCTGCCTTGTGTGGGTGTTTTGTGTTTTTCTTTTCTAAATAATTTGTTAACGTTCATGTTGACAACGTTTTTAATAGTATTGCCGAATGAGTGTATTAGTTTACTCACAATGCTGTAGAGGAGTATAATATAACATGATGCGTAAATATCGGTTTCCAGTGCAACCGTCGTCGCGCCGTGTCCTGTTGGGCCATAGGCGACGTATACGACGCATGTAAAATACAGGCTAAACAGAGAAGTTAAAATAAGAATAAGAAACATGAAAACAGTCTTGATTCCGTGTATACAGTTTTAAGCAATGGATAAACATAGCATACCCAGATATAATTTAAGGCTGCAGTACAATATGTCCGATTAATATTGTACCTTAAATAACACACACGTACGCAACCAGTTTTCAGTTTTCATAAACTCGGTCAGTACGGGTTATATGACCCTACATCATTGTTCCTAAACACAACACGGAAATACAAAATAAACAATAACAAACACAGTGTTAGGCTGGGGTAAATAATATATATCACGTTGACCTGAGCGACTTTTTATAGTCCCCGTTTGGACTTCTGGATCCGTATCTCTGACATGTTAACTATATTACTATAAATAAAAGTATATATCTTAAATTTGATATCTAACTGAGACTATGGTATAAATCCCGTGGTCGTACACAATACACTGATTTTAACAATTGTGCTTCGATTTCTACTGCGAAATGACCACAGTGTAAATACATTTCAAGGGCAATGTATGTAATAATATAAAACTGTCATGCATCAAGCTGATTAATACACTTATACATCGTAACATAGTTGATTTGAATCACTTTTACGCCCAAAGTGAACTAAAATGGTACTCACTTCACACGTTGGGAATCTAAACATAATATGTAAAACCAGATGACATAGAAACAGATTCGTCACATATCCTTTAATCCTTTATTGGACACAATCATGACACGTAAGATACGTAACAGACTTGGGCCAAAATACAGATTTGATTCTTCTCAGCGTGCGTCAGTTTAAAGGGTACACGTTACAACATTCCGCTATAGTAATGATTCCATTTTTTAAACTTCATGCTTATAAAATTCAAAGTGTTTCCCGCAGACAACATACGAGCATGGAAGGCATCTTCCATGATACGAGGTACGTCACATGGATTGTTCAGATGGCGATATCTAAACAACCGCATGCGCAGTAAACAATCGACTCATCTTTAGTACGAAACGAACACATACAGATTCCACTTGAAACACTTGACAACAGATGGTAGCATGACGATGAAGTCCCTCCAACAAGTGAAAACATATAGGACCCGTGATTATTATTTTGCTTTTATAATCATCGTGGCCCTAATATTTACCGTTTCTAGCATTATGTCTTCGGCGTACCTATACCACAGTGTACAGCGTCAAATCGTGATGCTAGAAGACCACAGAGTGATGATTATAAAACTCCAAGACGACATTCAAGCTATGAAAGACGAACCAGCGGTAAGTTCTTTTTTCTTGAGATTTTAACAAAATGTGTGAAGGCAACTGCAATACACCATGCATTGATGCCAACAATTTCATGTTTATTTAAACTGATCTTCCTTGCTTTGTTCTAATACTAGTAACTCTGTTATACGACACACACTAGGATATTCCGTTTCACAATCCTAATTCATATATATCTATTACAAACAACTCTTGACTTGATGTATTTAGTTACCCTTGTTTACATATTAAAAGTGCGTATGTCAAGAAAAACAAAACTCTGGGCCCCATTATACGGCAGCATTCTATCGGAGCCGAACTACTGCTCCTCCCATTATCTCCAATGTGTTTATACGGTCGGGAGCCGAACGAGAGCCGAGATCTGTCAGAGTTCGATTCAGTTCGATCAGAGCCGAACGGAACAGTGCCCTAAAATAATTAGTATGAAAAAACTGGACTGAAAACGATGTTGGTGTCGTGCTTGTGTTATTTTTTTACATGGCACGATGCTGACAGTGTTGAGATAGGGAAAAAAACAGTCGCAAGTCTGAGCATGGAGGTAGAAAAGACAATACACTGGTGTTATGATTTAGGTACGAGTATGGAAGTACGAGTGTCTCGAATCCATGCTCGAATAAACAGGAAACACGGCAGCTAAAATGTGTTACAGCCTATTATTCGCTTAAGTTATTGTCATGCAAAATTACCATTTTGTAATTATTCAACTGTAGTGATATCTAAACTAGAATCACAGGCCCTCTATCTACATACGTAGAGGGAAATCTAAACCTACTAGGAACACGCCACCGTACCGTGATCGCTTCTACGATTTATATCTTTAGTGTCTTTAAAAAGTTTCCGTTCAGTCGTTCTTTCAAGTTTTTGTCGCATAATTTCGTATGCCTTTTTTCTGTTTCCCGTTGAGCTATCAATCTATCGCAGTAATTCATTACTCTGCCAAATATATATTAGAATGCGTACCTCTTCGTCAAGCCGGAAATTGCGTGAAATTACGAAAGATGTTGTCTCCGCCATAATTGAAATGAGAGGTTACTTGAAGAAGACGATTGAGGGCGTGATTTGGGCTCCGATAAGAGGCCCCTGATGGGTACACACGGTCGGGGCTCAACCCTATCGGAGTTCAACCCCAAGGGTTTATTGGAGCCGAACTTGGCTCGAGCCGAACGCGTATACACGGCCATTTTCGCTGGCTCGAGCCGTAGGGCTCCGATAAAATGCTGTCGTGTGAACGTAGCAACATTAAAGGCACCAATGCGCCTGGGAAATGACCGTATTTCAAATTTAACATATCATCGGCTATCTTGCTTTTATTTATTGTAAACCCTTACCAATATCATGTTCGAATCAGCATCGCGTCCACTCTTATGTTGACAGAGAATGGTATTATAATAAATAACGTATTTATTCAGAGATAATCGAATATTCGACTTATCGTATAACAATATGATAAACGTGTTGCACATGACTCGTCAGTGCACAATATGAATATAAGTACAGTATTTAGTTTGTTATAATATGTTTATGTTTCGTCTCTATTAGGTCTTGCCACGTGATGGAAAGAATTTTGAAAATCATCATAGTCAGTCGACCATTTTGAAACGTAATGTTAACGACGACGATCGAGGTATTACGAATATAATAAATGGGGATTTTCAGTTTCAATAGGTCTTATTGACACTGTTCCATAATCCGTGTATTCACAGTAAAGTATGACTTCAACTTCCGAAATATAATTTGCGTTTTTTTAGAATCCTGTTTGAACGTGGATGATGTATTACGTCTTGTGTCAAGTATTCAAGGCACCACGGGCCCACAGGGCCCACCTGGACCCCCGGGATCTCCAGGAGTTAAAGGGGACCAGGGACTGCAAGGGAGACCTGGAAAATTGGGTCCCAGTAAGTGATGTTTTTCATTTGCTACATCTGCTACAAACTTTTGTTACAGAAACATTAAACACCAGGCAAAAACGAAAAGGTCTGTCTGTCTTATTCACAATGTATATATGTTTTTTTAGCCGGTCTGCCAGGTTCTAGTATTAATTCCGAAAGTACATCACATGTAGAAGACTGTTGTGACCAATTGTCCAATGTGACAGTGGGGTCTATGTATATTAGGTGGGGTCGTCAGACTTGTGAAGGGGACGCCGAATTAGTGTATGCAGGTAAGTTGATATGTTAATTATGCGTTCTCAATAGCTATACAATACTATCATGGTGAATATTGCTTTGTAGATTGGACGACCATAAATTATTATATATAAATACGTCTAATATAAACAATGATAATGTCAGAATCATATTGGTAACTAAGAACCTGCTTAAACATATATTTGTTGAAAGTTGCATAATAATGTAACTCATGGGTGATCTCCGTCTATGCTAGGAATTGTGGGAGGAAGTCACTACACTCATACAGGAAGTGGTTCCAACTACCAATGCCTGCCCCTCGACCCGATATACGATGTTGATGTCAGTGGCGGTAGTAGAGGCATCATGTATGGTGCGGAGTATGAGACCAATGATTTCCCTCCGCTATCAGCCATCCATAACCAAGATGCCATATGCGCCGTGTGTAAAGCCAATCACCGTGGCTCAGTGTTGATGGTTCCAGCAAGGAATGAATGTCCTAGCAACAAGTGGACAAGAGAATATCACGGATTCCTTATGTCAGCGTATTATAATCAGAAACAGAATGGCGAATTTATTTGTGTAGACCGACAGGCACGTGGTAGCGTAAACAGCAATTCGAATCAGAATGGCGCTTTACTATATCCCGTGTACGGTAGCTGTGGCTCCCTGCCATGCGGTCCGTATGTTGAGGGACATGAGCTAACTTGCGTGGTATGCACTCAGTGACGTCATTGCAGAGGGTTGTTACATATTGTAGATTTTCCTTATGAACCTGGTAATATATTCATCTCCAGAGGAGAATGAAACACAACACAACACAACACAACCAGTATTTCGTATGTTATGAAACTGTATTCGTATACTCTATAAACGCCCGTTCTCATTGAATTCAATAAACAACCAATATAATATAAGAATACTCATTTATTTAATTTTGAACATAAAATCTATCTTCAGGTTTGAAGATGTACTTGTATAATTTGTGTTAATAAAACAAGTGGGTGCACATTCAGATGCTTTTCCCAATTACTTTCATCATAATATTAAAACATTGTTTGATATTTTTATTTTTTCGGCACTGCGTAACCATTCGTCATTAACCTCAAATTAACCTCATATATGGATGCAATGTCAATGTCTAACGTGTTTAAGAAACACTAGTAATGATGGCGAAACAATTATGGGTGCTTTTATATAGATAATGAACTTAGAATCAGTGAACAAGAATTACATGATTTGTGTCTGACCTATCACTTGATATGACACATGACATCTGACATTTGATAGCGGATGTATTTTGAAACATACTCTCTCGTTGTGAAGTATGGGTACAACTGTTTTCCCCCACTTCCTTCACCGCAGAACACCCATCGTTCTCCAAGTAACATGGTGAGGCGAAGATCATTTCAAAGTAAATGACTCTATTTGTCCTAATAATTAACAAACACAAAGACATTGGACGCGAACTGTAAGAAAATGCTCTAAAGTAACGATGCGTGTCGTGGTTTGCGATATTAGTTCACTAAAGCACCACGTTTAAGCGTATTAACACTGCCACACACGGATCTCGAGATACAATAACAGATTTGTAAGAATACATGAATTTAATAATTAATTTAAGTAATAAAAAGCACCGGTTACATGTACAAAATTTAATACAAAAACTACTTGTGTTAAAGATAATGTTTTTTTTATAGCAATTGCCTATATAATTGATGAAATAAAAGTAGTGAAATCAGATTTTTGTTGCAGACCTGCATAACAAGAAACAAATCAAGGTCGTTTTGACCCATAAAATAACCTATTGAAAAGTGATTTATTTTACACTATTAGAAGACTTTGCCACTGTACACAACATTCATACAATAAGAGTGACATCATTAGTGCTAAACTAGTCGTCTAGAACAGCCCATAATTCATGCTGGACATAACAGTTTAACAATATTGATGGTATTAAATAGGACTGGATAATGGAGTATACAGAGAAGGAATATATCCCAGGTCTATTAGTGACAGTCGATTTCAAAAAGCCTTCAATACTATTGAGTGGCCTTTTTTTTTTTTTTTTTGAAGTATTAGAGTAATATTATTAATTTTTGTCCGATCTTTAGACAGTGGATAAAAGTGGCATGTCCAGCTCTGTAATTAACAAGGGTACTAGCACAGGTTCCTCAACGGGATGCGGAGTTCGACAAGAGGACTCTATATCTCATTTCGTTGTGACAGTTCTCTACGCTCTGATCAGCATATTAGAGGGATTTCTTTACCGAGTTTGTCGCTATTTGATGATATGACATGTTTCCACGATGATCTCCCACCAAGTAAAAACCTTTTTGACAACTCGTCAAATTTGAAAAGAATCTCTGGGCAAGCAATTACAATTGATTCAAAGCTCGGAGAACTTCAGTGGAAAATTACACACAATATTCTGCCCACCAACACGGTTCCATACAAAATGACACCACCAAAAATTAAATCAGTGCATGTACCTTCTGTAAAGAAAGCGCTGAATTATTGTTTCATCTATTCTGTGAATATTTATATGTAAACATGTTTCGGAAAAGGACTAGGGGAAACAGCCCTGAATTTATTTTATTGGGAGATAATTTTATTGGGAGATAAATCGGTTTTGGAATCGATTCTTAAACCCGATTCGTTTCCGGCTTCTGTTTTTATTTTAAAAACCAATTGTTTAAATCCATTTTCATGATTTTTCAGTAAATTCTGATGGAAAATTTGCTTCAACGTGAAAAATACATATATAACTCGTATATAGTTCAAAAACCAAAAAAACGAAAATAGATTTTTTAAAATGAAAACGGATTTTAAAAAAACGAAAATAGATTTAACAAATGAATATGCATTTTAAAAAACGAAAATGGTTTTTCTAAAAAAAATAACGGATCACCGAAACGAAGGTGGGTTTTGAAAATCGATTTCAGAACCGAAAATGGTTATTAAAAAGGCATTATAAAATAAAAATTAATTCTAAAAATGTAAATGAATTGTATAAATGGTTTTATAAAATGCAATGTTGTGAGCCACCTTGGTTGCCATACATATGCCACATACACGCTAAAAGGGACACTGGTATTGTTTTAAAAACCATGCTTGTTGATAGCAATATGAAGATACACTTGACATTGTTTCATCCGTAGGAGAATAGCATTTACTAACACCATTTCAGGTTGACAAAGAAGACTTTCAAGAAAATGGTCCCACATACAATATATGTAAATAAAAGTACGACAGAGATCAGAGAGTGCCAACATATCTACCATGCTCCATTCCTACTGTAAGCCATGCATTGAAAGACACAGATGGCTGCTTTTACAGTCCGCAATGCCGATGGAGCATGGATACATCAGAACCGTGTTCAAATGATTTTCCTACAGTCTTTAAAGTCATTCGATTACTAAATTATAGGTAGCTATCAAGAAAGTTGCAGAAGAAACTGATCAGTGTCAGTTAGTTGCCATTATTACTATAAACACGACCCTGCACATACTGGGCATGAAGCTATTTCCTTCTGTGATAAAGAAACAGCTGTGAAGAAAGCTGTCAAATACCAATTTGTGATATATGTCCAAGGAAAGCCCATGCTGGAGATGGCCAACACACACAAGTAGACACAAGAGAGGAAGTCACGAGGCATACAATTGAAATTGATTCATGCCTGTCACACAATAGAAGAAAATCAACAAAATATTATGATTATGATAATGAAATGAAACTTACTTCCAAGTAAAAGAAACAAAGTGCTGAGTTGAATTTGCTGCTTAGAAGAGTTAAAGGAGAACTTTATTTCTGACCGGATTAAGTTTGAGGGACTGCTAGCAATGAGTGAAAGTACATGCCAATGTATTAAACTATACCTCAGGAACATAGCAATGATCTGGATTTACTACAAAAATGTCGGCCATACATCAAAATTTGAGAGAATTGGAGAGCCAGAACATGAATGATTTTGAACAAAACGAGGTTACATTGCCTTTTCTCTCTCACCTCTCTGATTAAGCGGAAATCGGAGTACTTACCATTTTTATTGTGAGGCACATGTTTATCATGTACATTAAGATTCGGGACTTTCTATCAAAAACGTGTACCATTTTTTGAACAAGGGGAATTCAGACAACTAATAGGAGACGCTGTTATTTCAACAGGAAATAGTTACGGGTGACTTGAAGAACAAAGGAATACAAATATTGGACAGTGACAGCGATTTAAATCTCAAATACCAGTTATCTAGAACCAGACAATAAACATCTTTTCATCACATGAGCCAATGGAAAAGATGTTTTGTAATACACTGACAAAATAATTGACAAAATATGAAAAAATTTAAGAAAATAGTCAAAAAGAAAATGCACGTTACCGATGATGGCCATGTTCTAATTTCGCTTTGTGGAAAACATATTGAAATTTACTAAGGGAAACTTGTCCATACAATTAGTGGTACAGGATCTTTAAAGTGCCTGTGAAATGGCTGCTATTTTCACGCCTAAAATTACCATTGATACAAAATGTGTTTTAAACTCAATCTACGGCAATTTTATTTTTGTGTATTTTAAAACGAATCTCCTCATTAGCTTCTTATTTGCATACAGAAATTCCCCTTGTGACGTCAGAAGGGGAAGTCGCATGGCAGCTTGCATTGCGATACGTGCAAATAAGGCAAATTTCTGCTGCAGTTTTCTCGTCTTTGACTAAATTTTCACTTATGTACTTGTTCGTGGAGGAGGAATGGACCATAATGAACACATAGTATCAATTTTTGTTGCATGGGGTTGAGTTAGATGCGAAATATGTTCGTTCTGGTGTAGCTGGTCACCGTGATCGTCAGCGGCGCACGTTTGTACACTGTCGCTGGACAAAATATAATTTGACGTCGGAATTATCTAGTTATTTAGCAGGTTACTAGGCATGTCACTACACTGTTTTATTTCATCGATTGTCTGGGTAAAACTTTCAAAATTAAAATAAAAGAGAACATATTTTGACATTCTAAACATTAGACCATAGTGGTCACTATAAAATAATTTAAAAAACGACAAATCACAGTTACTAAATAAATGACAGCCGCGTGGAAATAAATTGAAATTTTGTTGAAATAGGTTAACGCGTCGGGTCACAATGAGGGCAAGTGCGTTAAAAGCGGCGTTTAATTGGATAACAAAAATAATCGAGATCGACACACATACAGATAAATTCAGAGTGGATTCGAGTTAGCGTGATCCATGGCGTGATTGTCATAATTATAACATCATATTAAAACTTTATTTGGTGGAAACACATTGACCAAGCCCGGATTCTTATTTCAGAAATTATTACGCAGATCAAGCTGCAAGCATGGAGGTAAAAATGAACAGAGGTGTGAATTCGACATTCAACACAAACCACCAAACAATTCAGAAACTTTTAGCCTTCGAAAATGAAAACAATTAGCAGTGTGTAAGGGCTGTGTAATTTCCTGTTTGTCCGACGCTTCGTTTTCGTGTCACTGTCGAAATTATTGCTACCTTTTACTTAACAGGGACTAAATGGTCTCTATAAAACGATAATCAGGATCGCAAAAAAGTCAACTCATTTGAAACACTTGCCGGACGTCTCTCTCTTCTGAAATCCGCCTCGGTGATCATGGTCCGGAATCTATTTCTTTCAAAAGTGTTGCGCCAGGTTTATGTTGTCGGCGTTTCTCTTTAAACCTAGTTTTTTTTTTCATGGACGAGGACAGTTTTTCCAAAAAATGAATCGTCCACTGTTGTCGCACCTTCGGATCGATTAGAAACGTGTGAATACTTACACAATGACTATATGTTTCACTGCAACTGCCCACAACACAACATCTAAAAACTCTCTCTCTCAAAAAAAAGAAAAAAAACGCCGACTGAAAAATGTATATCGTTTAAAAGTATACTGAAATGACCAGTATTATTACGGCTCAGGGGTATGACTTCCTCTCACATTTTGGCATTTGGTGGCGCACTTTCGGCGAGAGTCGGAAATCCGGAAACAGTCGACCGTTTCAGAATAGGTTGGCGTGGCTACAACACGAGAAATATCCCAAATTTACTCCACTACCTCTGACACCAGCTCATCCTGTCTCCTTACTAGTTTGTGACCTAGTAACAACACACGCAGGGAATATACCAGGATGTAATTCAAGCAACTCTTCAGTCTTGTCATTAACCACAGGCTTACAAGAAACCACGGGGAGTACACTCACCTTACCCCCAGTCAGGTCATTACCCAGCAGAAAAGTAACGCCCTCTATCGGCAAGGACTTGACCACACCAACAATCACATCTCCAGTGACCAAATCAGACCTCAACTCGACATTATACAAGGGAACAAACTCATAACCACCTCCAATACCCTGAACCAGCACACTGGCATCTGTACTTACATTATCTAAAGGTAATACACCAGCCAACATTAAAGACTGAGCTGCCCCAGTATCTCTGAGTATAACTACAGGCTTACTATCACTAACCTTACCAAGGGATACCTCACCCTTTGACACGAAGTTTTTATACTCTTCAGGTACACCAAGAATTCCACATCTTTTTCCAGGCATCGCTGAACTCCCTAGCACTTTCCTAACAGGGTCTCTAACACTGGCAAATGCTACTGGCTTTCTCCACTGCCTCTCATTCTTCAACTTGAAACACTCTGCCCTCACATGCCCTAGCTTTTTACAATAGTAACAAAGAGGTTTTTCCCATACTCTCTTGTTCTCAGCTGGTTTAGGTGTTACAGACTGACTTTTAGTACTCACCACTAGCCCCACCGTTCAATGCACCATTAGCACCACGGGAACGCCTATTATTCCATCTGGGGGAATAGGACTTTACACTCTTCTTATGGGTTAATTCATAATCATCAGCCACAGCAGCTGCATTTCTAATATTTTCACGTCATGCTCATCAAGGTGGGTTTTAATATCTAGGGGAATGCTATCTTTGAATTCCTCCAACAACACTACCTCCCGCAAAGTACAAAAAAATTTCTCTGCCTGGAGGGACCTATACCATTTATCAAAAATTAGCTCTTTCTCCCTAGCAAACTCAACAAATGTTTGCCCACCGGTACGCTGCAAATGCCTAAATCTCTGTCTATAAGCTTCGGGCACTAATTCATAGGCTGACTGAACTGCAGCTTTGACAAACTCATAATCTGAATACTGCTCATCAAGAGTGGAACATACTTCGCTAGCTTTTCCAGTAAACACGCTATGCAACAACAAGGTCCAATAACGTTCAGGCCATGCAAGTCGTTTGGCAATTTTCTCAAATGCCAAAAAATAGGTATCCACGTCCTACTCTTGAAATCTCGGTACTAATTTAATTTCCCGAGCCATATCAAATTCCTGAACTTTACCACCACCATACCTAAACCCAAACTCTGACCCACTAGGACCACTTCTATTAAGTTCCTGCTCTAATCTCATCTTTTCCAACTAAAAATTTCTTTCCCTTTCCCTTCTTTCTTTTTCCCTTTCCCTTTCATGTCTTTCCTTTTCCCTTTCCCTTTCATGTCTTTCCTTTTCCCTTTCCCTTTCATGTCTTTCCTTTTCCCTTTCCCTTTCTTGTCTTTCTAATCTCTCTTTTTCCCATGCTATCTTAGCTAGAACTACCTGGCTGTCAAGAGCCGCCGCCTCCTCCCCTCCCCCTCCCCCCTCCCCCTCCCTTACTTGAATAGAAAGTAAAAAAGAACGCACTCATGGATGAACAAATCATGTTAGGTAAGTATATGTGCAATACATATCGATTTTAAATGTAATTACCCGTGCGGTTTTCGTTGAATGAGGTTACCAAAATGCATCATGTTGAATCGAAGTTATACCTAAATGTCAGATATTTTGTGGGAATGTCACACAATGGATTATAATAAAATATACCCCAGTAGAACTCTCCGTGCAACATTAGGAACTAAAAAAAAACGTAATATGTTGAAAACATGACTGATTGATTGAAAATGACCGTACTAATTTCCGTCTCCTAAACGTTCATCGCCTTTGAAAACGGTCGTCAACGTTTTACGTCTATGCGCACACAATGGGAGTCTCCGTGGTTAGTGCATCTGTATCTGTCTGTTCGTGTCTGTTCCACTGATATCTCAAGAACCAATTATCTAATTTTAATGAAACTCTGGGTTAATGCGAAGACCTGATTAGTTTTTAGTTGAAACTCATGCATATTAATTACGAAATTGCATATTAATTAATAAAATTTAAGCATTGTCACTTGCTTCTCATATACTATTAAACAGATTCATATGAAACTTTGTACATATAATCTCTGGGATAATACATATAACATATTTATAGCATAATTACATGCTCGTGTGCCAAACAGTTTTGTCGTCGTTTTTGAATTAATGTAAGTAATTTGAACAATATATTAACTAGTTCATAACCTCATTAATTATGCAGATATTCAATATCTAAAGATCTGTGAAGATGCACATTTACTACAAGCTGAATATTGTGCAAATGGACGAAGAGGTTCGGATTAAATATGTACATATCTAATTCACAGAGAACTATTTCCTACTTTTGTTCTGGCTGGAAGGCATGATTTGTTCACATGTTAGGGGCCATCTCCATTCACCCACTTTGTGGGCCCTCTCACAAGTATGACTATGCACTACATTACAATGAATCTGTATGTTGGAAGCGATAGGGTAAACAACCGTAACCATGTTATAGTTTAATCCACTGTTCCTCCGGTGCAACTACAATCACGCCAGATCCCATAAAATATAAGATACAAAATAAAAACTGAGTTTGAACAGATTTTTAAATTACACGTAATTGAACTATTAACTGAACCAACTGAATGAGTTAGTCAAATTAGAAAGGTCATCCGTGGGAACACATAAAGCCTGCGATTTGTCGTCAGCACTATCCAACTACACGGTGTTGGAAGACATAGTAACAAGAATGTTTTCAGTGAGTTGTGTTTTCTTTGCTTTGATGTTCAAGTTATTGTAACAAAGTAATTACAAATTACTGCCCCCTATGTGATCTATTGGATGCAATTAAACTCAGTAAAAATTTGTTGTCAAACATTATACAAGGTGACTATAGACAATCAAAACTAGAGATGTGTGCACTCTGGGTGACATTACAGTGGTGCTTGATCTGATTTAAAGATAATTGTCAAACAACCCTTGAAAAGTTAAATAATAATGAAATTAACAATTGTATGAGTAAACCTTGTGGCATTTATGAGTCAGAAGCTGCAGTCACAGATTTTGAAAAGTTAATTACAAATATCGCAGACAAATGTCTGAAGAAAATTACTCCTAAACTTAAAAAAATAAACGCAAAAGTAAACAAAATAAATCGTTTTGCCAGAATTGTTGGTTCCTTTGTAAGGAGTTAAGAAGCCTATCACGCTTATTACAAAAGTATCCTCAGGATCCATAGATCCGAGGGAAACTCTTTCAAACCCGTAAAAGTATAAAATTAATCAGACATAAAACTAATCAGAAAATGACTGCACAACTCAAAGAATTGGAAAATTCAAAAACAGACACATAAAAATTCTGGAAGATTCTCCGTGATATAAATGGCGAAAACTCCAGTAATAATAATGGGAATGTTCAACCTGGTGATTGGTTTACCTACTTAATATTGATAGCAGTACATCCAACTCTGAGATTGTGAATGAATTGGAGAATAGTGAAAAGAGTGCAAGTAGCAACCCCTATTTAGACAGACCAATCTTAAAAAATGAAATAACAAAAGCCATATAATTAGACTTCTTAAAAGTAGCAAGGCTCCGGCAGACGAATTTGTAAAGATTGTTAAAGTATGGTCAACATCACTTATTATATGCAATACATAAACTGTTTAATATTGTTTATAATTCAAATAACTATCCACATTCATGGAGCACGGGTCTGTTGGTACCAATCCACAATTAATCTGGGTCAAAAAATAACACGGCCAACTACAGGGGAATTGCCATCTCTAGCTGTCTTGACAAGTTATTCAATAGCATCCTGAATATTAGGCTGACATCTTTTTCTTAGATTCAAATAACACCCTTTCCGGTCAACAATTTGGATTCAGGCATGTTTGTCAATCTACAGACAATCTCTTCATATTAAAAACTCTGGTAAATAAATTTCTCTACGATGGTAATTCGGAGAACGCCAATAAACAAAATTACCCAAATATTAAAAAAATCTGGCAGGGATTAAAAATTAATCAAATGCGATATAACAGGAAAACTGTTTAAAACTATCAAAAACATGCACAGTAAAGTAAAATATAAAGTTAAATGTTAAGAGGGTTTAGCAAAACAATGCTACTCCAATATTGGTTAAACAGGGATGTAATCTTACTTCACCTGTCTTCAATATTTGTCTAAATGACCTGCCTAGTATTTTCAATCCTAGTACCTGTGATCCTCCTTATTTATGCCAGCTGTCTACTTTATGCCAATGAAATAAATAAATAAATGCAATCACGTTTAATGTTCTCACGGTTTACCCAGTAACAGAATTCATTGCTGAAAAAACACTAAGCTTTCTTCTAATTTTTGTATGGGGTAACACTTTTTTCAAGTGTTGTTATGGGTCCACCCTGTTTTTTTTTACATTAGGAATGGTCATTGGAATTTAGCTGTTGAGTAAAACCACCCGCCTCAGGATAAGAACATGACTATTCCCTTATGCGAGATCTGGTAGTGAACGGAATATAATCTATTAGTGTCGTACCCCGGTGCGTTAAGATGGGCGGTAAAACTTCCGTGTTCACGAGCAAGCCACTGCTGACGGCAATCATTATTGACGTCGCTTGACAAAAATATGAGCATGACATTCGTGTATGATACACATTACTGCGTTTTCCAGGGGCTCCATAATATGATTAACATATCCAAACACTTTTAATGTGACATATTCATCCTTTCAGAATATATATAATTTGTCGTGGTTATGCGGTCATGGACAAAGGTAAATACATTAAAGAAAGGGAAAGCGTATGTCCCTGGCGCTTGTCCTTGGGAAGTGACCCATTTAATCAGCGGTTAAAGGGTCTGGTGTTCAACAGTGTTTACGACACTGCGGCGATACTATCCTGTGTGTGCAGTAAAGGACCCACCGACTATCAGAGTACACGTTTTCAACGATATAATGGACAAAGGCTCACAAAGGTTTGCATTGTTTTTGAGACTACTAATCAAAGTTTTGATCACAGTGGAAAAGTGTTGCGTGAGCGATGTAATACAATGGATATTGCTGTGTACAGTGGCGAAGACAAGTATTACGGCACTGTCTTAAGTTAGCTGCGCTCCTATATATTGAAGTGGGTCTCATCACTGTTCCAGTTTTGAGAAGCATGTTTACTGTTTTTATTTACGTTGTTATGAGTATATAGTTAGGTTGTTTATTTTAACCCGGACAGACCGCCATTTTTGTGGCGTATTGTGTTACAAGCAGCTAAGTTGCTTTGCAGCCTCGCATTCTCATCATATTTGTGTTTGCGTATCGATTTCAAATGGCAAGACAGTTGGTGGTAGTCGCCTAGATACCTGGCGTGTGGTGTGTTTGTATTGTAACCACCACTTGTGGTGACATCTCTATTTTCTAGATGTGAATGAGTTGTATAATAAACCAACATTTCACAATGGTTTTCCCCCAATAGAATAATAATTGTTTTCTTTGCCATCTGACGGGCTAACTGTCTGGGCTTTATTCTGCTGTGGGCACACTAATTCAGGCGAATGCTTTACGTGATTACTTTCTGGCTTGCAAGTTGCCTCCGTCGTCGAACTGTAATGGTCTCTTAAGTGATAGTTTTTGGAAATGTGGTAATGACAGTAGCTTTTATAAATACATACAATGTTTAGTGCGGCTTTCACTAATGTCAATCATGCTCCAGGCACCGGGCACGACTCAAAGGCGTTACGAGAAACAAGGACGATGAGCTGATCTCATACATAACAGTGCGGACAAGCGAATCAGGAACCATGGCCTGCGTAAGCGGCAGTCGGTCATAGCCTGTACTTGTTTACAGACAAACGTCAACCCATGAGTCTACCCCTCCGCTTTAACAGCAACGATCGGGAAAACATGGATATCGGATGGTGACATTGTTATTTCCCATCGAAGGGGTGAACCGAAATGACCGCCAAAATTCAACCCACGAACTTAATTGAAACATGTGGGATATGTCCAACAGTTTGTGCAAGTTTATGTCATGGAATAGTCACTGAAGGTACACCTAAACGCACGCCATCACTGTAATTATGGTACAAATATCAGTCAATTAATCATATCACTCAACAACAAATCGCAATAAATAATTATATTGAATGATATATTATATAAGCAATTATTGTAATTGTCATCGTCGTCGTCGTTGTTGTTGTTGTTGTTGTTGTTGTCAAACCACCCATATTGTCACATATGATTTCATGTCAGTACATACAATCTATAATATTCGGGGGGGGGGTGTAATTCAAGCTTGCCAGTCACTGCTCTTATCTTATCAACCAATTTGATGCTTCACATACTAGTATATAGGTAGTGAGTGATATGTGAATATTGAAATTGATAGATATGTTAAATGGAGATATATGTGACAGGAAAACAAATGACTGCAATGCATTGTAAAATGAACCCATTGGGAACACATGTCTGTCACAGTCGTCACGCATTGCCACACTCGCTGCGCATTACCACAGCTGTCAGCATTGCCACACTCGCCACACACTACCACAGTCGTCACGCATTGCCACACTCGACACGCACTACCACAGCTGTCAGCATTGCCACACTCGCCACACACTACCACAGTCGTCACGCATTGCCACACTCGCCACGCACTACCACAGTCGTCACACTGCGTCACAGTCGTCACGCAGCGCCACAGTCGTCAGGCAACGCCAAAGTCGTCTCGCAGTGCAACAGTCGTCACATAGTGCCACAGTCGTCAGGCAGCGCCAAAGTCGTCTCGCAGTGCAACAGTCGTCACATAGTGCCACAGACGCCCTGTAGAGTCACAGTGTAGTACGCGTTGTATTCCATGTATGTAAACAAACGATGTGTTCACACGCATTGTGTACGTCCCGTGGGAGAATATCAAACACGACGATTATGACGCTTTGACAGTTGTGTTACGTAATGCATGCATTGACTTAATTCTCCCACTATGTAGCCCGCAAGTGACTATTTTCTAACTTTCAACGATTATTTCACAGTTCGATCGACGGCATAAAATTAGAGCCCGAGAATGGAGTTTGGAAGAAGGAAAGGTCGAAAGGCTGCTACATCACTCGCAATAAGGCTATACTTATTGGCGTCGTATTCGTATTGTTGCTTATCGTAGTGGCCTTAATATTTTATTATATTCCACATCCATCCAATAAATGCGAATGTGAAAATGATGTAACAGAGCAGTCGTCAGACGAATGTGACATAGTTCCCCGTCTCCCAGATATGCCAGACAAACCATCCATTCCACCCTATGAACCATTTGGAGAGAAATTACCCAACTCGATATATCCTTTACACTACGATCTCACTGTGAAGACGTTCCTATACGAATATGAAACCAGTGAAATGGAGAGATTTACATTCGAAGGTCATGAGACTATCTACCTCCGCTGTGATGAATCCACGAACACTGTCAAGATGAACAGTAGATTCTTGAACGTTAACTTTGAACCTGGCATGATTAAGATCACAGAGAGTGACACAGGAAAGGAGATCGGTATAAAGTCAGGGAAATTAGACGAGATGCATGAGCTTTTCGTTGTGGAAACAGTGGAAACCATGGAAACGAATGCCTACTACACGTTGGAGATACTTCACTTCGGCGCAGAAATGGATTATGCTTATTACAACCAATTTGGAATGTATTATCAATCGTATGAAATAAATAACGAAACGAGGTTAGTATATGTCTGTATTACGTGTCTATGCATATATGTGTATACCTGTTGTGTAGCATACATTCACGTTACAACCCAACTAAAATAGCAACAGTATCGTATATTTTTTATCACATTGTTTTCTCTTTGTGTAGGTGGATATGCAACACTAAATTCACGCCAAACTATGCCAGGGAAGTCTTTCCATGCTTTGATGAACCACATTTCAGAGCAACATTTAATCTTACCCTAATCTATCACAACAAACGCTGGGCGAAGTCCAACATGCCGGTGAGGGAGAGTGTCGACCTGGGCAATGATTGGACTGAAACGCGATTTGAGACGACCCCTAGTATGGTGACGTACCTGCTTGTAATGGTGGTGGCTGATTTCGATTATATTGAAACTACGACAGCAAATGGATACCCGGTAAATCAGCATGATTCTATTCTATTCTATTCTATTCTATTCTATTCTATTCTATTCTATTCTATTCTATTCTATTCTATTCTATTCTATTCTATTCTATTCATACTGCTGGAATTACAATCATATATTACCTATGCAGAATTTCTATGGCATAAAAAGCGTCACGTTTAATTAGCACATCTTCTTGTTTTGATTAAAGTTCAGAGTTTGGGCACGTCAAGACAAACTACAACTCGGGGAATTCGCTCTGAATGCTGGGAGCGAGATTATGACTCTCTTTGAGAACAAAGTTGGGGTACCGTACGGTCTTCCCAAAATGGGTGAGTTTCAATCTGAAAAGGTAGTGTTGTTTCGAAATATAGTGTACATTGTATGTTGGTGTGAAAGTGGGCATATATATTTATTATGTCAACGCAATGTTATATACAATAAGTATTGGAGTCAGGTCTCAGTACGTCATCGAATTCGACATTTTTGTAATCTTATGTAATTGCTAGACATGTTATAATCGGTGATCAATGATCTGACCACTTCCACCACTTCGACAAGAAATCCAGAACAAGTCTTAGTCTCGTCACTTCTAAAATTGTCCGAACCTCAGACTACTGTCATAGTAGTACTATAGTAGTCCGAGCCAGAACCAATGATCGTACAAGCCATAAACGAACTTTACTGGAATTTACCGACGCCAACGTTCACACAATGATGTATAACTGATGGTTTTTCACTATAATTAGTGGGTACATTGACTGTGTTTTCATTACTCGTCAGACATGATAGCCATTCCCAACTACGCTGCCGGTGCGACTGAATTCTGGGGATGTATGTTGTTTCGAGAGAATCGGTTACTTTACGACGAGGTGGAACAGACCGAGTATTATAAACAAAGTGTAGCCGCCATAGTGACACACGAAATAGCACATATGGTAATATATTTCATCGTATTCACAATGTCACAGTCGTATAACACTTTTCCAATATTTAAAAATATATTGTCATTGTGGCACATATTTGAAATGTGTGGAGGGAGTGTTAAATCATTCAGTGGAAGCGGCCGTTGTAGTTGATTACATTCAAACCGTTTGAAGACGTCAGATGTATTACTATACTATACTTGGAAATGGTATATACATGGTGTCTACTCAGTGATGGCCCAATGCCACGCTTAGAAAGGCGTGCTACGTATAGTTACTCGCCAGGCAATGTACCTCCCTACTACCACCCTGCTACGAGTATCAAGTTCATAGTGTTATCAATCCTCCGATATTACGTGATATGAACATATCAAGCTTAATATTTAAAATCTTAAAACAATACATTATAGATTGGATGCTAAAATGTTATATGATAAGGATTAAACACATACAATTATGTAGTCCGATAGTGTATGCAATGATAAGGTGCAACCCGGTATAATTTAGTGAAACCGATCAATTTATATTTCCAGTGGTTTGGTAACTACTTGACCTGTGATTGGTGGAGCGATATTTGGTTAAACGAAGGTTTCGCTAGTTTCTACGAGTATCCTATCATGGAGCAGCTTTTCCCGGAATGGAAGGTGGTAAGTGACAACATAATTGTATATGAATTATGTTCGGACAACGTGTGAAAGACGAATTCAAACGACAGTTTGAAACACACATTTAAAATAGATAACTACTTGTACTTTTCTATATTAGGCGGACCAATTTATGGTTTTAGATCTAGAAGGAGCGTTTCGTTACGACTCGAATTCCATGCTTGCTGAGCCCCTTGTTAGACCAGTCAGTGGATGGAGACATGAAATAACTGGAGTCTTCGACAAAACATCGTATAGTAGGGTGAGTCAATGTATGCATGTCACTAGAACCAAGGGTAGATAATACAAAAGGGTACACAACTCTGCTAATCATGCATACAATATACAATAACCTTCCCGTTAGATGTGACCTCGGGAATGTGTGAGAGTATGGAGTTTACATTTATACGCGGTTCATTTAACTGTTTTCATTTAAACTTACTAGCACGGTACATTGTGTGTGTGTGTGCGTGTGTGTGTCTGTTCGGTCGGATATTTTTGGGGTTGTCTCAGTCACTCAGCATTGATCGATTTCGATGAAAACTTTTTAGCAACCATGCAACAACAGTACCGTATTAGCGCGGCGCATAAATGGTTGTTAAGAGACCCCTAGTTGCATAGCAACGGGCGAAAAACTGATAAAATGATAATCGTTAATATTTGCGCCACAAATCTGAGCTCCTACAGTGTCGCTTTCAAACTATATCATAATACTAAGAGATACATGCTTCACAAAATATATTTGGCCATTTTTTAGCTCCGCTGTCGACTTTGTCGAGCGGAGCTTATCATATGAGTGATTGTCCGTCGTCATCCGTCGTCCGTCGTCTGTGTCAATGTTTTACTTTTTCGACTTCTTCTTGAAAACTACAAGCCTGAATGCTTTGATACTTGGTGTATATGTACCTTGGGTAGACCTCTCTCAGATTTGTTCATTTCATGATCATATCTTCAATTCTCTAATTTTGGTGAATATTTTTGTAATTTTTGGTAAAAAATGATATTTTCGACTTCTTGTTAAAACCGCAAGTCCAATTGCTTTGATATTACATATATAGGTACTACATGTGGATCTCTCTCAGATTTGTTCATTTTGTAATGATATCTTTAGTTCTCTAATTTTGGTGAATATTTTTGTCAATTTTGGTAAAAAGTGATATTTTCGACTTCTTGTTAAAAACCACAAGTCCAATTGCTTTGATATTACATATATAGGTACTACATGTGGACCACTCTCAAATTTGTTCATTTTGTAATGATATCATCAATTCTCTAATTTTGGTGAATATTTTTGTCATTTTTGGTAAAAAGTGATCGTTTCGACTTCTTGTTAAAAACCGCAAGTCCAATTGCTTTGATATTACGTATATAAGTACTACATGTGGACCTCTCTCAGATTTATTCATTTTGTAATGATATCTTTTATTCTCTAATTTTGGTGAATATTTTTGTCATTTTTGGTAACAAGTGATATTTAACTTCTTGTTAAAAACCACAATCATTTCTGGTGAAAATGATATTTTTGAATTCTTGTTGAAAACAGCAAGTCCCATTGCATTGATACTATGCATATTGTTCATTTTCTAATGATATCTTCTGTTCTTTAATTGAAATGTGCATTGCTAACAGCGGAGCTATCTCAGCTGAGAGGCTGCTTGTTTTAATTTTAAAATTGCAATATCTCGATGCATTCTGTATCTACTGAGAGAGGATGCGATGTAATTGTAACATGTCAGGGAGTTGTTGAGTGTAATGTAACACCAATTTTGTATCAATTATCAACATTTCCGTTTTAGGGCGCCTCTATACGTCGGTCTTTGAAAGCGTTTCTCGACGATGATGTGATAAATGAAGGTATTAGAACCTACGTAGCAAATCACTTGTATGAGTCTGTCTTCACTGATCAGTTATGGGAAGAACTTACAAAGGTACGTTTACCAAGACATCATACTTTACCACACACTGTTGAATTATTGTATTTAATTGTACATATCTGATGAATTCGTTTTAAAATAATTACAATCAGTCATACTAAAATGTATTAGTGTCATGTCTTATTAAAATGGACATTTAATTACATTATATGATTATAGAATAACACTTGCGATAGACATATAAGGTCACACATCCGGGCACTTCCAAGCGACACTGCTGCTGCTTAACAAGAGCAACAATTGCCAAAATTTTACCTGATGTTTTACCACGTTAAACTTCTTTTAAAAATATAATCGTAAAATGTCAATTTCATAGTTAATCAATAACTACATGAAGTGTAAGGATGTGTGACCTTTTGAGGTCGTGTATAAGCCCCACTGGTTCTTGACTAACTCATTCAATACAGGCTGACAGAGGTCATGGCAACACAGACGTCAAGGCGGTGATGGATACATGGACCTTGCAACATGGTTATCCTGTAGTAACAGTTACGAGAACCAGCGAAACTAAGGCGTCTGTTGTACAAGATCACTTTCTGAGTGACCCTAACGATGTAACTAACGACTTGTATGAAAATCTAGGGTAAGAAGTGCAGTAAGATTTTCATAATTTATTTTAAAGTGCTTTCTCGTCACCGGTGTACCAAGTTACCACTTCAATAGGTAAACCATTTCTTGCTCAAAAACAACATTATGGAATAGATTAGTGTCTACAAACGGGTATGTTCACATACTTACGTAGTATTACGTCGTTAATCGTGGAAGCACATGACATGTATGTCACATGACCACGCAAGTAGGTAGATGAAATAAATTTACTCATATAACTCTTTGATATATACTGATATATTACCCATACTCCTCTACTCACTCAAGGTATTTATGGCATGTGCCATTGACGTATACATATGCTGCAAACCCAGATTTCATTAATCCTAGTTTTGAATGGCTGAGGAACACAGACAAACCAGGTATGACTGTATATGCCATTACACATACGTTTACCATGCATGGCAGTGTGACAAGATCCGCCACTTACTACATTATATTACTCCATGGAAGGTACTAACGTTAGTACCTTCCATGAATACTCTATCTATACATTTAATTGAATTCCATCTTTGTAAATATATATGAAAAAACAAGCTGAAAATATAAAATGTGTAAAAATGGTCCGTGCTCTTTTTCTGCGAAATGTGAAGTATTGAACGTATATCTCCTGCTCTGACCCCTTCACACATTTCATTGTGACAATACTTGAGGTTTTATCCTTTCGACAAGCATATTTAGTTTAAGAGGCCGGCTTACGCTCATCTGCAGTTAATTTCTTGTCACCCATCTATAATTTCAACATTTTGGGGTGCATATGTTAGTGTGAAATGCAACTTTGATTAAAGCAATGAATAAAATTCTGTACATATCTTCTATTTGACAGTAGTTATATACACGCACATTGTATTGTTATTGAAACTCGGGTATTTCTCGCACCAAGTCCACCGCGAGATATTTCGTTTTACACACAATGGAGGACGTGGATAACCGGACATGAGCTCCGGTGCGAATTTCCCAATTTCATAAAAATAATCGTATTCGAATCTCAGGCTAGCTAATTTGGCGTGGTGAGGAGCATACAGGCATTTATACCGCCTGGGGGAACGAACAACCAACCGGTCAAATAAAAATAAATAAAATACAAATGTAAAGTAAACAGATTTAATGTTTGAACTAGTAATTCACTCAATATAGAAACGCCATAGCAACAACATGTCTAAGTACAACGGCAATTTCTGAAATTACAAAATACGTGCTTTACAGAAATTTTACAGTGAGAACACAATAGCTTTACCGCTATCGTCAGTTCTCATAAAATGATACATAACACAATAATAAACTCATGTCAACAAAATCGCCAACCAGTTCACAACGTTCTATAC
This sequence comes from Saccoglossus kowalevskii, assembly GCF_978046115.1. Classification (NCBI taxonomy): domain Eukaryota; kingdom Metazoa; phylum Hemichordata; class Enteropneusta; family Harrimaniidae; genus Saccoglossus; species Saccoglossus kowalevskii. Next base: position 36,259,794 of record NC_140643.1, on the reverse strand, counting down.
AGTCCTGTACAGTAAATTCGCTGACCACGAGGCAGGTATAATCAGCGATGAAGTAATGGCGTCGCCAGAGAACACGGCCACTCTCCGGAAATCACAACTACTCCTAATGATTCCAGGCTTACGATCTGATGTACGTCAAGTTCCTTGAGCCATACGTTGCAAAAGATCACTCACCGCTTATCGATCAGTTCCTGAGTCGCATCAATTCGGTCATCGACGACACAGTCCAACGCTGTACGCCCACAAATTTGGCGCAACGCAAGCTCGACAGTCACTTTGGTTTCTTCGCAGTACGGGAAAAACATAAACTCGTCCGTGGGCTGCAACACCCTGAAGTTGAACTCAGTTCTTTCTCAGGTTTTCATACGCCGACTTGGTGCTTTCCAGAACACGTTCGTGTTCACGGTTCCAACACAATCCCGTTTTCGGCTGCTGCCATCTTTGTCTCTGTCCTGCACCTTCTTCTCTTGCGCGCCGAGTGGCGTGACATCATGGGACGCACCAATCAGTGAAGCGCGTCTCAACAGGCGTCAATCATGAGACCAAAACTGTTCCATGACGTCACAAATACGGGTTACCATAATAAATAACGCACAGGCCCGTAGTAACAAGAAATATAAAGAAAACTACATAGATTTAAAGAAACAGTAAAATTACCCTGGTTTCACACTCCCCTGGTCTGTCCAAGGATGCCACAGTGCACAGAAGCACTAGGGCATACCCAGGCAGACCCAAACGAAGCAGGGTAATGCGGAAACAAGGTCAACAAACTCGAAAAGCACAGCATTAACGGAAACGTGGGCGTCATTCGATCGTCAATAGAACCTTTACATATAATGTCCCTAGTAATGTTTTCTTTAGAAATGTTTCAGAAGTTAGAGACGTGTACACCTAATTGATTCACACTAGACAATACACACACTCATTCAAACTCCTCACGAGTACCTGTTGGCCTTAGCCAGAACTAGAGGATATAGGGAATACAGTGCTGATGTCCCCCTAGGGCAGTGTCTGTCGCAATCGTGCGAGTCACACCCCCTGATATGTTCACGAACAACCCACCTATTGGTGGCTCCGCAAACAACATCGTGACGCACCACATAGTCTTCCAGATTCCTAAGAAAACCATGCCCGCGCAGGGTATATAACCTATTCGTAGGTTTCAGATTTGTCGCTAAAAATCCTGCGAGTAAACCAAAAAACGATGACACGAACCACGACTGACTAAGAACACACGCTCCGCCAACCTGTCAAAACCGGCTCTTCACAAAAAGAAGTCTCATAACACTATATACATATATACAAATAGCTCACCCACTGCTGCCCTGGAACGTAAGCCTACAACGTAATGTCCCATGGAGATCTCGCTGTGTCGGGTCATGCAATTCCATATCGCATCTGGCGTTTGAATATATAGGCATGCCTCGCCACGGGCATCCAAGACCAACAGTCAACAGACAAGGTGAAACATTTTACGTTCAAATGATACGTCTACCTCTATGATCCTCTCGGATTGGAGGTAATCATCGGTGACACCTAGTATCAAGTGATTGGTCGAGAGATGAGTAAGGTACGTCGGAAAGGTGTTTGTGATAGAATGATGATGCAATTATGGTAACTTGGGATCCGGAATCAATCATCGCATTGCAGCGCACACCATTGACTGTGGCCGCAGCATGATATAGCTGTCCGTTACGTCGGTCAATAAGTGCTTTGTTTGCCTTACCCTTCCTTTTGTAGTTCTTTGTTTTGGGTCGGTTAGGGCACTTGTACGATGAATGTGCCTCGTCCCCACAATGGGAACATGGTGAACAACAGTCCTTAGACAGGTGGCCAACGCCACGGCAATTATAGCACATAGGTGGCGGTCTAGTGTCCTCAGACATCGGCTTCGCAATTGCGTTCGTATTTGCTATGAGTAGTGTATGCCCGTTGGTGGCACTCCCCCGTTCTAGGTCTTGGGCCCTATTTGCCTCCAGGTCGTCCAGACGCCGAGTCACGTCGCTGTGGATCTGGGCAATCTGTTTCGTCAGCACAAGGAGTGCACCCTTCATAGTATCTATGAGCGCAGCCGAGTCGTCCTCTTTATCGCCGCAATGTGTAGCCTGTGCATGTGCTTTCTTAGTCACGCCATGCCTACTATCGCGTTCCGCGACTTCTCGTTCATCCCGACGACATACCTGGCTGAGCTCGGCGAAAGTCGTGCAATTTTTAACCTCATGTTGTGTTCGGGCTTCTACACGTTCATCTCTGAGAGAACCCCAGAACACCGATCGAAGCGTCTTGTCTACCAGGGAGTCTTCGATGCCCCCTGTTCACGAACGCGACCTAAAGCTATCTCCAACGGGATCGCGTACTGGGACACAGTCTCGTCTTCGTGCTGTGTACACGCATAGAACGACTTCAGCAGAGCAGAACCATTCTCAATCTCACCAAACGTTGCCGTGAACTTATCAATAAGCTCATCCAGCATCACAGTATCACGTATCACAGTATCACGTATTGATTAACTTAGCTGTGGTTCCACGCAGCGAGCGTATCGCTGTTCGCAGTGTGTAATCGTCGCTAACGGTAGGATCACCACGAAGCAGTTTCACTTCGTAAATCCACGATGAGAAGTCAACGTCACCTTTTCGATCGGCATCTCCCGAAAAGGTAGGCAAACGAGGTGCCTGTAAAACGGTGTGAGGATTATGATCTCTTGGTCGTAGCTTATCACGGGTGGTAGGAATTTCATAATCGACTGGTTCATCACATGGCGTATGGGTGCGTGACAGTTTATGAGTGTCAGCCTCCTTTCGTATAGCGCGCTCTAACTTTAGACGCATATCCCAAACCTCCTCGTGTTCACGTAATTGCTGTTGAAGACGCCATACCTGGGTATACAGGTCATCGGTATCAACCGCATCAACGTTACCTGGCAGATCATCGCGTTTTCTGCCACCAGGGAGCTTAGGCGCGGCACCCCCTTGTTCAACCGGAGTACCTCTGCCCCTCCCCCTAAGAGTGTAAACAGGCGTGGCGATAGGGGGTATCGCATCCTCTCCCTCGATGGTTTCATTATGTATCACTATAACTGTCACACTGTCCACAGGAGAGATTGATTTGAGCGATGCTGGATCTCTAGACTGGGTACTAGTAAATATTAATCAATTGGGATTCTATCGTGTTAACTATGATGATGAAAACTGGAAACGACTGGCAGAAGCTCTGAAAGACGATGTAGACTTTAAGGTAGATAAGTGCTTGATATGATTCCATCGTTTCTGTGATACATTTGATAGTATTATACTAGTGGCAAGAAAACATTATGAACAAGCACAATCAAAGTCACAGGGCTTTGTAGAACATATATATCTTCTTTACCTGACAGGTGTTTCCTGCCCAGACAAGGACCGCTCTGTTGGATGACTGTTTCAAGATATCACAAGCATTCTACACCGATAACGTGAACTGTCATCGACTCAGTGAATACATGTACAGAGAAACAGAGTATCCCACCTGGGCACTGATGGTTGAAAACCTGAACTTTATACACCGCTCATTCATGAGAAGTACTGAATTTAGTTCTCTCCGGGTATGGCACATTCGATTATATTCTTAGTAGGTTTCCGTGACAAATCTATCTATCTATCCTCTATGTCTAGTGGCACATTGTACCTACACCAAACGTCTTCACTCTGTCCTATCAGCTGCTGCAACTCTGGCTTCGCCACATGAACATCTTCCATGTTTCAGACCTAATGATTTTATAATTTGTGTTTAGTTGCTCTCTTCATTGTGTTACTGTTCCATATTTTATTAAGCTGGATGAATGAAATGTCCTCCTTTTGAAATTCTGCTCCGTGATAAAAGCCAAGTTTAATTAAGGTATAAAAGCAAGTAGAACTATTCGGTTTGCAACTGTACAGTATACATAAACCATTTTATATCTATGTCCTGTAGTATTACTGGAGCAAACAAATAACGCCCATTTACGAATCACTTGGCTGGGATTTCAGTGATAAGGATACTTTGAACAGGCAAGTATTCCAAGTTATTATACCAGTGTATACCATTCATAACATCACACTACGCCACACCACGCAAGTGTATGTGAACCAATCTCAGGTCTAATCAATGTAGTACACGAGGTTGGCATCATAAGTTTTAAAGGGTTAATTCAGTTTGTATACAATGAACTCTACATATTTTAACAGATAACAGCTGCATATTTGTAATCTAATTTACCGGAAACGCTTAATAATGGAGTAAATTGTGCATGTATTGATGTGTGTAGTACTGAGGATCGAATGCTCAAAGGGGTAAAGAGTGTTTTATGCGATATTTAATCTTGAATATTCTGAGTCGATTGGCCACAGGTTGTAATACGCCGTCTTCATTATTCAATAGACACAAATGAGGTCGTACCCATACTCATATTTCATTTCTAAATACTACCCATATTTACAAACATCAAATGATATGAACGTTTTTATTTTTAATGTGTTGGTTCTTTTATACAGTCGCCTACGTCCAAGAGCAATAAAGATTGCGTGTTTGTGGGGGAACATTGATTGTGTTAAAAATGCAACAAAACTGTTCGCAGAATGGATGGCTGACCCTGAGAACAATCCGTAAGTCACTTTAGATAGAAAACAGTGTCAGTAATTATCATTACACTATTCATATTAGTCGCGCACTCCAGTGACGTCATAATGACGTATGTGTGTAAAGGCAATGTCGTTCAAATCGGCCATTGTGGTTGGTTATATTGTTGTTTGTCGTCTAGAATATAGTAAACTTTCTCAGAAACATAATATTCAATAATGAACAGATACAGATCAAAACAGTATCAATGCCTTGAATGGCATTCGTGTCGTTCAGTTAAGTCACAGACGGGTGCGATTTTTAGGAATGGTGTCAGGCAAACCATGATCCAATTTTGTTTATAAATCTATTACAACACTGAATTGTGTTTTAATGATATGATTGACAGGATTGAAACCAGTGTACGGCCTGCAATATATTGTATTGCTATAAAGTTTGGATCTGATAAAGAATGGCAGTTTGCTCATAATCAAAGTCTGACGAATCCGGAGGAACGTGAAAGTTTACGATCTGCTATGGGTTGTTCAAGAAATGAAATACTAGGAAGGTAATTATAGTTTCTCTGATTGCAACTATTTACGTCAAGGGAGAGCTTCGTCGCCTGGGGGCACTACATATGTATTACTCATTACACTGTTAACTATGCTGCAAGTTCAAATGAGAATACGATATATATTCCAATAGAAAGTGCATGTCACTAACATTTGAACTACCTTACGAAACATCTTCTTAATTACAATTGGTATTTTAGGTATATTGAAGAATTTACCAATGATCCTAGCCAAGCACATACTGTGATAGAAGACGTGAGATCGAAATCAGCAATGGGATACTCTGTTGCATGGCACTATGTCATGAATAACTTTGACGCTTTGAATTCAACGTGAGTGCGTGAATTACGTTCTACATGTAAAATAAGATACAAACAATGATTGAAATGAGATGAGAAAGTCAAGCGAAGTTATTTTTATGTAGTTTTTACACTAAAATATTCTTTTCCGCTCAAACACAGTCATTCTCAGGACTGTGGCCCATGCTATGATAAAAAAATAAACACTGTTTTCGAATTGTATTGTCAAATTCACGATGTATATTTTCGCATCTCTTTTATTTAATTAGAGTATTTACAAACTATTGTTTGCAACTATAGTGAGTATTGTTTAACTTGTTTCTTGTCTTCTAGTCTTGGCGAGTCAGCGTATAATGTTGTTTGGACATTTTCTCCCTGGATGAACACAGACTATGATTTACAGCAGGTATGTTTTATAACAGGTGTATATATATTTACAAAACACATACAAGTTACGTAATCCATTAACGCTGTATTTCATCATTTTCATTAGAGAAATGTTATGTATCCATGGATATCAGTTTAAACCAAATCTCCCCCTTTTGCCAGTGGCGGTGTGCTGTTGAACATACCAGTACACATCTGACGGTTTATATTGTGTACACGCATTGTGCTGGTCGGCAGTTATGATGGACGGTGGTCATATCATCGCGTCCTGGTCGATTATGAGGATGCCTCAAAGTATGCACGAAGACAGTACAGCTGGAGTATCGACCGACGCGCAGCGGAGGTCGATGCGCGGCGTACTGTCTGAGTGCATACTTTGAGGTATCCTCGTAATAACCTTATTATTATACATCTTTTCCCTCCAAGGATACACCATGGGAATGCCGAAATCCAAAATGTTTAGAACTAATTCGGCGAACATCTTTGTGTGGAGTCCGGTCAAACTCTCGTGGCAGCCATGTTTGTTTTTATTATTAGAAGACGCTTACGTGCGTAATCATTCCATATTTGGAATTCACATTTCCTAATGCAGTAGGATGAAAATACCCCCTAAAATTACGGCACGCTGTAACTTAAGGCGTTACGGTGACAATTGTGTAATAATGTTTTTAACACGAAATTCGAACGCGCCGTGCGACGATCACCGCTATTTAAACCCCAGTTCTGATTCATTATAGAGGGACTGTGAATGGATCTAGAACAAATGCTCACAATGGCTCTAATCTGCGTATAGACGACATCTCTCACGAGAGATCCAGCAAATCTCACGAGAGATCCAGCAAATCTGCATATGTCACTTTTAGTAGACCAACAACCAACAACATTTTCGGCAATTTACAACCATGAATAAGCCAAATTTATAATGATTACTTGAGAATTAGTCAAGATTTTTCCGAAAAGCTATTTTGATTCGTGAGCAAGGAATAACAAGAAGTCCCTTGTGAATTAACTCTTTTCGATCACTGTTACGTCACAATGACGGTAAATAAACTACCTTAGTTATCTGTTATACCATGGAAAGTAAAATGACATGTTCTTATACCTTCAATGATTATAGTGACCGCCAGTCAGCACCCTGAAAGAACAACGTTTAAATTATGCTGCCCATGACGCTTCGTAAGAACATTTAATATAACCAACCATCTAAAAGCATTATATTTTCTTTTCCAGTTGCTAGGATTCGCAGCACGATATCCTGACATGCCGAGTTATGCTGCTCAAGGTTTCTATGAAGCCAAACTCAAAGTTGAGACCAACATAGCGTGGATGAAGAGGAATAGACAGGGAATTACAAATTGGCTAAATAATGTAGTTATTAATAATATTTGAACTCACAATTAACAATTCACAGTTCTTGGACATATCAGGTACATCAGTGTAATGTTTCATGGTCATTTCAATTATTATGCTAATTACATGTGTGTTTTAATTATTATGCTAATTACTTTTCGTTTTAGTATAGTGTCACAATCGCCGATATAAATATTTTACACACGTTATGCACGTTGCATGGGACTCACGTCGAGCACAACGCGTCTCGACGACTGCTGTGCTTTATTAGAGAAATATTTCAATATTTCCATGGTACAATTACGAAGTTAATTTTAAGCCATCCGCCAACGAAATTCAACCATACTCGGCGTTTTCCCCCGTGCAAAAATCTATTGCACACGAGCACCTCAATTCAGAGTCAATTACTCAACCAATTAGAGATCGTTTTACTTCTAGAATACATCGGCATCATACAGCGTGAGGCCTTGTCGTGTGTCGTGTGAGTGGACGTTCAAAACTGCGAGATTTGAAATTTTCACGGGATTTGGGCGGATTTTTATGCAGCAAATAAAACAAATGATTAAGTCATTAAAAGTTAAGTGAAATGATGAAAAATATATCCACGCAAATATAATGTGATCACATTTTGTTGACATTTGACAGTTGTGAATGCGTCCCATATTTGAATCCTGTAATATTTTCTGACATGTATGCATACACGATAATTGTCCAACCTATTGCAACATTGTTTGTTGTAATTTCAATTCTCAGGCTTCCGATTGTCAAAGAATAATTTTGTGTTATTTGTTCATGGATGTTGACATTCAGTAATTTTGTATACTCCTTGATTTGCTTCAACGTAACTTTACAAACATTTCTTTCTTCATTTTTTTTGTGATTCAGGGAGTCAAATCGGCATTTTTTCCACGTAAACTTGCAGTATGTTAAATATACAATGCTTTCAATCCAGGATACTTATTTGTGTTGATTTCAATAACCTCTGTGCAGATTTCTGTTGTTTGCTGGTCAGCAATTCACACATTTACGTCACTGTTGGTCCCTCGGCAGAAGAAAACGCAAAAAGTGTCATTTTAAAACGATCTGTCTGGTTTTTGATGTAAAAGCTTTTTTTGGTGTGGCTTGTACCATTTTCTATAGAACTGGAACTCGAACATCTGAGGCGAACCAAGACAGCCATACTTCAAGTTCAACAACACCAAAATTGAGTGAAATTCTATGAACTGGTGTCTCGATTCACTTTAACTAATGACCCAAACCAAGTGAAAATCCTGATAAACAAATTGAAAAATCTTTGTTACTGTGAATGTGTCTATTTGTACTTTGAATACAGCTTAACAGAGAGATAGAGGATCATAGAAGCTCGTTGTCATTGGTTGTAGGGGGCAAGTTTTGCCATGTAGAATTTACGGGTAGCGGATTTTCTACGTGAGTGAACGCATTACGGGGCCGTTACCCACATTGTAAGCTCCAGTCACCCAAGCATAAACACCTTCATACACTCGTTTGATTGGTCTGTTAGAATTTTTAAACACCGCTTTCGATTTATGATATTTTATTGATTACAAACCACAGAGCGTGGCCACTTTCTAGTAGAATTGAATGTATTTATTAACGAGTTTAATTAATGACAATCAATTATTGAGATATCCTGTCAATTAATTTATCCACCAGTCAATCTATTAATGTATGCTTTCTATAATCATTACTTGTATTGTTCTAAATATCTTGGAAATAAGAGGTAGTTATTAAAATGCCCACAGTGGTTTTAATCATACGTGTAAACCATGTTTACTGACGGGTCTTTATTTAAGATTTATTTTTAATAATTAATTTTATTTTATTTTTTAATTGCACGTTTATTGTCTGTGTGTTTTGTTTGTTTTAAATATTTAACGTGATCGTTGATATTAAATTAAACTACTATAGCTAGTATTATATTTTTGTGTACTGATTTTATTTTGATAATAATACGAAGATTTATAACTGCAATATTAGCTATCATGTCCTATAAATCGAGCTATACAGCAAACTAGTCAAATTAAATTCGCGATCACAGGGTGCCTACTTTTATCTTCGTTTTCCTATTTATTTTTTATTATTCATTTAATATATTTATACAGAGTTGTCCAACTCAGCTGTGGGGCATGTAACATACAAGTCAAGTACCGAAAAATACTACGTGTTATATACACAATATAAAATAGATATAGTTTTATAATTTGGTTTAGCCTAGAAAAATTCTTTTATTTATGAAAGCGGGAGGGTCGTCACCTGCGCACGCGCGGGAGTTGAGTCCTAAGCGACAATAATAACACACGCTAAAAACGCAAAGGCTCATGGGCAGGCGCTTGCTTGTAAACAATGACACGCTATGGCCATCTGACGCATGCGCAGGTGATGACTCCCCGCTTTAAGGTTTTTTACGTCAGGAATGCACAGGGAGCAGTTGTAGCCAACTTATCTGTGCCATGCAAGGATGAAGCAAAATTAAAGATTTTTTTAAGATAGTCTGAAACTGTACTGAATCTACGACTCTGTACACAATCCCTTGTGTTGAGGGACTGTGCTCTGTACATGTGTATGTGTTGTTCACATATCAACCACTTACATGACGTTTGTCATCTGACTGTGAACCTCCCCTGTTTTCAAGCAACGTCGTTATTTTTTGTTTAAGTTTAGTGCTTGTATTGTCGGATTTCATTGAAAAGATTATTTTAAAGATTAAAAGTTAAAGTTTTTGGATCCAAGTTGTCTATCTATATCTGTACCGACGTTGCTTAAAAACGGGAGAGGTTCACAGTTGATATTTGCGAAGGGCTGTATGGAAAACCAAAACGCCCTCTGAGGTTCAATTTTCAACCCATAATCCTTTGCAAATCCAATATGGTGGAAACACATTTTTGTCCCATAGAGGGAGTGTCCCCATATCATTGACATCTCCCCTTTTGTGATTTATTGTGACGCCATTCTCTGCCAGCAAGAATTATGTTATACTACGTACGCAAACGAGAAGGTAAAACACGTAACCGTGATATCTGTTTCATGAGTGTGTTAATCTCTGTTTCACTGCTTATACTTGTTACGTGTGTCGGTGTAACTGTGTACCAGTACGTTCAACTACACAACTTCCGTGTACAACAAGAAGAGCAGCATGCCCAACTCAAACTTCTACTTGATGGAATCGCCGAACTACGGACAAGACTACATAATCTGGTAAGTCAGGCCTGCTTCAGGCTCAGTGGAAATAAATCACAGCGTTTTTTTATTTATCAGTCTGTCTTAAAAACTAGAATACTGGTGAGGTGACATGACATGTGATGCAAAACGTTTCACGCCAAGCGATGGTTCAAGAGGGTAATATCATGTTTCCGTAAACACTATTTTGTTTTGACTACAGGAAGTTTATATAGAAATCGGTGATGGAAAAACAACAAGATCTTCGTCCGGGAAACTTATTGCCAAGCGTGATGCATATGAGCAGGACGACGAAAGACGAGGTATGCATTGAATATACCGTACTTAATAATATGCCGCGAAGTATATATATATGCACATTTAGGTGTGATTATGTGATGTCTGTATATCCATATATTTTTTATATTGACCTGCGACTCTACGGGCTAGAAAAAACAACAATAATATTTTAAGACATTTTCTATTATGGTTGCCCTTGTTCCACGCAAGTTCAAATTCCTTTGGTATATTAATGAATGGTCCATTTTTTCTTTTAAAATAAGAAAACTAAACAAAGAGACACGAATGATTATACACTGGAGTAATCTGAAACAAATGTGTATCGTAGAGAAAGATAAAACCCTACTCAAAAAAGAGAAATGTGATATTGGTATCAGGCATAGGTGGATAACATATTATTTTTTTAAAATAAACAAATTCCGCCAGCTCTCAAATGACCCCAATTAGACTGTAGATCATGGTCACATATCCGATTCTTCTTATCTTCAAAACAGCTTTTCACTATAATAAATGTTTGAATATGACACCAGCATAACCAAGCTTTTGATTTGTGAGTGTAATTCCTGTAAAAACCGATGGTGTGAATTGAGAGCTTGATTAACTATGTTCCCAATGTTCCCAGTCCATTCAGTGTGGTAGATTCAGCTTCCTTTTTAGCGATCTTTTCGTATTGTGGCGAATAATTGTTTTTTAAATGCTTTCAACTTCTTGATACACGACGTGTTGGTCGAATGTGTAAACTGCATTTCACTCTTTTTTACGTTATCGTCTATGATAAGGCAAATAGAGTTGTAGGCACCATGGAGCTGTACTCGACCGCAAGTATATGTATACATCTTGCCAAGCAATCTGTTTTAAAATATAAAAGTGCTAGCATTAGAAATTGTTAATCACAGTTTCTTCGAGCGGTATTGCCCGAAAATATCACGCAAAAATATGGAGCTGGTATCTCGCTTTTCGTCGCCTCCCAGAGGTACATGCTGCCCTCAACGGCACTGTTTACACTCCGTCGTTTACATATCGCAAGTTACGTGTACGTTGGATGAGAGGCTTGAAATCGAAGCCAAGTGAATGTATTGTTTAAACAAAGTACTTAATAGATTCCATCAACGCATTTGATGACGTAGGCTAGTACACTTGTGACACGGATTGTCCTAAAATTTGTTGCGACGACTGTGGCACTTTTATTTTTCATTTTTCACATAATGACTTTCATGGAAATTTGATGTTTTCAGGTGCATGTTCTGTAAATTATATCGCTATACCAGGGCCAGCTGGGATGCCAGGAATTCCTGGCCTAATGGGCGTCCAGGGACCAGCAGGGCGCGATGGGCTCCCAGGCCCACGTGGTGATATAGGTGGAGATGGGCTCCCGGGTCCACCAGGTGAGCCAGGGCAGCCCGGAGCTGAGGGACAACCAGGAAAGGCGGGACCAGGTGAACCATTTTTGTTTTCGTATGAATAATTTTTATTCGAGAACTGGAGGAAACGTATTGTATGGCATTTTATTTATTTGTTTTTATTTCAGTTGGTCCCACTGGTCCAAAGGGAGAATCTGGTGACGCCGGTGGGCTGAGACCTTCTGTGGAGGAAAGTGATAGCGTGACAATAGCAAACGAACGATGGGCCAACAGAACCACTGGAGTAGTGTATGTGAGGTGGGGCAAGAACACTTGTTCTGATTCCTCCGAGCTTGTCTATGAAGGTTAGTCGCTGTTATGCGTACTATTGGCTGAAAGCTCAGCTCATTTTATTCTCGTTAGACCCATAAGTAACTAGTAATTATTTACAAAGTGTTCGAGAGAAAACAACAACAACAAATACATTACAACACTTTTCAGAAAACATACACAAAAGATAGTACTTGTAAAACATGTACACCTAATATATAATTTAATAAGACTGGATGGGAGACTACACATATATTTGTTATACTGATTTTAAATGAAGTGGCAATAGTCTTCATAATTGATGGTGTTGAATTCCGTTAGTGTGCCGGGTGTAGCTACAACTTTGACTGCATCTAGTTTTAATGGAATGGGGCTGAAATGAAGATCTGGTAATGCAGTTGTGAATTTCGTCTCCAGCAACTAACGGTATGATATGAATTAGACGATAATTGATTGCATCAGTTTTAATTCCAGATTTAAACATTATTTTCGTCGATTTCCACTCATTTGGTACTTCAACACGAGTGTGAGAATTGTTATATACGTCAAAGGGGGCGCTATTATATTACCACCGACTTGTAACAAACTGGGACTAATTCCGCTAATTGGGTATAAGTTGCTGAATATAAGGCCACGTGACACTTGACATGTCTTTAATATCTAAATAGTTGTCTAAAATGTTTAATTGCGATATTATTGCTTAATTTAAATAATGAATGAATGCGCATTGTATGATTGAATATCACATTTCTCCGCCGACGAGTTTTTCACATCGATGTGTCATTTGAGGATAAACACAAAACGCAATAAGAGCAAAAGGACCGATGAGATGACAGTGACCGCCACTGCACATTGCAGTTTTTCATCACATGAAAGCCAACTATGGCTTATACAACTGTTTCAGTGCTATGTTATTGGCTTATTATCCTGCTATACAAAAATGTTATGGGACACGTGTACGATGTAATAACACATAGTATATGCTAGCACAGGATCTTTACGCAGGGGAAAGAAAAAACTTGATCACCTCCACATTTAGCCAATATTTTTTTAAATAATAAAGATGAGAAAACAATAATACAAATAGTAAAATACATAGAGAACTTTTTAAAACTGAGAAGAAAAACAAACTAACTACCAGGAAACGTCACACGCGCTCCACTTGCTTTGGTAATTTCAACTTTTTCAATAGTTGAGGAAGAACATTGTTTCCCCGGACGTTGCACCTTGACGAAAGCTAAAGTCTGATTTACAATAGCCGTTTACAAAATATATTAGTTATGTAGCTAAGACACTACTGTTTTATAATTTATGTACAACAATTACACTTAGCATATGAATACAATTGTAGAAATTACACTCTGCATACGAGTATATGTCGGTTTAGAGTAAGCGTAAGAGCAAAATGTATACAGAAATAAGCCAACGATCAGAACAATTGGTCACGTGCCCACGGGTGGTACCTTTACTCAATGTATCAACAGTTTTTCTCCGCGAACTAGACCAACGCATTTGTCGTATTCAATAGTGATTCAATATGGATGAAAACATACTTATTTTACTATTGTTGTTTAATACTGCATGTTATTTTTGATTCGATTGTGATTAATTGTAGCTTTCGCTAAACATATAGCAACAATTGTCTGATGAATTTAACAAACGCTACTTGCTACGCATGTGCAAGGATTTTTATTGTACTACCAAATGAAACACTAAGTGAACGTACGAGAACACTTACCCGTGCACTGCAAGAAAAGAACATCTTTTTAGTTCATGGCTCAACAACATACAATGTACAAACTTAATTAAATAACACACAAATAACACAAAAATAAAAGCCATCCTTATGGCAGCTTTAACACAATATTATTAATCATGTTTCTCTTATCACTGGTTAGGTATAATTGGAAATAGTTGGTTTGAGCATACTGGTAGTGGGAGCAATTATCAATGTCTTCCATTAAACCCTATATATGATTCTCCAGTGAGTGGAACACAGAGCAAGGGACTGATATATGGAGCTGAGTACGAGACGCAAGGATTCCCTCCGTTGGCACAAGTGGCAGACCATGATCCAGTGTGTGCTGTATGTAGAGTCCGTTCTCGTGGTACCGTCTTGATGATCCCTGCTCGTAATCAGTGTCCTTCAACCGAATGGACCAGAGAATATTATGGGTATTTGATGTCAGAGCACCACGGGCATAAACGTACTGAATACATATGTGTTGATCACCAAGCCGACGGCCGTACAGGAACACACCACAGTCTCAACGGAGCCTTGTTATACCCCGTAGAAGGACGATGCGATGCTGGTAGTCTTCCATGTGGCCCGTATGTTAATGGTTACGAGTTGACGTGCGCTGTTTGTACGGTATAAATTTATTATTATCCAGCTAGGGGGATGAGATATATTAATCCAAACATAGAATGAATATACACTACATAGTAACATATATATAGATAATATATATATCTTGTACAGTGTGTAATACATACACGTAACTAATGCCATTGTTAGTAAATCACTAGATAATACAATATGGCACTTTATCTTGAGATTTTGGAAATTCAAGCAATGTGTTGGAGTACTTATAAAAGAAATAATTTAACAATGACATATTAGAGTGTAGCTAGAAAGTTCCCATACAGGTATTGTCTAACATGTTGATAGACTCAATCTCCATATGTCTATATAGTGTCAACTGAATACGTACACTCAGTCGGCATCACAAATCCAACTAGGCCAAGTAAACACGTATTTTATTCTGCACAGTCATCGTCATTAACTATGGCAATATTTCCAAAGAGTTTTCGAGGTGTCCGACATTTTAGTAATTTTTTAGAAATCGTTAGCGATATCCGGTCTTAGACCAAATTATGACACGTGTAGTCGTGCGTTTTGTATTTTGGGTTATACCCTTTATAATGAATTGACGGATCTGTGCCATTTAAAAATTTGCTAAAATTGGACGATAAAATTTTAGACGCAAGATCAGGGCCAATGTTTGTGAAAAAGTTATTCAACATTTCTGCAATTTCAAATTTATTTGATTAGTAATCATCAGATTTATCACCACCTTTTAATTTACTTGAAGATGAGTAAATGTGTGCTTTTATTTAGAACCTCGTTAATTAATTTTAAAGTTTTGCTCATGTTGTATTGCTTTGTAGCGGCTTTGAGTAATTTGGTCATTTTTTTTCAAACTACAAACTAATGCAATTACACAATTTCCTAGCCAATGTTTTAGAATGTGCGTATCCTTGATTTTGATAACGTTTTTTTTCCCCTGCGACCCAGAGTATTTGAATATTCATCCACTCTAGTGTAGGTGTTATCTGACTGGACCAAGCTATGGCTGTTTTTAGGCGATCAGTGTATTCAGCAGTGGTATGGGTATTCTCATTGATTAATTTTTAAATTCTCCAAAATAATACTTTTTTTTTTATTTTTTGGATGACAATTCGTCAAGACATTTATCAAAACTGTCTAAAATTTTTTGAATGACACAGTTCAGCGCGACTAAATGTCACGCAAAATCGCTACACTCCAATAAGTGAACGCAAACCTAGCAAACGAAGCAGTTCATGAATATTGCCGCGTATCGTGTTTCCTTAACAAGTTATTGGCGTAAATCTGTCAGGTGAATTCAGGAATAAGGAACCCGGATGGAGATAGACATACGGACATGGCAGCAGGTCGATACACGAATATGTCTACCTGCAATACGCGAATCTGATTGGATGTCGTGGTCATGAGGTATAATAATTTTAAAATGCGAAGTTTGTGTTTTGACTTGACAATTGTACCTGGCCTATGTCCCATTGTTCGTTTACGGAACAATAAAACAGTTATTATCAAGAATTATAGTCCCTATGTGTCTGTTAGTGGCCTCGACTCCGGCTTCTTATATTAGCATCCACTTGATGACAGTGGCGGTGGCACAGAGGGGCAGAGGTAGCGGTCGCCTTATCAAAAAAAAGTTTGGGGCGTTGCCCCTTTAAAATCAAGCTGAAATAGCAGGAAATAGCGTTTTAGAGAGTCTAGATTTCAAAATATTTGAGGGGGAGCATATGGCGCGAGGTTGGTGAACAGATCTTGCCCTTCCAGGGTAAATTTTCGTGCCGCCGCCTCTGGATGACGATTCTCAGGCAAGGCCAATAACTGTATATTATTGTATACAAGCACTGATAAAATTGTATTGAACACACACAGACTACTAAGTGGGTGTAAAACACTGACAGTGTAGGATCACGAATTTGATAACCTCTGTTCCGGAATTTGGCGCATATTCAAGACACATTCAAGACTAAACGATAATGGCATGTCTAACACGCAAAGAACAAAGTGACATATTACAATGTTTGAACTTCAACATAGTTACCTTGTAGATCTGATATCAGCATTGACCGTCACGAACACATATTTACCCAAATGACTCGCATCTCTGGCAAATAAATATTTAGGGCAGCCAACTAGAATATATTCCACACAAAAATCTAGTAACAAATTTTCAGAAATGACAAATGCAAGTTTGTGCAACTATAACCAAGAAATGCCCACAGTACAATATTTTGAGGTTAGAATCACAGACGACAGAATGTTGATGCACCCTGTGAACTAACTGTGACCCTGGTCAAACACGATATTGTTTGAATGTGCAACTTCAGAACCATACAGTGTAGTATATCTATAGCATAAATTATCGTTCCCAGGTGGCAGTTAATTATTGGTCGAAACACAAGTTCAAAAAGGGGCTAATCTGCACTGGCTCGGAAGGTTGTAAATGATTAGCTAGTTTGAATTTCTAATTTGCATAACATTACTGAGAATGAACGTGCATTCAACGCCACAAGTTTTTTGTTTTTTTAGCCAATCAGAATTCATCTTCCGAGCCAGTGCAGATCAGCAGTCAAAAAGAAAGTTCGTAGGATGTATTCTTTAATCCCATTGTAATACAGGCGTACTATTATCATGAACCAACGAAAATGTAACATGGCTTGGTATTTACTTGTCTTCATTGGCACAACGGAAACGGAAACGAAAACGGATCTTTTCACGCTATATATTTCATATTTATCAATCAATTTCCATCCACATGAAAGACTAAAATTTACACAACGATCAAAATACAATAAAAAAAAATTGTTAACTATTATTGCTCGAGAAAGAAATATATGGTCAACCGAAATATTATCTATCAACTAGTCAGTGTCATTGTTCGCAATATCCAATGGCCGCCATATTTACGTATTGGTGGTGTGTACGTAAGATAATGGGACAACGCGGACAACACGACAATGGTAACAATTGTTATTATTTACTAAACCAATACAAGCTGTCGAAAAAAAAACTCCCCCCCCCCGTAGTAAATAATTCTAGTTGTTGCAGTTTTGTGCTAAAACAGCCTAACTCAAGTATAGAAAATAAAACCATCTTTAAACCAATGCATAGTTTGTGTTGATTATTTAATTGCTACGTCAATCAATTGCAAGGTGATAATAGAAATCATTGATGTGGTCAGCCAGACTTAAGTTTGCAATAAGGGAAAAACGAGGCTATGACTCAGACATTCCCTTAAAGTTACTAAGCATACTACTACAACAACCTATGTATTACCTGAAAGCTAAGCGAATACGGTAGTGCATATAAACACTGTTTGTTTAAGAGAATTTTTGAATCATAAATCAATTTTAACTCTCTTTCCCTTTTATGATACCCTAATAATATATTAAATAATATCATCTCATAACAGCTAACGTAAATAAGAAGAGAGAATCTAAGCCTCAAGACGTCGGAAATTTGCATTTTGAATTTACAAAGTTGTTACTGAAATACCTATGTTGAATAGACAGATTTGTATTTTTATTTCACTTTAAGGTGTAAGCGCGGGTGTCATTGCAAAGTCATCTTAATCCAGATTAATACAATGACTCTTTTTCATCATGCCATATATGGGTCTGATGTATGTGATACCATGTTCAAGATCATTCCCGACGTTCAAACTATCAACTATATCAATTGTTTACTTAATCACAAAACTATATAGTTACTGAACATAGATGAATTTGTAGCCGAAACTTTTAAGTATAACACTACAATGTGTGGTCCTATAAAACAAAACGTTCACGCAAATTATGTTTAAAAAGGAACTGGTGTATCTTTTATAGTGTTGTATTTGGGGCGGCCAGGATAGAGTGAATATTCAATTGTATATTTATCTTATCAGATGCACTTGAAATACAGTTTGTTTGTAAACACTGAATAATGTAGAACAGTATTATTCGTCAATTGATTAACCCTTGATATGTGTATTTACGTGTCAGTATTGCAAGAAACATGCATGCAATGTTTCTCCAATTTGGGCCAGTATCAAAGTATTTTTGAACAATATGCTTATTGACACGGTATGCTGTATTGTTTGTCAATACGTGTTAATTTTTTAATGTGCGCAGTTTTTCTTAGTTTATCCACAGTCCCTATGGGATAGAGGAACTGTGGTTTATCCTATTTTGAATGCATGTAACTCAGAATCTCAGACTACTGCATTTGTGACAACTTTTGAATTTGCACATTTGGACAACTGGTCCCTGGGTTTCGAAACAACGGCACACCAAATGCATTAACTAGTATAGAATTACGAGATCGGATGCTAATACAATTGAATTGCTCCCCTGCAATTAGAGTGCATGCAGGTTTGTAATGAGGTTTCAGACAGAATATTTTTTAATCCCAAATGTCCTCACACCCCTCTGACTGCATGGTCAAAATAAACTGTGGTATGCTAAAATTCCGTCATTTCGGCATTGCTATGCTGTTAAATATCCTTTATTATTCTTGATCAGTTACACTTTATGTTAATTATCGACTATCACACTTTGTAACATCAGTACTACATTCACCCACACCACACTAACCACGTTCGCTGGAACCTCACACTCAGATTGACGTCACATATGACTAACGTGAACTTAACAACACAACTGAATTGTTATCACGTGGATGGCATGTCCCCAACAGCACGCTCTGCTTGGGTCACCTGGCTGCCATGACCTAAACATCACCAACAATGTTTGCAACCATCACCCGATAAGAAGATACGCTGATTTTGTACGGTGATTGCGATAGAATTAGGAAAACGATGGCGGCGTCGATTGTGTACCACCTAGTGTTGTCCGTCATAATTGGATTTATGGTGAGAGGTGTTTGCTGTCAGTGTAAGTAACTGTCTTTTTGTTCACGTTTGATGAATATTTCACGTTTAAGATCTCATCATCTTGTAAAGAACTGCTAAACATAGTTACGATATCAACAGCGGAGTACGATGTTCTTCATTGCCTACTTGGTTTTCGGAAGCTCCTTTACCGATTGATTCAAAACAACACCATGCATGTGTTTATCAGTACTGGTAGATTTCATACATGCTATCAATGGTTAGTACTTGATGTAAAGCTGAACGCTGCAGATGTTAGATCCCGTGTGTTGGTGTTTATATAAGTTAGTATAAAAGCTAGGCATTGGCATCGTTCTCACTACACATCTCGATATCTCGCGTAAAACACCCTAATAATAAATATAATAAATGATAAAATAATAAAATTGACATCCGTTGAACTGTTATGTAAATATGCTCTTGTAATTTTAGTCATTGAGGCTCCATGGGAGTACACAATGTACATAGTGTAGCTACACAACAGTGGTGCAACTGTTCAATCACATATTCAACATTCGTATATATCCGGCATTTTTCATTATTTAAGACTTACAATGTTGACATATTAACAAATGTAAGAACCGGAGATCAATATAGGCTCATGTACCATCCATCGGAGACGGCAAGCAACATCGGGGTCATCTTTGATCAGCATTTCACCTTTTAAAAAAGTATCTGCAACTACAAAATCAATCTCCTTCTATCTTCGTACAATCGGACGCCATTTTCTAAACAAACGCACTTGTCAACAACTTGTTCGATGCACTTAATTTAACATACATTGACTACGGTAATGTACCTTTGTATGGTGAATCACTTCAATATGCCCAGAATGCAGCAGAAAGAGCTACCACGTGTACGACGAAAAGTGACATATCAACCAATCCTTGGAGGTCATCACTGGCTTCCAATTCAATATAGAATTAATTTCATTAAATTATTTATCTGAATCCATACATCTCAAATCCGGTCCTCATAGTCTCCGTTCCTCAGCTAAATGTTTGTTGCACACTCCAAAATTACATATCTGTGTTCTCAAGAGCAGTCCCTCATCTGTGGAACACCTTACCATTAGAATTAAGTCAAACACCGTTGACAATTTCACGAAAAATATGAAAACATGTAAAATAGCGAGTTTACATCTAGCATCACTAACGTTTCATCACCAGCTGCAGAAGAATGGATCCAGCAAGGCAAGGACGAACTTGAGAAATATCTTGAATTGAAACAAAATACCAACATTGCTAAAAACGTGATTGTATTTCTTGGAGATGGTATGGGGATACCAACAGTGACGTCTGCGAGAATATACAAAGGTCAATTGGCAGGTCAAACTGGTGAAGAATATGTTTTGGGGTTTGAAGGTTTGCCGCGTGCTGCATTAATTAAGGTAAATGACAATACAAAATCAAACGTTTAATCATCATATGTTAGAAAGAATGATGTCAATATTCTAATTATATTACGGGTTGTTTTCTTAAAACATGATAAACGTAAAAACAAAAAAATATACCAAATATAAAACCATTAAAACACGTTTACTGTGTGATGCTTCTGGACATACATTTAGTCTGGCACGTTCTATAGATGGAATTCTTCAACAATATGACAACAGACCAATGCAACCTGTGCTCCTATTTTTGTCACAATAGACATACAACACAGATTACCAAGTACCTGACTCGGCCGGTACAGCAACTGCTATGTTATCGGGAGTTAAAACAAAAAGGGGACTAATTGGTGTAGATTCCTCTGTACAAAGAGCCAACTGCAGTTCAGTGACTGAAAAAGCCAAGTTGGAAAGTGTATTTGATTTAGCAGTAAAGGAAGGTTAGTATGTGGTAGTATATCATTTATATCAGATATACAATTATATTCACCAACAAACATCGTCTAAAAACATTGTGACAGCAAACCAAGCAATGTGGCATGTAGGTAACCACATGGTGCATTCAGCCCGTCCCCTAATAATAATTAAATAATAATAATAATAATGATAATTAAATATAATACAAATCTGTAATGTTTCTTTTCAGGAAAATCAGCTGGAATAATTAGTACAAAATCAATAACCAATGCATCACCAGCCTCTGTGTATGCTCATTCGCCAGAGCGGTACTGGGAATCCGTTGGTGTCGATGGTTGCAAGGATATCGCAGCCCAGTTCCTCGAGAATTCATTGGATTTTCAGGTAGATCACACAAGCTACTGTCAATACTACAGACACATTTTAGATCATTAACATCTCTACTAGTTATATAATTTGGTTTTGTCATCACTATTGTAAAATCGCACCATGTGCTTTCTATAAAAAGGTTGTTCTAGCTGGAGGCAGAAAAACCATGATGCCCATCTCTGAAACAGATCCAGAAGACCCCGAATTGAGAGGGGAACGGCTTGATGGTCGTAACTTGATAGATGAATGGGTTGATAGTATTCCAGACGGAATAAATGCGCAATACGTGTGGAATCAAGAACAATTTGATAATGTAGATACAGACAATATTGAGTATTTATTGGGTGAGTTACCTGTGATAGCACTTGGTTAATCGATTAATCTGGAAATGATTTGTAAATGAGCAACTGATTGATTAGCCGCATATTATTTAACACAATAAGTATGACATGCTTTTGTATAATGTTTTACAGGTCTGTTCGGTCATGATGAGATGAAGTTTGAATGTAAGAGACATAACGACACAGCTGGTGAACCAAGTATTGTTGAAATGGTTGAAAAAGCCATAACCATTTTACAGAAGAACGACAGAGGCTATTTTCTTTTCGTAGAAGGTTAGTATTTCATGATTTGGTTTCATGTAAATATTTTTTAATACCATAGACCGTTTCAGATTGTATTACTTCCCCGTTGTCTACAGGAGGACTAATTGACACCGCCCATCATGGTAACTGGGCATATGGAGCCATCACAGATACTGTAGCCTTTGATGATGCAGTAGAAAAAGCTCTTGATATGGTGAGCACTGAGGATACACTGGTCATAGTAACAGCTGATCATGGCCACGTGAACACGGTGAATGGATATCCATACAGAGGAAATCCTATTTTGGGTGAGTAGTAAATGAATAGAGGTATTTACCAGGAATGAGCAATTTTGTTTCCATGGTTTCGCACGACCACATCATCATATTTCATATGCTTAATATTAACTTGGCTTAAAT
Organism: Saccoglossus kowalevskii; assembly: GCF_978046115.1. Lineage (NCBI taxonomy): Eukaryota > Metazoa > Hemichordata > Enteropneusta > Harrimaniidae > Saccoglossus > Saccoglossus kowalevskii. Next base: position 36,237,080 of record NC_140643.1, on the reverse strand, counting down.
TGTTTTGGTATTGTACAAGATTTGTTCAACATTATTTGCATCAACACTGAATACTAGTATTATCATTTTGATCAGTACCTTTGGCCATTGAAAAGTGCGAACTCGATTTTCATATGAGGTAATTGGTATTTGAAAAACAATCTCAATGATTATTGCACGACTAGCTACGAACAAGAAAGTAGATTGTATTATATACTCAAACAGAAATACCACGTGATACTGAACGCCTCACGTCATCCATTCATAGGTGTAACCAGTGATGTTCTAGAAGCATATGACGAGTTACCGTACACTACAATAACGTATGCCAATGGACCGAGTGGTGTAGCAGTAGCAGCGTCATACAGAATCAACGGAACAAGACCAGACATACGATTACAAGATACAGGTATAGTGACGTAAAAACGAGCTTAGCATCACAGAAGTACATCGCATTATAAGATCCTCAAACATAATTAGCACATATTCTACCAAGTTATAATTATTAGTAACAAATAGAAAGCAAATGACTGGACATAGGCATAATGATTTGCTAAAATAATATATGGTATTGTATCAGTAACAGTGGTGTTTGATGTTTCTTCTTTTTTACACAGAATCACCTAATTACATTCAGCAAAGCTTGGTGCCAACGGACAGTGAATCCCACGGCGGTGAAGATGTATCCCTTCATGCCGATGGACCATATTCACATTTATTCCAAGGCGTACATGAACAAACTTACATCGCACATGTCATCAAATATGCAGCTAGATTGGGTGAATATGCAGAGGATCATAATAACGGTGAGCTTTACCAAATAATATTTCATTACCAAACGAGTCAGATAATCCGCGTGTTGTGATGGATGTTGTTTATGTATTCTTTCCTTCTTTTACAGGTGTATCCTTGCTACATGTACGTCTCCACGTATGTCTCTGCCTTGCCATTGTGTTTTGTTTCCAATTCATGTATTTTCCTGGTTTATATAATCTGTAAGACGAACGAGAAATGTATAACATTACCATAACATATTGTATTCGAATTTTAATATCGAAATATAATAGTCGTTGCTTGATTTCTTCAAAGTCAAATATATCAAACAGGAAAACAATCATTACAAGTTATTTGTCAAATGTAGATATAAATGATTATAATTACCAATAAGTCTTCTTCTTTTGTTAGAGCAACCAGGTGTGCCATGCCACGTTAAAGCCTATCTATGAGAGTTAGTTTATTGATATATTTCTTAAATATGCATTCACTATATCATTATTCGAACACTTGTTTTTAACAATTGTTTTGCTAGTTGCTAAAGGTAAAATAACCTGAAATATCATTTACGCTAGATAATCAAATTTGTACTCGGACATGTAGGAATTGCTTGCATATAGTTTTTTGCACAATAAATCGAAACATGTTAATTGTCGTCGATGATTTTGAGTAAAAAAAGCTCAGTAGATAAAACGTCACTTTCATAAATGCAGATTGCCCCCCCCCCCAACACAGCAACACAGACACGAGTATTTATAATCTTATAGTCTTTCTTTCATCACATCGAGTCGGGCACCCAGCACAGTGGCGGTGGCACGGGGGAGGCGCCCCCTCGAAAAACAATCAAGCTGAAACCCCTTGTGGCAGCAAAATTCGCCTCTCAAAATGTAGGACATTTCAGAGGGTCTATATTTCAACATTTTAAGGGGGCATGCCCCCGGATACCCCTAGTAAGGACGCGCCATCGGCGCGAGGGTTGGTGAGCAGATCTCACCCCCCCCCCCCTTGTAAAATTACGTGCCGCCCCATTTGCAGTATAAGGGAATGTCAACGATTGGGTTTCGATATGCCATACCAATACCACAGCAATATGTCCATAATTTTATCACAAATCACGCAACACAAATTGCGCCTTTTGTGTTTATGCAAATAATAGTGAGTGTTCATTTATTTCGCGTTTTCATCGAATTGCCGTCCTATACGTCGCGACATTAATCGGCCAAGAGGCCGTTAGGGATCCTTTGAATATCACGAGGCCAACGGTCGATGTCGTTGAAACAACACGGCTATGAGATGCGCTTAAAAATACTTGGTAGCCCCATGTGAAGAGAGTTATGTCACTCAATTCTACGACCCATTATTACATTGGGGTAAAGATACGCCACATTTTTTGAGTGGCAGTTAGTCAAAGATCTGAGCGCAATAAAACGACGAATTTCCCAAATTATAGGTGCTATTCATTTGTATTACGTGGCACGTTATTGTAATGTATTTGGATAAGTCGTCAACAAATTAGTAAATCAAGTAGTAATTCATTTAAGATCGTCCCAGGGTGGGCTCGAACTACCAAACTTTCTGTTAACAGCCAAACGCGCTTACCGATTGCGCCACGCATACAACCACTGCCCTAAAGTCCTTTCATTTTCTTAACTTCTGCACCACAAGTCACTGTGTATTATTGGTATTTACGGAAATATTGTTATCGCAACTTTCCAAATAATACTAATAATACTGGACGCATACATTTAAAAAGCAGCAAAACTGATATTAAGATTATTATAATTTCTTGCGAATATTATACGATATGCTATGCAATTGTGTTGAAAACTGAAATACCGAAAAAATATTTAGATTTAAGAAATTTTTAGCAGCGCCTGGTTTCGATCCAGGGACCTCTGAGTTATGGGGCCAGCACGCTTCCGCTGACCCACGCTGCTGCATAACATATTTATTACATGCAAGTTTATATCCTTTTCTCGTCTGATGCAATCATCGGAAAGACTGTTCTTGTACTTGAATAGCTGATAGACGGTATTATACCTCGTCAGGTTGTGTGACGCATTGTCCCGAACGTGTATTTATTACTGTAACTCTGTACCTGGTCATTTGTTTCTATGTAGATTAGTAATCGATACTCGTTGTTCATATGCAGATCATTAATCGGCTTAATAATTCAAGTTTTCATATGCAGCTTAGTAATCACTTCAGTAGTTTGTGTACGCAGATTAATAACCATTACAATTTCTTAATATGCTGATTAGTAGTCATTAGTTGTTTCCACGTGCAGATTGTAATGACCTAAGTTGTTTTCATAAGCAGATCAGTAACCACGACAGTTTTGATTCGCGCTTATTAGATTACATAATTTATACTGCAACCCACGACGTTGGTACAGTGCGACAGTACCTACGATCCCTACTACGGGAAACGAATTTGGTTGTTATAACTATAAAAATAAAGACATTTGGAAACTATCTTCGCTGTCACGTGATATGCTAGACAGTGCACTAAATTGCGTCTTTTGTGTTTATGCAAATATATATACTTTTTTCACAGATATCAGCAATGGGCGAAGTAGTGTGTTCGTTTATTTCGCGTTTTCGTCGGATTGTCGTGCTATACGTTTCGACTTTAATCGACCAAGAGGCCGTTATGAATCTTATGAATGTCACGAGGCCAAAGGTCGATGTCGTTGGAACAGCATGGCTATGAGATGCGCATAAAAGTACTTGGTAGTCAAAGGTAAAGAGAGTTATGTCACTCAATTCCACGACCCATTATTACACTGGGGTAATGATATGCCACTGCCATATTCTTAAGTGGCCTTTAGTCAAGGAACTGAGGGCGAAATTCCTCCGAAAAATAACGTTAAAATGGAGCGGCCAATAGCGCCAAGTGTTAGAACGATCGCAGGTAGATGATATATTATGACTGTCATTCATTTGAATTACGTGGAATAGAATAGAATGGCACATTGCTGTAATTTATTTCGATAGTCGTCAACGAATTTATCAAAGTAGTAAAACAATTACGATCGTCCCTGGGTGGGCTCGAACCACCAACCTTTCGGTTAACAGCCGAACGCGCTAACCGATTGCGCCACAGAGACAACCTACGCACATGGACCTTCATTTTTTAACTCCTGTACCACAAGTCACTGTGAATTATTGGGATTAACGGAAATGTTGTTATCGTAACTTTCAAGATAATACTAATAGTATAGTACTAATAATGTACTAGATGCGTACATTTAAAAAGTGGCAAAACTGCTATTAAGATTATTGTAATTTGTGACGGATATTATACGATACAAGTATGCTAAGTAATTGTGTTGAAAACTGAAATACCGACAGTTTAGATTTTAAAAAAATATAGCAGCGCCTGGTTTCGATCCAGGGACCTCTGGGTTATGGGCCCAGCACGCTTCCGCTGCGCCACGCTGCTGCATACAAGAATGCATATAACATGCAAGCTTATAACCTTTTTTCGTCTGATGCAATCATCGGAAAGTCTGTTCTTGTACTTGAATAGGTGATAGACTGTATTATACCTCGCCAGGTTGCGTGACGCAATGTACCGAACGTGTGTTTAATACTGTAGCTTTGTACCTGGTCATTTGTTTCTATGTAGATTAGTAATCGATACTCGTTGTTCATATGCAGATCATTAATCGGCTTAATAATTTTCATATGCAGCTTAGTAATCACTTCAGTAGTGTGTATATGCAGATTAATGCATATGTTGAATAGTAGAGTAGGCGGCGATGCAGGTGTTGGTGACTTTACATGTATCTCAAGTAACGGGGCAAGCCTGGTTGTTTTTGTGTCGACACCTTTATTTACTGATATCGCTGATTTCCTTATTTCCGTACAGAGTCTGATCATTTCCCACTTGTATTTAGTATACAAGGGCCTGTACATAAACAATTTTATATTAATGCAAATTGTATGCAAAAGGGTCAACTAACTAAGTATGTATGGCTGCCTACACGTTCTCGCTCATTCATGAGCAAATTATATTTCGCGGGAATACACAATAGGTTAAACCCGATTTCTGAAAATGTAAATCTCGATACATATGTATCTGTTAATATAATTGAAGACTTGATTCGATCTGTAGTTGATAAATGTGGTATGAAAAAGAAAATTTCAAACACATATACAGAACAACCATTTTGGTTTGACAATGATTGTAAACAAATTAAAAAAGAGAAATACAGATTGTTACGCAAATTTCGTAATACCAATAACCCAACTCATTTACATGAATACCACTTATTGAGTAAAAGGTTTAAGGATGTTTGCCGGGACAAAAAACGCCAACATATATATCAAATTAAGTCAAATTTGATATGCGTTGATACAAATCTGTTTTTGGTCGTCATTTAGACGACTAAATAACCTATTCTCTGGTAAAACCTGTCGAATTTTTCTGCTTATTATTTGCAGATGATGTAGCAATGTTTTCAGATACGGTGATCGGGTTGCAAAGATCTCTTAAAATATTAAGGAGTTACCGTGACAGGTGGAAAATGAAAGTGAATAGGGAAAAACAAAAGTTGTGTTTTTTAAAGCTGGTGGTCACTTGTCTAAGAATGAAAAATGGTTTTAAAAAGGTGAAGAAATCGAGGCAGTTTCCTCAGCTACTATAAATATCTTGGGGTTGTATTTTCTTGTAGACTTCTATGGTCGACAGCAACAAAGGTTTTAGCACAACAAGCCAAAAAGGCCATGTTTGCCATTATGAAAATAAGTGACAAAACAGGTCCCCTTAATTATGATGTATTTTTTTTAACTTTTTGACTCCAAGATTTTGCCAATTTTAACATATGGTGCTGTAATTTGGGGGTTTCGACAGTATGATTGCCTCGAACGAATCCAGTTTCTTGCTTGTAGGTATTACCTTGGTGTCTCACAAAAATCCCCAAACAGTTGTTTATTAGGTGAGTGTGGGAGGTATCCCATTTTTCTGTATACCGCGAAACACTGGGCAAAATATTGGGCAAAATTAATTAACATGCCCCATAATAGATATCCCCGTAAATGTTATGATATGCTTTACAGTATAGAAGAGTCTGGAGTTAGAAATAAGCATACATGGATCACTGATATAAAGAATTTGTTGTTTATTTGTAATATGCAATTTTTTGGTACAGTCAGGAAGTTAACAATGCAAGCACGTTTATGGAAACATTTACTGTTAGATTTAAATGTTACTTGCAGCATAACTGGCTAATTGACATATGTATGTTTGAGAAACTCATGACATATCGCGAATTTAAAACAGAACTACAGCGGGAAAAATATCTTACTTCGGTCACTATAAACTCCCACAGAATAACCTTAGCACGTTTTCGTTGCTCTTCGCATAGTCTGCGCATCGAAACTGACAGCGGAACTCTTGAGAGAGACCAGCGGCTTTGTAAAGTCTGTGATACAAATCAAATTGAAAACGAATACAACTTCCTTTTTAGTATGCCCATTTTATTCTGAATTTCGTCAATTGTATCTTCAAAAATACTATTTCTTCCACCCTCCATCTTTTCATAAATTTGTAAAATTATTCACTTCACAAGAAACCAATATAATTAAAAGTTTGGCAGCCTATGCTTATTGAAACTTAGAAGCGATATTGCTGATTTTTAATGTATATTAAGAATATTTATGTTTATACTGTTATGGGCCGATGGCCTTGAACTTGTAAATAAAGATTATATATATATATATATATATATATATATATATATATATATATATATATATATATATATATATATATATATATATATATATATATATATGCAGATTAATAATCACTACAATTCTTGATATGCTGATTAGTAGTCATTAGTTGTTTCAACGTGCAGATTGTAATAACCTAAGTTGTTTTCATATGCAGATCAGTAACTACTACAGTTTTGGTTCGCGCATATTAGATTACATAATTCATACGCAACCCACGATTTTGGTACAGGGCGACAGTACCTATGATCCCTACTACCGAAAACGTATTTGGTTGTTGTAACTATAAAAATAAAGACATTTGGAATCTATCTTCGCTGTCATGTGATATGCTAGACAGTGCACTAAATTGCGTCTTTTGTGTTTACGCAAATAACACTTTTTCACAGTTATCAGCAATAGGCTAAGGAGTGTGTGCATTTCTCATTTTCGTCGGATTGTCGTGGTAAACGTCGCGACTTTAAAGTGGAAGTCAAGCCAAACACCACAATGACCCCCCAAGAAAAAGCTCCACTAATGTAGGAGAATGAAATTTACAGTTTTTTTATATCACCTTTCATTCTCTATCAGTATTATGTTGTCAGCCATCTTGATTCCCAAGCAAAGGATTATGAGTAAAGTATGACATCATGAAAAATTGAATATCTAGAGAATGAGAAGTGATATAAAAAAAATTGTAAATTGCATATTCTTACATTTGCGGAGCTCTTTCATCGAGGAGTATTATGTTGTTAGCCTTGACTTTCCCTTTAATCGGCCAAGACGCCGTTAGGAATCTTATGAATGTCAAGAGGCCAACGGTCAATGTCGTTGAAACTGTACTTGGTAGCCAAAGGTAAAGAGAGTTATGTCACTCAATTTCACGACCCATTGTTTCATTGGGGGTAATGATATGCCGCATTCTTGAGTGGCACTTAGTCAAGGATCTGAGCGCGATAAAAGGGCGAAATAACGTTAAAATGGAACAGCCAACGATCGATCGTAGGTAGATAATATATTACGAGAGCCATTCTTTTGACTTACGTGTCACATTACTGTAAATTATTTCGATAAATCATCAACGAATTTATCAAGGTAGTAAAACAATTACGACCGTCCCTGGGTGGACTCGAACCACCAACCTTTCGGTTAACAGCCGAACGCGCTAACCGATTGCGCCACAGAGACAACTACATTCCCTGTACATTTAAAAAGTGGTAAAACTGCTATTAAGATTATTTTAATTTGTTGCTTATATGATACGATACTAGTATGCTATGCATTGTGTTGGAAACTGGTAGACCGACAGTTTAGAAAAAAAAATATTTCGATTCTAAAAAATTATAGCAGGGCCTGGTTCGATCCAGGGACCTCTGGTTTATGGGTCCAGCACGCTTCCGCTGTGCCACGCTGCTGCAGAAATAAATGCCAATTACATTGAAGTTTATTTTGAAACAAGATTTTAACTTACCCTGTCATTTTTGTTTTATTGATATTTACTTTTCGGTACCATTTATTAAAATAATTGAATAGTTGAATAGTTTAAAAACATATTTTAAGGTGAAGTGCAATGTTATATACACGGATAGTAAATCACCTACACCTTAGCAGTAAGTTGCATATTATTTTACTTATTATGATCGTCAGGGCATAGTTCACGCATTAAACATGACACAGGTCATGACCATGAACGTCACGATATTCTGATTTCCAAATTGATATATATATATATATAGAATTGATATATATATAAGATTACAATGGCGTCCGTCACTGATTGGTACTTGCTGATGTTCGCTGTGCTCGGTGTAATAACTCCAGTAGTTAACAGTCAATGTAAGTAAACTCACTTCATTTACAGTTGACTCCGTCTCTTGAGAAACTCATTGAAAGTTTCACACCACTACATACGTGTGTTTAACGTTAGTTGCAACATGGACCTTAGAAAACATGTTTTCTAAAGTCTAAGGTTGCAGCATCTCACGGTTATGTCTAGATATATAAAGTTTATGAATACGGAATAAAAGTGTCATATATTTTGTATTAATAATCATTACACGACGAATGTTATTGTATGTTGATATCGTACTCATGTGGTAAAATTCTTATGCTATGAAGTTCATTGTCGCACTCAAAGAGGTGGCGTACCCATTTTTTGCAGTGTATTTAGTTAGATATAGATATGTAATCAACCTGGTAATCAGAAACAAATATTCATTCACAGTCGTCGTATTCGACCACGTCGTATTCACTATGTTTTTATTTTATTTCATACACAAATCGACGAACAAACCGATCTGGCGAGAAACATAATAATAATTTACAATATGAGTTTCATATGAGGTATGCAAGGCTTTGCATGGCAGCTGTTTCGTTTTACTGTACCCCTGTAGATAATATGTTTTGTTCATGTTGTCTCACTGTAAGCTATACCTGTGATAAGTACAACTCATTTGGGTTAGAAATTCTTTAGAATAATGGGCACAATAACGCTTCTACTAACCACAATTTGAGTATCAAATTATGCATCGTGTCGTTGATATTCACTTCCCACCATCACCAGCTGCGGAAGAATGGATCAAGCAGGGCAAGGACGAACTTGAAAAATATCTTAAATTGGAACAAAATACCAATACTGCTAAAAACGTGATTTTGTTTCTTGGAGATGGTATGGGGATTGCAACAGTGACGTCAGCAAGAATATACAAAGGTCAGTTAGCAGGTCAGACTGGTGAAGAATTTGTTCTTGGCTTTGAAGGCTTGCCACGTGCTGGACTTATAAAGGTAAGCTTAAAATAATAAAAGTGTAACCCATGAAATCGAATCTACCAAGAAAATATCAAAATATCAGTAACGATAAAGTCACACAATGAACTATTTCTTGTGCTGTGTGCACAATTGATTCTAAATCTGTTACTACATATGGTTCTTCATAGTTTTTGTTTTCTTGCTTGTTTTACTGACTGGACAATTCTAGATGCCATTGCTTACCAAATCAATGTTGTAATATACATAGACATACAACACAGATTTCCAAGTGCCTGACTCTGCCGGAACAGCGACTGCGATATTGTCGGGGGTTAAAACCAACAGAGGCGTCATAGGGTATGATTATTCCGTGAAAAGAACCGACTGTGGGTCTGTGACAGAAGAAGCAAAATTAGAGAGTATATTTGATCTGGCAGTTAAAGAAGGTTCGTTTTGGGTCGATTCCATGTTTCATATATTCACTTGCTTCGTAAACATATTACGTAACACTGTACCATGGTCATCTTCATTTCTCTATAATGTACTAAGTTATCATGAAACTTCAGATTCATTAAACCGTTAACTCGTGTGGCGTCTCAATAGAACTAGACTTTTCCAATCTTTAGCCTAGCCTAACTGTATCGTAATGATTTCAGGTAAATCAACTGGTATAATCAGCACAAAATCCATCACCAATGCATCACCTGCCTCGGTATATGCACATACGCCAGAGAGAAACTGGGAAGCAATTGGTTTGGGAGGATGTCAAGATATTGCATCACAGTTCCTCGACAAGTCATTGGACTTTCAGGTAGATGGGATTCCGTCTACTTCGTCGCGGTCTTCTCTGTTGTCGACGTAAAGTGTGGCGTAATAAGTTACACGATTTCGAATCCCGCGTATCGTTCAATTCGCCAACCATCCACGGTCGTCCGTGAGGCGACGGCCGAATGAATGAATCTTGGTTGGCGAAGATGAATCCCGTACTGCGGGGCTATATACAACAAATGTCAAATATTGAATCATTACCGAAATTGTAATCATGTAAAACCATTCATTAAGAAGAGAAAATTTGCCTCATTAATTTTATAGTTGACAAAGTTGGTAATGTCAACACTCAATTCAAATAACTGTAATAACAATAATAGAACGTGTGGGAGAATTTTTTTTTAACACGCCCTTGCGAATTACGTGCGTGTATTTTGCCTTGAAAGGTTGTACTTGGTGGGGGAAGAAAATATATGCTACCTCTCTCGGAAACGGATCCAGAAAATGCGAACAGCAGAGGAAGGCGACTTGATAGACGCAATCTCATAGATGAGTGGATAGAAAGAATTCCTGATGGTGTACACGCAGAATACGTGTGGAATCAAGAACAGTTTGATAATGTTGATACAGATAGTACCGACTATTTATTAGGTGTGTTGCATTCGCTATTTGTGGAAATATACGATTTATTGCGCAAAAATAACCAGTACATTCTCTGTTTTAACTGTGTTTATAAGCCAATACCAAACTTTTAGAAAATGTATCATAACGATATACTAGATATACATTGTACTGGGATGCGAGACATTGGATATTCTCACTTTATGTTACAGGACTGTTTGCTTACGAGGAGATGCAGTTTGAATGTAGGAGACACAACGACACAGCTGGTGAACCAAGCATCTCTGAAATGGTTGACAAGGCCATTAAAATATTACAGAAGAATGAAAATGGCTATTTACTTTTCGTAGAGGGTTGGTATATTCATGAATGGTTTTTAATTTTAGAGGGTTTAATGTATTCAGTATTCTTCATTTATCACCGACCACATAGCCCCGTGTCAAATTGTAATGCCATCGTTTGTTTACAGGAGGACTAATTGACACCGCCCATCATGATAACTGGGCATATGGCGCCATCACAGATACTGTAGCCTTTGATGATGCAGTAGAAAAAGCTCTTGATATGGTGAACACTGAAGATACGCTGGTCATAGTAACTGCTGATCATGGTCACGTGAACACAGTGAACGGATATCCATACAGAGGAAATCCAATTTTGGGTGAGTTAGAGTTCATTGCAGGCATGATCACGCAAATCGACAGAAATATTATTAAAAAGCCGTGAATAATATCAATGTGTCCTCAGCTTCCATATTAGTAGCAACACGCATTAGTTATCATACAACAATGTATATAAAAACAACTGCTTTTTCTACTTCCTATGTTATTCGATTGTGTCCAGTGTAAGGAGGCAGCGTGCGATGAGAGAGCGCCACCAACGTTTAAAATGATATTTGAAATGTGTGAATTAATTACGGTTTTCAAGATTTTCAACAAGCAACATGTGCTACTGAACACGTTAATGATTTGAAATACGGAAATAAATATCAACTTCTTCTTTACGATATCTTGTCATAATATTATGTTTTCAGATTCGTGATTTTATAGGTTTACGAGTAACTGAAAAATGACGTAAGAAACATCACGAATCAATATTGCGAGATATATTTGTATTCATGTGTAATTTGATCTGAGTTGAATATTTAGACAGACATTTTTGAAAAATGCATGCGATCGTTGTGCAAATCATTTTAACAATGCCAATAAAAGTTAATTTCTAATTTGCTCTATCTATAAATATAAATGATTAAAATTTTAACTACTGGTACCTCACATGTAGATATAGGTACAAAGTATACTATATATATAACGTATGTTACTGACAGGTGTTACAAGTGATGTTCTGGAATCCTTTGATGGGTTGCCGTACACTACTATATCGTATGCCAATGGACCAGGCGCCGTAGCAGTAGCAGCGTCATACAGAATTAACGGAACAAGACCAGACATAAGTTTGCAAGATACAGGTATGTGTTACAGTTAGTACAACATAACATAACATAAACGCACTACTCCCGTTTGAACGATTATTAGAACTAAAATGTCACATTCTGAGATTGAGAGGTTCGAATATGTCTGATTCTGTGGAGCACTATAAACCACTACTCTATGTCATTATTTTTTATAATGCAAAACTTCGTTATTTGTTTTTTTTTCACAGAAGCGCAAAATTACATACAGCAAAGTCTTGTGCCTGCACACAGAGAATCGCATGGCGGTGAAGACGTATCGATTCACGCCGATGGACCATATTCACATTTATTCCAAGGCGTACATGAACAAACTTACATCGCACATGTCATCAAATATGCAGCTAGATTGGGTGAATACGCAACACATAGAAGCAACGGTTAGCATTGTCTTTCAGATTAATTTTTCCATTAATTAATTAATTAATAATAATAATAATTACATACATGCAGACTTAGCTGATTGACATTGTATAATTATGTATAATTAAGTATAATTATGTCTGCACGTTAAACAAATTGTTTTAATAATTTTTATATGCATGCAGTTAATGGCGTCACCAATATAAATATGAAAAACGTTTGGAGAATTATGACAAAAAATGACGCTGTACTGATCCACAATAGAACATGTTTGGAGTTACAGAAGTAGAGACAATTGTCACGTGGACAAGAATTGTGTAGAAAAGAAACATTTTCGCTTATCTGCATCATGTTCTCTTTAATGACGGCTGTTTTATTATAGGTGTCCCTGGACTACGTCTTCAATCATACTGGTACCTTGTCGTTGTAGTAATACTTATGCACTTAATTGAGACGGGTGCGTGAATATTATGAAGAGCGAAGGAGAGAAACTATTAAAATGAGTTTGAAAAAGTTGTACTTTATCTTTCTTAATTGCGCATACAATCTAGTGGATAATTAAACGTATAAGGAAGCATACTTTGTATTTTTTGTATCGTTGATATGGGCGATGACAGTTGTTTTTGTGAACTAAGGGGAAAATCACTATGTACGTAAACAATGTACATTCCGGAAGCACAGCCTCAGTTATTTTTTTTTTTTTTTTTTTTTTTTGTAATAAAGGGTGGGTTCATTTCACTGTGTATAGTAACAGTATATCCCTATGGAGACAGTGAGTCGCCATGATTACGTCATCTCTTCTGACATTCAGGTTACATATCGCGCATGTTTCACTACAAACCAAACTACTCACTTATTCAATGGTGTCTCCAATCAATAGGAAAGATCCGATTGAACGGTTTCATATCCGTCTATCCCTCACTGCGCAAATATAATATGTAGAAGGTGTTAGCTGAAACCTTCAATATGCACTACCGTAATACGGGTTCTAAATATGTTCTAAAGTGTCGTTGTGGAAGTGTACTGTGGCGGTCTAACACAAACGTTTCACGTTGGTGGTGTATAATCCGTGAACACTCCAAACAATGATTATTATTACATATTTGATGTTATATTACACATGTAATTAAGGAAAGTTGTTTATCTGAACCTATTCCCCTGATTTACGTTCAGCGATTATATTCAAAGTTGCTGTGAAGTCGCTGTATCGTTTTCACACATTATTTGGTTTCAAAGATCCATTTGTTGAGGTTGTCAGAATAAATAACCGATTTTAAATTGTCAATTTTCATATTCTGACCAAATATAAGCGATATTTTAGTATGACCATGGAGGTACTAAATTACCTCCATGGTATGATCACCTTTCATTCATGATGGAATTATGTACTTTTCTGTCGACGTTGATCGATATGGTCATGGAGGTATGGTCATGGAGCAACAGTGGTGGTCGTTTCCATGCGGGTCATATATATATACTGACTGTTTGTACATCACCGTAAAGTGCTGACCTTGTCTAACCTCAGATAAGGAACACGATCATGTCGCAGCTACTATCTCGCGCGTAGGGGTTTGAACAAGTGTGGTTATGTCCTTGTTGCCTATAAGTATACATTTCATTTTGTTTGACTAATTGTTTTCTTATGTTATATCGTTTACAAAATGTATTAATACACGAAACAGGTAAGCCGGTTTCCAAAGACAGCGTTGGAACCCGGAAACCCAATCTAAGCAACTTCCTTAAAAAAATTACACTCCCATTGTAAAGATGTACGTGATAATGAAAACTATAATCGAAAAAGTATTTAAAAAAAAATAGTAATAATTAAATGAAATATATAAAATTAAAAACATTACACGCCGTACGATACATCAGATTTTAATCATTTGGCACCCCTTCCGTCCTTGCCCTTCCCCATCCTTGCTCCTATAAGATAAATATGTGCATGTATACATACAATTCGTTGGTGTTACTCCAAGTGTTATGTTAGCATATCAACACAGTTGTGTTTGTATACTGAAGTGCACATATGGTATTGCAGATATGACGTATTTTTTTGAAATATTTTCCATACCACGTATATATCATGATGTTATCCAAACATGGGTGAATATTTTATTATCAGTTCTAGCAACTAATAAGTCTGTATACCAGGTAACAATTATAGGGATCGTAGCAATGTTCCGTCTGTAAAGAATTCACATATAGAACGAGTACACAGAGAATCGGGATTTTACTGGGCGTCATTTAGAAATGGTATGGTTCAAGAGAGTCCATGTGTTATTGGTGGTGTATGCAGTGTGTGTGCGTGGGGGGGGGGGGAGGTAAACCAGTTTTCTCCACACACTGTCCAGTCACATGAAACGTCCATACACAAATACAGTCAGTATACAGACAATACATTACTACAGACACAACGAAAAAACACGTCTCCCAATGACGCGTAATATTATGCATTACCGTATAAGTTATTTAATGGGCGTTGGCCGTGCGCAATATGGGATCCGAGGTGACGTACACCACGCGTGTAAAATACACCATTTGTTTACGCAAACACGCGTCGCGCAAAGACTACCGCCCTTCAATGTCAATATTACAAATGAAGTGTGTATATTGCAATTATCTCTACAACTATCGAACGCCCAGTGCAAACTAATAGGCGTAATTTACGTCACTGAGAACAAAGTCCAAAACTTAGATGACACACTTCATTATATTATAGCACTTCATTCGTTGTGCTCTGGCACCATTTTACTCTGGAACAATGACATGCCGGTCCTTATTACTGCTACAGTCTTGACGTTAATTGGACTAGCTTGTCACAGGTATTGCCGTAAATCGAATGAAGATGAAGATGATACACATAGGTAAGGTACGACGAGCAGCTAGCTAGGTAACAGTGACGGTAGAATATAATTGCTGTATTACACTCGTGGTCCAACAGAATATATCGGTACAGTGGTTGAATATTCATCGTACGTTTTATTTTCCCCAGTTCTGCTTTTCTCTTACCTAGCAAATTATTGGATTAGTCGTATTATGTTTGCAATGCATACATATATACTGTTTGTAAAGTGGGCGTATGTACCTATGTTATTACATATCTATGTTGACTATATTGATTTCATCCTAGGTTAACACTATCATAACAGGATGTATGTTTTATTTTGAAATTTTCCTTCTGTCATTTTTTAAAAAGGCGGATAAACCTATGATATTTTTGTAACAAGTATTATTTGCCAAGGGCGTCAAGTTGTGTTGCGGTTTGATCTAAAACGGTAACAGTGATTTCATTGCCGAATTAGTTAAACATATTAAACGACCCCTCAGTTGTCAGTTAAGACCATACATAGTGCGTTAATTTATTTTAACATTGCGATGTACAAGTGGCGACCTTCTTACTGTTTTGCCCTGACATTAAATGAAATGATGACTGACATATTTCTTGCTCCAGTCTTTGTTTTCAACGGAATGGATCACTCTAAGTAGTTGTATAAATATGGATCAGTACATTGTAAGATTTATGTCATCAGTTCTAAAATTATTGCATTTTCTCTTGAAAAAATATGTTTGCTTATTATTTTGGATGACGTAATACGTTTTGTTGCTTTGCAGGCGTGTGAAATGAACAATAGCCCAATTGCTTTATCTGCGTCTTGTTAAATGCGCCTTTGTGAGTCATACGTCATATTTTGACAATATCATAAAATGTCATATTCGTATTCAAACAAAACAATGACTGATTATTTATGAAATGTTTAGTTCTGTGTTTATTCAAGCCTGGCGTTTCCTATTTACAGTGCATACACAATGTAATCCCCGTAAAGTGGGCGTATATACCTATATTATTACACAGTTATAATTATATTGATTTATTTTCATAAATATATAAATCCCTTGTGAAATTAACAGTGCTACGATATGCACCAATGCTCATTGCATCGGATCTATTTATTATCGCTTGATGTTAAACATTCTTGAGCTCCCGCTGAACTACTGTAAAATACCCTGTGTTTTTCTATAGTACCATGGTCATCCAATCTGATTAAAATAAGATCCTGGTTGGCTTTCACGAACAAAACCATTCTTGCAGCAAAATAATTGTAACGTCAAAAAATAATTAAAATAAATAATAAGTAAAGTAGTAAATATTTAAAATAAATAATAATTATAGTAATTATATAAAAAAAATTAAGCCAACCAGGATCTTATTTTAATCAGATTGCATGGTCATCATGTTCACCATATATCATAACAATAACATTAATAAATCGTGGTAACAAGGGCACACATGGGTGAAGGCGAGATCAATTTTGATAACATATTCATAATAGGCGAGAAGTCTGCGATTAATGTTTGGCTTACGTATATTTTTTAGCATAGTTGTGAAGACACGATCTCTTTACGGCACGCGTCCCCGAAGCGGAATTAAGCTATGGGGACGAGAATGTTCATTGCTTACCAATGAGTGGGCATTACCATATTGTGAAGAAATAAAAGAAAGTTTATAACATTCACATTTAGAGGTTTTTATGAAAAATAATTTTGAAAAATAAAAGTTTGTTTGCTGTCTCACCTATGTCCAAATTGCTGGTGATGACTGAACATATTGGTAATGTACTATCATGCTTTCTCGATGCAAACCATGCCCACTCAAACACGCACGGGAGTAACTGAAAGTGCCCAAGAACCTGCATCTATACCTTGAGTTTCCAACTGAGTGTCATTATATATAATCGACAGTAGACTCGAGCTCAAATCTTACTGGCAAATGGGTCAATCCCAACCATAGAACCACTAAGACACCGACTAAGAGTGTGCTGATGGTAGTGAATGGAAATCTCAATAAGGCCAAAATCAAATGACCCAGCTTCAATCACTACTGTTCTTGTTTGAGCAGGCATAACATACTAATTTTGATGAAAAACGCTCTCCAAGTTCACGTTGTATGCGACAAAATGAGTTGTCACATTCAACGAAACGCGCTTATGAGGCTTGCGATAATAATAATTCGAAATCTCGCGGGGGTAGATTACCCTAATTTGTTTGTGTTGGACGTCATCGATATCATCGGTTTATGACGTAGATTGTACTTGTTTATTTCGTATTTCCTGTTTTTGAAATGCATTCAACATATGTCATGCGACACCAAAAATACGCTTTTGTGTTGCGTGTGTGTGTGTTTTTTTTTTGTGTGTGTTATTTTTGAGATAATATATAACACATACGTTTTAATGTGTGGTCATGAAGTACAACGTTATGAGAAAGTAATACTTTTCATTCTGGCTAACCTAAAGATAACAAGATGACCCCCCCCCCCCAATCCCCTAGTCATGCCAGAGAAAGCGGTGACAAATTGGCTGATCGTAGCCCTGTACCAGTGTACGTTTGTTTATTGATAGCATGAATATTATTACCATTTGGCCAATCATGGTACCGAATGACAGTCCGTGTAAAGTCCAAATTCAATAGTTTGGCTCCTACTCGTTTTGCCTGCCACAACTCACTCGTCGTGCCGGTACTGTTTACTGACCATATTAGTTACCGTCAATTTTACAGCATGGGGGGCAGTGAACGTATGTACCTCGAGGACGGGGAACTGAAGAAGAAGAAGAACACAATAACTATCACCAAAACTGCGGCAATCTTTATCTGCGTCGTAATCATTCTCTTGTTAGTCGGAGTTGCAGTGTTATTCTATTTTGTTCCCAACTCATCGGAAGAATGTGAACCAGTGTCAGAAGAATGCAGCGAGCCACTATTCCGACTACCCGAGGAACCTGAGGAGCCAACTCCGACACGAAGAGAACCATTCGAGGAAAGGTTACCCAATTCTCTTTATCCCCTACACTACGATCTCACTGTAAAGATGTTCCTATACGAATATGAAACCAGTGAAATGGAGAGATTTACATTCGAAGGTCATGAGACTATCTACCTCCGCTGTGATGAATCCACGAACACTGTCAAGATGAACAGTAGATTCTTGAATGTTAACTTTGAACCAGGCATGATTAAGATCACAGAGAGTGACACAGGAAAGGAGATCGGTATAAAGTCTGGAGAATTAGACGAGATACACGAGCTTTTTGTTGTGGAAACTGTTGAAACTATGGAGGCAGGAAACAACTACACCCTGGAGATACTTGATTTTGGTGCTTTAATGGGGAACGCCGATGACGACCAGTATGGAATGTATTTTCAGTCTTATGAAATATACGGCGAAACTAGGTTAGTATACGCATTCGAATTTAAAACGGAACTGAAAATATTAATACATGTGGCACAATTGTCAACAAAACTGCCATCTATTTTGATTTTAAATGATTGTAACGTAATGGAAAATAAATATGCACAGTGCACAAGCATGTACACGTTCAGATATATTGTACATTTCAGTACCGGTCTGTGATGGCAAACAGTGATAACGCGCATATATAAATATCGCAGTCAGTACATTCACGTGATTTAGGTGTAACATTGTACAAAGTGCAATGAGCTTTTCCAAAATATATACACATACCCCAAATCATCATAAACCACGAGCTCGGTTCCCTTAGCTCTACATGTCGACTACGATCAAAAATCACTCTTTCAGCACTGCCCATGCCAAAATGATCATTACAGTTTAGAAACCATTAACCCCTCAAATCAATTAAACAAAATATATCACATGATCCTGGGTTCACACCACATTGTTCACAGAGGGAAATATTGAGGCCATTGTACGGTGCACACAATGGTGCCAACCCACAGATCATGGTCATTTTTCGGTGGACCATATATACCTGTCTGTTCTTATTTCTTTGCCTTCGACAACTCTTAGCCACTATGATGTTATAATATAGATACACATAAACGTGATTGAGAAGCAGATCTAAAGTAAAACAAAAATACTCAGGTCTATATAACGACCTAAGCTACCTTAAATTATAAACACATACAAACAAGTTAAACGCAGTTTACAACAGGGTCCAATTCACTTACAAACGTGTTCCGAATGCTCAGCGGGTAATGAAGTTATACCCGTTTTTTGTTTACACATGTTTGTTCTCGACTAAGAATAATGGTTTCGTCTACTCGGCCTTGTGACGATTATTTATCACTGCCTTATCGTTGTCATAAATAGTTCAGTTTATGAGTAATGTGGACAATTACTGAAGACGAGTAAATATACAAGGTTATTTATTATATATGGTATATGGCAAGGCATTATCAGAGCCACTCGTCACAATCGGTTAATTATTAACGCGTCATTCTGTCGCCTTGCTATCTGCATCAATACCTGACCAATGTTTCAGAAATGTCTTGATACTGATCAAACTATTGGTCATTGTTATACAATGCTTGAGTGAAGTAAGAAAATGCGGTGATGTACTCATTTTTCGAGAACAGCTGATTGCGAAGTTAATGTACGGGAAAGTGTCGCAAGCTACATTTAAAAAAAGGTGAAACATATTAGTTGGCTTGATGAACCAATCAAATCCTATAATACCGTTCAGATAGTTAGAGGAACCAATCAAATGTCTTGGTACATATTTATCCCATGATATCAAAAATTTTCATGAGATACTTATCGAGAAAAATGTGCAAATAATACCAAATGGACCGATAGAAAATTTACGTTTTACAGAACAGTAGTGCATCCTAAAACTTTGATGGCGGTCAAAATAATTCATTTTTTAAGTACAATCGTTTGCTGTAAGGAAAAATCGACGTACTTTTCTTTGATTTCTCTAGAATGGCAAAATACATACAATTAAGATATCAGTTTAGTATACCCAGGGTGCAATTGCGTCACATGTACGTACAAATAAGGAAATTCCTCACTGAATGGGTTAGATGTTTATGGGATAATTCAGTAATGTATACAAGGAAGTTGAAAATTAATTCCAATGTAATTCCCATCGGCCGTCCAAGCCGTGGGAATTACTGTTTCGGACAAATTATTATCAAATACTCACCTTTTAATTTCATTATTGAGAAGTGATTTTTTCTTACAGAAGAATATTATTATATGACATATAATTGATGATGAATGTAGTGTAGTGTACACACCCGCCATGATAGCGATGTGTTCTTTAGAGCGACTCAAATTCAAATGAGATAATACAACAAACATATATGGTAAAAAAATTATGGGGCTAAATTTGCCTCAACGCGAATAAAATAAAATGTCCATATTCATGGACAGGTTTTCCTATGAATATACTTTCGAAACACGTGTCTTACACCATGTGGGACGATTCATCAGGAATAACGCAAAAGATTGCCGCCGCAAGAACCACAAACATCACAATTGTACATATGATAGAGGCCAGTATTTGGTCGAAAAATCATGCACATTCTTATCAGCTGATTTAGTAGCATCGACGTCAACACGATAGCTGACACGCATCAATAGATAAAGCTTTAAATACCTACATTATCTGTATTGAAATATATCATAGGGTTACCAAACACAATGTCAATTGCCACTGTGCAAGTATTTCCCCACTTGCAAATGTATAAGTATTTCCCGATTTGCAAATGGGTTTTCGTGATGTCTGCTTCTATGCAATGCAGTAACCAGAGAGTAATTAGTATGTATGTGATGTTATATGAAGCTAGTTATACATTGCAGAATATATGAATTCAATGGAATCGAAAAAGCCTGTTTGTCATGTGATATGCAGTGGAGGGAGTAATCTTCATGTCCGATGGTGATTAGAGAAGCATATGACGCAATGTTTTCTTCGTTTTCAGATGGATATGTAACACTAAATTCACGCCAAACTACGCAAGGGAAGTCTTTCCATGCTTTGACGAACCACATTTCAGAGCAACATTTAATCTTTCCCTAATCCATCACAACAAACGCTGGGCGAAGTCCAACATGCCAATTTACGAGAGTGTCGACCTGGGCAATGATTGGAATGAAACGCGATTTGAGACGACCCCTAATATGGTGACGTACCTGCTTGTAATGGTGGTGGCTGATTTCGATTACATTGAAACCACGACAACAAATGGCTACCCGGTAAATAATACTCAATATAATATCATGTTTCAATGAGCATAACCAATCCGTCATCACAGTGACGTCACTTCCAGCTTGATTTTGCATATATTTACAAAATACGATTCGTATACAAAATTAACGACCATCCGATGAATATGTGACGTCATTAATTGTAATAATCTACTTAATAATGCAAAAACTGTTTCCCCGTCGTATTTTAAGTTGAGAGTTTGGGCCCGAGAAGATCGAATGGAACTGGGGCAATTTGCTTTGGAAGCTGGTAGCGAAATATTGACGGCATTTGAGACTCTGATTGGCGTGCCCTATGGACTTCCGAAATTAGGTGAGCACAATGGTGCTGTGTATTTTGTTGCTGGTGTTAAATTGTTAACCGCTTTCAGGGTGATCACAGTGCGTAAAACATACAGATTATGCGGTAAAAGGATGATGATCATCTTTATAGATCATGATGATATTACTTTTTTTTATCTTTGCTTTATTTTCACTTGTAAAGTGAATACATTGATTTATGTTTTACATTTGCATCCCTAATACAGACATGATTGCCATTCCTGATTACGCGGCAGGGGCGACTGAATTCTGGGGATGTGTATTGTACCGTGAGAATCGTCTGTTATACAACGCCACTGCACAGGACGCGTACGATCAGCAAAGTGTGGCAGCTATCGTGGCCCATGAATTAGCTCATATGGTAAATTCACTTTCAGCGTTTTACTAATCGTGTTGATTTCATTCAATGTGGGTACGCATCGTGACATTATCCTACAATATTTCATTCGCAGTTGATATTTCTCATCATCGGTTTATTTCTATTCATAGCAGATTTGTTTCTGTTGTTTCAGTGGTATGGTAATTACTTGACGTGTGATTGGTGGAGCCATATTTGGTTAAACGAAGGTTTTGCTAGTTTTCATGAATACGTGATTATGCAGGATCTGTATCCTGAATTAAAAATGGTACGTGTTGTCACGATAACTCACATCCCATCATCACGTGTCGTCTGATAAAATGTGTTAAATTGGGAGCCGTGAACTTGTTATGAATGGTACAACAATGTTATTCGTTCACAATTATAATTCATACTATAACGTTTGTTCAGTTTCTAGACCTTGATATGTAATAAGACATTAAGGTCAGTATATTTTACGCTTCAAATAACAAGTTGTGTAATCCTTTCGTTTACAGGATCATCAATTTTTGAATCTCGATCTAGAATCAGCGTTTCGTGTTGATGCTAGATCATCGTCTGCTGTGCCACAAATTAGACCAATCAGTGGATGGAGAGATGAAATAACTGGAGTTTTTGACACCACTACGTATAGTAGGGTAAGACAATGATCCAACTCACCAGTCAGTAACTAATCTACTTTGACATTGACAACACCTATACTATACTACGTATTTTCGCTTGTACAATTATAGTTAATAATTACATTTATGAATTAAGTGCAAACTTATCTAATAAATCAAAGACATACTTAGTTGTTTTTAAATTAACCTTCTATCTAAACGAAATGACATCTCATTACAAACAAACAAACAAACAAACAAACAAACAAACAAACAAACAAACATACGATGTTCAGGACATATCTCAGGGGAGTAACTTAAAATAACATGTCTTTCTCAGGGCGCCAGTATGTTACGACATCTGGCATCTTTCTTAGACATTGATGTCATACGTCGAGGCCTCAACAGCTACGTAACCAATCACTTGTATGAGAGCGTTGTATCAGACCAGCTTTGGCAAGAATTGACACAGGTAAATACGTAAAGGCATCGGCATTAACAAACTCATAATTATGTCATTGTACGACCTATGTTATTACGAGTAAACCACTGGCTAACACTGTCAGGTGGCGTTTAACATATCAATGTTATATTATTCCAATTTATTACACATTTTGTTAAGGCTGACAGAGGACACAGAAATACTAACGTTAAAATGGTAATGGACACGTGGACCTTGCAACATGGTCACCCGGTAGTAACTGTCACGAGAACAAGTGAAGCAAAGGCATCGGTTGTACAAGACCATTTTCTGAGTGATCCCAATGACGAACCAACTGACCAGTATGCAAATCTCGGGTAGGAAATATATTATATACGTGTACCTTGAACAGTATGGTTGCTTACATATTTGTTCCTTTGAAACAATCTTGAAAATATTAAAAGGTCCAGTTGTATACGAATATGCTGTGTTTTGTTGAATCGCGGCTATATCGGTTAAATATACATGATATCTATTCTAGATATTTATGGTACGTACCACTTACGTATACTCATGCCTCAGAAGCAGACTTCACAAACCCCAACTTTGAATGGTTGCAGAATACAGACGAACCGGGTAGGCATATATATTTTTATGTAATTTAAACTGGTTTACGCAATCGACAAACCGCAATACATACTTTGAGCTTCAATCAATCCCCTAGATATCGCGATATCACGAAGAGTATTGTAGTAATAGTCATACGCTCGTACATTCATGGATTCATCGATCAGATTGCAGCAGATTTCATCTTTTCGTGGAATACTGAGATGAACCGTGAAAATGAAATTCTGCGAGTGTGATAAATGTTCAAATCAAAAATGTCTATGAATGGTCACCATTCGTGTTTTTTTTTCATTTAATGCTGCAATTTGTCCGCTAATCTAGTACGAGCACAGCGGACGGTATGTCTCATACCTGAGCCCGACAAATCCTATAACCCTCGGACTTACTTTCAGCTATCACCTTGTTTATATGGCATACTAACCAGGTGTTGCATCGTTGATACACTGAACACCTGGAGTAATGGTTTACATCTATTTAAAACCGTGTATATTTCCATTGTGTTATCTATCTATCTTTCGTACAGGAGAGATTGATTTGAGAGATGCTGGATCTCTGGATTGGGTTGTAGTAAATATCAATCAAGTCGGATTCTATCGTGTTAACTATGATGATGAAAATTGGGAACGTCTGGCAGTAGCTCTGAAAGAAGATGTAGACTTTCAGGTAGGATAACTTAATATTTCTTCATTACTTCAATTTTTAGTATATTTATTATGTTTTAGAACAATTGTCTGAACAAATGAATACTATGAGGTTATTACGAGAATACCTCAAAGTATGCACGAAGACAGTACAGCTGAATTAGCGAACTTCTTCGTGAAAAGTCCGGTCAAACCCCGATGGCAGCCATGTTTTTTTTATTATTAGAGGACGCTTACGCGCGTAATCATTCCATATTTGGAATTCGCATTTCCTTATATGGTAGAATGAAAATACCCCGTAAAATACCGCAAAATTACGGCATGCTGTAACTTATGGCATTACGGTAACAGATGTACAATACTAAATATTATTCACTAACAGGTGTTTCCTGCTCCGACAAGGACCGCTCTGTTGGATGACTGTTTCAAGATATCACAAGCATTCTACACCGATAACGTGAACTGTCATCGACTCAGTGAATACATGTACAGAGAAACAGAGTATCCGACATGGGAGCTGATGATCGATAACTTACCGTTCACATATGATACTTTTATGAGAACTGCAGAATTTGGACAACTCGAGGTATTTATTCAACGTCATAATCTGTCCCGCCAAAATATTAGTGCAAACTATGCATATTTTATGTATTTTTTAATATTTACTTAATTTGTAACCAAATATTTCATAACTTGAAGGTCTTGATGAGATATTAATAATAGATTATACATTATAAAAAAATCGTCGTCGGCTTCGTGCGATTTGGACTGTTTACACACTAATATATTAAAAGATGAAAAGATCCTTTCTATCCTGCTTTCACCTATAACAGATATCATAAATGAATCACTTCGCACTGGAAGTGTTCCTGAGAAAATGAAATATGCGCTGATTAAACCTCTGCTCAAGAAAGCATCGTTGGATTCAAACATGCTGAAAAATTATCGACCGATTTCTAATTTGTCTTTTATATCTAAAGTCCTTGAACGTGTCGTTGCATCCAGAGTGAAACAACATTTAGAGAATTATTCGTTGTATGAAGAGTTTCAATCAGCGTATCGGACCGCACATAGCACTGAAACGGCTCTTTTGCGGGTCGCTAACGATGTACTATGCAGTATTGATAATTCTAAGAATTCAGTTGCTCTCGTACTTTTGAATCTTTCAGCCGCTTTTGATACTGTGAATCACAGGATTCTCATCGATAGGTTGAGATCAAATTTTGGTTTAAATGGTCTCATCATCAAATGGTTTGAGTCGTATTTGAGTAACCGCA
Organism: Saccoglossus kowalevskii; assembly: GCF_978046115.1. Classification (NCBI taxonomy): domain Eukaryota; kingdom Metazoa; phylum Hemichordata; class Enteropneusta; family Harrimaniidae; genus Saccoglossus; species Saccoglossus kowalevskii. The sequence goes on along the minus strand of NC_140643.1, from coordinate 36,211,358 downwards.
TTCAAAAAGTGAAAATTGGAAATGTATTTTCTGATATGACGTCTATATTAGAAACCGGTGTTCCACAGGGCTCCGTCTTAGGGCCATTATTGTTCTCAATGTACATGCGTCCATTGGGCGAGTTATTGCGACGTCACGGCGTAAAATATCATTTTTACGCCGATGACACACAGATTTATTTATCGGTTTCTGAAGATGATCAAATTCGCGCCCGGGTGATACTTCAGACATGTATTTAATATGTTAGCGATTGGATGTCTTGTAATTTCCTACTTTTTAATGTGTCGAAAACTGAATTTGTGTGCATGTCGTCTCGGAGATTCTCACAAGACTCGTGTCCTTTGTCTGGTATCGCAATTGGTGAAGAATTGGTTAGTGCTTCGTCAAGTGCTAGAAACTTAGGTGTCTTGTTTGATTCGCAGCTATCTATGGAAACACACATTTCTACTATTTGTAGATCTGGATATTCCCATCTAAGAAATATTAATCGTATTCGTAAATCATTATCCCAATCTGATACTGAAAAGTTGGTACATGCTTTCATATCTTCTCGCTTAGACAGCTGTAATTCATTATTGTCTGGTCTCCCTGTAACTAAGATAAAACCTCTTATTCGTGTACAAAATGCAGCAGCCCGCCTTGTCACTCGTGCTCGAAAATATGACCACATTACAGACATTTTTATTAAACTTCATTGGTTACCAGTTGTACAAAGAATCAATTTCAAATTACTTTTACTAGTGTATAAATCTTTGTATGGTTTTGCCCCAAATTATCTATGTGAATTAATCGAATCTTATGTACCTAGTCGTAGTTTAAGATCTGAATCGAAGTTTCTTATTAAAACTCGTCAGGTGTGTAGTAAAAAGTCCAAGGTGTTATACAAAGACCGTGCTTTTGAAAATTTAGGTCCTAAACTTTTTAATGAATTACCTCTGTCTGTTCGTTCTAGTCCTTCAGTAGACATTTTAAAATCCAGACTGAAAACGCACTTATTTAAATGTGCTTTTAATATTTGACTGATTGTTTATTGTATCAGTGCCTTTGATCTTCATATGTTGGAATTGTTGCGCTTAATTAAATAAAGTTATTATTATTATTATTATTATTATTTGAGGGGTGGCTAAAGAGTGTGACTAGCGCGATTCTTTTTTTGTTTGCGGTGTCTTATATGTACATTTAATTTTTTTCTTGAATGTGTCAACTGCTGGGGGTCATGCTTTTTCACTACTTCCAACAATTTTAAAGGTCAACTCCTAAAAGGGTTTACTTTGTGAAATGTAAATACAGTTGACTTTTCTTTCAAATGTGTTAAAGGGCGATGGTCGTCGCGCCACGCATGCGCGAGATATGGGTCTCATATAAACAAAGATGGCGACTTTGACTGTTGTGAGTTTTTTTTTTGGTGCCCAGGGTAAAATTTGTACTTGTAATTTCATTCGAAAATCGCATTGGATTGTGGGAAAATCAATGTTTATTAACACAAATGTCGCATGTGCTGCGCGACGACCATCGCCCTTTAACCAGTATATCACAACATAAGGTATAAAATATCAGCAAGTCATTCATTATCAGTTATATGTTAATAATGGCATGTAGTATTGGTAAAAATGAGTAACCACAGAAACGAGATTCTTTATGTCACTCATATTTATGTTCTTTAGTTGTATTGGCGGCATCAAATCACACCGATATATGAAGCACTTGGTTGGGATTTCGGCGCTGGCAATAGTTTAAATGTGTAAGTATTTCAGTTTATTTTCAGTTCAAGGTCAATCAAACAAATATCGTTTAGATTCAACAAGTGTTCAAATAGATTTTTAAATATTAATTGTTAAAGATGGCATTTGTTCATCATATCACTTGATCGGGCGGGTTTCACAACAATCAAGAGACTATATATATTTGTACATATTGCAAAATGCAAATAACAAAATAATGCTCGCTTGTAACGTATCGTTTCGTATCTTATAGTCGCCTCCGTACCGACGCAATAAATACTGCATGTAAATATGGAAATGAAGAATGTGTTGGGAATGCAACAGACCTATATGCAGAATGGATGGCTGATCCCGACAATAACCCGTAAGTTAGGCTGTGTCGAGATAAATGAAACCTTCATAACTGTGTACGCTGACATGCGACTGCATGATGTGTAATGTTCTTATGCCAATTTACATATGCCGAACTGGACGTACAGATTATAGGACACCCGTGACATCGCCAAGTCTCCCCATCTTCGGGCAAATAATTACAGCATTAATTTGCATACAATATGTTGAGTTTAGATCTGTAATTAAATCACACGAATTATATATACACTACTGTAAAATACATTATTTTAGCTGGAATTAATTTTCGCTGAAAAGACATTGGTGCTTTGTATGAAATTTATTTTGATTTTGACAAGTTCAGTGTAAAATATAGAAAAAAAGGTATGTTCGCTGAATTTTATTTTCACTGAATCATTCCTTCAGCGAGTGAAAATAAAGTATTCTACAGTATGGTAATACATTGTATATTATTTTCAGAATTGATACCAGTGTCCGATCTACAATATACTGTACTGCCATCAAGTTTGGATCATTAAAAGAATGGATGTTTGCTCACGAACAAAGTATGACGAATCCCGTGGAACGTACGCGTTTGCGATCCGCTATGGGTTGTTCAAAAGATGCTTGGTTACTTGAGAGGTATACTCTATAGTAAATTACCATTACTTATATAGTTTACACTCTAATTTTACCAGGAAGTAGTATGATTCGCACAAATACATAAGATCTGATGACACATCTTTAGCACTGGAAACGATGTATTTGATTTGTTTAAACTTGTCAGTAACATCTAAAACTGTCACAGTCTGCAATGGGCAGCCTTTCGAAACACGATATATGCTTTGTCTATGTTATGCATTCCAGGTATATAGAGGAATATTTCACGGATCCAGCACTCACATCTAATATTATAGAATATGTAAGATCTAAATCAGCAACAGGATTTTCTGTTGCATGGCACTATGTCATGGACAATTTTGAAGTTTTGAATTCAACGTAAGTATGTGTTATGTCAAACAACCATGGCAACGTAAAATCTTATATAACGTTTTTAATAGTGGTCTGCAAATATTGTTCGTGAAATTCCAGTGACAGTTCCGATGAAGATTGAAGGTTATGGTTGCTTAAAATATACAACTACGAACATCGACACCAGTATAGCAAATGCGACTAGAGTCTTCAACTACAACAATAATCACTTTTTTAATCTTTTTAACTATTTTCACTTTTCAATTGACCTCTCTAACTGTCTTCTAGTCTTGGTGAGTCAGCTTTTGATGTTGTATGGGACTTTTATCCATGGATGAACACGGACTATGATTTAAAACAGGTATATATAGAAAATAATAGTCTATATTGTAACGATGACCAATTATTCTTGTCATGTGTACCCGGTGTTTTTTTTTATAATTAATAGATAGATTCTTAGCTAAAACTCCGGGAGGTTCCAACAACAATTTCGTTTTCGGGTGACTTATGTTTTGAATTTCATTTACTGAATTATTTTACTTCTATTTTGATTCTAAGTTTTGTATTTTAACTTAGATTTCATTTCAAAAAGCTAAACTGGTTTGTTATTAGTCGTTTATAATAACCCAATGTTGATATATTCCAGTTATTAGGATTCGCAGCACAATTTCCTGACATGTCGACTGATGCCGCTGCTGGTTTCTATGATGCTAAACTGAATGTCGAGACGAACATAGCGTGGATGCAAAAGAATAGACAAGGGTTAAAAGATTGGCTGAATGATGTAGTCACAAAAGACAATATAGTGGATTTAACGAGAACCGAGTTATAGACAAGAACGAACTCAGTTTACTGTGTTTTTTTTTAAATATTAACGTGATGGTATTAACTCAATACAAATCATTGTATATAATAGTCTTGTTCGTTTTCACACTTTTTGTTTTTCAACAATTTAACTTGTTATCGTGACATTGTTTTACTGATGTGTTTTATTTATAATATATTCATGTATATACTATCATTTATTACTATTCTACAAACTTTATTTTTTTTGGAGATTTTGTTAATTGTGCAATATTTGCAATAATATGCCATGAAATTAAGAACTCGATTTTCAGTATGCAAAACATTTAATGAAACATATTGAAATCTATGATATTTCAACTTTACATTCTAGATTGGAACAATTATCTTTATTTACAATAAACAATAAAATTACATGTGAACTTCGATTGATACCAGCTAGATATAATTTATAATGCTTATTGGCCAATGGTGATTGTAAAGTTGGAACATAAGATCACGCAAAGTATGCCAACAACTCAAACGCCAACAGCAGTTGTTTAATTAAATGAAACTCATTTCTGCTTAAGTGAACTAATTGGCTATACTAGTATATAATGATCATTTTGTTAACACGTGCACATATATATGATCATAAAATGAAGTAATACTAAAAAAAATGTATTTAGTGTTCTGGAATGTTTGTAATTCAAAAACATCTATTTGTGACACAAACAGTTTTTTCATCCATCCAATATTATTATATTCGGTTATTCTTACTCTATTGTACCTTGACATCATCATTCCCAAAATAGATACGATACGAAATATATTATTACAACATTCACATAGAATTGGAATCAAATGCCAAATCTGATCAAATTTTGTAGAAAAGGTCTGGTCTCTAAACAAAAAAACGCCAACTTAAGGTTACCTATATAATATCTCCTGTTCTATTCATAAATTACGTTACATCTGAATTTGGGTCTACGAGTATGTAACTTGTGAGACATAGAATTCCACACTAGAAAAAGTTAACAACTTCAAAACAGCGAGGCATTTCAAAATAATTGCAGTTCGGATACGACAAGGATAATATTTGGTTAAGGTCGATGACACGAATCGTAGGTTTCAAAAGGTTGCTCCAAATATTACTTTCTTCCTTTGTTTGTAAATAGTCCACAATTGTTTGCACTCAATTGTATCCAATATTAAATGTATTGTTCAATGGGCTCGATGCAGGTTTATGAGCCAGTCAGTCCTCCTAAACTAGTACTTATTTATTAGTTAGTCTCCAATTCTTACCATTATGTTAATGTGACCCCTTGGATCGCATTCCCAAATAGTTCAATTGTCGTAAAACCTGCTATATCAATTCCCACCGGGAGATGGCGCTAGTCTGTCACAGAAATCTTGTTTTGCCAGAATTGTACCTGCTTGCCTCTGGGTAGAGTCGTATCCACGAGAGAAATATGTTCCCTGAATTCGGAGACTGGAAAAGTCTGGCGGCTGTGGAATGCTCACGTCAAGATTGAATCGTATTCGCCGTGCGATGTCATCTGTGGGAACCACTGTGTGACATCATTTGAATGTGAATTCTCTGGATATTTCAACACTCACAATTTGTAGCAGTTGATGGGATGTGATAAGACATGCGTTAATTTTCGTGAGAAGACAATGTTTAAACGATCGTCAGCAGGCGTGGATTCCGGCTGCAGCGACTTATTTTTTACAGCTATGAACAATAATTACCCGGTACTAAAAGACATCCGAGACTTTAGGTAGGTAAAATTATTTAGTTGATCCTTCTGTTCCTGATTGCTGCTGTTAATAACGGTTAAACTTGATATCCAATACATTGTATATAATTGCGCGTTCCGAATTGCGAAGACGAATAATTTCTCAAAGTTGCTTGTTGTAAACAGCGTCCTCCGTGTCTTACATAAGTAGTGCTTTCGTTTGAACCATAGTTATTACTGTAAAACATGTTGAACAAGTCATTGTCAATGACACGTCCCCGTTCCGTTCATATTTGAGTGACATATACATTCAAAGCAGATCATGACCGAAATGCACCTGCATATGTACAACACATAGTGCTAAATCTGAACAAAATCCATCCATGCATGACTGAGATCCGGTTCTGGAATTGTGAAAATGGCCTTAAAATGGCCATCATTCCGCTATTGTTAAGCAGATCATGAAACAAATGCACATATCTATTTGTGACATGATGTACCATGTGTGTGTGAAGTTTGAACTTGATCAATCCAGACATGTCTTGGATACGGACCCAGAACTGAATTCTTTAACAAAATGGCTGCCAGTCGGCCATTTCGAACTTGATCCGAAAAAAAAAGACGTGCATCAAGGTCCTATTATGTTTAATGTATGTACCAAATTTGAACAAAATCCATCCATGCATAACTGAGATACGGGTCCGGAATGGTGAAAATGTGCGATTTCAATGCATTTTCGGCCTTAAAGCGGCCCCCATTTGGCTATCGTTAATGAGATCATGAAACAAATGCATATACATATTTGTGACATGATGTATCTTGTGTGTGTGAAGTTTGAACTTGATCAATCCAGACATGTCTCGGATACGGATCCAAAACTGAATTCTTTAAAACAAAATGGCCGCCAGTCGACTATTTCGAACTTGATCCGAAAAAAAAAATGACGTGCATCAAGGTCCTATTATGTTTAATGTATGTACCAAATTTGAATGAAATCCGTCCATGCATAACTGAGATCCGGGTCCGGAATGGTGAAAATGTGCGATTTCAATGCATTTTCGGCCTTAAAGCGGCCGCCATTTGGCTATCGTTAATGAGATCATGAAACAAATGCACATACATATTTGTGACATGATGTACCTTGTGTGTGTGAAGTTTGAACTCGATCAATCCAAGCACGTCTCAGATACGGATCCAGAACTGAATTCTTTAAAACAAAATGGCCGCCAGTCGGCCATTTCGAACCCGATCCAAAAAAAAAATGACGTGCATCAAGGTCCTATTATGTTTAATGTATGTACCAAATTTGAACAAAATCCGTCCATGCATAACTGAGATCCGGGTCCGGAATGGTGAAAATGTGCGATTTTGATGCATTTTCGGCCTTAAAATGGCCGCTATTCGGCTATCGTTAATCGGATCATGAAAAAAATGCATGTGCATATGTCCCATATAATGTGTGATGTATGAGTGAAGTTTGAACTTAATCGGTCCATGCATGTTCGAGATACAGGTGATCACGGACGCACGAACGGACGCACACAGGGCAAAACATAAGTCCTCGTTTTCGGACTGCGTCCGAACGGGGACTAACAAGCGGCATGCAATTTAGCGAATTGTGGTAAAATGACGTAATAACGAAATGTTGATTTAGCGAATCTCTCTTGTTATTGTTGAACTCATTGAATGAAATGTCATCGGGTAAACAGTAGCGCTACGATGGTGTGAGAATACCCATGCCCAATATCACTAATATTGTATAGAAACTTTATCCCAATTGCTATAACCGGAGTAGTCCTCACTTTGAATATTTTGTGTATTCCATATATTATCACGTACAAACTTCAATTGTTGCTGGTAATAAATGTGTAGATAATTGTATAACATGTTTGTGTATTCCATCATACACACTTTTGACCTACGTAGGTAAAAATGGGACTGGTCTGATTGTTTTGTGGCACTTTTTGAAAGTTGATTGATGGCATGTTATTAATGGTACTAATTAATATGCAGTTTGTACAGTGTTTTAGACAAGTTTCTTGTATGCAAAAATCAGCTATTAAACTCTGTACCAAGTTAGCCCATGTAATTTATAAAAACATTTCATGCAACATTAGTATTCTGATGTATGTTTATCACTAATAAAGTGTCTTTCTGGTATGTTTGGAGAATTATGTTGAACCAAATCCAGCCTGTGATGTCAGGGGTGTCTGGGTTCCCAGGCGTGTTGGATTGCCAAAATTGAGGATACCGGGATACAACTGCATTCTGCACTAGTGTTGAAAGCGAAGGGAAGTCATCGATGACCAAGTGGCTGATGGATGACTAGCTGTACAAATACAGCAACTTTAGTGGGACATTTATTCACATTACCTCTATTCAGAAGCATCAAGAACTATGCAGAACGTGTCAGTAAGCGAGTCATCTGTTGATGGCTCAAACAATGATGGGTGATGCGCAGTGTTAATTATATAAACTACCAGGCTTTGTTTTGACCTTGACCTGACAGCCTTTTGAACATCGCTTAGGTTTGGTGTAGTGTAGTGTAGTGTAGTGTAGTGTAGTGTAGTGTAGTGTAGTGTAGTGTAGTGTAGTGTAGTGTAGTGTAGTGTAGTGTAGTGTAAAGGTATATACCAGAAATACAGAGGCTTGCCCTGGTCTCCCATCTTAAAACATATTCATTAAAAACAGGGATTGTTCTAACATTGATAGCATTTGATACCCACACATGCCTTCATATTGAACATTCTTGCTCATCTGATTTGCTTGTACTGGCCCATTGTTTTCATTTGAATACCATACTCTGACTGCATTATGCTTGGCCACAGGATACACGCACGCTGCATCACTTTTGAAAATGAGGTTATGTCATAGAATCAGAGGCCGACACTAAATTATTAGATATTCACATGACTTGTCTAGTGATCACCATAACAATGCTTGGAACCCTTAGTCTTTTGATAACCATGAAACAAATGATAACGAGTTAAAACACTAATTTTGCAGAATAGCTTGTGAAACTATAAAATATTACTTTTTATGAAAAACACAAAGAAAACTACCACAAATTCCAAGTGATAGAATCAACATTATCATTGCAACATGCAGACTCAACACATTTGCAGTCCTGTAACAGCAACTAGTCTGTAAGAGCAATAAGTGAATGGCGATAAGTGAAAGACAAATAGAAATGCATTTTCTATACTTCCTTTAATACAGTACAAGTCCAGCATACACAAGTAATGTAAGTACACTTTGCTTTGAAGATAATTCAAACTTACAAGCTATGGACTTACAGCAGGCGCAAAATATTTACATACACCTAACTCCCTCACTCGGTAGGCAATTACCTAAAGACTTTGCAACATCTTCAGGCACTTCCCTAGATACTCAGTTGTTGGAGCGTCGAGGAAAGTGTCTCTCGGAATGTTGCAAAGTCCCTTGGTAATTACCTACCAGGTGCGGGAGTTAGATGTATGTAAATATCTTGCGCTAGCTGTAACACGATCAAAGTTTACACGGTATACCATGATGATACAGTAATAGCTCCATGAAATTCTTGAGCATGAAAATCCAACTACCACTATTCAATATGAAAGTAAATGCAACAACATAGTCCTTTAACCTTGATCCCCGTACTGTAAACTTCAATGCATCAGACAAAATGAGGGAAATATTTCATTCAGTAATTTGTATGGTAAAGCTAGCTAACTTAGACTTCACCCACTTGTCTGTTTTCCATGTCACATGACATTAAATTGCACGCAAAAGTTGCTTCTTGGGGGGAAAAAACACCTACAGAAAGTACACTACTTATGGCTCTTTTTGTTGTCAAATACTCTTCATGCGCTAAATCAGTTATGAAGCAACGCCCCCTCCTACCCCTAATATCAACTAAGAAGTTATACTACCAACACAATTGCATAACTATCATAAACAGAATACCGTGGTTCTATTCTCACACTGATGTAGTGCATACCAGTCACTGTGGCAAGTACATGCTACATAGATCCTCTAACTTGATAAGCCAGAGAAAAAATAACACAAAATTATATCAACGGGGGGAATATTGGAACATGATTTCAAATATTTTCCACATATATCCATACCATATTGTGATTAGTTAATTGATTCACAAGTGATTGACACTGTCAAAAGCTAACAAAAGATAAATAAGTATTTTACAACTGCACATGCAAGTCTCTTTCAAAAACTCTTATACTGAAAATATTGATCTGCATAATTTGTTTTTCCCGTTCTCTCTATATATGAACACCGATAAAGCCGATTGTCATACATGGTATATGGCATCAAACAAACCAAGGCCCATTTAAAAAGTGCCCATCACAATGGTTTACAAGAACATACATGACAATACATCAAATAAAGCTACACGAGTGCAGGGAAGCAAATAGTAAAACCTACTCAAAGTAAATCACGAAATGTACAGCTCCAATCTACATTGCACATTCATGAGAAAAAAATATCGTATACTACAATTCGGTTGAGCAACTAGCAGTACCAGTACATAACACCTATTTAGTACATTACTGGCATTCTAAATTCATGTTTTTTGGGGGAATTTTAACAATGTTCTGCAAGCAATATTTTTCTTGGATAAGAATGAGAGACATAAACTTAGCGAAAGGGAGATTTGACTGTCAGATTTGAGACAGTGTACTAATTTGCCTCTACATCTTTCTGAACTTTGGAGAAGTCAAATTCTTCACCAGTCATTCGTGTCCATACATCCAGGATATCACTACACGTGGTTTCAAAGTGAGTTGTAGCATCGTAAGATGTGGTCACAAATACCTGTTTGGAAAAAACAAAAGTTAATATATATCAACAGATTTTATGATAATGCTAAATTTGTTAGTATGCTGTCCCCGTGTATTGACAGTGTATATGTTATGTACTTTCGTATTTGCTCTGTCAATCATGCCAATGGTTTATAGAAAATGTGTGGGCCATAGTCTCTCAAAATAATTCTTGTATTTAAATAGTTCCTTCTCTGATAAACTACAAGTGTAACAGAAGCGGTTTATGTAAATTAATTATGTAAATTAATCTGTGTGGTAATGGCGTATGCAAATGAGCACCTCACTTTGTATCAAAGTAGCCAGTTATGCATACATGCAGTTTTTATCAGTATATCTGTTGCCACTGCATTGTGTTTGCATGTTCATTTTATTTAGAACTAGCTAGCACATACTACCGACCTATGTACTCAATTAACAACAACCAACTATTTGCCATGGTTATTGTTACCCTAATGTTCAAACTGCATGTCCAAGAGTCCAGAGAAAAATCACTTTGTATGGCCACATTAGGTCATTATGCCTGTAACTAAAATAGGATCACAACAAGATAGTTGACTCCACTGAGATGTCTGGTGCATACATTTCAAACTTCAGTTCACAAAAAATGAAATTCCTGACCACCAAAAAGATTATAGAAGCTTCCAGTTTTCTTGGAAGTGTGTTTCTCCTGTCAAAACATACTTCTGAGCAGTAAAAATGGGATATTGACTAACTATTAAGATTGTGGAAATTTCTTATAACTAATCCAAGAAGGCTTGCTTTGGGGCACTACTGGAAGCCGGTCCGCCAGATTCTAGCAATATAGAAGTGTTGTAAAAAGTTTGCAATCAATATCTTACTATCAACTGGATGTAAGTATGGATTAATACATAATCAATGCAGCAATTAATGTAAATCTGATGTTGCGTAAAAATATCATTGAAGTGAAAGTCACAAGATGATGAAAATGGTGGAGATAATTATATAATGCCATACCTTAGATTTTTTACCATCATCAATAGGTACCAATATGTCAGATACAGACACAAACTTCTGTTTTAGTGGGCCAAGCAAATCAAGACCTGGTTGTAATTCAGCTTCTGGGTTGTCAGTCTCAACAGTGGTGGATACCATTGCGATATAAAAACCTTTAACTGCTACGCAATGAGTGCTAGATACACAACTCACATAGATATCTACAATAGATAACAATGCTGGATATCAGTAACCTTGTTTCGCATTCATGCTTACACTATGAATCCATCCATTGAAGCAAATTAAAAGATGTATCGATTTACAGTTCAGTGGTAACTCGTTATATAATGAAAATCACCAAGTATTTCAATCATATTAATTATTCTTATTTTCACAGATTCAACAAGGGTTATAACTAAATTCAAGAATCAAATAAAGTTTAGAAACAGTTTGTGTGTGCTTAGGGAGTGTAGAAAAGAATTGACTAGCATTAAACGAATCATGTGAACAAGGATCCCTGATGGCTGAAATAGCTCTACCTCAAAACAAAACAGCATGATAATGAGACAGGACTAAATTGAGACAGAATTTAAGTTCTATGGCTGCAGGTAGGGTTAACCTGTTGAGCTAAAAATTACAAACATATTTGCTAAAATTACAGAATTAAAGACATTCTCATGAATATTTTAAACTGATAGAGGTCCACACTGGGTACATATATACAAAGTATCAAAGCAGCTGCATAACAAACATGTTTATTAATTAACTCATGAATAATTAATAGCCAGCCATCGAGTCAGACAAGTCAAAACCCAGAAAATACTATGCTTACCTGATTTCCTACCCACTTGATTTTGTGGAATGATGATTTGACATGAAGAGTTATCATTTGTACGTGGTATAGGATGATTCATGATGCAAATAGCACGTACCACTTGAGCAACTTTCTTGACCTTATCTTTTACATATGTGGGATCACACACAACAGTTTTACACTTGGCAGTTTCACCTCCAGATGTGACGCCACAAACCTCACCATTGTCATCATATACAATAGCTTCAATTGGTTTGTCAAGCATATAGGTGCCACCATATATAGCTGATAGCCTGTAAATAGATATAAATTTCTATCAACATGTGTGGGTAAAATACAATTGTTTACTTATGCGATGACAAATCATCTTCACATACTAACCTTGCAAAGCCTTGTGGAAGTTCTCCCAATCCATACAGTGGGTACAAATATGGAGATTTGCCATAACGTGACAGAGATGAACTGTACAGTTTAATTCGCTCTATTGTGTCTAAAACATTTTCTTGTTTGTAGCTACAAAAAACAAATTATTCCAAGATTATTTATTTATTTATTTATTTTGGATTAGTTGCTGGCAGATTTACAGAACACTAACTAGAGACAAACTATATTTTGAAATAATAGCAACTTTAACTGGTATAATGCTGCTTACCTGTCATCTCTATGCAGTGCCAGGGCATGACCAGTGAAATCTGCAGTATTATCATCCAAGCCATGTTTGTGGTACAAATCTTGCGATGTGGCTGTCTTTGGGTCAATACCATGATAAGTTTTGGGATCATTAATATCAAAATCATTAACATAAATCAAAAATTTGCGGTATCGACGCTTTTCAAAGATTCCCATTAAGCCTAGAAGGAATAGTAGTAGAATTGTATGAACATGTGTTATTCAGTGAGCTTTCAGCTACTCAGTGAAGCACATGTGCATTTAAAATATCTGGATTTTCAGAATTAAAGGCAGAATAATTTGTGTTGCTACTTGTTCATAGTCACAAATCAAAGAAAGCTTAGAAAACAAGTCATTGAAAATGACACAGTCCACGTAAAAGTTCTCTTTGTGCTCGTCATATTAAAGCGGAGGGGTTGTCGCAAGCGTGTCCTTAAAACTTGTGTCCCAAGTGGCGTATACAACAGATTGTTTATTTACATCAAAACATGTGTTACGTGTAGTAATATGGCCAAAAATAAAAACAGCTGTTATTTGGCCATCTTTGATCTGATTATGAAACAAACTGACATGTATGATGTATGTGCCAAATATGAATGAAAATTGGTACATAAATTGTGAAAAAGGCCAAAAAGTCAGATGGCTGTCAATCGGCCATCCTTGATCAGATTTTGAAACATGTATAATCTAAACTGACAAAGCATATCCGAAATACGACATTTTCAAAACACAAGATGGCTGCCAGTCGGCCATTTTGAATCGAATCGCTAAACCACTGCATGTGCATATGTCCCACATAAAGTACTAGGTACATGCAAAGAATGAACGAAATCGGTCCAAAGGATTCTGAGATACAAGTCTGTGGACGGACGCACAGATGCATGGTCGGAAGGAGATTGAATTATAAGTCCCCGTTTTCGGACTTCGTCCAAACAGGGACTAAAAAGACACATGGAAACGTATTAAAATTGATTCAAAATTGAAGATTAGCCTTTCAAAACAAAGAGCTTAGCAACTAATATTTGTCTGCTATTTGAGATGCACAAGGTGAATGAAAACTATGTACTCCACATTATCAAAATTACATGTGATTTTCAGTCTAATTATTCCCAGAGCACCTCTACCACAAATTCAATTTAAATGTGATTTTTTTGAGATATTAGAAACATACTAATAATAATTAGAATAATCAATACGCATGTGTTCTCCCCAGGCCAAAACAGCGTCAAGGGCCACGACGCGATCGGATTTGCACGCGACGCTATGTGTTTCCTCCGCGATGCTATTACTTATCCCGTGTCTCTCACAGACTGTAAAGTTTCCTGGCTAACTAGTTAAATCTACAAATGCATTGTATTAACGCCAATTTCCCGGGATAATCCCCTGTTGTTTCTCATTGGTTGGATATCGTTTTAAAAAAACAAAGCAGTTCTATAAAGACAAAGCTGTAAGCCCCGGTGTCAAATGCTCTTTTGCCAAACGTATATTCATATGCAAATGATATAGTCACACTTGGGGTCAAAAGCCACATGTTTCCGATGTGTACGAAACATATTTTCATTATTATTTTTAGAAATGTAGTCGTACTATTATTCTAAGTTTTGATTTTTGTCAGTATTTTTGATATTTGTTTTTTGAGATCAAAATGTGAAAAAATATATATTTATGATGTAAACAATTTTGACCTCGTGATTGTGAATCCAAGATGGAGTCACCCACGTAAGATCCAGCGAGCCTGAACTTCCCACTCGGATTGCATATCGTGCTCAGATTCGGATAAATTAAGTGAAGCATAATTGAAAATAATATATTTATCAAGAAATCAGGAATTCTAATCAAGTGGAAATTGGAGTGACACTTGTGTTATTTCTTGGAAGAAAAGCCTCAATTTTACATGGTATAACAATGGTGACAATTGGTAATTCAGATCTCCGTTGTCTCAAATTGTTCACAATTGTGTTGAACAGACAACATCGATGATTAAAACAAGCAGCCTATCGGCAGAGATAGCTCCGCTGTTAGCAATGCACATTTCAATTAAAGAACTGAAGACATCATTAGAAAATGAACAATATGTAAAGTATCAAAGCAATCGGACTTGCAGTTTTTAACAAGAAGTCGAAAATATCACTTTCTACCAAAAATAACCAAAATATTCACCAAAATTAGAGAATTGAAGATATCATCACGAAATGAGCAAATCTAAGAAAGGTCTACATGTAGTATCTATATATGTAATATCAAAGCAATTGCACTTGCGGTTTTTAACAAGAAGTCGAAAATATCACTTTTTACCAAAAATGACAAAAATATTCACCAAAATGAGAGAATTGAAGATATCAACATGAAATGAACAAACCTAAGAGAGGTCTACCCAAGGTACATATACACCAAGTATCAAAGCAGAGGTCAAAGGTTACTGGCATGTAAGCAAGATCTTTGACTGGCCTGCTCCGTGGGCTCCGGTGAAGTTTTACAGGTAATAAGTACAGGACAATTAAGCGAATCACTTTATCTGGGATGTAAAGTTCTGGTCGCCGGATGGAAGTGAGTTTTTGTTGAAATTATGCCGCCGAAGACCGTGAAAAGCAAGGTTTCCAAAACGAAACAACAAAATGTCTTACAGGGTTTTGCGACCCAAACATCACGTGACCAAGTTTCGGGAAAAATCGGAACACGAGAGCAAGGTGAAAGCGATGGTGAATCTCCCAATATGCATGACGAGGTCGATCCGGACTTCCAATCGTATATAAAAAATGCTCTTAGCAGAATTGAGAAGAAGGTGGACGCGCTTAATGAGGAACAACACGCTATAACTGAAAGATTTGAGAATATGGAGAGGAAGCAGGCGGATTTCGAGAGAGCGTTAACTGCGTCATCAGATGAAATGACCACATTGCGCAATAGCCATGAGGCGGTAGAAGGCAGACTCGGTGAATTCGATAGAAAGATCAAGGAGTTGGAAGCCAAGACCAGGGAAAATGAGGAAGAGGCGCTTCGGCTTGCTAGATACTCAAGAGCTTTCAACCTTAGGTTTGGTGGATTCCAGATACAGCAGGGCGAAAACTGCATGGAAATAATTGCGGATTTATTAAAGGAGAAGTTGGGGTTCGAGAGCGCAGCCGCCATGATCGAAAATGCACATCGAGTTGGGATAAATGGTCGCCGGAGCGGTGCGAGGCCTGCACCTCATATAATGGTTAAATTCATGAGGAGACCGGACCGCATCGCTGTTCTACGAAAAGCCAAAAGTTTATTAAAGCAAGGTGAAATATTTGCAACTGAAGATTATACGCAAGCTGATTACAAAAGGAAATGTGAGCTGCGTCCAGTCATGCAGAAAGCGTTTGAACAAGGTAAACGTCCACGTTTTGCCAACGGTAGACTTTTCATTGATGGGAAATTATTTAAGGACTGAAGATATTTCGGCTGACAGGCAGTGTCCCAGATTTGGATGATTTAATGAACGCGGTAGGCTATTCTCGCTTGTCGTGGTGTACGGGGCAGTAGGAAACTTTCGTACGAACTGTTGTTTCTGTACTGTTATTTTGAACTGTTGAACGGAAATATGGTTGGTGAATGGTGAGTTTTGAACTTTTGAACAGTAATGTTATTTTTGATAAATGTTAACCTGAACTTGTAAAGTTATGCGGTTTGAGTGTTGTTGTTTTTGTTTTGTTTCTGTTTGTGAAAAGCGTTTGTTTCTTTTAAAGTTGTTTGGGAGCTCGCGGGGCGGGTGTTTTTTCATGATGCAACAATCCATTGGCTTTATTCAGATGTGGATGCATCCGATATGGGGAAATTTGGGAGTTTTTGTGGCCCACCTTTTACAGGCAAGTTTTTGGCCTGGGGGGCAGATTCCTTTGTTTTGTTTTTTGTTGGATTTTTATGAGAAAAGAGTCAAATTTTATTATAAGTGGTGTACCAGGGAGTATGTTACAATTCAACTGCCATGTTTTCTGAACTTAAAATTTTGTCATTAAATGTGAGGGGCTTGGGTCGTTGCAAGAAAAGGAAAAATGTGTTTAGGTGGATTAATAATCAAGGCTCTAGTATTGCTTTTTTGCAAGAAACGCATAGCAGTACAGATGTGGTTAAATTTTGGAGTAAGCAGTGTAGGGGAAAGATGTTTTTTAGCCATGGTGTTTCCAACAGTAAGGGGGTGTTGACTATCTTTCGAAACATCGACTATGAGGTTCTAAATACAATATGTGACCCAGGCGGCAGGTATTTAATTCATGATGTTATGCTATATGGGAAACATTTTCTTTTGGTTAATTCATATGCCCCAAATGAAGAAAAACTGTACATAAATTTTCTGAAGAATTTACTCAGTGAGATCAGGGGGAGCATGTCAGACCCAGATATCCAAATTGTGTGGGGGGGCGATCACAACATTGTATTGGACATGGTTAAAGATAGGAAAGGTGGTAACCCCCAGAAATGGGTTCGTGTTTCGGAAATGTTTCATGGCTTTTTGGAGGCGGTTGATCTGGTCGATGTATGGAGAATTGTACATCCGGAGAAAAGTAGCTTTACATGGAAACGCTTTAATCCTGTATTGATCCAAAGTAGACTAGACTATTTTCTGGTAAGCCAGTCACTTATTAGTGATGTAGTTCAAACAGAAATTGTTCCCTGTGTGCTGTCTGATCATTCGGCGGTCGTCATTAGCTTGAAATATGACGAAACTGTACGTGGTCCCTCATATTGGAAATTGAATACTAGCTTATTGAGAGACACTGATTATATTGAGCTTACTGAAACCCAGTTCCCTAGTTGGCTAAAAGAAGGCGAGGATATTGAGGACCCGCGTATGGTATGGGACTGGCTTAAATATTGTATTAAGAAAACCTCAATAACTTTTAGTAAAGAAAAAAAGAAAAAACAAACAGTAAAAATAAAAAATCTGGAGCGAAAATTAAAAATTCTAGATGATCAAATTTGCCTAAACCCTACTGCTGAAGTATTACATGAATTTAGTCAAATAAAACAATCATTACAACAGGAATACGACGAAATAGCAGAGGGGCAGATTGTTAGAGCGAGGGCCAACTGGCATGAGTTAGGTGAGAAAAATACTAAGTATTTTTTGCAATTAGAAAAAATGAACGCTAGGAGATCTCAAATAAACAAACTTACTAGAGCAAATGGGTTAGAGGTGAGGTCCCAGAAGGAAATAAATAATGAAATTAAAATGTATTATGAAAATTTGTATGCCTCTAAACTTGACCAAGATGAAAGGGCGAGGAAGGAAAAGGCTTACTTTTTTGATAATCCAGACATTCCAAAACTCACTGAAGATCAGGCAAACATTTGTGAAGGCCTCATCTCTGTCGAAGAAGCCTGGGAGGTGATTAAAACTTTTGTACCAAATAAAACTCCAGGTAATGACGGTCTGCCAGCAGATTTTTATAAAAAATTTTGGCCATTGGTTAAAAAATTTATGGTGAAGGCTCTAAATACGTCCTTTGAGAAAGGCAGGCTATCCACATCTCAACGACAAGCTGTAATAATATTGCTGGAGAAAAAAGGAAGGGATAATAGCAAGATCCAAAATTGGCGGCCTATATCACTCCTCAATTCAGATTATAAGATCGGTACAAAATGTATAGCTAAAAGATTAGAAAAAATCCTTCCACAGTTAATACATATAACCCAATCGGCTTTTGTCAAAAATAGATTTATAGGAGATGTTGTGAGATTGGTTGACTGTGTAATGGAGTACATGGACGAGGAGGACATCCCTGGTTTGTTACTAACAGTAGACTTTGAAAAAGCTTTTGATACTGTGGAGTGGCCTTTCCTCTTTAGAGCATTGGAGACTTATAATTTTGGCCCAAGTTTTATAAAATGGATAAAAGTATTTTACTCTGACATCTCCAGTTGTGTTATGAACAAAGGCACCAGTACAGGATATTTTTCTCTGGGGCGAGGAGTTAGGCAGGGGGAACCAATTTCTCCCCTTTTGTTCATTTTGGGGTTGGAGATATTTCTGTGCTCACTGCGGTCCAATCAGGATATTGAAGGGGTTGTGGTTCCGGGTTTTGGTTCTTTTAAAAGTGCAGCGTTTGCAGACGATCTGACATGCTTCCTTAGTGACCTCCCCTCATGTAGAAAACTGTTTGAAATATTGGGCAATTTCAAAAAAATATCTGGGTTAGCAATTAACCAGGATAAGTGTGAAGCAATGTGGATTGGAAACAAAAGCAAATGTAAAGAGAAACCCCTTGCGGTAAAATGGCCAAATATGATTCAAATTGTTGGTGTTTACTTTTCAAATGACAGAAAAATGGCAACGGATAGAAATGTCACAATCCCCATAGAGAAACTAAAAGTATCTTTACACTTCTGGAAAATGAGAGACCTAACACTGCTTGGCAGAATCCAAATTATTAAAGCTATGGGTATTTCAAGAGTTCAGTATGTTCTTAGTCTCTCAGATTGCCCTAATAGATACCTGAAAGAAATAAACAAAATGCTATTTGCATTTCTTTGGAAAGGGAAAGATAAGGTGGCCAGGAAAACAATGATAGGGGACATTTGTGTAGGTGGCCTAAAAGTACCAGATATTTTTGCAATAGTGAAGGCTCAACGAATAGATTGGCTACGTCGTCTGTTTGACAATGATATAGTCCACCCTTGGAAATGGATTTTGCAGAAGAAACTGTCTCGAGTTGGGGGAATAGAAACTCTTTTAAAGAGTAATTTTAATATTAATGTTCTTCCCATTACTGTGAGGGGTTTCTTTCGTAGTATGTTAGAGTCGTGGCTAGCAGTCACGGCTCCGCCAGATGGTGAAAAGCATCCCCTAAATCAAAGTATTTGGAACAACAAACATATTTTACAAGGAGGCAGAAGTATATTTTTGGGAGATTTCAGTGAGGCTGGTTTCCACTATGTTGGAAATCTTTTTGATAATAAGGGCCAACTTCTTCAGTGGGGTGAAGTGGAAAAAAAGGGGAATACCTCGCAAGAGATTTTTGGATTGGTTTGGAATTGTGGCCGCACTACCACGAGAATGGAAAAGGGAAGTAGATATAAACAAATTTGCTAACCCTGAGGATGATATGTTGGGTATCAGATTTGTGGGCGTTCAAATTCATTTGAAACAATGTAAAACTAAGTTGGTGACCCCTGAAGTGATAAAGCAATATTTTATTTCGCCAAGATCTGAAATTTATCATGTTAAAACATTAAACTCCAATATTACTGAATGGGAAAGTATTTACTTAGCACCATTTAGACTTACAATAGAGTCAAAGCTCAGGGAATTTCAATGGAAAATCAGCCACAATATCCTGGTAACCAACTCTGTTCTTTGTAAGATGACCCCACCAAAGATTGAATCAGGAGCCTGTACGTTCTGTAAGGGGCCTGATGAAAATCTGCTTCATCTTTTCTATGAATGTCCAGTAGTAAAATTATTTTGGGATACATTCTTTGAGATATGGGGGACAAAACTGAGTTTCCCTCGGGTGAACGACCCAGAATGCTTCTTGTTTGGTGATAGTCTTCTCCCCCTCCTGTTAAACTTTTTGCTTTTGGTAGCCAGGAGGTTTATTTATATTTGCAGATGTCGGGGTAACAAACCAAAATTTGAGGAATTTAAAGACTTCGTGCAGAGGGTACAGAAAACTGAGTACTTGATTGCAAACAGAAAAGGTAAATTGGGAAAACATTTTAAAAAATGGGGAAAATTTATGAAAATTGTAGCAACGACCCAGCATATCAGCATGAATTCCTGAAAAAATTGTAATATTTTTGTGAAGACTTTGTACTTGTTGTGCAATGTAATTTTTTTTGGTACACATACATGTAACTACGTAAAGTGCTTATGTAAATTGACTCAATAAAAAATGTTTTAAATACAAAAAAAAGTATCAAAGCATTCAGGCTTGTAGTTTTCAAGAAGAAGTCAAAAAAGTAAAACATTGACACGGACGACGACTGACAATCACTCATATGATAAGCTCCGCTCGACAAAGTCCACAGCGGAGCTAAAAAATACATAAAGATGGATAATTTCAGCCAGAAAAACTATTATTGCTCGAACATAGTAGCGTAAGTATCGTGACTCGTAACAGTTGTTGTACTTAACCAGAAAACAACAGAAACGGAAGACAAGCAATGAGAATAATCAACCCAATGTTTAATTTACCGGGACTGAACAGGGTTTTATAAAGTTGCTGATTGCTGGGCAAAGCAAAGAAACAGAAAACTCAGTATTTCTGCAGGACATTTGCAATACTAAACATGCAGTGCAATAATTGTATACAGATTGTACATAAAATAAATAGAAAAAAAGGAAAAAAACTGTTTTTTTTTTTTATTTCCCCATATGACAAACAATATGTTAAATTATGCTAATTAAATGCTAATTATTATGCAAATTAGCCGCAACTCTATGAACAATTTCTGGGGAGAACACTGCATGTTTTTGAACATTAAACTAACCATGTCTGTGGATTACCCCAAGGAACCAAATGAATTATTATGCAAATTAATGAATTATTATGCATAGATTGAGGTCTGTGTATTGTTCCAGGGCCACAAGTTTCATTATAATGTGATGATTTAAAACTAAAAAACAAGCAGCCTGTCGGCTGAGATAGCTCCGCTGTTAGCAATGCACATTTCAATTAAAGAACTGAAGATATCATTAGAAAATGAACAATATATATATAACAAGCAGCCTATCGGCTGAGATAGCTCCGCTGTTAGCAATGCACATTTCAATTGAAGAACTGAAGACATCATTAGAAAATGAACAATATGTATAGTATCAAAGCAATCGGACTTACAGTTTTTAACAAGAAGTCTAAAATATCACTATCTACCAAAAATGACAAAAATATTCACCAAAATTAGAGAATTGAAGATATCATCACGAAATGAACAAATCTGAGAAAGGTCTACATGTAGTATCTATATATGTAATATCAAAGCAATTGAACTATTGGTTTTTAACAAGAAGTCGAAAATATCACTTTTTACCAAAAATTACAAAAATATTCACCAAAATTAGAGAATTGACGGTATCATCACAAAATGAACAAATCTGAGAGATGTTTACATGTAGTACCTATATATGTAATATCAAAGCAATCGGACTTGCCTTTTTTAACAAGAAGTGGAAATATCACTTTTTACCAAAAATGACAAAAATATTCACCAAAATTAGAGAATTGAAGATATCAACATGAAATGAACAAACCTAAGAGAGGTCTACCCAAGGTACATATACACCAAGTATCAAAGCATTCAGGCTTGTAGTTTTCAAAAAGAAGTTGAAAAAGTAAAACATTGACACGGACGACTCGTATGACAAAGTTCACAGCGGAGCTTATTAAAAGGTGGAAATTATTATGCACATTTGGTAATTATTATGGATATATATAAACCTAAAACATTAGATTACATTAGATTGTCTTAAAGTATTTATGTACCAGGATTCATTGAAATAAGATAAGTACTTGAGATTTGATGGAAAAGCTGAAAACTAATTGTTATGCAAATTCAGGTAAATAATATGCACATATTTTAACCCTAAACTAATCAGTTATGTGCATTGTCCTATAGCATATATCTACCAAGTTTCATAGAAAATGGATAATTAGTACTTGAGATATTGATGTAAAAGCCAAAAATTGGCTAAACAAAATTATGCAAATTTGGTAATTAATATGCATTTTCAAACCAAACTAAACAGGTCAGTGCATTGTCCTATGACATCAATGTACCAAGTTTCATTGAAATGCGATGATTAATATTTGAGATATCAGTGGAAAAGCAAATTGAGTCTTGCACATGTTCTTTGGTGTTTTTTGTGCTATGAAGTTACTGGAACAGCATTGTTAAAAAGTCTTTTGCTTTTTTAGTTCAATTTCCTTTTCAAAGTAGAATTGTGAATTTTCTAGTCATTACAGTCCCAATACATGCAACAATGGATGGCTGCAGCAAAGCTGTTCAATTGCCTTCAGTTAGTCAGTGATGGTTTTTATTTGTTTGACTATCAGTATAATACAGGACCGACCAGCTTTCAACATTTATTTTCACACTGAATGGGTCAGTTTGGATGGACTACTGGATAAATGGTATGTTGGAGAAATTTGCAAAAGGAAAATGTAATAATTTTTTTTTTAAAAAAAATAGAAGGAAATCTGAATTTTCTTTTTCCCCCAGAATGCTTCCAGTAATAATCAACGACCACTAAACAAACGTTAAGTTGTTCACACAACTGGATACAATTGTGGCTTATATTGGATTTGAAAAATAAATACAAATCTCCTTCATATTTACTAAAATAAAAATAATATTCAAATTCATATTTTGTTTTGTAAATGTATGCACCATAGTTTGTGTAAGCAAAATGGGATTGAAATTACACTGATTCATTGTTTAATAATAGATATTAGGAACTATATGGTCTAATTAATATTCATGAATAAATTAGTCTAAGGACAAAAATCTGAAGTCCCTTGGGTGGACATAGACTGTTTCAACTGCATCTCAACACACGACTCAGAATCTAGTTCTAGAATGACAGAATCGCTTGATTTTAATGAATTTTAGCACTATAATGGCCACTATTTGGCCATCTAGAATTGGATCATGAACGTGTTTATGTATGATATGATGTGTGTGTAAAGTCTGAAAGTAACTGGACCTGGCATGTCTAAGATACAGTTCAGACAGACCAACATGCGCGCACACACACAAACAAACACAGAGATGAAATTTGCGGACTACATTAACAGATTAAATGCTACCTTGCAAATCTTGTTTATAAAACTTCAACAATACAAGCTGATACAATCAAAAATACAGAATACAGTTGTACTTACTTGTTGACAAAGCTTCTTTTTCATCAGCTGGAACCTTATAAATTTTATCGCCTTTTTTGTAAACATAACTACCATCTAAAGTTTTGAATTCCAAATACTTAGTAACACCACTGTGTATTAGTAATTTTACTAGCTGGCCTGAAAGAAATAATACATGATTTTGAGTAAGTACTGCATTTGATCTACCAGGAGTGCATCTCAAACATAAGCACATATAAACATATAAACCAAAAATCACATTTGTTCTATACTGAATCATTACTTATTTCCATAGAAACACCACTGTAATTTATGTAAGAGCATGTGCTCCAAAATAGTGCAAAAGTATTACCGTTAAAGTCCTAATATAAACCGCATACGTAATAGTAACCGCACCCCCAATTCCGGCTTCGGGGTTAAAGAGTTCTTGAAAACTTGAAAAGTACCTATTACTAACCGCACCCCCAATTCAACAAGACCGTGACTGTCTTCATTGTTTCAACCAGCTGTTCCAAAACGGCATTGTTCCTAATCCTATTCTTTGTTTCGACAACATGCCTAAAAATATTCACACCTATTTATTGTTCAGCGGTGATAAGATGTCAGACAGGCAATGAAACTGCTTTTGTTCTGGCGGCGACCTCTGTCAATACTCTTTCTGAATACGTCAGTGTTTCGTAAGTTTTAGACAATGAGCTTTTATCACCGTAAAAGTGTTAAACTGAGCATTGAAGAATAATTTATCTTTCGAAAACAAATAATTTCTTGATTTAAAAAAAAAATCATGCCGTTTTCCCATGGAAATCAAAGGAAAAAGATCGCACTACATTATCGGTAAATCTCTTCCGTGTTGCGTTCACCATGAGGTCGCTGAACTGTCATTAACATATTTAAATGAGCTATGTAATTTAGACACGTGGGCACCATCCAGCATTTTGATTGGTTAATTAGCGACTTGACCTATCCGGTCAATAATACGTCACGTGAGCATTCAAAAGCATGGCGGATATCGTATCGGCTGTTTACATGTGACTGAAATCATTCGCTTACGGGGAAACTAAGTTAAATTTTACTTGCATTTTATAACAATTCAACGAATTTATTTTTCGTGCGTTATTGTAATCACTACTAAATAATAATCACCAATATCAACACTTCAAAAACAAGTAAGTTATTCACTTGAGACCAGCAGCATGGCCGGATCGAGCTACCATTATGTGATCATTTGCTACTAAGCAGTGCATTCGTGTTTTTATTTGAAACTTCTGTTAGAATATACTTTTCGTTACCAAGAAAATTAAAAAAAATAAATGCATATTACATTAAAAATACTGAGTATTTTTTGTATCATGTAGAATTTTTTTTTTATTGTAATTTTTCAACATTTCGTAATGCCTATTTTAGAACCAAAATAAGGCCTTTCACTCTTCCCCGACGCCTATTCAAGAGATTGTACGGTGTATTGTTTGTTTTGTGCATGTGTTGTGGACAAAAAATGACCACGCCCATTTAGTGATTGCAATATGTACGTAATAGAAACCGCACCCCGAACTTGAGCTTTTGATCCCAATTTTTAAATTGATACATTGTAATATAAACCGCGGTTTATAATAGGACTTTAACGGTAGTTGTCATCTCGGTATCCACATATGTATTATTACAGGACTTGTCCAGTGGTGGTATTCAAAAAAATCTATTAAACTTCAAACTGCAGTACACATCTTATAAGCAACATTCACTTGTCATAACCAGGCAACTCAAAATTTATCTATTTATAACCCTTCGCTGATAGAGTCATGTGTAAAAAATGTTAACATGACAGAAAACCCAGAGGGAACAAACAAGTCAACTGTTATGCATTTGCGATTTTACAGTGCAATTGTGGATAAATTTAGTTACACAGCTAAGATACCCCACCTCCCTACACGCCAGAAACACACAAAACCTGCATGAGCAGAAAAAGAAGTAAGAAGTTTTACCCACAATATCATAATTGGATCAGTCACATGGAATACAATTCTGTTGTTACATTGTACTTTGATCACAACTTACCATTAGCCATGAGAAATTTAGGGATGAGATCAACATTCCAGTCTCTCTGGCGGCCAAAAGATTCAGGTACATCTTCTGCCTTTAAACCAAATTTTTCATATAGCTAGAAAAAATATGAAAAATAGAATTTCAAATCTTGGCAATATACTACAGAAGACAGTACTCCTTATACTTCAACCGTACTGTATGTACTTAAAGTTCCTGTGCAATGCCCCCCAAAAAAAGTTTCGCCGTAGTCATTGACGCCTATTCAAGAGTATTGATGTTTATTGCGACTAGCGTGAATGGGTTAGCTTTGTTTCGACAATGAGCTGTTATCGCTGTAAACAATGTTAAATTTACCTTTTGAAACCAACTAATTTTTTTATTTAAAAACAAATCATGCCGTTTTCCCATGAAAATCCAAGCCAAAAGTTCGTACAACAACAACGGCAAATCTCTTCTGTGCTGCGTTCAATAACATTAACATATTTGAATGAGCTATGGTATGTTGAAGACGTTCGCATCGTTTTAATTGGTTAATAATTGATTTGACCTGTCAGGTAAAAGAACATCGCTCTGGTCAAACATGGCGGATATTCATGTATACAGCATCGAGCGCTGAAATTGCGTTCGGAGTCATTCGCTTACGATGAAATAAGTTGAAATTTATTTGCATTTCATAACAATTCAACGAATTTATATTTTGCACGTTATTATAATTATTACTAGGTAATAATCAACAATGGTATAACGCAGCATGACCAGATTGTAATACCGCATCATTTGCTACTAAGCAATGCAGATGCAGTTCATTTAGAATATACTTTCTTACTAATAGAATGAAACAAAATAATTGTTTTTGACTCACGATGTTCGTTAATGTGATTTTTTTGGAGAAAGATACGCTGTCTACTTTTTAATCCAGCAAGAAAAAAATGTATAAAAATTTAAATTAGCAAATTTAGATTAGCTTCTGCAATAGTTTCTTTCGTTTTGGGTGGTCCAACTGCCAGTGTTGATAATCGGCGTCAATAAAAATATAAGCCCCTTAAAAATATTTGATGATAATTTTTTTGAAAATTTGAACCCCAAATAAGGGTACACCAACCGTGAAACCAGCCAGGGCGATTTTTCGGATGGGCGAATTTACGACAGAATCCGGTATTAGTCGTACAGGTTGTCGGTAGTGAAGTCAGATGTACTGCCCAAGAAATAAAAACAGCACAAGTTAACGGCTACTCTGTAGCCATGTGTTCAATGTTTACATGATTGTTTTTTTTTGTCAAGCACTTTCATCTATAATGAAAATGTGACACAAGGTCAATCGCCCGACCAATCAAAAACTTCAATTTACAGACTATAGGGCGGTTCACTTTAATGACGTCATTGAATAAAATAACTTTCCAAAATGGCGGACACATGGTCGATGCAACCCTGTGGACCAGCGACGAAAAGCCCGTTACTAAGCTTTCCATCACGGAAATTCGTAATCGATTTGCTGACCGATTGATATTTATTGACTAAGTAATAATCTTGCCCAACATCTGTAGTATCGTGGAAATGATTTTTTTCAGGTCAAATCTTGACCAAACCTAAACTGCTTGCTAACCGAAAGGCTGTGATGACGGAGATTGTCTGTGATTGCGGCTACACCATGTACTGATAACTTGAAAACTCAAACAAAATGTATATTTTTAATGTCTTCATGCAATATATTCTGATTTATCCACTTTATTCTGGTCCGCAAATTAATAGGATACAATTTTAAACATGTTTTCGAATGCCACGATTTAAAAGGATACATTTAAAAATTAGTGTTCGAAAATAAAATGGGTGCGCAAATTAATAGAGACCGCGAATTAATAGAGTTATTACGATAACAACAACACTTACAATTCTTGCAAGTTTCATTTTAATCTAAGCACCAGTTCTTGTAATATCAATAAGACATGAATTCCATTCATATGCAAATTTTCTTAATTGTTAACAATTTGTATCCAAACCAAATCAGATCTTGTAATTGTCCGATAGTAAAGGTCGCTTCAGTTTCATCTGATACTGATCACTGATTCTTGAGATATCACATTCACAAATTTGCTGCACAGACAGACAGACAAGACTTTTTGTTGACTGTCTACAGCAGCTGACAATGCCTGATTTAGTATTTCAGGATTTGTGGCCAGATAAATTATTTTTACAATTCATGGTGTTTCGCATATAATACAAAATGGAAATTACAATCAAAGAAAGCTTAGAAAGAACTCCCGTGTGCTGAGAGTTTTGGAGACACATTAAAAATTAATTCAAAATTACTTACACTTGAGATATTGATGGAATAGCTGAAAACTAATTATGCAAATAAGGTAACTAATATGAACAGATTTAAGTGTAAAACTAATAAGGTCTGCACAGTGTACCAAGTTTCATTGAAATGTGATTAGAACCAAAAAAATATTAGTTATTATGCTAATTAGAGAATTAATATGAACAGATTTTAACCCAAAATTAATCAGGCTGTCTATTGTCCTAGAACATTTATGTACCAAGTTTTATTCAAATGTGATGATCAATACTTGAGATATCAGTATTAATTAATTATGTTAATTAGGTGATTAAGAAGCATAAATATTTACCAAAAACTAATATGGTGCATAGTCTTAGGTTCTTTAAAAGTTTCATTGAAATCCAATGAGTGGTTTTTAGACATCAGTGCAACAGCCATAGAACAGCAAAAAATTAACTAATTATGCAAATTAGGTAATTAATAGGCACAATTATTTATCCCAAAATTAATCAGGTCTCTGCATAGTCCTAGAATATCTATGTCGCAAGTCTCATTGAAATGTGATGATTAGTACTTGAGATATCAGGTGAAAAGCTGAAAATTAACTAATTATGCTAATAAGATGATTAATATGCACAAATATTTACCCAAAAAATAATTAGGTCTCTGTACAGTCCTCAAGTAACTATGTACCAAGTTTCATTGAAACATGATCATTACTACTCGAAATATCAAAAGCTGAAAATTAATTAATTATGCAAATTAGGTAATTAATATGTACTGATATTACCCTAAAAACTATCAGGTCTGTGCAGTGTCATATGACACCTATGTACCAAGTTTTATTGAAATGTTATGATTAGTACTTGAGATATCAGTGGAAAAGCCGAAAATTGATTAATCATTATGTAAATTAGGTAATTAATAATCAAATCTACGCATTAGTTCAGAGCATCCATGTGCCAAGTTTCATTGAAATTCAATGAGTGGTTCTTCAAAAATCAGTGGAACAGTCATAGAACAGCTTAAAATCAGTTAATTATCATGCAAATTAGGTAATTAATATTCATAGATTTTTACCCAAAACTAATCAAATCTGCGCACTAGTTCAGAGCATCCATGTGCCACATTTCATCAAAATCCAATGAGTGGTTCTTTAGATATCAGTGGAACAGTCTTGGAACAGCTAAAAATCAGCTAAGTATCATGCAAATTAGGTAATTAATATTCATAGATTTTTACCAAAACCTAATCAACTCTGCGCATTATCCCAGAGCATCTATGTACCAAGTTTCACCAAAATTTGATTAGTGGTTCTTGAGATAACGGTGGAACAAAAAAAGTGACATACATACATACATACAGACAGACAGGGTAACTGCAAAGACTCCCTTTTGAGCTTCGCACACGGGAGTCAAAAATTAAGATGTTATTTTTATGTATGAAAAGTATTATTCAAATAAAACAAGAGTCAATATTTTCAACATTTTCGAAATTACAAATGACAGAGTAACACACTGGATCCCAAAACTCATATACGACTTGGTTAGCCTCGCTCAACTTATTGGTAACCAGTCTTGTGATTGGTTGTTGACACATTCTGAATAGGCCAAGCCTCCAACTGTGCCATGCTTTCGGGGGCAACAGTTAATTATTCATAAATGGAGCCAATTTGGGTAGTTTTCTTGATTTATTCCGCAGATATAGGTAAAATACAAGTATGGTATTGGCGAAATTTGAAAGAGCAACCAATATTCTTCAAGCTGGTATTTTATTTTTCATTCTGTTTGACTGTTTTCTCAAGTTTAAAAAATGTGAGCTGGCTGGAGCCTTCATCCGTTTCTTACATTAGATCCCAGCCAATACACCCCACCCCTGCTCATAGAGTCTGTGTACAGTTGATTATAGTTCCTGGGCTCCCTGTGCATAAAGCTCATGATGACTGAGAATTTAAAACCAGCAAATGTGCTGAAGACATCAAAATAGTGACATTGTAACCCGGAGAATATTAATCCTTTTACTTAAATAATACTAAACCAACATAAATAATGTATGCTTACTTCAGAAAGGGGAGTCAATGATGCACTCTCTCCACCATAATATTTGTTTCTATCCATATGCAGTACCTTGCGACCATTCACTGATAAGAGACCACTGAGCACACATTCCTGCAAGTATGAGGGAAAAAAAAGAACTTCCGTGTAACATAAAATGTCATATTCATAGGATGATAATTAGAATAGATTTATCAACGAGTGATGGAGATAAATAATACTAATATTTGGTCTCGATAGCCAGCTATAAATGTGTTAATGCGACCCTGCTATAAATGTGTAGCAATTAGCATTAACAACTGCAAATCAATTATTTTGAAACTGTCCATTGTTCTACAGTTTAATTCAAATAAATATTTATCCACTAAGCTAATATCTTATGGAACTATCAGCATGAAAGTGTCTTAAAAATAAAATTGTTAGCATTAAAGCTTTATGCAATATATTTGTGAGACAATTTGCATTTAAAATTTGTGACTACTTTGTATAAAAATAATTAATTTTATATGACTGTCAATATACCAAAAAAATGTACTGCCAGACAAATTGACCAAATTATGCTCAACTATCAACACAACAAACCCATTCCCTTGATTTTTATAAATAATCATAAATTTCAATGGCAGTTGAATCCACTCAATCAACGAGCACAGTACAGTACGCACAGTGATGAAAAATTAGGTAGCACAGTTTAATATATTTTGTTTTTTTCTATCATGCACGTGCTACATCACATTGATTACATTTTTACAGAAGGATTATCATATCTTAGTTACGTCCTATTTTGTATTCACTGTGGATCCCACCGTACATTTCAACCATGATTCAGAGGCCAGGCATTTCATTGCCTGGAAATCTACCGTAATTACCGTAATCAAGAACGTGGTACCAGCAAATAAACTACGAATTACAGGATTCTTAATATCATATTTTATGTTGCAACATCTTTTTTTAAATTCACAATTAATATTATCATTGGCATATTTCAATGTAAATGGGAGGATCATCGGATTTCAAACAGGGGGCAGGGCCCATTCAAGCGGTGAGTGATGTCATCGGTTTTTTGATCCGACAAGGAGATACATTTTAACCATATCCATAAAATTTTCAGATGAATACATTTTAAAATGATAGTATTTACGCACAACGATTGTTTTTTTAAGCTACACGAAAGTATCATTTGATTCAATATTGTGTGGCCGGAAATCGGTCTGCAAAGGGCTGTATGCCCAGACACATGACAGCACAATATAAATTTGTCGTGTCAGAGCAGCGAACGGGCGTACCAAAATGGGCGGTACCTGACTCGAGAAATGTTGTCTTACCTTCAGACCAGTGCCCAATACGATTACGTCATATTCTTCATCCATGGTGATATAATATTATATTTTTTTTCTTCAATAAATTACAGGGAAATAAGACAGAAAATTCAATAAACCTGCCGATCTTCTGTTCAGGTTCCAAAATGGCCGTCAACACGCCGGTTTACTAACCATCGCCGAATATTTCGATTAATCCGCCACATAGTTATATTGTACATAAAATACATCCCATATATGCAAAACACTGTTCTGCAAGATAATTAAAGCAAGTGCAATATTAAATATAGACGTACAATTGTTTCAATAAAAGTGCGCAACTTTAAAAAACATAAATTATACCGATAGGCCTATATTTTACGCGGAGGGTTAATTTTGATGGAAGAAATGACTTCTGTTTTTTTGGTGGTCTTGTGAGTGTTGTTTTGGGAAGAATACATTTTATTCTTGATTCTATTTTTAAAAATCAGATTCATGTATGTGGGATATAAATAACTTACAAATAACGAGTTTTCTTTTTGTTATAATATCCCAATTATATAATACGGTAAGTGTAGACCCCGATTCGAAAGCCGCATATAAATAAATGAATTATTTAACATTCATATTTCAATCTGAATGGGGAACTTCCATTTGTTACACTGTTGTAACTGTGTTTATTTGTGTTCTTCTCCATTGAGTTGCGCGGTCATACTTGAATGTGTGTACTCTTGTGTATAATAACCCCAATACAATCACGAATCAATTTCAAAGCGACGCTGAAACAAGGTCCCTAGGTGTACAGGGGCTGTGATTGCCCATGATTTTATGGGGATTTAAATGGTGTTATCAGGCCCGAAGCCAGCACTTTTGAATAGGGGGTTCGAAAACAACAATAAATGATATATTTGATGTGAAACGTGTGAATTTTATAATATTCAAAAAGTGTGTTTGAGCTCAGTTACATACATTTTTATATTCTCGGTTTTAAATTCAATTGGTTTACTTTGTGTTACGTTGGTAAGTTATTCCACATAACATTTTTGAACTATTTTACCATTTTAGAGAAGGGGTCATAGGCCATTCCCCACCCACAGACAAACACACCCACACCCTTGATCCATTACTGCAAAATGTTGTACACAAAAAAGACAAGACTGTACGTATCTTAGCATTATTGTCCAAGCATTTTAAGGTAGAATGCTACTAACGAGCGTTTTCGCTCTTCACATATGTTAGCGCACATAAAAGTGACACAATTTCATGTCGAAATCTGTCTACAATTATTCATTTTAGTATTAGTCAATTATGTAATTTTATTTCTGTACAGGGCCTCACCACATCGTACAAAATGTAATGGGTAGAAAAGTGCATATCACGTTTTAAAAACAATACAACATCCATGTAAACATATGGTACTAAGTTAAGCTGGATTCATATTTATCTCGTCGCTTGAAAACTTTTAAAAGATACAGAGCTAGTTGATATATGGTGTGGTAGTTTGTGTAGCGACGAAGTAAGCCCAGACTGTTGAGGCATGCCATTCTTGCTGACAACATTTTTTTTATTCTTTGAGTAAATATCCCTAAGAAATTAGCAGTACCTGCAACTTGTTTTTCAAACCAGGCAATGCCGAAACCATATTTGAACAGGAGATTTGTACGTGGGTTTCCCAAGTAAGTCTGTCGGTCTTGTCTAACTGTTTAAGCATGATATAACATGTTTTGGGGTTCCAGCTATTTATTATTTAATTTTAACCAATATAAGAGACAACGCTTAAAATAACCACAGCATAATGGCAGCCTTCCACATTCGTCCAACATCGCTACATTGTTTGTGCAGCTATTAATGCTAAGTAGATATCTGCAAAATGTTGTCTGTACCCTCTCGATTTCCGAATTTTGGCACCCCCATATCGCTACCATAAGAAATAGCTGGCACAATGATTACATCAAACAAATTAAATGCACTAACCAATGGCATACTACCAAGTTTCTTGCAGTACGTGAATTTGTTGGTTCGCTGTAAATCTGTTTTTAGAGGGCGGTAAAATAATATGCATATAGTAGCAGTTTAGCAGCGGTCTCAATAAACTTCAATGACTACCTGTCCCTTTTATGAACCCACTAAAAATATAGAAAATTTTCTACGACATCAAAAAAAACGTGTAAAAAATATGTTTGAAAAATATGATTTATCGCATAGTTTCAGTGCTGAAGCAACACTGTGGGATATTTTTTTGGATGCAAGAAGCTCTTCGACCTATACAACTCGTGATGATAAATGTTTTCAACCCTTAGCTGTACACTATGTCCAATAACACAGGCTACACGTACTAATACAATACGTTGACTACATTTGGCTGATACACTTAGAACAAAACAGTATATATGCCATCATTAACTTAATACAAAACTAATGAACCAATATGAAAGTACAGTGTCGTGTTGCCGTCTCAATCCCGTTCGAATCCCACACTTTACTAACTGAACGAACACTAGCACAAGACAAACGGACCTATTCAGGACCACCACATCATTCAGAAAGTGACTACTGCGGGGGGCAAGGGATATTTTCGTTCAACGTAATTGCAATATTTTTTTGTTCGTACATCGAAAATTGAAAAAATAAATTCCGTAATTCTGTAATCACTGGATAGACATACAACGTAATAAATCAAATATTTTTTTCGTACACTGTAAAAATGTGTAATTTTTCTCGGTACGTACAAGAATTTACATCCAAATAAAAAAAAGTCGTGAAGATCCAGGGAAATTACATTTTCGAAACTGTAAAACGACTAGATGACACAATTCACTGCAAAATTCAATTTTCACTGTAAACTGTAAAAACGTCGTTTTTTCCTTGCAAATTGTAAAAAGCCCTTTTTATTTCCCGTAAAACTGTACCAGCTACCCCCCTTGTCCCCCATTATTGTTTCAATGTCGCTTTAATATTTAACATCAGCTGCTTGAACGCGATCTTCATTACACCATAGCGGAATCACCGAATACAAGCTTGCCCATTTATAGCAACCTGTTTTGATTGGCCGCTGTTGAGCTAAGACGAAGTAACTTCACGATTGACATTTAAAGCTCGTTGCCACCTAAATGCTCATTACTATGCAATTTCGACCGAGTCTGATAGTTACCTCACTGAGTCAAGTGATTTAAACGATGATAATTATTTTAATTAATACTGTTTGTTTTATTATGTTCTAATCTACGAGCATAAATCTATTCACTTCCAAAATTTAGGGGGTTCGACCGAACCCCCCGAACCCCCTCCAAACTACGGGCCTGGTTATAATATTACACTTTGTTCGTATCGTTCGTATTATGTTCGTAAAAGAAAATGGGAAAATAATAGTGAAGATGACATAATTTGTCCATGTTGTGAAAAAGACGAAGAAACACTCGAACATTTTATTTTGCTATGTCCAAGTTTAAAAATAAAAAGGGACAACTTAATGTGTGAAATAAAAGAAATGTTATTGAAGATGAAAGAAACAAATTTATCTGATAACTTCCAGCAACTAATAACGAAGAGTTATTATGTTTCCTTCTGGGAGATACCACTCTAGGTTATAACAAAGAAATATGTTACACCATAGACAAACTTATGAAAGAATTTTTAGTTGATGCCATGGACTTTAGAACAACATTTTTACACTAATAAGTAGATTGTAATGTTATTTTTATTGTACTAATATTAATTTTGTTATATTATATTTTTCTTGATCTAAAACAGTATTTCTTGTGCTTATTTTAAGAAATGTATCATTTTAAATTTGCAGCTCCTGTAAAAGTGAGCCCCTGCTTTAAAAGGGTAGCAACAAATAAATAAATAAATTGTCTGAGAAATTCGTACTGTAAAAAAACAAAAAAAAAAATACAAGAGAGATTTATCAGTGTTATACTTTCCCGACTGGGAAAAGGAAACACAATTTATACAGATTTGTTAGGGGGCCCTCTTGTTAGAAGGACTATGCAATATATTTCATTCTAAAGTAAGTATAAAGGGGACAGAGTAACATGAAGTGATATTCGTCTTCGAATGAGTTGAGACTACATATTACATAATGTACACTTCCTATTTTGCCTTGGGCTGCTGTTACATCGACTCGTTTTAATGAGCGTGTATGGGACGGGGTTCGAAACCTACACATGTCTATTCTGAGGGGGTTCTGAGGAATGGTTTGATACATGATAAATAAGGCTCTGGTGTAAGTTCCCTTATAAACGAGGCGTAATCGTATAAGTTATGTCAATACATCTTCCCCGAAAAATAAGATGTAAACAAGTTTTAATTACCAACGCTTTTTTGGACCCATGCTTGCCAAAATGTTTCCCGTAAGACAACAGCCTTAACTATATTATTTTCTCATTGATAAAATTTGACTGTTGGCGATAGAAAAAGAACGTGACGTATTTTGTTATGAATTGCCTTAACATACGGGAATGTCATACAGCATGGCGGGCAACATTTTACAATTTAGTATTTTGTAGTAGTAATGTTTCTATCTATAGTGTTTCAATTAATATCATCGTCACCTGGTTCATCTGAATCAAAGATAACAACAAACTTTATTTCGTTTGAAAAGAAATCTGCATATTTAGTATTATTGAAAACATTTGAGAAATATCGAAACCACTCATCTTTTTAAATTTTTGTTGAAGGACTATT
Organism: Saccoglossus kowalevskii; assembly: GCF_978046115.1. Taxonomy (NCBI): domain Eukaryota; kingdom Metazoa; phylum Hemichordata; class Enteropneusta; family Harrimaniidae; genus Saccoglossus; species Saccoglossus kowalevskii. The sequence continues at coordinate 36,175,371 of NC_140643.1, read as the reverse complement.
CGATTTCCTTCTAATGAGTCTTTTTGCATTGGCATCTACGTCCAATTGTGAGTGTCTGTTCTCTATTGTTTTGTTTCTAACCTTCAAGTTATTAAAATCTAGTCTACTACGTTACGCCTAAATGCTTCACATACTGCAGCGTCTTCAATATTTAAAGTGTTGATTAATAAATTGAAGTTTTAGATGACTTTTTGAATAGCACACACGAAATGATTTCCATGCTTTCAGTCAAACACACTGTAAAAATCGGATCGAGAATACTTTATTTATTTCAAAATATCTTTAGAACTTCAATTACATAGCTGCATGTGTTAATGGATGTAAACATATATCCATCTTACTGTTATACCAAAGACACTAGAACAGTGTCTTTGGTTATACATAACTTTTGATTGTACATTGATAAAATATTTAATATGCGTCAGGGCATTAGTATTTGGCACTCCGCAAGAAATTCAATTTAAAATGGCTTAAATTTCTTCTTGTCCGATTGTTTCAAAATTTGGCATTTCAAATCACAAGGATCGTTTCGATTAATTAGGTGATCAGTTTCTCCCTTTTCCCGTGACTCTTCATTTTGATTTTGAATGTTTTGCCATTTAAAAAAAAAATCTATCAAAGTCACGATTAATAATCGCAATGACACTTCTTTTCAAACTAAGCTGTGTTCATAGTATATGACATATCTATTTACTCGCAAGGATTGTTACGACAGGGCGAAGGTATTCCCATTCATATTTCATAGTAATCGCAAGGATTGTTACGACTGGCCTACTGCTAATTATTGTATTGGATAAGAACACTTTATTATAATTTATTAATAACGTTATATCTGTATATTAATACCTGCTCCTACCTTTTCAACTAACCAAATTGTTCTTTATTGCCATGTATATTAACTGATTGGTTTCCTTAGTCCCAAATCTAGGGATTGAATAAAGCCCTAGGAGACTTATATAGATTATGTAACCACCAAGAAAAACAAAGGAAGGCTACCTAAAAATTATTATATGTTCAGAGTTGCAGGTCCAGCCTTGAGTATAGCTTCCTCCTGACATATGTTCGGTATTTAGACTTCAATGTACAACCTTCATGAGGTTGCACTTTTTTTGCGTTTATTTACCTTTACTTTGAATACTAGTATTCTCAAGGTTTTGATGGAAGCTTTAGTTTGCTGACAGATAACAGACGAATACATACTTTTATATAACTAAATATACTAAATATATTATTTTGTCAATTCAGTAATTTTCCACTTCATTGGTTCGAACACACAATATGTTGTAATAAAGAACGACAGCAAACAATCTGCACTTCGAGACAGGACTTGTAAAACGACTGCCAATGAAGCGCCACCAAGTGGTGACATTTATAATTGCTAAAGCACTACCTTGTATTCCCAAGAGCTGTCAAGATTAAAGCTCGTGTACGGATCAGACTGTCGTCAGTTTCCGGACCTAATTTGTTTCTAAGTCTGATGAAATGTTAATAATTGTGTTTGATTTGGATCCAATTTATTATATATAATACTATATATTCAACAAATATGGTTATCGTTACTACTTAAATATTTTAATCTGCACCAAATTAGGATTCTTGTCAATAATAATGTGCGACTTTTTCAGTCCATGTCCATAGCATAGTAGTATAATAGCGAGGAATCGACAAGGACATAAATAATATCTCAAAAAATATAACGCGCACTTATAACCCAATATGCATGATCAAGATACAAAGTTTGAATGAAATCGCCCGTTCATCATCTGAGAAACTTAAACTAAATCAGGCGATATATTGGCGAAGAATCGGCATGAAAATAAATAAAGCAACATGCTGCCACCTGTAACCCTATATGTTTTGTGATTTTATTAAAACAATTGAACAATAGAATTCAAGGCATAAATTAAAAATAATGTAAATAAAATACTGTAAAACATATCTTTTTAGCTAGCATGTTATTTTAGCTAATTTAGCTAATCTGTAATTTCGCTAATTCAAGATGCAGCTAATTTAACATAAAGTATATTCTCTCAAAGAGATAGTCGACGCTTTAGCTAAATTGAGATTCATCCAAGAGTCAAATCCGCTAAAATTGCATGCAGCTATTTCAGCGTGTTCTACAATAACAAAAAAGTCGAGAAAAATAAAAGAGAAAAAATAAAAAGCCCAATTAAACAAATTGGGATGTCACATCACGGGCGGGCACCCCTCATCCTATAGGAGTATAGTATCAACCAACCAATTCCAGCGTTCGTTAAATATTTCCTCCATTTATTCAACATGGCGACGTTCATGTGAAAAAATGAAAACAAAAATTGTGAAGTTTTGCCATATCAGTGACAAAAAACCGCTGCGATGTCAACGAAAAGCCCAGGAGGAGAAACTAAAGATTCTGGAATTGATTCTTTGCTTTTGCAGGGAGCAACTGCCGCGATTACCGGAGCGATCGGTCAGCCTGAATCCGGAAATGGTGAGATATGTCAACAAGTGATTTTGATCGTACCATAGTCTACGATCGTACACCATCGTTGTCTTAATATATCCGTCCTTACTGACTGACTGACAACGACTAGGGTTTGTTATTCTACTGCAATTGGAGTTATTGTGACCATGTTATTGGAATGCAATAAAGAAAACACAACTAAAATGTAAAGAAATTACAAGCAACATTTGAACCGATAACTGAATTGTCCAAGTGCTTTTTACTGACGGGGACTTAAATACATTATATGCACACGTGAAATAGAAATGCAATTCACACTGAATTCATTCTTGCATACGTTATTTCTGATCTATTTTTATGATTACATATATACTGGGGTATTCATAGTTTATATATATACTGTAAAACATGTTGAAAAAGCGACATACAATTTTAGCGAATTGTGGTAAAATGAAGTAATAGCGAAATGCTGATTTAGCGAATCTCTCTTGTCATTGTTGATTTCCTGTTTTCACAATACTTGTCTGTCGCATGCCAAAACAAATGCGCAGTTATCACCTCCATAAAAACAAAGAAAAAAACTGTCAAATGTAATTAGGAAGCGACCCAGATTTTAATGTTCCGGAAGACTGTATACAAATCCCCAAGCCTTGGCCATTTTGAATTTATAAGAAAGTCATTAGCGACATTTTGAATTAGTGAATCAGTTCTCTCACTAAATTCGCTAAAAAGACATGCTCACGAAAAAGACATGTTTTAGAGTATATCGCGGCAATTAATAAACAGTATAATAATTTTTTATTTCACCATACTATGCAATAAATATCCCAGCAATCTGATTGGTTCATTCAAATAGATTGAACTTTTGACATTATGGCCAAGTATGACAAAATATCCCAATATCTTAAAAATAACTGTTAATGTAGTGATGGCTCAAAAAATAACTGCAAATTTATCGCAATAGGGTAATCATTGTTAATTTGTTATCATTGTTTATGAAAGTACATATGAATCAGAATGCTCTAGAGTGTAGTAGTTTTTTGTCCTCTCTGTGAATATCTGATTTTTTTGCTGAAATGAAAATTTTTGTTTTTCTGATATTCAAGCATCCCTCATGAGATATGCTCTATTCAATAATCTTGCTGAATAATATTTGTATGACTGCAAAAATATGGCAATGAGATTAAATAGTTTTTCCTGAAGCTTTAAGGCATTTGATGCATTACTTGAATTGCATTTTGACTTTATATTGTTCAATATTAAGATTATGCATATTTGAATATTTGTACAAACAAGATTACCAACAAACACAAAATTACTATGTAATTTAGTCATATATCCATTAATTTTGGTATGTTCATAGCAAATTGATGTGAATGAGTCGTTTCACATTCTGAACCGCAAAGTAAAATGATTTCAAAACCAAAGTGATGTGCCTCTGTTGAAGCTTAATTGAATAAAAATCATTTGAAAATGAATCAAAATGTTTGAAAATCACCCTGGCAGTGATACCCTCTGATGTATCATTCAAAGGCTTGACTTCTATAATTGCATGTAAACTACAGTTTGACAAGATGTAAATGTCATGCAAATGCAGTTGTGATAGGTGCAAGTCATGCGAATAAGGATGCTGACTGCAACACTTAATTAATTTCGGGGTAGTTCTTTTGAGAGGTCTTACAGCAAGTCTCAGAAGTATTGGGGCAGCCAATTTGCAAACTCGCTAGCGAATTGGCTAACTGCTTGGATTTTGACTGGACGGTTGGCTTTCAAATCTTGCTGGAGCTGTCTTGTGGTCACGCCCACTCTGGGCGAATCTATATAACAGCAGGGGACGGTCATCATACATTAGGAGCTAATCAGCCACAGTTGGATGACGATTTCGCTTTCAAATATACCAGGGAAAGTGTTCTATGTGTAATGAGGTCGATTTCTTTTTAACGGTTGGCTTATGTTACCCTGACGGATCATTTAGATGTGGAAGCTTGTCATTTTCTTCCTGATTTGTACGAAACTGTTTCTCAACTTGTCTCTTTATTTAGTTTCAAGCAGTGCTCAAGATGGCTACCCCCATATAGTAAATATCGGCGGATTAATTGCATTTATCATATTATCGCTTACCAGCTAGGGAAACTACTTTTACATTATCATGCCTCATAACACAGCAAATCATACAGGGGAATCTAGACATGTACCTACTAGGCTCCGTAAAAACATTCTATGTCCCATAATGCAACTTAGACTCGCCCAGAGTGGACACGCCCACGAGTAGGCGCCAGCAAGATTCGAAAGCCAACTACTTAGCCATAACCCAATCAGTTAGCCTATTCGCTAGATAGTTTGTAAATTGGCTGCCTCAATAATTCTGAGACTTGCTGTAACACATCTCAACAGTAAATCGGCAAGCAGTAATAGTTATTTAGTGAAGAAATATGCGACTTTAAAACGAAAGTGAATTTTGGTGAATGTCTATTTTGTGTGAAAATATCCAAATTGATCATATTTTGAACACGCATTACAAAAATAAGTTGTCTAGTCACCAAACAAGCTATGTTATGGCAGGATTAGGGATGATCATCTCAAATTGTGTGACAGAACCTACCGGATATCAGATTAAAAAAATCACTAGGTGTAATATGAAAAAATATATGCATGATACATGTGATAAATTGTAATTACAAATGTAACCTCAAATTTTACTTAGTGAGAATTGCTCTTCTTTTATCCCATCAAATAATCTGTTGACCTGCCAGTTATTATTTGGTGAGTGGTTTGAGGGAGATGGACAAAAAGTGACAAATGAACTGATTTTAATTTCTACCAATTTATACATCTCTCCAAAGTTGTGTTTCTTCTAATGTTGTGCGCATCTTTTGTTTTGTACAGAAACAAGCTTTTATTGTTGAAATAAACTTACATTGTACAAATACTAAACACTATACTTTATATAATTCATTAAATTCATTAATCTGTGTATGATTTTATCCTTGTAGATGGTGCAGTAGATGAAGAATTCAGTAAATTTATACATCATACCTTAGGATCTACGATAGAAGAACCAGTGACAAGCAAGTAAGTTTGATGAGGCATCAATGTATTACTTGAAATTAAGTTGTATATGCAGTATGTGGAAGCAGCACAGTGATCGTATTGACTGACATGTCCTGTTTGAGAGGTCATAATTGCGCATATTGACAGTTAATGTTACCTAATTTCATAGTAAGAAAATTGTGGTAACGAAATATTGTGTTTTGATGCCATTATATTTTATTTGTAATTAAAGGAATGCCATTGGATTGCATAATATAAATGACCATATAGAAAATCTGCTTGTTGAGTGTACAAAGAAAAACGCCACTACCGAGCCCACTTCTCCTGAAAGTAAGTTAATTATTTATTTATTTATAATGGTATGAAATACGAATATGAATATGAAACTAATCAGTGGATCATATACAGTGCAGTCTAAGTGATTATTGGCAGTGTGTGATACGTGACATGATTTTGAATTTTGAGGAAAGATGTTATATTACGTCCCATTCCTTTCTAGTGTCTGTGATTAAATTAGGAAGTGTGGGATCAAATTTGAAAATCAATTTTTTTTAAATCTTTTCAAGTATGTTTGATCTGATATGTATAAAGCAATCAGTCTGTAAGGTGATATATTAGCCAGGCTGCTTCTGAAAAACTAAAAAATACTACTATGCATACACGTTATTGGAAGGGAAGAATAGTAAAGTCTGAAATATTGTAGACAAAAAATCTTCAAAAAGAAGTCTGTCAGCTTATATAACTCCACTGTTAGTGACGCACGTTTCACAGGCAATCTGTAACACAGTATAAAATAGAAATGTGCTGAGTGAATTAAGACATGGATTTGATGTAGGGGATATTTAATACACAACACAATTGGGAATAGGGTATTAAACAGGAATCCTGTTAGGTGAACATACAACACAGTCTGAGCATAACTTAACATTTATCTAGCTTAGCTTGCTTTTAAAACTGCCACATATCTAAATAGTACCAGGGTAATCTGCCTAAATATGTGTCATATGAGTAACCAAGGTAAACACTACAAAGAATAAGTTGAATAAACTGTGCATAAGTTCTTAATTAATTTTCTTGTTACAATGAAAGTGTTAATTGCTGTGATCCTTTTTTTCCTAGGTACAGTTACTGAAAACAAGAGTGATACTAGTGGACGTATTGGTCCTGAAAAAGTGGTTTTTGAGAGTGAAATTGGGGCATTTATTGTGGATGAGGCAAAATTAGTGTTAGCAAGTCAGAGTAACTTCAGTTCAGCAAGAGCCAATGTGTGTGTATACAAAGGCAAATGGGTGTACGAATTGATGCTGGGATCTAAGGGGGTGATGCAGATCGGGTTTTGTACCCACAAGTGTGTCTTTCACGAAGAGGTAACACAACATTATTTCATATTATTACCTTGGAGGCCTCACAAATTTTACTTTATATGGTAACAACAACTTTCACCCTCATTGGATACAAATTATATTAAAGCGAACCTAAATGCGGCCTTAATTTATAGTTTTGTATATTCTAAACTGTATTCGAAATAATATTGCAGTGGTTTAATTTTGTTTTAATTATAACTGTAGCTTGGACAGGCATTTGAAGTGCTTGCCATGGAGGCCATTCATGGAAGGGAATAATTAACGAACGAACATATTTAACATCCGGGTACTTTTCAAAGCTATGACGTTTTAGTATCTGATCGCATTCGTATACGCCATTGTACATAGCCGTTCATGCTGCCAAGCATTGTGTACTATTAGTATAAACTCAACTTTTATATGCACAATGTGCTTTTTAAAACTTGGGTTAGAGCCTTATGCGTTTGAACCACAGTATTCTGAGAGTGAAAGCCCAATTGCGTTAAAGTACCGTACTTCCCCGATCGTAAGCCCCTCCCGAGTATGAAGCCCATCCCTATGTTTTTACTTGGTATTTATCGAGTTGAGGGCATTCACGATTATAAGCCCAGAGTGTTTTTACTGGGCGTCGACGATATTCTTTAAAATATGCGTGTAAAAGGTGTGTTTCATTTCATAATAATCGTGATTGGCATGTTAGTTTGGTTCATGCTTTTAGTTTTATGAGAAAACTCGCGTTAATTTCAAGTTCAGAATGCATGGCGAACGTACACAACGTGATTCGCATCGTTTCTATTCTGTCATTTACTCAGGATGAACATCGATGTTGCAATTCTGGAGTAATCCATATTTCTTTGAGTAGTAGCCTTCGAAAAGCCAAAAATGTGTACCTGGTTATTGGGCATGGTTTACTTTGAGACTATCATGAAAGGCCTAGGGTTTGAACGATGAGACATGTTGGCGACCAAGAAAGGTGTTTAAATTCTTCCTCCACACTCAGTTTACCCACGGTTACTATTAACCGTCATTTATATTTTGGAAATTGCGAATCGCCAGTTTTTAGGGAAAAAAATCATCGTTTTTTCGTTGCAATCAGTGCTACAAATCGCATTTTAACATTGCGGTAATTCACTTCCGCATTGCGCTAAAAAATCATCGTCAATAATCAGAAAATGTCATCATTACGACACATCATTTTGATTGGTTAATGAAAGACATGACCTGTTATGTCAACGGAAGTTGTTGCAGGTCAAATCGTGCTGAAAAACCTCATGGTGGAAAATTGTTTTGCGTCGAGAGTTTGCGTACGATCGAAAACATACCAAAACGAAGATAATGATAAATGCCTTCGTCCACTGTTTCCTCACAGACCCGACCCATTATGTTGCCCTTTGAAGTCTCTATTCTGTGAATTTGAGTTAGAATTTCCATGTTGATCTAGAATGGGCTGTTTTATTGTTGAAATCCTCCACAAATGTCAGCGGATAACATTGAAAATATGAGAAGAAAAAAATGCATGTTTTTTTTTTACAGATTGGTGTTGGTGATACTGAAGACTCATACTCCTATGATGGTAATCGTATCAGGAAATGGAATATAGCCACCAGTAAGTACGGTGACGAGTGGCAAACGGGTGATGTTGTCAGCTGTATGATAGATGCAGATAATGGGATCATCTCATTTGCCAGGTACATGTATATAGTGTATAATCTATGTAATTTGTATAGTTAGAGCTGCATCTTATAAGAGTTTCACATGTCCATAGTATAAAGTTGATGCTATGCTCATGTAATTATATCACAGATTACCTATTGCAGTTATTATATTGTATTATGCACATTCTGCCATTGCAATTTTGTTTTCCTGATGTGCAGGGCACACAATCTTTGAGTTTAGGCTTATGGAATCCTGTCACAAAACGCATAGGTTTGAACAGTACAAACTGTTTTTTCAATACCATTTCATCTATAGTGACTTATTCAATAGGTGATTTTCCGTTCAACTGCGAGATCTCGCGAGATGCATGAAAGACGCACATTGAACGTCTGCCACAAATCAAACGATTTGATTTTGAACTCGAATTTCTTTATTTCGTAGCTCACAACGACTGGCCGATCTTCGACAGAGGAATATTGCTTTCGAATACCCTCGAAATTGTCTATCATCAAATGTGTACAGCACATTATTAAGCATGGAAATGCCTCCCAAAATAATTTCGAATTCGAAATTTGTCGAATCCCATGCGATTTTTGACACCACTATGACCTTTGTTTGTCCTGTTTTATCGTTCGATTTCACGCATAACGTGTGATTCTCACAGTGCATATAAAATGGTCTATTTTTACTGCAAGCATGAAATAGATGTATGATAATTAAGTTATCCCAAGAGTGCAGAAAAGCATGCACTCAGTAGGCAGAATGAGGGTTGTGTTGATCGTCACTACGCACTGGTGCATTCCACCATACTTGAAGATATTGTAATTTACTTGCACATGATCAAATATTATATAAAAATGTAAAAAAAAAACTATTAAACTAACCTAAAATGACCACCTGGGACTTGGTAATCGGTAAAATTGTTTTGGTGTCTAAGGTGATTTTAGCTCAGTGAACAAGCTATTGGGATGGCATTTGTCTGTTGTCTGTCTGGCCATTTTGTCAACTTTCTGTCATCGTGGTAATTCTACTACTAGTCTTTGGGTTCACTGGTGTTAAAATTGTTTTTGTTTTCTTTGTAGGAATGGTAAAAATTTAGGAGTTGCTTATGACAACGTCAAACTTGGACAAGGATATGCTTATTTCCCAGCTATCAGTTTATCATTCAATGAAAATATTCAAGCTAATTTTGGTGCTACGCCGCTTAGATATCCTTTATTCAGTTAAAGTCTGCAATTGAGATGTTGACATTTTTGGAATAACGTAACTATTATAGAATCTTACTTAAAGTGCAGTGGTTGTGGCGCAGCACATGTTCGAAATTTCATGTAAATAAACAATGTATTTTACATGCGTTGTATACATCGCTATGAGTCCCATATCGAACAGGATGCGGCGCGACGACCACCGCCTTTTAAAATAGAACTATACATGAGTATATAAGTGTGTGAAACAATTTATTCAACTGTGGAAACCAAACATAGACAATACTTATTAAACGTGAACTATGTTACTTCACTGTGGCATTCCAATGCTGAATGAAGCCAGTAAAAAATCATTTCAATATTACAATAAATATGTCTGTTGCTATTTTAATTAAAAACTTCATTAGTATTGATCAACTTCTTTCCTGCTTAGTGACATCATATCCAACTATTGAAAGCAAATAAATATCTGATCTGAAGATTGCATATGAGCATGTCTTTCCACAGACGTGGTTACCATGGTTGCACTATTATTATATCAGAAATTAATGGCCAAGCTGCCATGTACAATGTGTGAAATTATATTACATGCAAAGAAAAAGGCAAATTCAATGTTGTTGTCATGGTTACGTGCATTGGGTATTTTGTTGTGATTTGCAATAGTATTTTCCTTACATCTGTGTCACGTACCCAATGGAAGGTTACCAACCTGTTCAAAACCCTCCAACAGATGCTATTATGAAAGCCAACTTTCTTGTGGATTGTTTAGAAAGGAGTTTGCCCTCATTGGTTGAAAGTAAGGTATGTACGCTAATCATTTTACACTGAATTATAACCATGAATTGTGAAAATATTTAACAACTGGTTTGAATTACTTAAATATAAATAAAATCAGGTATTATTTCACTATGCCATAATTCAAGTTTAGTCTAGACATGCAGTTCTGTCACTTTACGTTACTTTGTCCATATCATTGTTAATGAGAGGCAAGGTGTATATGGTGTAAATGTCTGTCATTGTATGAGTGTGAAGACATTGTATGGTACAATTTTCATACAATTTACATACACTTAGCGTATGTTTGACGTACAATTGACGTTTGATGCAAATACCTATAATTTACAAAAAAATGTTATATGTAGCAATATTTCTGTTTGAAAAATAGGGATCGAATTATTTCTTTTGGAGAAAATTATGGTTATAAATGGTTCGACAGTCTTGCACACATGAATCATATGTAAAAAAAATATATCTCTGTGTCCACTGGACATGTAAAAGAATGCGTTCATTGTGACATTGTACTGTCATAACATAATGAAAAAAACAATATATCGTTATATTGACCGATACCTATAATTCAAAATACAAACCAAATGTGATAAATTCCATACAAAACACCCAAAAAGTCTTTTCAGTGAAAATTAATTCCAGCTAAAATAAAGTATTTTTCGGTATTAAACTTGTGTAGTGATTTTCACTTGTTTCTTGGCCAATGCTCAGAACAAGTTAAAATTACTACTTATAAATCCGATACTGTGGGATATTCACTATATAAATGTGTATTACATTATTATCAGACCTGTTCATTTTCTTCCTTTCTATGATGCATAATTGTAGACTTCTCCAAGTATGAAACTGATGTCAGATCAAGCCAAGAAGAATCATGTCAATAAATTACTAGTTTGTACTCATCTATTTGAAAAATTGACGCCTTTGCTGGTAAGAATTGTTCTGTGGTTATCAGTCTTTTACTCATGACATTATTCTGCAATATGGCTGCCTTTAACACAACAGGAGTCATTGTAGTTAACCTGTATGTATGTGTGATATCTCAACAAGAAACCAATCATCAGAATTCAATGAAACTTGATAAAAAGGTGCTTTGATGCTCCACAGGCTTGATCAATTGGAATTGAAACTGCATATTAATTACCTAATTTACATAATATTTAGCCAATTTGCAGATGTTAATCTACCGGTAAGGATATTTCGAGGACCACTCAACAGATTTCAATCATACTTGGATCATGTGTACTCTGTCAAGGTCTGACTATTTTAGTGGTGAAACCCATGCATAGTAAATAGCCTAATGTGCATAAATTTTCTGATATCTCAAGAACTGCTTATCAGATTTAACTTGTGTTCTAGGATAAACCAGGCTGAAAAACCACTCTTGTACAATCAGTTCATGTTTCTAGCAACCAAGCCAACACCCATAGAAACCAACAAGAAAACATCATTTTTGCTGAACATAAACATTAACCGCCCTTATACAGAGTAAAAACGTCATTTTTGACATCTAGCAACCCATAGCAACAAGTTGAAAATGTTATATACCCAGGGGTAACCATAATTATCTGACTAATAGAGTTCATACTGTGATTATACATTTACTTTCTTTTGTTGGTATATAGATAGATAGAATTTTTTTTTTATGACCCTAGCAACCACTGACATACTCATAGTAACTTGGGTTTGATAGTCTATTGGTCCAAGCCAATTATTGCTGTTTGCAGCTATATATTAATTATGCATTTGTCTCTCAGTCCGTAGCTTATATAGTTGATGATATATTCATCAAGTTCCTATTAAGACTTATCGACAACCAGGATCGGCTTGGAGTTCAACCACTTGTCGCCAAAATGCTTGACCTTATGTGGATTTGCATGGAGAGTCATGAGATAAAGAAATGTCTTGAACTGTTTGCTGTTATTTTAACTACAAAGTACAGATATTCACCAACATCCACAGAAATGAAGTTTCAGGTGAAGCTATAATTTATTATTTTAATATTTAGATCCATCGTTATCACAACTCATTAGTTCTCAGTCATTCCACTCATATTTTTATTGTGAACCTCTGTACACAATTACCAATAAATAATTTCATTTTATCACATTCATTTGAGGTAGTCCAATAACAAAGGTGATTGTTTTGAGTCAAGTCTGTTCATCCATCTGATAACCAATTAGTTTTATTGTACTTTCTGGCACCATAACAGTTTCACAAAATACATGTTTATCAAAGACTACAGTGTCAGACAAATTTCATATGAATCTGTCATGACATTGCTACGTAAGTGAAAACATTACAGGATTCATGTCATTCATGATAACTTTTAATATTTCTTTCAAAATTGATTAATTTGTTTATAAACATACAGTATGAATAATTATGCATTTATATTTGTTTATACAAATGTCAATATGTTATGTCATAAAATTGATGGAATTGACTAAGAATGCTCATTTCACGTTGTTAATTTCTTTGAAAATGACATTCTTATCGCTTGCTAGTGATGTCATACACACAGCACCATGTCATGTTTGTGCATGCATAATTCTGATATAACAAAAATTATTTATGTGCATACCACAAGGGTTTGACATCTGTCAAAAAAACTCTCAAACCCCCAATATAGTGATTATATTAAAAAATGTTAGTAGTTCTGTGATTATGTTATGCACAATAATTTTTTCATAGCAGTGTTCTTTAGAAACTGAATACACAATTTACTGATAATTAATTGATTCACCAGCTTTTCAAACTAGCAACCAGACTATTTCTACTAGTCCTGCCCATTATTAACTAGCCTGTCAGACTAGCAACCAGACTATTTCTAGTAGTCCTGCCCATTATTAACTAGCCTGTCAGACTAGCAACCAGACCATTTCTACTAGTCCTGCCCATTATTAACTAGCCTGTCAGACTAGCAACCAGACTATTTCTAGTAGTCCTGCCCATTATTAACTAGCCTGTCAGACTAGCAACAGACTATTTCTACTATTACTGCAAATAGTTCACCATTTTTGGGCTATATGCCTAGCGTAAATGTCAAACCCTGACATTTCAATGATGTCACTTCAAGCACTTGATTACAATGTCAACATGTAAATCTTTCATTGTACAGCAAAAAAATATTGTTCATATTGCAGAATATTAACTGGACATTATTTCTATTTCACAAGGTGACTCTCTTTCAGTCACAGACTTGTATGTTATATCTGTTGGCTTTCTATTTACAGATTATGTACTTGACATTGGCATTGGCTGTATGTTATATCTGTTGGCTTTCTATTTACAGATTATGTACTTGACATTGGCATTGGCTGTACTTAGACATGAAAAGACAAGAAAACATTTATTAAAACATGTGTTATTTAGCCGAGTTAGATTTGCATACATGATGCTTACCAAACCACCTGATGATGCAGTGTTAGCTGAGCTTTTACCGACTCCTTGGTGGAGAACAGATGGGGTAAGTATTCACTATGTTACATGTAATACAATCATTACAAGAATGTTTACTTATAATATATTCAAGGTATTATGTTTACATTCATTACAAGAAGGTTTACATGTAGTAATTCAAGGTATTATCTTTACATTTATTACAAGAATGTTTACATGTAGTACATTAAAAGTATTATGCTTACATTCATTACAAAAATGTCTACATGTAGTATATTCAAAATATTATGTTTACATTCATTACAAGAATGTTTACATTCATTACAAGAATGTTTACATGTAGTAAATTTGAGGTATTATCTTTACATTTATTACAAGAATGTTTAAATGTAGTACATTCAAAGTATTATGTTTACATTCATTACAAGAATGTTTACTTGTAGTAAATTCAAGGTATTATCTTTACATTTATTACAAGAATGTTTACATGTAGTTTATTCAGAGTATTATGTTTACATTCATTACAATAATGTTTACATGTAGTATATTCAAAATATTATGTTTACATTCATTACAAGAATGTTTACATGTAGTAAATTTGAGGTATTATCTTTACATTTATTACAAGAATGTTTAAATGTAGTACATTCAAAGTATTATGTTTACATTCATTACAAGAATGTTTACTTGTAGTAAATTCAAGGTATTATCTTTACATTTATTACAAGAATGTTTACATGTAGTACATTCAAAGTATTATGCTTACATTCATTACAAGTACATTTACATGTAGTACATTCAAAGTATTATGTTTACATTCATTACAAGAGTGTTTACGTGTAGTACATTCAAAGTATTATGTTTACATTCATTACAAGAATGTTTACACGTAGTACATTCAAGGTATTATGTTTACATTCATTACAAGAGTGTTTACGTGTAGTACATTCAAAGTATTATGTTTACATTCATTACAAGAATCTTTACACGTAGTACATACAAAGTATTATGTTTACATTCATTACAAGAGTGTTTACGTGTAGTACATTCAAAATATTATGTTTACATTCATTACAAGAGTGTTTACGTGTAGTACATTCAAAGTATTATGTTTACATTCATTACAAGAGTGTTTACGTGTAGTACATTCAAAGTATTATGTTTACATTCATTACAAGAATGTTTACACGTAGTACATTCAAAGTATTATGTTTACATTCATTACAAGAGTGTTTACGTGTAGTACATTCAAAGTATTATGTTTACATTCATTACAAGAATGTTTACACGTAGTACATACAAAGTATTATGTTTACATTCATTACAAGAGTGTTTACGTGTAGTACATTCAAAATATTATGTTTACATTCATTACAAGAGTGTTTACGTGTAGTACATTCAAAGTATTATGTTTACATTCATTACAAGAGTGTTTACGTGTAGTACATTCAAAGTATTATGTTTACATTCATTACAAGAGTGTTTACATGTAGTATATTCAAAGTATTATGTCCACATTCATTACAAGAGTGTTTACGTGTAGTACATTCAAAGTATTATGTTTACATTCATTACAAGAATGTTTACATGTAGTATATTTAAAGTATTATGTTTACATTCATTACAAGAGTGTTTACGTGTAGTACATTCAAAGTATTATGTTTACATTCATTACAAGAGTGTTTACGTGTAGTACATTCAAAATATTATGTTTACATTCATTACAAGAGTGTTTACGTGTAGTACATTCATTTTAAGGCCGAAAATGCATCAAAATCACACATTTTCACCATTCCGGACCCGGATCTCAGTTATGCATGGACGGATTTTGTTCAAATTCGGTACATACATTAAACATAATAGGACCTTGATGCACGTAATTTTTTTTTTGGATCGGGTTTGAAATGGCCGACTGGCGGCCATTTTGTTTTAAAGAATTCAGTTCTGGATCCGTATCTGAGACATATTGGATTGATCAAGTTCAAACTTCACACACACAAGGTACATCATGTCACAAATATGTATGTATGTGCATTTGTTTCATAATCTCATTAATGATAGCCAAATGGCGGCCGCTTTAAGGCCGAAAATGCATTGAAATCCCACATTTTCACCATTCCGGACCCGGATCTCAGTTATGCATGGACGGATTTTGTTCAAATTTGGTACATACATTAAACATAATAGGACCTTGATGCACATAATTTTTTTTTTGGATCGGGTTTGAAATGGCCGACTGGCGGCCATTTTGTTTTAAAGAATTCAGTTCTGGATCCGTATCTGAGACATGCTTGGATTGATCAAGTTCAAACTTCACACACACAAGGTACATCATTGTCAAAAATATGTATGTGCATTTGTTTCATGATCTCATTAACGATAGCCAAATGGCGGCCGCTTTAAGGCCGAAAATGCATTGAAATCGCACATTTTCACCATTCCGGACCCAGATCTCAGTTATGCATGTGGACGGATTTCGTTCAAATTTGGTACATACATTAAACATAGAAGGACCTTGATACACGTCATTTTTATTTTTCGGATCAAGTTCGAAATGGCCGACTGGCGGCCATTTTGTTTTAAAGAATTCAGTTCTGGATCCATATCCAAGACATGTCTGAATTGATCAAGTTCCAACTTCACACACACATGGTACATCATGTCACAAATAGATATGTGCATTTGTTTCATGATCTGCTTAACAATAGCTGAATGATGGCCATTTTAAGGCCGAAAATGCATCAAAATCACGCGTTTTCACAATTCCGGAACCGGATGTCAGTCATGCATGGATGGATTTTGTTCAGATTTAGTACAATGTGTTGTACATATGCAGGTGCATTTCGGTCATGATCTGCTTTGAATGTATATGTCACTCAAATATGAACGGAACGGGGACGTGTCATTGACAATGACTTGTCATATCTGTTATCACTGGTAATTTTGGGATAAAGTTAAGCCATGGATTATGCATGAGAGTTTAATTAATTTATCTGAGAAAAGTTTTGTTTCCAAATTGCAATTGTCAACCATATGTTTATTTTTACCTGACCCTTCAAAGATTTTTAGCATAACCCCTCTCAACACATCAGCCCCATATAAAGCAGTGGGTTTGATAATAAATATTAGTAGTTTGATATTTATGTTTGAATTTTTCAGGAAGCTGAATTAACTGATGAGGATATGGTAAGGAGAGAATCTTTTGAGAAACACTGCAAAGACATGAAAGCATGTGTAAAAATACTAGAAGAATTACAAGTGGAGATCCTGAAAGTCATGCTGGACAATTCTGACAATGCTAAGGGACCTTCCTCAAGGTTCATTTTTCTGGGGAAATTTAGGCAGTTCCTTAGGGAGCATGCATTTGTGAGTATATGACAAAATGACAAGTACCATGATAATAAATGCTATTCAAAACCATATTCTGAGTACATTCTGTTTTGACTTGGCCATTTTCTTAGTTCTATCTTGCCGTTAATATCTCATCTCAAAATGTTGATTTTAAAGAGCAGTGGTCATCACAGTTGGGGCCTTTGACTTAATTTCTAATGGACATGTGTTTGTATTCTTGTGTTCAATACAGGTCCCATAGCGACATATACAATGTGTGAATACATATGTACATAAATACATGAAATTTAAACACATGCTTTGTGCAACCACTGCCCTACAATGTCGTCCGTGAGCAATTTTACCTAATAAATAGGTGCAACAAATTTATTACAATTTTTTGTTTCAAAAATGTTGCATGATTATTGATATATTTTTGGAACATTTTCATGAAATATTATTAGTATTCATCAGAATGTTTCAATAATTTGTGGCAACCTAGAATGTCTCAATAAATTGTGGGAACCTGGAGTGTCTCAATAATTTGTGGCAACCGAGAGTGTCTCAATAATTTGTGGCAACCTAGAGTTTCTCAATAATTTGTGGCAACCTGGAGTGTCTCAATAATTTGTGGCAACCGAGAATGTCTCAATAATTTGTGGCAACCTAGAGTTTCTCAATAATTTGTGGCAACCTAGAATGTCTCAATAATTTGTGGCAACCGAGAATGTCTCAATAATTTGTGGCAACCTAGAGTGTCTCAATAATTTGTGGCAACCTGGAGTGTCTCAATAATTTGTGGCAACCGAGAATGTCTCAATAATTTGTGGCAACCTAGAGTGTCTCAATAATTTGTGGCAACCGAGAGTGTCTCAATAATTTGTGGCAACCTAGAGTTTCTCAATAATTTGTGGCAACCTGGAGTGTCTCAATAATTTGTGGCAACCTAGAGTTTCTCAATAATTTGTGGCAACCTAGAGTGTCTCAATAATTTGTGGCAACCGAGAGTGTCTCAATAATTTGTGGCAACCTAGAGTTTCTCAATAATTTGTGGCAACCTGGAGTGTCTCAATAATTTGTGGCAACCGAGAGTGTCTCAATAATTTGTGGCAACCTAGAGTGTCTCAATAATTTGTGGCAATCTAGAGTGTCTCAATAATTTGTGGCAACCTAGAGTGTCTCAATAATTTGTGGCAACCTAGAGTGTCTCAATAATTTGTGGCAACCTGGAGTGTCTCAATAATTTGTGGCAACCGAGAATGTCTCAATAATTTGTGGCAACCTAGAGTGTCTCAATAATTTGTGGCAACCGAGAGTGTCTCAATAATTTGTGGCAACCTAGAGTTTCTCAATAATTTGTGGCAACCTGGAGTGTCTCAATAATTTGTGGCAACCTAGAGTTTCTCAATAATTTGTGGCAACCTAGAGTGTCTCAATAATTTGTGGCAACCGAGAGTGTCTCAATAATTTGTGGCAACCTAGAGTTTCTCAATAATTTGTGGCAACCTGGAGTGTCTCAATAATTTGTGGCAACCGAGAGTGTCTCAATAATTTGTGGCAACCTAGAGTGTCTCAATAATTTGTGGCAATCTAGAGTGTCTCAATAATTTGTGGCAACCTAGAGTGTCTCAATAATTTGTGGCAATCTAGAGTGTCTCAATAATTTGTGGCAACCTAGAGTGTCTCAATAATTTGTGGCAATCTAGAGTGTCTCAATAATTTGTGGCAACCTAGAGTGTCTCAATAATTTGTGGCAACCTAGAGTGTCTCAATAATTTGTGGCAACCGAGAGTGTCTCAATAATTTGTGGCAACCGAGATTGTCTCAATAATTTGTGGCAACCTAGAGTGTCTCAATAATTTGTGGCAATCTAGAGTGTCTCAATAATTTGTGGCAACCTAGAGTGTCTCAATAATTTGTGGCAACCTAGAGTGTCTCAATAATTTGTGGCAACCGAGAGTGTCTCAATAATTTGTGGCAACCTAGAGGGTTTCAATAATTCCTGGCAACAATTAGCAACCATCTTATAGAAACATTTGAATTTTGTTATCGTATATAACCTAATGAAATGTTGAGAACAGAAAAAAACAAACATGATTTCATTATCGATTCATGCGAAAAGTATTCTAGTGTCAAAATTGCAGCCAAAAAAATTGTGCTGTTCAAAACGTTTAAGAATATGATAACAATTGACAAAAATATACTTTAATGTTTTTTTCAGTTACAGCCAGCAATTGTGCAATGTCCACTTCCTGTGACTTTATGTTTTTTTCATCGATTGATTGTGGCTTTAAGGTATTACTGGGATAAATATGCAGAAGAAAATCCAATGACAGCAGTAAAGAGTAAAGGTATGAATAATAATAAACATCCTTAGTTGGAGTTATGTTGTTATTAGATGGTACTTCCACAAAAATAGGATGTTATATATATATAACTTTACTGTGTGTCCTAAAAATGTTGATGCATATAATGTACTTTGATTTGTAAATTTGACTCAAGATGGCTGACTGGCAGCAATTCATTAAACCTTCAGTAGACAGTACGTCAGAGATAAAAGACTGCTGACCATTTTATTTGGAAAAAAAGCACTAAACGCAGGCTTGAAGTGTACTTAATTTGTTTGAGGAAGTTAGGTTGGCCAGTTCTTAACAGCCAGAACCAAACTATAATTAATTATTTGTAAGTTTACTGGGTTTTGTCATTTGAAATGGCTGCCTGGTGGCCATTTTTTCAATAAATATCTCAGACATTCCCTAACCAATTATGTTTAGGTATACTTTAGGTATACATCATACGGGTAAATTATGTCAGACATATGCAAATGTATTTATTTGGAAATGTAATTCAAGATTTTAATTTTAAAAAATTATCAAAATCAAGTACTTCTGCAATTCCTGAAGCAGATGTGTATGGCAGATTTAATAACAGACAGTATGGGACCCTGATGATGTCATTTTGTTCTTCAGATTTAATTTAAAATGGCTGCCTGGTGGCAATTTAGTTTCAATAAATTTGGTTCCAGAGCTGTTACTCAGAAGTTACTTGACAAATTATGTCTAAACTTTAGATATACATCATGTTGCACATATGCATATTTATTCGTCTAGTGATCCAATTCAAGATGGTCGAATGGTTTTAATTAAAAGTATTTTCAAATCGAGCATAGACAGATTTTGTTTTGTTTGTCTGTCAAATTGGATTCAAAATGGCCAACTGGTTGCCATTTTTTTTTTAGTGAATGCAGTTATGGAACCATGTCTCTGACATGCTCAGACTTTATATATTTCTCAAACTTGAGAAATCTCAGGGACTATGTAATGCAATTACATGTTTTAATGTATCAGACAAAAACTCTGATGCAAATTCACATATTTAATCAAACTTAAAAGATCATATAACAGTAATATAATTACAGTATTTATTGCAAGAAAAATAAATTTACATATCTTGCTAATGGCAGATTTTAACTTCTTATTATTTCCCACCAGATGCCTTTGTACCACCACATATGTTTTATGCCAATATTCTGGATTATTTTACACTCTCCAGAGTTGGTGGATCAGTATCATCGCTTGATGAAGAACTCAAAGGTAAAACAAAGGAGATTGGTGGGGTGGGTTGGTAGAATGGGTGATGGGAATGACTGGTGGGATGAAGTAATGTGATGGGGTGGTGGAATGGGTGATGGGAATGGGTGATGGCAATGGCTGGTGGGATAATTTAAAGTAGTGTGATGGAGTTGTGGGATGAAGTGATGGGAATGGCTGGTGGGATGAAGTAGTGTCATAGTGTGGTGGTATGGGAGAAAGTGGGGGATGAGATTGTAGGAAGATGTTGTGGGATACTGTGGTGGAATGGGGGTGATGGGATGGGGTAGTGGATTATGTAGTGGGTAAGGATGGGGTGGTGGTGTATGACAAGTTGGTTGAATAGTTAAAATGTACTGTTTCTAGAATTATCACATAGGATTCAAATACTGTTATTCAATCATAAATACAGATGATCTTGAAAAAGTTGATATCAAGAAGAATTCTTCTGAATTTAAAGGAGAAGGATTTTCTTCAGTAAAAGTTAAAGAAGAAACAGGTTAGACAAGACACCTTCTTTAATTTATGTGTTGTAAATAGAGCACCTTTCCATCAGTGCTTCTCTGGTAGCTGAAAGGAAGGCTGTTTTTAGTGTTGATATTTTTTGATCTGTATTTATCCACCAATAAAAATAATGTGTTTCCGTGATGAATAATAACAGAGGTACATTACTTGGGCTTTGCAACTACGGTGATACGATACCAAGATCCCGTTTCAATCTCGCTCTTGCATAAGCGTTCCAACTCAGAAAAATGCGAATGCGCATGCCCGTGGTAACTAGGATACTGGGATGTCCAGGTGGATCAAAATAGCTGTTCACGATATGGCGAATTACGATAACTATATTTTCTGTACATTTTCGATGTATTCCATTTTTTCACTATGAATGTGGTAATACATGTTTTATTGTTTTATTACAAACCGCCTATGTCATGTCAGAAGGTCGTAGCATCAGTCTCGCTATCTATGAGATGAGACTTGAATGGGATCTTGGCATAATGTCGCCATACAGTACTATGCGCGTTGCAAACCCCAAGTAATGTACCTCTGATAATACTAATTTCACAAATTTATGTCATTTTGACATCAAAGAAGTGCTTTATAACTATAATATAGTATTGTATATACTGTAAAAGGATTAAATATTCACTGGGTTTTAATTAGTCCCCGTTCGGACGCAGTCTGAAAACGGGGACTTATGTTTTGCCCTGTGTGCGTCCGTCCGTCCGTGCGTCTGTGTGTCCGTGATCACCTGTATCTCGAACATGCATGGACCGATTAAGTTCAAACTTCACTCATACATAACACATTATATGGGACATATGCACATGCATTTTTTTCATGATCCGATTAACGATAGCCGAATAGCGGCCATTTTAAGGCCGAAAATGCATCAAAATCGCACATTTTCACCATTCCGAACCCGGATCTCAGTTATGCATGGACGGATTTTGTTCAAATTTGGTACATACATTAAACATAATAGGACCTTGATGCACGTCATTTTTCTTTTGGATCGGGTTCGAAATGGCCGACTGGCAGCCATTTTGTTTTAAAGAATTCAGTTCTGGATCCGTATCTGAGACATGTTTGGATTGATCGAGTTCAAACTTCACACACACAAGGTACATCATGTCACAAATATGTATGTGCATTTGTTTCATGATCTCATAAACGATAGCCAAATGGCGGCCGCTTTAAGGCCGAAAATGCATTGAAATCGCACATTTTCACCATTCCGGACCCGGATCTCAGTTATGCATGGACGGATTTCATTCAAATTTGGTACATACATTAAACATAATAGGACCTTGATGCACGTCATTTTTTTTTCGGATCAAGTTCGAAATAGCCGACTGGCGGCCATTTTGTTTTAAAGAATTCAGTTCTGGATCCGTATCCGAGACATGTCTGGATTGATCAAGTTCAAACTTCACACACACAAGGTACATCATGTCACAAATATGTATGTGCATTTGTTTCATGATCTCATTAACGATAGCCAAATGGGGGCCGCTTTAAGGCCGAAAATGCATTGAAATCGCACATTTTCACCATTCCGGACCCGTATCTCAGTTATGCATGGATGGATTTTGTTCAAATTTGGTACATACATTAAACATAATAGGACCTTGATGCACATCTTTTTTTTTTCGGATCAAGTTCGAAATGGCCGACTGGCGGCCATTTTGTTAAAGAATTCAGTTCTGGATCCGTATCCAAGACATGTCTGGATTGATCAAGTTCAAACTTCACACACACATGGTACATCATGTCACAAATAGATATGTGCATTTGTTTCATGATCTGCTTAACAATAGCGGAATGATGGCCATTTTAAGGCCGAAAATGCATCAAAATCACGTATTTTCACAATTCCAGAACCGGATCTCAGTCATGCATGGATGGATTTTGTTCAGATTTAGCACAATGTGTTGTACATATGCAGGTGCATTTCGGTCATGATCTGCTTTGAATGTATATGTCACTCAAATATGAACGGAACGGGGACGTGTCATTGACAATGACTTGTTTAGCTTATTTCTCTGACTGAAAAATGCGCTAAATTAAAACCCAGTGAATAAAATTGAGCATAGAACACATTATCTAAATGACGAAACCGTGAATTTAAAACCCACTGAATATGCCTGAAATGGTAAATAAGCGAAATTTAAACCCAGTGAAAATTGGTCATTTTACAGTAGTCTCATTGTAATATTCATTAGATTGTCAGCAAACTATTTATATGTAACAGGTTTTAACTCAGTAAACAGACGTGAGATAAACTTGTAATATTTACGGTTGGCATTTCCATTTACTAGATCAGTGTAGTAAGAAGAGAGAACAGCCGTCTAGTGTATCGTTACTAGAGATATTAGATGGTATTATTATGCTCTATGACATTGGTGTTCATAAACAACTTGGTAAGATGGCTGCTATTTATGACAATGCAGCTGAATTTGCTACTGCCCTTAAAGAAACTCAAAGAAAACTCAAGAAATGTGGCAATCAGGTAATATACAAACTGTTTTCTTTATCAGTGCACTGTAATTTGAAATTGTATCGCTGTTAGTTTCTTGTAACTTTTTGTCATTAAATGGATGCTGGATATTAATGGAATTTGAAAGCTAATCCAGATTTTAGACACAGTCCCTCTATCATATTACTATATATCTTGGGTGGTTCTCTGTCAAATTTGTTCATTTCTTGTCAATATTTCAATTTTTGTATTTTTGGCAAATATTTTGGAGACTTTTTCGTAAAAACTAAATTTTCAATTTCTTCCATGAATTTGCTACTCAGAATTGTTTTAAGATTTTTTATACAAGTACCTTGGATGGTGCTTCATTGCTTTAATATTTGATATGCAGGAACCTTTGACAGGCTGCTATGATGATTGCAATTGCCATGGCAACAACCATATAATATACCTTGCTTGTGATATGGCAAAAATATTGTGGTAACCATGACAAATAGCTAATAATCCATCCAACATAAGATTATCAAAATAGCTTAGATTTTTTTTGTTAATTTTGGATAAAATATACTTACCAGGGTAGTTTCCATTTCTAAGTGTTACAGTGATTCTCAGAAATATTGGGGCAGCCAATTTGCAAACTCGCTAGCGAATTGGCTAACTGCTTGGCTTTCGAATCCCGATGGCACCGACTCGTGGTCGCGTCCACTCTGGGTGAGCCTATATTGCATTAGGGGACATGGAATGCTTTTACATACGTAGCCAGGTACATGTTTGGATTCCCCTGAATGATTTGCTTTGCGAGGCGTAATAATGTATAAGTAATTTTCCTGGTAAGTCTGAGAATAGCCACAGTCAGGTGACGTACAAGTAATAATATGATAAGTGATTAATTCACCGATATTTACTATATATATGGGGGTAGCAAACTTGAACACTGATTGAAACTAAATAGAGACAAGTTGTGGTTGGGTTCGCTTGGCCACATTCCAACTTGAGTAGCATTTCAGCGGAACTTGAACTTAAACTCTCACAAATCAATTGATAACATGAGCATTTATTTGCGAACGAAACTCTTCAACGAACTGATGAATACATAAACTTGTAGAACTGACCCACAGTTGAGCACGGACAAACAAACTGGAACACAACTACCGTTTAACTTTAAAAGTGAAATAGAACATTATGGCATTTTTCACGCAGACGGAGATTAACCAATCGGTGACTGCGTTCTGAATCAATAATGGAATGTCAGTCAACACCTATGGCTTATTATGGTTTCAACGATACAAGTTTAGAAACAGATTCCCACAAATCAGGGAGAAAACAAACTTTCACATCCAAACGATTCGTTGGGGTAACCTTAAGCCAACCGCTAATAAAACTCAACTTCACTTCATTACACGAAGAACACAGAACACTTTCCCTGGTATAATTGAAAGTGAAATCGCCATCCAACTGTTAGACCATCACTGACTAGCTTCTAAAGTATGACGGCCGTCCCTACCAGGGTCCCTACTGTTATATAGATTCACCCAAAGTGGGCGTGACCACAAGATGCCACCAGCGAGATTCGAAAGCCAACCGTTCAGTCAAAACCAAAGCAGTTAGCCAATTCGCTATCGAGTTTGCAAATTGGCTGCCCCAATATTTCTGAGACTTGCTGTAATGAAAAAACCCAAAAAGAAGTCTTTAGTTTTATGTTGTAAAAACTGACTTCAACATTCAAAGAGTTAAATAATAGTGTACAATGCATATAATATGGATACTTGATTCTCTACTCAAAATGTATTTCTGCTTTTCCAGAATGCAGAAGTTTACAACGATATAATGCATTCCAACTCAGTGTTTGAAAAAAAGACCCTTGAACATGCACGTCATGTTGCTTGGGTAGCAACTCTTGTATTTTCAAAGGTATGTTATATTATTTCTCTTTGATTTATTTTTTAATGAATGATGGCTTTATGTACCCTGAGAACAGATGTCAATTGAACTATAGTGTAACATGATGAAAATATACTTAGGGATGTCTTGGATCATAGAAAATAAATTCATTCACAAAAAAGATTACTAAATATATCCCATTAATTCATTGTGTTCAAAAAAATCTATTGAGAAAATATCTACTGGAAATTCACCGGATTATTAAAGGTACATTTACATGTAAAATTCTACTCATTAATAAATTTAAATAACCAGAATTTATTTATTTTGCAATAAATTATTTTACTAACCAATAGAAGTATTTTAGTGGTTAACAACATTGTTTTGTTTTATGAAACTGTGCTAAAAATAAACAATTGTTTGTTCATTCTGCCTATACTCTCACTTTCTCATTGTAGAACTTGCTCATGCTTGCAAATGCTTACTAGATTATGTCTGTTTTCAGGACAAACAGGATAACGTTGTATTTGTTCTGAAAGCAGTATTGAAGTCCATCAGTGCAGCCCATACTACAGGTAGTTTGTTTGGATATGTACCTGAATTCTATCTGGACACTTGTATAAATGCATATAATGGAATTAGAAACTATTTCAGTCTCGCACATCAACTGAAAAGTATTCAAGGTATGCGTTATGTACTTTTCTCTGTTTTGTTGACTCCCATGTGCGAAGCACAAAATGGGAGTCTTTGCAGTTAGTGTGTCTGTATGTGTGTATGTGTGTATGTGTGTATGTGTGTATGTGTGTATGTGTGTCCGACTGTTCCACTGCTATCTCAAGAACCATACATCGGTTTTTGATGAAACTTGGTGCATAGATGCTCTGGGCCAATGCGCAGATTTGATTAGGTTTTGGTAAAAATCCATGCTCGTTAATTACCTAATTTGCATGATAATTAGCTAATTTTTAGCTGTTCTATGACTGTTCCACTGATATCTAAAGAACCACTCATTGGATTTTGATGAAACTTGGTACATAGATGCTCTGAACATATGCGCAGATTTGATTAATTTTTGGTAAAAATCCGTGCATATTAATTACCTAATTTGCATGATAATTAGCTATTTTTTAGTGGTTCCATGACTGTTCCACTGATATCTAAACAACCACTCATTGGATTTTGATGAAACTTGGTACATAGATGCTCTGAACTAATGCTAGGTTTTGATTAGTTTTTGGTAATAATCCGTGGATACTAATTACCTAATTTGCATAATGATTAGTCAATTTTCGGTTTTTCCACTGATATCTCAAGTACTAATCATCACATTTCAATGAAACTTGGTACATAGATGTCATACGACACTGCACAGACCTGATAGTTTTTATGGTAATATCAGTACATATTAATTACCTAATTTGCATAATTAATTAATTTTCAGCATTTGATATAAGTAGTTAGCATTACATTTCAATGAAACTTGGTACTTACATACTCAAGGACTATGCAGAGATTGATTGTTTTCGATAAATATTTGTGCATATTAATCACCTAATTTGCATAATTAGTTAATTTTCAGCTTTTCCACATGTATCTCAAGTACTAATCATCGCATTTCAATGAAACTTGGTACATAGATCCTTTAGGACTATGCAGAGACCTGATTAGTTTTAGGGTAAATAATTGTGCATATTAATTACCTAATTTGCATAATTAATTTTCAGCTTTTCTACTGATATCTAAAGTACTAATCATCATATTTCAATGAATCTAGAATTATGCAAACCCAATTAGTTTCCGGTAAATATTTGTGCATATTAATCACCTAATTTGCATAATTAACCAACTTTCACACTGATATCTCAGGTACTATACATCACATATCAATGAATGTACATGGATGCTGTAGGACAATAGACAGACCTGAATAATTGTGGGTTAAAATCTGTACATATTAATTACCTAATTTGCGTAATTAACCAATTTTAATCTTTCACACTGATATCTAAAGTACCGTAAAAACTCCAAAATTTCGACTGGTTTTAAATAATTTGTGTTAGAAATGTGACGTGTTTTTAGAGTCAAAATTAAGGTGCATTTTCGGACGGTCGAATTTTTCAGAATAGAAATCAGCAAAAAAAAATGGGGATGATAGACAGTGTGCTTCATTAGTTTTTAAAAAATGCAATGTCCGTCAATTGACGTAAACTTTCTCATGTTTCACGGTAAAAGCAAAGGTCGTGGCCGAGTTGTAACTCAAAATCTAAACAAAGTCATCAATCAGTGAGTATTATGACAAGCAAAACAAAACATCAAGACGCGGAGAAGAGGTCAGCACAAAACTAATAGGTCAAAAGACAAAGCTGTCTCGCACTACCTAGGAAAACTTGCGAATGTTCGAAGTACAGGTACCCATTGGACAAAAGATACATGGAAGTTTAGCAAACGATCTCCCCGACCCAGTGCAATGTATCCGGTTAGAATCAAAGCTCACGTGTCCCTTATTTGAGCACCGTACCGGTGATTTGAGGGACCAAATTCTGCCGTAAATTCGCCCTTGGATTAAAAAATATAATGGGATTTAAGAAAATAAAATGGGACTTTTAAGGTGTATTTTGGCGTCATTTTTCGGACATTTCAATCAATCCTGCCGGCTAAAATAGAGTCTAAGTTTTACCGTAGTCATTGACGTCTGTCTATTCAAGAGTACACGTGTATGATTTTTATCGTGACTAGCGTGAGCGGGTAAGCTTCCTTTCGAGAATGAGCTGTTATCACTGTGAACAATGTTAAATTATTCTTCAAATGACCAGTTTATTTTTTAAAAACAACTAATTTTTTTATTTAAAAAAAATCATGCCGTTTTCGCATCATCCAGCTTTTTGATTGGTTAATTAGCGATTTGACCTATTTGACCTAAGAGAACATGGCGGATATCCTACAGCATCAAACGTTTATACGAGATCGGAATCATTCGCTTACGATGAAACTAAGTTGACTTTTATTTGTATTTCATAACCATTCAACAAATTTATTTTGTGTACATTATTATAATCACTACTGAGTACAGTAATAATCAACAATTCAGAAACGCAGCATGCCGAGATTTTTGTGTTCGTTTTTATTTGAAACTTCGTTTATTTAGAATATATTTTCGTTACCAATAAAATAAAAATCTCTCAGTCAATCAGAAACCCGGATTCATGCCTTTGAGGAAGGTCCCGTTTGAACGCTCACATCGTTTTTTTTTTTCGTTTGGGGGAAAACTAAAAC
The DNA here is from genome assembly GCF_978046115.1 of Saccoglossus kowalevskii. Taxonomy (NCBI): domain Eukaryota; kingdom Metazoa; phylum Hemichordata; class Enteropneusta; family Harrimaniidae; genus Saccoglossus; species Saccoglossus kowalevskii. The sequence goes on along the minus strand of NC_140643.1, from coordinate 36,146,428 downwards.
TGGTCGCAATTTTCGAATAAGAATGAGTCGGCAATTTTTAGTGGAGTCGAAAATTTGGAGGTGAATAAAACACCGAAACCCGGCAAATAAATAGGCGGTCAAATTTTTAGAGGGGTCGAAATTTTGGAGTTTTCACGGTGCTAATTATTCCATTTCAATGAAACTTAGTACAAAGATGCTCTAGGACAATGTACAAACCTAATTAGTTTGGGGTAAAAATCTGTTCATATTAATTCCCTAATAAGCATAATAATTCATAATTTTTTGGTTCTAATCACATTTCAATTAAACTTGGAGACATAGATTTTCTGTTACATTGCGCAGACCTCATTAGTTTTACACTCAAATCTGGTCATATTAATTTTCTGATTTGCATAATTAGTTTTCAGCTAAGTAATTTCGAATTATATTTAATGTGTCTCCAATACTCTCAGCACATGGGAGTTCTTTCTAAGCTTTCTTTGATTTACTATATGTCTCACTCATTCACCAGTGACATGCCCAGTTTTCACCAGTGACATGCCCAGTTTTCACCAGTGACATGCCCAGTTTTCACCAGTGACATGCCCAGTTTTCACTAGTGACATGCCCAGTTTTCACCAGTGACATGCCCAGTTTTCACCAGTGACATGCCTAGTTTTCACCAGTGACATGCCCAGTTTTCACTAGTGACATGCTCAGTTTTCACCAATGACATGCCCGTTTTCACCAGTGACATGCCCAGTTTTCACCAGTGACATGCCCAGTTTTCACCAGTGACATGCCCAGTTTTCACCAGTGACATGCCCAGTTTTCACCAGTGACATGCCCAGTTTTCACCAATGACATGCCCAGTTTTCACCAGTGACATGCCCAGTTTTCACCAGTGACATGCCCAGTTTTCACCAGTGACATGCCCAGTTTTCACCAGTGACATGCCCAGTTTTCACCAGTGACATGCCCAGTTTTCACCAGTGACATGCCCAGTTTTCACCAGTGACATGCCCAGTTTTCACCAGTGACATGCCCAGTTTTCACCAGTGACATGCCCAGTTTTCACCAGTGACATGCCCAGTTTTCACCAGTGACATGCCCAGTTTTCACCAGTGACATGCCCAGTTTTCACCAGTGACATGCCCAGTTTTCACCAGTGACATGCCCAGTTTTCACCAGTGACATGCCAGTTTTCACCAGTGACATGTCCAGTTTTCACCAATGACATGCCCAGTTTTCACCAGTGACATGCCCAGTTTTCACCAGTGACATGCCCAGTTTTCACCAGTGACATGCCCAGTTTTCACCAGTGACATGCCCAGTTTTCACCAGTGACATGCCCAGTTTTCACCAGTGACATGCCCAGTTTTCACCAGTGACATGCCCAGTTTTCACCAGTGACATGCCCAGTTTTCACCAGTGACATGCCCAGTTTTCACCAGTGACATGCCCAGTTTTCACCAGTGACATGCCCAGTTTTCACCAGTGACATGCCCAGTTTTCACCAGTGACATGCCCAGTTTTCACCAGTGACATGCCCAGTTTTCATCAGAGACATGCCCAGTTTTCACCAGTGACATGCCCAGTTTTCACCAGTGACATGCCCAGTTTTCACCAGTGACATGCCCAGTTTTCACCAGTGACATGCCCAGTTTTCACCAGTGACATGCCCAGTTTTCACCAGTGACATGCCCAGTTTTCACCAGTGACATGCCCAGTTTTCACCAGTGACATGCCCAGTTTTCACCAGTGACATGCCCAGTTTTCACCAGTGACATGCTCAGTTTTCACCAGTGACATGCCCAGTTTTCACCAGTGACATGCCCAGTTTTCACCAGTGACATGCCCAGTTTTCACCAGTGACATGCCCAGTTTTCACCAGTGACATGCCCAGTTTTCACCAGTGACATGCCCAGTTTTCACCAGTGACATGCCCAGTTTTCACCAGTGACATGCCCAGTTTTCACCAGTGACATGCTCAGTTTTCACCAGTGACATGCCCAGTTTTATCACATGACCATCAAGCTTGAGCATTCATATTTGAGATGTTAAGTATGTAATATGTAAGTAAGGGAAAATAAAATGTATGATACACAAATGTGTAAATTTTTAATCAAATAAACACTGTAAATTCAGAATGAATAATATACCAAACACAAAGTGTAATGTCTTATATGCTAATTGAAAAGATGTCTTCAAGAAGGAAACTAATTCTTGTAATTATTGAAAACCATCAATTACTATAGCTGCAAATGCATTGTCACAGACAGGTTCAGTGAAATTATACCCTACCTGGGCAATAGTTAGCGTGTTCGCCTTGCACCAGGGAACTTCTGGGTTTCATTTGCTTCACAAAGTAGAATAAAACAGAGTACAGTCTGTCCTTCTGTACAAAACGCAAGAAGTACCCAATAATGTTAGCATAAAGCTCTATGATTGTGGCCATTTTGAGTTTGTAATGAATCAATATACATACATTTGTACAACTGAGATTCATAGTTTAAAAACCGAAAATGCGTACACAAGGTTTTCATAGATTTTCATTTAGCCAATTAAATTTTAGGAAATCCTTAACAAAATTTTGTTTTTTAGTCATCTTTTTAGTGTTCTTTCATGCCATTGTATTGTAGGGCAGACCTACTGTAATTGGCAATGTACCTGTGGCTATTTATCACATTTGCTGAATTTTGCCTTGTTGAAATTTGTTGATATAACATACATGAATAATACAAAACTATTGGCAGAGAGTGATTCTGGCACTTAACCATGTCACCAGTAATCAGTCAAAGCTATGAGAATGTAAATCGTTATGTCAATTTTATTACGTATTAACTTAGGCATACAAGAATTGATGGTGAATTATGGCGTCTTTTTAAGTCGTCATTTTGCTGATAAAAGAATCAAAAGATTTGAGATTAAAGACACTGTCATTCAGGCTATGATGTGGTATGTTGCTAATAAAGAAACTCTGACGCTGTTGGAATCCATGCCAAGACCTGAGTAAGTTTATCATACTGAGATTGTGAGGAAGGTTGCAATGAAGCAAATATAAACTAAAAATCACATTTATATTATACTGACTCATTAAATTATTACTTATTGATCATAAACTCACACCGGGAAAGTGATAACGACAAATATATTTGTTTAGAAACTTATGTTAACTGGAAAGTGATTCTTATAAGTGTGTTATCATGATGTCATTGCCTTGTTATGTTTCTACAGTCGAGTAGCAATGGTAAGGTCCCTATTATCACCTTATGAAAGCAGAACTTGGGCCCAGACTAATTGGATTCTGGTCAGGTTATGGAAGGTAAATATCTGAATAACACAATATTATCAATTCTGTAATGGCTTTTCAGATCTCAAAAATTATGAATGTTTTTTTTTTTTTTTTTTTTAGGGTAATGGTTTCGCTTTCCGATATGTCAAGCCACCACACATTTTATCGCCTAAGCCGAGTGATAAGGAGAAAGAAGGAACAATATTACAAAGTGAGTACAAAGATTAATTGCATGTCAATTTATGATGAACACAGGTGTGAGGCAGTCTTAAAATAATAATTGCCAGATGTTTTACTTTGTTAGCAATATGTGATTTTCCACCTCAATATAATTTGTGTTTAGGTTTATGTCAATATTTAGAATTTCACAATTTTTCTAGAATTTCTAATTTCTGAATTCTATTTTCTAAATTCTAAATTTTTGTTAGGATTTCTAATTTTTTAAACTGACATCACATCTATATACATGTAGTCACTGACATAAAAACAAAAACTTAAGAAATATATTATTAATAAATATGTTATCAAATGCTATTTCAGCTCCTTGCCCATCTCCTATTTTTCAAGAAATTGTGAGAGAAGTTCTACTGGAAGATGATAAATTCACCACTAACTTCCTGAACTCTGTACTTAATCAGCTCAACTGGTCATTCTCAGAATTTATTGGCATGCTACAAGAGGTGAGTTATTATACAATGCTTTCATTTTGTTGAATACTGGTAGTGCACTTAACAAATGACATCATTATTTTGGAGTCATTCAATTTACGGCAAACAAATAAGTGACTACATATCATGTTATTATTGTACATCTTTCTGGTCGTGGTATGAACCCAAGACTTTTTATAATACATTTACTTTCTCAAGATAGAACCTTCTATTTAACCCAAGGGGAAGATTCAGATACAATAAAACCACTTTGTGCAGTACTGTTTTCTTACAACCTGTCAGTATTAAAGCATTCCCAAGTACATTCATTACATAAGAGATGTGCATTTATCTCACATTTTTACTGCCATAGTGAAGATGTTTTTTTTTTTCTTTTGTTACTTTTGGACCAAATGGACATATTTCCCAGTGGCTATAGCTCTTAATCAAAATTTACCAAAAAAACATGCAAATTTTTGTTGTTGGGAATTTACATACAGTAGTTCATTTCATCTCTGATTTAATGACTATATTTTATTCTTTCCGTAATGTGACATGCTAAAATAAATGATGAAATTGTGCAAGCACAATAAGAAAATGAAATGCGATTATTGAATGCCTCAAATTATATAAATGGTTGATTGCAAGTGACAGGTTGGATGAAACCATTCAGATAAATAAATGCAATTCCTTCACAGATTTCACATATATCATCGAAAAATGAGCCGCATATTCTTGATCCACAACAACTTAAGTTATGTGGTACTTGTTTTGATTTAACTGTTGGATTAACCAGAGTACTGGAATTTATCACGGCAAAAGCACATGAAGTGTTCCTTGACTGGTCGAGAACATCAGCGGAATTAATTCTTTGCAGACTATATCAGGTACATTTTTTTACTGTAACGATAAAGAGCAGGTATTGAGATTAGTTAGATTCCACACCAATATACAGGTAGTCTTTGTGTAACGCATCTTATTGTGTAAATAATTTTAATTATTGACTCTTCATCAGTATTGAGTTTTCTTTATCTTAATGTGCAAACTTATAATTCAGTCTCTGTCCAATCGTGGACCAAATCTGTTCATTCTTGGTACTTTACTCAGGACATATGCACATGCAGTGGTTTACTGATTCAATACAAATGGCTGACTGGCAGCCATTTTGTTTTTTAACATTAACAATGAATTGTTTCTACTATAATATAGATTTGTTCATTAATTCACATCTTGTTCATTTTCAGTTGATAACACATGTTTTAAACCGAGTGATAGCACCTTGCAATATATTTGAAAACGTTGTTAAAGTTGATTTGCCTGGAATGGACGGTGTAGATAAATTCCCCATACTTGCTTCTGTAGCGGGAATACTGACTAATCTTATATGCATTGACAATCAGAAATTGTAAGTATACATGTATCTTAGTGATCAATTAATTTTATTGGTGTCACTTCATTCCTATTGGTCTGAAGTAACTACCGGGTAAATGTAATTTGAATTTTGGCATTAAAATGATAAATATTTTGCATAAATAAACAAATAAACATATTCTTTTCTGTTTAGCTCCGCTGTCGACTTCGTCGAGCGGAGCTTATCATATGAGTGATTGTCCGTCGTCGTCCGTCGTCCGTGCCAATGTTTTACTTTTTCGACTTCTTCTTGAAAACTACAAGCCTGAATGCTTTGATACTCGGTGTATATGTACCTTGGGTAGACCTCTCTCAGATTTGTTCATTTCAGGATGATATCTTCAATTCTCTAATTTTGGTGAATATTTTTGTCATTTTTGGTAAAAAGTGACATTTTTGACTTCTTGTTAAAAACCGCAAGTCCAATTGCTTTGATATTACACATATAGGTACTCCATGTGGACTTCTCTCAGATTTGTTCATTTTGTAATGATATCTTTAATTTTCTAATTTTGGTGAATATTTTTGTAATTTTTGGTAAAAAGTGATATTTTCAACTTCTTGTTAAAAACCGCAAGTCCAATTGCTTTGATATTACATATATAAGTACTACATGTGGACCTCTCTCAATTTGTTCATTTTGTAATGATATCTTTAATTCTCTAATTTTGATGACTATTTTTGTAATTTTTGGTAAAAAGTGATATTTTCGACTTCTTGTTAAAAAACGCAAGTCCAATTGATTTGATATTACACATATAGGTACTCCATGTGGACTTCTCTCAGATTTGTTCATTTTGTAATGATATCTTTAATTTTCTAATTTTGGTGAATATTTTTGTAATTTTTGGTAAAAAGTGATATTTTCAACTTCTTGTTAAAAACCGCAAGTCCAATTGCTTTGATATTACATATATAAGTACTACATGTGGACCTCTCTCAATTTGTTCATTTTGTAATGATATCTTTAATTTTCTAATTTTGGTGAATATTTTTGTAATTTTTGGTAAAAAGTGATATTTTCAACTTCTTGTTAAAAACCGCAAGTCCAATTGCTTTGATATTACATATATAAGTACTACATGTGGACCTCTCTCAATTTGTTCATTTTGTAATGATATCTTTAATTCTCTAATTTTGATGAATATTTTTGTCATTTTTGGTAAAAAGTGACATTTTCGACTTCTTGTTAAAAACCGCAAGTCCAATTGCTTTGATATTACACATATAGGTACTCCATGTGGACTTCTTTCAGATTTGTTCATTTTGTAATGATTATGATATCTTTAATTTTCTAATTTTGGTGAATATTTTTGTAATTTTTGGTAAAAAGTGATATTTTCAACTTTTTGTTAAAAACCACAAGTCCAATTGCTTTGATATTACATATATAAGTACTACATGTGGACCTCTCTCAATTTGTTCATTTTGTAATGATATCTTTAATTCTCTAATTTTGATGAATATTTTTGTAATTTTTGGTAAAAAGTGATATTTTTGACTTCTTGTTAAAAACCGCAAGTCCAATTGCTTTGATATTACACATATAGGTACTCCATGTGGACTTCTCTCAGATTTGTTCATTTTGTAATGATATCTTTAATTTTTTAATTTTGGTGAATATTTTTGTAATTTTTGGTAAAAAGTGATATTTTCAACTTCTTGTTAAAAACCGCAAGTCCAATTGCTTTGATATTACATATATAAGTACTACATGTGGACCTCTCTCAATTTGTTCATTTTGTAATGATATCTTTAATTCTCTAATTTTGATGAATATTTTTGTAATTTTTGGTAAAAAGTGATATTTTTGACTTCTTGTTAAAAACCACAAGTCCAATTGCTTTGATATTACATATATAGGTACTACATGTGGACCACTCTCAAATTTGTTCATTTCATGTTGATACCTTCAATTCTCTAATTTTGATGAATATTTTTATCATTTTTGGTAAAAAGTGATATTTTCGACTTCTTGTTGAAAACCACAATCATTTATGGTGAAAAATGATATTTTTAAATTCTTGTTGAAAACAGCAAGTCCCATTGCATTGATACTATGCATATTGTTCATTTTCTAATGATATCTTCTGTTCTTTAATTGAAATGTGCAGTGCTAACAGCAGAGCTATCTCAGCCGAGAGGCTGCTTGTTAAACATACCGTAACACTGGAGTAAAAAAAAAGATTGTTTATTTACGTATGGATAATCACCTTATGGTTAATATCTATGATATGTTTTCTAATATAATTACTTTTAATTTATTCTTAGCAAAGACTGTGCCATCAAGACATTGTTGGCCGATTCTGGTTTTCAGATGAATACATTAGAGTTTCTTATGAGCGGCGAAGGACCCAGGGCTGCGACTGTCAGGGGTCAAAGACGATTTGATTCAAATTTCTCATTTAAGAAATGTAAGTGAAATATTTGATGTTATTCTATTGATCAGCCAATGTAGATATTCTGATTCTATTCTATTCTATATCAATAATTTTTGATGTTTTCTAAAACATCTTAAACTGTATGTATGTCTAGATTGTTTTATTAAGTTTGAAAAAATATTTTCAGTTTTATAAACGAGTTCATATTATATTTTAATTTTAAATTATAATTTTCTGACCATATATTACAGATGAAGAAGTTAATGAAGAAGAAGTGAAGAAAGTGGAAGATATGATTGAGTCTGTTCAGTCACAGTATAAAATAGCCCCTCCACCACCCCAGGTAAGAATTGTACTTGTTTCAGAATTCAATATTTTTACTGTGACTACTCATTATAACTTAAAACTTCAAAATTTGTAGTATTTTAGATGTTTTTTGCCAATAATGGAGATAACATATGGTATTGCTATTAATTTTTTTTTGAGTACATAGTTTTGAGAAAAAATATCAATACTGCATTGGAACATGACATGACCCATTTAGGTACTTGTCTGCTACACTGCTTAAATGTTTCTTTTTTCAAGCGACTTCTTCTGAAAACTGTTAACTTTAATCACTTTTATACTTGGTACACATGTTGCTTGTGTGGACCTCTACGAGATTTAATCATTTTGTGACGATATCTTCAATTCTCTATTTTTAATGAATATTTTTGTCAGTTTTGGTGAAAGTTTTTGACTTCTTCTTGAGAACTGCTACATTTGCTTTCAAATTACATTTCACAACAATATCTTGAATTTGCCAATTTCAGCGACATTATTTCAACGTCAGATTTCCACATTAATTTAACATCTGATTCATAATAATTCCCTTTGTCACAGTATGTATTTAGTATCTCATTTGTTGCTGTATAGATGACAACACTGTATTGCCAATGCCAATGCATTAATAATATTTATTTCAGACACCAGCAGATGAAGAAGTTTGTACAATATGTTATGCAAGACCCCAAGTCAAGATATTTCAACCATGTGGACACAAATCTTGCAGGTCAGTGTACTCAGGAAGTGTATACACTTTTATAAATGTCATGTTAAAAACATTTAGCACTATTAGATACGATTGCATTTGATCTACTGAAAATTGCGCCGTGCAAAACAAACATTTTTGGTTCACATAAAGATATACAGGTGTTCCTGAACCACCTCTGTTGACACTAAATCATCTAGGAATTGTGTATATACTGACCACTTGATCAACCTATACCTATATAAATAGATTGACAGTTGCATCATTCTTTCCACACTGTGATATAAGAGTAGCTCACATGTGCTTCTATTGGAGAGGTACTTCTCATTGGGCAAAAGGAATAATTTGAGTTTTATTATTAGGCATCATTTCAAAAAAAGTCCAAAGTCAGGGACTATTAATTTAGGTTCCATTTGTGTGCTTGTCTTTCCAGAGACATTTCCCAACCATGTATTAACACATTCAAACATAAAGAACAAGCTACATTATGCACATTGATTTTCAGTATCATTTGATCAAATATGGCTGACTGGTGGCCATTTTGGTTCTCAAATTACCTAAATTTTGATACATATTTAAACATTTCTTGGAGCTAGATGAGTGCAAATTTGCTTGGAACCTCCAGTAATTGCATCAAAAACATTCAATTACCGATACATGGAGATGATAGAGAAATCACGAATGACATATTTTAATGAAATTCAATACTCTTTCATAAGCTTGTCATACCTTTCATCACTTATCACTGCAGTATATACATTGCATGTTCACTATCACTGATTTGTTCTTATATTTGTGTATCTACTCTAGCTCCTGTGTAGAACAACATCTGATGAATGACAAGAACTGCTTTTTCTGCAAAACAGAAATTAAGAAAGTCAAAGACATACCTCTCAAATTATTTCTCTGAGTGTACGTGAATTGAATCACTGCTTTTTAAATCAATATGTGCTTTTTAATAATAATAATTATTAATATGTAGTATATAGTTCAGCTTAATTGGATTGGGGGAGCATTCTCCCATATATGCATATTAAATTACAATAAATAAATGTCAATGAATATTTACATTTTTTTTTGCAATCAACTAAGATGTCTCTTTCTAAGTGTAGTTTATGGATGTTTGTGAGTTGTAGCTGCTTTTAAGGGAGTGTAATTAATTACATAATAGGTACAATGTATTATGAGCTTGCAATAACTGATTGTAAAGTGTAATTAAGGCGGTACTGCTGCTGTTTTCATCCCCCCAATGGGAGAAAAATTGTCTAGATCTGAAATTATTGCTACCTTTAATAACTGAAGGTTTAGTACATCATGGTACTCCCATGATGTACTAATGTGGGTAATAGAGTGATTATACTTGTACATGTAGCTCCCTGTTTAGAAAGACAAACAAGTGTTTGTACCTACATGTAAGTATTAGTGATTCCTGATGCCAATACAGTTTTGTCTTTCTCAGTAGGAAGTCATGTACATAGGAAATATACCAAGTAGTACCACCAATATGTAGTGCTTTATTGACCACTTTTTTAACCCAAAATGTTTTTGTTTATTTTTAGTTTTTCTGGTAATTCTGGATCAAATTCACATAATTTCCCATTTCCCATAGGGCTTGATTAAAATTGTTGAAAGAAATATGGAAATAAAAACATGTGTTATCAGCGTTTGTGATAATCAGTGTTATTCCATGATACTATGGGCAATTCTGTAGTTGTCACATTTAATTTTTTTTTTTTCCTCAGATGGTACATGTTCTCATGACACATTTTCCTCATGGTTTATATTTTTGTCTCTAGTTTTTTACATAAGATTTAAATTGTCTCTGAAAATTGTAAGGAATTACAAGTGAAAATTCGAACCTGTTTTCATATTAAACATTTGAGTACATTATCTCCAATATAAAGGGAATAAATTGCTTCAGGTCTCTCTCTCTCAAGTCCTACATAAATGAGTAATTGTCTCATACTTTCTAAACTGATGAAAAGTTTCTGCCCCACGTAGATATTTTTTGGTGAAAATACAGTAGATATGTGTGTTAGCTATTGCATGTTAACCTACAATCGGTTATTCTGAGCACATGTTATTATTTTATTACCTTTAAAATAAAGATAAAATTGAAATATCATTTACAATTTAATTATTGTAGTTCAAGTACATGTATGAAGTAATTCATTGGAGCATTCATAAAATAGTTTTTTTTACAAAAGGGCTGAATGGATTATACAAATGTTGAATACATATTCAAACAATTCTAGAGAAGTGTGATAAGTGCCACTTTCCATGCAACAATTTTTTTAGTTTCGTGTATAACAGTATTTTTATGTGCATTGTGTACCAATTCGACACATGTGACCCATATCACAAAAAGAGGTTGGCATGGTGATAGTGATGCTTTGTTTAAATCACACCTTCTGTATGAAACACTCTATATGATTTCAGCTAGTGACAAGGCTTCACAAGGTATTTATTTTTAATTACATCAGTTTCAGTCTATTACAGAAAATGTACCTATACAATGTAGAATTGCTTACAAATCTTGATGTTTTTATTGAAAATAAAAAATGTGATAAAAATGGCTGAAATACAGTAGTAGATGTGAAAAGGTTTCCTTTGCAAAGTTTGTATAAATATTCATGAGCTGAAAATTTGCATATCCTATGGTCCAGTGGGTTGAATGCTGTCTGCACACAATCAAACACACTGACGCTGCTGTAGGCATCCACAACAATCCAGGTAATGAATTCATTGATAGTCCTAGTACCAACTCAGTCATCTCAAGATATTACAAAAAGTTGCATTATGAAAATAGAAAATATTAATAAGGAGCAAACAATAGTTTTCCTTCTGTCAAAGGTCATCTGTATATTATGCAAATATACTAGTAGTTGTTCTTTAATAAGTCATTCCAGAAATAGTACTAGTTCCATAGTCAGTAGATCAAGGTATAATCTTTGAACTCCTGTGGAGTAATAACAATTTAAAAATGCATAGAGTAGAGCTCATTACATAAATGCATATTGACAGTATATGTATAATCTATTTCTTGTGTGTATTTCATATACACACAAATTTTCAGCAATTTTATCTTGGGCTTCCTTTACTTTTGCAATGCAGTTTTATATCCTAGTTTTTTGTACATGTATACCTTAGTCGTGTTATCATTGCATTTTGTAAGTCCTACATATTGCCTGTACCAATTATTCAACTCAATGTCAACCAATCTAGTACTACTAATGCATTCCACTCTAACATGCACATTTGCTGTTCTTCTTTATATTTCATCAGCAAGGACACATTTTGTTGTCATTTGGGAAAGTTTGAACAATAATAAACCAAATTATTGTGTCACACATACAAGAACTATACTGGGGTTCTTATTTTTACCATGTGCAAGGCTGCAATGCTATGTTTGAATTCAGCAGATTTAAAGATATACATGTATCGGTAATAGACGAGTTGCCTGGTTACATATAGCACATGGGTGGTGGTGGATGACGTTTCTAATAACTGGTCATTCTTTATAAAAACACATTTTAAAATAGGACATCTTTAGCGATTGACCCTCGGTGACATCTTACAAAGCATTGTGAAAATGTCGCAAATCATATTTTGTTGGGTTTATATTTTGTAAGAATGAAAAATACTATCATATGTTACGACCATTTCAAAAACTTTCAAAAGATGCTTACAATACAAATATTCGCTCTATCACTGTTCATAGTAGTTCATGCACTTAATGGAAGAAATACAGTAAATAAACTAACAGACTAATTTGTGATCGATATTTGGCGAGATATGTTTCTAAAGATCTATTTGACGGAATTAGTTTAGACACTGTTCATAGTAAAATATGGATGCTATAAAACAGGATCTGAAACATCACAAAACAAAGACAGTCCCTAACAGGACTACAGTTCTTGTTGCATTTGGCATTTTTACCTCTACAATGATTTTTTAGATGCTACATGATACAGTATTAAACTGATTATTCAAGATGCCGACCAATCGTGTTGTAACACGTCTGCATGATTAGAGTGCCCTCACAAAAACATCGAGATGATTTTTAGTTAATTAGCTTTCAACAAATTTATTTACAACTTTGAACGTTGATCACAAGAGTTGAGACAGCCTAAATGAATCATGTCACATTTACAACTCAACTATTGAAGATTTTGCGACAGTTCCGTGCATGCTTCAAACCAATCGTGCGACAGAACGCAAGGTTACGATTACACAAGCAGAAGTGAGAAATTTTCAAAGAAAGATCAATAACCCAAGACAAACACTAATCAGTTCTTTCACAGAATTATTTTGCATGCCATTTCAATGAATTTGTGATCATATTGCAATTAGCATGACTTTAAATTAGGATATTCATTGCATATCAGTTTTGCATAATCTTCCCTCACACACTAGACACAGATAGAAATAATTTCTACAACACAGGCAGTATTGATGTTCATATGCTCTTTATTTCCCCATCCATACATTCTTAAAAACATTATGTAATTGATTCCCTTCATCTCAAAATCTGACTGGCCAAGAGCAATTAAAATCTTCCCACCCCTTTATTATAGCCTGGGAAACACATTTCTCATCTATTCTGAGATTTGGACGATATCACATATTACATGGTGTTTAACATTATGAGCATCTGACCAATGCAAATATGGAATGTACTGGATGAATGACTTCCGAGTGTCAGCACTGCAATGATTACCTCAGAATATTGTAAATGTTCCAGGCCCTTCCCCATTGGTGGTTCATAAGAACACCAATGCTCCCTCTTCAACTCACAAAACCCCTCATAACATTGTATTTGATCCTAAAATGTCACTACTCTCACCCTGAACTATTACAATCATTTGTAACTTAATAAAATAAAATAAACTTATTTTTTTATATTACACTCGCTCTCTGATTTTCAACATGGTCAGCTCTTAGATAAAATAGCGACCAACTAACATGGCATTTTAGGATTGACAATCCTACTGTATTAGTACAAGAAGGTTAGACTGAACTTGAAATAAAGCACTTTGGGATGGTATTAGTATGATTAAATCAAAAAGGTATACCATAAATTCATTGTTTGTTTTATGAAGTAGCACTTATATCAGAGTTGTGCTTCTGAAATATGAAATACACTAATCCCGTGACAAATTCTTCTGAGCTAAACCTACATAAACAAACACAATGAAATTACTTTTTCCCTGTTGCTCACAACATGTTATAAAACTTTGTCTTCTCCCATGTATCCAAGTTTCAAAAGATGCACATGTGGTCATAGTTACAAGTCCAGCAAATGACAGATCAATTTAGATGGAAATTAAAGACCAATTCATTATGACTTTTATCCCTGTCACTGCTACACAATTTCATAATATTAAAGATGTTTCCAGGAAACAAGACGATAATACTAATAAGAAATAATACTAGAACTATCTGCAGCTCCACCCACCCACCCATGCATACACCAATCCCTGAATGACGAACCCTGTACTTCATCTCTTTAAAAATTATCGATACAATTACGATGTAAAAACCATCGCTATATACATGTCCATAATATGAAATGATATTCATCAATATACAATGTAATAGATTTTATAGATTTGAAAAAATTGTGGTAATCACAAAAAGTTGATAATTTGAAAAACAAATTTCACATCACCATGGAAACTACATGATAATTTGAGGATCTGCTACAGAACTGCCAATAGACTTATGAGGAAGAATACGTCCACCATTCACATATAATTCATCTTGTACTATAACATCTTCTCCTAACACAGAAACATTTTCCATTCTGACCTGCAAATAAATTCAATTCAATCAATTTAGTGGAACGTACTAAGATAAATTATTGTTGTTGCTGTCAAAATGTATGTAAATTATGAGAACAGGATGCAAATGGGAAAACACTAACAACTTGTCAGTTGATACATCTCTCAGCTGTTCTCATGGCATACTTGACTGTTGCCACATTTCACAAAATATATTAGCAATCATTTGAAAACAACAGATGAGGCACAAATATCAGCTAAATGACAGTTTCAAGAAAAAGTAAAAAAATATTAGTTTTGGCGCAGTCCCTCAACTGTTGTTTTGAATTTGAATTCTGATATTATGATTGCCAGTTAATGAGAATGACAACTTCACCACTAATATTTTATAAATTTAATTTTTTTTTTATATTCATTTAATAAAGAAAATTTGTTGGAAATGGTCAGAAAGTTGAAAGATCACAACACTTACCCACTGTCCAACAACACACTTCCATCCAATAATAGATGACTCAATCCAAGCATGGGATTTTATACGAGTTTCTTTCAATACAGTACTGCGCTTAATACATGTACCATCTTCAATTACAACACCTGGACCTATTGTGACATTTGGTCCAATACGACAGTTGGCACCAATCTTGGCACTTGGATCCTGAAATTACAAGCATGTCACATCTATGTCATATCATACAAAAAACAGGAAAAGAAAAAGAAAAAACATAGGAAAAGAAAAAGAGATCTAGTACTAATAATCATATACATGTACATGTAATTTACATGTGCCGCACCATATTCTATAGTGATTTCAATAAAACATTTAGCATACAACACAAGTGCCATACTTGTATTACAAGGTATATAATTCCGTCTTTGTTCCTACAGAAAGCCAATTTTCATTATCATGAAAAATTAAATTATTTTTAATAATACTCATGTTAGAGTGATTTGCTATTTATTCGATGGAATGATTTTAGCAAATTTGCTTACTATGGAAGTGAAGCTTTACTATATTACAAATATTATTAATAATGAAAAATTATGAATATTCAAAGTTTGTGAACATTATCTGAGAGTTCTTAAAAGTCATCAAATAAAGAACTCCCACTATATCTTTATATGAACAAAAAGTTTGATACATGCAGTTAAAATAAGTCTTGCATCCTCAACAACTTCAAAAATCTGCTGAATCAACTGGTTATGGAAATGTTAAATGTACTAAAAGATTAAAAAATACTTAAATGTCCAAAAGATAATATCAAAAATTTAATTTATATTGGAAATTAAAATGAAATATCTAAAGATTAGTTAAGACAGAAATGTAAACTTACCACTAACACATTGCCGACAATTCCTGGGCCTTCTGCTAGTTTCTCTGCTGCTGTGTTTCTAAGATGTGTTAAATAAAGGCACATGCCAGTCAAAAAGTCTTTAGGTTGACCAACATCCATCCAGAAACCTGCAAGAGATTCGATCATAATACATACATGGGACAAATATGATTATGACAATAATTCCTATAATAATATGCTTAAAAATTATCGTCACTGTCTGTCCATCATTACCCTAGAACTTTCAAATTACATATTAATTAATGAGTTGTGTGTCAGTCAAATGTCCCTGTGTTCTGGATGGCAAGCCAATGAAATAGCAATCATACTAGAGAAAATTTCTGAAGGATATTAAAGGTGTTTCCAGGTGAATTACAACACAGGTTGGTGGCTGTGGATGCGGACAAGAGGAAGGTGAAAAAAATAGTAAGGAAAGTAGCATTGGTGAGGAGGAATGTGTGGAAATTGAAAGAAGAAGATACCAGAAAGAATTTTGAAGCGAGAGTTGGGGAGCTTGTGGAGACTGATGCATCAGATTTGTGGGGGTGTTTTAAAGAAGGGGTGTTGCAGGCATGCGATGAAGTTTGTGGGAAGAAGAAAGGTAGGAGGGGCAGAGGAGACACAGGCTGGTGGAATGAAGAGGTGAAGGAAGCAATAGCAAGAAAGAAAGATGCATAATGCGAAAAGTGGTACTGAAGAGAATAAGGTTAGGTATAAGAGATTGAAGAAACAAGCAAAGAAAGTGGTGGCAAAGGCCATGAGGGAGGACAATGAGAAGGTGCTGAGTGAGATTAAGGAGAATCCAAACAAGGTGTATAAGATAGTGAAGGCAATGAAAGGGGATGGAAGAGATGTTACAGGGGGAAGATGTATGAGAGGAAGTGATGGCAAGTTGAATTTCTGTGAGAGAGATAGAAGTAAAGTCTGGAAAGAACATATGGAAAAAATCATGAATGAGGAGAATGAGTGGGATCAGGATGTGGAGGCTGATCTGGTGGAAGGGCCAGTTGAAAGAGTGAGTCGAGAAGAAGTAGTGAAGGCAATCAGAGACATGAAAACTGGAAAGGCTGCTGGACCCTCGGAAGTGAGCGCGGAGATGATTTTTGCAAGTGGAGACATAGGGATTGGTGTGATAATGGAGTTATGCCAGAGAGTGTTAGATGGAAGAGGAGTGAGTGTGGTAGTACCAATTTTTAAAGGAAAAAGGGATGCAAAGAGTTGTGGTGCGTATAGGGGTGTGAAACTATTAGAGCATGCAATGAAAATTGTGGAGAGGGTGATAGTGAATAGAATCCGGAAATTAGTGGAAGTGGATGAGATGCAGTTTGGTTTTATGCCAGGGAAAGGAACAATTGATGCAGTGTTTATTCTGAGGAGGATGCAAGAGGAATATCGTGCAAAAGGGAAGAAACTGTATATGTGTTTTGTGGATTTGGAGAAGGCCTTTGATAGAGTCCCGAGGAAGGTGATGGAGTGGGCAATGCGGAAGAGAGGTATACCAGCCCTTACCAAACTGTTTTTTTGTGGCAACTAGTTCGCACGCTTGTGGCAAGCATAGCGCAAGCATATTTGATTGCCAGAACATTCTGGCAACTAGTTGCCGATCATTGCCAGTAGTGGCAATCATTCTGGCAACTACTTAGTTATTTGTGGCAACATTGCCACAACACAGAGTAAACATAATTTTGTGGCAACTATGCGGCAAAAGTGGTAATTTATAGAGTGGGCATAAGTGTATGTATATCTTAGCCGTAAGTAAAAAAAGTTGTGTGACGTCAACATTGAATATGTATTTAAAATCTTTCTTTATTACGCATCACATTTGACTTACAAATTACAAACTTATACTGAATTCAAAAAATATATTGTCAGAAATTAAATGAATGAAAAATGTACTAGCCCAATATTGTATAAGCATGCAGTCTGTCGGCTGATATAGCTCCGCTGCATACTCTGAAAGTAATTTGATCCAAACTGAAGACACTGTTGCAAAATCTTATGGTGGTAAACCCAAGGAATGCACTTACATTAATAAACTATTCAGTTAAGCTGTTTTCAAGAAAATGTGACAAAATTATTCACAAAAATTAAAAAATTCAAGATATTGTCATGAAATGAATTGGTGTGGTTTTATCAATAAGGAAATTATGTGCTAAATTTAAAACCTTGGATGATCTTTATCAACTTGGTTTTAAATTTAATCACCTACTTTTGTGGCAGGGAATTATCGCTGCTCTCCCAGATAATTGTAAAACGTCGGCAATTTGATGTTTTAAAAGCTGGTGCAACTTTTCATGTGAAAACAAAAGTATGCAATTTTTTTTTTCTTGTCAATGTAAGAACATTATATTGTATTGTATTATAAAAAAACAAGATTACAGAACAGAAATTAAAGAAAAACAATCAAAACACAACGTATATCTCCGCTTGCCACGTTCTGTATAATTTTTTTTTTTCAATTTTACGTACGTGCCAAAATCACGGAGTACATTTTTACATCCATAGGCTGTAGATTGAAATATTTTTTTTACCGAAGCATCATACCAGTCGTTATTTTTTCCATGGTCTCAGCATCTTGAATGTCTGAACGGAACAACGGAACACCGTGCAGGCGAACGATGTGGTCTCAGTAACCGCTTTTACTAATCGTTGCAAAATGTTACGACTTTATGTGGAGAAATGAAATTCGCACAAATACAAAAAGGTCAAAGTGCATGGACTGTCTGACTTCGCGCGCGAACTTGTATCGTCTCCTCGCGCACCGGGCCTTGTCAAACGCACGTTGAAAGAGCTGTCACTTTTCACAGGTAAGAATATAATATAAATATATATTAATTTTACTGAGCTAAATATGTTTTGTTTGTGTGAGTCTATGCTGGCCGTAATCGCAATGTCGATTTTGCGTATTTTATTCAGAATGACACAAACGCTGTAATCCAAGGTCATCTGCTGCTTGCATGTCATGATGCGTTACCGATTCGATCGATCTTTTATAAATTAACATTAAAATCTTGTTGAATATTGACCAATGTTCAGTTTAATTTCCGTGATTTTGGCGAACAATTCAGTTGAATACAGTAGGAATAATTGTGGGGGTGGGGGGATGTGCCTACCTATATTTCCTTGCCACAAGCGGTTTTCTGGCAACTGTGCCACAAGCTGGATTCTGGCAGTTTACAAGAAATTGTGGCATACATGCCGCAAACTTTGTGGCAACCTTGCCACATTAGTTGCCACAAGTGCTAATTTGCATGCGAAAATATGCATATGCTGCAAGTGTGCCGCAAATCACTTGTGGTACACACGCCACAAAGTTGTGGCAAGCTTGCCACAAGTATGTGCCAGAAGCCTTGTATTTCCGTAAGGGTGAGGCAATGGTAAGAGCAGTGATGAGTTTGTATGAAGGAGCAAAGACAAGAGTTAGAGTAGGATCGGAGTTGTCAGAGGAGTTTGAGGTGAAGGTGGGTGTGCATCAAGGCTCTGTACTATCAACCATTGATATTTGTAGTTGTCATTGATGTAGTTACAGAGAGCGCAAGAGAAGGGCTGATGAGAGAGATGTTGTATGCTGATGACTTGGTCTTGATGGATGACACAATGGAGGGATTGAGGGAGAGGTTTGTAAAATGGAAAAAAGCACTTGAGAGTAAGGGTTTGAAGGTAAATCTGGGAAAGACAAAAGTGATGGTGAGTGGGACGGAGGAGAAAGCTTTGGTGAGTAAGGTTGACCAATGTGGCATGTGTGGAAAGAGGGTAAAGGTAAATTCAGTGCGGTGTGTGAAATGTGGGAAGTGGATACATGGGAGATGTGCAAAGATAAAGAGGGTGACCCAAAGATTGGCAAGGGATTTTGTGGAAGATGTAAGAATGGAGCTGGAAGGGTGGTGGAACAGGAAGAAAAGTTGTGTGATGAGGTTGAGTCAGTGAAGGAGTTTACATACCTGGGTGACAAGGTAAGTGTGGGTGGTGGGTGTGAGGTGGCTGTAACAGCTAGAGCAAGGTTTGCGGAAGCGGTAGATCGGTTGGCGAAGGCAAATGGGGTACGTTGGTATGGGCATGTGCTGAGGAGGGAGGATGGACATGTATTAAGAAGGGCCCTTGATTTAGAGGTGAGCGGTCCAAGGAAAAAGGGAAGGCCAAAGAAGACGTGGAAGATGCAAGTGGAGGAGGAGAGTGGGAAGGTTGGGATGAGGATGAGGGATGCTTTAAATCGTGCAAAGTGGAGGGAGGGGGGTAAGAGCGATTGCCACTAGTTTAAGGTGAATCCGGCCACCCTCGTCTTCGGGGACCAAACCAGATTTAAAACTCTGGACTAATACTACTACTAGAGTAAATGTCAGGTAAACCCCAGGTAAATGGCAGTAGCCCATAGCGTCAATAACCATTTTGAAAAGTGTCAGTGAAGTTAGCATACGATTCAGATTATCATATGGATTTAAGATTTGCATTCAGTTGAACACATGTAGCTGTTTATTTTCAAGAATAATAATATTTTACTGTATATTTTACATTCACCCTTTTAAGAATATTTGCTGGTTTCAAATGATGCCACAGAATCAATTAAATATGAAACAGTCAGAATTACCTTTCAATTCAAAAGCATACAACTCATCATCTTGTGCCATATTAGGAAATACTTCTTTCTCTATAGATGTTGGTTTGAGCTGTAAAAACATACGAGAAGAGTTGCATTTTTATATTAAAGCAAATGATGAATGTATCCATTTATACAATAAAACTGTTACAAACAATACTGGCTGTTTTTACACAAAACAGACAGCGACTAAAATGATTAATTGAAAAAGAATTACATGTAGGACATTCTGTTTGATTACTTTTTCATTTCACATACATGTATGTTATAAAACAATCCATCAAATCTTAACATAACTCATTAAATAACAATTATGTAGTTGACAGCAATATACGGTATGCAAGTGAAATACTACAATACTGGTACTTAAATTAAAACTCATTTACTGGGTTTTTTACTTTTTGCTGACAGATTAACCCGTTATGCACTAGACTTTCTTGCTCCAATTTTTCTGAACTTTTTTCTTATATTCTTCAATATTTCTTGAAATGAACTAATTTTGGACAGAATTTGAGTCAATTTTCAGTTGTTACTCAAAAGATTTGGTTATTTTTGTCCCAATCTTCTGAAGAAAAGTGCAGACTAAAAACGGGACTATTTTGAGAATTTGTGATAAAAAGAGATTGCTGGTAGTGAAAATGTTAAACCCATGTAACATTATGATAGAACTCATCATTTCATTGAATTTTAAATCTATGAAATATTAAAATAATGAAATTAAATAAAAGTTAAAAATAATGCTATTATAAATAGACCACACAAATATTAAGTCATCAATGATAATATCTATACATACCTCTATTCTGTCTAATATTGCTGGATTGAATATATAAAGACCTGCATTAATTTTATTAGATACAAACTCTTGTGGTTTTTCTACAAAACTTTCAATCTTGCAGTTTGTGTCGTACACTACCACACCATATTTGGAAGGCTCTTCTACTTTGGTCACCTAAAATATAACGATAATAATTTTCAACACCTATGTTAACTACCGGTATATGGTGTATGTATCTCTAGCGGTAAACAGATGATGTACAAGCTGGTACCACAATGACATTTACTCATAATCCTATTGTTAACACAACTGTTCTATACTATTATTTTAATATTTTGTATACAACGTACATGTATGTATACTTTGATATGGAGAAGTGTTTAATCTGAGGCAAATCATCATGATAGTCTTGGAACACTTGGCAATCACTCAGATCATGAACATCCAAGATTTTTGATTTATGTATACATTGCTATAGTTCAGCATTGCAAATTAATTTGCTATGTGTAATCACTACAATAAAATTGTGTCATCAATCCATATGCACCCTTGTAATGGACACTAGGATACACTCACCACAATAGTCCCCTCTTTGCCATGTTTTCTGTGAAAATCTATCATTTCCTTGAATGGAAAATCACAACTGATGTCACTGTTAAGTACAAAGAATGGATCGTCGTCTTCACTTAGCCATTTCTTAGCTAACGCCAATGGACCAGCTAATGAGAAGATAAAGGTTTATTAATGACATCTTTGAACATGGTGTACATCTCTATCACATGTTTATATGGTATATTTCAAGGTACATGTAGACCTTATTACACACAGATTAAATACAGCAGTGGCCACCCATGGGTTCATAATACATGTACTCAGAAAACAATACACATATGCCCAAACATATACATGTAAAATGATTTCATCAACTTTCGGTATTCAGAAATTGATTTTATAATTTCGCCATAAAAACACTAGTTATAACTGTACTACATAAAGAATATCTGATAAAAAAATTATTCCAATTTACTAAAGAAGAATATGATTCTAGCCAAAACAAGGTTTCTGTTAATAATATAAATGTGTGTATAAATTACTGTACACAGACAATAATTAATAACAGCAATTAATATAACAATTAGCTGGAATCATAGACCTTTTGAATCAAATGTTGGTACAATCTACATACCAGCTGTTGTCACCAGTGAGTACAAATAACAGCCCATTCATTATTTATAACAATTATGTATATAATCCTTAAAATAAAATATTTCAATATGCAAATAAAGAATGATATTATAATGAATTTAATTTTAGAAACCTATCAACTGGTTGTAATATTTGCCGTTTACTTGTCACCAACACATGTAATTGATCTGAAATCCAGTCTTATCAATATGCAAAATCTATTATATTAATTAACTCTGAGTGAAAAGAGACACTAACCTGTACCAAGAGGAACTTCTTCATGTGACATTGTAATCTTGATACCCAGCTGTACATAGAAATATAATCAAAGAAAGCTTAGAAAGAACTCCCGTGTGCTGAGAGTATTGAAGACACATTAAAAATTAATTCAAAATTACTTGTACATGAGATATTGATAGAAAAGCTGAAAACTAATTACGTACATCAGGTAACTAATATGAACAGAACAGAACAAAAAAATTATGAATTTTTATGCTAATTAGAGAATTAATATGAACAAATTTTAACCCAAAATTAATCAGGCCTGTCTATTGTCCTAGAGCATTTATGTACCAAATTTTATTCAAATGTGATGATCAGTAATTGAGAGATCAGTGTTAATTAATTATGTTAATTAGGAGATTAATAAGCATAAATATTTACCAAAAACTAATTGGGTTTCTGCATAGTTCTCTTTAAAAGTTTCATTAAAATCCAATTTGTGGTTCTTTATATATCAGTGGAACATTATGCAAATTAGGTAATTAATATCCAATTTAAAACTAATTAGGTCTCTGCATAATCCTAGAAGATCTATGTAGCAAGTCTCATTGAAATATGATGATTACTACTTGATATATCAAAAGCTGAAAATTAATTAATTATGCAAATTAGATAATTAATATGTACTCGTATTACCCTAAAAACTATCAGGTTTGTGCAGTGTCCTATGACATATATGTACCAAGTGTCATTGAAATGTGATGATTACTACTTGAAATATCAAAAGCTGAAAATTAATTAATTATGCAAATTAGCTAATTAATATATACTGATATTAGCCTAAAACTATCAGGTCTGTGCAGTGTCCTATGATGTCTATGTACCAAATTTCATTGAAATGTGATGATTACTACTTGAAATATCAGAAGCTGAAAATTAATTAATTAGGTAATTAATATGTACTCGTATTACCCTAAAAACTATCAGGTCTGTGCAGTGTCCTATGACATCTATGTACCAAGTGTCATTGAAATGTGATGATTAGTACTTGAAATATCAAAAGCTGAAAATTAATTATGCAAATTAGGTAATTAATATGTACTCATATTACACTAAAAACTATCAGGTCTGTGCAGTGTCCTATGACATCTATGTACCAAGTTTCATTGAAATGTGACAATTACTACTTGAAATATCAAAAGCTGAAAATTAATTAATTATGCTAATTAGGTAATTAATATCTACTGATATTACCCTAAAAACTTTCAGGTTTGTGCAGTGTCCTATGACATCTATGTACCAAGTTTTATTGAAATGTGATGATTAGTACTTGAGATATCAGTGGAAAAGCCGAAAATTGATTAATCATTATGCAAATTAGGTAATTAATATTGCACAGATTTTTACCCAAAACTGATCAAATCTGCGCATTAGTTTGGAGCATCTGTGTGCCAAGTTTCATCAAAATCCAATGAGTGGTTCTTTAGATATCAGTGGAACAGTCATGAAACAGCCAAAAATCAGCTAATTATCATGCAAATTAGGTAATTAATATGCATGGATTTTTACCAAAACCTAATCAAATCTGCGCATTGGCCCAGAGCATCTATGCACCAAGTTTCATCAAAAACTGATGTATGGTTCTTGAGATATCAGTGGAACAGACGGACACACATACACACACACACACACACACATACACACATACAGACACACTAACTGCAAAGACTCCCTTTTTGTGCTTCGCACACGGGAGTCAAAAATTGATGAATTTAACTATGCTAATACAATGAATTAATAGATGAAATCTCAAAAATATTGATATATATATATATATATATACACAGATTATCACTAATTAATAGTACATACAATAATTTCGTAAAGCCATGTGGTCTTGTATTCCGTTTAGCCACAATTAAACCTAACAATCATTGCCATGTTTTTAAACCAACCACTGACAATCCTTACAAATGGAGCATACAACTGAGTTGTTCATTATTCAATGTGGGATTGTGAACTATTACAATTATAAAACATGCATGTACCTTCTCTTCTTGGACCTTGAGCTCCGTTTCCAACATATCTGACAGATAACTAACAGCTAATATTATATGTTTAGCACCAGCCTGAAATGAAAGTAAATGATATAGAGTTGTTTAAAGTGGCAATAGCATAACTACCACTATCGCTAAATTTTTTGTGTTTTATTTTAAATAAAACATTTCCTGTGTCATTAGTGTCAATGTATAACTACCATCGGCAAAATGTGAACACTGACGCTTACACACTGTATAATGACATTGTACATTTAAATCACTTGAGAGTGAAACAAGCAGCCAGTCGGCTGAGATAGTTCCGCTGTTAGCAATGCACATTTCAATAAAAGAACAGTAGATATCATTAGAAAATGAACAATATGTATAGTATCAAAGCAATGGGACTTGCTGTTTTCAACAAGAATTCAAATATATCACTTTTCACCAAAAATGACAAAAATAATCATCAAAATTGGAAAATTGAAGATATCACCACGAAATTAACAAATCTGAAAGAGGTCCACATGTAGTACCTATATATGTAATATAAAAACAATCGGACTAGCGGTTTTCAACAAGAAGTCGAAAATATCACTTTTTACCAAAAATGACAAAAATAATAAGCAAAATTAGAGAATTGAAGATATCACCATGAAATGAACAAGGGGTGATCTCGTATTCAAACATGCGGGTCAAACCTACGAAAACCCAAACCGCCCTAAACCGCCCGAACAAAACCCAGTTTTGCGGTTTGGAAGTTTAAACAATAGACAGTGCGGTTCAGGACGACCGCACGAATTTGCATAAAAACTGCGGTTCGAACCGATCTCATTCACACCTCATTCAAGCTGTTGTTTATTTTTAGGATTGGCAAAGTTTACATTGCTAGATAGTTGTCTCTAAAATGTGTCGATTTATTGGTGTACAGTAGTCATTTTACCGTGTGCCTACGTAAAAAAACACTCTTTTATATATCGGTGAACAGCGTGCCGAATAAATTGTTTTGTTTTGATAAACTGTTATGCTCGAGTCGCAAATTGAGCAGAGGACATGAATCAGACTTTTCATTGGGCTGGACAATTGATATTTATCTCTGACAGCTAATAAGTATCAAAAGACGAACATTTGTTGATACAAAGTTGCACTTGAGACTTACGCTACTGTTGCGCGTTCAATTTTCAAACAGTTCTTCCAGGAGTGCGGCATCGCAAAATCTGGAAAAACAAATGCAGCGTACGCCATGAAAATTTATTTCGATTTGCTGCACATCGGTTATTTGCAGTTTTTCTTATTCAATTTCCAGTGACACGAAGTATCAAAACAGAAAATTAAATTAAATGGACTCGCGCTGATTATTTACGGCTATTCAGACGAGACTGCTTATAAAAAACGAACCCTGACCTCTGAAAATACCTTATTCATAGAGTGCCTTGTACCTAAGACCGTCGCCGAAGGCGACACAGTGCACGTTGCGACATTGCAATCGATGCATGCTGGGTGACAAGGGGAAATTCTGATTGAGGTAACCAAGATGGCTGCGTTGAGTGCATGATTTTCTGCGGTGTTTAAAACAACACCTCGCTGCCTACTTTGCCCACAGTCCTTCAAGGCACTGTGCTTCGATGTATTTTCTAAAATAATCGTTTATTTTTAGTTAACCGGGGGTTCGAAATGTGTGCATTTTGTCACAGAAAAGTAAGATATCGGCAGCGGTAAATACCCGTAATTTCCACGCAATGCCGTCAGCTGACAATGTTACGGTGGTCGTAGCACCGGAGTCGTAGCATTAGCCCCGACTTTAGTTTTGACACAGTGATAGAGGGACTGTGGTTTTCAGATGCCTTCGTAGAAAAAATGTTGCCATTATCGATTTAATACTTACATCATATTTTGATAACTCGCAGTCTCACAGACTTTACAAACTTAACCAAAAATGTGTTCTATGAATTTATGAACTGACATGGACACAAAACTGACCGTACTTATTGCGGACAAAATGTACCAGTTCGCTATGGATAAACATATTTTACTGACAATGCCAAATATATATATAACGTAAGTAATTTATCCTAAGAAGCTGCTCATTAAAATTCTAGTGCATCTTTTCCCTGTTTTGTTTCAAACATTATTTACCATATATATCTCAATAGAGAGGGTTTATGGTATCACTTGATTCACATTTAATGACAAAATATAACAAACCATCACGTCTGTAATTAATTCCAGATAAATTGAATAACAATAATAATTGTATTGACTTGTACCAAAATGTAAGTTGTGGGAAACTGATTATTATTACCAATCACAGAAATAAATGAATATAATTTTCATCACACTTATAAATAACATGATGTAAATAGATTTGTGAAACAAAGGCAAGTTTGTTTTTATTAGCATTTACATGTACAAGACTTGCAAAGAAAAAAAAAATCGCTGCTGTAATTCTTAACACTTCAAAATATAACACTCAGTATGAACATAGAGCTCCATAGTATACATCTTATTTTTTTTCCCTACTGAAACCAGGCTGAAACAGTATTGTAAGAAAAACCTAGGTTTCCCTAGGTCTGTCTTCTTTGTTCTCTGTTGTTTGTTTTCAGTGGGGGCGTTAATGGGCAGTTAATCCGGAGGTTAGGTTCAAACCTACTACTAATTTGCATATTGTAGGTCTAGTAGGTCTGAATAGGGCAGGTCGGGTTTACCCAGGTTAACCCAGGTTTGACCCAGGTGTTTGAATATGAGATCACCCCCAAATCTATAAGTGGTCCACATGTAGTATCTATATATGTAATATCAAAGCAATTGAACTTTTGGTTTTTAACAAGAAGTCGAAAATATCACTTTTTACCAAATATGACAAAAATATTCACCAAAATTATAGAATCCAAGATATCATCACGAAATGAACAAATCTGAGAAAGGTCTACATGTAGTATCTAAATATGTAATATCAAAGCAATTGAACTATTGGTTTTTAACAAGAAGTCAAAAATATCACTTTTTACCAAAAATTAAAAAAATATTCATGAAAATTAGAGAATTGAAGATATCATCACAAAATGAACAAATCTGAGAGAGGTCCACATGTAGTACCTATAGATGTAGTATCAAAGCAATTGGACTTGCGGTTTTTAACAAGAAGTCGAAAATATCACTTTTTACCAAAAATGACAAAAATATTCACCAAAATTAGAGAATTAAAGATATCATGACGAAATGAACAAATCTGAGAGAGGTCCATATGTAGTATCTATATATGTAATATCAAAGCAATTGGACTTGCTGTTTTTAACAAGAAGTTGAAAATATCACTTTTTACCAAAAATAACAAAAATATTCAACAAAATTAGAGAATTTAAGATTTTGACATGAAATGAACAAATGTGAGAAAGAACCATCCAAGGTACT
This sequence comes from Saccoglossus kowalevskii, assembly GCF_978046115.1. Classification (NCBI taxonomy): domain Eukaryota; kingdom Metazoa; phylum Hemichordata; class Enteropneusta; family Harrimaniidae; genus Saccoglossus; species Saccoglossus kowalevskii. Next base: position 36,118,364 of record NC_140643.1, on the reverse strand, counting down.
TGCATATCAAATTTGAAAAAATTCTGACTTGCAGTTTCGAAGAAGAAGTTGAAATTGTAAAGTTGACGACGACAGACTATCAGTAATATGAACAGCTCCGCTGTGTCGACTTTGTCGACAGCGGAGCTAAAAAGATACTGTTGCATTAAAGTCCCCAGAAGGTAAAATTCGATTTTGTCAAGCGAACATGAAGGATTACGGTACAAGATGACAACTCACCAGGGCCCCTGGGTGAAATGTTGAATACATTGCCACCTTGAAAGCCCATCTCTGATGGATTCTCACCAGTGATTTATGTGTCACATGAAAAATTTCTACTCAACTTTTAGTTGTCACATTGCATTTATGTGAAACAACATTTCAGTAAGTTTTGGTGCTGTTTATGTGGTTATATTTAAAGGGGAACCACTCAATCCCATGAATTGCCACAAAGAATCATGGGACACTATTGTTTATGTTGTTTACAAAGTTAATCTATCTTTTGTTATCTATTGTAATTTTAATCCGGAAAGTAACTTTGTTGTGAGATTTGGCTTAACAGGAAGTGCTCCTTTAAACAAAACATATAAGTTGCGTTCACGCACAGCTCCTTAGCACGGGCTAAGAGGTCAAATTCCATGGCCCGTGCTAAGAAAACGTGAGTGAACGCTTAGCACGGGCTAAGGAATGCTAAGTACAGGTTAAATCTGATCCGAATTTAAGACGCGGTCTAGACCTTAGCACGGGCTAACGAAGTATGCGCGAACGCTTAGCCCAGGGCTAAGCGCCCTCTGCGGCGACCTTTGGGTGTGAAAATTGTCCCATGTTCGTATAACGACACTATTCCACCAGTCATTACTCCGCGCTCACTTCCACACTAATCGGATCACTGTAGTAGAGCATACAGCAGCTCCAATCGTAGACAAAATAAATTTGGTTCACTGTCTACAACATGCATTAATAAAACGCTGTATTCTGTTACGCCCGTTGTATACTGTTTATGTGCATCCAAATAAGTGGTCCGTCTTCTCTCGCGTTCCTGTGCACGTCGCTTCAAAATTAGAACGAAACATGCCAGCAGCAGAAATAGAACCTCGCACGTGTCATTCATTTTTCGTTCGTAAATAGCGGCTTACCAAAGGTCACTGACTAATGGCAGCCCTTAGCCCGTGCTAACAACTGGCCCTCCCTGTGCGTGGACGCAATTGGGTCTAGCCGAAATGCAAATATGCTAGATAAGCCTAAATCAGCTTAAATCTTAGCCCGTACTTCGTGTAACGTGAACACAACTATAGTTTGGTCTGTACATGTAAGGGTGGGGATATCATAGCATAGAGTGGTCAAGGTCATATATGCATACAAAGTAACCATACAAGTCTGATAATCACTTAATAAGAATGTAGACAAAAATATGGAAGTTACTCGTAATGATTCTTTAAAGAAACAATTTAAAGGAATTCAAAAGTAGGTGTAATGTAAAGATGATAATTTGACATTTCTAGACTATTGTGGAGAAGACCCATGAAACAATTGGATTAACCACACTATCAATGAATACTGGTACACATTGCTGTAGATTAAAAAGATTACTATTCAAATTTTAGTAGCCTGGTTATTAATATTTATTGCGGTTTAAGCCCAACTGAGAATAAGAACTTATTTAAAAAGTCAGTACAGCGATAGCAAAAAACATTATGCAGGAACGAGGTTCTGCAAGCACTTTGTTCTAGACCCGAATCACAAACATTGTCTTACCTCTGAAAGTGCCTCGATTTGATGCAAAATCATTGGTTTATTACCAAACTCCACAAGAGGCTTAGGTCTGCTTAAGGTCAAAGGTCGTAACCTTGTCCCAAACCCTCCAACAAGAATCAATGCCTTCATCTTATAGGTAATTTATTTCTAGCCTAGATGAAATAAAAAACAAAACAAAAATACATACATGTATAAATATACTGCACTGATGATTGAGCTGAAATAGTAGAGGTGACAGAACTTGTGAGAATAACAATTGTATTTTAACACATGAATAGCACTGTGCAATGGTTAAAATGAATCTGAATTGCTTAGAAATGTGGTGTGTATTGTTTATGACCTTCCAAACATATCAGATCTGACAAAAAACAAAAATATACTAATACTACCGGTAATGACCAATACTAATACATATGTGAAAAACGGCTGTCAAACAGCCATCTCGGATGAGAAAAATACTGTACATAGTTTATAGACCTTTGGAATGGTCAAATGACCTGTTCCTACAAGCCTGAAAGCAGATGTACTAGCAAATCAAGTTTCAGACTTTGGCCATGGGTTGTGGAAAGAATAATTCAAATGGGAAACAAATTTATTTCCAGAATAAATATTACAAAGAAAAACAAAATTTATATTGAAAAGCAGCACAAACAACAATGTCTCATGATTGACAGAATCCCACAAATTGACAGCTTTCCCTTTAAAAAACAATTTGTTACAATTACTTTAAAACCATGCTTCAATATGATATCAGATATTCGTGTTTACTGAATGGGTGCTATCTGATTCAAAGTGCAAATAAACAACATAAAACACCTCATAGGGGGTCAGAAGTATGATAAAGCTTGATGCAAATGCAACCTTGGATGATGAGGTTTCAATGCCTGGAAAATAAAAACAGCAAGCTGTGCAAGAGTTATAACAACAGATTACCATTGCAAGTGGTACCCTATTAGTAATGATATTTTATATCGGTAAATTTTACAGCCATACTGACAACAGGTGCTGCACAGTGCATAATTACATGACAGCATTAGTATTCCACTTTTATTTTTTGTGAAATTCAAAACACACGAAGGCAATATGATTTATATGATGAAGGTATGCAAGTGTGTATTATGTGATGAAGATGTTGCATGAAATTTATAGTAGTCATGCGAATTTTGAGATGATCCCAAGATCACGTGATGCACCTACAATGTAATGTGTGTGTTTTGTGTTTTTTGAATGCAAATATATTCGCATTTCTGTTTATGCAATGAAATCCACTGTGTTCTATGATGCTGATTGGTTAGAAATGCGTTCCATTCAGAGTTGGATCGATTTGATGCTTGCAAAGTGTGAGATATCACATGGCATATAACCGTATATTCTTATGTAACTTATCAATCCTTAGTCATAATCATAATGTGGTTTAAGATGATATTAATTAACCTATCATGCCATTATAATATACTATAAATTATCAAAATTTCTGACACATCTCACCAGGGTTCACAACGAGTTACAACGGCTTCGAAAAAAATGTAAGCACCACATCATACACAGCAAATATGTTGGTGCTTGTGATACTCACAGATTTATCAACATGTTTCTAAAAAAAACTTTTAATAAGAACTGTCTAAAAATTATAATGTCCCATATTTTATTTTGTTTTCTCAGCCTAATATCAATATTTGCAATTTATAATCTATGCCAAATACCCATCCCATCATAATATATTGATTTAGCACTGTTGACAGGGATGTAATTGGGTTTGCACATCGTACAGAATGACACATTAAAGAAATTAACTAACTGTTATTATATTATTATTGTATTTATACACTGTATGTAGACTGGACTATTGAAATACAGTTTATTTTTACCAATAGACACATCACAGTCAATTACATAATACACAACAAATAGAGTAGTTTTTATAGACTGCATGAATGTGACATCACCAAATGAGTTTTACAACATTCCCTTATAGAATTTTCTATGGGACTGTATAAAAGTTGCATGTATTGTAATACTATTCTCCAATTCTGTTGATTAATTTCCATGGTAAAGTGCATGTACATGATGCAACACGTACATCATATAATTTGCAAAAATTTGCATATGACAATCAGTGTCTATCTTTAAGGGTAAATGTAATACCAGTTATATTAATTAATATAATAAAGTAGAATTACTAAATAAAGTACCAAATATTAATTAATAGTATCAATTACCTTAAACAATTAAACACACATTAATTTACACAATTCAACTCACCAGAACTAAATGGTTGTTATTCACAAGAAGAGACGGGCATCCAAAGACAATTACAAAAGTAGTGGAGTTTAGAGCATGAGCAAGCTGGTGTTGCTTACGTGGTCATACAACTGTGGCGTTTAAATATTACCATAAAATAATAATACAATGGAACATTCCATTTAGCTTTGAGGTGAGATAGCCTCGCTGGTATTACAGGTAAACAACTTGAATACAATTGCATATTATAGGTTTGTCAGCTACCAACCATCTGACAACAGATTAAAAGTTACACACAAACCATTTACACATCCCCTCTAAATAATGCCACTCGCTATAATGTTGGAACATGGAGCTAAAAACAGATGACCGGGGTAAACAAGGCCATCGGTTGTTGATTGCAATGATTCATTCACTCAATGAATTTGTGATTTCCGTCCACTGCACGCCCACAACTCGACGTACTGCTGACAAGTCAGAGTGTATTTTTCGTTATATACAAAATGCTTGAAATTCATAACGAAATTAAAATGAATTTAATAAAAAGAGTACCTACCTTTAATGAGCATCAGTCAACAAGTGCCAACTTGGCAAGTGCACATGCAAAACTACCAAGGTGAAAGATCAGTCTAACGAGAAAGGTCAAAGTTTTTCTCGTCTTGAAATCTCGAATAACCAGACATCCCGGGATTTGGAAGCAACCATTCACTACAGAGGGTTGGTTTCATTTATCATCCGATTTTTAAGCCTTAAAGAGGGAGTTTCTCTCTGTAAAATACATTTAAAAGAATAGAAATTAATGAAATAGTTATAATACAATAAATTTGGAACACTTGCAAATTTTCACGAGGAATATCAATAAATGAAACCCTGTAGCATCAATGGCCTTCCCACTTTCATCAAATATGTGAATAACCCAGTCTACTTCCGCGTTTTGGGAGTCCTTGAATCTGATTGTTGACTGCTCTGGAAATACCCGATTTCGGGACCTCTGTGGCGACTTTATCATCACCGATTTTCTGCAAACAGTAGCGTGGAGATTCACGTTAAAAACTGACGACATTCTTTCCGTGTTTTGGCTGTTGTTTCGGTCGAATTCGACCATGTCGGCGCCCGAAGGAGTGAAGGCCGGGTTTTACAAAGTTGAGCTGAACAAGACGGTTTGGGTTGTGCCCACAAAATATCAAGCTCTTAGCCCGGTGGGCTCTGGAGCTTATGGGCAAGTTTGGTAAGTCTAGCAATATAGCATGTATTTGTATGTCATTTATATGTTGCATAAATACTATAGTAAATAATTTTAAAAGTAGAAATGCTCATTAATGGGATCACGTTCCAGACAGGTTTGCATTTCTTCGATAGAAAACGAGAATAATTACTACTGTAGATATTTCCATTGCATGTCATGATGTGACGTCAGTGTCACATCTCCTCAAGACATTCTACTTGAAGTTATTATTTCAAGAAGAAATTTTTGGGAGACTGCAGTTATTTTTATTGTTGATATGCCAACAAAACTATAAAACTACAGAACATTCCTATACCAATCACAATGCCTACCCATTATAGTTCCATGACCTACCGAACTCAAAGTAGTGATCATTGTGCCAAAACTACCTGTGTTTTCACAGTTTTCATTTTTTTGGTGAGTGAAATCAGCCAGTTTTTTGAGTATCCTTCTCAGGATACAATGTAGATGACAAAAAACAAGGGAGATAGAGAACAACGTGTGAAATTGCAGTCAAAATACCGAACATGAACAGACTATGTGTATACTAGCTAGTACCTGTATATATATATATATATATATATATATATATATATATATAGGCACTTTGCTTGTGGGTGACTGTAACTTCTACATAGCTGCCTAGATCTGTGCAACAGTGTTTGAAATAATCTCAGCATGCTAGTAATCAAGAGGCTGTCATGATCAGATGCATTATGCATGTTAGTTTGGTAACTGGGTAGCTGCTGGCGAAATTTCAAATTGGCTGTCAAATTTTAGACAATGTGCAAAAATTGCTGAATCAATGCACTCTCTGAATGCCAATAGTCTTGATTGATCAGGATTTTGTTGTCATTATTTGTTGCATTAATTCTTTGATAACTGTGTTACAAATACGCATTTAGAACTGTCTGAACTGTTTTGAAAAAAAGCTCTACATCATACAAAAAGATAATTGCATACCCCACAAATGTGAGGGTAGGGCTGGGTCATCATGGCATATATGTCACAGTATAAAAAATCTAATATAGATGAATTTGTGTCAAATAAACAAGCATCTTTGCAAGACAGCATAACTGGCCTTTCTTGATAGTCAAGATATGTAGTTTACATAGCAGTATTGTTTTCCCTCATTTCCTAAAATTTGTTTTCTGTGAATTTAGGCGGTAATATTATTTAATTGTGTATTCTTTTTCAGCTCAGCATATGACAATAGTCTTAAGATGAAAGTAGCAATCAAGAAACTGGCTCGGCCATTCCAGTCTAAAATACATGCAAAGAGAACATATAGAGAACTAAAACTACTCAAACATATGGATCATGAAAATGTAAGTTGTCTGTCAACTATCAGAACCTGTTGGCTACTCTGTCAAATATCAGAACCTGTTGGCTTCTCTGTCAACTATCAGAACCTGTTGGCTACTCTGTCAAATATCAGAACCTGTTGGCTTCTCTGTCAACTATCAGAACCTGTTGGCTTCTCTGTCCACTGTCAGAACCTGTTGGCTTATCTGTCAAATATCAGAACCTGTTGGCTTCTCTGTCAACTATCAGAACCTGTTGGCTTCTCTGTCAACTATCAGAACCTGTTGGCTTCTCTGTCAACTATCAGAACCTGTTGGCTTCTCTGTCAACTATCAGAACCTGTTGGCTCTCTGTCAACTCTCAGAACCTTTTGGCTTCTCTGTCAACTATGTTACTGTGCCCTGACTGCAACAGTATTCTGTACCTAACGTCTAATTTGGATAATGCTCTCAGATTCCTATATTAGTGTACTCCCTGGCCTAAGCAGAATCCACAACTGCAATGCATGATGGGATACTGATTATTGGTAATCAAAATATGCAATTTTTCCATTAATATACAACTCATGAACACCATCACATTGAGATTTTTTCACCCAAAATAACTCAAAATTTAAGACTTCAACAAAATGTTGCCGTGAATACATTGTACAGCATTTAATGTGTGACGTTAACTTTCTTATTTTAGATCATTGGTTTGGTTGATGTTTTTTCTCCAAGTTTGACATTTAATGATTTTGACGATGTGTACCTTGTAACACATCTGATGGGAGCTGATCTTAATAACATTGTCAAATGCCAGAGACTAACAGACGACCATGTACAATTTCTAGTCTACCAAATACTAAGAGGTCTCAAGGTAAGGACAAAGGTCAAATGATAAGTAGTTAACCTATGATGTCGCGATTGATCTTTCATAGTGATGACAGTTAGTCCAATAGTTTTACTACACTTTTCCATAGATTAAAGTAATATTTAGTAACTGTTCAGACGCAGTCGAAAACAGGGGCTTAAGGGTTGGTCCATGTGTGTGTGCAAACTTTCATATCCAGCCATGTCATGCATACTTCACACATACATCAGACTTTACATTACACATATGCACATGCATTTGACTCATGATCCAATTGAAGATGGCAATTTTAAACTTCACACATGCATAAGAACTAAGATCATATCTCGCATCTATTCTGCAAACGGGGACTATGTCGTTGACAATGACTTGTTCACATCATATTTCATTTGTATCATAGAAATAATCATTTGTAAGGGCAGGACTGACAACATTTGCAGACTTGTATCCTCTGTACAGTAGTGAGTGAAATCTGATCAAACATGACATTTATTTAAATTATTTTTATTTGCTATGTAGTATGTGCATTCAGCTAACATTGTGCATAGAGACCTTAAACCAAGCAACATTGCTGTTAATGAAGACTGTGAATTAAAAGTGAGTATCGAATTATTGTCATACTAACATTTTTGAATAGAAAGACGTACCGTACTTATCCGGGTAAGAGCCCATGCCTGAACAAACGCCCACCCCCCACTTTTGACACAATAAAGAAGTTGAGGTCATATCCGGGCACACGCCCAGGGGTCTTTTACTACACAAAACAAAAAAACTATTTTCTATTCGTTGACTGTGGTTGTATTAACAGTTGACTTTCTTGAAGTCTGTCATGATACTTCTCTTTTTGAAATATGCCGTGGCCCTAAAAAGGGACGGCCGTTTTGTTTGTGCTTCCTTAGAAACGATTCAAGCAAATCGTACAAGGAGAGTCGCTAAGCAAGTGTCGTACTAGTTCGGCTTTAGCGTCGTCGACAATGAAAACAATGTTGCAATATTGTAGCAACCCGTACCTGGGAGAATGGTTGAAATCACGTTATTTTGGCTTTATAAATATTTTGTAGCAGCTTGCGAATCCATAACTTGGGCCAGCAATTTTGCAATGTCACGCCGAAGACTGCCAACTTTTTTACCATCTTTTATCACCGCTATTGCATTTCTGTCATGAAAACTATTCTTCTGTCCTTGGATAAAAGAAAACTTCCTATTTCAAGTCCCCCGCGATATCCATATAGTGAGACATTCCTACCGACGGAACTTGCTGAATGATAACTTTCACCGTGATTAATAAGCGTCGAGTCTGATAAGAAAGCAATGTCACGATTTGACCTTTATGATGAAATACTAGTAGTGATGTCATTCTTAGCCAATCAGTAAAGCAGATGCATAAAGGTCAAAGATGATTGCCACACTGTAAACAAAAGCATCGTGTGCCATCGCAGCAGAGCGACCCCATTTTTCTTGTCTCTTTATTATGATTAGACATGAATGAAAAATGCCAAGCTGACAGACTGCGAAATCCGTGGATTAAAAGTGCTAAGTCCAAATTGTGTTGGACGATATCAACGAACTTCAGGAATAAGTTGTAGGGATTTTGTTCGACGGCTACAGTGACGCCGACTTGGACATTTGAGGGTTTTGAGTTTGACGAAGATGGCAATGAACGTACAAATAAAGATCTGAAAAGTTTTTTCAAACAGCTATGAATTTTTATAATATTTACTGTGTAAATTTGGAAATTATTATTGATCTTGTATGATGGTTGATTCGTAATTTGCCGAGACCGGAAATCATTTTACGCAGTTTAACCCCTGACATTTTAATTCATTTTGAGTTCACGCGTATTGGGCGTGTTTGTGTTTCAAATGATTCCTCACTGTCGATTTTTATTATTTCTGGTTTATTTGTCACATTATAAGCAATACATTATTTTTGTTTTACTTCTAGTGTTGCATATTGTTCATTTATTTCTGTTGCATGTTTTCATTTGCCGTTCTATTCCCTGCCGCAGTTCAATCTGCGTGTTGTCAATTTTCGCGAATTTTCGTGTTTTTTTGCCGGGGATCTCCTGGCAAACGCCCACCCCTTCTTTTTGGCAATTTTCCATGTTCAGGACCCTGGGCTTATACCCGGATAAATACGGTACATGCATTTAGGGACAATGTAAAAAGATCAACGTAGGATAAAAAATTTTATTCCTTACTTTTCATTGGCAACTCCCTCACAGCTTTACTTTAATAAGTAGATTATAATAAACATCAGCATAAATCCTATCTCATTCTCAGGAATTGTGCAAAACCACATCTTTTATCACAATCAACAGATTTCATAATTGATTTTTCATTTAATCAGTGTGTGCAAATCAAATATTAAAATAAGATATTTTAGAATGTAAACAACTTTCTAATTTTACAGCTTAGATCTTTAAAGAGAACTAATTTTGAGCAGGGACTTATAATTATAAAATAATTTTAATAAGTTTTTTATCCAACATCTTTTGACGTTGTCCTTTAGTTCATATATTATACACGGGCTGTGTACATATGCTAAAACACAATTTTAATTTTTATTGGCCACTGCTTCATAATACATGCATATCATATTTTTATTAATAATTTTATCCTTGTAAAGAGTGTGAAACTTACATAGGATTGACAAATTCATAATACCTAGACAGAAATTAAATCTCTAAAAATACACTGCTGCTATCATGCTGCATGTTCATGTATGAAATTCAATTTGTTTGTATTTACACTTCCCTGTTTCATACCAATTGTATTTCCTGAATATAGATCTTAGATTTTGGTTTAGCCAGACAGACTGATGATGAGATGACAGGCTATGTGGCTACAAGATGGTACAGGGCGCCAGAGATTATGTTAAACTGGATGCATTATACACAGACAGGTGAGGAACCAACAATAAATATGATTATTTAATCTTTTATTTTCTGCAATTTAATCTTTAATTAATATAAACCTTGGTCAGCTCTCAAACAGGTTTGTTCATTTCATGAAAATATCTCTGATTTTTATTACTAGGGAATATTTTCAATGGTATTGAAACCTGAATCATGATTTTTTAAAGATTTTTTCATGTTTATTTTTTATTTCAAAGGTATATGCATTTGTGTGCGAGTGTTAAAATCTCAATTATAAATTGTCATGCATTGTTTTTCAGTTGATATTTGGTCAGTTGGTTGTATAATGTCTGAACTATTAACAGGACGTACACTGTTTCCAGGCACCGATCGTATCCTTAATTGAATCATACCAACAGATTTGTCTGTTCATGTGATCGTTCATGTATTCTCTCAGAGGTTCATAGTCGTTTGTTTTGATCCTAAAGTAGCCTAAAAAGCCACATTTAATGTGTGTAGAGTTGTACTTACTGACTGTACATCAAAAATACATTTTGGTCATTTTTGCTATTGTGTTCATTCAAACTTGTTACAGAGCCAATGTATTCATTGAATACTGGCAGCCATTTTGTTTGATGGAAATGTGTTGTTTTTTTAGCACAATTCTAATCAGATACATAGACATTTGTATTAAAACATATCAGTAAAAATTAAATTTTTATCATGACCCAATTCATTCCAACTTTCCATTCAGGTCCTAACATAGTACACAGACAAATATCATGTTCTAAAACATCAACAAAAACAGGTATCTATGATTTGACCTATGTGTGTGCATCTGCGTGTGTTTCTGAGCGTAGCCACCTGTATCTCAAACATGCCTGGTGGGATCATTCAAACTTCACAAATACATTACTTGTGTTTTATTCTTTGCCGACATAAATATGATTATAGACTCACACATGTTCGTTATCATGTAGTCTAAGCATTTAGTTCACAGTGTGAAACTGGAACATGAACTTGTACATAAATGCTAACCATTCATTGCCATGACATTTCTTGCTGAACTGAATCTGTGATAATATCTCAGGAGGACTCTTTGCAATGACTGCAGAGGCATTCTGTTCAACCATGTATTACAGTACAGAGGAAAAAATATTAAAACAGAGTATGAATACAATTTTTATCTAATGTATTAACTAAATAATCGGCCTAAATTAAACACCCCAACCTCAAGATGTATTGATATTTTTGAGTTCTATTGGATAGTATCAGAAATTATAGACTATAGAGGGCGATATCCCTTAACATGATATCCAGACATTGATCAGCTGATGAGGATAATGAAACTAGTTGGCACTCCTGATGATAGATTGCTTGAGAAGATTAAATCACAAGAGGTAAGTACCAGTATTAGTAGTTATTGTGTTTGCTAGACCAGCACAGTCTATCAAATATGTAAATAATTTTGGTGGACATACTTTTCTAATAGAAATCGAATTCTCCACATGTGTTTGTTCATAAACTTGTCCTTGTAAAGATGTTGTTCAAAGCGTTAGTTTAAGGGTAATGGTCGGCGTGTAGTTCATGTTTTGTGTATACGAACAATGTAATTTATGAGTTAAAAGTCCTATATCGTACAGGACATGACACAACGACCACAACCCTTTAAAATGTACTGGACACATGCAGCCTCTTTTGCCCACATAATCTTAGTTGTTGATGAGATGACATTAGAGATACACTGTATATCAAATATTTCATACAGGCTAAAACCTACATCAAATCACTGGCGAAAATGGAGAAGCGAGATTTCCGTGACTACTTTGTTGGTGCCAACCCAATTGCCATTGATCTACTGTCTAAGATGTTAGTGCTAGATATTGATGAAAGAATTACAGCGTCTGAAGCTTTAAAGCACCCATATGTTGCACAGTATCATGATCCAGATGATGAACCTGATTGTCAGCCTTATGATGATAGCTTTGAAGGATTGGAACTGGATGTGTTAAAGTGGAAACGTAAGTTTTTAGCTCCGCTGTCGACTTTGTCGAGCGGAGCTTATCATATGAGTGATTGTCCGTCGTCGTCATCCATGTCAATGTTTTACTTTTTCGACTTCTTCTTGAAAACTACAAGCCTGAATGCTTTGATACTTGGTGTATATGTACCTTGGGTAGACCTCTCTCAGATTTGTTCATTTTTTTAAAGATATCTTCAATTCTCTGATTTTGGAGAATATTTTTGTCATTTTTGGTAAAAAGTGATATTTTCGACTTCTTGTTAAAAACCGCAAGTCCAATTGCTTTGATATTACATATATACGTACTACATGTGGACTTCTCTCAGATTTGTTAATTTTGTAATGATATCTTTAATTCTCTAATTTTGGAGAATATTTTTGTCATTTTTGGTAAAAAAATGATATTTTCGACTTCTTGTTAAAAACCACAATCATTTATGGTGAAAAATGATATTTTTGAATTCTTGTTGAAAACAGCAAGTCCCATTGCATTGATACTATGCATATTGTTCATTTTCTAATGATATCTTCTGTTCTTTAATTGAAATGTGCAGTGCTAACAGCGGAGCTATCTCAGCCGAGAGGCTGCTTGTTTAGGTTTATGTGATGATGAAACCGTGTGGCTTGAGGTGTAGAACATGTTATAATAATATTGCAGTTATATTACTGTGTTAAATGATGGGATTTTGTTTAGGTAAATAAATAAATACAAATCAGATGCATCCTGTTAGTGTTAGGAACAACTTGCATCTCTTCTTTTCTGTATTTATGCTTTTCGAATTATTTTGTTAGGCCAAAAAAAACAAACCAAGATCTGTTGCTGGTCCCATGTTTAAAAAAAATAAACAAAGTGGTGATGTGATTTTTAGTCCCTGTTCTGCACAGTTAGAAAACAGGGACTTATGGATTGACATGCTTCGGCCGATCACATTCGAATTTCACAAACACGTCATACATCTTGGGATACATATGCACATTCATTGGTTTGATCATCTGATTCACAATGGCCGAATGATCTTGATGCGCATCTTTTTGTTTTTCATATCAGATTCAAAATGACCAACTGGTCACATGTCAGAATCAGATGTCAGTCATGTATGAATGGATTTCATTCAAACTTGGTACATACATAGGACATTGGGATCTTGATGCGCATCATTTTGTTTTTCAAAGCAGTTTCAAAATGGCCAACTAGTGGTCATTTTGTTTTAATGAGTGTGGTTCTGGAGCCATATCACTGACATGCATTGCTTGATCTTGTTCAAACATTATATAATGTATATACATTACACATCTTGTTGCACATATGCAAGTACATTTTTTAACCATTAGAATGGCCAAATGGGGGTCATTTTAATGTTACAATAATAATTCTTCAAAACCAAGCATTTCTGTCATTCCAAAACCAGATCTACATTTTAGGTCATGTATAGATGGATTTCGATTTGTACATATAAATTGGGCATTATAGACCTCGATGCACATTAGTTTGTTTTTCAGATTGTTTAATGAATGTAGTTCCAGAGCTGTATCTCTGACATTCCTGGACTGATTATGTTCAAACTTTGTATATCCATCATACATGTTGTCACAAACATGCATTAATTTATTTGAAGATCTGATTCAAGATGGCCAATTGGTGGCCATTATAATGTTAAAAATGAATCAAAATCACCCAGTTCTGGTTGTAAATAGACACTTATAGTCCATCTCTGTACGTAGTGGTATATGTAATTGAACCATTTGTTTTTTTTCAGATCTTATTCAAAATAGCCAAATGCAAATTTTGTCTCTGACTGATTGCAATCAAATTACTTTAGGATTACGTGATTTGTTTCATGTTGTGATTCAAAACAGCTGACTCATTTCAGTTTTGTTTGCTTTTGAACCAACAAGAACTCTTTCATGTTTTTTCGACGACGTGGAGAAACATCAAGATCTTGCACCACCAGCAGCATGCACCACTTTGTTTCAAATGAAAAAAAATCCTCAGCGGTCTTTGGAACTGACACACTTGCCAACCAGAAACAGATCTAATTTTGTTTGGCCTTAGCTTGTTAAAAATCTGATTTTATTTCACTTGCAGCACTTTATAATTTGCCCTTTCCTAATTAAACCTGATCCAGTTTGAGTCATCATCTCTGAACTTTGTAGTAGTTTGCCGAGAATATTGAAAGCCTCTGTCAGATTTGAGTAACTGGACATCGGCTAAGCATAAATCACTATAATCTTTTCATTAATTGAATTATTACAAAATAATTGTTTGCAGTTTACTAAATTGTTAGAGAAAAAAAATGTAATTGTACCAGGTAGTGGTAACATAAATATAGTTTCATTTCTTGTTAATAAAAAGATACATTAGGGTGGGATTAAATAGCATCTAAATAGTGCCATTTGTTGCCAGGTGAATTACTAGACAACAAAATATCAAATTAATCCGTTATCAAAAATTAAGTGATCCAACTAATTTAAGGAATTATTGGTATAATTAAAGTGATACTGTATTTGCTCTATTAGAAGCGCATCACCAATAAAAGCACATATAAAACAAAAATTGCATGTGTTGTATACTGAAATCCTAAAAATAAAAACACCTATAATTTACAACACATACACTTCTAATAGGCTAAATACAGTACTGAATTAGTTTGGCTGTTGAAAATTGTCTTCATTTTATTGATAAATAAAAATATAACATGTATTCCATACATTACCCTGGATTGGATTGATCATAATATTGGCTGTTTACATCTTATGGCAGGCCTGATTTACCTGGAAATTAAACAGTAGGTAACCTTGGTGTAGACCCCTGAGCCATATTACAGGTATTTCTCAGCACTTTATGTAACCCTTTTCTTTGCTTGTCTGTTCCGTTAATTTTCTAGCTATAATTAAATGCATGCTAATTAACTAATTTCTAATGTTTTCAAAAGCATTGCTTACAAACATTTCTCCATGTCCATTTACTTGTTTTGAAAGGTGGAAAATATCACTCATTATATACTGTAAAAACATTAATATTCACTAGTTTTTAATTTCCCTAATTAGCAAAATCTGCTCAATTAAAACTCTATGAACAGGTGAAATTACAATAGAACTCATTTTTCACTGGGAAATCCAGTAAATGTACTCAAAATAATGAAATTAAACACCAGTGACGATTGATGCTTTTACAGTAATATACCAGACAGTCACAACCTCATTGCATCTGCTATAGAAATTTAGAGTGTGTTCATTGATATTTTTAATGTCATAAACCTCTCTGTATATCAATATTGTAAAGTGTTGTACAGTTATTTGATAATCTACTCTGTTACATTCTATTTAATTAAAAGATCAGTCACATTTTTTCTAACTACTGTATTTCCTCTATAAAAAACGCATCGCTAAAACTCATTAGATACATAAAGCTTCTGAGAAAGACACAAGACTTGTTTATGTCCCTCAAATAATGTAAACAAGATCTAAGGGTATATATATATATTTAAAAGTTACAGTGAAAGCAAAATTTTAAGAATAATTATGAGCAAAGTTGAGGATAAAAATTTTGTTGACTGATGCACAGTGTATCATAATGTTAGTGCATCCATATGAATTTTTGTAATGCATCCATGACTCTTAAATATAAAGCAGGTTGTCTGAGAAGACTAATTTATAACACATATGATCTCGCTGCAATTGGAATGAGAATGTTTGGGTATAGTGTCATTCAAAGCACAAAAATAGTAGAAATTGAAGGACCATGGTAGGAATGCAACATAACTTTAGTTTTTCAGTCTATATCACAATCTCTCTGCCTTCTCTTTACAGGATTAGTGCATGATGTAGTGCATCTCTACCAGACAGAGCCTGAAGAAGTTGAAATGGAAGAAGCAATGTCACAGTAGAGCATATTGTCTTGGTTTTCGTCTCATATCACAGCAGTACATTTGTATATACGTGTAATATAATTTGAATTGTAGATTAATTAATCATCTCAAATCAAACTGAAGCAGCTTAATCTGTTATGCTTTGGTTTACATTATTTGTCCTGATTCTTTTCCCTTGTCTTCTTGAGACATTTTTTTGTTTATTTTATATGAGAATCTCTTCGCAATAAGCCGAAGGAACACGTATGTATCACCTTTACAAATAAAATCTTTAATACTTGACTGAAGAATGCAATTACATAATGTTAAACGACTTAAACAATTTCATAATGCTACATATACTTCCACTAGTTTTAATATTCAATTTTACAGCTATATTATTATTTTTATTACAGAGTTCCAAATTTGTAAAAAAACAAAACAAACCATTATATTTTAGTTAATGGAATTCTGGATCAGTGGAACTGAAATATACATGTTCTTTGCTTAGCTTCGTCTCCTGAAACAATCATTGATAGAAATTGGCCATATGCTGCAACACTAATTTCCCAGATTTAAAAAAAAAAATCATCAGAAAAGCAATATGGTAGCTCACTGTTTTGCAAAAAAAAAAAAAAAATAGCAAAATTGATAGTTGAATGATAGTTGTAATGGTAAATTGATATCAATATTGCCATTTGTTATCAAAAATAAACTACCTTGGTAGATTGCCATACTGCTGGTTTTGTTTCCTGTGACAGATAAGATCAGATGCAAGCATGCTCTTAATGTAACAGAACATTTTGCAAATATCTAGTCTAACCGTTACCCGTTTACAAAACTCTAGTCTTTCTAAGTGACCAGTTTTATGTTATTTATCTCATCTATTTAAACCTTGTTATTAATGACTAGTATTTTGCAAGTTCCAAATTAGCAGATAGTTGTACTAAGATTATTGTGCACCAATCTCAGCAGATAATTGTATGGGTTTATTGTCAAATGCTATGAGTATTTGTGAACATAAGTACTTCGGATATTAAATGTACTTTATGAAAAAATCTGGATTATTTATCATTGTCTGTGTACAGCACAGTGTTTCTATGCATGCATGCATGCATGCAGCAACATCACAGTCGACTAGTATTAAAGCATTTTCGTATGTCAGGAATTTTATCACCTTGCGAGTGACTTTGACTGTATCAAATGACCAAATTTTACTGAAGCCAAATATATACAAACAAGACTCTTATGTTGGTCTTCTGTATTGTGGCGCTAGCCTTTTTTGTGAATTTACATATAAATTCTAGCAGTTTGGTCTTACAGCATTTCTGCAATGTATCCAATCTTTTCACACATTGCAGTGTACATTTCTAAATGTTGTGTGAGAAGGCAGTTTATTATTAACATTTCTATGCACTAATTTTGAATATAATTTTCTTTGTACTTGTTAAAAAAAAAGCTGTAAGAATTCTATAAATAATGCATGTTAGTGGAAATCATGTCTACATTTACAATGTAATGTTAGATTTACAATTGCAATGTTTTGATAAAGTATTGTCAGAGGTGAACAGTAGCATCAGTGCTTCAATCACTTGTTTTTTTTTTAAAAAAAAGGTTCCTTTGCCTTTTTAGCTCGTGGGAGTTGGGCATGGCTTTCGATCTGCAGTCATAAGAGAAAAAAAAGGGGTGCAAAGGAACTAGAGTGCAATTTTCTTTGAATTCAGTAATTGGTATGAAACATGTTTTGTTCAATAGTTTTAACCCAGCTTTTGGGGTGCAATTTAACGATACTGGTCATGCATTCAGGACTTGGTGTCATTAATCTCAGACACCAAACTATAGTAGCACTTTACTCATATGAATAAACTATCATTTTCAGGTACATGTATGTAATAGATTCAAATACAAAATATTTTGATTTTTCTGTGAATGTATTTCCATTCTGAATAGACTAAATAAAGAAAATTGAGTTTGCCATTTGAAATGTGTGAAAAGTATCTTTGTGAAAGAATGGGATGTACTTCGACCAAAAAACCCACAATTGAGGGCATAATCACATGAATTTAACTCCAGATTATGTTACCGTATTGTGATGTCATATTTGCAAGTGCATTTTGACCAATAAACAAAAGTAGCAAGTTACAAGAAACACACCATTGAGGGCATAATCAGTTAATTTTTTAAATACTGGATGTAAAATGAGCTATTCTGTGGCGTATTCATTGCTTTTAATTATGCTATGCAGTGATATTATGAAACCATAGAGTGGAGCACTTCCAAAAAAGGAATGCATGTGCTTGCGCAAAAAATTGTACGCTTCAGACCACACATGAATTATAGTTTCGTAGATTAGGTGAAACCAAAAGCTGCATTTTTTATTGGTTGGCAGCTACTAATTAATGCTACTCATTAACATATTTATCACCTCAAAATCTTGGTGATAGCTATAGAGGGCATAGCATAACAGACCAATTGTGGGAATTTCGCAGCAGAGCCACAGCGAGAGATTCTACAAACTCGTTCTTGGAGGAATTACACAACACTGACACAACTGGGCCAGTCTACCCTAGATGGTTTCTGCTACTTCACTGTGATGTCATACTTGCAGGTATATTTTGACCAATAAACAATGGTAGCAAATTACAGGAAACCCGCCATTGAGGGCATAATCACATCAGAATTACAGTTTACACCTACGTTTGTGTCCAACTTGCCTGGATTTTATTGACAAATAATGATCTCTTTAAAATTTAGGAAGCAGACTGGCATGGCTACAGCCCAGTTGTCCGAAGGTTCACGGGACCGAAGGTCTACGAGACAGAACATAAATAATACAATTATTTCAACGATTTGAAGAAGAAATCTATTGCGCAAGGGTTTAATTTTATGATAGTATATTAGAAATAAACAAATTAAAATTGTCATGTGACAAACCCGAGAAAAGCCTTTACACTTCATAGTTTACACTTTATAATGCACAAGTCACGTGGTGCAGGCGCCTACGTGTGCGGAAAGCCCCACTTTGCATAGAGAGTGCATACTCCAATATATTGGTACCGTGATGCGGAGGTGTAGAACATTTTTTGTATCATATTACGAAGTTTATCATAACTATTTATAAACTCTTTCTATTCAAAGCAGCGGAAACTGCTGCTGCCTTGTAAATGTCTGTATTAACTTACGGGATATATTGTGAATACTATCTCAGAGAAGTATTTGTAAGTAAAATGTGTCACACTATTAACGGGAAAATGCAGGCAAGTTATATTGTTATATATATTAATAACTGTAAGTATAAGTAAGTAATGTTATCGATATAATGAAATATTTACTGTTAGACAACATGTTTTTAAAATACATTATATTGTATACATGCACAACAGATAATCATAGTTTTATTAACAATTACGCAAGGCAAAAAACACTATGAATAAATGCTAATTCTGTCATGATAACGTTTTGATTTTGATTCATCACCTCATTTCCATAAATGTCAATATTAGAAAACAATATATACACATAAATTATGTAATATAAAATACAATTATTTAATTATTATTTGTACTGATATAAATGTTGATGTCACACAAATGTGTGTTGTCAAAATAATTATAAATGCCAAAAGGTTTTTAAAAATGTTATTTTTGGCATGCAAAAAAGACATTATTAAAGACATCATGATGACATGTTAATTTCATTACCTAATTATAACATTTGTGTTTAGCAGCTGTGATGATATAAATATGATTTTTAAAACAGATATAAACGGTGACTATGTCATTTTCTATAACATGTTGTAACATACTAATACAAATTATGAGTGGATTATATTAGATTATATATTCATACTTGTCCCTAGTGTACGCGCAAGCGTTCATAATCGACACGTACAGCTACATGAATGTGGGTTATAACTCATTCACGTTGGCAGAGAAGCGAGCTAATCAGTTTGTGAGAAAAACTAGCTGGGCTTAACCTACTCACTACTTCTGTGCAGGGACTGTACTAAGACGCACAACCGCGGGCCGCCCCAGAAAGATGTAGATTTTCGAGTACTTCGTTGCCAGGAAAGACACATAAATTGAAACAAATCTCACAACATATTAAAACCAAAAGTAGCCATATTTTCAATGTGAAAGGCGAAACACTATAAAGTACTGATTTAACAAATGTGAGTTGTGTCATTTGTGGCCTCAAGATTCTTCATGATGCAGACTACCGGTAGCTTGAAATCCAGCAAACTAGCGTGGGTTTCGTTATAGCAAAACAAAACACTCAAAAACGCAGAATTTTCCGCATATCAAATTTACGTCTGAGGTGCACTGAAATGTTATTTTTAGCTCACACACGAAAGAATGATCAGTCTAGAAACCGGTGTTCTGCAGACCACATTACCACGAGAGGAAAGGGATAGCAAGAAACATAGTTCATTGACTAGTTCACAGCAATTAGGCGAATTCAGACTTTTTCTGTAATCAATATAATTACATTCTTTTGTTTTAGAATGGAAAAGATCAAACAGTGCTCTTATTCAAACTGGCAGGAATTCTTTAAACATGGTGGTTCCGTTTATTTATTCATGTTTTATGATTGTCAACTGATTGTCACAAAATCGATGTAGCTATATTGGGCTTTCAAAATATTAACTATTCTCTGACGTAGGGCATTTTTCCTATATATAATGAAAACATCCATACACTGAAAACTATGTAATTACAGAAAGAAACTGAGAACACGCGACTATTTTAATATAAAAACATGAATATTGTGTGGTTCATTTATGTAGTTCCGTATAATATACTATACATTGGTATAATGTCCATTGTTATTTCAAAGCATTAAAAAGTCGCTTTACTTGTTTTGTGTTGAATGCGTCAATTTATATTCTTCTATGAATAATAATCCAATATTAAATATGATAGGAGTTTGTTTTCGTAATCACAAATTGTGAGTAGAGGGTGGTTGACTGCCACATCTAAATACAAAGGAAATTTATTTTCTATATTCATTCATTGCATATGAAGACACATTTCCGCACATACCGGTAACTCACATTCTAGTAATTTTGTCAAGAAATGTATTGACATATTCCCGAGCTTTAGATTTTTGTTTTGAAATTTCGGTCTCGTGGACCTTCGATCTCGCGGACATTCGGTCTTTTGAACCTTTGGTCTCACGAACCTTCAGACAACTGGGATGATCCTGACTGGCACATTTAACCTTAATAAAGCAGACTTGAGAATCAATTTTATACTGAAAGATGTTTCTTTATTGTAAAATATAAAATTAGATTTTTTTTTGTTTTATTTATTTAAATAAAAAGTACAACACAAAATATTCAACAAAGTTTCTATAAAAACTGGTAAAATGATCCATGAAAAGTGAATGAATTTCATGGCAACCCACACCATATGACTAAATGCATTCCAGATAACCCAAACGTCCCAATAACAGGAAATGAATAAATAAATAAAATTGTAACATTACACCTTGTCTCCCTTTATGTCCCTGTAAACCAACAATAAAAAGATTTCCAGTACAATACACAGTAAACAATAACAACTGAGTAACAAAACATAAAAAAATAAGGTGAGCATTGAATTTAGACAAATAGGTATTTCACACCCTCTGGTGACTGTCTATGATACACAAGGATGAGAGAAATTTCTTTTCCAAATGTCAAGAAGCATTTTACTGAGCCCGTGCAACATACAATCTCCAATTTGGTAAATTGCTAGGTATTTTAATCAGCAACTGTTTGAAGATCAATATGAAGATGCATGTGATACACAACAAGCAAACTTACACATTATATCCCCTTTTAATCCTGAGTGAATCATTCAACATGAGGTCTCTCAAAGACCACAAAGCTTTGAGTGGGTCACCATGGGAACCAGGACCATTAGCTAACCAATGCACTGGTAATTTAGTTTTCTGTTGATGTGTCATAGGAGTATCTTCTTTACGAGCTGATATGTTCCTATCCCAGTCAGTTATTGTCTTGGATTCAACGTTAAGACCTTCAATATATCTGAAATAAATAACTTGTATGTTATCATGACAAGAAGTCTTACACTATATGACCAAGTCTGTTACATAACTTGGGTTTGCTACCGTAGTGTTCTGTGTTTGCTAAATCAAATGAACTAACAGAAATATTTGGAATAATCTTATGTGATAGAATGATACAATTCCTTGTGCTTGGTGACTGTTTTTTGTTACCTGTCAAATGTCAAATAAATAAAAAGTTGCTATGATACAGAACCATAATAGTGAGAATCATGACAATCCTACCTGAGATATGCTTCTGAATGCAGCAATCGTTGTGTTTTGGGTGGGACAGGTACAAACATCGGAGCAGGTGGCTGGGGTGGTGGTACTGGAATTTGAGGGGGCTGTACCTGTGGCATTGGTGACTGGCTTACTGGATGACCACCTGTAGTCAGGAAACATACATATTAGGAACAGCTACGAATTACCAAACAATAAACTACACATAATATTAAATGGTTGCAGCAAGACATTCAATGTGCAGAAAATATCAAATAAATACAGACCCGGTTTTCAACTTAAGGGGGAGACCACACATATTTCACTTCATATGAGCAGTGTACAATGTTGTGGTTTAATAATGATACATTTAAATACCAAGAAATATTTTTTAAACAAACCAGTATTTCCTAGATTGTGATTCTACTATCTTCAATGATGTACATATCAGACTACCATAGTTGCTCTATTTGGAGTGCATCTCCAATAAAAGTGCACTCAAACCAAAAAATTGCCTTTATTGTATTCTTTGTCATTTGTGTAAGTATATTCACTCTTAATACAGCACATATGGTATATATTGATAGTCAAAGGATTCCACAGTGAATGATTCCAAAAATCCATTCACTACATATTCTGCAGCCCTTATATTATACCTTGATCAAAGGCAGGACTTGCTGGTCCACTGTGTGGACTAGGCGCTGGTGGAGGGTGAAGACCTGGTCTAGGTGACATCATAGGCGGTGGAGGTTGCTGTGGGTGTGGTTGCATCATAGGTTGGCCCATCCTACCTGCAGGTATACCTACACACCAAACACAAAGCAAAGCAGACAATACCACACAATGTAACATAGAAACAAACCATGCATGGGTAAGGGTAACATAATACAGCCTCACAGCTAGGGAAATGTGACAATATTTATTCCAATTAAACAATATTATATAGAATTCATGCATCAACATAACAGGTGATGTGCAGACATGCTATTATATGATAACAAATAGAGATTGTATTTTCCGGTTAAATGTGCATATCTATGCACTCACCTTGAGTGGTGTTTATTGGTTGCATCCCATGCTGCATCTGCATTCCCTGGCTTCCCATGACCATAGGAGACATACCAGGTTGCATTACTTGCTGCTGAGAATGAGGTGGCATTCCCTGCATGGCACCAACTTGTTGCATTCCTTGATGTCCTTGCATCATTCCTGGCATTGTACCTTGCATTCCATGCATACCAGGTTGCATACCAGGTTGCATACCAGGTTGCATACCGCCCTGCATCCCTGGATGCATACCACTTTGCATCCCTAGATATGCAAAGAATAATTAAATAATTAAGATGAATATTCTGTCACAGAAGTCACACTTCATTAGCTCTTTTGACTTAACTTAGTCAGCTTTCAAAATCAATTTATACACTTTTATACATATCATTTTTGGAAAAAAAAAGTTGTTATTTTGAAAAATCAAAACCAACTAATGAAACACACACTACTTACCTTGCATGTTATTGACAACGCCATGCTGTGAAACCATTCCAACAGGAGTCGGTGGTCCCACAATGCCCATCACAGCACCACTAGTACTTGGGGTCATGGGACGTCCACCAGGGCCTGGCGATCCACTCTGTAGACCACCACGAACTGATAGACGTGAAAAGAAATTTCTGAAAAAAAACAAGAACACTGAATAAACTTGCATATTCACTTTATAGTCTGATTCATATATAAATGAGCTTTAAGTGAAGACATATATAAGCAGTGATTCATTACTACAAGACATTACTAGTTCCTTTTTAAAGTTTGTATAAAATAAAATATCACATGAAAGCTGGGACACACAGAAGAGTTTTATGTTCACTGTATGACATTTAGAAAATAATTCATAGTTGTTTGGGAACATCTCACAATGGTTGAATGATCCCAAGTACAGGTATAAGGTGGGGTGGTTTTCATCTGTATACTGTAAACTTTTCAAAGGTGCTGGGCCAACTTGAGAAATGGAATCAATGAGTGTGAAAAATATGCAAATGCGATTCTTGTACGGATTTATTTCCACATAACAGCATTGCACATCAGTTGTAATTTCACAAAGTTTATTCTCATCACAACAATGCATGAGACACCAAATCAGCAATATTACCAGCTAAATCTGCTAACAATAAAGCTGTGTATTAGAATGCATAGATTTGATCTTTAGGATTACACCTTTCTTAAGAAAAGTTTGATAAAAACAATTTTTTATACGCCATACACTTTCATGGTTCGTTATCAAATGTACTTACAATGTAGGCTTGATAAAAAGGGCTTTATTACTTTTGTATTTAACCTATGGAGTCTGACAACATAATTCAGTTGTCTCATTAATTTTTATAAACAATCTTTTATAAATACTCTCAAATCATTCTTTTAAATTTTATATGTAACTTTTACATTATTTTTATTAAAGCCGCTTTCATGTACAGAATAGGATAAGAACTACGGATAGTAAAGCTTGTGCCAACTTTCCACACACACTTGTAGAATAGTCAAGTGACAAGATCAATTGTGACTACCGGTATAAGTTAATGACTTCACATCATGTGGTTTATTTCACAAAATTCAATTTTAAAAATAATATAAAATCCAAGGTATGAAAGATATGAGAATGTGCCTCTTGCAATAAGTACAAGTCCCCTATTTGAGAATGGTATGATCCAACATTTTCCCACGATACAAATCATGCATTCCAAAGTGTAGCTTTACTCAGGACTGTAAAAATGATTCAAATGAATGCTCTGATTTATCATAATACCATGTAGACCATCAAAAGCCTAACTCCTCTGCTAGAATAACTTGTCACTTGTTCAGTTCTTGTATTGTAATCTTACCTGCTTCTTTGCTGTGGATAGATATGTTTGGATGACACCCTCAGATGAACCTCTTTACAATGTCTGATAAGTCGCACCAATGCTGGGAAGGGTCTGAGCAAAATAAACATTAAAAGTATTTATAGACATGTATTGAAGGTGGGGTGGGAAGACCCTTCTAATTTTGTCAAAGATGAATATTTCACTGTCCCATATCTGACTGAGCAAATAGTTATGTCAAGGATCATATAGGGTACTGTCCTATGATATACTATGTATAAACATAATTGGTCAAGACATGTCTCCAATGTGAAGCAGATAGGCAACAAAATTATAGTGCATTTTGAGACCTAAACTGACAGCAATGTATGTACACAATGTCCTATAATGTATTATGTATGTGAAAATGTGAACAACAAGCATGCCGAAGATATGGCTATGAAACAGCAATTTGAAAACAAAAATATCACATGTAGCTACTATGAATCAGTTTGGTAAGTAAAATGACATGCATTAAGCAATGGATCTAGGAATTAGAAACCACACATCATAAAATCTGTGTAAAGAATATAAACAGTAAATAAGAAAGCAGAAAGCAGAAAACAAAATCATCATGATCATGCTATGCATTATTAACCCCCCCTTTCTTTCTATTGGGGATTTTCACACAATTTATGCATGGGTAAGGTGTCATTTGTTGGCAAATTCACTTTTAAGGTAAACTTTTCAGCATGACTTACTGGTTAACTTTTCTATTTCTGGGGCATCCTCTCCACAAGCAAGGATATTCTGGTTGTTCTCCTGTAGAATAAAGTCAACATATTTTATAGAAAAAAATACTATTACTAAATCTTATGGTTTGAGCTATGATTTGAAATCATTAAATTGAAATCTTATTATATCATTGTACATATTCTGTACTGCAATGATTGTTGATTCAATCTACACATACCTAGCATTCTGAGATGTCCCGAGTTCTCAATGATATGATTTGTCAGATCCTGTAAATCTTCAAATTGGAAATCGCAATCACCCCAGCAGCATTCATAGACCACCATTGTTCCCGGTGGTTGTACCTGAGCCGGAGATCCAGGTGCATGCTGGAAACCTTCATTACTAGCTTCCTCCTTAGCTGCTGCCTGTAGTGCTGCTCTCTCTTCATACTCCGACTTTTGTTTAGGTGGTAAATTACGCCACTAAAAAAGGTTGGTGATGAATATTATTCTTATTATTACTGTAAACTGTAAATTTTCGTTGGTAGAATTTTTTTTGTGATTTTATCCAAATATCGAAAAAACATCATTTTCACTACAATTTTTTTACCAAAAACAATAATATTGTGCCCAAAAATGTTACCTAAAAGTGTATATAACACCATAAAATGTCAGCATGTAGATGAATCAAAATAAAATTTCACATGATTTGATGTATTTATTCATACTGAACAAAAATAATCACTCAATTTGAGACAATACAGGGAAAGAACAAGTTCTACTTCAAAGGCTGGCTGTGTTCAACTCACCTCTGTTCCAATAACACGGCTAAGTTCACCAAATGAATGGTCCGGATACTGTTTTTTGAGATGTGATCGGATTTCACTAGCAAATAAAATATAACCGCTGGCAGTTCTCTTGGTTTTGGGCTATAAAAAAAAAAAGAGTGATAACATGTACTTTATTACCCAAGCTCTTTCGTTGCGTGTGACCACTATCACTGCATTAACATCTTGTGTATTATCCACATGAAAAGCAACGTTGACCGTTGGCCTGTCATATTCAGTTAATTTATTTGCTTGTTTACATATTGACATCTTGGTTTGTGATTGGCTGTTGCTACAGTACAAAGGTTATACAAATTCAAATGGGTGTATAAAAGTGAAAGGTATGGAAAATGCACTGAAGTATAATGATGCAACCATGACACGAAACTTCCTTGGTAGTACTTTATACGAATAATTCCTAATTATTTTTCTGATGGACATTTATATTACTCTTTATATTTCCAGTGACAAACCAAAAGTTCTACATATCTCACTCACATATTACTTACTTTAACTGGTGTTTCAATGACTGGTGGTGGAGGGGGAACTGGTGCCGCTATAATGGTTTCATCAGTTTTGCTGTCCACATCCTCATTAGCCTGATCACTAGCCTGTTCCAGTGTGGCTTTCTGTAACAGTGGTGATGGCTCTTTCAATGGAGTGATTGGTTTCCTATAGAAGTAAATCTCATCATCTATAACTTTATTAGCTACAGAGAATTTTTTTAAACCTTTGAGTTTCCTGATCTGTCTTTCAGCTTCATTGTAACGAGACTCGCAAACATATACATCATCTTCAGCAATTTCAGTGGGACGGCCTATAAAAAGAGTAATTATATGTTTACCATCTGACTAGTGTACATGTAACCTCCAGTTAGCCCAGTAAGCCATTTCAACCATTGGCATACACTGATAACAGCTACGAAACAGATTTATCAATCATATTTGCACAGTAAATTATTTTCTAAAATGTTCCTTTAAATTCTATTTGTCTTTTATTTTTGAAAATAGAAAACATGTATTACCAGGAACAGAAGTTTCATTATCTAAATTTAAACCATGAGCATGACATCAAACTAATTGTATTTCATTATCTGGGAGAAGAACCACCAAATGAGGTAGAGGTAGAGAGAGGGACAGGGATTTCTAGAAATCCTGGAGAAGATAAAGTACCGGATTCTACTGATACCCCACCCTGGGCGATGTTATGGCAGATAATATAATGGTCTAAGATAAAGAACCACCTTAGTCCTGTTAACCTCTGATTTTAAACCTTTGTATTGGACCTCTCTCTGCTACTCATATTTTAATTAATTTATCATTAAAATAACATTTATTTGACACAGTCCCCATCAGTTCAGAAATTGTTACAGGGTATATGCATTTGCAGACACAATTATTTCTCCAGTCATGTATAAATATACAGTTGGGAGCATTCTTGAGAGATAAACAATGTTTTCATACTCACTAATTAGATAGTCTTTAAAGCATAGCACAGAGCATTTCCCACTAATGCTACGCATGGGATTGGTATCTTCAATAGAGCTCAGAAACACTTCATTCTTATAAAACATACGAGTTGGTTGATGTTCTGTCTCAGATGGATGTACAAACCATGGGCCATGGAACCAGGGATCACCACTAGAAACAAAAATAAAATAAAAATTGCATGTTTCTGTGTACCAGGGTAAGTCTTCTTCAAGATATACAGAACACTATAGAACTAATCACCAGCTTTGAGAGAACATAGTTTTTATTATTTGTTCATTTTGAAATTAGAATTTGTGTTTAAAAAGCAATTTGTCAATAGATAAGCAAAGATTGGGAATAAATAAAAATATGCTTGTGTAATTTCATTAAAAATGAAAATGTCACATGTTTATTCGACTAAACCATTGCCAAAGAAGCAATCACTGGTCACATAATACAGGATTTTTAAAAATTAAATTATTAATTAAATTATTATTTAATTTGTTAGAATATGCACACTTACGCTGAATCTTTCCACATTTTATCCATCCTTGCTAGAAATGGCCTATCTTCATCAGATCTCAAGTACACACAATCACCAAGCTTATAAAAACCTGATTCTATATTCAATTGTTCATAATATGTACAACCATCATCTGGGTTTGGTACTTCAACTTCAACATTCTGGGAGGAAACATATTTATATAAATGTCACTGTCATACTTGTAGTATTATAAAGTGCAGTGCATGACAGTACATGTAATACCATTATTTGTTGGTTGTATTTCAACTCAAAAATGTCCTACTCAAAATAGTAAACAAGCAGCCTCTCGGCTGAGATAGCTCTGCTGTTAGTAATCAAACTTGCGGTTTTCAACAAGAAGTCGAAAATATCACTTTTTACCAAAAATATTTATAAATTCATCAAAATTAGAGAATTAAAGATATCATCACGAAATGAACAAATCTGAAAGAGGTCTACCCAAAGAATCTATGTTGCAAATATGAAAACATTTTGTTTAACGGTTTTGAAGAAGAAGAAGACAAAAACGGAAAAGTTGACGACAGACTACAGATGCCGGACAATCAGTAATATGAAAAGCTCTGTGTCATCGTCTTTGTCGACAGCAGCGCTAAAAAATCGAGATATCATTGTGCAAAAATCACAAAATGTTTGTTTTCAAAAATACATGCACTCACTTCAAGCAAAACTATTCATGGCAAAGCACCAATAATACCCGGTATATGGTGTCATTTAATGTTCAATTTCTATTATTGCATCGTTAATATCAAACTGACTTGAAAAAAACTTATTTAGTAAAAATAAATATCTAAGAGGTGCATTACCTCCCGCTCCTTATCAAGTACATCAGTTTGATCCGTTTCCATGGATTCTTCTTGTTTATTTATATGATCAGCAAATACTGACGCTATTCGTACTTTAGATAATGTCTCGTCTCTAGATATAATCTTAGTACTTCCCTGTGGTAATGACCAGATCTAGAAAAGATGTAAACAGTTAGACCATATGTCAAGACAGAAAATGTAGAATACATATTAAAATTACACTCTAAAATAATAATTTTATTACGGATTTATGATTCTGTGACATTTTTGATGGTAGAAAATATGTCCTAAACTTTCAAGTAGATTAAGTTGTGTTTTGGTGCACATAGATTGACGAAGATGCTCCCCAGTCCTGAATTACTACAGCTCACAGTAAATTCAGAACACATGCAAATACTCAAATAATTAAAAATTATACAATAATTTGGCAAAAAACATCACAGTAAATCTAAACTCCCTTGCAGCCTTTTATAACAGGCCTATAATTTGTGACAAGAAAAAATATGTTTATGTAATGAATAAAACGAATAAAAGAAGAGACAAAACTCCCTTGCAATACTACCTACCTTGATTTTTTTAAAAGCCTTGGCTTTAGCATTGTACCTAGATTCACATGCATATACATCCTCCTCTGCAAATCCATCAGGTCTGGATTTAAAGTAATCTTTAACAGACATGACGTAACACTTCCCCATGACACGGTTAGTTTTTACAGTGTTGTAATAGTCACTTTTGAAAACCTCCTACAAGATACACAACAGATAATTAAACAATTATTAAAATATCCTAGCAATAAAGGAAACAATTTACTACATACATGTACAAAATTTCATTTTGCATGACACTGCTTATTATTACATCGGAAGAACAACAAAAGCGTCACAAATTGATGACTCTATCATCCACACAGAATACAGTGAGACCCTAAGAACAGTAATTCCATGATATTTTGACATATGCAGCCATCAATCAAAGATATTTTTTTTTATTTCGAAAGATTTTTTCGGAAAGATCTAAATCTGAAACAAAAACTGAAACTTGCTATCATGATCACAATTCATAGTTATTGGACCGTATTGGACCCAGAAACTTTGGACAACTTTCAAGTAGATGGGATGTTAAACTAAGTTATATGTATTTTCAATCTGTCATGTATTATGTCCCACTGTGAAGATAATGCCCATAATGTATTAAGTGAAATTCAAATGGACAATACAATACATATTTAACCATACCTTTTCTAAAAACTTCCTGGTAGCCAAGTGAAAGGTTTCATCTGGTCTATAATACCAGTTACCATGCAGCCACTGTTCATCATTTTCATCAGTCCACAGTTTTTCTATCACTGCGATGTGAGGTTTGAGATTTTTTTCTCTAAATAGATTAAAAGTGATACCGGCTTACTACATGTATGCTTTACTTAGATTTGTTGAATTAGGATTATCACTATTATCACTCAAGAATAAAAATAAAGTCTAGTGAAAATACATTTTTCCAGTATGTCCAATTCCTATTTTCACCAGAAAATACACAACATGTACACATTTCGTGAAACTTAATTTTAGCCAATAAAAATATTCTACAATTCCTTGGATTTTCTGTATGGTAGACACCTACCGGTAAACATAGACTCAGTCGAGGCGATTAATTTGTTTTTGTAGTTTAAATAAAATAAAACAATTCGCGAAATTCCCTGTAACTGCGAAATCACCCCGACTGGTTTATTCTGCATGGCCCATCGACACTGCAGGAACCCGTCGATTTTTCAATGAGTATTTATGTTAATGAGTGTTCTAATTGACAATCATCTAAGCCAATCACAACTGATCTCAGATCGAGAAGACATCGGCTGATTGTAGCAGCTGATTTTTTTTTAATTCTACGACTAGAAACTACATTAAAACCTAAGTTTTACAGTTTTTATGCTACATTGTAAGTCTATTTACGACGACTACAACAAACTTGAATTTCAACGTGCCGCCATGTTGGGTTTGCAGGTTGACCTTTACCATGTTGACCTCATTATGAACGTATTTCCGTGCCCACCTCATTATAATATGTGCATTAATGATATTTAATAACAATAAATTTCCTGCAGAATAAACCAGTCGGTGTGATTTCGCGCTAACACCTCCATTTCGCGAATTTTTTTATTTTATTTAAACTACAAAAACAAACAAGTCATTGAAAATGACACAGTCCAGTTAAATTTTTGAAAGTTCTCTTTGTGCTCGTCATATTAAAGCGGAGGGGTTGTCGTGAGCGTGTATTTGAAACTTGAGTTCCAAGTGGCGTATACAACAGATTGTTTATTTACATCAAAACACGTGTTCCGTGTAGTAGTAATATGGCCAAAAATAAAAACAGCCGTTATTCAGCCATCCTTGACCAGATTTTGAAACAAATTGTCATGGACATGCATCCTAACATGTATAAAGTACATGTATGTGCCAAATTTGAATGAGAACTGACAGAGCACGTCCAAGATACCGCATAAAAAAAATAGATGCCTGCCAGTCTACCATCTTTGATCCAATTCTGAAAATGTATCCTAACATGTATATTCTATGTACCAAGTTTGAATGGCAACTGACAAAGCATGTCCAAAATACAACATTTTCAAAAAACAAGATGGTTGCCAGTCGGCCATTTTGAATCGAAATGCTAAACCATTGCATGTGCATATGTCCCACATAAGGTACTAGGCACATGCGAAGAATGAACGGAATCGGTCCACAGAATTCTGAAATATGACTCTGGACAGATTGACGCAGGGACAGACGGGCGGACAGACACAGGAACTCACGGACGATCGGGGACACGTATCCTAACATGTATGATCTATGTACTAAATTTGAATGAAAACTGACAAAGCATGTCCAAAATACAACATTTTCAAAAAACATGATGGCTGCCAGTTAGCCATCTTTGATCCAATTGTGAAATAAATCGTCATGGACATGTATCCTATTAAACATGTATAATCTATGTACCAAGTTTGAATAAAAACTGACAAAGCATGTCCAAAATACAACATTTTCAAAAAACAAGATGGCTGCCAGTTGGCCATTTTGAATCGAATCGCTAAACCACTGCATGTGCATATGTCCCACATAAAGTACGAGGCACATGCAAAGAACAAACGGAATCGGTCCAAGGGATTCTGAGATCTGACTCCGGACGGACGCACGGACGGACGCACAGACGGAGACCAAATTATAAGTCCCCGTTTTCGGACTTTGTTAACCAATGCCACAATGATTGGACATTGGTTGCACACTCTTATTGTGAAAAGGGGTAATATCCTGGTAACTACACACTACTACATACTGTTTTGTATTTAGCAGAACATAATTTAACTTACAGTGGTTCCAAATATATAAAATCTCCAACACGATATGTTTGTCCTTTTATATCAACACCCTCAGTAGCCTAAAAGAGAAATAGGAATAAAATTACTGATTTGTAAGAACACTAGAATTTTTCCTACCCAAATTATGGGACATACAATTATTTTCTAGAATTTCTTTATTAATTATAGATCAAAAGAACGTAATTGCTCGGTGCCTTAAGATATAGATACATTTTTAAAAAAAGTTTGAGAATTCAGACTTACTCCACTATCCTGTTCAGCTTGTTTTGCAGCTTCTAATTCCTGAATGCGTTTCTCTTCTTCTATTTTCTCTTGGTCTTCTTTCATTTCTTTGGGCAGTTTTTCTTTCTTCTCTTTTTCTAGATCATTTTGCAAGTGTTTATGGGTGTAACTCAAAGCAGGGGAAAGTAGCAGTTCTCCATTCTTACAGATCTCATCTCGGATAGTTATTAAGAACTTATGAAGTTCTACAGAATCTTCATACACCTATCGGTAAAACAATATATGGGCAAATCAAATTAACTCTGAAAGGTGTACATAGCTTGCTGGTGCATTGACATCTATGTTTGGCCTCAAAAAACATACTTAATAAAGTCTTATGGTTTACTGAATATTTCTCTTCAGTTCAGCTTTTTTGTTTTGTTTGAAGCCAATACAGAAGATGACAACTGTATGCAGTTTGACTAACTGGGTATAAATAGATGATTTTCAATTAAATGCAAGATCTGGTGTATTGAGTGAAAGGTGCAGACCAAACATCTGCAGCAAAAAATTGGACGATTTGATTTGAATTTGTTTTTTATAGCTCAATGTCGAAATGCCAGTCATTACCCTATTTAATCAAAATTATCTATCACTGAACATGTAATATCCTAAAATATTATAGAATTTTTTTTATGTCATAACGACGCTATGACCTTTGTCTTGTTTTGAAAAGTTCGATTTCATGCATAATGCGGGATCAGGCAGTGAACGGAAAATGGTCTATTGTATGAACATTACTGTATTAAGGTAGCCTTATACCATTAGAACAAAATAATGCTATTGTTTACAAAAACTACATACTGATAAAAATATAGACATCCAACTACTTTTAATGCAAAATATGGGACAAACCTCCATGGAAATTGTAATATACCATTGGTTTGTATGGTTAAAAGTTAAAAACTAAATGCCATCTAAATGAATAATGTAACTGTTTATAACTGGCCAGGGTGTCAGAATAATGGGAAGATAATCTATGAACAAACAAATTCTTGTATTGATACAGTACACAGTTTGAACATAGCAATGGCAATTATGAGACTTACCTGTGAATCAGTCCTACTTAATCTTCTAGCTCTTTCAAATACTTCAAACATATCATCTTGAAAGCGATCTAGTCTCCGGTAACGTCCTTTATCGATATTTCTACGTACAGTGTCTAAATCTAAAGGGTTTCTGAAAAAAATAGAAAGAAATGTGCAAATCAAATCACTGCAATGTTATCTAAATCACAGAGATGTTTCTATGGTCAAAATAAGTAATTTTTTAATGATTCAGTATAAAACACTACTTTTAGAGATATACATTTGCTGCAATGGCTGGTGTTGTGTAAAAAACAACTTTATAACAAAGTAGTTTTCAACCCTAATTACAGAAACAAACTTACTTTTCACACCCTTCTTCTTTTTCACTTGATATCTCAGCAAGCGAATCACTGTAACACCGACCTTCTTCATCTTGGTGATTGACAACAGACACATATAGGTTTGTCATGATTTCACGGACTAACATTTGTACATCAGGGACACCAGACAACTCATCACTCATCAATTCTGCATTCTTTTGTATCAGTACTCTTTGTAAAGTCAGTGCATCCTGTAATATACAAATCAATACAATCCAGAGACCAGCACAACGTCATGTTTCTAAGCTCATTGACTTGTGCAATATAGTAACCATGCTCTTGGAAATAGTAGAAAACTATTGCAAAGTTGAACATTTTTATAATTTTGCTTAGGGAAGAGTAGGAAATCAAACGGGCGGTGCACCGCGGTCATTTCCGCAGTGTACCGCAGAACGCCGGGGAGAGCCGCGGACTGCTTATAATTAGGGGTCTCTACCGCTGTACCGGTCTCTACCGCGGTCCTCGGTAATGTGTGAAATACATACTTAACAGTTTCTTTGTGATTCCATGAGTCATTGTTTTAAAATCCAATGTTATGTGCGCTTGTTTAGTATTTAGTACATGTATTTAGCGTAACACTGGAATAAAGTTTACAATTGAAAAGAGGACGATTTACAAAGTTTCAGCGTATCCAAGCCGTATCCTGGTTCTTGATTGATTTGGCAGTATCATGTTCACCATTTGTGTCACACTCCAGAAAAAATGGCCAGCAAACGAGAAACGGGCGAACTAATCAAAACAGGTCAGGCTGTCTGCATTGCACTGACAATGACATGATTATTTTCTGTTTCGTTTCATAAATCTTGCCTTGCGCATGTATTCTTGGTTGACAGAATCTTTTTTAAACAAAAGACGTTATTTTTCTGTTACATGTTCGTGTTCCATGGTACTCGTGAGTGTGAAAGGCATTTTGAATGAATAATTATTGCGTTTATGATACCGTACGATAACGCTAGCTGGCTTGATTAGAATTTCATTGCGTGTGAACCGCTGAGGTCATTGCCCGTTACTGTGCCAACCGCACGTAGTTCAAAAACACCTGACGTTGTTTTGTTTTGTTTTCACTGGAAATGTAAGCGATCGAATACTCTGCGTTCAAAGTATGCTGCCCCGAGTTTGAAATTACAGTAAATTGTAACGCATGGATTTTATTTACATGAAATTTAGTTTATTTCAAAATGATATAGATGTCAAACCATAATTATTATTATTTGAAATGTTGTTTCTTGACTTGACTTTTCTGGCTTTAATGTTTTGTGTGTGCGTGTTTGTTTACAATATCAATATCAACAACAGTTATTCAGTGAGTCTCTGAGGCAGTAAGTCGCGGTTTCGACTAAGTCGCGTAGTTCGATGGCTCCGGACGATTGTATTGTGTTTTGCCGTCAGTTTTAAAGTAGAAAAACTAAGTCTGGTATTATCGCGTATTTAATTGCCCGCTCAATCAGTTGGAGGTGACAACTTAACACCTACAGACCATCAATTACTGAAATAGATAGGGTGATAGCAGCCTGACTCGAGGGGTCGACAGAGGTATAAAAAATAAGTTTGCGTAATTCTTGCAAAGGCAACGCATTATCAAGTCGGCAAAGTTGAAATATTCACAGCCAGTACGTAAACAATGGAAAATAAGTTTGCGTAATTATTACGAAGGCAACGCATTATCACGTCGGCAATGGTGAAATATTCACAACCAGAACGGTAACAATTTTTACGTAGGCAACGCAGAGCCAGTAAAAATTTGCGTAATGGGATGTGTATAATAAAAAGGTCAACGCGCGGAGCGCGAATGGTCACCAAGGTAACAACCCACTTGTTCAGCGCGTGACTTGGGGTTAAACTTGGGCCAAGGTTTATTAGATTAGTCAGTTTCGCCAAGAAGTGCGCTATTTTTTTCGCTGATCACCCAGTTGTTGTAGTATATATTGTAGCACCAAGTGTGTGACACTCCCTCTTCGACTTCGGGTTGCTTTTCCTACTTAGTGCATGGTCTCGAGGTAACGTAAACTGCGGCCTCTCATCGAGTGTTTTACACTCGGAATTTGTACTTCGCCCGATTATATTGGTATACGCGAAACATTAATCTTTTAAAATAAATCCTGAGACTATACATGATGTAAATTCAAAATAATGTGATAATATTTTACATTATGTGGGGTCTACATTATTCTGGGTTGCTTTGCGATGTTATACCAAGACTCGTGAAAATAAAATAGTGTTCTTCTGCGAACTAATATAGACGATTTTTCCAATCTTCTGGTACCACTCGATTTTATTATTTGAACTTGGCCAGTGTTCTCCCCAAAGCGTTTTAGCGTAGCGGGGCCGCTACTCCATTATTTATGCCGCTACTCTGAGAGATTGCCCGCTACTCTGTGGCATTTCCTGTTACTCTTTCTTTTAGCTTGTTAATACACGTGCGAATCTGTTAGTCAGCGTCATCAGCGTCCAGTACTGTGAGCCAAATCAGGTGTGAATGGAAACATGTCAGTGATTACGCAAAGACAATGGACTAATACAGCTTCGTACTTCGACAATAAACACTTTCGCCCTATTTAATTGGGGTAATAGCGAGTATTTTCTCAGTAGCATATTTGGCTGGAAGAAGCAACGATGTCAAACAGCAGAAATATTACGTTGTGGTTCCGCGTAGAACACCCTGCTGGGCCCCTGGTTGCGAGCGATAAACCCACCAGCAACGCGGTCACCGGTACCCCTGTCGGCAGTGGTACTAAACGTGTCCAAGATGATGTTACAACGAAAAGTGCAAAAAAATAAACTCTAGATTTGATGCACAATGGACAACAAAATATACGTTGCTGAGAGAAAAATCCGATGGCAAAGGTAAAAAAAGTATTTATTTGTAGCGTTTTACTTGGAAGCGAGTTTTGACCTAGTTTAGTAAATTTTTGTATGGCTTCATTTTTTGCCGATCGTCGAAACATTTTTTTGGAAACGACCTTCTTTCTGGAAGTTCAAAAAATGTTGGCTACGATTTATCAAAGTAACTAATACTAGTATTGTGTTTTGAAATAGTTGGGTAAAGTTTATCGTGGCAATTTTTAAGTTTAGCGACTTTTCAAAATGGCGGCAATTTGTTTATTTTCGTGTTGATCGTGACGATATTTTTTAAATACAAGTATTGATTCGCTCCTATTTCTTATCTTTTAGGAATGCTGTGACACATATGTGAAAAATTCAACTTAAAAACATCCAGAAATAGTTCTTTGGTATGGAATTCTATGCCATGTATAACTATTACGAAATATGCTATCGATAAACACGCACACTCGGAGATGCACAAGAAGGCCATGTCATTTAATAGAAGTGGGAAGCAAAGAAAAATCACGGCGTTCTCAAAAGCTGCAGATCACTGGGCTTCCATGAAAGTCCGAAGAATCAACATTACATAGAAATCACACAGCAGCAGATTCATTTAATCTTCTACATAAATTTGTTAAAAAATAAAGACACATTTTCATCCATGCAAGCCTGTCATTATTGTTTTCTTTATCTTCAGACAAATGCTAATGATATGTAAATTATATGCAAATTAGCCGCCACTCTGATACATTTTTCTGGGGAGAACACTGTTGGCGGCAAGTAACCTTTAGTTTCCCAGTCTATTGTGTCCATTCATAGTCTTAACAATAGGGTGTAAATTGCAATGCGAGCCTACCGCACATGACCGCGGTAAACCGGGGTCATGGAATCTATGCATAAATTTGCATAAAATGCGGTCGACCGGCGAGCACCCACCACCACCGCGGTAATGACCGCGGTAAACCGCGAGTTTGATTTCCTACTCTTCCCTTATTTCGCTGTTAGCTATAAAATCTTTCAAGTTGAAATTGTGCATACTATAAAACTATTTATTTTCACTGACATTTAATTTTACTATTTTGATGTTTTAATAATAATCACTGTGTTTTAATTTCACTAATTTGTCAAGGAAACAATGAGTTTTATTTTTGTTTTACATTTTCACATAGATTTATTAATGCAGCGGATTTTACTTATAAGCAAAATTAAAATCTTGTGAATAATTACAGTACAGTAGTTAAATCAATGAAAAACAAATTTATTTTCAGTGCCTTTGAAAGTTGAAATTACAATACCATAACAATAACATCATCCAACACTACAGTGCTAATGATTAAATTGAAAAGAAAAAACACATTTTCCCTATTTGAAATGTAGTAAATAGGGTTACACAGACAGCATTTTACATTATATACAGACATATTCATACTTAAAAGCCATATACTGTATTTCCTCCATTATTGACAAATTTTCAATGTAATAACATGTATTGAGAAATTGAGAAATAAACAAATAAACAAGTCTTTACCTTGTAGATCTGTGAATCCGGTTCATTAAATTTACAAGCATTATCAAACATGAGAAGAAAATCAGACACCATATCATCCAGTGTATCGTACTGATTGATCCTCTGATAGATTTTCTGCATATCAATAGGTTTCTTGATAACCTGGTAGTATTCTGGGTATTCCTGTCAACAACACAATACAAGATACAGCTGTGAGGTTACAGGGTTTGTAACATAAGATTAGTTCAATACTTGTTGTGGCTGAAATTGCGCTTTCCAAATCAGTCAAACTGGAAAATCAAAATCAGTGAAGTACCAGTACCTGTTTCAATCAAAATGTGATTATTTTCCCAAAACATAACATTTCAATCTGGATTTGGCAATCTTCTTCCAAATTACACGACTTGGTGAAAATCTAATCTATATTCACATATTTGTTAGGACAAACAATCCTGTCGCAGGTCATTAGGGCTGAACTTTGACCCCTGTATATATGTATACTATAGTAGATACAGTAAACGGGTGCACCTGGCAGACTTAATAATCTATAACAACATCAAACTTTCATAACTATAGGTTTTTATCAGATGCATGGAATGGAATCATCATCAGCTGATGATTTCGCTTGTAGTTACACAAATTATACTGTTCTAGTTTTAGTACGTCTAACTGGTGTTACAGATTTGTATCTTTTGATTCTGTTGACTGACGTGGTCACCATTACATTACAGATACAATAGAGTGTAAAAATTTATTTTACTCTCCGACTTACAATTTTAGATGGCAACCTTTGGAAAATTGCTGACAATATTCTCTTGTTGGAATTTTTATAGTTGTTGACTGTTTCACAGAGCTCATTTAACTTCTGGGCTAGTGGTGTTAGTGCTTTTGATGGCTTCTTTGGAGTGATCTTCTTCAGTGATTTACCTTTCGGAGTTGGATATGGTTCTAAAAGTATGGGAAAACAAAATTAAGTTATTGAGCAGGGAGAACATTTACAAAATATTTTGTGTCAGGCAAAACCATAGACAGTGAATATCACTGCTGACTTTATACATACAGTATTATTTAGTAACAAAAGAACACATTGCATATTTACGACTGCTGTACACAGGTGCAGTTGAGTTGAAGCATACATACAAGGCGGAATTTGATGCATCAAAGAAAACCTGCCAACAAACAACATGCTCTCTGATTGGTCTGACTGGTTAGGTGTTCAGGTTGGGTAGCCAATCAGTCACAATCTTGTTAATAGCTTTGCATAGACTCCACATTTGACAAGGCTGTTTGTGTGACTGTCAACCGATCATAATGGCATTATGACAATTTGACTCACCACCTGCTGACCTAATCAAGTTTACACTGAAGCTGCACTCTAAAGTGAATAATCTTTATCACTCGCTTCACCAGCTGAATTAGTATCACACTTACCCAACTTACAGAGAAACTCCTACAACCACTAATTAGAAGTAACCGATAACAGAGGTTTGATAAGTACCTGGTAGTCACAAAATATCTTTTTGATACAGCTTAGAGATTGAGAATTTGTAATCAAAAAGTCAGATTTGCACATACTGTAGACTTGTATAGAACTTTTTTTCAAAATACATGTAGCGATATATGCATTTTTCCCATAACCATGTTTCAAACTTATAAATAACGGATAACTTTTCTACCTTTATAATAAGTATAAGTCATTATTATACATGTGTCACCATAACGCTATACGATACAGCATGCCGTAATTTTGCGGTATTGCACTGGGTATTCTCATTCTACCATATTAGGAAATGCGAATTCCATAATAATAAAAACAAACATGGTAGCCACCGGGGTTTAACCAGACCCCAAACAAAGAAGTTCGCTCAATCTGTTCTAAACTTTTTGTATTTCGGCATTTCCATGATATTTCCTTGGAAGGAAAAGATGTATTATAATAAGGTTATTACGAGGAAACTGAATGGTATGCACTCAGACAGTATGCGACGCATTAACCTCCGCTGTACTGTCTTTGTGCATACTTTTGGTATCCTCGTTATAACCTCATATTATCTTATTCATGGGGAAAATTTGCTGACTATTTAAAAAAGACAAGAAGTTCATATCAGATCTAGTGAGCAAAATATTGCTCACTATTAAAAAAAACAACAATTATTGAAGATCCCTCAACTACTGTGAAATTAATTGTCCAGATAAACATTTGCCAGTGACACTGGAGTCTGAGGTACTTGGTGTTCAATCTGGGACAGTCGTCTCTATATAAACCAATGATACACAAATTTGCATAACTCAACAATTGATAGATAGAAGACTCACCCATTGGTAATGGTCCAAATTCTTTTAATTTATTCATCAATAATTCTTCCAATATGTCAGCATCTCTGTATACTTGGGATTCTTCTTCATTATAATGTCTTGCATTATTAAACATTAATTTGAAGTCAGCTATTAAGCCATACTCTGCTGTATACTACAATACATAATAGGAGTTCACATGAGTATGAAATTATATATTAATTCTTGGAATGCTATGATTTTTTCTGTCAAAATTTTGGCAAAACATTTTTGTACATTTTCATGCATTTTTCCTTCAATTTCTTTCTAATTTTAGACCAAATTAATCATATGTTTATTTTTATTTATTTTACTTAATCACTTAACATCCCTTGGAATGGATGATAATGGATATAATACACAATAAAAAAAAAACATGAGAAGTGACACGACAAAGCAAATATACAAAAAAACCAACAATTAATCAAAGAAAGCTTAGAAAGAACTCCCGTGTGCTGCGAGTATTGAAGACACATTAAAAATTAATTCAAAATTACTTTTACATGAGATATTGATGGAAAAGCTGAAAATTAATTATGTAAATCAAGTAACTAATATGAACAGAACAGAACAAAAAAATTATGAATTATTAAAGAATTAATGTGAACAAATTTAACCCAAAATTAATCAGGCCTGTCTATTGTCCTAGAGCATTTATGTACCAAATTTTATTCAAATGTGATGATCAGTAATTGAGATATCAGTGTTAATAAATTATGTTAATTAGGTGATTAATAAGCATAAATATTTACCAAAAACTAATTGGGTCTCTGCATAGTTTTCTTTTAAAGTTTCATTAAAATTCAACTCGTTGTTCTTTATATATCAGTGGAACATTATGCAAATTAGGTAATTAATATCCAACTAAAACTAATCAGGTCTCTGCATAGTCCTAGAAGATCTATGAAGCAAGTCCTATTGAAATATGATGATTAGTACTTAAGATATCAGGCAAAAAGCTAAAAATTAACTAATTAAATCAAATTTAAGATATATAGTTTTGTTTATAGTAATATAGCTGGAATATAACCATGTCAGGAATATGATTTTTTAATATTAAAATGATTGACATTTGTATCTGATCGTCAAACAAGTACTTGTCCATATTGAGAGATATTGCTCTGGAACAGCATTCAAAATCAGCCATTTTGAATACATGTATATATCTATAACATGATGTATAATGAATATATAAAATTTGAATATAATCAGTCAATCATTAAAACAAAATGGCCGCCAGTCAGCCATTTTGAATCCAATCTGAAAAATAAAATGACGTGCATCATGAACCAGTTATGTCTAATGTATGTACCAACTTTGAACAAAATCCATCCATAAATGCCAGAAATGCTTGATATTTGATGATTTTTTTAGCACAGAAATGACCACCATTTGGCCATTTTGAATAGGATCGTCAAACCAATATATCTGTTTATCTATGACATGATGTATAATGAATATTTAAAATTCGAATCAGTCAAAACAAGTTGGAGATATGGGTCTAGAAGCCCATTCATTAAAACAAAATGGCCACCAGACAGCCATTTTAAATCCAATCTGAAAAATAAATGATGTGCATCAGGAACCTGTAATGTCTAATATATGTACCAAGTTTGAATGAAATCCATCCATAAATGCCAGAAATGCTTGATATTTGATGATGTTTTAGCACAAAAATGGCCACCATTTGGTCATTTTGAATAGGATCGTCAAACCAATATATCTGTCTATCTATGACATGATGTATAATGAATATTTAAAATTTGAACATAATCAGTGAAAGCAAGTCAGAGATATGGCACGAGAACCACATTCATTAAAACAAAATGGCCGCCAGTCGGCCATTTTGAATCTTATCTGAAAAACAAAATTATTTGCATCAAGGTCCTATAATGTCTAATGTATATACCAAGTTTGAACAAAATCCATCTGTAAACAGCCGAGAAATGCTTGATTTTTAGGATTTTTTAGCACAAAATGGTCGCCATTCGGCCATCTTGAATCAGATCGTGAAACAAATTGACGTGCATATGTATAATATCATGTATGATGTATGTGTGAAGTTTGATTGTGATTGATCCAGGCATTTCTAAGATACAGGTCCGGACGCACGCACACACGCACGACCACACGGAGGTCAAAACACAAGTCCCCGTTTTCGGACTGCGTCCGAACGGGGACTAAAAATATTGGCCTAAAAAATTGACAGGAATTCATTGCTCAAGATAAATCTGAATTGGTCATCATGGTTTATTTTATTGAAATTTGGGATATTTTCCTTGCTTTCGTGAATAGAATGTATCTGTGTTTGGCATAGACAGGGCAAGACATCAAAAAATGTTGTCCAAAATTAGATTATTGTCGAACAAAATCATAGCCAGTAAGCCATATTGGATAGCATCGCGACAAAAACTCGCATTTTTGTGAAATAATACATTGTCTGAGAGTTGGTCATAAAAAGGTTATCACTTGATTTGATTCATTTGAAGAGGAAGTTGATACTTGTGGTGTTGTATTACGCATTTGGTTCATAGTTAATACTAGCCAATGACATTACTTGTACCAATCAGCTTTACAAGTGATATCAGGTCAAACGCTATAATGTATCACAAGTCTTACCTTATCATTGAGAATATTATTTTCAATTGTTATCATATCAATAGGTTCACTGATAACTTTGTAATAGTCGGGATACAGTTTTCTGGATGGTTTCTCCATGAACAGATCAGTTAAATAACGACCAGTGGCATCCTGAAAACATAAAACACCACATTATAGCACAACATCTCTTCGTCCAAAGGCTGAAGCGAGCTCCATCATAAAATCACTGTGACAGCTCAATCTATTGAATGTACAATTTTTTCTGAATACACCAGCATATTGACTGACACTCTATAAAAAGCCTGACTACAGGAGACAGTGTCACTAACATCTGATAACATTTGGTCCTAGGTCAAGAAAACAATTACAATTCTGTGCAGATGCTGATTACCCAGAAAATTGGTTATATAAACTACAAAATAGCAGATTTCAGTTTTACTTTCAAAGTACCTTTATTTTTCAGGAGGATGCTAATACCGTAGAAATAAATTTTGAAAGAGTGAAGTGTACCTGATAATTTTCAATTATTTTGTACAAAAGAGTACATCTTTTTTTCAACTGGCTCTCTCCATCCATACTTTCTCGTTTTTTCTGTTTCTTTTCCTCTTTTACTGATGGAGTTCCATTGCTTTTCTTCTTCTTTGGCTTCTCCACAATTGGTTCTTCATGGACACTTTCATTTTCCTTCTGGAGAAATTCAAATAAATGGCAAATAAGATAACTTGACTTGACATAAAAGATAAAGTTATACAGTGTAATATACCATGTGTATTTTTATGTACCATAATCAGGTGATATAGCTGTTGATGTGGTGATAAAACTACACAAGATTTTTGTGACCATGAACATTAAAAATATCAATAACACATTTTTGTGTTTTTTTTACTTATAGTACAAAGTTTTTCATACAT
This sequence comes from Saccoglossus kowalevskii, assembly GCF_978046115.1. Taxonomy (NCBI): domain Eukaryota; kingdom Metazoa; phylum Hemichordata; class Enteropneusta; family Harrimaniidae; genus Saccoglossus; species Saccoglossus kowalevskii. The sequence continues at coordinate 36,073,583 of NC_140643.1, read as the reverse complement.
AATTGATAATACTTTTAAACTACCACATTCAATATACTGTGTTATGTTTAACATGTGTCTCATTCAACATATACCATGCATGCAAATAAACATTTGCATATATAAAACTGTGGTGCTTTACGCTGTCTTTTGAACAATTGAATATAGATGCACCAAATAAATGTGGATTACCTTTATTTCAAACTGTTCCAATTCTTTCTTCTTGCTGACAGTTAGTTTCTGTAATCTATCTGCATCTTTGTAGAGCCTCGAGTTAGGTAAATTGTACTTTTTGGCATTATTGAAAACTAAGTTTAGATCCTCCTCCAATTCAGTCAGATTTTCATATTTGACAGACTGAAACACAAAAGAATACACCATAAACACATTGTCACAGTCATAAAACGATTTAAAAAAAAATCACAATTGATACCGTAAAATCTGTATTAGAAGCCGCATAGAATAAAAGTCGCACCCATTCTTTTTGAACAATTGAGAACCAAAAATTCATCATTTCTCATATGTCTAATAGAAGCCGCATCCCCTTCATTGCATTGTACCATTTTAATAGAAGCCGCGGTTTCTAATATAGATTTTACAGTACCACATGTATTTCATAACCTTACAGCCATAATCTTTTTTGCCAAAATGTTAGTGGCACATTTTGCTTACGTTGGACTAAACAAACATAATTTGTTATTGAATACAAGTTTCAAACAAAATATTGAAAATATATGAAAAACATAATGTTGGTTTTGACAAAAATGACTTTGCCACTCATAAGGTTATTCATTTGAACATCATTGTCCTTCCAAGATTGTGGGCGCAAAAATTGGGTAGTTTTATGTATTATTCTATAATTCTTTGGTAATTTTGAACCTTATTGACACAATTTACCATTGGTTACATGCCTGATCAAAATTAACACAAAACAATTGCTCAAACATATCAATGAATACAATTTACAAATTACATCCAAGTACTAGTATAACAATGACAAACACACCTGGGAGTAATAAAAAACAAATTCCAGAAAAGTCTGTTTTATAAAATCAGGCTAACTATTTCCAAATGATGGAATTTAACAAAATTTCACTTTGTGAAATCTAAAAACAATCCACGCATGATAATAATAAATATGTTCTGATAATATACTCAGTAAATTATTTTGCCATTTAAAATAAGACACTGATCTAAGCTTCTGAAAATTTCACAAGTTGCCATTTTATAGAACACTCGAGGTCTCTCTACTCAGATTAAATCTTTAGCATTTCCAAGCTATAAATCAATCAATTTTTAAATTCTTTGATGAAAGTTATCAGTATGATTACAAATATAATCACAGGATACAAACCTTAAGTTTAGCTCTAATTTTACTCAATGCTATTTTAATAAATATTAATATAAAATATTTTTTTTTTCAAATATTTTTTGTGCCAGGCGACAGTTCCGGTCATTGAATGTCACTGTTGTCTCTCCTGACTTTTTTTGTATGTGCAAAGTGATAATGCATTTTTTGCCACAGAAGTCATATTCATTTTTGGGACTACATGACAGGAATGTGCGGCCATCTTCCTATCAAATGGCAATTTAATGCGCTATCCTGGCGTCAAACAGGCTCGGTCGAATACAAGTACCTGCAGACCTTAACCAAGGTTCCCCCCAAAGTCGCATTCGTTAGTGAATGAATCTCGGCCAGTGGAATTGGCCCATTGAGTCTGTGGCACACTCACCCAGGGTAGGGGCCGACCTTTTTGATGTTCAGTCTGCGGTAGGATTTGAACTTGGGTCTACCGATCATGACTCTGATGCGATAATAATTAATAATATTAATTCATGCACATTGACCTTTAGAACACTAACTCAACTTGGAAAACATAGCACATATCTTGACAAATATAATCACAGGATACAAACCTTAAGTTTAGCTCTAATCTTACTCAATGCTATTTTAACAAGCAGCCTCTCGGCTGAGCTAGCTCCGCTGTTAGCAATGCACATTTCAATTAAAGAACAGAAGATATCATTAGAAAATGAACAATATGCACAGTATCAATGCAATGGGACTTCAAAAATATCATTTTTCACCATAAATGATTGTGGTTTTTAACAAGAAAACATCACTTTTTACCAAAAATGACAAAAATATTCATTAAAATTAGAGAACTAAAGATATCATTACAAAATGAACAAATCTGAGAGAGATACACATGTCGTACCTATATATGTAATATCAAAGCAATTGGACTTGCGGTTTTTAACAAGAAGTCGAAAATATCACTTTTTACCAAAAGTGACAAAAATATTCACCAAAATTAGAGAACTAAAGATATCATTACAAAATGAACAAATCTGAGAGAGATCCACATGTAGTACCTACATATGTAATATCAAAGCAATTGGACTTGCGTTTTTTAACAAGAAGTCGAAAATATCACTTTTTACCAAAAATTACAAAAATATTCACCAAAATTAGAGAATTGAAGATATGATCATGAAATGAACAAATCTGAGAGAGGTCTGCCCAAGGTACATATACACCATGCATCAAAGCATTCAGGCTTGTAGTTTTCAAAAAGAAGTCGAACAAGCAGCCTATCGGCTGAGATAGCTCCGCTGTTAGCAATGCACATTTCAATTAAAGAACTGAAGACATCATTAGAAAATGAACAATATGAATAGTATCAAAGCAATCGGACTTACAGTTTTTAACAAGAGGTCGAAAATATCACTTTTTACCAAAAATTACAAAAATATTCACCAAAATAAATTAATTAGAAAATTGAAGACATCATCACAAAACGAACAAATCTGAGAGAGGTCCACATGTAGTACCTATATATGTAATATCAAAGCAATCGGACTTACAGTTTTCAACAAGAAGTCGAAAATATCACTTTTTACCAAAAATGACAAAAATATTCACCAAAATTAGAGAATTGAAGATATCATCACAAAATGAACAAATCTGAGAGAGGTCCACATGTAGTACCTATATATGTAATATCAAAGCAATCGGACTTGCGGTTTTTAACAAGAAGTCGAAAATATCACTTTTCACCAAAAAATGACAAAAATATTCACCAAAATTAGAGAATTAAAGATAACATTACAAAATGAACAAATCTGAGAGAGGTCCACATGTAGTACCTATATATGTAATATCAAAGCAATTGCACTTGTGGTTTTTAACAAGAAGTCGAAAATATCAGTTTTTACCAAAAATGACAAAAATATTCACCAAAATTAGAGAATTAAAGATATCATTACAAAATGAACAAATCTGAGAGAGGTCCACATGTAGTACCTATATATGTAATATCAAAGCAATTGCACTTGCGGTTTTTAACAAGAAGTCGAAAATATCAGTTTTTACCAAAAATGACAAAAATATTCACCAAAATTAGAGAATTGAAGATATCATCACGAAATTAACAAATCTGAGAGAGGTCCACATGTAGTACTTATATATGTAATATCAAAGCAATTGCACTTGCGGTTTTTAACAAGAAGTCGAAAATATCAGTTTTTACCAAAAATGACAAAAATATTCACCAAAATTAGAGAATTAAAGATATCAACATGAAATGAACAAACCTAAGAGAGGTCTACCCAAGGTACATATACACCAAGTATCAAAGCATTTAGGCTTGTAGTTTTCAAGAAGAAGTCGAAAAAGTAAAACATTGACACGGACGACGGACGACGACGACGGACGACGACGACGGAGGACAATCACTCATATGATAAGCTCCGCTCGACAAAGTCGACAGCGGAGCTAATAAATATTAATATAAAATAATATTAATTTATGCACATTGACCTTTAGAACACTAACTCAACTTGGAAAACATAGCACATATCTTAACAAATATAATCACAGGATACAATTAAGTTTAGCTCTAATCTTACTCTATGCTATTTTAATAAATATTAATATAAAATAATATTAATTTATGCACATAGACCTTTAGAACACTAACTCAACTTGGATAACATAGCACATATTTTAACAAATATAATCACAGGATACAAACCTTAAGTTTAGCTCTAATCTTACTCAATGCTAGCGGTTGTTCAATTTCTTTGTAATAGTCTGGGTATGCTCTACTATTAGGTAATCTCATGAATGGCTCACATACGAGTTGTCCCATAGCATTTCTATGATTAACAACTGTATCAAATAACACATGTAATGGATCTCCAACATCCATAAGAAAGCCATCTGCTCCCGATTCATCGCCATCTTCCCATTCCGTTACCTTGGGATGGAACTCTTCTTCCTCATCAGATGAGATCTGTAACGCTGCCGTGATTGCAGATAATGTATTTTGTCCGGAATTCTGACGTGCCCTATACACAAATAAATTCACTGATTTAGGGCATAAATAAAGAACAACACCCTGAAGTTTCTAAGAATATATTGTCAACCTATTAATTTTCAATCACTCTTAGGTTTAATATCATTTACAATAGCCATACGTAGAAAAGATATTACATTCACATATTTATGTCACATTCAAACATTTTCATTTGCACAGCAACAACATGGTGAATTATAGAAATACAAATATCACGACTGGAATACATATATTCATGCAGGATCAAATCTTGTTTTTACTTGCATTTGGGGTGTTATCTCCCATTATGACTACACGCAGGAAAAGATAATAATGTTATCATGAGATGACCGAAATTAAGCATGGGGCGGTCAATAAGAATACTGTATAGCCTTCTTGCCTATTAGTACTCTCGTAATAACTTATACACACACACTTACTTGATCCTTTCGCTGATTTTAGGAAGTGGTGGATCATCTTTGACAATTCTATCAAACTCATTCTTTTTTATATTTATTATTTTTTTCAGCGTACATGCATCCTTATAAACATTAGAACCAGGCTCATTGAATGTTTTAGCGTTTTTCACCATCAACATTAGATCTTTTTCCATATCTTGTAGTGTACTATATTCATCATTCTGAAACAAAATGAAATCATTATTATAACAAAAATGGTATTACCTATTATTAGTGTAATATCTCCAAATTATGATAAGTATCATCTAGACTATGCTTTCTATCTTAATGAAATAAAAATACCAAGAAACAATTTCCAAAAATTACACCTAAACAAACAAACACCAATTTAGACTACCGGTACCTTGCAAAGCACTGGACTTAGAAAAGGCAGTTGGATAAAGCAATGCAATCACTCAGGCAGTACTATTTCTGAACTGTCTATATTACATTGTGGTATCCTTGAAATACATGTAAGCTCAAAAAATTATTACATTTTTACATTTTTTTCCAATACAAGGGTATTTATTGATTTACTGTAAAACATGTTGAAGTAGCATCATGCCATCAATAGTGAATTTGACTCAAAGCAAGAATTAGCAGAAAACAAGAATTAGAAGAATCTTTATTTAGCTAAAGTGCCAACAATATCATCATGAGAAACTTTCTTTTAAATTAGCAACATTTTGAGTTACCGGTAGCTAAAAATAACAGGCTAAATAAAAAGACATGTTTTACAGTATTTTTCAAAGCTATTCAAATTTGTGTTATTGGTTTCCTCAAATCAAGGCATCACTGAATATAATTAAAAAATCCAGCTACTATATTCCTTGTCAACAATTAATTATATTCAATCTTGGCAGAAACACGTTTCAGGAAGACAGATTTTGAAAGCCAATAGCAGATCTGGTCACAATGTTGGTAAATTGATATTTAAGCAAAATATTGCATTCATTCAACAGATTAACATTAATAACATGCATTCTACTAGTTTCAGACTAACCTTGATTTTCTTAGCAATCGTTTTCAGATCAATAGGATGGTTTATGAAGTCATAGTACTCAGGATATGAAGCCCGAGCAGGTAACTTTCGAAATAGTAAACTTGTGTATCTACCAGTACTGTCTTTGTGTGTCATGATGGCTGTGAACAGTTGTTCATACAGACTGTCTGGGTTGTCCATGGCATAATCAGAGTCATTGCTATCCAAGCTAAAACTAGTAACATCTTCACGCTGGAGTCCACTGCTCGACTCAGAATCCTGTCACAAATTTGCAAATTTATATTAAATTGGAATACAAACATATACTAGTAGTATTATCAAAGAATCTTCTTTGTACATAAATAAATGTGATGTTTTGTGACAGGCATGATTGTGACTGTTGTAAATAAAATTATTCATCACCTAATACCTTTCCTTGAATGCCAAATGGTTATGATTTTTAATGCATTTCAAGGCCTTAGTGTCTATATACTGGACATACAAATGCATAAACAGTATGATATATATATATATATATATATACAGGATACATTTCAGAAAGCATTAATAAAGTTTGCTCATACACCATGGAGGAAATTCTTTTTTTTTCTGGTTTACTTACAAATGGTAAATGGTAAAATGTCACACTGTTCAAATTGAAGGCTTTATTGACAACTTCGCACAGGTTGTACAACTAATTTTATGCGACTTACCAGTAATAATTGTAGAAATTTGAAAGTGTCCTATTTAGAACATACATATATTATTTTATAATACACAACTTTTCAAGAGACAAGTGATAGGTGATAATTATGTTAGATGCAAATACCTGATTACAATTGATAATGGGAGATTGTTATGACAGCTAAAGGCACAATCCAAGAAGTACCTTGATGTGTTACTTACATGTGCTATAACAGACTCCTAGAATAGAATTATGAACCCATTACTGTACATAGGTTTAGCTATACAGTTTGCATACCATTATATACGTGTATGGAATATCTGATTCAACACAGTTTTATCTTTGATGGGATACTACATGAAACAAGTACTGGGGTAGTAGTCAGAATCATGCAACAGGACAGAGAAAAAGGATAGAAGGCTACACTGAGCATCATTACAAATGAAAAGTAAAGCAGAATGCCATAAGGAAAAATATACAACAACACCACACATACACACATAATCCTAAAGAAAAAGATATGAATGATGAAAGCACATGGTGGAGGAATAGGTGGTAATTCCTACAGTAGTAGCAATAAGCATGCAGATCATTAGTACATTTACAGTGGGTTCTTTCTTCTGGTCTGTCATCATACTAGGTTCTAAATTCTTGTTTTCTAGTCCAATACATGCATGATAAGTAATACCTTTACAATAGATTTCTCTTTAATAACACCAGAGCTCTGCTCTCCAGACATTTTAGTGTCAGGTACACTACTCTGATCACTTTGGGCTTTTTCTGTGGGAGTCTCCTTCACGAGAATCTCTTGTTTATAAGGTATCTCTAGCTTATCGTCCTGTTTTTGCTCTAGTTTTGCCATTGTGAGCTCTACTTCTTTTTTCTCTTCTTTTCCTTTGCATTCCCCCTTGGGAGTCTCTTGTCCCATCTCGCCATGTTCAGGATGGCTTGATGCATCTTCCACCATCAAAGTTTTATCTCTAGTTTCCTTTCTTCTGTCATCAGTAGACTTATCAAACTCCTGTACTGCTGTAAACCTATGCACAGTACTTTCCAAAGATTGCGTGGTTTCCATTGCATGCGATTCACCCACTGCTTCAATAGTTCCATGGGAAACATGAGCAGAATCAGTGGAAGCAGTAGCTGCAGCAGTGCTACAAGCAGAGGACTGAGAGTTGGGAAAAAAACAGTTAGCATTCGACATGACATATACCAAGAACACAGCCACAAATTTACTATCAAGAAAGGAAAATAGCCCACATTTACTGAATACATGTACTATTAAGAGAGGACAACAGCCACACATTTACTGAGTACCAGAGAAAAGAACATAACCACATGTTTAGTGACATGTTTAGTACTACAGAGAAAAGAACGAAACCACATGTTTAGTACTACAGAGCAAAGACAACAGGCACACATTTACTGGGTACTATTTCATGAAGCTATAGGATCTATAACCACAATAAATAAGACAGACAGATATACAGGCAGGCAGGCAGGCAGGCAGGCAGGCAGGCAGGCAGGCAGGCAGGCAGGCAGGCAGGCAGGCAGGCAGGCAGGCAGGAGTATCGACATTCATGCTATTCTCTAGTGCTACCAGCATGGAAATCAGGATATCTACTAGAGGAGGAATACAATATAGTGCAAAAATGTGAACGGTTACAAGATCACACAATGAGGAGACATTAGATTTTAACTGGTTCTCCTGAGAAATGAATGTTTGAATACAACTGCAGTGTGCTCTTGTATTTACAAAAATTGTAATCATACACACATTTTTGCAGAAAAAACAAAGAAGGTATAGTTTGTATTTGGAGCTCTCATACAAATGACACATGCACCATGCATAGATTATACAATAATATAAAAAGAGATGTTGAAAAGTAAATGAAAAAATAAAACATATACTGGTACTTCATAATACATAACCCACATAACTGAATTCAACAATATGTTGTTAATTTTGAGTGAAAATTTATCAAAATTGTCAATCAAAATGAATTTCCAGTGTCTTAGTATGACCTATCACTATTAAGCTGACCTTTTCGCTTTCATCACTGTCTCCTACTTCAGGAAAAACTAGTTTCTCTGGTTCGCTGGGTGGACTTTCTTCATCTTTCTCTAAAGGATCATCACCAAAATCTTCATTCTCTTCAAGAATTTCATTTTTGGTTTCAATGTAAAGATCCCACAGATCACAGGCATCTAAATACTCTTGATTTTCTTTCTGCAGATATGTTATAAAATTTAACAAATTTAAATTTATTTTACAAACAAATATAAATAGTAATTTGGAAATTTACTCGAAAAATCAACTGCAATTGATCTGATCTGTCTAGATCTGCAGGGTGATTAGGCAAAAGCAATGTAAAAAGGGTACATTTATGATTAGAAAAGTGACCTTTATTTACAGGTTATTTTATATGTAAATTGTATTGGAACTAAAGGTGATCACTATATTCAGCTTTAAACAAAGATGGTCAGTTACACAGATTCAACTGCAAATGAACATTTGCCTCAATGCACATACCGTGTAATAAGCTTTAGTATTGTTGACCATGAGTTCTATATCTGCTGACAGCTGATCAATCGTTTCATACTCATCCATTTTCAATTTTTGCTGAATCTTTAGCAGATCAATAGGATTGGTGACAACATCATAATACTCTGGCAATGATCTGAGTAAAAACAGGTATCAAAATTAAATATCATAAATGCATAATTTTAATTTTGTTTTGTGATAATTGTCATACTATACTTGTTCTATTAGAAGTACATACAACATCCATTGCATATTTTGAGCATATACACACTTATTTTGTTTACATAAGTACATGCACTAATAGAGTAAATATGGTGTTGATCTATTGGAAGAGCATAAAAAAAACAATTATTATATACCAGAGGTATATATAATTATAAAGCCAGTTCATCTATTTGCACTTCCAACACACCAATGACTGATGAACACACCACTGAATGCTCATGTCCATTAACAGTAAAGTAAATTACACATCAGGAAACATTATGGTACAGTACCATATTTACCACATGAATCTAAAAAGAAATATTGTGACCTTTTATATAGATAATAAATTTTTCTGAAAGTTAAAAATTAGCTAAGAAAAAAAATCAGTACTGGTTTACCCTTAGCGAAAACAGAAACTGACGGGAACATTGTTTAGAGATTGTGCTATGAACATCGGGGGCTTCGTATTAGTGGATTATACTCATTTGTTCCCCCAAGATTTCTTTCCCTAGTTTATTTTTAGTATGTATTTTTGTCATCCTTGTGTTTATAGTTTCACGCAAGTGTTTTCTCTTAGTTTATTTATAGTATGTATTTATTTTCATCCTCATGTATATTAACCTACCATACTTGTAGCTATGGCTTCCGCCATTTCTACCTTGCCAGGCAGCTTCCGCTGCCTTACTAACCCTTACGTGGTCTCGGCTTACGCTGTCTCTGCTAGTATGTGCAGCCTCCGCAGCACTACTGATAACTTACTTACCTCAGGTAGTCAATAGTCTTCGCTGTTCTACCAGGTAGTCTTATCTCAGCTACCACAGCTTCACCTCATAATCATTACTGATTACTAATAGTTAACATTTATTTATCTTTATCGCAGTTTGTTTTTAAGAAGTTTTCTGTATGTTTTGTTACCAGGTGCTAAAGGTCATTAGTACTGTCACTAACTGACCTATCTGGGGGGCCCGCTGTGGGACACGTTATCTTAGATAGCTTAGTTACAGTTTGTTAGGCAGTCAGTCATTTTCAACTTTGTACAGGCAGATTGTCCCAGCAGCGTGCCCCCCCTTAATGCCAAATAAAGTTCTGTTTACAATATTGAGTGTGTCATAAAACTGACACTATAGATCACAGAATACATGTACACACCTTTTCTTAGGTATTCGAACAAAGGATTCACAAAGTAGTCTGCCATCATCGTCTTTGTAATTTCTAATGGTATCATATAATTCCTGACAAATATCGGACTAGAAAAGAATGAAAGGAAAATAAAAATAAATGTTTTATTACTGGGAAAGCACATGCATACAAGTAGGCTATTCCTCACAGGAGGAGTGTGATTGACTAAGCAATTGACAGTGTTGTAATAAAAGCATATTTCTTTTTTACCTGATCCACAACTTGGGTAACAGATCTTTTTTTCTTCTTAATTGGTGGAGCAGAAGTTGTTGAGGATTCATCATCTCTGGTATCATTAGATGCTACAGATCTTCGTCTTTTGGACATTGTAGAATATTACGTAAACTGTTGAATAATCAGAATAGAGGGAATATCACACTACAGTCCTCAAACTGTAAAACACATCTTTTAGCTAATTCGCAATTTCGCTAATTCAAGATGTTGCTATTAAATTAAAAATAAAACTTTATTTTCACAATGAGATTGTTGGCACTTTTATTAATTCTTACATTGAGTAAATTTCGCTAAAATTGCATGAGGTTTTAACTTGAAGGAAGGCTTCATTGACTTGGTGCCCTGTGGTAATCCCTATATTATTCTTATGTGCTGAGACCATTCTATAAATTTTGGCCTTAAAAATGGGTGCCCTCCCAACTCTGCAGATCATTATTATTATCATTGTTATATGTATCAATTGACTTGAGATGCAGAACTTGTAACTTCACAGGGGCATCAAAAAATTGTCTTGATGTCATTCGATATTCCATATTCGATATTCCATATAATAGACAATTTTAGCAATTTAGCAGAATCTGTGCCCGAAATGCATGCCTAGATACCATTACCTTAATTATGAAACCAGTCTGAGACCAAACTAAGATAGAGTTACATAAAATATAATTTCATGCATCTAATCCCATGATACACACAATACATAACAGAGCGCGCTTCTCAAAAAGATTAGTGGAATCTTTGCTTCCACATAGAAAGTAAAAATTATTAATCGTTTACTAATGTCATTACTGCATATATAAAAATCTACACCCCTGTTACATGGAGGTGTAGTATAATAAGACTAGAAATCACTGTATACACCAACGCCTGAAACATCTGTAAATACTTATCGTCAGTAGCTCCCCCCCCCCGCCCCCGCTGTAGTGTACAGAAATTGTGCGCGAAATTACGTTTACACTTTGACACAAACACGTCCCAAAACAAACTGTTATGATCATACATGTAGCTAAAACTGAATTGAGTTACTTTGATGCACACATTTACATTAACATGGATGGAAATAAATCGATCAACGTAAAATTTGCAGAGCGTTCAAGGTTACATAAAATATTGGCAAATTTGCAGAGAAATGAATATCGCCAATTATTAAGCGTAGATATAACACAAGTATAATAATCAAAACACGACTCAAGAACAGTACGTAAGAGCACGTGTTATTGTATACATTTAGTAGGACAGTGAGTCGATCGGCCTATCTCACCAAGCACCAATCAAACAAAAGAAACCGCGTACAGTGAAAGAACAAAACATTGTCGTGGCCGGAGAATTTATATACTCTTCCTTTGCTTTGTGTACAAATATTCGAACATAATTTCATGACAGCAAATATTTTAAAATATGGAATAATCGCCTCACCTCAAAAAAATAATTCCTACAGTGATAGTGTATTTAAAAATCGTTTTTTTTCTATCGCAATTTGAAACTCGTACTCTCGAATACTCATTTGCAAGCCGCCATCTTCCACACGATAGTTCACGCGAGATTTCGTACAGGAGCATCTCCGCGAGATTACGACCTCGAACTACCCATTTTTTTTATAATAATTAATTCACGTTGTTACTTATTTAATATGTATCTATATTTTTTTATGGTTTTGTAATATATGAATCTTCTATCGTCTAAACTGTCATCACGTTTATTTTTGCCTAAAACACACTACACTATAATGAATCCTATTTTAGATCGTATAAGGATAAACTTTGACCTTTCACCACACGTGTATTTCACATTTCGTCAAACGCTAGCAACGATTCCAAGATGGTGCGGAAGGGACGTCCTCGTAAGTCAATGTTTACTTCTCGTTGTATTGTTCATATTATTATTCGTTTTTAAGTATGTACATTTATTAATGTATATGTCCTTGTTTCAGGTAAAATGAAAAGCAAGCGAATGTCTTGCCGTCTAAAGTTCAAGATTGAGAAAAAGGTACATGTAATGTATAGGAGATTGAGGGCACAGAGGGTGGGGATAAGGTTATAGGTATTCATTCATTGTTCATACACATGTACAAAATGTAGTAGTTTAAAATTCCATCCTACAAATGTTTGCTGCCTTCAATTAATCTTAATGTTTTCGATATTATTAGACATAAATGAAATATAATCATAAATGAAGCATGTTATACAAGCATATTTTTATTTACAATGGTAATATGCTATGAATGGCTCCCTAAACTTGTGTGATCCAAACTTCTGACAAACTTAGTAAGGGTATGGAATTCGCATTTCTGAGCTTGGTTAATTTAATATTACCAATAATAACACCAAGACCAATATTTATAAAAAACATTTATAACGACCCCAGCTTTCTGCCCTTCACTGTAGGTTTGAAAACATGGCTTTTTAATGAAATATATGTGATAATGGAAAAAAAAATGTCTTTGTTATCGTAGAATAGAGTCTTTACTAACTGGGTGATAAATTAATTCTTGTTTTTAACAACATTTAAATGATACCAATGTAGGTGAAGGAACATCACCGACAAGTGAGAAAAGCTGACAAGAAAAAGATAAATATGAGACCTAGAAGAAAGAAGGATCCGGGGGTTCCAAATATGGCACCATTTAAAGAGCAAGTCTTGAGAGAAGCTGAAGAACGGAAAATTAGAGTAAGAGTCATGGATTGATAACAAATATTTCTGATTTTCATTTTGATTATTCTTTAAAGCGAGAGGGTTGTAACCTGCGCACACATGGGAATTGAGTCCCAAGCGATAACATGCGCTAAAAACGCAAAGGTTCATGGGTAGATGCTTGTTTGTAAACAATGACACTCTATGGCCATCTGATGCATGTGCAGGTGCGACTCCCTTGCTTTAAGGTAGAAAAACAAGAAAAATTTATCCGATATACAGATATTTCTAAAGATTACTAAGCATGCTACTATAACAATTTGTACATCATTTGAAATGTATAGATATGGACGAATATGGTAGTGCATATGCCATACTATTGTTTGTGTATTGAATTACCAGACAGCCAATTCACTATTGTGCTTTATTGACATTATAACACTCAGTAACATGAATAACCTGTGAATTGCACAGAATGCTCATAATTCTGTAAGCTAGATGATCATATTCTCAATCTGTATGTGCCTTTTTTTCTAGCTATGACCAAATAATTACAGACTTGCTACTGACAGTCTGTTGTCATATACCATGTAAAACCCACCTATACAACTAGTGGAAACCTTGGTTGTATTGTACTGTTATGTAACTCTAATCCTAACCCTGCCTCTGCCCCTGCACTGCCCCTCCCCATTTCAATTGTATATACCCCTATTCATGTCACTTATAGTTATTTGGAAGGAAATATTGAATTACATTGAGGGGTCTAGAGTGTTAGAAGGATTAGGGTTAGGGTTGAGGGATATTAATTAAGGAACTCCTTCCAAGATAATAAAATGTTGTCAAAAGTGAGACTTGTTCCCAAAACACTATAAGGTATTTCAAGACTTACCGAAGTTTAGCATGCATATTATTGTTCCATTTATAATGCGCGACCAAACATGTAGTTCTAAAAGAAAAACAAATTTACTTTTCTAACAGGCTGAAGAGCAGAAAAAACGCCAGAAAGAACAAAGACAGCAGCTTGCGAATAAAAAGAGAAATTTGGAAAGTTTTGCGAAAGATGCAGTTAGAAGACAAAAAGAATTTGAGAATAAAGTATGTAAATGTTTGTTCAATTTGAAATTTATTGCTGAATTAAGACTTGCAATGAGCTTTTTACAGTTGCTCTGCTGTTGACTTCGTCAAGCACAGTTTATCATACTAGTGATTGTGATTGTGACTTTTCGAAAACTACGTCTGATTGTCTGATTGATTGCTTTGATACTTGGTGTATACCGTATGTACCTTGGGTAGACCTCCATTAAATTTGTTAATTTCATGATGATATCTTCAATTCTCTAATTTGGGTGAATATATTTGTAATTGTTGGTAAAAAGTGATATTTTTGACTTCTTGATTGCTTTGATATTATACATACATACATGCATCTTTCCATGGTGTTGAGAGGCAATTACTTCATAAAAATTTACCATAATCAATTATGTATAGCACAATTAAAAAAAAAAAGCTTATAAAAAATACTTTCATGTTTGTCAATCCTAACCTGATGTTTTAACGACACCACTATGCTATGACCGTTGTTTATACTGTTTTTATGTTCGATTTCTCGCAAAACGTGTGATCTCGCAGTGAATTGAAAATGGTCTATTGATTACTGCTACGTATATAATATTAGCTATACGTTCATTGTCATCGTAGCCCATATGCCAAAATTGCATGGGTTTTTTACTTTATTAATAAGGCAATGATCATATACATCTACCATGCTGTACATCTACCATACTTGCAAATCTCCTGATGCTCCAAATTTGAATATCTTTCAATAGGAGGCTCTCATGAAGGAAATTTCCTCAAAGACGTATGATGCTGGTAGTGGTGTTGAGAGTTCACGAAAAGCTTATTACAAGGAGTTTAGGAAAGTTGTAGATGCTTCTGATGTTATACTGGAAGTTTTAGATGCCCGAGATCCATTAGGATGCAGATGTCCACAAGTGGAACAAGCCGTTCTTGCATCGGGAACTAACAAAAAAATTGTACTGGTTTTAAATAAGATTGGTAAGTATTTTAAACTATATATGATTTTATTGCAATTTTTGATAATTTATCCAGAATGATGATAAAAAGCTATTCTTTTCAGATCTTATTCCAAAAGAATTGATTGAGAAATGGTTGAAACATCTCAGAAATGAGTTTCCAACTGTTGCATTCAAAGCTTCAACACAAACACAAAAACAGAATCTGGTAAGTTCTATTTGTGAAATGATTTTGCTTTTGAATATTATGAGGTAATTACAAGAATATCTCAAAATATACACAAACGCAGTTAGACAATTGTATTAATCTACATAGGCTGAGATTGATGCGTTCCTGTACTACCTGAGTGCATACTTTGCAGTATTCTCTGATAACCTTATTATTATGTAGCTTTTCTCTGCTTGTAGTAATAATTTAATGAGAGATAACAGTTCAAAATGACAACATTGCAAATATTTGTATTCAGTGACAGGTTTTAATTTCCATCACA
This sequence comes from Saccoglossus kowalevskii, assembly GCF_978046115.1. Lineage (NCBI taxonomy): Eukaryota > Metazoa > Hemichordata > Enteropneusta > Harrimaniidae > Saccoglossus > Saccoglossus kowalevskii. Next base: position 36,057,819 of record NC_140643.1, on the reverse strand, counting down.
TGCTACAGTGCTTCTATGTTTGATGTTAAAGGGGCACCTTCCATTTAAGATTAATTTCACAACAAATTTACTTTCTGGATTAAAATAACAATGGATAACAAAAGATAGATTAACATTGTAAACAACATAAACAATAGTGTCCCATGATTCTTTGGTGCAATCCATGGGATTGAGCGGTTCCCCTTTAACAAAAGGAAACATGATGCATATTTTTCAAATAAGGAAGACATTTGAACACATTTGTCACACTTCAGAACAAGTCAGTATGGCAGTAATTATAGTATTTTCAGTGTCAAATGCCTGATGGCATATGCATCAGAAAAAATATTTTATTTTAATACGAAAATCAAGATCTATTGTGCATATGCAGTACTGGACAACATTAAAAATGTATAGAATAGTACCGGTACATGTGTTATGTACATTTGTATTTCAGTCACGGAGTAAAGTTCAGTTATCACAAGCAACTAAAGAACTAGTTGAATCGAGTGCATGCCTGGGATCGGATTCCCTGATGAAATTACTAGCTAATTATTGTAGAAGTGCTGATATTAAAACATCCATCACAGTTGGTGTTGTTGGTGAGTAAAAACTTCTAACATTAACTACATGGTCCATTGACTAGTGGCAATTTTGTGTGTGTGTTTTACTCATTTCTGTGAGTTACTTAACAAGTATTTTGATTTTTGTACGAGGCAAAACAATTTAGTGTTTCAATGATTTTTACCCAACCTTCTCCTGTGCCCACCGAATAGAATGTTTTTTATTTCAGGTTTTCCCAATGTTGGGAAAAGTAGTCTAATTAATAGTCTTAAAAGAGCCAAGAGCTGTGTTGTTGGAGCAACTCCTGGTGTTACCAAGTGAGTATTAATCTTTCATATTCTAGATGTCCTTGCATGTCCATGTTTATCAACATCAGATTAAATTTATATATTGTCATATTACACCATTTAGTGTAAGCATAGGAAGAATGATTAGAAACATATTGCAATATTCAATATTAAGTTTTTAAGGCGCTGATTCAATCTTTATTATAAAAAACTCAAATGTATCTTTTCTAAATTTGATGGACCATTTTTTTCTGAGTAACATGTATAAATATATAATGAGGCAAATGCAAATATTTTTTTGAGAGATGAGAAGCTCCACAAAGTCCATACCTTATGATTATGTTGGCTACTGTTATAGTTTTACAATTCTACTTCAAAACCTTGCATATGTATGATACCATCACTTGTGTGCACACAGTGTGCAATCCAATATGACCCATTGTTCTTCTTACTCGGCAGCCATGTTTACTAATCAATTTTAACAACCTTTTTAATACTGGTACAGGGAGGTGCGACTTGGATGTCAATGGGGTTGGGGGTGTTATCGCACTATCATATACATTTAATAGTCTACATTTTGAGAGTAAATGGAATCTTTAATTCCCTTTGATGCTGCATTGTTTTACAACTAGTTCTGAGTTGCCAATCTGTTTAGTAAATTCTGTCACAGTTCCTAATGATGAAACTTTGATTCAATGCAGATCAATGCAACAAGTACAGTTGGATAAACATGTAAAGTTGTTAGATTGTCCAGGTATTGTCATGGCAACAGGAGCTTCAGATGTTGCTATGGTATTAAGAAATTGTGTAAAAGTAAGTATTGTGGGTACTGCATTTGCTTTAGCGTTAGCATCAATACAAGTTTCGAAAACCTCCACAGATATCTGAAATAGTGGGAAAAACATCATCAGCAATTGGTGTGTTAACAAGAATGTTCTTCTTGAATTAGGGTTGATTGAATATGTGCTTATAATAGAGCAAATGCAGTAAATATTACAATCAAATTTGTGCTTTCAAATGTATATTTTGTATTATGGTTATCCTGAACTTTATTCTTTCTGCAAATGGGTTTAACATCGTGGGAATCATAAAACTCTGCTGACTAATACAGTGTAATGTGATTTTTCAACACTTGTAGATTGAGACGCTGGCCGACCCAGTATCACCAGTTGCAGCTATTTTGAAACGGTGCAATAAACAACAGGTGAGTTGGATCCAACACATTTCAGTTCTTATGTAGCATGCGACTTGTATCATTAGATATACAGATTGTACCCTTCAAAACTTGCAGTGAATAGTTTTGTCACTTGAGTTGACATAGTGCCTTGTCAGTCAGCACCATCATGTTATACGGCTGTAACATAGGGATGATATTCCTTGTGTTTTCAGTATCTATGTTTTGGATGTAGTACATGTAGTTATCTTTTTTTTCATTCCAGATCAAAATTCATGTCTTTGATATCGTCTCCCAACATCACGATTTTCTTACACAATTTTTATATGAATTAGTGTGAATTAATCATCCAATCTTCATGAGATTCTGGAAGATGACATAAGAATTACCATTTAATAAAACTGGCTTCTGAAGACGAGTAATAGCGAGTTTCAGCAAGCTGTTATAATGTAATGTCTATTGCAATATCTAAGATTAATATTATCAATGATAACACGATTATATTCTGTTTTTTTCAGTTGATGCTTTATTACTCTGTCCCTAACTTCAATAACGTCAATGAGTTTTTAGCACTACTAGCACGAAAACAGGGTAAACTGAAAAAAGGTGGTGTACCTGCCATTGAAAAGGCAGCCAAGACTGTTTTGACCAACTGGAATAGGTACATAATATAATACTTTTGATAATTGTCTTTATTCTTTTTGTTTGGCATAAACAACCATTTGAATTTTATGTAAACAAATAATGTATTTTACATGTGATGTTTATGTTACCTTAAAACTATATTGAACACGATATCATGCAATAACTTTGATAGCTTCTTAGTCTTATGGACATATCCATCTTTGGCTTATCAACAATACTGTCAGTTAATGTGTTTGCATCAATAGACCATTTACCGTTCACTGTGAGATCTCACTTTATGTGTGAAATTGAATGAAAAAACAGGACAAACAAAGGTCATAGCATTGTACCCTGGTAATTGCATCAAAACTGCATATGGATTTGATAAACACAATTATTTGCTGGGGCTTTTGCTATACACAATTAATAAATTATCTGCAGTATTGGTATTTTGACATTGAACTGAAATGAAATTCAATTTCAAGTCGTTTGATTTTTGTGGCAGATGTTGCCTCATATCTTTCACACATATTGCAAGATATTGCAATGTATGGAAAATCACCTATTATACCTTCCCTTTACATTAACACAATTATGAATGACATTACTACTGGCTTTCTTTTCACTAATTATGTATGAAACATTTCAATTATAACTGATAACTATTAACACACACATGGATTTTAGATTCAACATTTTGATGTGATACCAAATGTTTACACAGTGGACATTGAAAGTATGTTTACACATTGATAGCTATAACTACAAAAGATGCAATGCTTTGGGGTTTGTTGACTATCAACATTTGAATGTCCTGCCTTTATTTATAAACTTAATTTGATTATTTCAGTGGTAAAATCACCTACTATACACATCCTCCTGAACAACACAAACTACCAACTCACATTAGTGCTGATATTGTGGGAGAAATGAGCAAAGCATTTGATATCGGCTCACTAGAAAATGATGAGAAGATGATGTTTGAAGGTCAGTATACTTCACCCCATCTTATACCTTACAGCATGTACCAGTAATTCTTATGGTCTGCTGGTATCTATTGCCATTTTTTCAATGGTTGTTTGATTGGTCATTCAATAGGGCTTTTCAGAAGTACATTACTTTATCAAATATACGAATAACATGTAATCATAGAACACTGTACAGCACATGAAATGAGGATGATATGGGGACAGATGAAAATGAGGACAACATGAATAGACGATAGACATTTTCAACCCAAAGTGCATCACTTTGCTGTAATTTTTATCGATTTGTTGTCCTTCAGGAATTATTAGTCATAAATATGCTATTTTAGTTTTTGTTTACACATTTGTTTGTCCAAATCGAAAGTCCTTGTGAATTATGAATAACATTATGTGTTTAACGGCATTATTTGAGAAAAAAATGCTGTTTAGCAATAGTGTAATTGCCAAAAATATTTGTTTTTGAACAACTCAATATATTTTAACCATTTAATCATGTTCAGAAAATTCATATAATCCCCTCAGAATACAATGTTCCAAACATGTCTATCTGTTCAGAATATGTACATATTGCCATATAAACAAAATAAACCGGCATTGTTTTTCTCTTGAATTTGTATCCAAACCTGTAGGTGATGGTGAATTTTGTCCATTTCGTCCAGAAGTAACACTGGAACTATAAACTATAAACTAATTACCATTCACAATGTGTTCCCAAATTTTGATCAACACAACATGTATTCGGTCACAAATTATAACAAAACAAATATAGAAAGTGTATAAAAATAAAAATAAATGATGCACCAAAATTGTGGTTGGAAATTATGGTGCCCGTATTGTTTAAGGAAAACAAATACAAATTTCCCAAATAGCAGCACTAACAGTTTAGAAAAAGATTACTGATATTAAGGATTTCACATGCCAGTAATACCAGGTCAAATTAAATTCTTTTCATTCATAATTCATTCATGAATAACAAATGTTTGGAGCTTTTATTCCTTCTTAAAAAAGGCAATGATATCTTGAACTGACAACTTTTGATTACAGGATTGCAAGGACCTTCAGAAAGTGGCGTTATATTGTTTGAATCGACGGGGCCAACAGAAGGCGATGTAAAAGATGTAGAATTTGAAAGTGTTGATGAAGATGAGGATGAAGAAGAGAATGAGGATGATGACAGTGATGCAATTGAAATTGATGAAAGTGATGCAGATGAAAACAAAGAGGTGAGGATATTGTTGTTTGTCAATTTTTGGAAAACAATACATTTCGGGATAATATGTATCTCATTCTGAAATCTACAATTCGTAGTAGATTGTTTAAGATTTGTATTTGGTAAACATGTTTTAAAACGTGCGTTCAAATTCCTAATGTGCCTTGTATACATCACATGGGATCAGTATGGTTGATGTTGCATTGAGACAATTACCACACTTTAACATAGACATAGGTCAGTATGGTTGATGATGCATTGAGACAATTACCACACTTTAACATAGACATAGGTCAGTATGATTGATGTTGCATTGAGACAATTACCACACTTTAACATAGACATAGGTCAGTATGGTTGATGTTGCATTGAGACAATTACCACACTTTAACATAGACATAGGTCAGTATGGTTGATGTTGCATTGAGACAATTACCACACTTTAACATAGACATAGGTCAGTATGGTTGATGTTGCATTGAGACAATTACCACACTTTAACATAGACATAGGTCAGTATGGTTGATGTTGCATTGAGACAATTACCACACTTCAACATAGACATAGGTCAGTATGGTTGATGTTGCATTGAGACAATTACCACACTTTAACATAGACATAGGTCAGTATGGTTGATGTTGCATTGAGACAATTACCACACTTTAACATAGACATAGGTCAGTATGGTTGATGTTGCATTGAGACAATTACCACACTTTAACATAGACATAGGTCAGTATGGTTGATGATGCATTGAGACAATTACCACACTTTAACATAGACATAGGTCAGTATGGTTGATGTTGCATTGAGACAATTACCACACTTTAACATAGACATAGGTCAGTATGGTTGATGATGCATTGAGACAATTACCACACTTTAACATAGACATAGGTCAGTATGGTTGATGATGCATTGAGACAATTACCACACTTTAACATAGACATGGGATCAGTATGGTTGATGATGCATTGAGACAATTACCACACTTTAACATAGACATAGGTCAGTATGGTTGATGTTGCATTGAGACAATTACCACACTTTAACATAGACATAGGTCAGTATGGTTGATGTTGCATTGAGACAATTACCACACTTTAACATAGACATAGGTCAGTATGGTTGATGATGCATTGAGACAATTACCACACTTTAACATAGACATAGGTCAGTATGGTTGATGATGCATTGAGACAATTACCACACTTTAACATAGACATAGGTCAGTATGGTTGATGATGCATTGAGACAATTACCACACTTTAACATAGACATAGGTCAGTATGGTTGATGATGCATTGAGACAATTACCACACTTTAACATAGACATAGGTCAGTATGGTTGATGTTGCATTGAGACAATTACCACACTTTAACATAGACATAGGTCAGTATGGTTGATGATGCATTGAGACAATTACCACACTTTAACATAGACATAGGTCAGTATGGTTGATGATGCATTGAGACAATTACCACACTTTAACATAGACATAGGTCAGTATGGTTGATGATGCATTGAGACAATTACCACACTTTAACATAGACATAGGTCAGTATGGTTGATGATGCATTGAGACAATTACCACACTTTAACATAGACATAGGTCAGTATGGTTGATGTTGCATTGAGACAATTACCACACTTTAACATAGACATAGGTCAGTATGGTTGATGTTGCATTGAGACAATTACCACACTTTAACATAGACATAGGTCAGTATGGTTGATGATGCATTGAGACAATTACCACACTTTAACATAGACATAGGTCAGTATGGTTGATGTTGCATTGAGACAATTACCACACTTTAACATAGACATAGGTCAGTATGGTTGATGATGCATTGAGACAATTACCACACTTTAACATAGACATAGATCAGTATGGTTGATGTTGCATTGAGACAATTACCACACTTTAACATAGACATGGGATCAGTATGGTTGATGATGCATTGAGACAATTACCACACTTTAACATAGACATGGGATCAGTATGGTTGATGATGCATTGAGACAATTACCACACTTTAACATAGACATAGGTCAGTATGGTTGATGATGCATTGAGACAATTACCACACTTTAACATAGACATAGGTCAGTATGGTTGATGATGCATTGAGACAATTACCACACTTTAACATAGACATAGGTCAGTATGGTTGATGATGCATTGAGACAATTACCACACTTTAACATAGACATAGGTCAGTATGGTTGATGATGCATTGAGACAATTACCACACTTTAACATAGACATAGGTCAGTATGGTTGATGTTGCATTGAGACAATTACCACACTTTAACATAGACATAGGTCAGTATGGTTGATGATGCATTGAGACAATTACCACACTTTAACATAGACATAGATCAGTATGGTTGATGTTGCATTGAGACAATTACCACACTTTAACATAGACATGGGATCAGTATGGTTGATGATGCATTGAGACAATTACCACACTTTAACATAGACATGGGATCAGTATGGTTGATGATGCATTGAGACAATTACCACACTTTAACATAGACATAGGTCAGTATGGTTGATGATGCATTGAGACAATTACCACACTTTAACATAGACATAGGTCAGTATGGTTGATGATGCATTGAGACAATTACCACACTTTAACATAGACATAGGTCAGTATGGTTGATGATGCATTGAGACAATTACCACACTTTAACATAGACATAGGTCAGTATGGTTGATGTTGCATTGAGACAATTACCACACAGTGTTCTCCCCAGAAAAATGTTTCAGAGTGGCGGTTAATTTGCATATAATTTACATATCATTAGCATTTGTCTGAAGATAAAGAAAACAATGACAGGCTTGCATGGATGAAAATGTGTCTTTATTTTTTAACAAATTTATGTAGAAGATTAAATGAATCTGCTGCTGTGTGATTTCTATGTAATGTTGATTTTTCGGACTTTCATGGAAGCCCAGTGATCTGCAGCTTTTGAGAACGCCGTGATTTTTTTTGCTTCCCACTTCTATTAAATGACATGGCCTTCTTGTGCATCTCCGAGTGTGCATGTTTATCGATAGCATATTTCGTAATAGTTATACATGGCATAGAATTCCATACCAAAGAACTATTTCTGGATGTTTTTAAGTTGAATTTTCCACATATGTGTCACAGCATTCCTAAAAGATAAGAAATAGGAGCGAATCAATACTTGTATTTAAAAAATATCGTCACGATCAACACGAAAATAAACAAATTGCCGCCATTTTGAAAAGTCGCTAAACTTAAAAATTGCCACGATAAACTTTACCCAACTATTTCAAAACACAATACTAGTATTAGTTACTTTGATAAATCGTAGCCAACAATTTTTGAACTTCCAGAAAGAAGGTCGTTTCCAAAAAAATGTTTCGACGATCGGCAAAAAATGAAGCCATACAAAAATTTACTAAACTAGGTCAAAACTCGCTTCCAAGTAAAACGCTACAAATAAATACTTTTTTTACCTTTGCCATCGGATGTTTCTCTCAGCCACGTATATTTTGTTGTCCATTGTGCATCAAATCTAGAGTTTATTTTTTTGCACTTTTCGTTGTAACATCATCTTGGACACGTTTAGTACCACTGCCGACAGGGGTACCGGTGACCGCGTTGCTGGTGGGTTTATCGCTCGCAACCAGGGGCCCAGCAGGGCGTTCTATGCGGAACCACAACGTAATATTTCTGCTGTTTGACATCGTTGCTTCTTCCAGCCAAATATGCTACTGAGAAAATACTCGCTATTACCCCAATTAAATAGGGCGAAAGTGTTTATTGTCGAAGTACGAAGCTGTATTAGTCCATTGTCTTTGCGTAATCACTGACATGTTTCCATTCACACCTGATTTGGCTCACAGTACCGGACGCTGATGACGCTGACTAACAGATTCGCACGTGTATTAACAAGCTAAAACAAAGAGTAACAGGAAATGCCACAGAGTAGCGGGCAATCTCTCAGAGTAGCGGCATAAATAATGGAGTAGCGGCCCCGCTACGCTAAAACGCTTTGGGGAGAACACTGCCACACTTTAACATAGACATAGGTCAGTATGGTTGATGATGCATTGAGACAATTACCACACTTTAACATAGACATAGGTCAGTATGGTTGATGTTGCATTGAGACAATTACCACACTTTAACATAGACATAGGTCAGTATGGTTGATGATGCATTGAGACAATTACCACACTTTAACATAGACATAGGTCAGTATGGTTGATGATGCATTGAGACAATTACCACACTTTAACATAGACATAGGTCAGTATGGTTGATGATGCATTGAGACAATTACCACACTTTAACATAGACATAGGTCAGTATGGTTGATGTTGCATTGAGACAATTACCACACTTTAACATAGACATAGGTCAGTATGGTTGATGATGCATTGAGACAATTACCACACTTTAACATAGACATAGGTCAGTATGGTTGATGATGCATTGAGACAATTACCACACTTTAACATAGACATAGGTCAGTATGGTTGATGATGCATTGAGACAATTACCACACTTTAACATAGACATAGGTCAGTATGGTTGATGATGCATTGAGACAATTACCACACTTTAACATAGACATAGGTCAGTATGGTTGATGTTGCATTGAGACAATTACCACACTTTAACATAGACATAGGTCAGTATGGTTGATGTTGCATTGAGACAATTACCACACTTTAACATAGACATAGGTCAGTATGGTTGATGATGCATTGAGACAATTACCACACTTTAACATAGACATAGATCAGTATGGTTGATGTTGCATTGAGACAATTACCACACTTTAACATAGACATAGGTCAGTATGGTTGATGTTGCATTGAGACAATTACCACACTTTAACATAGACATAGGTCAGTATGGTTGATGATGCATTGAGACAATTACCACACTTTAACATAGACATAGGTCAGTATGGTTGATGATGCATTGAGACAATTACCACACTTTAACATAGACATAGATCAGTATGGTTGATGTTGCATTGAGACAATTACCACACTTTAACATAGACATAGGTCAGTATGGTTGATGTTGCATTGAGACAATTACCACACTTTAACATAGACATAGGTCAGTATGGTTGATGTTGCATTGAGACAATTACCACACTTTAACATAGACATAGGTCAGTATGGTTGATGATGCATTGAGACAATTACCACACTTTAACATAGACATAGATCAGTATGGTTGATGTTGCATTGAGACAATTACCACACTTTAACATAGACATAGGTCAGTATGGTTGATGTTGCATTGAGACAATTACCACACTTTAACATAGACATAGGTCAGTATGGTTGATGATGCATTGAGACAATTACCACACTTTAACATAGACATAGGTCAGTATGGTTGATGTTGCATTGAGACAATTACCACACTTTAACATAGACATAGATCAGTATGGTTGATGTTGCATTGAGACAATTACCACACTTTAACATAGACATAGGTCAGTATGGTTGATGTTGCATTGAGACAATTACCACACTTTAACATAGACATAGGTCAGTATGGTTGATGTTGCATTGAGACAATTACCACACTTTAACATAGACATAGGTCAGTATGGTTGATGATGCATTGAGACAATTACCACACTTTAACATAGACATAGGTCAGTATGGTTGATGTTGCATTGAGACAATTACCACACTTTAACATAGACATAGGTCAGTATGGTTGATGATGCATTGAGACAATTACCACACTTTAACATAGACATAGGTCAGTATGGTTGATGTTGCATTGAGACAATTACCACACTTTAACATAGACATAGGTCAGTATGGTTGATGTTGCATTGAGACAATTACCACACTTTAACATAGACATAGGTCAGTATGGTTGATGATGCATTGAGACAATTACCACACTTTAACATAGACATAGGTCAGTATGGTTGATGTTGCATTGAGACAATTACCACACTTTAACATAGACATAGGTCAGTATGGTTGATGATGCATTGAGACAATTACCACACTTTAACATAGACATAGGTCAGTATGGTTGATGTTGCATTGAGACAATTACCACACTTTAACATAGACATAGGTCAGTATGGTTGATGATGCATTGAGACAATTACCACACTTTAACATAGACATAGGTCAGTATGGTTGATGTTGCATTGAGACAATTACCACACTTTAACATAGACATAGGTCAGTATGGTTGATGTTGCATTGAGACAATTACCACACTTTAACATAGACATAGGTCAGTATGGTTGATGATGCATTGAGACAATTACCACACTTTAACATAGACATAGGTCAGTATGGTTGATGTTGCATTGAGACAATTACCACACTTTAACATAGACATAGGTCAGTATGGTTGATGATGCATTGAGACAATTACCACACTTTAACATAGACATAGGTCAGTATGGTTGATGTTGCATTGAGACAATTACCACACTTTAACATAGACATAGGTCAGTATGGTTGATGATGCATTGAGACAATTACCACACTTTAACATAGACATAGGTCAGTATGGTTGATGATGCATTGAGACAATTACCACACTTTAACATAGACATAGGTCAGTATGGTTGATGTTGCATTGAGACAATTACCACACTTTAACATAGACATAGGTCAGTATGGTTGATGATGCATTGAGACAATTACCACACTTTAACATAGACATAGGTCAGTATGGTTGATGTTGCATTGAGACAATTACCACACTTTAACATAGACATAGGTCAGTATGGTTGATGATGCATTGAGACAATTACCACACTTTAACATAGACATGGGATCAGTATGGTTGATGTTGCATTGAGACAATTACCACACTTTAACATAGACATAGGTCAGTCATTAAAAAACATTGTATTTGTATTGTATTTTTGATCCTTGATCAATATTGTTTTAGCTGTCATTTTTCGTGCCAAATTTCTCATTCTTATCATAAATTCAATTTTAATTTAATCTTCTTCAAACTAAATAATATTTATTTATATATTATCAACCAGATACACATTTTGGGTTTGGGGGTTACAATAATTTAGAAAAATTAATTTTCCTGAATTAAACTCATTTTCTTATAACCTCTATAAACACATTTTGGTCAGTAATTTTTTATCAGATTTTTTTTCTGCCTCGCTGATATTGAATTCTTTGGGAACATGTATACAATTCATGATGTATATTCTTTACACTTCACACACTGCCCAGAATCATGTTAAATCATTAATATCTATTGCACTTTCAAATTTATTCTTCTGAAACTGTGTTTTGGTATCTATGAACAAAGTTAAGGTTGTGATTATGACTAGGTTAATATCCTTCTGGTGATGTGGTCTGATTTGTTTCCAGCTGGCGGATATTACTATTGAAGTACCAGGTAAAAAAGTAGGAACAAAACAACCGCTGCAGAAATCTTCCAAAAAAGAAATTGCACATGACAAAATTGAAGGGAATTTACAAGTCGGGAAACAAATGAGAAAAGAATTTAAGAAAATGAAAAAACAGAGACGGAGATCAGGTAAACTTAGTTCAGTTTGTTAATTTCTATTTTCATCATTAGCAGGATGGGTTTAGCTTATGATGTATGTGTATAGTTTATTCAAAATAAAAGCCGTATATGATAAATTTTATTTCTTCTTATGATACATTTTGAGCCATGTTTTATACAAGTTGTTATTATGCTATAACCCTATTGGTTTGAAGATACAACATTAAGATATTTGTTTTTAATACAAGACTTCCTGTCGTATTTCAATTGTAAAATATTTTTCATAAGCAGTAAATACAATCTTTATTGTAAAAATTATAATGGACATTGTAATTGCAATTTCGATTTGATGGGACATAATTTTGTTTAGGCTAGCAGTCTGTAGTGTATTTTAAGTTGTGATGTGATGTAATGTGTATACAACTTCAATTACAAAATATATCCCGTTTTATGCATGCAATACCTTCCAAGCAATTTTAAAGCTTTCTTTGCGTTCTTTTTTTCAGATGCATTGGCAACGAAATTATCCGATAATTTAACAGCAGCTATGGACTTTTCCCTTAGTGCTGACCATGATGATGAAGATGCATACGACTTCAGCAAAGACTACAAATAATATGATTACATTTCTTGATTTTCTGATATTTAAATGTATCAATTTTAAGGCTAACATTCAAATACATTTTAATTTCAAAGCAACTTTTAGACAATGTTTGTTTTAAAGTTCAACTGACTTCTGTATGTGTTAAGTGCTTGCAGGACTGAAGCGATAGCAGAGCCACCCAATGTCATTTTTCAAACCTACACCTCCAGAAACTTGACCAGTTTCTAAAACTGTTATGAAACAGATATACTGCAATGTGTTGGTATCTGCTGTGTTAGAAAGCTTGAGGGTATAATAAAATTATCCTGTGTGATACAGTGGCTTGTTTTCATTAGTTGTTCTATACCGTACACTTCCCAGTTATCATACAAATAAAAAGTTGAAAACTGAAGAGGGTTAAAATAGCTCTGGAAAGGGGAACAACAGACAAGATTGCAGAAAGAAAACCTAGATTACAACTTGACACCCTTGAACATGCTGCCATTTTGACTTTGCAATGCTTCTCAAACTTAGAAGAGGCTTGTGAACGAATGGGAGCTGTGCTGCGTGATGTTGTAACTGGAAGACGTAAACATTCATTGGAAAACAATTTTACTTAATCAAAAAACAAGAGCAAAGTTTGGTATATGCTTATACACAAATACCCGACTTGTACACAACTGTAACAAAGTAACATATGAACCTAGTGTTATACGTGAAGTGATGTCGGATGTTTTGAAAAGAATGAGCAAGTCTTCCACTTGTGGCCTCTCTCGAACCTGAGGTCGACGCCAAACAATGACATTGACACAATTTGAAATCATTTTTGTCGCGCCTGTCAAACACGGGTTGATGCTACCTATAACAGCTGATGAAGACAAGGTCGTAAAGACATGTTTTGAATAAAGCAGTCGAATTAATCGCCATGCATTTGAAGTGTGTTGTAATTAACGTAACCCACTAAGCAGCTCGTTTTTGGGTAATTGAAGAAACAATATTATTACTGTCATGGAGAGAGTAATCAGCTGGGCATTATTGCAATTAACACCACTGTTTTGCTGACAACATTGCTATACATCAAACTATTGCTTATAAGTTAATCAAGCTAAAAAAATATTGCAACAATGTTTCATTATCAAAGACTAGGCGTTTAGCATTACACTATGTGCACACATCGCTTCCAGGAAGTCACTGCTGGACTTCTTGAACTGCAGAAACGCTACACAGATTACACATTCGGGTGAAAGCAAGAATTGTTTGCCGAAACGTGTGATTGATGAAAGTAATAAATTCACACAGCGGAAAATGTGCACAGAAGACTAGATACAATGCATAAGGCCACATTGCTTTGTACTTTTCCCATTCCATGAAGTGGACACGATATTTTTGGGTGATGTAACTTATTAATTTAACGTAAATTGGGGTTTCAGTAAAATAAAAGTAGTAAATCAACAAATATAGGGAAACTATTACAATTAAACGAGTGTATTCATTTCGACCTGGGATTGTAACTTTTACCGCCGACAAAACATGTGACGTTCTCGGCAAACTTGTCACATAACCTGCTTCCATAACTTTGGTCGGAAGGCGTATATAGGTATAATATCATATTGATTCTGTTTCTCGTAATATATTGCGTAGACAGAAATGCTAACTTTGCCGGCGATGAATCTGAATTAGCAGTAGAAGTAGCTAATTATACGTTTTTTATACTGGAAATTATACTAAAATGCATTCCATATATTGGTCAAATGACAACCGTGACAGACCATTTAGTCATAAGCCACTGAATGTTCACTGTCCGAGTAGTCTTGTATTGATAGCACGTTAAAAAAATACCTGTCGGTCGAATGAATTAAACGGCGAGCTGACGTAATCAAAAGTTCGGTCGCAGCTAGACAGTCGTCACAACAAATGTTGATTGACTACTCCCGGTTGATTACTGCGCATGTGCATCTCTGGCATCACTACCCGGTTGGTCCAGATTATATATGGCTTTTCGCATCAGAATATGAAGCTATGATATACTAAGTTGATGAGTAGAATGAAAAATATAACTTCTTAATTGTTTTATCTAAACTGCAAAATAGAATGTGCCATAGTAAGTTTATTACACGTACCTCGATCTGTCATTAGTGTTATTACATCAGTCAAATAGCAAAATTCATAAATTGTATTTGTAAATGATAGAACCATGTAAACACCAAGCTCACCTCCATATGGTGAGTCGTCACGACTTTATCTTCATGATATATGCAAAAGTACAGCCAGAAATAACATAGTTTAAGACAGTTTTACGGAACCACACGCCTTATATTATCAAATAACGAACTTGTGAGTTGATGACACTGTGATCTCTGTGATGTCACAACGGGAATGTCAGTAGCATGTCTGTAATTGTTTGTGAGTAGTTATGAAGCAAAGACGAACTATGATTAACTGAGACGCGATCAATTAACCCAAAGCGTTACGAAAATCACGGGTAATTCGTGTGACCGAAAGCGTTAAAAAAGGTGTTTTGAATAGTCAGAATGGTAAACCCAATTGCGAAATTAGCCGTGGAGGGGGGGGGGTAATCCTTTAGAAAAACAAAAGTACGGCATATGCTCTACATATAAGACCATGATGTATAGGTAGTTATTATAGTAGCATGTTTAGTAACTTTTAGACAATGTCCAAATTACAGATAAATTTTTAAATTGTTTTCCCGTCGCTACCTTAAATAAACAACACAAATATTTGAAAGTATATTTATCAAACCGTAAGTATAATGGTCGCAGTATGGTTTTCCGTATAATAGGAACATACATAACTTCAATACAAAATCACTCTTAATTTGTGTACTATCACTTGTACTTGTCTGTTACCTACAGGACATTTCGCTTCACATAAAAAGACATTTACCTAATCAAGTGTTCCAATCGGAAGGGATTGACATGGTACGTCACAGTGTATAAACTATATTTACAAATTTGCTGAAATTGAAAGGACCGTGTAAACAGCGAACCCTTTCCATATGTTTTCTGTAGTCACGACGCTATACACAGTGGTAGCACAATCCACACCATTGCCTTATCCTCTATAAATCAAAAACAGAACGCCTACTGTATGAAAACTAATTGACAAGTACGTAGTCTGGTGGTATATACCTTAGTTACACGTCATCTGATGTCATCTGTACTAATGCTGGTACTGACATGTACTGATGCGTGATCAGTATTTTTTTTACCGAAGTTAAATCTACACTACTGCTAACGTGGACTAAGTAATTTACATCGTCATCAGCTGTACTACCTGAACTACGAAGTAAGTTTATTTCATTTGTTTCTACATTTTATTACTTTTTCCAATTCATGATCTACTATGTGCAGTATATCTTCACGGCATATTAAACAACAAATAGAAAAACTAATCTTCGATGGAAGTTACTATTTTCCATGTCGTTTTATCTCTGTTGGTTATATCAGAATATTATCATTCGGATATATTTGCTTAAACAAATTCAAAGTAACAGGCCGAAAAAAAACATTCACGTTCCAAATACCTTGATGCTATTATTGACACACGGTTGTTTTTTCTCTGGTAGACAAAGGAAAGCGTAAAGTGGTAGATAAAAATATTGTCAATATCGGCTCAGAGTTTTGATTCTTTTAATCAGCGTGCACAGCACACAATTAACATATATCAAATTATGACTTGCATTACGTAATTGTTATTTGTTGTAATGAAGCATGAAGAAATTGTCACTGTGAAAAAAGCATTTTAGCATGCGACAAATTAATATTTAGTGTCTAAAGGTAAAAACGATAGTATACATGTGATGCAGATAAGTTCGCTGATAATTGAACAATATTGACTTTAATTTGACTGGTGGCTTTTAATTTTTATATTTTTGATGAAATCTATCATCAAATACAACAGCATGTTTATCAAATTTTATCCAAGATTCTCAACGAATTGACTGTTCACCTAGATAATTAGTCATTTTTTAAATGCAAATTTAAAATCACAATAAGGACCCTCTTGAAGAAAACGATCCTCAAATTAATTTTCAATATATGAATGTTCCACGCCCATAACCTTCCTATACAAACACATAGGAGATTCCTTATGTTTTATAGAAATATATAGTATAGTTATACTATTATGCAAAGCCATACACTCGAAAGAAAAATCGAATATACGGGTATAATCTCTTTATATGTATAGGAATATATGATTATTAATTCCAAAAACTTTCATGCAAAAACCTTGCCATCCCCTACCTACTTCAAGATTTGTGACTAGATTCATGTTAAATACCTTTGTGTTTTTTCTAAAAATTAGCATGCTTACATACCCCCCCCCCCCAAAAAAAAAAATTCAACCTTTCTTTCCCAAAAACTGCGAAATACAAATGATTTTGTACGGCCCTGAAATTATACACAGTTTACATATGTTCTTGTGGGGGCTGATTATAAATATGACGTTTGTTGGGGTGCCCAGATTTGTTATTTTCTTTAATTTCCTCCTTCTATAAGTTGTATATTACTATCTTGGAAGTCCTACCTGCCTAACTCCATTAACGAAGGGCGAAGACACTATTTAGTGATAAACGCAAATAATTTATTCATGTAGACACATTCCGATAAATAAAGTACATACCTAACATTTATAGAAAAAACAATGTAGCAATAATGCGACTATTTTTGGCAGCGAACTTGACTTGGCGCCATGCATCTGTAGTCTGCAATGTCACAGCAATTATTCAATTCAAATTTTAACAAATCCAAAGTCTTTCGTAATATTTTGTTTACTTTGCATGTGTTCTATGTTGTGTTTAAAGTTTTGATATATGTTTACACAACCATAAAATATTATATAATATATAAAATATATATAATCAAAAATTAGTTTTATACCAATTATATGCGGGAAAAAAGTATTACAATAGAAAGTGGCATGTCCGAAACATACTTTCCTGGCTAATAACTGTCAATCTCGAGAGAGCCCAGCAACGATGCCGTTTATTTGCTTTACTTTCTATAAGTTTTCAACAACAAAAGACATACATACATGAGTAATCATGAAGAATTGTAATCTGCTACTTTTTATTTATCAAGCAGAGTGAAAGGTTATAGAGAGAAGCGGGTAGGACGATGGCAGAATGCCGTATATGGACATATTCAGTGGTGGTTCTTGTTTGCATACTGCATCTTGTTGCAGCAACAGACAGTGACCAAATGCAAGTATCGTTAATATTTTTTAATATGTGATTTAACATTTCAAACAGACCAAACATATCACAACTGTAACAACGTTGCCCTTGATAAATGTAGCTATTATATAATGAATAATAGATACACATTTTTTATGGAAATATTTTAAAACAAATTACACAATTGCTTAGTTAACTATTACAAACTAGATACTAATTCTAATAGCAACAATGTAGGTGATATCAAATGATTATCTATATATACTACAACTAATATTTGCCTGTTTCCAAAATGTTGCATATGTGGTTTACTGTGAAGGATACCATGCACTGACGCTACACAACGTGATAACTGATAGTGAAATGACGGTAAAGCTTTTACTACGTTTAGCTATTTAAAAAAGTAATACTGCAAATTTGGCAAATTTCAGCCGTTTTTTTCTAGTCCTATCGCAGGTTATGTGTTGGCACGTACATCGTACGTGTGTTACGCAGTTCCTTTTCAATAGGACAATGAACCTGATATTTGCCTTTAGGATTTATGTACGTATCAAATTAAACTAAATGCTGAACAAAATACGATCGCTATAGAAAAACACAAAAATATAACTCAAACTATTTATTTATATAACATAAATGAAATAAAATAAAATGAAACTTCCAAGACATTTGCAGTGTGTTATCAGGGGGAAATTCTTCTCCTGTGGGTTCTTCACACGTGCCAGGGGGGAATATCTCGTCTGGTCTCTATGTCACGTCTGCTTGAGGTACGGGATCGAGAACGTCACTTAAACTCTACAGTTAAATAGACGCACACAACGAAATACGTATCTCGTCTTTAGTCGGTTAGTCGAGTACTCTATAAGACACAGCGCCCAGTGGAAAAGTCCCCAAGACTATCGCAAGGCTGGTCCAAGACTGCCCCAAGACTGCGTCGGTCCTGGTGTTCTCGCCAAGACCAACTAAAAACTCTTTTTATTCACTTTCAAAACCTTAACTAATTAAAAAGCAGTTTAAAGACTCTGGGGCGTAACCTTCACACATACAGCCAATCACACTAAGTACTGGACACGTCATATCTTTTGATTAATCGTTCACTATATTGCTAACTGCGAATACCAACTGTCAGAAATAGTAGTCCGGATAGCGACGGTTATATCGTAATTAGTTCCAAATCACTGAGTCAAGTTCCGTCCAGGACCTCACATGAGCCTAAATGATGACAGATATAACACCGCCATTCACATGTAATCAGCTAAATAAGTCGATCAACAGATACGCGCAAACAAATTCATGACAGTGTGCACAAATGTTGACTTCATCAAATTACGTAAAAATGTAATATTAATAGAAGCCAGGAATGAAAATATATATATCAATTATTCGGAAAAAGTTTTTGCTTGGTTTAGTACTGTTTATGCATGATGGGATTACAGCATGGTGGCGTTATCGAACTGTATGACATGCGCGCGCACCAGAAACAGGCACATAATTTGTTATACACACAGATGTGAATCGAAAAGAAGTTGCGTTATTGTATCATTATTGAACAACTTTTACTTCTAGTAGTCTGTACATACGAGTGTTTTGACAACTTCTACTAATGTGAGGTTTTCTACACTTTCATATAAAGTTGTATATCTAATCTGTGAAGTTTAGTGCTGTCTGTGCTCTAGTGTCCTTGTGAGACGATCTATTGTAGGTATCATTGTGTAATAAATAGTAGCCATGTAAAACAAAGCCAAATGATCTGTCATCACCAGCAACAGTTATAGTGATACGTATTAGTGACAAACACAAAGCATGTGATAATTTTCTACAAATACAACCCATCCTGAAAGAACTTAAAAGCATCCAAGTGAAGTATTTTCTTTTTCTTTTCTTTTTCACAGTGTTGTGGTACTACACTCACTGAAGTCAACAATCTTACCCAGTGACGGTAAATAATATAGACAAACGTTACAAACATTCTGTATGGAATAATAATAATAATAATAATAATAATAATAATAATAATAATAATAATAATAATAATAATAATAATTTATTATAATTTATGCATTGTAGTTAATTCGATTGGAAAACGTGGTGCTGATATTGCTTCACGATTTGTATCGTCTTGTGAGTATACTTAGTCAATATTTCACAATTGAATATAATTACAAATATAGATCGATAACCTTTTCGATAGGTTCAATATTTATACACACTTATAAAAATAAACTAACCAATATTGAAATCACTTTAAACTTTGTGTGCGCATATCTATTTGCTCATGAATATAATTTTGGAAAAATTAATGTCAAACTTAAACTACATGTAAATTTATTTTATTTATAGCTATTGGTGTAAGTGGTCACTGCGTTACATGGGGACAATCACATTACAGGACATTTGACGGCAAAGTATACACATATGATGGGGGTTGTACTTACACCCTGGTAGGAGACTGTGTCTCTGGTACTTTCCAGATATTTATTCAGAATGATGCATCCTGTACTGTGAATAACATGATTAGTTGCGAACGTGTCGTCACCATACAGACACTTACCAATCGACTGACCCTTCGTCGAGAAGACGATGTGCCAAGTGCTTTCATTGACAACACCAAGTTGAACATACCAACAGAGGAATATGGATACCTGATAGAGACAGTTGCACATTATATTATTGTAGAGAGTGGCTTGGGATTTATCTTGACTTGGGACGGCGGGGAAGGAGTTGAAGTTAAACTTACAGATGAGACTTTGTCGGAATACGAGAACACGTGTGGTCTCTGTGGTGTGTGGAATCATAACCCTAACGATGACTTCACATTACCCGATGGTCAACGGACATTCAACGTGAAAGAGTTTGCAGAGGCATGGAAAACCACTGACCCAGAGCTATCACAAGGTAAGTACTCGTAGCGTAGGCTTTTACTCGGTAATATAAACACAAAACGTAATTGCAGATCAGACACCACGTTTATCGATCAGATAGTACTGAAACAAACACAACTTTCCCTCCCTATCCCACAAAGCACGAACCATGCTTTGCAATTATACATTGCATATACCAATTATAACTTCACATTATGGATGTTGTTACATGTGGGGAATACATTTCGTGCAAAACCTCGTCAAATATCGCGCTGTCAATTAGTCATATTTTGCATTGCCATTATTACTCACGCAGCTCAATGTGAAGAAGGAGCGAGTCGTCCAAATTGTACTGGTGCAGATGTGAACACTTCATGCGACATATTAGAGCAAGAACCGTTCAACGTGTGTCTTTCGGTAAGTGCGTATGTTAGCAATGTCCACGTTTCATATCAATACCAATTGAAACGTGAATATGTCATCAATGCCTACGTTGCATATCAATGCCATTTAAAAAGTAAATGTGTCACCAATGCCTACGTTTAATATCGATGATATTTGAAAAGTGAATGTGTCACCAATGCAAACGTTTCATATCAATGCCATCTGAAACGCGAATGTGTCACCAATACCAACGTTTCATATCAATGCCATTTGAAAAGTGAATGTGTCACCAATGCCAACGTTTCATATCAATGCCATCTGAAACGCGAATGTGTCACCAATGCCAACGTTTCATATCAATGCCATTTGAAAAGTGAATGTGTCACCAATGCCTACGTTTCATATCAATGCCATCTGAAACGCGAATGTGTCACCAATGCCAACGTTGCATATCAATGCAAATTGAAAAGTGAATGTGTCATCAATACCAACGTTTCATATCAATGCAATTTGAAAAGTGAATTGTCACCAATGCCAATGTTTCATATCAATGCCATCTGAAACGCGAATGTGTCATCAATGCCTACGTTTCATATCAATGCAATTTGAAAAGTGAATGTGTCATCAATGCCTACGTTTCATATCAATGCCATCTGAAACGCGAATGTGTCATCAATGCCTACGTTTCATATCAATGCCATCTGAAACGCGAATGTGTCATCAATGCCTACGTTGCATATCAATGCCATTTAAAAAGTAAATGTGTCACCAATGCCTACGTTTAATATCGATGATATTTGAAAAGTGAATGTGTCACCAATGCCAACGTTTTATATCAATGCAATTTGAAACGTGAATGTGTCATCAATGCCTACGTTTCATATCAATGCAATTTGAAAAGTGAATGTGTCATCAATGCCAACGTTTCATATCAATGCCATCTGAAACGCGAGTGTGTCATCAATGCCCACGTTTCATATCAATGCTATCTGAAACGTGAATGTGTCATCAATGCCCACGTTTCATATCAATGCCATCTGAAATGCAAATGTGTCACCAATGCCAACGTTTCATATCGATGCCATCTGAAACGCGAATGTGTCATCAATGCCTACGTTTCATATCAATGCCATCTGAAACGCGAATGTGTCATCAATGCCTACGTTTCACATCAATGCAATTTGAAAAGTGAATGTGTCATCAATGCCTACGTTTCATATCAATGCCATCTGAAACGCGAATGTGTCACCAATGCCAACATTGCATATCAATGCAATTTGAGATGCGAATGTGTCACCAATGCCAACGTTTCATATCAATGCCATCTGAAACGCGAATGTGTCACCAATGCCAACATTGCATATCAATGCAATTTGAGATGCGAATGTGTCACCAATGCCAACGTTTCATATCAATGCCATCTGAAACGCGAATGTGTCACCAATGCCAACGTTGCATATCAATGCAATTTAAAAAGTGAATTGTCATCAATGCCCACGTTTCATATCAATGCCATCTGAAACGCAAATGTGTCACCAATGCCAACGTTTCATATCGATGCCATCTGAAACGCGAATGTGTCATCAATGCCTACGTTTCATATCAATGCCATCTGAAACGCAAATGTGTCACCAATGCCAACGTTTCATATCGATGCCATCTGAAACGCGAATGTGTCATCAATGCCCACGTTTCATATCAATGCAATTTGAAATGCGAATGTGTCATCAATGCCCACGTTTCATATCAATGCCATCTGAAACGCAAATGTGTCACCAATGCCAACGTTTCATATCGATGCCATCTGAAACGCGAATGTGTCATCAATGCCTACGTTTCATATCAATGCCATCTGAAACGCGAATGTGTCATCAATGCCTACGTTTCACATCAATGCAATTTGAAATGCGAATGTGTCATCAATGCCAACGTTTCATATCGATGCCATCTGAAACGCGAATGTGTCACCAATGCCAACGTTTCATATCGATGCCATCTGAAACGCGAATGTGTCATCAATGCCCACGTTTCATATCAATGCAATTTGAAATGCGAATGTGTCATCAATGCCCACGTTTCATATCAATGCCATCTGAAACGCAAATGTGTCACCAATGGCAACGTTTCATATCGATGCCATCTGAAACGCGAATGTGTCATCAATGCCCACGTTTCATATCAATGCCATCTGAAACGCAAATGTGTCACCAATGCCAACGTTTCATATCGATGCCATCTGAAACGCGAATGTGTCATCAATGCCCACGTTTCATATCAATGCCATCTGAAACGCAAATGTGTCACCAATGCCAACGTTTCATATCGATGCCATCTGAAACGCGAATGTGTCATCAATGCCCACGTTTCATATCAATGCAATTTGAAATGCGAATGTGTCATCAATGCCCACGTTTCATATCAATGCCATCTGAAACGCAAATGTGTCACCAATGCCAACGTTTCATATCGATGCCATCTGAAACGCGAATGTGTCATCAATGCCTACGTTTCATATCAATGCCATCTGAAACGCGAATGTGTCATCAATGCCTACGTTTCACATCAATGCAATTTGAAAAGTGAATGTGTCATCAATGCCTACGTTTCATATCAATGCCATCTGAAACGCGAATGTGTCACCAATGCCAACGTTGCATATCAATGCAATTTGAAAAGTGAATGTGTCCTATTTGCAAGAGAAAATGGACAGACAGTAATACTTGATTAGATTCAATCTTGAAGCATCTCCCGTGCGTCAGCTTGCAAGAGTAGTCACCATTGATTTTAATTCCATCACGAAAATAATGTATTATTTATGGCGCATCAACGTGGGAACGTTTCTGATAAACCTACTAGTAAACCACTTTTGATTGTGAGATCCCTAATTAATTACTTCAAGATATTAGGCGATGTATTGCGCATCTTGTAGGGTTTGTTTTCATATTCACAATCGACAGACATATCTGTTTAAGAAGGTGCTTGTATATAACTGGTGCGCAATATACGAACAAAGCTTTCCTATGTGCCTGTCATATTTGATTATTTACT
This sequence comes from Saccoglossus kowalevskii, assembly GCF_978046115.1. Classification (NCBI taxonomy): domain Eukaryota; kingdom Metazoa; phylum Hemichordata; class Enteropneusta; family Harrimaniidae; genus Saccoglossus; species Saccoglossus kowalevskii. The sequence continues at coordinate 36,033,395 of NC_140643.1, read as the reverse complement.
ATTACAGTGCCTAGGTTTCACTGTGTTTGACTCTCTACTATTACAGTGCCTAGTTTTCACTGTGTTTGACTCTCTAATATTACAGTGCCTAGGTTTCACTGTGTTTGAGTCTGTACTATTACTGTGCCTAGGTTTCACTGTGTGTGACTCTCTGCTTTTGCAGTACCTAGAGCAATGCATATTTCCACATTCACCACTCTTGCAGCTGGTATCTCAGATTCCCTTTAGAGGGCAAAGTTTACCACCCTCCCTTTGGGTTTGTGCATGACGCCATACGTCTTCACCAGGATGTGTTAATACAGATGACTCAGCTGCTCTACCGGTCATCGGTTTATCTGAACCCATACCTTGCCTTTTTTCATCTCTGATTCTGAGCTGGTACTTTGATCGCACCAAGGTGTCTTGGGGCAGCGAGAAGAGCATGTTTGTCTGTTATGGGCGGGGAAAGCAAAACAGCCCTGCCTCAAATATCACAATTTCACGGTGGATTGTTGATACAGTCGTGGAAGCATACAACTTAACAGCTTCTTCAACGACCAGTTTGGAACATCACCATGTAAGAGAACACGAAGTGGGCAGAGTAGCCAACTTTTTGTCTTTGATGTCTGGTGCCTCGCTCGAGCAGGTGCTCGGAGTGGGGTTCTGGAGATCTCAGAATGTCTTCATTAACTATTACCTGAGAGACCTTTGGAGGAGGATCTCTACAGGTTGGGACCGGTGGTGACGGGTCAGACAGTGTTTGTGGACCCACCCAGAACAAGACAAGACTCCTTGTTGGCGAGTAGTTTTAGATTTCTCTCATTTTTTTTTACCATTTCTGCCTTTTTGTGTTGAAAAATGTGCATTTCAGCCGTTGGAGCTTCCCCACTTCCAGTGACTGTGCTATTCTACCTAACAAAATTTTCTGGTAGGTGATGCAGTAAACTAATATGGTTGTACAAACCCGTTTGTTAACTATTACTGGAAACATTTGGGAAAATGGAAACTACAGGCCTCGAGTGCATGATCGCCCTTAGGTGAGGCCTTTTTCTTAGAAAATGTTACCCTAGGATGTTCCCCTTTGAACCCGGGTATATTCTCTTCAGACTTCAATAGTTTATAATATTAACATTTCCTCTATTGGTAGACTGTTCCCGTCACACCATATATTACAGCATGCATGGAAGATATGTGCTCTTGTGGTGGCGCTGTTGATATTGAAGATGTTGAGAATCGAAGTTCTTCTGTTATTCCCCAAATAGGAGGACCAGCATGTATGTGTACAGCACTTGCAGCATATGCACGCGAGTGTGCACGTCTAGGAGTGATTATAGACTGGCGAAACGACGATTTATGTCGTAAGTGGAACAAATACTTAATAAACATCTTAATAAACATAGTAGTATAACACTTTAAAATCGACATTCAAGTATCCAATTTGTGTTTTTAGCTTTTTTTGTTTTGTTTTGTTTGTAGCTGCCCAATGTTCTAATGACATGATATATTCTTACTGCGGGGCGGCTTGTCCCCAGACATGTCAATCACGTGGTCAAGGCGAATGTGACGTAGACGAATGTTTAGATGGCTGTCACTGTCCCGATGGTAAATATCTACATAATGGTGAATGTATAATGGGGGATAGCTGTCCTTGTTATTTCAATGGTGTAGAATATTCACCCGGTGCAATGTTACGACAGGACTGTAATGAATGGTAGGTTGACAATTAAATGTGACCCCTATCCTTACAGCATAATTATCAGTCTGTACTGCCAAATCACTGTTACACCTGTCATCACACAATAAGAGGTATAACATGATGTATGACGGTATTTCAGACGATCCAAAATAACCAATTCACAGAAAATTAAATAAAAAGGCGGCACGCAAACTAATAAAACTAATGGTGCACACGATCGATGAACATTTATATAAAATACTGAAAACTACACCAGTGCAGCCATAGTTTTAACGTAACTACAGTAAATATCCGTGAGTCGACCTGGTGTTTTTTGATATACGTAACTCCCATTGTTACCATACGTACCAAATATTCTCTCGATATCAGTCATTTATATTTTCGAGTTGTATTGTTAACCCGGGCATGCGGTATAATTACGTGACAAACCGATGGGAAAATCACATTATCACGCCTTCTGACTGGTCCGGAACGAATGTGTATTTGTATTATTTTTATATGAAACAACGTGGACACCTTCATAATATTGTTTAATATTAATATATTTAATATATGTATTTTCATTAATATGTTTGTTTATTCAATTTCATTCACGACAGTGAATGCGTTGAAGGACATTGGAGTCATTGCACGGAAAACATATGTGATGGTAAGTTACCATATTTGATAACATCACCACCACGTTTTGGTTATGGTTAGATTATATGCAATTACGATCAATTAACCATACAGACAATTTGAGATTCAACATAGTTTATTATATGAAGTTGCATTTAACGACAATTAACGTACTCTTATTGTAGCTACCTGTTCTGCAACGGGCGACCCACATTATAGAACATTCGATGGGACTCTATTCGACTTCATGGGTCATTGCACCTACACTTTAGTTAAGAATTGTTTTGATGAAAGCAGCGATTATCATATTATGGGTAAAAACGTGGAATGCGGAGTAACAGATGGGTTCACGTGTACTCGGGCTGTGCTCATCGATATCGGCAATACTCTCGTGTTTTTGAAGCGCGGAGGCTCTGTTAACGTCAATGGTGATGACATGGAGAAGTTTCCATTCCGATACGGTGATGTGTACATTGAGAGAGTGACATCTATGATTATAAAGGTATAATTATTTGCATGCCTAAGAATGATTACACTTAGCGTTCACACACAGCTCCTTAGCACGGGCTAACAAAGTGTGCGTGAACGCTTACCTCAGGTTAAGTGCACAAAATGCCATTCTATTTATTTGGTCGATTTAATATTATATTCATAATTATTCATTTCCGAATACTATTTCCGACATGACAATCAACACAAGCACATCTAGGGACATTGTTCTTGAGAAAAAATAAACAGACGATGGGACTATGTGCTACTTCCTGTTTTTCTGCAATCTGCACTTTCTGAATTTGCTTTGGTATTGTTTCATAAGCGTAGAATTAACTATACATTTCTAGTTACTGTACTGAGTAATCCTAGTTAAAATGACTGAAGATTTTTGTATATAAGTTTGGGCATTCACGGCGCAGCCCGTGCTAACCACTGTTTCCTCCCGTGCATGAACGCAATTGGGTCTATCTGATATGCAAACATATGAGATTAGCTTAAACGTTACTCATGTTTCATCACGTTTGCCGGATTATACTACTTATCAGTTAGATGCAGTGCATTATGGGAAGGTAATTGAAATGAATAATAATTATTCCATTGAAGACTCATTTAATTAATTTCACCTGTCCCTATAGTATGATATATAATGTCACAACTGCCAATGTTTTGAGAAGAGCCAAAACACACAAACAAAAATGAAATTAAAATGTTTTCAATGATGGTATTTTCAATGACATTTCGTATTCTGATTTCCCAAAACATTGCAAGCTGACCCAGCTTTGGCTGGTGGTCAATATGGCCAGATGACATGGAATGTATGTCGATCACGGTCATATAATTAAATTGGCAAGATGCAGAGGAATGTATCACCGCAGTCGATTTTGCTAGCTGTGAAACATATCGACCAATGATATATGAATTTTACCTTGGTTATATATAGACTTGCGTCATATAAATATTTCGATCACAGGCACTTAACTTAATCACATCCAATTTATTTGGGATCATGGCTAAACCTTGATGTACATGAATATATAACAGAATCGCATTCCATAATTACGTCTAATTTGAAATAACGAAGGGTTAAAACTCGAAATTGCTCTTTTCGGGGTTTAATGAGGCTCATATAAATGGTCTGTTTTTGTGTTCTTTGGCGGTTTATAATTTTAATTTGCGAAGACGTAATTTATGGTTCCCAAAATTAAGCTAGCTGAACAATTAAAACAACGTTTACAAGAATTGTGACCGAACTACATAATATAAAATTGTTTACAGGTGACTTTGGCGAATGGAATCAAAGTAGTCTGGGATGGAAAAAATCGTGTATACATCACGGTAACTCCGGATCATTTCAATAAAACATGCGGTCTGTGCGGCACATTCAACGACAACCAAAATGATGACTTCCTCACCATGCAAGGTATGTTATTGTATTGTAACGGTATTGTTCTCAATGATTAAGTATGGCACTTCATAGAAAAAAAAAACACAAAAAAAAACAGCGCTATATATTACCCAGAATTATCTACGAAATGTACCTTTGGACATTGATTTTTCCAAAACCTTTCACTGGCTTACTATTTCGGATATTCTGCTGTATTTGGTTTTCAAAAGTACGTTTTGCAATGTTTGATCAGAATGTCAAATTTGCCTCTAAAATCTTGTAAAACACAATTTACTCGCCATCATTATCTGACAGCTAATTTGCATATTTCTTTGTTTCATCCACTTAAAGACACAGCCAGGTGCTGGGAATGTTCTTAGTTACCTAATAATTATATAGTACACTACAACTCTAGCAAAACACCCAACTATTCACCAGTTTGTAGAAAAGAAGAAAACAAACATTTTGAAAAACAGATACGTTTGTCTGAATGCACGAATCATATTCACAGACGACTGTATAATTTAATTGACATTTATCAGAATTTTACCAACCAATATATGTTTGTTCATTCCACATCTTTCTTATATCAATATCAATTATCATTTATTGGGGTAAAACACATAAATTTAGGATTCAATAAAATGTTTTGCGTGGTAAAACATTTTAATTTTAAATATGTAGAATATAGAATTGACTATGTATAATTAGTAACGCAAATAACATGTTATCTGCAACAGACTACATAACCAAACACATATACTTCTTTCTTTCATAACAATTTCTTATGCGAGAGCATGTTCGATATGAACCAATAAAAACACGTGTAATTGAACTATTAATAATACATGCACATAATTTCTATTTATAGGTGATATTGAAACCAGTTCTATAGCTTTCGCTAATAAGTATAAAACTAACCCAGGATGCAGAGATGTACCGGTAGATGAAGTACCACATCCATGTGAAATATTTTCACAGCATGCAAGCACTGCTGAGGAAACGTGTATCAAGTTGTTGAACGATCCAATTTTTACACGTGGGTATACATCGCATAGTGTGGACAATTTTTATCCTTTATTCCGCGGATTTACTATTAGATTTAAATTATTATTATTATTATTATTATTCATATCGTGTCATACTGTGTTCATATCCAGTATATATATATATTGGATAACGATAAATTCAATCATTTTTGTATTATTATAACCCAACTTATCATATAATGTATTACCTCATTTCCCAGAATGCCATATGTTTGTGAACCCTCAACATTACTACGAGAACTGCAAATTTGATGTATGTAGCTGTCAACAGACCGATTGTCATTGCGTCATTTTTGCTGATTATGCCCAGCAATGTGCAGATAAAGGGGTCCCACTGATTGGTTGGCGACAGGAGATAATACCATGTGGTAAGTGTTGGTGACAATACCGTGAAATACTTTCAACAGTTTTGCATAAATTACAAGCCTGTGCATGTGATGTAATATTAAAGAATTGTAACTGTGATTTACTACAAATAACAATTAGAGTTATAACGACTTATCAAGTGTCTGTCAAATTTGACCTGAAAAACTGGATGTTCTTTTTTAAAGAAACAAATCACCCACATACTGTGACAATTGAAAATCAAATGAGCGTGAAATCTGGGGGCAAGTCGTGTTTGAAACTCCATCGCCAACTAAAAAAAACATTTTTGTACTTTAAATTGTGTTTTAATATGTTATATAAGTTGAAGATCTTCGAAATATTAAATATGGCAAAAATTTTTCAGAGCTGTTAGTGTTCACAAGCCTGCATCTATACCTTGATGGTGTGACGGTTGCTCTTAACTTTTGATAATATAGGGTTTCTAATTGAACACTTTATCTGAAACCTGCCTAATGCCTAATTTGTAACATGAATATTCTTCAGTGAACTGAGTTTACCGTACTGCAATTTCATAATTGTTAATTAATTATAGTAACAATTTCAGATAATTTAATATTTAATCCAAACCGTAGCGAAAGTTCAGTTTAGTCGACGAGTTAACGTAGAAAATATGAAATAAGGCTGATGTCTTAAAATATTTTCTACGAACTTTAATGCTTTAATACAGAACAATCTAGAGAACACTTGTGTAGATGTACAGTAGATCTGCATTTTTAATCTTATATACAAAATACTTGGTTATTTGTTTGGTCGTAGTTTCAGCAAAAATACTAGCAGTTGTAAGTATAGTAAGGACATAAGTGTGGTAAAGCGCTTCGGTCTCAAGGCACATTTTCATCTAGCATTACTTTACACAACATCTGTTATGATTCAACATAATCTCTGTTACCGTAATGGTACACTTAAAATACATGTTACTCCAGCAACAATGTCAATTAATTGTACGATTAAGATGTATCTTTGATATAATATATACGACCATGGAACTATTGGAACTATTTTTGTTTTCAAATGTCATTAAACATTCCTTAAATTAATGCCATTAAACAAATTCTAGTTATAAATAACTTCATCAAAACAATGTTTAATCATTTTAGTAGGCTTTATAGATGTATAGTATGTTGTTGAATGTTGTTAATGTGAATTACACAAAAACTCGTGTTTTGAATGTACTACAATACCTATGTACATACGCTCTGTGATTTCACAAAGCGATGTGATAGAGACATTCATACGTTACTGTGTAAATATGTCATGGAGTATATATAGAACAGAATAAAATCACTGTTTCCGTATACCCATTGACCTGCATTGGAAACTTTGCAAACAAATTCTCTATATTATTACATTATATGCATCACATACTTACGATTCCACGTAGCAACATGGACACAGTTAAGTAAGAATATACATAGAATAAACAAAATCATGCGGAAAAGAAGATCTATAACTTTCCAAAACATGCTGAACAGTCTACGAATATACAGCAGTTCATGATTCCCATGGTAATAAAGATTATTTTAACATTAGTTGGTTGTTGAGATACAAGAGTGAAGTGACACACAAAGACTATCATTATACATTATCGACATTCATTTCCAAACCAAATAATGACATACAATTTAATCCTAAAAAATAATATAGTATGTTATCACTGTTATAATTCTTCTTAGGCGTCGAATGCCCATCGGGCATGATATATACAGAATGCGGTTCAGCGTGTCAGGTGACGGCAGATACATTGAGAGAAGGAATTGAATGCAATGACCAGTCATGTGTTCCTGGGTGTAGATGTCCAGAGATGTTTGTTGAGAAAGATGGCGAGTGTGTGTACTTAGCAGATTTGCCATGTGAACGTAATGGAGAAATGTTCGAAGTAGGAGAAGAAGTTCCACATGAGTGTGGTTCATGGTGAGTTATGTTTTTCATGCACAGAGTGGTTTAACCAGTCTAGTAGTTGATATTCAAATTTGCATACTATGGCCATGACCACCATTCCTTGGGCAAGAAATTAACACTTAAAGTTTACTATTGGGTAATACAATACAGTCATCATCATCTATCAAAAAAATTAAAGTGAAACCAAGTGAACTCTGCTGGTGCTGAAACAAAGAATGATTGTCATATATATATGCTAAACTGTTGACAAGGAGATCGCTACCAGTTTAAACAAGTGATTGCAAAGTATGTAATGATTGCAAAGTATGTAATGAATGATGGGAGTTCTGACTCAAACAGTATATCGATTGACTAATCAAGGAACTCGGCGACTGGCTTTTCGCTATTTTTTGCATAATATGCCTATAATTCGGAAAATTATTAGTATTACTAGAGATTAAATTTCATTGCCCACGCTAAGAACCCTCTTACGACAAATGTTTAAAGATTCAATGTCCACTTTTTGGATTGGAATGAAGTTCGACACACACATCTTCGTTGTGCACTATAGTACGCTTTTGATAGAAATCTATTAGATAATATCCATACTAATTAACATGATCTCTGGTTAATTTCAATGAGAACTAGAACATCCATACTGTTTTTGTAATTCAATGTCTACCACTCGAGTTTGTAAATATTGGTTAGATAATATTTATGATAATTATCTTGTTTTAGCTCGTTCCTTAAAGTCGCCAAAACATGCTTTCATCATCTTTTGTGGCTTCTGTTCACCGCATGACCAAACACACAACGGAACATAAACATATTCATTGGCGACTCACAATATACACATAAGGGTTACAAGAGATTATCATATAAACTAGTCCAGACACATATGCAAGGAACATGTTCAAATAAGTTATATAAACATATACTATGCATTAACATATAAATAAGTTAAATAATAAAAAAATGTTCTCACAACAATGTAATTCATTACAACAAACCTCCACTATAAGACTGGGATATCAATGTGTAACATCCCACAACAGTTGTTATAGGCACTAGTACACAATATTATGCACACGTGCTATCTCAATCAACCAATCAGCGGGCTCATTACAGAGTTTCAGTTCTATTGAACGACGTGTCGTGCGCACATGCTCATAGGTACAGTCTATCAGGTTACGTGTCAGGCTTGTCACCCTCTAAAGGCGACACCTTCCATGGTTTAGTGAAAAACATCTTTTCACCAAAGTCTAAGTATAAGTCTAATTGGTGCAACGACGGCCCTTCCCAGAATATAGCGCCCATGACTGCACATCATAAAGCTTATGTCGAGTACAATATACTTCTTGTGTAACAATTGTCATTTGTTTCAAGGTGCCAGTGTGTGTTTATGTGTATTTGTACTATCTAATATAACTACATGGGAAAACAGTCAGCGCCATTAAAATAGGCAAACATATTCCCTGTGTGATTTTCTACACTTTGATGTAAAAGGTCGATGTCACAATATGAGTTAATGTATGTTGTTATATTATTATACCAAGGAAATATAGACAGGGCCTTCATACATGGCTTGGGCGGACTGGGAGCAAAAAAAACGGCCCAGGGCTTTCCCGCAAATAGGACCACCAAAAGCCGGGGAGAGCATATAGTGGTATATTGTCTGTCATAACAGAAGCCATACCGATAAACTATTTATGATTGCTTATTCACGCATTCGAGAACGAATAAACATCACTTGTATCTCCTAAACAAAAATAAACATCTAGACATTGTGTTTTATACAGCCACATAACAGTCACTTCCGTGCTTGCAAACCTGGCACACGGGCTCCTTATATAACCCACATGACATGGCAATTTTTAAAGACAAAACAGATTGGGGGAATTGTTATTATGTATTGATACATATTGAATTATTACATCCTGATATATGAGATAACATGTATTAAATAAGTACATGTATTTGTATAATTGCAAGAATTATTGTGATTCGACAAGACCATTTTTTAACTTATACAAGCCATGGCATGCCTCGGAGGCTTTGTTCCAGTTTACTCCCTCTGATTTGGTTGTTTTTGTATTTTAGTATTAGTGAAATTATTTTGTTATAACAACCCCGCCAAAGTCAGGCATAATACTCGGGATTGCACAATTAGGCGAATGCACACATGTCCTCGGCCAGTGAAAAATTTGTTATTTGAGGCATGTTTCAAATTCCGTTGAAACGATTACATTGCTTGTTTAGTAATTGTAGAAATAATCACATTTGATTATGCACTACTATGTGTTATAACATGTTTAATTTCAGTACATGCTCCAGTGGTGTATGGGACTGTGCTGATACTGAATGCCCGCCAATAGCGTGTGGCATAAACCAAGTATACACCGACTGTATGTCTGCATGCCCACCGACTTGTGAAAATATGCTACATAATGTCGGGTGCAGCTCGGCAATATGTGAAGCAGGGTGTGAATGTGCAGAGGGGTTTGTATTATCACATGATGGGTGCGTGGAACCAGCAGATTGCCCTTGTAAGCATGGAGGTGATATATATTCTGCCAATAGTGAAATGAAAAGTGACTGTCAAAGATGGTAAGTATATTATGCGTTTATGTTATATTATGTTATTACTCCTTTCACTTTGACATTCGTAACATTTTTCACATGTTTCACTCAAAAGTAATGGTAAATGTACGTAAAGATCGATGTATATAATCATTCTGGATGTACATAATACTTCAAAATCTTCAAGAGAATTTTATTTTGATAAAACACAAATATATATCAGATAGCTTAAAACAAAATTATTGTATATTTGGTAATGGTCTCATGATTGATATTTATAAACAAAATTGTGGACCAATACAATTAATTTAATTCTTGTATATATACCAACTTCCAGTAATAACACATAGGATAGGAAATAGTTTAAATTGTGTTTTAAAAATATATAAAACAGGTCCCCCGCCCATTTAGATTATCCATTATTAGATATTTTATTTTGTTCAGATATGAATACTCAAAACTTTAAACTTTTAATTCAACCTTTATAAAGAAAGTTTCAAAACACATTGCTCGAATACATCTAAAATATCTCCCGCACTACATGTCCACTTGTTCAACAAAGGTGAAAGTGTTATTGGGCAACACCTTTGCAGAAAGTGTTAATGTTTAACGCTCCCATATTTGTTTAAGTATTTATATCTTTATTCTTATACTCAAGTGTTTGTCTCGGTGGAACGTGGTCTTGTGAAGAACTGGATTGCAGTGGTAAGTAACATTCATATCCAGCACGATTGTAACACACATATTATCTTATCAATATTTCTTTCACAAATATATACTTTCTATCTGAATATACCAGGCGTGTGTTGTGTGTACGGTGATCCTCACTATAACACATTTGACGGTGTAAGCTACGACTTTCAGGGAGAATGTGATTACATACTGTCACAGTCAACTTCTGATAATTCTGAGAAATATAGTATATCAGCGAAGAATATCAAGTGTGGTACAAGTGAAGTGGCGTGTACTAAGGATATCTTCATTAAAATTGGTGAGTTCTTATGTTTGTTTCATTTTTTTTTTCTTTTAGAAGAAACTCTACATTGATAATGATTGATATTGAACGAATTTGGACATACATATGTAACAGACTCGGTGCAAATACATTTTGGAATGTTTTTTTTTATTCTGGTCTAGTATAAATATTAATCCCACAATTTCATGACATTGTTGCAGTAAAAAACAAGCTGGAAATATACCAATTTGTCTGAGTGGGTGAGTGTGATGTTATGTCCGGTAACGTTAGCATAGTGTAGGCTTATTCGGAGTTCATAATAATCACGGTCACGAACATACAGACAAACCAGCAAAATATACATAACACTTGTGAATGAGACATGTTATTGTGATTCGGGCCGTGAAAGATTTATACAGCCCGAACAGATGAATCACGGCCGTCTAGACAATTCCTCATAAAATTCTTATTATGATCCATTATTAGGTCTTCATAGAAATTATTACATTATTATTTAGACTTAATAGAGTCTGAATTGAGAGTGCCAAGGTAGATGCGATGGTATGAGGCACAATACAAAAGTGAGATATTGCGAGAAAAGTGATGTATACCATTTGTGACATTTCATCTTATCAGCTCTCTATTAATGACAAATAACACGCATAAAATAAAAACAAATCAACATCAGAGCCGGGCAATTAGAGTTAACAAAAAACAAATGAGTGGAAAACAGCCAAAAAGTACAATGAAATCCAACAAAGCAATAACAGAGTTCATAATCACGGTCTCGAACATACAGACAAACGATCCAAATTAATTCAACTTGTTCAGAATTTCACAGTGACATAGGGACATAGTGATATTCAAACGCGCAAGTCATATATTTACTTCGCCATCATATAGGAAAAATCAATGCACGAACTACAGTTAAGTTAATCAGAGGACAAAAACCACAAGTGACGTCACAGAATGGTCCACCTGTCCAGATAGTCGAAATGACAATATTTACAGTTGTTTTCACCAATATTGGTCTTGTCGTAAAGTGGGATCGAGGCACTACGGTGTACATTACTCTAGAGGGCGAACATCGTTCAAAGGTACGGTGATAACATTGTGATGCAGTATTTGTTTAAAGTTTATATTGATTAAAAAATTGAGTGGCACTCATAAATGTACGAGTATAGTAAAAATATATTACATTACAGTGTTTTCATACTTTATATAGTCAATTGTTTACTTTATTCTTATGCTCTAGGTTGAAGGATTGTGTGGTAATTTTAACAGTAAACAGAAAGACGATTTCACGCCCCCAGGTGGCGGGTTCCCCTTTGAAAGTCCTATTGCATTCGGTAACAGTTGGAAGGTACGTATAATCTGACAGTGAAGCATTGAAATAAAAATAATAATAAATTCTTTGTCTTGAACATTATATCCGTCTGTGTGTCTCGATATGTTACTTATATAACTTCTTTGAATCATTCATTGTGTTTTACTCTACCATAACGCCTACCAGCAACCAAGTATATTGTATAGTGACACTCGTTCCTTTCACTAGCTTCATGACTTTTGTCCGGATGCTCCCAACATTGAAGATACGTGTGCGATACATCCTGAACGCAAGACTTGGGCCATGAAGGGTTGCAGTGTTATAAAATCGGATCTATTTAAGCCGTGCCACAGTGTTGTGCCATTACAACCGTATCTGAATCGATGTTTATACGATGCATGTGGATGTGATATGGGAGGTGATTGTGAATGTATGTGTACGGCTATAGCAGCGTATGCAAATGAATGTAGTCGCCATGGTAATCCTATCAAATGGAGATCACAGGAACTCTGTCGTAAGTACAATAACCTTATAATTCCGATTGTTTTCAGCTAAAGTTGTGTTGCAGTATTTAAGGTAGAGATGCAGTTTACTAGTACCTGACAGGTATTTTAATTAGTTAATTGGGAAACCAAGATGATCTCCTTTGTCCACAAAACTATATATTTGAAATATGCACAAAAATGTGCTTTTTTGGTCAAAAGTGATTTAAGAAAAATTAGCTTCTAAACCATGCTTCTGTTTCCTGTCAAAATTTGTTTACGGGTACATCGGTTTACTATGAAGAAAGTGCCGTCTTGAAAACTGTCTACCAGTTGTCAATTTTGCAGGGCAGCTGCTCAAATTTCATTATTTCAAGTTTATGCATAAATTAACACCCAGGCTAGTTGTCTGTACGATTGCTGTAACACTGTTCAACCAAAAACAATGTCCCGACGGCGTTTTGAAGATAAACACATTGTCAATCATTTGTGAAAATTTCAAAACAAAAGGTCAAAGCGTCTAGGAGCTTTTTTTTAAATCCTGGGATGTGCACTAAAAAGAAGCTGAGATAATTGCTAATTTGCATAACAGTCCACTCAGTAAGAAGTTTGCTAATTGCTCATAATTAAAATGGCTGTAACGGTTCCAAATTAAAATGTATTATCGTGTTCTATTTTATTACATGTGTTTATGTATAGCCTTGCTAAATCTTGCTAAGTATTCAAAGGAGATAATGTTTGCACCTGTTATCTATATTTTACTCGTTTTTGAGTATCTTCCACTATTCACAATTCTACAAATATTTAACAGTCTATAGCCAAGACTGTTTGGATAATAAAAAGCAAAAAAAAAAAAAAATCACTCCAAAGTGCCCGCGAACCTGCATATCTACCTTAATCTTGTATCGTGTTTTCACAAGCACATGCATGGACAAGAATCAACCTGTCATATTTAATTCAGTCGATCTCGAATCCCATAGGCTAAAATACGTTAACGTTTTTTTTCATACATGTGTGTACATATATATATAACATACGTGTATATATATATATATAACACTTGTGAAAGCAATGCTGAGAATGAGACTCGTTATTGTGATACGGGCCGTAACAGATTTATTTAGCCCGAACTGATGAATCACGGCCGTCTAGATAATTTATCACTCATGACATTTTTATTATGATCCATTATTAAGTCTTCATAGAAATTATTACATTATTATTATTTAATAAATAGCTGTTGAGTCTGAATTCAGAGTGCCACGGTAGGATCGATGATACGAAGCGCAATAAAAAAGTGAGATCTTCGCGAAAAGAGTGATGTATAAAACTTGTAATATTTCATCTTATCAGTTCTGCATTAGTGACGAATAATACGCATAAAATAAAAAAAAAATCAACATCAGAGCCGGCCGATTAGAATTAACACAGAACAAATGACTGGAAAAAGTACAATGAAATCCAACAAAACAATCCATAAGAATAAAACAAAACACCTGACGGGTACATCTGAGTACAATACACTACGATACATCGTGTAATGCTAGATGTTTCGGAAATAGTGAGCACAATCCACATGTGAAGCATACTTATAATCAATACCCAGCAATGTCTTCTGTGTTTGTATTTGAGCTGCTTATAAACCAATGTAATGTGTGGTGGCTCTTTGCAACTAGGAAGAATACAATCTAATTTGTTCGGACGTAGTCCGAAAATGAACACTTATATTTTCACATCTGTCTGTCCGCCCGTACATGCGTCTCAGACATGCTGGAATGGCGGCTATGAGTCATGTATGGTCATATTTATTTTCTGTTCTGACGCAGTTCGAAAAATGGGACGTATGTTTTGACATCCGTACGTGTGTGCGTGCGTGCGTGTGTCTCGAGCATGCCTGGTCTGATTACATTCAAATTCAACACATGCATCACTCATCTTAGGGTACATATGCACGCCCATTCGTTTCATGATCCGATTCAAAATGGCCGCATGCTGGCCTTATTGTGCTCACAATTCATCAAAATCATGTCATTTTAAATTTTCGATCGGATTCAAATGGCCGACTGGTTGCCATTTTGTTGAAATGAATTCTTTTCCTGGGTCATATCTCTGACATGCCTTGAACAGAACAACCAAACTCGAAAGTTCACTAAAATCAAGAATTGCTGCCATTCTGGAGCCAGATCGCTGTCATGTATTGATGGATTTTGTTCAAAGTTGGCACACACGTCAGACATTGTGAAACCTTGACGCACATTTACCTTCTAAAACATCTCAAATCGGATTCAAAATGAACGATTAGCGGTCAGTTTGTTTTAACAAAAACTGTTCAGAACCATATTTCTGACATGCTTTGACCTTGACCAAACTTTATGTATACATTATGTCACACACATGCATATTGGACAATTCCATTCAAGATTGCTGAATGGCGGCCATTTTACTCTTAAATGATCATAGAAATCAAGCATTCCTGCCATTCCGGAAGCTGATCTCAGTTGTGTATAGACAACTGTTCAATCAAATTTGGTGCAAACATAAAACATTCATTCATTGAGCACGGGAAACTGCCTGGTAGTTCGACGAATGCACTTATTGTTCCTATCGTCTTAGAAAAATCTAAATATGTATCGTCAAAAGAAAATTATAGACCGATGGCCATTGTGTCCGTTTTATCAAAAGTTTCAGATTCGTGTTTGTTTACGCGCCTTGAGAAGTATATTTATACCAGCGACTAGCACAGCATCTTGGCCAGCTGAGGAATGTTTGTTTCGGGTCACCCCTCCAATCCTTGGCAGATTGAACCACTACAGTGTGTATTTAATAGGCGCCCTTAACGACAAGTAGGGGAGATGCGACAAATATAAACAACCAATTAGCTATCTTGTATCAAAATACAGCACAGCGGTTTTTTAAATTGCGACGGTCAGGGAGTGGCAAATCACGAAAACAACAGTTCAACTCTTGCATGATCAGTCGAGTAGAGATTCTGAGATTTTCTTTCACAGTTGACAGTTTCATTACTTTGTTAAAACATGATCGACAGAAATATTTGTCACTTTGCTGACCAAGTATGCCACAAACAGCGTGCAACGTTGGCATAAAAAATGTGGACTAACTTAGTGAAAAAATGCAGCGCCGGTTTTGGGGATTTGGCAAACAACCTAAACTAGAAGAATTACTAGAATTACTAAACTAGAAGAATTACGGTTACTAGAAGAATTTTGAAGTAACCTGGAAGTAACCGTGCTGCCCGTCGCCATTTCCGATATTGTGTTCTTTAGCTTACCGCGCAATGTTACACAGCGCCTGATTGGGCGCCTTTCCAACAGGCGCATCCAATCAAACTTTGCCATTTGTTTAACATAAAATACGGGTTTACCCAGGCTGATCTCGCACGGGTTGGTGGAGCCAACAATAAGTCGGCACCTACTTGTGTCCAATTTGTGCGAACTTGGTCTTCTATAACTAGGCCTTTGAAACATATACGACGATACATTACGGTTCTGAATGAGACAACAGACAGAGAATGCTTTATTCAAAAACGTCATCAAACATTTCTAGATACCTTAACATGTAATTTGCAATCAAGGGTATTTTAAATAGTTAATGCTTTTGTGTGTTTTAAGTTAGAGAACAACCCATTTGTTGTAAACACTGGCGTTGTGTACCGGAGTTACAGTACAAACCTGCCCGGGGTTTTCCATGTGTTCTGAACACTGGCTTTGTGTTTGAGGAACTTGACTCGCTTAACACATAACACTCAGACATAGTGATATCAAATTCAAACCAAAGTCAATGTATGGTTTGACCCATCACAAATTACAACAGAAATAATTTCTTCACAATACATTCCGGGGAGGTGCCTAGATTGCCATACTGAAAGTCTAGAAAAATCTAGGCTTCCGAAATATACCTAATTTGCATATATTCAAAATGGCGGTTTGGTGCATTTTTACAACATGGAAAATATAACTATTAGGACATAGCTTTAATACTAGATGACATTTTTTAGATATTCAAGTTGCTGCGATATGGTTTGGTGTGTGTGAATGTATGTGAAACATTTGATTGAATAGCAATCATTTGCATAAATCCAATATGGCCGTCAAAATTGTATCATTGAAATGTGCAACCTCGAGCGGCCCCTTGGAGTCTGTTCCTCATAGTGACTGTGTGAGCCACACCTTCGGGTGAGGGGGGTCGATTATAGTGACTCGATTTTCACCCCCCCCCCCTCGATGCTGAAACAGTCACTCTCGGAAGGACTGTCACTTCCGGGATCCAGAGTCCTGAATTCTGTATTGCTTTGGATCCTGCAGAGTGCTGGACGTAGAGGGGAACGGACAGACGGTGTTGATGGGCGGACCTTGGTCCCCCATGGGATAGAGGCCTAAGTCTTTAGGGTAGGTCAATTTTATGCTCATCTTTTTCCACTGGATCAAGCAGTGTTTGAAAACGGAGCAAGTAGAGTCTGGAATCAAATCTTGCGCCCGATCGGATCCTTCCGTTCCTCCCCCGACCCCGGTACCACAAATTTTTTTGGTTTGATGGGACAGGCAAAGGGGGTGACCGTGCTCGTGGAATATTTTGACCGGTTAGTTGGAAACAACCCACGCACTGAGAGCTGAGTGGCGACCCTCAACCTTCGAGCTGTAGCCTGCCCACTGGAACAAATTGTTTTGCGCCGCCAGCACTCTGAAGTCTTAATGGCGGAACGCACCAGCCTCCTAGACCAACAGACACAGCCACTGGTGGGACACCACACGGCTAAGCGGGATAGCCTGCAGTGTCATCTGGCTCTTGTGGCAGGGGCTGCCTATGTACAGCGGAATGTGGTTTTGGCTGTTTTCACTGGGTGCACCACCACCTCAGTTACGCAGACTGGACCTCCCCCACCTTCTTCTATTTTGAGGATGGAAGGAGCAGTCTCGGTGCTTCGGGACCCCACTGACCGGTTGGTACAGGTGAGACCCGCAAGCCAGTTTGGCTTCTGCAAAGGGCAAGCAGTATGGACCCCAAGCTGAGAAAACATAATGACCAAAGTGGGCAACCAATGGCCAGAAGTAGCCAGGAGGCAAGCATCCCAGCTCTTTCGGGGGAGAGAAGAGTGGTGACGTGCCCCCAGGAAGAAGCGAGCCCCCTTTTCCTCAGGGGCGCCTACCCAGCTCGCAGGGGAAGCAGATTTGATGCTTTCGCTAGCGACAAGGGGGATGGGCATATGTTTGATGGGAGGCAGAGTCGGAACCTGTCGACTTCTACAGGCCTCGCAAAGACACGAATCTGGTTTCTCGCCAGGAAGCAAATCCAAGGACCCGTTCCACAAACGATCATCATTCCTGTAATGGCTGACAAGGAGGCAGCACCTGAATTTCTATTGAGGATAGTGAGATGCAACCGCTCCAGTCTCAGATGTACCTGCAGAAAGCACAACTTTGAATGTTCTGCAGTTTGTGGTCAATTTCGAGGATCTGGATGCACAAATGTAGTTCAGATATATGATGAAGATAGCGATGATGATTAGCAATTACATTAATCAAACAATAAACTTTTGGACAAAATTATAACTATTCAATACAGTTTTTTAAATCAAAAATATAGTTTATAGAGTTGAAAATTTACGTTTAAATGGTCTATTATGTATATAGTATAGCGATTTGTAGATCCAACCAAGGTGTTCTATTCCTCTAGTTGTTCTTTTAGATGTGATGGCCATGTTGGATTTATGCAGATGAAGCATCCGTCCACCCAGGAAACCATTTATTTACATCTTTTCTGTACTGTATGATTCTGTTTAAAATTGTATTCTAGGATCTTAAACTTATTACATATGCCACATAGAAGAGAAGCCAGAAGAGAAGTTACATTAAATAATTATATTATCGGGGCTATATTGGATTTACGCTAATTTTCATTTACCCAATCATCACATTTGGCACTCTCATACCTTCTCCGACTCAAAACAGTACCATACCATAATGAAGCTTTAAAATATCGCATCTAGAATTAAAGATATGTTCAAATAGTTATATTTCCATGTTGTAAAAATGTGCAAAACGGCCGTTTTGAATATATGCAAATTAGGTATATTTCGAATGCCTAGATTTTTCTAGACTTTAGTATGTCTATCTAGATACCTTTAGTACTGTCAACAATTTATTTCTGTTGCAATTTGTGACGGGTTGCCCCCCCTTTTTTTGCTAGAATGACTGGACTAATACACATTAGTTCATACAGATAGTCCAGCTTTCTTCATTTAAACGGTCAGCTGAGGTAACGCTTTGCTGCCCACTTCTCTCCTTCTATTACAAACACTATCACAAATCTCTAAGGCGTGGCAGAGTAAACATGCGATTAGCCAATCACTGCAGTCTTTAGCATAATCACGTGATTACTAGGGATGTGCCTCAAGATTGAAGCCTTGCAAAGTCGTCACTAGTAAATACAATTAAAACAATCTATTTATAAAATTCCTGTAATATATATTTATAGTGCCTGCCCTAAACATGCAAGTTGTTGATTCTCAACAAGTATTAACAAATCAGTGGTTTGTTTGTAAGCCTGGGTAATGTTTGAATGGTTTGCTTACAAACCAGTATTTACAAATCAGTCGTGTGTTTGTATGCCTGGATAGTGTTGGAATGGCTTGCTTACAAATTAGTATTTACATATCAATGGTTTGTTTGTAAACCTGGGTAATGTTTGAATGGCTTGCTTACAAACTAGTATTTATAAAACAGTGGTTAGTTTGTAAGCCTGAGTAATGTTTGAATTGCTTGTTTACAAACCAGTATTTACAAATCAGTGGTTTGTTTGTAAGCCTGTGCAATGTTTGAATTGCTTGTTTACAAACCAGTATTTACAAATCAGTGGTTTGTTTGTAGTCCTGGGTAATGTTTGAATGGCTTGCTTACAAACTAGTATTTATAAATCAGTGGTTTGTTTGTAAGCCTTAGTAATGTTTGAATTGCTTGTTTACAAAAAAACTAGTATTTATAAATCAGTGGTCTGTTTGTAAGCCTGAGTAATGTTTGAATTGCTTGTTTACAAACCAGTAATTACAAATCAGTGGTTTGTTTGTAAGCCTGTGTAATGTTTGAATGGCTTGCTTACAAATTAGTATTTACAAATCAGTGGTTTGTTTGTAGACCTGGGTAATGTTTGAATTGCTTGTTTACAAACTAGTATTTATAAATCAGTGGTTTGTTTGTAAGCCTGAGTAATGTTTGGATTGCATGTTTACAAACCAGTATTTACAAATCAGTGGTTTGATTGTAAGCCTGGTTAATGTTTGAATGGCTTGCTTACAAACCAGTATTTACAAATCAGTAGTTTGTTTGTAAGCCAGGTTAATGTTTGAATGGCTTGCTTACAAACCAGTATTTACAAATCAGTGGTTTGATTGTAAGCCTGGGTAATGTGTGAATGGCTTGCTTACAAACCAATATTTACAAATCAGTGTGTACACATATACACTCCTCTGCAAACTCCAACCTTTATGCAACTAAATCAGCAAAACGTCATACATTACATAACCTAGGACATGCTGAAAACTCTCTAAAGTTTAACTTCTAAAATTTGTTTTCTTGTAGCAATAATGTGTGATGAGTGCTTGCAGTACGACTCGTGCATATCGCCATGTAACGATACATGTGCTGGATTACTCTACACACACCTCTATGGTCACTGTGATGACAGCTGTGTTGAAGGTTGTAATTGTCCTGCAGATCAGTATTGGGATGGGAACGAGTGTGTTACAGAATGCCCATCATCTACCACCCCATACCCACAAACAATAACAACTGCAAGCTCCACAAAATCACTACCAACTGAAACTACTATGCCAAAAACTATATTTACTACAACTGAGAGAAGTGGCAGTGGAGAACAATCAACTGTTCCTTCTACAAAACAACAAACTACAGCAGAAATAATAACTACTAAGCCAACAACAACTATGACTACTGAAGGAACCACTGAAGGAAGTGGCAATGAAGAACAATCAACTGTTCCTTATACAAAACAACAAACTACAACAGAAATAATAACTACTAAGCCAACAACAACTATGACTACTGAAGGAACCACTGAAGGAAGTGGCAATGAAGAACAATCAACTGTTCCTTATACAAAACAACAAACTACAGCTGAAACAGTAACTACTAAGCCAACAACTACACTGACTGCAGAACCAACAACTACAATAACTACTGAAGGAACCACTGAAGTAAGTGGAGAACAATCAACTACAGCTGAAACAGTAATTACTAAGCCATCAACTACACTAACTACTGAAAGAACCACTGAAGGAAGTGGCAGTGAAGAACAATCAACTGTTCCATATACAAAACAACAAACGACAGCTGAAATAATAACCACTAAGCCAACAACTACACTAACTACAAAGCCAACAACTACACTAACTACTGAAAGAACCACTGAAGGAAGTGGCAGTGAAGAACAATCAACTGTTCCATATACAAAACAACAAACGACAGCTGAAATATTAACCACTAAGCCAACAACTACACTAACTACTGAAGGAACCACTGAAGGAAGTGAAGAACAATCAACTACAGCTGAAACAGTAACTATTATGCCAACAACTACACTAACTGTAAAGCCAACAACTACACTAACTACTGAAGGAACCACTGAAGGAAGTGGCAGTGAAGAACAATCAACTATTCCTTATACAAAACAACAAACTACAGCTGAAATAATAACCACTAAGCCAACAACTACACTATCTACTGAAGGAACCACTGAAGGAAGTGAAGAACAATCAACTAAAGCTGAAACAGTAACTACTAAGCCAACAACTACACTAACTGCAGAGTCAACAACTACACTTACTACTGAAGGAACCACTGAAGGAAGTGGTAGTGAAGAACCATCAACTGTTCCTTATACAAAACAACAAACTACAGGTGCAATAATAACCACTAAGCCTACAACTAAACTAACTGCAGAGCCAATAACTACACTAACTACTGAAAGAAGTGGCAGTGAAGAACATTCAACTATTCCTTATACAAAACAACAAACTACAGCTGAAATAATAACCACTACACCAACAACTACACTAACCACTGAAGGAACCACTGAAGGAAGTGAAGAACAATCAACTACAACTAAAGCTACTAAGCCAACAACTACACTAACTACAAAGCCAATAACTACACTAACTACTGAAGGAACCACTGAAGGAAGCGGCAGCGAAGAACAATCAACTGTTCCTTATACAAAACAACAAACTACAGCTAAAATAATAACCACTAAGCCAACAACTACACTATCTACTGAAGGAACCACTGAAGGAAGTGAAGAACAATCAACTAAAGCTGAAACAGTAACTACTAAGCCAACAACTACACTAACTGCAGAGTCAACAACTACACTTACTACTGAAGGGACCACTGAAGGAAGTGGTAGTGAAGAACCATCAACTGTTCCTTATACAAAACAACAAACTACAGGTGCAATAATAACCACTAAGCCTACAACTAAACTAACTTCAGGGCCAATAACTACACTAACTACAGAAGGAAGTGGCAGTGAAGAACATTCAACTATTCCTTATACAAAACAACAAACTACAGCTGAAATAATAACCACTACACCAACAACTACACTAACCACTGAAGGAACCACTGAAGGAAGTGAAGAACAATCAACTACAGCTGAAACAGTAACTACTAAGCCAACAACTACACTAACTGCAGAGCCAACAACTACACTAACTACTGAAGTAACCACTGAAGGAAGTGGCAGTGAAGAACAATCAACTGTTCCTTATACAAAACAACAAACTACAGCTGAAATAATAACCACTAAGTCAACAACTACACTAACTGCAAAGCCAATAAGTACACTAACTACTGAAGGAACCCATGAAGGAAGTGGCAGTGAAAAGCAATCAACTATTCCTTATACAAAACAACAAACTACAGCTGGAATAATAACCACTACACCAACAACTACACTAACTACTGAAGGAACTACTGAAGGAAGTGAAGAACAATCAACTACAGCTGAAACAGTAACTACTAAGCCAACAACTACACTAACTGCAGAGCCAACAACTACACTAACTACTGAAGTAACCACTGAAGGAAGTGGCAGTGAAGAACAATCAACTGTTCCTTATACAAAACAACAAACTACAGCTGAAATAATAACCACTAAGTCAACAACTACACTAACTGCAAAGCCAATAAGTACACTAACTACTGACGGAACCCATGAAGGAAGTGACAGTGAAAAGCAATCAACTATTCCTTATACAAAACAACAAACTACAGCTGAAATAATAACCACTACACCAACAACTACACTAACTACTGAAGGAACTACTGAAGGAAGTGAAGAACAATCAACTACAACTGAAACAGTAACTACTAAGCCAACAACTACACTAACTGCAGAGCCAACAACTACACTAACTACTGAAGTAACCACTGAAGGAAGTGGCAGTGAAGAACAATCAACTGTTCCTTATACAAAACAACAAACTACAGCTGAAATAATAACCACTACACCAACAACTACACTAACTACTGAAGGAACTACTGAAGAAAGTGAAGAACAATCAACTACAGCTAAAACAGTAACTACTAAGCCAACAACTACACTAACTACTGAAGGAACCACTGAAGGAAGCGGCAGTGAAGAACAATCAACTGTTCCTTATACAAAACAACAAACTACAGCTGAAATAATAACCACTAAGTCAACAACTACACTAACTGCAAAGCCAATAAGTACACTAACTACTGAAGGAACCCATGAAGGAAGTGGCAGTGAAAAGCAATCAACTATTCCTTATACAAAACAACAAACTACAGCTGAAATAATAACCACTACACCAACAACTACACTAACCACTGAAGGAACTACTGAAGGAAGTGAAGAACAATCAACTACAGCTGAAACAGTAACTACTAAGCCAACATCTACACTAACCACTAAGCCAACAACTACACTAACTGCAGAGCCAACAACTACACTAACTACTGAAGGAACCACTGAAGAAAGTGGCAGTGAAGAACAATCAACTGTTCCTTATACAAAACAACAAACAACAGCTGGAATAATAACCACTACACCAACAACTACACTATCTACTGAAGGAACCACTGAAGGACGTGAAGAACAATCAACTAAAGCTGAAACAGTAACTACTAAGCCAAAAACTGCAGAGACAACAACTACACTAACTACTGAAGGAACCACTGAAGGAAGTGGCAGTGAAGAACAATCAACTGTTCCTTATACAAAACAACAAACTACAGCTGAAATAATAATCACTAAGCCAACAACAACACTAACTGCAGAGCCAACAACTACACTAACTACTGAAGGAAGTGGCAGTGAAGAACATTCAACTATTCCTTATACAAAACAACAAACTACAGCTGAAATAATAACCAATACACCAACAACTACACAAACTACTGAAGGAACCACTGAAGGAAGTGAAGAACAATCAACTACAGCTAAAACAGTAACTACAAGGCCAACAACAACACTAACTGCAGAGCCAACAACTACACTAACTATTGAAGGAACCACTGAAGGAAGCGGCAGTGAAGAACAATCAACTGTTCCTTATACAAAACAACAAACTACAGCTGAAATAATAACCACTACACCAACAACTACACTAACTACTGAAGGAACTACTGAAGAAAGTGAAGAACAATCAACTACAGCTAAAACAGTAACTACTAAGCCAACAACTACGCTAACTACAAAGCCAACAACTACACTAACTACTGAAGGAACCACTGAAGGAAGCGGCAGTGAAGAACAATCAACTGTTCCTTATACAAAACAACAAACTACAGCTGAAATAATAACCACTAAGTCAACAACTACACTAACTGCAAAGCCAATAAGTACACTAACTACTGAAGGAACCCATGAAGGAAGTGGCAGTGAAAAGCAATCAACTATTCCTTATACAAAACAACAAACTACAGCTGAAATAATAACCACTACACCAACAACTACACTAACCACTGAAGGAACTACTGAAGGAAGTGAAGAACAATCAACTACAGCTGAAACAGTAACTACTAAGCCAACATCTACACTAACTACTAAGCCAACAACTACACTAACTGCAGAGCCAACAACTACACTAACTACTGAAGGAACCACTGAAGAAAGTGGCAGTGAAGAACAATCAACTGTTCCTTATACAAAACAACAAACTACAGCTGAAATAATAACCAGTACACCAACAACTACACTATCTACTGAAGGAACCACTGAAGGACGTGAAGAACAATCAACTAAAGCTGAAACAGTAACTACTAAGTCAAAAACTGCAGAGACAACAACTACACTAACTACTGAAGGAACCACTGAAGGAAGCGGCAGTGAAGAACAATCAACTGTTCCTTATACAAAACAACAAACTACAGCTGAAATAATAACCACTAAGTCAACAACTACACTAACTGCAAAGCCAATAAGTACACTAACTACTGAAGGAACCCATGAAGGAAGTGGCAGTGAAAAGCAATCAACTATTCCTTATACAAAACAACAAACTACAGCTGAAATAATAACCACTACACCAACAACTACACTAACCACTGAAGGAACTACTGAAGGAAGTGAAGAACAATCAACTACAGCTGAAACAGTAACTACTAAGCCAACATCTACACTAACTACTAAGCCAACAACTACACTAACTGCAGAGCCAACAACTACACTAACTACTGAAGGAACCACTGAAGAAAGTGGCAGTGAAGAACAATCAACTGTTCCTTATACAAAACAACAAACTACAGCTGAAATAATAACCAGTACACCAACAACTACACTATCTACTGAAGGAACCACTGAAGGACGTGAAGAACAATCAACTAAAGCTGAAACAGTAACTACTAAGTCAAAAACTGCAGAGACAACAACTACACTAACTACTGAAGGAACCACTGAAGGAAGTGGCAGTGAAGAACAATCAACTGTTCCTTATACAAAACAACAAACTACAGCTGAAATAATAATCACTAAGCCAACAACAACACTAACTGCAGAGCCAACAACTACACTAACTACTGAAGGAAGTGGCAGTGAAGAACATTCAACTATTCCTTATACAAAACAACAAACTACAGCTGAAATAATAACCAATACACCAACAACTACACTAACTACTGAAGGAACCACTGAAGGAAGTGAAGAACAATCAACTACAGCTAAAACAGTAACTACAAGGCCAACAACAACACTAACTGCAGAGCCAACAACTACACTAACTACTGAAGGAACCACTGAAGGAAGCGGCAGTGAAGAACAATCAACTGTTCCTTATACAAAACAACAAACTACAGCTGAAATAATAACCACTACACCAACAACTACACTAACTACTGAAGGAACTACTGAAGGAAGTGAAGAACAATCAACTACAGCTGAAACAGTAACTACTAAGCCAACAACTACGCTAACTGCAGAGCCAACAACTACACTAACTACTGAAGGAACCACTGAAGGAAGTGGCAGTGAAGAACAATCAACTGTTCCTTATACAAAACAACAAACGACAGCTGAAATAATAACCACTAAGCCAACAACTACACTAACTGCAGAGCCAACAACTACACTAACTACTGAAGGAACCACTGAAGGAAGTGGCAGTGAAGAACAATCAACTATTCCTTATACAAAACAACAAACTACAACTGAAATAATAACCACTGCACCAACAACTACACTAATTACTGAAGGAACTACTGAAGGAAGTGAAGAACAATCAACTACAGCTAAAACAATAACTACTAAGCCAACAACTACACTAACTGCAGAGCCAACAACTACACTAACTACTAAAGGAACCGTTGAAGGAAGTGGCAGTGAAAAACAATCAACTATTCCTTATACAAAACAACAAACTACAACTGAAATAATAACCACTACACCAACAACTACACTAACTACTGAAGGAACTACTGAAGGAAGTGAAGAACAATCAACTACAGCTGAAACAGTAACTACTAAGCCAACAACTACACTAACTACAAAGCCAACAACTACACTAACTACTGAATGGACCACTGAAGGAAGTGGCAGTGAAGAACAATCAACTGTTCCTTATACAAAACAACAAACTACAGCTGAAATAATAACCAGTACACCAACAACTACACTAACAACTGAAGGACCCACTGAAGAAAGTGAAGAACAGTCAACTACAGCTGAAACATTAACTACTAAGCCAGCAACTACATTAACTACAAATCCAACAACTACACTAACTCCTGAAGGAACCACTGAAGGAAGCGGCAGTGAAGAACAATCAACTGTTCTTTATTCAAAACAACCAACTACAGCTGGAACAATAACTACACCAGCCACTGAAAAATCCACTGAAGGAAATGGCAGTGGAGGGCAATCAACTGTTACCCGTACAACACAAACAACTACTTCTATGGAAGGCTCAACCCAGTGTATTCCAGTTAGTGATGAACTGTGCCAGTACTTTCTGTCTGATGTATTTGTTGAGTGCGAAAATAATACCAAACGATTAGAATATTACAATTCTTGTTTCAACCTCTGTAGACATAAGTACTGTGCATTTCTAGAAGACTTTGCTAAGCAATGTAAATCTGACTGTATGCATTGGAGAAACCAAGCATGTCGTAAGTTTTGATTATTGTGAAGATCACTATTTCAACAAACATAACATTTTTCTTTTAGAATATTGTATGATATTACACAAATATATAAGACATAATACATGTGAGCATGTTTGATTAGATATCTCCTGTCCACAATTTTGTTACAAGCTATTGACAAATCATTAAGTATTTATATATGTACATTTGTATTAAGCTCTATAGTTACACATTAATAATTAATAGTAACATTTCATACGCCATCTGGGAGTGTGTAATATTCAATAACTATACCTTTCAGCTGCTGTTGAATGTCCCTATGGTTTGGAATACATGGAATGTGGAAACACGTGTAATAACACGTGCAACAATAACTGTGATGGAAGTATACAACCTGGGTGTTACTGCCCACATGGCACTTATGATAAAAATGGAAATTGTTGTCGTAAGTAATGATTTTATTTAATTGTTTAAAGGATCAATTAAACGTATCACGTAACCTCCATACAAATATGATTATATTAAAATAATATTAATGTAAACTATGTCATTGCCTAGCATGTTGCATCGCTGAGATGGGGTGTCCAGAAGATTTACCACCACCAACTTGTGCTCCTGGGCTTGAACTTCACTCACATACTGATGACAGTGGATGTTGTTCACGAACAATTTATACATGTTGTAAGTATTCCGGAGAACAATAAATATATATGTCACAAAGTCGTACAGAAGAATTCAATATGGGCAGTATACTATACTGTACAAAAAATACATGTATATATATATATACGGCGGCGCCACCCTACCAAAGAGCTCTACGTGAAAGCGGCTACAACCACCAATTAAAGTTTGAGACCCCCCGGGAGAAGGGTAAAAAAAAAACGGCCACGCAGTAATGTCTTTGGTACAACCCACCATATAGCTGCAACGTCCGTAACAGTATCGGCAAGCGATTCCTGGATTTAATTGATAAGTGTTTCCCGACTGGCAATAATCTCAGGAAAATATTCAACCGAAATACCATCAAAGTCAGTTATAGCTGTATGAACAATATAAAAGATACCATCAACAGTAAAAACAAACGGCAACTCGCGACTGATAAGAGCACCACAACTGATAAAACGAAAGTCAACAAACTATGCAATTATCAGAAAAAACGGCATGTCCACTGGACGGGAAGTGTTTGCAGTCCGGCGTGATATATCAAGCGGAAGTTACGCGCTTAGACAAACAAACTAGCGAAACGTACGTCGGTCTCACTGGAAATGAATTCAAAACAAGGTACAGAAACCACACTGCTTCATTTCGTAATCAGGCCTCTAGAAATGCGACAGAACTAAGTAAACATGTTTGGTCACTCAAAGAAAAAATATTGAGCACAGAATAACATGAAAAATTCTTGCTCGTGGTAGCCCGTACAGTAGCTCCAGCAAACGATGCATTCTATGTTTGAAGGAAAAATTTATAATAATTTTTAGACCTCACCACTCCACACTGAACAAAAGAAATGAACTTGTATCATCATGCCGACACAGATCAAAAGCCTTATTATGTAACACTTAAACCTGTATGTTTTTTTATTTTTAATTAATATGTTAATTTGCGAAGTATATGTATGCTCGTTGGTGCAGTGAATTAAACATAAAGCTCCCGATGAGTGAGGTACTTGTACCTTACGAAACAGTGCTGTCGAGTTTCAATATTCATGTAGTTGTGTATTAATTCCTCTATTACCGCATTTATCCACTCTACATATACTTTGTATTGAGCACTTTTGTTTTGGAATAATCGACTCCCACATCTAGACTATATATATATATATATATATATATATATATATATATATATATATATATATATATGCTTTTTTATTCTTTCAGCTTGCCCATCAGAATGCGACCCATTACCAGATTGTGATGCACAAAATGAAGTGCTTGAATTCGTTGATGTGGGTGTGTGTTGTCCCTTATACAGATGTAGACGTAAGTTCATAACATTGCTTATCATGGCCCCTGTGTATCCTGGTATAAATCATGCTGTAATTGGGAGAATATATTAGAATACACCTCAAATGGGCATGTGGCATGTTAGTGTTTCATGAGTCATATTTATTTTTCATAAAAATGTTTTGATTCACAATCAGTATGACAGAAATTATGACAGAAAATATAACTCCCGAAATAATTATCATTATTTTATTATTAGAGAAATGTGTTCCGAAAGAGCAGGAACCACAGACGATCGAGATTGATGGATGTATGTCAGTACATCCTATTAAACACAATGAGTGCCACGGCGAATGTATATCCGTGTCAAGGTATTCCCACAAAACCAATGAAATGCTAAATACCTGGGACTGTTGTCAACCAATAGAAATTCAAACAAAAACAGTTTCATTATTATGTGAAGACGGCAGAGAAGATGTGTATGAATATAAATATATTGCGGAATGTCAGTGCCGTTCATGTGGGACTCCTACTAACACATGTAAGTAAGAACAATTTCTTGCAAAACTGTTTTTTTTCAATGTATTTAGTAGTTGCAAGTCATTTATTGCATTCAACTACTTTGTTACAGCTTGTATCCCAACTTGGACTGGTTGGATGGATGATGATCCGCACGAGACGGTCGATCCTTTAGCTGAAGGAGAATTTGAGCTATATAGTGACTTGCACGATTTATATGATTTCTGTGAATCACCAGTTGACATAGAGTGTCGTGTAAAATCTCCATACGAACATGTGACAGGTCCTCCACATGATTCAAGTGGTCAGCAGGTTTCCTGTGATGTTGATGAAGGCTTAAGATGTTATCATTCAGATCAGATGCCATCTATATGCTACAATTATGAAATTCGTGTCCTGTGTTTCGAGTATTCTTAGGATCAGTTGTCCCAAGATAAATATGATATCCCATATACAAACACGTTCAGCTATTGTTAATTATAATAATCAGCATGCGATTTACTTTATTATTTCATCATGGTATTTTTTCGGGAAATTTACAAGCTGTGTTATACATATTGTTTGTAAATAATTCGGGTTTTTCATCCTGTTTCATACATATGTATATTAGTATATTAGTATAATGTGCTCATAATGGCGCAGTATATAAACTAATCCTTGCAACTTATATTCTACTTATTATATTTATTGTTTGGAAACAAATAAAGCACCTCACTATGGACATCATCTTCGATATTGTTTAGATCTTTGGTCATGTATTTATTAAAAAATAATATTTAAATATTCGCTATGCTCTACCGACTTCGCAGCCAAGCCTAGTCATTTATTTACATGAATCTGCGCTAATATCATTTCGTCATGTGAAGGTGTTTTGTATATTATTCGGAGTTACATACATTAGTGGGACTTATAACTAATAAGACAATATTTAGATATGTTCTTTGACATTGTGTTGGTAACGGAATTGTCAACAGCATGTAAACACATACAGCTCGTATAGGTTCTGAAGAAGCATGTAACATACGAATGTATCACTTCCAATTCTATTTGTGTCAATTATTTGTAATATCAAATATACACTCGTACGAATCTGGAGGCAGGTAACTGGAATACGTTTATGAAAGATTGATGGATTGCTAGCATTTGTGATTGTATTTTACTGAGATGCCATTCTTGAATCGTCAACTAATAGTAGTATAGGAACCGGAAATGAGTGAAAATTGATATTCTACTGGTAAAACATCACATGTATAACACCTTGGAAACAAACTTATGGTACTTTTTCACTTAAGGTAGAAGCCTACTCATAAATTAAAAAGAAACAGAATTTATTAATTTTGCAATAAATTGTACTCCAAGGCAATATAAAGATATTGACCTAAAAAAGTTGGGGGTCATCGGCCTTTTTTTCGAGAAATGGTTGTATTTTAGTGGAAAGTCGCCATTTTGACACTATTATAACACTTTTACCACGGGTTCCTATGGCAGAGATATTATGCAATATCTCAAAATCTAGCCTGGTGACATCGGCTGAAAAAATCATATAATGTTAAAGATGGAGTACCATTTGTTGTTCTGAATTATTAAAAAAAATCTGGGTTTTAAAAAGTGTCAAAAAATGCATTTTTTCTTTAACATTATGTTCTATGGAATTGTTCTAAAATAGCAATTTTTAAGAAATATTGGGACACGTTTCTCAAAAAGCATAACTGTAACACACAAAATAATGCTATTTCATTATACCATGGGACGTTAGCTTCATGATTGTACATAATAAACTAATGAACATTGTCATGCGATTTATGACCAATTTTGTCAAAAATTAAGACTAGGCTTCTACCTTAGACATTTAACTGAGAAGCTTTGTGTATTGAACATTTACATTTAAAGTATTTATAATACATACAATTTCATTTTGTTTGACTGTGATTGCAACCAATGTACAGTCGTTATTTGTGTAGTAAATAGTATGCAGTTGTTAAATTTGAAATGTACTTATACATTGGATTTCATTTTCTCTAGTGTACTAGTTGAATTTGAAATCAATGGGTTATGGGAAATAAAATACTTTTACGCATGCATATTATTTGAGTTTTGATTTTTACATCATACTATTATCTCTAGTATACTCGTTATTACACAGACGAATATGAAGATGTTTTAGATGTCACAATTCAGCATTCAGGGGACGATGTTTGAATAACTAGGTATTTCTGAGTATGTTTAAATAGTTTTGCATATTTGTGAAAAGAATTAGGGTATGATTATCATAACATAGAAATAATGTTTTGGCTCGTTTGTTTGATGACATTTTCAATTGCATGTACATATAGTTCAATCCAGTGTTTCACTATGTCATATGTATGTATGGAAATCATAGCCTAATGTTTCTGTTTTGTTACAATCCAATTTCGAAGACAATTAATTAGATTTTCGAATATTGTCAAAGTTGTCCTCATTGTTTTTAAGGTATAGTGAAAGGTATACTAGTTATTGGCACGTACATTGTTATATTTAACACTAGTGACTTAACAAATTAATTGTTGTTTTCAATTAAAATATTTCAATTACAGCATTAACAACAGAACGAGTGCTACAGTTAGAACTAATTTACAGGGGGTCAATGTGGCGAGATAACACAAGGGGAACAAATGTGGCATAAACTGGCTATATTGTGCAAGTGAATATAGTCTGCATTTAGCTCAATCATAGTATTGTTAAAAAAAGTCGGCCATTATGCGCCAGATCATTTAGATAAAACCAAGTACATTACACTAATCCATGTAGCCTTTGCGTTTTTAGCGTGTGTTGTTATCGTCGCTTGGAACTCAATTCCCGCGCGTGCGCAGGTGACGACCCTCCCGTTTTATATACTTTAAATCAATAAATAAAACGAAAAAGTTACAACTGAGGGGGCGCTGTTGTGTTGCCTAGCGCTATGAAAAAATAAAGTATTTTTTTACGTTATAAGACCAGACTTTTATTATCCCTTGTTTCGCGAACCCCTCGAATGAGCAGGAGCCGAAAATGAAATAAAAATAAAATTTTATTTCAGCGTTATTTTTTACCGCCCGCCGCATAACAAATCCAAGTTGGATTTTCGTGGAAGTATCATGATCAAAGTACCGAAGTCTCACGCAGATGAGAAACAAGGTTATACATGGAATAAAATTTTATTTCATTTTTTCTCTCCGATCAATGATCTCACTTACAATTCTTTGAGAATCACACAAATCTAATGGAAAAAAAGAATTAATTTTATTTTTTCCGCCCTCCTCAAAAAAATTGCCTTATAAAAACTCGCAAAACAAGGAATAAAAAAAGTCTGGCCTAACTAGCACAGCACAGAAGAAAATGATATTCATCCTCAATGTCCCTCGAATTAGAAGAGGAGAGTGTTCCAAAATGATTAAAGCGGGGGAGTCCTCACCTGCGCATGCCTTAAATGGTCAAATCATGTCATTGTTTACAAACAAGCGTCTACCCATGAGCCTTTGCGTTTTTAGAGTATGTTGTTATCGCCGCTTGAGACTCAATTCCCGCACGTGAACAGGTAACGACTCTACCGCTTTAACAAACACGTAATACATTTTGTACATGTACATGTATGAAGACAAATATAGAAAATCTGTCGCCGCTTAGCCAAACAAATGAATATACATTTTAGGGTGTTTTATGTAATTGGTAAAAGCAAATGAGGATACCTCAAATTATGTACGAAGACATGCGCGTCGGTCGATACTTCCGCCGTACTATCTGAGTTTTTTATTATACATCTTTTCATTCCAAGGATACATAGTCATTATGGGAATGCCGAAATCCAAATAACAGAACAGCCATGTTTGATTATTAATAATATTAAGTACATGGGCAACTACCCCGAAATATGCGCCATGGTGATCCTGGAGACAACAGTCAGTTTATATTTCAGAACACCAATTGCCTTACTAGCAGGAGTAGTTGAATTAGTACAGTAATGTTCATTACGCCTTTTGTGCTATTTTAAATGCGTGTGATGATTTGCGTCATTGCTGCCAGCTTTGCGGTTAGGCTCTGTCCAAAGGTGGATGCTACTACGTTGCTGTTATGTACAGTACAAAATGTAATGAGGTTAATACTGTGCGCCAGGGATTCGGGTAGCTTTGGAAGCAGTAGCTAAGTGTTGTATGGAGGACAACAAAAAACGCACGGAGAGTCAATACGCTCAAAAGCTTTGCATAATACAAACCAGAACATTTGAGAGTTGAGAATGCCAGGAGTGTGTGTGTGGAGGATGATTGGAACTGTAATAGAGCTGATTCTTAATTTGGATGTCATGGTACGTATATTATTGTAGGTATTGCTAATAATTTCTACGTTATATCACAATGGTGAGTGTGATCGTTTCATTTTTAGTTGTTACAACTCTGAGCATTGTCTTTATTTCTGTGGAAAAAATATTACCGCAATAAATGTGAATTATTGCTTGGTGGTACTTGGAAATAGCGTTGGCTTGGCTTACACACATTTGATACAGAACTTTCTGAAATGTTATTCTATTTGGATCTCAGAACCACTTGAACATTATGAACATCATTTTTATAAATTTCGACCATTTTCAATTAACATGGCCGCCAGAGTAAATTGATTAAATGCATGTGGGCATCACACAGTTATTGTAACAATTTCTTGAATCCTGACTTTTCATTCGCTTTTGTATGTAATTTTGTATGTTCTTATGTGTTTAAAAAAAATATTTTTGGTATATTGAATTTGTCCCCCTCCCCCCTCGCTGTCTGGCCCCTTCTCGATGCCTTAATATGAACAAATAATTCTCGTTAAATAACAAATAAGAAAAGAAAATATGAAAGCAGGTTTTGATAAAGGGAAAATATATATTTTAAAGCTTTGTTTGATGCGACCGAGAATCTTGTAAACAATAGCAAAACACAAGTTATTAAATGTTCGCTATATCACGTGTACACACACTACATTATGGATGTGGACCCACTTCGGATTTCTTCTCTAGCAACAGATATTTGGGTTTAAAAGACAACATTACAATCAAACATTTGAAAATTGCGAAACTAGCGAATAGTCTTTTAAATGATCCTTAACTGTGATACATGCATCAGATGCATCGTATATGTAAATCATGATATTATAAGCTATAGCAGCATTTTACAGCTAGCTCTGAAAATATATAACAGTACTCTTTATTCCTTCTGATGGATACTTTTAAGTACCGGAAACACATGTCATATACATTAAATTGTAAGGATGAACACCACCGTCAAAATCTGTTGATTTACTGAATGTCCGAATCATGCATAACAATTGTGCGATTTCTCGGAGCTGAGCTGAGATTTTAAAAACTGTACTTGGTGAACAAGAAACCACTGCTTGACAGTGAGTCGATTGGTTCCAGATTCGCGCGTAATTCGACTAACTTAAACATCTGAAATACACTGTGATTAAAATGTTGTGGTTGTTACGCAGCGCGTGTTTCTAAATTTTATATAGACCACGCATCTAACTGTGCCGGTAAAACCGGAATTCGTAAATGGAGTAAATCTGTTTAGTTTTCTTGATTTATACTACAAATATCTTCTCTTGAAGATATGCCTTTTGCTAAATTTATTGAATATAATGTGTTATAGTCGTGATGGTTCGAATTATTAATGTTTTACGGAGCTAACTTAGGAATCAATCTCTCACGATTCCCCAAAATACTGCAAGTAAGTTGCAAGCAAAGAATATTGACTTGTTGGTCGAGATATCCATGATGATCTTCTCTACTTTGTGCACATGTGACGAAACAACTAATACTGATTTTAATTTAAACAAATACTCACGCCACTGAAGACTTATTAACTCATGATAATAATATATAACAGCTAATGAACGTGTATATACGGGAAATAGAGTTATTGAAAATAACAATCAACTACAGTGTAACATCAGAACACTGCGATGAAGTCTTTCCGTATTCGACGGTGTGAAATTCTTTTGTTTTTATGCAGAAACATACAGAATTTTCACCAAGTCAAATTATATTTATTGAAGGTATTATTCATACATTTGTTGTTGAACACAATAAATAGTTTTTAATTCCATTCAGCTTCTTTCAGTCATAATCCAAGACAAATAAAAGGCAGAAATATGGATAATATAGTTATAGAATATAATTACCTTTTTTTCCGTTATATTCTTGTGTAATCGGTAATTATGAAAAGTATCAACTAATGCATAGGGAATATATTTATTATAAATTCCTGAATTATCCTGGCAAAATCAGTTTGGGGGGGGGGTTCTCCTAAAAAACGAAAGAATTTCACAATGTCGAAAACGGAAAGTCTTTATCGTAGTGTTCTGATGAACACTCACTTCAAAATCAAATAAAATTGCTTAAATAGGTTAATTATAATAAAACAATTTTTTTTTGATTTTTCAGTAAAAAAAACATATTTTTTTATCATCAACACTCACTGCACATAAAGCATAAAACTTGTAATTGATATGTAATTGAAAATGTCTATTCTTATCCATACTTGGGAATGGAAATTTAAATTTAACTACAACACTAGAATCTCTTCCAATTGTCAATTCACTCTTTTGAAATTTTGGGAGCTTTTAAAAGCTGTAATAAATTATTAAGTATCTGTAGTTAATTATCAAATATTGCATTAAGGCTGGAGCCAGGTCACCTCCATATGTAACCTCCCTTTTATGTAAAGCGTCATCGACTTCCAATTAACTACTTAATTCAGGAGTTAAAAGTTGGTTAGACAATGGATATAGGTTATAGGATAGGTGTATAACAAATTAGGTCTGAATCACTTCTTATCACTGATTCCGAAAGACATCTCAAAGAATAATTGTAATTAGAATTACTACACAAACATTACTAAAAATGGAATGAAAGATCAGTATCTTCAATATGTTCATTCAAAACCTGAGTCTGACAACAAACTCTCAGAAATATCTACATAGAAAATTCCAATTACTGCGTGAATATTATCATTGACCCAAAACATAGAGCCACATAAACAAACAATGCGCATCAGTGCACACAAACTTAACATTGAACTACCTTCGAACACAACGTACTATAAAAAATCAACATTATGCTGGACCATTCCCAAAATATAGCTGTACGTATTGGTTCATGCATATTTTAAATGTACAATCTAAGAGATTCACTCATGTAAGCTATATTCTTTGTTGTTGATTATACCTATACTTCATTCACTTGTACAAACAACCCGCATTTCAATGACGAAGACGCCCACACGTTACTAAAAATAAATTGAAAGGGATTTAATTGCTTGTGGGAAGTCGGTTTCTTGCAGAGATAAAAATTATAGACTAAACCACATTTTGTTTGTCTGAAAATAGGATGTTTTTGAAGCCATTGTTGTTTCTGACTCGACATATTAGACATTGCAGGGAAGCCGTTTAGAATTTTGTAGAAAATGAGTTTTTGGTTCGTGTTTTTGATAGAAATGCAATTGTAAATAAGTTCGTGTTTTTGATAGAAATGCAATTGTAAATAAGTTCGTGTTTTTGATAGAAATGTACATAAGTACAATTGTGATTATCAGGGGCGGATTTAGAGGGGGCCGAGGGGGCCGCGGCCCCCTATTTTTAACCCCCCCCCCCCCCCCACAGGGGTTTCGCGCCATCGGCGCTCGCGAACTAGGCCTTCGGTCAACTTATCGCCCCCTCCTATTCCAGAATCCTAGATCCGCCCCTGCTTATATACAATATGTGTTAAATACGTTTTCAATTGTTTTACAATGTATTGTACACAAGCTGAGATATGTTCCCTGTTTAATATTAATATTCGCGGTAAAATAATGTTATAAGTCACACGAATAAGCGTTGTGTTATTCGGGCATTCATTACCATTAAATAAGACGTGTTTCAGATAAAAATTCAGTTTAGCGCCAAGAGATAGAATTGGCGCAGGGAGTTGGGAATTGGGCATGTATATTTGAAGCTGGTAGTTCGGAACCCTTCCTCTTTACACTCTCAGCTATACTACATGGTAAACGATCTAAAAGGTTTCTAAAGATAATTCGTTCATGGATATCCGGGCTATGTTACTGTTGTATTGCCATATATACGTATACGTTGCCATTAAACCAATGGCTTTTTAATCTGCACCTCTAATGTGGCCAGAAAAAAATGATCTGACAAATTTCCCCTCTGACGACACCTTCCTCCACTTATCATCAAGGTTTATATATTATGTGTCTAGTATATTAATGTTTACCACATTAATTGGTAGTTCGAAGAACACGTAAAACGTCGAAAGTAGAAAATTGCAATCATAAATCTGAAACATTACATTTTACATTCTCAGGCAGTCTAACATTTTACAACTATTTGCGTGTTTGGGGCAGTCTGAATGAAATAATTTAAAAACTATCAAATGTACCATATTGTGTATATAGAGCAAATAGAAAACGCACCCTATAAGTAAGTATAACTGGAAGTAATACAAACAATAGTCAAAGTTACAGTGTACGAACACCGGATGGTACAGACCCTGGTAACAGAGTGTTGTCATTTGACACAAGTATGCTGGTAGTTTTTATCCTGTGTTGACGCATATAAAGTTCTTTCCAACTACGTTAAAATCAACACACCTGCTACCACGACCACGGCGTTCACGTCTTCACCAGCTTTATTAACACATTTACTTCTAAAAGGATCCATCAT
Organism: Saccoglossus kowalevskii; assembly: GCF_978046115.1. Classification (NCBI taxonomy): domain Eukaryota; kingdom Metazoa; phylum Hemichordata; class Enteropneusta; family Harrimaniidae; genus Saccoglossus; species Saccoglossus kowalevskii. The sequence continues at coordinate 35,994,761 of NC_140643.1, read as the reverse complement.
CACGAAGTAAGTATATATTTACAGCATTGATGTATCTGTGGCTGCCTGTCATGGTCAATAGCATAGAGCCTCATGGTAAACCAGACCCAAATAATGGCAACAACGTTCTGTACGAGTGATGTAAATTGAATGAATGGGTAACTTGAAGGCTTCTTCATGTGATTCTCTTTCCACTAGCAGAGTGAAAATAGTTGACACAAATATAAACACTTCATAACTTTGTTTAGGTACATGTTTCAAGAGCAATTTTCAAAAGAATCCGTTAAATGTGCTCATCGTTTTGAAAATAGTAATCATGTGTTAGAATTAAACAACGTAAAAATAAAAGGCTCGATGTAAGACGTCAGATCTCATTGTAGGGCGGTATTCTTTGGTGTAAGACGTTAGACCTCATTGTAGAATGGTATATATTGGTGTAATTTTTTAAACTTTGGTGTAGGACGTTATACCTTGGTATGGGACGTCAGACCTCTGTTTAGGATAGTATATCTTGGTGTAAGTTGTGAGACCTCGGCGTAGGACAGTATATCTTGGTGTAAGTTGTCAGACCTCGGCGTAGGACAGTATATCTTGGTGTAAGTTGTCAGACCTCGGTGTAGGACAGTATATCTTGGCGTAAGACGTCAAATTTCGGTGTAGGACAGTATATCTTGGCGTAAGTTGTCAGACCTCGGTGTAGGACGGCATACTTTGGTGTAAGTTGTCGGGCTTTGATGTAGGACGGTATATCTTGTAAGTTCTCAGACTTTGGTGTAGGACAGTATATCTTTTAGAAAGTTGTCAGAACATGGTGTAGGGCGGTATATTTTGTGTAAGTTGTCAGACCTCGGCGTAGGACAGTGTATCTTGGCGTAAGTTGTCAGACCTCGGCGTAGGACAGTATATCTTGGTGTAAGTTGTCAGACTTCGGTGTAGGACAGTATATCTTGGTGTAAGTTGTCAGACTTCGGTGTAGGACAGTATATCTTGGCGTAAGACGTCAAATTTCGGCGTAGGACAGTATATCTTGGCGTAAATTGTCAGAACTCGGTTTAGGACAGTATATCTTGGCGTAAGACGTCAAATTTCGGTGTAGGACAGTATATCTTGGCGTAAGTTGTCAGAACTCGGTTTAGGACGGCATATTTTCGTATAAGTTGTCAGACTTTGATGTAGGACGGATGTAAAGACATCAGACCCAGGGATAGTACAGTACACCATGGTGTAAGATGTCAGACATAGGTTGAAGACTGCATACTTCAGTTAAATACCCGTCGTATATTGGTTTGAACGTCTCGAACAATTAGTACAATATCTTTGTTTTAAAACTCAGTTCTTATTGACATGGTAGATTTGTATCTCATTATAATGTGTTTTTTTTACACAAATACCTACGATAAATTAGCAGGGGATGCCCGGGCGGGGATACGAACAAAATATGCCATTACGAAATGTATATTTGCTCAAGTGTAAACATTTCTTATGTTCCAGAAACAATGTTACTAGTGCGGGTAGGAAGAGACATGGAAAGGCAAATTTGAAGCGTTATTCCATTGAAACTGTTTTACATGGTGCGTGTTATTGTATGACAAATCACGTTCTAAGACACGCGCTCTTAGTGGCTTTGATCAGATTCAAGTATTACTCCCATTGTCTATATCGTGAAGCTGATAGGCAGGCAACCAATACGAGTATGATCAATTAGTACGAACGCAAAAAATATCCGCCCGGTAAAGTACTTAAAGTGTGGCGGTCGTCGTCGCGCAGACATTCAATTTCACATGACTGCGTTCGCGTTGCCACCTCAGGGTGCCCTGAGTAACGTGGCAGTACATTTTTCTTCCCAGAGATCATAGCGGCCAGAACACCGAAAGTATACATTTGTAGAAACAGAATTCTGTCTGAGAGATTGGTGGCACTAGTGACCCGTGACACCCAGGAAAGTAGTAGTGTTACATGATTGTATTGGTCCGCTGCTTTGCAAGCGAAACTCGTGTAGAACGTATACAATTTATTAAAAAAACACACCCATTTGCATTTTATGTTTGAGAAAACATCTTTTTACCTAGTATCGATTTTGTAGTTCGATATCTTTTTCCTTAAAACTGTCTCGAGTCGCCCCAGTAGTGAAGTCACATAGCAGTCGAACGAAAAATGGACAGGCTCGAAGCGTCCCGTGGCACCCGAGGCGACAACACGAAGGCACTCCACTACACGGGTGAGTCCGTATTAAACACAACGCGGCGCGACGACCATCGGCCCTTTAATGTAAGGATGTATAAACTGCCCGGCCACAATTACTATTTATCGGTGAGTGCTATTTGTGAATGATAATAAACCAAATTACATTAAATGAATGAATAAATGAATGAATGAATGAATGAATGAATGACCATTGTTTGTTTGTCTGACGGAATGGGATGTTAACCCCCTTCGACAGACATCAGCTTTCAGAGTCAGAACACGCAAAAAAATACGGAACGCCAAACGTATTCTCCGTTCTCAAATAAAGTATGGTATTCATAATGACATTCCTCAACTACCTTGTACAGTTGTGTAATTACATTTGAATAATGTAATGAATTCTCGAGTGTTCTGTAAATTAGCTTTAATTATTCAAACATCCGGACCCTGGTTTATTTTATATGTTACTTTTTTGTTATTTGTCAGGTAAATATTGGCTGGGAGTGCAACAAGTAAAAGGTTAAAAAGAAGCTGGTAGGACGATGGCAGTGTACCATATAAGACCTTACACGGTGATATTACTGATATGTGTATTGTATGTTGAAGCGACCATTAAGATAGATAACAAGTAAGTACATTTTACTATATATGTGTTCTTTGACCTCTTTGATCTTACCCAAAATAAACCAACATCATCACTTGTGGTGTACTTGTACTTGTGCATAAATTGTGATGATAACGGGAAATTGTGTCAAACATTGTCAAATAAAAATTAAAAAAAACAACAACATTCATTTGCAAAATTCTGCAAAGAAAGGTTTCGAAAAGTTGAAAGAGTTTCTCGCGTGACTTGTGTCGAATACCGTGAGAGATTGTTATTTTATTCCAATGATGAGTTGAAAGGTCTGATATAGACTTGTCTAATATTTTGTCTCTCGCGTGACTTGAGTGAAATACTACGAGAGATTTTTATTTTATTCAAATAGTGAGATAGAAAGTCTGATATAAACATGCCCAATATTTAGTCTCTCGCGTGTCCTCTGTCGAATGCCGCGATAGATTCTTATTTTATCATAATATTGAGATAGAACGTCTGATATAAACATGCCCAATATTTAGTCTCTCGCGTGTCCTCTGTCGAATGCCGCGATAGATTCTTATTTTATCATAATATTGAGATAGAACATTCGATATAAACTTGTCCAATATTTAGTCTCTTGCACTTGATGGGGACAAAAACAGAGAAGATATCAGATCGCTGCTAACATAAGGGAATACGCCAATTGAAACTGCAGAAGTGCACCAAACAAACACAAAATAGTTCACATAGGTGCTTATCCTTGGCATAAAACTACAAAAACAACGTTCAATGCAATACTGTATTTGTAAATGTTTGAATTCACTTTTTCCCCCGACACCTGAAATTTACAATTTTGAAAATGAAAGGAAACGCGAGCAATAAACTATTCCGTTGTGACATGCACCTGCGTAGATTACGTTATTTTATTACTTTTGTCCTCAGGCTGGTTACGATTGCCTGGTACCAGCAACTATACTTTTAACTGTTAATAATTTGAACATTTCAAAATTGGAAGACGGTATATCTGCGGACGGTATATGAGTGTTCCACTGTTTCACTATATTAGAATTATCCTAACGAAAGGTTTTATTTATTCTACAGTGTTGAGGAACTAGACGCACTGCGCGTGCTCGATCACGGTAAGTTGTGTATGTCAGATATATGCAAATACTATTGTAATAAAATACACTGTGAGTATGTAATAATAATAATAATAATAATAATAATAATAATAATAATAATAATAATAATAATAATAATAATAATAATAATAATAATAATAATAATTCACATTTTTGTTTCCAAATTAACTCCGTAGACAAACGTGGAGCTCATATTATTCCAAGAATGGAACCACCGCCCTGTGAGTATACTTGAATAGTATTTTGTATTTTAGCATTTAAATTGAAAGATTATTATAATAGATAATCCGCATATACATGATTGGTTATCATTTATGCCCAGTTAAAATATCAAAAAAATGTGAACTAAGCAATTTTTATCGTACACATTAGTAATCCAAAGCGCATGCGCGGCTGTTGGATACTGTTCACGTTTCCTGTATAAAATATTTTCTGTCTGTCTCTTGTATACCGATGTGATAGACAGCAATAGGTCTGAAATGTTACAGAGTTTAAGGGTGTTATTATACCCCAAGACTTCCCCGTTGAGTGGGTAGGTTTGATTTTTTGAACATTGAAACTAAAATTTCAGCTGAACCATCGTCACGTCCATACACCAATCCGCTGGTTCTAACAATTGTTGCAAACCGGTCGTATTAATTAGGTATCCGATTAGTATTGTACTAAATTGTATATATTTTATTTATAGCTATTGGTGTAAGTGGTCACTGCGTTACATGGGGGCAAACACATTACAGGACATTTGACGGCAAAGTATACACTTATGATGGGGGTTGTACGTACACATTGGTAGGAGACTGTGTCTCCGGTACTTTCCAGATATTTATTCAGAATGATGCATCCTGTACTGCGAATAACATGATGAGTTGCGAACGTGTCGTCATCATACAGACACTTACCAATCGACTGACCCTTCGTCTAGAAGACGATGTGCCAAGTGCTTTCATTGGCAACACCAAGTTGAACATACCAACAGAGGAATATGGATACCTGATAGAGACAGTTGCACATTATATTATTGTAGAGAGTGGCTTGGGATTTATCTTGACTTGGGACGGCGGGGAAGGAGTTGAAGTTAAACTTACAGATGAGACTTTGTCGGAATACGAGAACACGTGTGGTCTCTGTGGTGTGTGGAATCATAACCCTAACGATGACCTCACTTTACCTGCCGGTCAACAGACATTCAACGTGAATGAGTTCGCAGAGGCGTGGAAAACCACTGACCCAGAGCTATCACAAGGTAAGTACTCGTAGCGCAGGTTTTTACCGTGATACCACATAAATCTTGATAAGGTTTATGTAGTGACAAGCTGTCATTCAATTGGGCGCATACATTCTCACTTTTACGTATCTGGTGCTTATAAATGCTTATTTCTTAGAATTTCCTATGCACATGCGCAAAAACGTATAATTTCAAGGCATACGCCTTAGTCACTATTACCATTATCTCTACCATAAACTTTGCGATAAATGGTCTCCAGTGTTGTAGGTCAAGTTGAGTCAGCGTGTTTATTTATTGCTCACACAGCTCAATGTGCAGACAGAGAAACTCTACTCCAACCATGCCAGCTGCGTGGCACCGATATGACCCCCAATGAAGATGATCCAGAATACTTAGCTAGAGCTAAAAATGCATACACAACATGTCATATGCTGGAACAAGAACCATTCACCGAGTGTCATTCGGTAAGTCAGGTTTCTACCAATGCTGGAACAAAAACCTTTCACTGAGGGCCATTCGGTAAGTCAGGTTGCTACCAATGCTGGAACAAGAACCTTTCACTGAGAGTCATTCGGTAAGTCAGGTTGCTACCAATGCTGGAACAAGAACCTTTCACTGAGAGTCATTCGGTAAGTCAGGTTGCTACCAATGCTGGAACAAAAACCTTTCACTGAGAGTCATTCGGTAAGTCATGATGCTACCAATGCTGGAACAAGAACCTTTCACTGAGAGTCATTCGGTAAGTCATGATGCTACCAATGCTGGAACAAAAACATTTCACTGAGATTCATTCGGTAAGTCAGGTTGCTACCAATGCTGGAACAAGAACCTTTCACTGAGAGTCATTCGGTAAGTCAGGTTGCTACCAATGCTGGAACAAAAACCTTTCACTGAGAGTCATTCGGTAAGTCATGATGCTACCAATGCTGGAACAAGAACCTTTCACTGAGAGTCATTCGGTAAGTCATGATGCTACCAATGCTGGAACAAAAACATTTCACTGAGATTCATTCGGTAAGTCATGATGCTACCAATGCTGGAACAAAAACCTTTCACTGAGAGTCATTCGGTAAGTCATGATGCTACCAATGCTGGAACAAAAACCTTTCACTGAGAGTCATTCGGTAAGTCATGATGCTACCAATGCTGGAACAAAAACCTTTCACTGAGGGCCATTCGGTAAGTCAGGTTGCTACCAATGCTGGAACAAGAACCTTTCACTGAGAGTCATTCGGTAAGTCAGGATGCTACCAATACTGGAACAAAAACCTTTCACTGAGGGCCATTCGGTAAGTCAGGTTGCTACCAATGCTGGAACAAGAACCTTTCACTGAGGGCCATTCGGTAAGTCATGATGCTACCAATGCTGTAACAAAAACCTTTCACTGAGGGCCATTCGGTAAGTCAGGTTGCTACCAATGCTGGAACAAAAACCTTTCACTGAGGGCCATTCGGTAAGTCAGGTTGCTACCAATGCTGGAACAAAAACATTTCACTGAGGGCCATTCGGTAAGTCAGGTTGCTACCAATGCTGGAACAAGAACCTTTCACTGAGGGCCATTCGGTAAGTCAGGTTGCTACCAATGCTGGAACAAAAACATTTCACTGAGGGCCATTCGGTAAGTCATGTTGCTACCAATGCTGGAACAAGAACCTTTCACTGAGAGTCATTCGGTAAGTTAGGATGCTACCAATATTCGAACAAAAACCTTTCACTGAGGGCCATTCGGTAAGTCAGGTTGCTACCAATGCTGGAACAAGAACCTTTCACTGAGGGCCATTTGGTAAGTCATGATGCTACCAATGCTGGAACAAAAACCTTTCACTGAGAGTCATTCGGTAAGTCATGATGCTACCAATGCTGGAACAAAAACCTTTCACTGAGGGCCATTCGGTAAGTCAGGTTGCTACCAATGCTGGAACAAGAACCTTTCACTGAGAGTCATTCGGTAAGTCAGGTTGCTACCAATGCTGGAACAAAAACCTTTCACTGAGAGTCATTCGGTAAGTCATGATGCTACCAATGCTGGAACAAAAACTTCACTGAGGGCCATTCGGTAAGTCAGGGCGCTACCAATGCTGGAACAAAAACTTTTCACTGAGGGCCATTCGGTAAGTCAGGTTGCTACCAATGCTGGAACAAGAACCTTTCACTGAGAGTCATTCGGTAAGTCAGGGTGCTACCAATGCTGGAACAAAAACATTTCACTGAGGGCCATTCGGTAAGTCAGGTTGCTACCAATGCTGGAACAAGAACCTTTCACTGAGGGCCATTCGGTAAGTCAGGTTGCTACCAATGCTGGAACAAAAACATTTCACTGAGGGCCATTCGGTAAGTCAGGTTGCTACCAATGCTGGAACAAGAACCTTTCACTGAGAGTCATTCGGTAAGTTAGGATGCTACCAATACTGGAACAAAAACCTTTCACTGAGGGCCATTCGGTAAGTCAGGTTGCTACCAATGCTGGAACAAGAACCTTTCACTGAGGGCCATTCGGTAAGTCATGATGCTACCAATGCTGGAACAAAAACCTTTCACTGAGAGTCATTCGGTAAGTCATGATGCTACCAATGCTGGAACAAAAACCTTTCACTGAGGGCCATTCGGTAAGTCAGGTTGCTACCAATGCTGGAACAAGAACCTTTCACTGAGAGTCATTCGGTAAGTCAGGTTGCTACCAATGCTGGAACAAAAACCTTTCACTGAGAGTCATTCGGTAAGTCATGATGCTACCAATGCTGGAACAAAAACTTTTCACTGAGGGCCATTCGGTAAGTCAGGGCGCTACCAATGCTGGAACAAAAACTTTTCACTGAGGGCCATTCGGTAAGTCAGGTTGCTACCAATGCTGGAACAAGAACCTTTCACTGAGAGTCATTCGGTAAGTCAGGGTGCTACCAATGCTGGAACAAAAATATTTCACTGAGGGCCATTCGGTAAGTCAGGTTGCTACCAATGCTGGAACAAAAACCTTTCACTGAGGGCCATTCGGTAAGTCAGGTTGCTACCAATGCTGGAACAAGAACCTTTCACTGAGGGCCATTCGGTAAGTCAGGTTGCTACCAATGCTGGAACAAAAACCTTTCACTGAGGGCCATTCGGTAAGTCAGGTTGCTACCAATGCTGGAACAAAAACCTTTCACTGAGAGTCATTCGGTAAGTCAGGTTGCTACTAATGCTGGAACAAGAACCTTTCACTGAGAGTCATTCGGTAAGTCAGGTTGCTACCAATGCTGGAACAAAAACCTTTCACTGAGAGTCATTCGGTAAGTCAGGGTGCTACCAATGCTGGAACAAAAACCTTTCACTGAGAGTCATTCGGTAAGTCATGATGCTACCAATGCTGGAACAAAAACCTTTCACTGAGAGTCATTCGGTAAGTCATGATGCTACCAATGCTGGAACAAAAACCTTTCACTGAGGGCCATTCGGTAAGTCAGGTTGCTACCAATGCTGGAACAAGAACCTTTCACTGAGAGTCATTCGGTAAGTCAGGATGCTACCAATACTGGAACAAAAACCTTTCACTGAGGGCCATTCGGTAAGTCAGGTTGCTACCAATGCTGGAACAAGAACCTTTCACTGAGGGCCATTCGGTAAGTCATGATGCTACCAATGCTGTAACAAAAACCTTTCACTGAGGGCCATTCGGTAAGTCAGGTTGCTACCAATGCTGGAACAAAAACCTTTCACTGAGGGCCATTCGGTAAGTCAGGTTGCTACCAATGCTGGAACAAAAACATTTCACTGAGGGCCATTCGGTAAGTCAGGTTGCTACCAATGCTGGAACAAGAACCTTTCACTGAGGGCCATTCGGTAAGTCAGGTTGCTACCAATGCTGGAACAAAAACATTTCACTGAGGGCCATTCGGTAAGTCAGGTTGCTACCAATGCTGGAACAAGAACCTTTCACTGAGAGTCATTCGGTAAGTTAGGATGCTACCAATATTGGAACAAAAACCTTTCACTGAGGGCCATTCGGTAAGTCAGGTTGCTACCAATGCTGGAACAAAAACCTTTCACTGAGGGCCATTCGGTAAGTCATGATGCTACCAATGCTGGAACAAGAACCTTTCACTGAGAGTCATTCGGTAAGTCATGATGCTACCAATGCTGGAACAAAAACCTTTCACTGAGGGGCATTCGGTAAGTCAGGTTGCTACCAATGCTGGAACAAGAACCTTTCACTGAGAGTCATTCGGTAAGTCAGGTTGCTACCAATGCTGGAACAAAAACCTTTCACTGAGAGTCATTCGGTAAGTCATGATGCTACCAATGCTGGAACAAAAACTTTTCACTGAGGGCCATTCGGTAAGTCAGGGCGCTACCAATGCTGGAACAAAAACTTTTCACTGAGGGCCATTCGGTAAGTCAGGTTGCTACCAATGCTGGAACAAGAACCTTTCACTGAGAGTCATTCGGTAAGTCAGGGTGCTACCAATGCTGGAACAAAAACATTTCACTGAGGGCCATTCGGTAAGTCAGGTTGCTACCAATGCTGGAACAAAAACCTTTCACTGAGGGCCATTCGGTAAGTCAGGTTGCTACCAATGCTGGAACAAAAACATTTCACTGAGGGCCATTCGGTAAGTCAGGTTGCTACCAATGCTGGAACAAGAACCTTTCACTGAGAGTCATTCGGTAAGTTAGGATGCTACCAATACTGGAACAAAAACCTTTCACTGAGGGCCATTCGGTAAGTCAGGTTGCTACCAATGCTGGAACAAGAATATTTCACTGAGGGCCATTCGGTAAGTCATGATGCTACCAATGCTGGAACAAAAACCTTTCACTGAGAGTCATTCGGTAAGTCATGATGCTACCAATGCTGGAACAAAAACCTTTCACTGAGGGCCATTCGGTAAGTCAGGTTGCTACCAATGCTGGAACAAGAACCTTTCACTGAGAGTCATTCGGTAAGTCAGGTTGCTACCAATGCTGGAACAAAAACCTTTCACTGAGAGTCATTCGGTAAGTCATGATGCTACCAATGCTGGAACAAAAACTTTTCACTGAGGCCATTCGGTAAGTCAGGGCGCTACCAATGCTGGAACAAAAACTTTTCACTGAGGGCCATTCGGTAAGTCAGGTTGCTACCAATGCTGGAACAAGAACCTTTCACTGAGAGTCATTCGGTAAGTCAGGGTGCTACCAATGCTGGAACAAAAATATTTCACTGAGGGCCATTCGGTAAGTCAGGTTGCTACCAATGCTGGAACAAAAACCTTTCACTGAGGGCCATTCGGTAAGTCAGGTTGCTACCAATGCTGGAACAATAACCTTTCACTGAGGGCCATTCGGTAAGTCAGGTTGCTACCAATGCTGGAACAAAAACCTTTCACTGAGGGCCATTCGGTAAGTCAGGTTGCTACCAATGCTGGAACAAAAACCTTTCACTGAGAGTCATTCGGTAAGTCAGGTTGCTACTAATGCTGGAACAAGAACCTTTCACTGAGAGTCATTCGGTAAGTCAGGTTGCTACCAATGCTGGAACAAAAACCTTTCACTGAGAGTCATTCGGTAAGTCAGGGTGCTACCAATGCTGGAACAAAAACCTTTCACTGAGAGTCATTCGGTAAGTCAGGTTGCTACTAATGCTGGAACAAAAACCTTTCACTGAGAGTCATTCGGTAAGTCAGGTTGCTACTAATGCTGGAACAAAAACTTTTCACTGAGGGTCATTCGGTAAGTCAGGGTGCTACCAAAGCTGGAACAAGAACCTTTCACTGAGAGTCATTCGGTAAGTCAGGGTGCTACCAATGCTGGAACAAGAACCTTTCACTGAGGGTCATTTAGTAAGTCAGGTTTCTACCAAAGCTGGAACAAGAACCTTTCACTGAGTGTCATTCAATAACTTAAAGTCAGGTTGCTATCAATGCTAGAACAAGTGTCATTCGTTAAGTCAAGTTGCTACTAATGTCCTCGTTTCATATCAGCAACATGGCAATAACTATATTGAACATATTGTGTGTTCTTTTGTATGTTGGCATCTGATAGGACTAATTGAGAGATATAGTCTCCTGGGCAGTATTAACCCATCATTTTACACATATAGCAAAATTCAAACATGAAGCCTTTAGAATAAATTTTAAATTCACATTAATTTGTTGGTCGTTTCAGGTTGTTGCACATAAACCATATATTACAACCTGCATGGAAGATATGTGCTCTTGTGGTGCTGTTGATGCTGAAGACGTTGAAAAACGAGGTGCTCATATTATTCCACGAATAGGAGGATCATCATGTTTGTGTACAGCACTTGCAGCATATGCACGCGAGTGTGCACGTCTTGGAGTGGTTATAGACTGGAGAAACGACGATTTATGTCGTAAGTAGAACAACTATTTTTTTTATTTATTATTGATATTAAAATAATCAGTCAAATCAGTCAAATTGTAGCACATATAGTATTGTTCCAACTTTCAACGTTTTTGCAGCTGCCCGATGTTCTAGTGGTATGATATTCTCCTACTGCGGGGCGGCTTGTCCCCAGACATGTCAGTCTCGTGGCGATGGCGAATGTGATGTAGAAGAATGTTTAGATGGCTGTCACTGTCCCGATGGTAAATATCTACATAATGGTGAATGTATAACAGGGGATAGCTGTCCTTGTTATTTCAATGGTATAGAATATCCACCCGGGGCAATGTTACAGCAGGACTGTAATGAATGGTAGGTTGACAATGAAATTGGACATAGAATTTAGTCTATGGTATCCAAGTATTTTACTCACAATTACACACAAGTAAATTTAAAATGTGCACATAGGCCAGTCTAATTGATATATGTGGTCTTCAGATGGTGACAATAATTAATTTGACGTCATTGTCAACCAATCAAGTTTACGCTGACCACATTTAAAAATTTCTAGCACCGTGCCGTTTCATTGTACCGTTAATGCATCCTTTTGAAGTGACAAGCGAGACATCACGTAAGAGAGGAATATACCATTATATGTACAATTGGGGGTTCCTTTCTGAATTAGAATGAATTCGTAATAGTTTATGCTCAGGGAATAAAAGAGGAGTACACAATAATATTAGTCGAGCAGGGTGTCCACAAGCACACTTATTTCAGAGAATAAAATGGGCACTAGTAGAAAGGGAGAAATCTTCACTGAGGTTTGATTCTAACGGATTTGATTTTCTGATTGATATTTACTGTGTTGAAAATTCACTGGTTTGTGAAGAATATATTATGTGGTTATCTTTACATAGTCTCCCAGTCTTAGCGCATTCAGCTGTCAAATATAATTTAGCTTTGAGAGAACGCTAAGCAAGTTCACCAGGCAACATGAATAACATTATCATGTGACCGAGAGTGTGCGACGTTCTATATATTATAAAGTATGTTTACGTTATGTTTGATTATTTTAACAATAGTGAATGTGTTGATGGACGCTGGAGTCATTGCACAGATGAAATATGTGACGGTAAGTTGGTCTTTGTACGGTTCTTTGATAATTCTAAAAAACTATATAATTGAGTCGAAACATATATAGAAGGCAATATTTGATACGTCGAAAAACTGCCAACGAGGTTAAGTAATTTCGCATTGACTCTGTAATTCTGCCTCCCAGCAACAGTATTCTTGGAAACAAGTAGGCATTCATACGCCTTCATTTATGAATATATTATTATTCTAACATTTTATAACTTATCCTAATACCTTGCAGCTACCTGTTCTGCAACGGGCGATCCGCATTATAGAACGTTCGATGGAACTCGTTTCGACTTCATGGGCGATTGCACCTACACTTTAGTTAAGAATTGCTTTGATGAAAGCAGCGATTATCATATTATGGGTAAAAACGTGGAATGCGGAGCAGCGGAAGGGGTTACGTGTACCCGGGCGGTTATCATCGAAGTTCGCAATACTCTTGTGTTCTTGAAGCGCGGCAATGCTGTTAATGTCGATGGTGATGACATAGAAAAGTTCCCATTCCGATACGGGGATGTGTACATTGAGAGAGTAACATCTATGATGATAAAGGTATAATTATTTACAATCATAAACATGTAACGTGGAATATGTCTTTACTCTTCTTATAGACATTCGCACTTGTTTACGTTTTGTGCGCATGCGTGTGCACAGTGACTGGTTTGCAAACCAAGATAAAATAACGGTGTTATTCATATACATGTATGCTTCCCAGTTAATAAAAAAATAATTAGCAACCGTGTTACAAAAAAATAACGAGCTAGTGACAATGTCAATGAGCGACATTCGGCGCATGCTGGTTGGCAAATATATAAACAAATGACGTCACAGTGCGGCGGCCTATAGCAACTTTAATCTCTTTACAGGTGAATTTGGCGAATGGAATTAAAGTATTGTGGGATGGCAAAAATCGTGTATACATCACGGTAACTCCGGAACATTTTGGAAAAACATGCGGTCTGTGCGGCACATACAACAACAACCAACAAGATGACTTCCTTACCATGCAAGGTATGTTTTAAAAAGTATTTACATTTATTGTATAGAACGATAGAATCTTCTAGTAAATATTGTGTTGATGTCATACAACCATCTGCCCTATATCACTATCATTTTGGGGATAAAAACACATAAATTGAGGTTTCGGTGAAATATTATGTCTAGTATAACATTTTGATTTTTAAAATGTGTGGCACAAACAGCAAGGGAAATAGACCTTACTTTTTGAAATGCGCGATCTTTTAAACAAACATACTATTTATTCGTTATATATAACAACTGATTTTACATATTTCGTCAATGCATATCGTAAATTTATTCAAAACCTGTAATTTGCATAATACGAATTATATGCGCAAGAGAATGTTAGCTCTAATAAAGCACGTACGATTTCAATTTGTATTCCCAGTCCATTGTCCGTGCACAAGATTTGATCCACCCCTGTTGAAATCGGACGACCACACTCTGCCCTTTCATCATTGGGGTCACCTACTGAATAAAAGGGAGGTCCCTTGCTCATTAAGTGTTGTTTTAGCTTTGTTCACCGTGCTTTTAATGAGCAAGTTATTTTCAGTTTGTAATTTGTTGCGTTAAGTTACGCCTTTCAACTAAACCTTTCATTGGTTTTAACACACAATTTTATTTACAAATGAATTAAAAATTATGTATACAACGTGTTATTTATAGGTGATATTGAAACCAGTTCTATAGCTTTCGCTAATAAGTATAAAACTAACCCAGGATGCAGAGATGCACCGGTAGATGAAGTACCACATCCATGTGAAATATTTTCACAGCATGCAAGCACTGCTGAGGAAACGTGTATGAAGTTGTTGAACGATCCAATGTTTACACGTAAGTATAAATCACATGATGTGGGAAATTAGTAAGAAATTCAAATTCTTCCTGATATTTGTTTTTTTTTTTTTGTAATTGTACTTGGAACTTTTACAATTCAATATAATACAATATAAGTACAGTACTGAAAACTCGTTAAATCTCAATAATAAATACAATTATAAGTTCGAGTACTTGGATTATTGTTATAGTATAATGCATATAACTTATTACATTATTACCCAGATTGCCATACGTTTGTGAACCCTCAATATTACTACGAAAACTGCAAATTTGATGTATGTAGCTGCCAACAGACCGATTGTCATTGCGTCATTTTTGCTGACTATGCCCATGACTGCGCAGAAAAAGGAGTCCCACTGATTGGTTGGCGACAGGAGATATTAACATGTGGTAAGTTTTGTTATTAGTGTTAAGGCTGCTCATGTAATCATTGACCCGAAAAATATGTATTTATTTGATTTCAAATGTTTCATGTCCTTAATGGTTGTCAATTTATGAATTTGAGATAATATTCAAACGTCAAAATCGACATTTGAAGCAAACTAGATTTTATATATCGTTCCATCGTATATGCCCATTCCATCACAATGACTGAAATTTTCACCGTCTGCATAATATTAATAATAATTTGTTCGTCCGATTTGACAATAATGTTAACCTTCCTCGGAATACATTCAATACTCTTGATGAAAACATCTACCACTGAGTGGACTCAATTATAATCGGCGTCTGAGCATGTTGGTCGATTTTCAAGGCAATGGTTCGTAATCATGACAATAACTATCAAAGTTTCATACAACGATATGTTATACAGTTAAGCTCACCCGAGGATGATAATCAGAATTATTGTCCCAAAGTACGAATTTAGTCAATAACAGTCACTTACAGGAAGATAATTCTTGTTATTACATAAACCAATACCAATAACAGTTTTATTGTCACGAAATTTGCCTCCGTGATCTTGAACAATCAAAGAGTAATGAATTGTTTATTTATTTTGGGGATTATTGTGTAAACACGTACTGACGTATCGTTAAACTGGCCCTGGTTGTTAGGTTTTAATATATGTACCTCATAGACGTATCGTAAAGCTAAAATAATTGATAAGTTGTGCCTCGGAAATATGTTGAGATGGAGTATGAATTAGCCTCAATACAATACACAGATAATTTTTATTTAAAACCTCATATTGCTGCCCCATAACAGAGAATAAGGATAAATAAGTCTAACTAACCCAATCAAGTACATAACAGGCTATTTATTGGTAGTTACTTTTCGTCTGATTCTTCTTAGGCGTCGAATGCTCATCGGGCATGATATATACAGAATGCGGTTCAGCGTGTCAGGTGACGGCAGATACATTGAGAGAAGGAATAGAATGCAATGATCAGTCATGTGTTCCTGGGTGTAGATGTCCAGAGATGTTTGTTGAGAAAGATGGCGAGTGTGTGTACTTAGCAGATTTGCCATGTGAACGTAATGGAGAAATGTTCGAAGCAGGACGAGAAATTCCACATGGATGTGGATCATGGTGAGTTGAGTTGTATGCATAATAAACCGAGAGATTGAGACAGCAATATTAAGTAATGGCCCGATTATTTTTATCGACATATGACAAATTATAACTGGATTTTTTTCTTCATCCATAGCACATGCATCAACGCTGCATGGGAATGTGTTGATATCGAATGTCCTGCGGTAGAATGTGGCAACCATGAAGTATACACTGACTGTAAGTCTGTGTGCCCCGCGACTTGTGAAAATATGCAAATTAATGAAGGTTGCAGCTCGGCACTATGTGAAGCAGGTTGTGAATGTGCTAATGGATTTGTACATGACGGTGAGAAGTGCGTGCGACCATCGAGGTGTCCCTGTCATCATGGAGGTGACACATACCGTAATGGTGCTGTCCTGGAGAGTGACTGTCAACGATGGTAACTATTTTGTTAGAGTTAGTTATTATAAGATGCAAGTGTTACTATCTTTTTTGTGTTATGGCTTTCGAAAGTGACCATTTTATTATATAATTACAAGTGCAATTATTTCATTTAGTGAAACTTGTATTCAATTTCTTGGAAGTTTGAAGCACAGCCCTTCATAGGAAGTGGTGACGCTAGTGATCATTCACCATTTTCAGTTTAGTCTGAACTCTTCCTTACATTAGAGAAAACATGGTATAGTAAAACCAGTAATTCTTCCTGACTATAAACAATTACCAGGACGGCTGCTGACATGAATATGTAACTTATTCATCATAACTTATGACCAGCAATACAATATTACCAAGTGGGTAGATATTGCGTAGAAAAAAGATAATTGTGTAATATTGCATATAAAATAATCACATATGTATTCTTGTATTCAAGTGTTTGTCAAAGTGGAACGTGGTCTTGTGAAGAAATGGAATGTAGCGGTAAGTTAACATAACTTCTGTGACACACTCATTATCGTTATTCTAGTTACCAGTTATCAGTAATCTAATAAGTATTTTTCTATCTGAATGTATTAGGCGTGTGTTATGTGTACGGTGATCCTCACTATAACACATTTGACGGTGTGAGCTACGACTTTCAGGGAGAATGTGACTACATACTTTCACAGACAACTTCTGATAATTCTGAGAAATATCGTATATCAGCGAAGAATATCAAGTGTGGTACAAGTGGAGTGACCTGTACTAAGGATATCATCATCCGAATTGGTGAGTTATTTCTTAGCTTTGATGTAAATGGGATACTATTTTATTTCAAAAAAATGTTAAAGCGTCGCCGTTTCCGGGCAGTGCGAACGGCCATAGTAGAATAGCTGTAAGGTGAATTTGTGAAAATAGGTTTTAGATATAAAACATTGCTCGTACACATGATAATTTCGGCAGTAAATGTGATATTCTAATGTATTAGGCGCTGGTACAATAACACTGTATGGTATGGTATGGTGTGGTGTAATGAATTTGTCTGATATTAAACACTCTTTACAAACTTAATTTCAATTATTTCCCTTATAACATAGGTACAATACATGAACGAACTACAGTCAAATTAATCAGAGGCAAAGACCCACAAGTGATGTCACAGAATGGCCCACCAGTCGAGATAGTCGAAATGACAATATTCACATTTGTCTACACTAACATTGGCCTTGTTGTGAAATGGGATCGAGGAACTAGGGTGTACATTATTATAGATGGCAGACATCATTCAAAAGTATGGTGATAATGTGTATTGAAAATTACGTAATTAGAGACCTAAACAATCTTTGATACTACACGCTACATTGTTGTTGACAGTACGCACATTTGACTTTTGCTATTTTCAATATGTTTTAGGTTGAGGGGCTGTGCGGTAATTTCAATGGTAAACAGAAAGATGATTTCACAGCTCCTGGTGGAGGGTTTCCCTTAGAATCTCCCATTGAATTTGGTAACAGTTGGAAGGTATGTATATATATTAGTTTTAAGTGTTCGCATGTAATTCTCGCTGAAAGGGGGCGATCTGATTCACGGTGTGGGTTTTGTCTTATATGATTCATTGTGTTTATACGCCACGATGAGACCAATCACTTTACGCCTATAAAGAACCAGGTATATTACTTAGTGACACTATCTCTTTCACCAGCTTCATGAGTGCTGCCCAGACGCACCTGATATTGAAGATACATGTGCATTATCTCCTGAACGCAAGACTTGGGCCATGAAGGGTTGCAGTGTTATCAAATCAGATCTATTTAAGCCGTGTCATTGTGTGGTACCATTTCGACCATTTCTCAGAAGATGTAAATACGACGCATGTGGATGTGATATGGGAGGTGACTGTGAATGTATGTGTACTGCTATAGCAGCGTATGCAAATGAATGTAGTCGCCATGGTATCCATATCAAATGGAGATCACAGGAACTTTGTCGTAAGTATATATGTATAGACGCAGTTGTTTGCTTATAATTCTATACCTACTCTAACAATGTGCCATGGAAGAATAATAACCCTACTTCTCATCAGGTTACCATACTCAGATAACATAGCAGATATGTGTTTACAACACGTGCGTGGTCATGAAGACAATTGATTCCAGTCCCGGGGGGACTTGCGAAAAATACTGACAGGGGTGTGTGCCTGTGTGAACAGAAACAAACTCAAATTACATACCCTATTTCAGGCAAACTGTGGATATTTGACATCCCTTTTCAGACAGTGAGCATAAATGGTATCAAGGGAAAAGCAGGTGGGCTTGAATTCTCCTGATTGTTGGATCACTCAAGCTCTAGAGACAGTCTTTGGAAAATATGGATACCCCTTTTCAGACAGGGTAAAATAACATACCCCTTTTCAGACAGAAGTGGTGAATTTGGAACCCATTTTGGCGGCACATGTACATATATCACTTCAATGTGAATACCCCCGGGGGTTTCAGTATAGCACACGTTAAGAACACTGCATATTGTATCTTATAAGTATAGTGAATAAAGTTATTATAATTATTATTATTTTATAGCAATAATGTGTGACGGGTGCTTGGTCTATGACCCATGTATATCACCCTGCAAGGACACATGTGTTGGGAGGTACTACGAACATCACTATGGTCACTGTCAGGACAGCTGTGTTGAGGGTTGTCGTTGTCCCGATGGTCAGGCCTGGAATGGGGAAGAGTGCGTCAATGAATGCCCAACAGTACCACCAACTTTGCCACCAACAACTACCATGGTGCCAGAAACAACCCGGGAAATTACGACTCCTCACATAACAACAGCGCCACCAACACCTATCCCAGACACAACCACAGAGCCACCACCACCAGATACAACAAAACCAATAACTACTACAGTCACAGTACCAACTACGCCAACTGAACCACAAAAACCACCATGTAAGTACATATTGTCAATGACAAGTGGTTAAGATGATAATTGTTATTTGATGTAGATAGAACTGCTATACTCAACACTTTGCCATGGCATGTCATAATTGTTAACCAAGCTAGTCCTAGTCTGGTTACAGAGGATGGGCAGCTGGTGAAATAGTGTGCCATCTGATGAAATATAATATCGATAATTTATATTCTATATATATGTATAATGTTTGGTGAGAAGTTGTACTTGCTCATAACTAATTCTTGCCACTTCGTGATCCACATCCATGTTTTCATTGAAGGTCTATGCTATGGTTTTGGCGATCCCCACTACCAGAGTTTTGATGGCAAATGGTTCTCCCACCAAGGTGTCTGTACTTATGTTCTTGCTAGGCCACAGGATGCCCCATATGACTTTCAGGTTTTAATTGATAATGTCGAATGTACTTGGCAGCCAGAAACCTCTTGTACTAAAGAAATCATAGTTATATATGGTGGCCACACTGTAGTGTTGATGAGGATGGGAAAGGTAATGTCTCATATTTATCTGTGTACTAATATACCTATTATTGCATATAAATTACAAATATTAACACATTGGGGTTTGTTATAAGCCAGAAACAATGTCTCAGTTTTTTTTTTATTTGAAAGATAAAATGCAAGTTTCAAGGAAATGTCAGTGTGTTATGTCTCATAACGTCCTCCATATCTCAACAGCAGAGACCCACGTTTTTAGAAGAAAGAAAATCTGAACCTTCTTTGGCAATAAGGGATAAAATAAATTATTTCGTTTCCAGTGTTTTATTTGTCTGATGTTATATAACTGATGAACCAAAAGGCGATCACACGCCCTGCAACCTGAATTACATCTCAAGTTCACAGAAAAGCAGTTGGGAATAAAGTTCTTATTAGATAAATCATTGTATAATTCTTTGTATTTATATCAGTTTTATCTATAATTAACTGTGTAAAACATCTTTATATAATGTTTCTAATTGTTGGCCTTTCTTTGTGGAATTGAACACTCATTTGTAATTAGGTAAAAGTAGATGGAGAGATGGTGGAACTCCCGGTCAATATTGATGACAGCATATTTGTCGAATTAGCTGGCATGCAGACCGTGCTTAGAATTCCCGATATAGGTTTGGACGTACGTTTTGAAGGAGTTTACCATACATATAGTGTACTTGTTCCGTCTGAACTCTATTGGGATAGGACAGAGGGCATATGTGGTGAGTAGTATTATTGATTCAAGCATTTTTAAATCAGGTACCACCCTCCCACCAATGTTGAGATATTTATTTTCCATAGGGCATTCAGGTTTCATAATATCAGTGCTATATTATTAGGGGAAGCTAGCCTAAATTGAATTACGTGGATTATTTCTGATTATTTTTGAAACTGTTATTATAGCAGTCACAAAAATTTTGTATCTCCATAGCAACATGGCTGTTGCTGCAATTGTGACATTTGGGTAATGTAGCAACATTGCCGGGATTTCTCTGATCCCGTTTTAGTGTAGTTAGCTTAGCACTCATCATACCACTATGGTTATTGACTCTAAAATAGATAGTGATGCATTGCTTGATATACAGTTTGCACAGACTGCTAGTGAATTGTACACTTCAATCTAGTGATGTATGCATTATGGTGTCTTACTCCAATTTGCAGTCACGGGGGACATCTGCTTCCATAGTATATACAAACATATCATGGGTAGTGGTGGCCACATTGTTGCAATCACAAATTCACACCAGTTCTTATTTGGACGATTATACAAATATATAACTGTTGCAGATCTGCAACATGCAGATGTATAACTGTTAGTTGAAGGACTATGATAGCAGTGTGCACTAGGAGCAGGCGGATTCCTATTTGGAAAATGTCTTTCCAAGCACGCAACTTGACACAGTGTACTGCCCATGTATCCGATGTATTTACAGGCAATGTTGACTGTAGCAAGGAAATTTTCAAAACACACATCACGTCATTGCTTAATAAATGTAGTGTGATTGCAATCATCATTAAAGGACTAATTCATCACGTCACTCTGCCCTTGTAGAGCTTATAGAGATTGCTGTATCAGGATGATCATTCTCTCTACCCACTGTTTCTGTAATGGAGGATATACTTAGATCCTTTAAACTTTTTAGCAAAGTAGCCCATTCACTCCATTTTACTAATTAGTGTCTTTTGTGTAGGTTTCTTCTAAAAACTAATAGTTTGGGGGTTATTTCTATTTTGGAGATTATTCAGAATAAATTCACCCATATTTTTTCTATATATGAGATATGAGTGGTGTATGTGTTTCCTTTTGTGCATAAGTGCTTGTATGTATTTGCCTAATTAGAATACGGTTTACATTTCAATAATTGTAAGCTGCTTCTTTGTGACTTCACTTTAAAGATCGTTGTCCCAACTCCCTTTTAAATGATTATTTTTAGGGCCTTGTAATGGTGATCAAAGTGACGACTTCCAACTTCGTAATGGAACCGTCGTGGAAGATGTGGATGACTTTGTACATGATTGGTTTGTGCCAGTGAGAAATGATTCAGATTGCCCACCTCCGCTGCCTTCTCGTCCATGTGATATACCCTCAGAGGAATGCAAACAGTTGTGTGAACCAATCATGTCAAACCTCTTTGAAGATTGCCATAACATCATCGATTGGGGCCATTATTATGAAAACTGTTTGTATGATTGTTGTCAGTGTGATGCAGATAGAAAAGATAGGTGTTCTTGTGACGGAATTTCTGCTTATGCTAGAGAGTGTTCATATAATGGGATTTGCATCGAGTGGAGATCTGAAGATGTATGCCGTAAGTAGTAGTACTCATTGTACATTACTCACATTGCATTGCATTGTGATGTGTGACTTCATCGTCAACTCAGCCAAGCGAGTTTACTTGAATCTAGAAAATATTGTTGGGAAAACAAAACATGAAGAAATATATAATTCAGAGAAAATAGCACACCCATGCGAACTGCATAATATCGACTAACAATTGACTAAGAATAGTTACTGTATGATGGGCTTGAAGTTCACATGTTTGTTGTTCCTTTTTGCTGATGTGATCCATTTCTAGATTCCATGTTATAATCAATAATATTGAGATATATATTTGCTATTGTCAGCATTTGAGTGTCCAGAAGATATGTACTACACCGAATGTGGTCCTGCTTGTAACATTACATTGAGTAACTGCAATGAAAACAAAGAATGTGATTTATTACCGGCACCTGGGTGTTTTTGCCATGATGATTTTGTGAAAACTGGCGACGAGTGCTTACCCTGTCCAGGTAACGATTTTTTCTGACAGTATAAGGTTATAATAGTATGTTGAAATATGTCCAGTAAATAATCTTCATAAATGTTGGCCATTACCACACATTAAATTAAGATAAAAATAGTAATTACCAATAACAAATCTTTTCATGTTTTTTTTTATGAAAAAATACTTTCCAACATTGAAACTCATCTATACTTTCATTTCACTTAAGTGCCGACAACAACATCTCAACCAACATCTACCATACAGACAACATTACGACCAAAAACCACAGAAGGTCCAACAGATGAGAGTGGAAGTGGTAGTGGGGAAGAAACAACAGTTGAATATACAACAAGGCCAACCACAGCGGAACCAACAACTTCTAGGCCCGTAACTACAATAAGTACTGAAGGCCCTACAGATGAGAGTGGTAGTGGGGAAGAAACAACAGTTGAATATACAACAAGGCCAACCACATCGGAACCAACAACTTCTAGGCCAGTAACTACAATAATTACTGAAGGCCCCACAGATGAGAGTGGTAGTGGGGAAGAAACAACAGTTGAATATACAACAAGGCCAACCACAGCGGAACCAACAACTTCTAGGCCAGTAACTACAATAAGTACTGAAGGCCCCACAGATGAGAGTGGTAGTGGGAAAGAAACAACAGTTGAATATACAACAAGGCCAACCACAGCGGAACCAACAACTTCTAGGCCAGTAACTACAATAATTACTGAAGGCCCCACAGATGAGAGTGGTAGTGGAGAAGAAACAACAATTGAATATACAACAAGGCCAACCACAGCGGAACCAACAACGTCCAGGCCAGTAACTACAATAATTACTGAAGGCCCCACAGATGAGAGTGGTAGTGGGGAAGAAACAACAGTTGAATATACAACAAGGCCAACCACAGCGGAATCAACAACTTCTAGGCCAGTAACTACAATAATTACTGAAGGCCCAACCACAGCTGAGCCAACAACCTCGTGTATTCCAGTCAGTGAAGAACTTTGTGACTACATTCTATCTGATGTATTTGAAGAATGCGAAGGGGACACAAGCAGATTGGAATATTACGATTTATGCATTGACCTATGTGAAGATGAGTACTGTGAATTTTTAGAAGGCTTTGCTAAAGACTGTCAATCTGAGTGTGTGGAGTGGAGAAACCATGCTTGTCGTAAGTATTATTCATCATTTATTGGATAGACATGGCTCACGAGATTATTTATTTTTCGAGCTAACTAAATGCCACAACAACAGCTGAAAACAACAGCTTATTCATCCATGTGTTATGCATCTGAAATTGGACTGATCATGTTCGAATTTCACATGTACATCACACATTGGCTGGCGCATATATAGTGCTAAATAGTTATTAAAATATACATTTCTATATTTGTATTGTGAATTACAGATCTACACATCCTATACTAGACCCCTACACACACACGTGATTTACATGTCCTGCAAATCTCACAGTACAACATGCTTTCCCTCTTGGTAAATGAAAAATGAATATGTCTTTGTTCAAACGGTGCGTTATTGTTTAACAGCTGCTGTGTGTCCCTATGGTTTGGAATACATGGAATGTGGAAACACGTGTAATAACACGTGCAACAATAACTGTGATGGAAGTATACAACCTGGGTGTTACTGTCCACATGGCACTTATGATAAAAATGGAAATTGTTGTCGTGAGTAATGATTTTAATTAATTGTTTAAAGGATCAATTAAACGTATCATGTAACTGTCATACAAATTTGGTTATATTAAAATAATATTAATGTAAACTATGTCATTGCCTAGCATGTTGCATCGCTGAGATGGGGTGTCCAGAAGATTTACCACCACCAACTTGTGCTCCTGGGCTTGAACTATACTCACATACTGATGACAGTGGATGTTGTTCACGAACAATTTATACATGTTGTAAGTATCGATTTTTATGAAAAATTTCACAAAACAAGTTTCATATGGTATGGGCAGCAAAATTTCAAAAGCAAAAATAATATTATATATATTTTTTCCAGCTTGTCCATCAGAATGCGATCCATTGCCAGATTGTGATGCAGAGCATGAAGAGCTTGAACTCGTTGATTTAGGCTCTTGTTGTCCTCATTATAGATGTAGACGTAAGTAGGGCAGTTAAATATTTGCAAGAGAATGTAACATGGTATGAGGGGCAAAACAAGCCGTGTTATTTACGTCTAAGTGATACTTATTTGAAAAGATATTATTTCACTAAATAATCCATAATTACCATTACCATTTATGTGGATTATAAAATGGAGAGAAAACAACATGTTGATAACGATTGCTCATTAACCACCAACTATGTGAGTACAGCTAATATGCCAATATTAAGTAATGGTGTGGCAAACCATTACAAACGCTATGTTATAATGTGGTTATCCCAATTTTCCTTGATTCTTATTTCAAATTCCATATTCGTTCCATAAGAATATTCCATGTTTCATTGCATCCCATTCCAATATTCAGTTTGTACCTACCTATACATCAATTCCACAATATGTAATATCCCATTTCTCGCTCCGTGTGAGATCTCAAGAGACTGCCCAGTAACCGGTTGCTAGTCATGTGTTACAGGTCAAGCTTTGATTGAAAATGGTTCTAAATCGTGTTGTCTTGTGCGTTAACTCCCGAATGATTTCTTGCATCTGTTTCACGTTTCTGACCATGGCTGACTTTAATAGAATGACGGTTCTACAGCTCAAAGACTTTCTCCGTAAATTCGGTGTTTTATCATCCATCTATAAAAAGAATATGCTTCTTGCAATTGCTAAAGCTGTGCATGATTTGGAACCCGAGGAAGATCCTGATTTGTTACACTATGATCCTAAATCGTTGTCGCTATATGACTTAGCAAACATGATTGCAATTTCACCAATTCATTGAAGGTACCTGGTTACTCTAGTGATTTAAGTAATGACCAGAATTCGCAGCTTCGGAAAATGGCTTAAAAATGCATCACATTTCAATAAACTTGTAGTTAATAAACTCACATTAACAGTGTATATTGTAAATCTAGGTTAGTGTGTTCATAGTATTTCATACAATGTTCAGATGACATGAAACATTCCATAATCTGTCATTTATTATTGCTTCATCATTAGGAAGATGTGTTGCGGTAGAGAAGGAACCACAGATGTTTGAAATAGATGGGTGTGTGTCAGTACATCCAATCAAACTTAGTGAATGTCATGGTGGCTGTAGGTCTGTGTCAAAGTATTCTCATGAAACCAACGCAATAGAAAATAGATGTGAATGTTGTCAAGGAACCCAATTTCAAACAAAACATGTGCCATTGTCATGTGAAGATGGCAGAGAGGATTTATATGAATATGAAGATATTGTGGAATGCCAGTGTCTGCCATGTGAGCCTGGTGTAATAATAACTACACCTGAACCCACAACTGCTCCTGAACCAACAACTACCCCTGAACTCGCAACTACTCCTGAACCAACAACTACCTCCGAACTGCCAACAACAGCAGCACCTACATCTACTATTTTAACAACTGAAGCATCAAGTGAGTCAGAAGAGAGTGGTAGTGGAGAGACACCTGTACCTACTACAGTTGAACCAACAACCACAGCAGCACCAACTACAGCTGAACTAACTACCACGCCAGCACCTACAGCTGAGCCAACCATTTTAACAACTGCAGCATCAAGTGAGTCAGAAGAGAGTGGAAGTGGAGAGACACTTGCCCCAACTACAGCTGAACCAACAACCACAGCAGCACCTATAACTGAAACCACTGTTTTACCAACTGAAGCATCAAGTGAGTCAGAAGAGAGTGGTAGTGGAGAAACACCTGCACCAACTACAGCTGAACCAACAACCACAGCAGCACCTACCACTGAACCAAGCATTTCAACAACTGAAGTATCAAGTGAGCCAGAAGAGAGTGGTAGTGGAGAGACACCTGTACCTACTACAGCTGAACCAACGACCACAGCAGCACCTATAACTGAAACCACTGTTTTACCAACTGAAGCATCAAGTGAGTCAGAAGAGAGTGGTAGTGGAGAAACACCTGCACCAACTACAGCTGAACCAACGACCACAGCAGCACCTACCACTGAACCAACCATTTCAACAACTGAAGCATCAAGTGAGCCAGAAGAGAGTGGTAGTGGAGAAACATCTGCACCAACTACAGCTGAAGCAACAACCACAGCAGTGCCTACAGCTGAGCCTACAACCACAACAGCACCTATAACTGAAACCACTATTTTACCAACTGAAGCATCAAGTGAGCCAGAAGAGAGTGGTAGTGGAGAACCATCTGCACCAACTACAGCTGAAGCAACAACCACAGCAGCACCTACAGCTGGACCAACCACCACAACAGCACTTACAGCTGAACCAACTGTCTCAACAGCTGAAACACCAAGTGAATCAGAAGAGAGTGGTAGTGGAGATACACCTGCACCGACTACAGCTGAACCAACAACCACAGCATCACCTACAGTTGAACCAACAACCACAGGAGTACCTACAGCTGAACCAACAACCACAGCAGCATCAACAGCTGAACCAACAACCACAGCAGCACCAACAGCTGAACCAACAACCACAGCAGCACCAACAGCTGAACCAACAACCACAGCAGCATCAACAGCTGAACCAACAACCACAGCAGCACCAACAGCTGAACCAACAACCACAGCAGCATCAACAGCTGAACCAACAACCACAGCAGCACCAACAGCTGAACCAACAACCACAGCAGCTCCTAAAACTGAACCCACAAGTACTACAGAATTAAAAACTACAATCATACAAACAAGTACAGCTGAACCAACTACCACAGGTTAGTATTGTGTTTGAATTTGTGTTCAGTGTTATTTCATGTGTCATTATTGCCGAAATGTGGACACACGCTGAAAACGTAGCATATATGTTATAAGTGTACATTAAAATAAGTGAACAAAGATGACCACAGGTTTATGCCCATGTCTCCAGTGGCCGTCATCTATTGAAATTCAGTTTTGTCAAGCGGACCTTGGGGTTTATGGTACAAGATGTCAACTTACTGGGAGCCAACCATTGTAAATGATATGTCAAAACGTCAGAATTTTGAGAGCTTAAGCCTCTCCCATAATAGTGTACATTGTGTTTCATGTTTTCCTATAGTTCCTATCATGTGACTGATTTCAACAAAATGGTGTCTGCTTGACACATTTTACTTTAGTCTTGTGTAGGGTCACTTTTCCAATGCGATTCTGTCTAAACCAGTATTTCAATGACATCATCATTGGTCATCGTGTGGTTAATTGCCACTTTAGTGGAAATATGGGTGGGCGCTTTCGTCTACCATAGAGCATGATCTCCTTAAATAACTGTTTCTCGCTATGCATTGGTTCACAGTTAAGGACATAGACGAAAATATTACTTCATGTACAGCATGGAGTCCATATAAATTTCTCTTGCTAATTTGATCATGTAGTGCGTGTTTTGTACAGTTGTTTTTTGTCAATTGTTACCAGTCTTTTGTTTTGGGTTCTTGGACCTGTATTTTTTTGTTTATGGTTATAGGTATGTTATTACCACTTTTGTAAATTTTTTACTATGGGTTCATACCAATTGTAAATGTGTCGCATGGTATGTATTAATATCTTGTATTCCCATACTTTATTATAGCCTGTATTCCAACTACTGAGTGGTCGGAATGGATGGATGATGAACCACACAAGAAGGTCGATCCTTTAGCTGAGGGAGAATTTGAGCTATATAGTGACTTGCACGATTTATATGATTTCTGTGAATCACCAGTTGACATAGAGTGTCGTGTAAAATCTCCATACGAACATGTGACAGGTCCTCCACATGATGTAACTGGTCAGCAGGTTTCCTGTGATGTTGATGAAGGCTTAAGATGTTATCATTCTGATCAGATGCCACCCATGTGCTACAACTATGAAATTCGTGTGCTGTGTGAGAAGCCTTGCGAGAACCAGGAGGTACCATAGGAGAATATATGATATATAATATATTCTAACGTCTGTTTGCAACTGTACATTATATAAAAAATATTGTTATACTATGGCTTTTACTTTATGGCTAATTCTGTCTTAACAATTTTACAAATAGTGTGTACATATGTTATTTTCCCGTGAATTGTGAATTACTCTTTGCAAGTCTTAGTCGCGTTATACATAGTATGAACAACCACAAGTCCTCTTGTATCATTGCACTTTATTTGAGTATTGCAACTAGCACGTGCTTGTAGTCACGCCTACATTCTCTTCATCTCTTGCCCTAAAATGTCACAATCTCAAAATATGAATAAGTTCAGACAACCCATCTTTTGATCGTGATCTACAAACTTGAGATTAATTTGGCATTTCATTCGATCAATTTAAAATATTATTATTCACATTCATTAAAGTTTACAATGGTTAGTTTTACACTCATTCATAATAAGTGGTTTATCGCAAACATTTGATCTACATTCGAAATCATCTTACTTTTACACTTTCTATTACCAAGTGCATTTAGAAGATGTTCCCCAATTCTTATTTCTGTTGTGATCATATTACCATTGAAAAAATATATTTACCACGACTCGACAAGTGTGTACTACTTTTGGGAATCTGTTGTCTACATTGTTTTTGATAAACTATGCTTCTTCTGGCGCATCAATCAATCTTTCATCTAAAACTTTGACCTCTTACATTGCGTCTGCATTCTGTTAAACTAACCATTTTCTGTTTCAACATGTATATTAGTTAGATTAGAGACAATTTCCTGTTTACCTCTATCAGTACACAATTTACCTTTTAATTTGAAAATCATTCAAATAATTTATCAAACAATTGACAATTGTGAATCATATTTTAAAAAAATATGATAATTTGGAAACGATAATTTGGACTGAGGATCAAATATGAGCAGAATTGTCAATGTATATTTGTCATTTTATGTGTGTCAATATATTTTCGTTAAAACTACCTTATTGTACAATAGAGCTTATGGGAAATTGAATCAATCTACATTTTGAAAAACTTGAGATTTCTTAAATGTGTGTGTCTGCTATATATGACTGCTACTACTTATTTTAGTGCAGAATAACTGATTTATTTTGGTACACAGACAACTGCAGCACCAACAGGTCAACCAACTACTGATGCACGATCCACTGAAAGGCCACCTACTAGAACATCATCTGCTGAGGAACCATCCACTGAACAGCCAACTACTGGAACACCATCTACTGGGTCACCAACTACTGAGGAAGCATCTACTGAACAGCCATCTACTGAACCACTAACCACTGAGCCACAATCCTCTGAACTACCATCTACTGGAACACTTTCTACTAAACTGCCAACAACCGAGGCACCATATTCTGAACATTTAACTACTGGAACACCATCCACTGAACCACCAACTACTGGAACACCATCTACTGAATCACCAACTACTGGAACACCATCTACTGAATCACCAACTACTGGAACACCATCCACTGAATCACCAACTACTGGAACACCATCTACTGAACCACCAACTACTGGAACACCATCTACTGAACCACCAACTACTGGAACACCATCTACTGAACCACCAACTACTGGAACACCATCTACTGAATCACCAACTACTGGAACACCATCCACTGAACCACCAACTACTGGAACACCATCTACTGAACCACCAACTACTGGAACACCATCCACTGAACCACCAACTACTGGAACACCATCCACTGAACCACCAACTACTGGAACACCATCTACTGAACCACCAACTACTGGAACACCATCCACTGAACCACCAACTACTGGAACACCATCTACTGAACCACCAACTACTGGAACACCATCCACTGAACCACCAACTACTGGAACACCATCTACTGAACCACCAACTACTGGAACACCATCCACTGAACCACCAACTACTGGAACACCATCTACTGAACCACCAACTACTGGAACACCATCCACTGAACCACCAACCACTGAGGCACCATCAACTGAACAGCCAACTACTGGAACACCATCTACTGAACCACCAACCACTGGGGTATCATCCACCAAACAGCCAACTACTGGAACACCATTTACTGAACCACCAACTACTGCAACACCATCCACTGAACCACCAACCACTGAACAGCCAACTTCTGGAACACCATCTACTGAACCACGGACCACTGGGGTATCATCCACCGAACATCCAACTACTGGAACACCATCTACTGAACCACCAACTACTGCAACACCATCCACTGAACCACCAACCACTGAACAGCCAACTTCTGGAACACCATCTACTGAACGACGGACCACTGGGGTATCATCCACCGAACATCCAACTACTGGAACACCATCTACTGAACCACCAACTACTGGAACACCATCCACTGAACCACCAACCACTGAGGAACCATCCACTGAACAGCCATCTACTGGAACACCATCTACTGAACCACCAACTACTGAGGTATCATCCACTGAACAACCATCTACTGGAACACCATCTACTGAACCACCAACTACTGAGGTATCATCCTCTGAACAGCCATCTACTGGAACACCATATACCGAACCACCTAATACAAATTCACCAACCACAAATCCAGGTGATAGTAGTAGCAAAGGAAGTAGTAGTGAGAGTAAAGAAAGTGGTGGTTGCACTGGCAAGGACTGTGAAAGCAAAGGAAGCAGCAGTGATAGCAAGGAAAGTGGTGGTTGCACTGGCAAGAGCTGTGAAAGCAATGAAAGCAACAGTGACAGTAAGGAAAGTGGTGGTTGCACTGGCAAGAGCTGTGAAAGCAAGGAAAGCAGCAGTGACAGTAAGGAAAGTGGTGGTTGCACTGGCAAGAGCTGTGAAAGCAAGGAAAGCAGCAGTGACAGTAAGGAAAGTGGTGATTGCACTGGTAAGAGCTGTGAAAGCAAGGAAAGCAGCAGTGACAGTAAGGAAAGTAGTGGTTGCACTGGCAAGAGCTGTGAAAGCAAGGAAAGTGGAGGTCATACCGGGGGAAGTAAGAGCAGTTCAGGAAGCAAAGAAAGTGGGGATCATAGTAAGAGCAGTTCAGGAAGCAAAGAAAGTGGGGGTCATACCGGGGGAAGTAAAAGCAGTTCAGGAAGCAAAGAAAGTGGGGGTCATACCGGGGGAAGTAAAAGCAGTTCAGGAAGCAAAGAAAGTGGGGGTCATACCGGGGGAAGTAAGAGCAGTTCAGGAAGCAAAGAAAGTAGGGGACATAGCAGGGGAAGTAAGAGCAAACGCAATATTGCCAGCATCTAAAACCCAGAGTTGCATTAATAAAAGAAACGCCAGAAGAGCTTATCGTATTGGCAGTTTTGAATTACTTTAACATAATTCTATAGAAATAATACTCGATGGCATATATCACGTCTAATTTACATACACTTGGTGTGTTCATAATACATGGACTTTCCTTATGTTTTACTAAGTTAGTAACTTCGTTTCTTTATTTTCAAGGTTACATGTGTTATAAAACACAATGCTGTATTACGGGAATATGACAAATAATCTGCACAACTGTTTGTTGGCTATTTTAAACATAAATGATTGTGTGCATCACTTACAATAGTTGATTTGCCAGGACTTGTAAGCAATACAACTGGTTTTAATGTAAGAGCGTCATGACTAGTGGCAAGAGTAACATAATTAGTGTATAAGAGTGACTACGATAATTTGCTGTGAATATGAGTAAGCAGTAATATTGATTATATTATATACCTTATGAAACCAGAATGCCCTTAAATAATGCTCAAGTATTTGCAGCACCAGATGTACAATATCGTGAGTACCTAAAGGCACAGTTCTACTTATTTTTTTCTGTATATTGAATGTTTTGTAAAATCTTATGCATATATAGCATGTCCAGTTTATATATATTTGGCGTATTCATAATACATACGATTTCATTGTGTTTCACTATGCAAGAAACGATGCACAATCGTGGCTTGCATAGAGAACAACATAATTCAGTTGTATGGGAATACGGCAAAAATCCTACATGGACTTATGTTACAATGCATTTGATTCGTTGTTTTCTTTTTAGTGTAAGTTTAATAATTTGTCATTATGAAACAATAAAATACTTGTATGCATGCTTATTTTATGTGTTTGTTTGCATTCCAATGTTACTTCTAGAAATAGACAGCAGAATTGCGTTTAATTTGGTTTACCGGGATATATAGGGGTTTTGGAATGCAGTGATTTAGAAAATCGAATCCCAGTTAGCATCAGTGTACCTCTGCAGGGGTAAACATCTTGATATGGAATGTACTGATTCAGTCTAGTATGTTTTAGGTCTAGTATCAAGCATAACCCCGTCTTTCTTGTCCACCAAATGAGAATAATAAGAGGGGAGGTAGTTGGAAACTACTATGGCCGCACCCTTGCCAATACATATTTTGTTTTTATATTGTGCAATGCATCGTGGGAAAGGGGACAGTATGTAGTGTGTACTGTATACGTATCAGACGTATGTATGTACGGGCAATACATAATACATAAATATAGGGAGTTACTATTTTGAAGGACAAATAGCTGACGATAAATGTGTTTGAAGGGGTCATGTGACCTTATTAATATGCATATCTGCAATATTTCAAGTACTGATGTAAATAAGAACGTAGAACCAGTGACATAATCATGGCATTCGACAACAGATACGTTTAATATATCAGATGATTATATACAGTCATGTGACCTCATTAATAGGCGTAACTGTAATATATCATGCACTGTTGGAAATAGGAACATGCAACTAGTGTCATAATGATGGAATCAAACAAGGAATATTATTGATCATATGACCCTATATGGTCATGTGACCTCATTAATATGCAAATATGTAATATTTCAAGCAATGTTGCAGATATGAACATGCAACCAGTGTCATATGATGGCATCGGATAGTCAGTTAGTTCACAAGTAAACAAAAACCAAACGAATCAATCAACAATCAGAGCATGAAACAAATGACATTAGGTAAAATGTAGTTGTAAAGTTTAGTCAATGCATGTCAGAGACATAGCTCTAGAACAGCATTTTCATTGAACAGCCAGGATGAACTACATCTGTCCAAGTATAACTGAGATCTAGGTCTGGAATGACAGAAATGCTTGATTTTTAGGAATTTTTAACATTAAAATGGCCTCCATTTGGCCATACTGAATCTGATGTTCAAATAGATGTTCATATGTACGAAAATATGTATGATGTATATATAGGTTTGAATTTCAAAGCATGTCAGAGATATGGCTTTAGAACCACAATAAAGGTGTCCAAGATACACAGTGGTCAATTCGTAAGTACCTGTTTTCAGACTGCATCCAAACAGAGACTTAAAGTACACGCTTCTGTTAGACAGCAATCTTAGTTGTACTATGCTTGTATTGGTTTTTTTTTTGGGGGGGGTACAAAGACAACATAAATAAAAATCAAATATGCCACATCAATATTTAATCATCAAAGTGTAAGTGTTCTATTTCATACATAAATAACAAAAATCTGATACATAATTCAGGACTAATACAATTATTTTTAAGCAGTGAATTGAAACAAGATCTGGAACTGGAATTTCTGACTGTAATTTGACGTGTTTGGCTTGCTCTTTTCATAGAAGCAATTTAAATGTTGTGAGAGAATGATGTTGCATTGTGAGTATTTGACTACATATCACAGTCATCTTGCCATGTTGTGAGGTCTTGTAACATATACAATGTTTATAAAATACACTGCACGATGAGAACATGGTGCATTAATGTATCAAAATACAAGACATAAAACCACCAAGTTTTGTTCTAAGATTACAAATAAATGATATCAGTATGCATAATGTACATAGATATATTCTCAAAAAAAGCACCCCCCCCCCCACTGATAAATGTGAATAAACACTGCCCTCTATAGACAATGACATAAACACAATGTTTGATACATACTTGTTATACAAGAGTCTCACTGTGATTCAAATCAAATCATATTCCAGTATCTGATGCAACGATAACAATAACTCTTCAAACTCCATGTTATTTTGCCACCAATTTTTCGATATGAAATCTTTGAAATTCTCAAAAATTTCTCATTTAATTTTGAAGGAAATAGTCAAAATGTTCCAATACCCAAATGTCTTGGCTAAAAATAATTCAAAAAATATTAAAAACATGCAGGTTTATTACATTGAAATTGTATAAATTAATATAAATTTATATTTTCGGCAGCACACAATTTAGTCTTTTCAATGCTTGCCAAAATGTTGGTGCAAGATTTTGCACATTTTTATGAATTTTTTTATAATTTTTTCAATAATTTTGGACCACATAAACATGATTTATCATTTGCAGCAGGTCTTGATCACCATTTTTGAAAAAATATACGAAAAAAATTATGTTTACTCGTATTTTGTGAAAGGTTGCAAAAGATAACTATGGCATTTCAAGGGTTAACTGTAGTCATATGAGTAAGAATAAATACTGGAAAATACAATGATATTCCAAGTAGGAGATTAACTGGTGAGTTTGGTGTAGTCGTATCACATGAACGTTAAAACTCACACATCAAACACATTACACTTTGTAAACTGGATAAATACACATACAAATGTGTATTGGAAGATTTTGTAATAATTCAAAAATTAGACAGAATAAATAAATAAAAAGATTAAAATGAATAATTTCGCAATCTCAAAAAAATGCTGGTAAAATCTTTATATTATTCATTGATAAAAGCAATAATGAACGAGAATCTTACGATAGACGCATCATTGCAGAGGCCAATATTTTAGTGTTAGCAGCTAAAATACGTTTAATATGATCAGAATGTACTATCCCGCTAGCAGGATTTTTTTTTGAAGTTATCAAAAATATAAATTCAGGATCATAATGCTTTTAGTTTATTAAAATGATTTTAATTAATAAAAATTCGTTTAAAACCACTGCAAATTGTGGATCAAAAAGGGTACTCTATAGGGTACCAGGGTACTCTGAATTTAAAACAAAAACAGGTCATCATTAAATGTTTAATAAACAGCATTAAAATGTCCTTACATGTGGGGAAATGATCTTGACTTCGAAGAAACGTCAGACATTTTATGATATTTGTCATATAAACATTGTACTAAGGTCATTAATGTGACCACTAGCACTGATTTATAGATTGTGGGCAATAACACCACAATACAAGTATTTATAGATTGTGGGCAATAACACCACAATACAAGTATTTATAGATTGTGGGCAATAACACCACAATACAAGTATTTAACATTTGGTGATAGATATAAACGTACATAAATTTAAGGGGGACTATTCAATCAAAATTGATATAATTATTGCTCAATTTTCTTTTTCAGAAAATAAAAATAAACCCCTATTACACTCATCTAATGCAACAATAAACAATACAATCGGGGTTTTTTAATAAAAGACTAGATTAAATAAAGCAACTCATCTAAGAACTTAGTCATCATCTAAGAAATTTAGTCTAATTACAGATTTTGATAAGTACATGGCTGTGTACCTGTGCCACCCTCTTGTTTTATTTGGAAACCATTTCCAATATTTGACACTTGTTGCTGGTCGAACTGGTTGGAGGGAAAAGATCGCGAAGGCTGTTGTTGTGTTGGCAGTGATCCAGCTCGGAGTGCAGAGAGCTGCTTAGCGGTATACCCGTTATCATTCTGAATCATCGGGATGCTGTCGATGAAGTCACCAGACAGGAAATCAGTATGAACAGTTTTTGTAGCATTGACAATGTACCCGTCGTCCGATGGTTCTTGCTTGACCTGAAAACCCATATGGTTTGGAACCATCATTCCAGGAGGCGTGCTGATGGGCTCCTGTTTTATTTGAGGCGATCCACTGCCACTTCCACAGGCTTCCTGGTTAAGGAAGGGAATATTAGCAGCATCCACGGTCTCGCTGACTTGGTTCTCAATCTTAACGGTGATGTCTTGAGCGGGCTTTTTGTCAGGTGGAGCTGTCACTGCAGGTGGAATGTTTGGAGGTAGTGACTTACGACCAGTGATACTATCACGCAATTCTTTCAACTTTAGATAGAATGGCACTTTATCAGTTGCTCGAGGAAATTGTGAGCAACGTGCACTTGAAGAAGGCATCACAAAGACAGCCTGTGTAAACAAAATAAATAACACTGATTATAAGAAATGAAATACAACTTATTACAAGTACAAGATGCACCCATGTCTTTGCAGCAGATACATTCATAACTAGTCTTTTAAACCAAAAGTAGCTACCATAAATGACACTGCATGAAAATACTTGATACTAGTAAACAAAAAAACAGAAAAAACACTTTAGCAACCTGCTAAAAATGCATGTAAGCCTTCTCTGATTACGGTAGTCTAAAATATTCCAACATGCATGTTTAAAAGTTTCTAATTTAACAAAAATGCCCAGTCTGCAAGTCTCTCCTTAGTAGATTCTAGGTCAAGAATATGTGTGTGTGTATTGGGGGGGGTGGGGTTCTAATGTGTACTTACCCTTCACATTTATGGCATTTAGAAATTATCTTTTAAATGTGCAGTATTTTTCTACGTTTTTGAGCACATGTATTAGAACATTTTAAACTAGATGTAAACTATCAGTCTCTGGTTAGCCAAATATCAATGTGCATAGCTCTAAAAGTAAACCATTATAATAAACCTTTAGACTTACATAAGTTACTGGAATTACACACTTATTTTATGTCCTTATATTGTGAACTTTTAGATTTGATTTAACCCTTACACAAAATTTACACAATTCTACGGGATTGTACAGATTTTTATAAAAATTTAATGGATAGTAATTTTATAGAAGTTTTTGCACAGACGTTTTTCAAATTTCCAGAGATAATTAATTTTCCATAGATATTGTATCCAAATCCATAACAAAATTTCTGTCGAAGATTTTCGTAAGAGAAATATTAAACTTGCCACTATAATATATATGCATAACTAAATAAAATCACGCTCTTTACTATTACTTGTTTCAATCATGTAACAATCTGACACACATAGTAAACAAGTCAGCAACTTAGCTGGCAATGTTGCTGTTTTGGTGATTGGAACAATATTGCAATGACAGTAAAATTATTTTAAAATTGTTAACAAGATACTCTGGACATAAGGATACTGTATAATATTTTATTTTTGTTTTGGAATTTATTTTTTGCAATTTTCTCTGAAAGGATGATTTACCGGTAGTGAAAATAAAAATGTTCCTACATTTTACATTTAACTCATCAAAAATCATTGAAAATAAATTCTGTACAAAATACTCAAAATATTTTTACAGCGAAAATTAATTCCCGCTAAAATAAAATATTTTTTGTTATACTGGCCATAGCAAATATATAGCCTGTATATTGCATATTTTTTTCTCCTCGGAATAAACAATAATCTTGGTCACTCATGGTTTATGTAATTCTCACATTCACTCGGTTATTGACATGCTTCTATGGCATTTGTGATGTTATTGGTCAGAACATGTTTTAACAACGTTTACTCGAATGAATATATCATCATATGTGATTATTAAAGTTGCATATCCTAACCTTATAAATTGTTGCCGTTAATTACTGTGGTTATTGCATGCTCTACAAATGCAATTAATCACATATTACAGTAGAAGATGAGTATCATCTTAAGATGTCATGCACAAATTATATCCCCAAAAGAAATGTCTTATTTGAAATGACGAAAACCAAAATCTTCAAAATTTGTCACCACAGACACAATTCATGGCCTTGCTAAACTACAGTGGTCTAACACTCCCTGTAGCAAGGTACCTAAAGAAGTGGTTTGAAATAAGACAGCAACCCCAGTGACAATTTCCTTTCACAGTTAAGTTTTGCATTTTGTTTTCTATCTTTCAAAAGGTTAAAATGCTGTCTGGTGATTATGATTAGTATAGCATACTAGTTTTAATATTATTTTTTTTGTAATGTATTAGCTTAGATTTTTAACCTTTTATTCTTTCTTAAACATTTGTAACCATTGCCAATCCAATGTGCAAGTGTTTATTTATAAAATTATTATTATTACACAAGTAGTAATAAATAAACCATCTCATAGTATAAATTCACAACATAAAACAACTCACCGTATTTGTTCCCTCCAAAGGATCCGGCTGCTTACCAATTTCAAAATCTTTGCGTCCACTGAATATCTCATAAATGCCTTTACCGTTGAAACATGCAATCTTTGGTTGATACTTCTTCATCTTCTCAAGCAACTCAACACCCCCTTCTTTAATTTCCTTCCTAAAATTATAGATTTTGTTTTAAAGTACTCATTGACAATAACATACTGATAGTTCCCATTTGTATTAAAATCACAAATCCTGTTCTCTACAGGGAATTTAGGTCTGCCTACTTCTATTTGAAGTTGAGACATCAATTTAATATCTTGTCTATTATTTAATAATGGTAGGTATTTAGCTGGACTAATATCACTTTTAAGTAGGACTGTAAGACAGTAGACTGTTTTGCATCTGGTCTTTTAATATTATTGGTCAACATGTTAGTATAATAGACTTTTGTTTTCGGATAGAGTACATTACTAGAAACAGTCAAAAGGTCAATATTGTACAGGTCTTTAATTTTGTTAATGTCTTTATAGCAATTCTCTAACTGCATGGAAGGTAAAATTAAAGGATTATTAATGTTTTGATAGTATATGACAGCTTGAATTTGAATCTTTGAAATTGAAGGTAGCCTGCCAGTTTCAATCCTACAGCCTATTGTACTACTTTTATTATTAATATTCAGAATGTGCCTGCAATATTTTAGGTGAATTTTTTCAGTAACTATGATGTCCCACTTTTTCTGTTATAATAGATATCCCACATAATTCAGATGCATATAGTAAAATAGGTAAATGTAACATTTTATAAAGTTTGGTCTTAAGTTTAAAGTTGTTTGAATTGTTATCATAAATATTAGCCATCAGTCGTTTCTACTTTTCTAGCCTTTTTTGAGATTCTCTCCATTGTTTTGTTTAGGGATCCATTGTGTGTGAATGTTTAGTTTAGTGTCATGTTAACATATGTGATCATCTGAGACACGGTTAATGATTCAAGTAAATAAAACAATTGTGGCCTCCAATTGGCCATTTTAAATCAAATTACAAAATAACCAATTATGTGTGATGTTCATACCAAGTTTGAATGAAAGTGGCCATAGCATGCCTAAGAAACAGTTGATGACTATTCAAATAATGTTTTTTTGGACAAATATGGCTGCCTTTCAGTCAAAGAAAATCAAAACGATAAACACATTGATGTACATATATATATTCTCCTTGTGCCTCTTTTGAACAAAATTGAGAAATGGTTAAGAAC
Organism: Saccoglossus kowalevskii; assembly: GCF_978046115.1. Classification (NCBI taxonomy): domain Eukaryota; kingdom Metazoa; phylum Hemichordata; class Enteropneusta; family Harrimaniidae; genus Saccoglossus; species Saccoglossus kowalevskii. The sequence continues at coordinate 35,954,862 of NC_140643.1, read as the reverse complement.
CCCAAAAAAAATTATGACCGGACAGTCCTTATAATCTGTTTTCAGTGTAATAAGTACGCAATAAGAACGCTTGTCAGAGATACATGTACGTAACCGGAACAGCATTTTAATAAACAAGCACCCCAACTGCCAAAATAGCTTCGCTGTTTCAACAGAGAACACAGTCATGATCAAGTACATAAATATCATAGTGGAGAAACAAATAAACTTGACTTTGTTTAGATTCTACTTAAAGTGTCTCAACTCCTGTGTTTAGATCTTATCACTGATAAGGATAAGTTTAATAGTGTCCAAGTTTATGATGCATTATAAGCTATATGTCTGTTCCCCTTATGTCATGAAATTAACTAATCTAATAAAAGTCCTAGGTACATGTACATTTATATACCAATTGAAAAATCAATCGAACCAGCAAATTTGCAGGTAAGAAAGGCACGTTTAGAATTAGTAATGAATTAAACCACCACCAACCTTGTTAGATCAGCACTACCTCGTGTGGTTCTAGTTACTATATTAGTAAATCCGATGCCGTACTCGTGCAGTTTGAAGTCATCCATACACGTCATTGGCTCTGGAATCAATCCAGATAAGTAAAGACATTTCCCTGTAAGATGAAAAGACATTGTTAAGCTTGATTTGGAATTTATTTAATCTTGATTTGGAGTTCATTTAATCTAGATTTGTAGTTCCTTTGATTTTAATTTGTTAAAATTTACTTCATTGTGAAATTCTGCATGAACACGAGTTACAACAGTGTTTTGATGGATAAAGAAGCGTACAACTGTATACCGACCAATATCCCCATCTTTTTTGATTTGCTTCATTATGTGAGATTCTTTGGTTGATACATGTATGTCAGCTTTTAGAATCATGAATTTGTTTTTGAACATCAAAAAATACAGTTTACGTAAACAGTGAATGTTGAATTTAACAAATTACTGGTACAGATTGTTACATGATATGGTACAAGATGTTGACAGATCTTTGATCTCAATGTTTTATTGTTCAACATCAACTGTTCTAAAACTAGAAATGAACGAATGATGACAGAATACCGGTAGTGTCAATAATTCCAGTTCCCTTGTAAATTCAGTCAATTGATATCCCAATATATACAAGTTTGTATTTACGGGAAATAAATAAAGTACTGAAAAGTAAAATTGTGTCTGTCTGGTGAAAGACACTGAGAATAACATCTATACTCACAGAAATGATTCCCTGGTCCAGCATAGTGGTGACCTTTATATGCAGCAAACAAACCAGGATTAATACCAACCTGGAAGATTTTATTTTTATTTTATTTACAAAACTGTAAAATACTAGTAGGAACTTATTTTTGATGAAAAAAAAGTATATACACAGCAATAAAATTCAGCAAAAATACTTTTCCTTATGGTTTGCACAAGGTTTATGACAAATCAGTGAAAATGTGGAACAAATACCAGCAAGAATAAATTAATACATACAAAGTCAAAATAAGGTGGGCTTAACTTTTCTGTATTTTGCAGTTTTATGCATACCGGTATTCAGTGTTTTCTCTTTACATTGAAGCAAAATGTGTTCCAGCTTAACAAATGGTGCAGGACAAACATTTTTTTCTTTTATTTTTACAGCAATTTGGCAGAACCCCCCCCCCCCCAATTGTGAGCACCTTCTTTTGAACTGATGTGTGCGCTGAGCAGATATGAATCATTTATCTTTTTGCCTAACTGTCCCATTCTATCATTCTGCCTCACACACTACCTGTACTCATCATCTTATAGGGGAACCGCTCAATCCCTTGGATTGCACCAAAGAATCATGGGACACTATTGTTTATGTTGTTTACAATGTTAATCTATCTTTTGTTATCCATTGTTATTTTAATCCAGAAAGTAAATTTGTTGTAAAATTAATCTTAACTGGAAGGTGCCCCTTTAAGAATAATTACATCTACAGAGCTTCACTGAACATGCAGTACATGTACTACCCATAGACCCTCTTTTAGATGATGTACCAAAACATAAAACAGAATTTTCATCAGCAGGAGTGGACACAACATGAATAGTGCATTAATTGCTTCTTTTGTTAAATTCAGATTCATTTATTCCATTGTTTTCATGTTAGTGACATGAGGAATGGGATTACATGTATTACAAAAATATTAAATTTACAATAATTTAACTTACAATGGCAATATCTAAATTGTAGTCCAAGTGATCGGGTAGGGTTCTCTTCAAAACTTCCTCCTCTGGCATTCCATGGAATCTGTCAAATTTCCTTCTTTTCTTCGCTGGGAAGGCATCAGTAATTTTTTCTTGTTTGACTTTTTTCTTTTTGGTCTTCGTCGGCTGCGGAGGCATCACGGAACTTGATGGTTGAGGCTGTTCCATATACTGCTGGTGGTGGTGGTGTTGTTGTTGTTGTTGTTGTTGTTGATGGTGTTGTTGTTGTTGTTGATGGTACATCATTCCCATATCTCCGTTTATCATCATCATTGGGTTTGGCTGTGCTGGATATTGTTGGTACTCCTGTGGTTCCGTCTTGATCATGGTGTGACTGGACGGGTGACTTTTTTGAAATAAAATTAAATATTTTTGTTGTGGAAACAATTTATTTTGTTTGGAGTATTTTTTTGTTCATGACATGTGACTAGAAATAGTCTATGCTATGAAGTGAAATGAACAGCTCAGTCATACAACATAGTTTGGTTGATGCTATGCCCGTTAAACTGAATAATAGCTTTGATGACTCACAACAAATAGTGAAATTTAACAGAAAAACGGCAAAATTTTCAAGACTTTGGTGGAGATCCTATACTTTACTTCTTTTATACTGGTCATATGGTATCATTAAAGTGTGAAGAGATCATTAGCAACGCTTAAAACAATAAATCTTACTCCAAATAGATTGCACGTGAAATAAAATGACAACGTCAGCTTAAATAAACAATTTGCTCGAAACCTAGCAAGTAATAGCGTGAAATTAGAACCATGTGCTTTCTCTAGTATAGACTACAAGGACAATCTGAAGCAAGAACAGTGAATAAACAACAGAACGACCAGTTAAAACGTTAATTAAACATCCTAACAATAATACCGGTAGATGTATATCGAGGACTTTTATCAATGTCACTGACAAATTCTGGTTAATGAATGTATATATATACTCACAAATAGGGACTCGATTGAAATGAGTGAGGCTCCATTTTCACCCCACCTTACGCGATTTAACAGGGATGAACTGCAACTGTAAAACAACAGAAAAAGCCGTTACTTATTTGCATACGATGTTTTGAAAATCTTAAAAGCCGATTCACCATTCAAGGTCCTTTCAGTAAAATTGCCATTTTGGAATCGAAGCCCTTTATTTCCCCGGCATCTCGCTCTTCTCGGGCCCCTCACGCCTTCAAAACGCGCGCTATCGGCGATCAGTCGAGCACAATCCGTGAAAAATAATTGAATGTACACGTGTATTGGCAATATTAATAAAACTCGTACCTGATCGCGTGGATATTACCCGAGAAATTTAGCTTTCAAAGAACAATGAATGGGTTTCGACAGCAGGCAATCCAACAAGAGATATTTTGGAACAGGGTCACCGTTGGCGGCGCTGGTCTGAACGCTCATTACCATTAACCCCTCCCATGTGTAAACCTGCTTACAGGTGCCAGACAATAAAAGTGATGATTGAATATTGGTCTGGTTTTCAGTGTTCGCCAACAATAATACTGATAATAGATCATAATAAACGCCGGTGGTTCTACAGGAAAACAATTATTTTCTATCTAGAAAAACAAAACAAGAAGAAATTTGTTTTAGTGAATGACGAGTATTTTGTAGATTTTATAACTTTTTACCATGGTGTATATGTCTATGATATGCCATATGTCATTGTTGGCTGGTGACATAGGTCACCAAACGATATACTGTGCCGTAGTGGGGGTTACTCGTACTCCAATAGTTTTAGTAAACAAGTACGCGCCACTGTTTTGGTCCACATTATCACGGTCGAGCAGATCAGTTTGATAAAACAATTTTAGCAAAATTTAGACAATTGTTTTTAGTCAAAGGCCGCCCTCGGCGTCGGTCTCTTTTTTTAAATATTTATTGGAATCATGTAATATTTACATATCTGTGTTACCTATCTATTAGAGTATATAATGACAGTGATAAGTACAAGTGGTATACATACATAGTATATCTATAGAAATGATAAGTACAAGTAATATACAGAGATGGGTTATGGTTCAGAAAATTGCTCATTTCTTGAAACAATCTTGTTTTGGTATTCACCCCACTTCGAGTTTAATTTGTCATAATATATTCAATGTATTAAATCTCCTGAACAAAATTTTTAAAATGTGTGAAATTAGGATTTTGCTTTTTCCTTCTACATGTATAAATAAATGTTTTCCCACAAATTATTAGGAAGTTCAGTAGTATTGAATAATTCTCATTTCCAAGAAGAATATCTTTGTTTGACAATGATCTCAATCTGAGGCCAATATGAATACCCCATTTATAATTAAAGTTTTCCCAAAATGCCCTAGTATAATCGCACTCACAGAAGAGATAGAGGATCGACTCAATTTCTGCATAACAAAAGCTGCACATTGCTGGATATTGCTCTAGGGGGAGTTAATTTGTATAGTTTGTCATTGATGTATAGGATATTATTTACCAGTTTCCATTGAAATTCTCTCAAATTTGTGTCTATGGTTAGTATGAATATTCTGCTATATATTGTCCCAACAATTGATTACTTTATCCAATAGATTAGTAAAGTACAATTCAGATCTAGGGGGTATAAAGTATTTGGAAAAAATTCCTTTTGCTATATATTTGTTTTTGCAACTATTCAAATGATAAGGTTTGTCTAAAAATGTAAGATACAGATGTTCCTCATTTTGAGGTTGTCTAAAATTACACCAACCCCCACCTACGCAAATTCAGGTCACGGTGAGTACCTCCCCTCCCATACCATGACTAATACTTCTGTTTAATTACCCTGAATAATTTCAAAAATCCGGGTTTTGAAAAGTGTTATTTTGCTTCTTAATGTTTGAATATTTTTGTCGAAATATCCCAAAATAGACTCACTGTAACACACTAAACTGCCTGTTACCATGAACGTATATGTCCATGACTGTACATTATAAACCAATAAACAATATAATTACTTACTGGTTCTTTATCTCATGTCCCGTCACTATAGTTTCGTATTGTAAACATATTGAATTTTTTATTTGTTCCAGGTAATACAATATTCAGTTTCATTTAACGTGTCTGTAATTTCGGAACTTCCTTGACAGTTTTTTTTTTTTTTTACGTTTTCGGACGAGTACGTAATCTTGTGAGAAACCGCGATTAACACACCAGGTCCTGTCTGAAACACGTCGAATTTATGTCGAAGTTTTGGGACGATACAGGTTCAGGTTTTAAACCTCCTTGAACGCACGCATCTACCATATTGATAACCCCATTCCTGTATTAAATTTTGTTTTATTTGGATATGGTTGAAATATCTGGTTCTGTTATTACGGGTCTGGATTCATACTGAGTCACTTCAAAGTTGCCAGGTTAATCCATTATTAGTGTTAAACTAAATTATATTTGATTCAAATTATTTTTCTTCGAGTTTATTTCTCAACGTTTCTCTTGACATTCTCCATCGACCACATATGTTGACTAACACGATACAACATTTATTTTGACATAGCACTGGCCTTTAGGAAAGTTACAGCATAAGGGTCTTAACGATTATATAAAAACCATGCAGCTTGAGGCACAAATAATGACAAAGAATTTAAGAGAGGCGCTAAACTAAGAATATTACGAGTAAATGAATGTACCAGCTTGCAAGTTCACCATGAACTACTATTTGTAGAAAGTGTAAAAAAAGCAAAAAATCGCTCCCTAAATATATTATAGACAGTATAAAATTCAAATTGAACGCGTTTTACAAAATAATGTAACTTTTAGTTTATATAACAGACGCATACAGAGTACTTCGAATTCTTCAAGTAAAAATGTAGTTGACTTTGAAAGCTAGGAAATGATAATCTACAATCTCTAGTTTGTAACGCAAGTTTAGACAATGACAAAGCTTCACTAAGAAACGTGCGACAATTCTTCAGAACTACAAAATTGACGGTGATATAACTGAACGCGTTCAAGTAAAAGACGTCGGGATCATTTTCAAATCCAAATTAAATTCGGCCGCCCTTATTCATGCAGTTGTATCAAAGGCGCTAGAGAATGATTGACTTTATCAAACGAACATGCAGACAATTCAGCAGTCAAGTTCCGCCTGTATAATGAATGTGTTTCACTCGCATGTCAGAAGTCAACTTGAATATTGTTCCAAAATCTTTGAAATCTAGTCGCCACGTCTGATCAAGAAGATCGAACGGGTCCAAAAGAAATTTGTCATGAATTCAACGCTACCATACCTCGTATGCATTATCTTGTTACGCTGCCTTATGCAATCATTTTGATCTAGCAACACTTGAGTCTCGTAGAAAGCTTCTTGACGCTGTTTTTATCCATTGTATTTCTCTTACATTATTTCTAAAGTTAATTAAGTAAGGGACGACGTCAAAAGATCGATGTCGGATAAAAAAAACTTATTTGCTTTAGTTTGGCGGTGGGGGGTTTTGACCTCAAAAAGTTTCCATTCTGCAAAAACGATTTCATTTTTTAATGAAGTCAAAACAATCTTGGAGTATTTGTAGTTCGTTTTTTCTATCCAATCATGGACAAAAAAAAACAGAAAATGAAAAAAAAAAACATCCAAGAGGAGAAAATGGTTTGGTCCGAGTGTATGTACATAATATGTGCGTCAAATGAGGTCAATTTCAGGGCATGGACCTAGAGCATGAGCAGAACCCAGAAAAGTAATTTGCGCATTCGTAAAGTCTTTTAACACCCACCCGACAACCAACTGCTATGCCATACTACTGTAGATTATCAATTTGTATTTAATGGTGAATTTAGTCTGACACCACGATCAATATTTATCAATTAAGTTTCAGTGGTGGGTATGGGGGGGGGGGGACTAAAGGAATTAAGTTTGTTATCCTACATTGAACTTTTGATGTTGTCCCTAAATAACATGATTTGTATTATTTAGCTTGCGTAACATAGAAATTAGTATACAGTGTACTTAATGTAACTGCATTTGCATGCTTTTTATATTATTGAAAATTACATGCTTGCATTTCTGAGTTGAACAGTTTTTTAAATTATTATAAATTATTATAAATTATTATAAATTATTATAAATGCATGTATTTTCTTTTGTCTGAGCTTGGGTGGTGGTTATGTTCCTCTAGGGGTCAGTCGTATATTATAGGGAACGAGAAAAAAATATCCCTTTAAACATAAACTGTTTTGTAAAAACGAAAGACCTTTATCTACATGTTCTCGGCCACTGGAATATTTGTTATTTGCGCCAGTGGAGTAATGTGAACAGAAACAGACAACCGCGGTCAAACAGGTCACCACGTTTTGTGCGAGACGACGGAAATCAAAATTTCTTTAATAATAACATTGCACGAATTGCTACTGAGGACACTCGTTTGTCAATCTGATATTGTTTGATCAATGTACACAAGCAGCCGACTAAGATACTTTCTGAAAAAGTGGCCAGGAAAAAAGACTCTTGGTGTATACCGGTTTCTACCCTTGTTTTTCGTAGTTGGTGCTGGATTGGAATGGGTTATGATAAATGCTAAAGTTGCCCCTGGCGGAGAAACATTTTGTAAGTATTAAGTATCGTGTATTCAACCGATGTGATATTTTAAATGATGGCAATACTGGTTATAATAGACATTATATTTATTGCTATAAATCACTGTGATGCAGATTTCATTGGGGGGGGGCAGAAATCAGACAAACATTTGTAACTAGGTACGTAGAGAAGAAAATGCATGCGAAGTATTACAGGAAAAAATACTATAAACTAATTTATTTTCGCTTGGAATTAATGTTCGCTATTTTCACTGAAGGAACGATTCAGTGAAAATAAAATTCAGCGAATATACTATTTTTGCTATATTTTACATTCAACTCGTCAAAAATCAGTGAAAATAAATTCCATACAAAACACCCAAAAAGAATTTTCAGCGAAAATTAATTCCAGCTAAAATAAAGTATTTTACAGTAGCATATTCAACAAAAATAAAAAAATATACATATGAGACACTATGCAAGTCACCCCAAATGATTTTAAAGAAAGAGTTCTTTTGCACCCCACCCCTAACACTACCCCTACCCTCCAGCGCTCCCCAATTTAATCGTATATTATATTCATATTACAGATGATGTGTATAGAAGAAAACAAGCTGAAAGTTTAGCAGAGGCAGAAGACAAAGCCAGACAAGAAGAGCAATAAAAACATTCAAAACTTGTACATTATATTTCAAGTGAGGAATTCATCAGTACACTATTAAAAATGCCTGCAGGAGTGCCATGGCCTCCCTATCTGAGGTTTTTAGCTGCTGGTCTATTATCAATGCTTGCCGGAGCCCAAATGGTTCACTATATATATAAACCAAACTTAGTAAGTTGTACTTATAAAGTGGTAGATCTTCAGCTTTTCAGTATTTTATCAGTATTATTGTAAATCTACCATTAATTGGACCATGAACAAATAGTAGTTTTATTTCTCATCAAGGTGGATCAATAGTATCTGAATGTTACCATTACCTGTCAGGTGGTTGAATAGACCATTTCCCATGTTCTGCATAAAATCAAACATAAAAAAAGGACAAACAAAGGTCTTAGTATTTCTATTGACGTCAAAGCTTCATGTGGGATTTGACAAATGTGAAATGTGATTTTTGGGTATTTTCATGCTTAATAATGTGCTATACACATTTGATGATTGTCAATTTTGATGAAGTAAGGGTATCTCAACCCTATATTTCCATCAGGTGTCTTGGCATTTCAACATTGAACTGTAAAAAAAGAAACTCTGGTTCAAAGTCGTATCATTTGATTTTTGCAGAAGATGAAATCAGGTGGTTTAAATAAAGAATTATTACAGTACTGTTGCCTTACCAAATGATTTCATTGTAATCGTATTGTGCATACTGAATAACCAAACATGATACACTAATTTGTTTTTGTTTGTTTTTCTGGATGCAGCAACCTGTGATGGCAGAGGAAGATATAGCTGAAGAAACCATGAGAAATGGGGATAAACAGAATAATATTGATATTTCTACAAACCAAGTTTCTTGATTAGTGTTTTAACTGTTTTCACAGGAAGCTTTAGTATTTGCTTAAAATTTGTTTTAAGTATTACAATTTTCACATATCACATTAAGTGATGCTGTTTGTTTGCATGCATATTGGGAGTGAAGTTTACCATGCATAAAACCATACCAAATCAGGAATGTAATGACATATTCAATATTGCCATATATGATTTAGAATTTGTATACAATCTATGATTATTACTTGTAAAAATGAACAGAAAATGCATCTTAAATTTCGCACATGTTATTGTAAATTCAACTTTCTCTAATTCAGTTTGTTTGATTTAAAGACATGGTATGAAATAAAAACAATCTGTTCATTATTCTGTGTAACTTTCATTTTATTCACTCTATTAAAAACACATTTCAAATAAAAATGTATATATACCAAAAATTAAATCTGACATGTACCAGATCAACTGTTCTCGCCAGACACGAAACATTTGCTTCATGGTTTAATTTTTTGTCAAAGGTTTGTCACTCTCGTGAGACAAATGGAAAGAAAAGACAATTCATAAATGTAAAATAAAATTCAAACATACCGGTAATAAACATTTGAGCGTTTTTAGTTCATGATGAAATAGTCAAATGTATATATTATTTTAGGGTATCAAACAAAACTGAAAATTACATGTTTTCATTCATTTATCTTTTACTGCAGGCATTTTTGTGCCTCGTGGTAATCCCATGCTGAAGCTCACAGAATCTGAGGGCTTCTTTTCTCCCTTGATTATACGATGTCAAGTCACTAGAATTAGTTACCTACATGTCGTTTGTTCTGAAATTTACTGTGCCATCAAAGGTGTGATTGTATACAGAATCATACATTACTGAGCTTACTCCGAAGAGTTATTGGTTGTATCTTGACATTGAGCTAAACTTGTAGAATATATAACGTCAAACAAACATAAAACGACACAATTTCATTTATTTCAGGATATTTAAAAAACATTTGTAATCTGATAAAAAGAAAACTTGACAGTCAAAGTACACTGTTACGAAAAGTTTTCTGAGTAGGTAAGACAAAACCTTGGATATTGTTGAATAAATCCAAATACACAGAAGATGCATAATGTATATTTGACTAAAAATGAGAACAGATATATTTACATATGCATAACTTACACAATTGCCTTTTATTCAATAAAAGTGTTTTTGCAATTGATCACAAATATATAATACACCAATGAACAAGATTACATAACTGCTTTTTTAAACTAAAGAGGGTGACAATACTTGCAATATTTAGCACTGTAAACAAATATTTACACTAGAGTTCATTAGATGTACAGGATTCCTTCAAATAATAAAAGCTGCAGTTTCACTCTAGTATTCCTTTTTAAATAGTGACTAGAGAAATAATTTTAATGAGAACAGTAAATTATTCTGAAATTATAAAACCGGATATCTTTTTTATATTCTTGCAAGATAAATTTGAGAATTTATTGAAATACTGTGTTTTAGCGCTTACAATATTAACAATAGGGGTGGATTCCCTTACCAGATTGTGAGAGTTGAAATGAGAATTTTTCTGAACGCCCTCTATTGATCAGGTATGGGAAATGTAGCAAAAAGGACAGCCAAAATTTGTTCTAACCAAGAATCATTTTCCTTGTGAGTAAAAAAAACCAATGTTTCGATAAATTGATCTAACTTGGTAGTATACAGCCTTATGACTAAAATTTGCATCTTCTCTTTTCTCTAAATAAAAAAAATCATTTCAATTTGGCCTGCTCCCTGATGAACTACATAGTTCTACTAGTCTGTTGAGTTTTTGATATGGGTTCAATGCAATGTTTATAATGCACAATATTTGATGACTGCGAAACTGCTTTGAGGAAGATACTACATAGTACAGTATGACAGTTACAAGTGGAACGGCGTTAATCTAATATGATCAGATCTCTGGGGATGCCGCAATACAATACCATGTCGAATTAACAATTCTATATACATCGGCCAGTAAGAATCGATGATAGAAATATAAGGATCGTGTGGACTATCCAACTGCTTTTTCATGAGTTTCTGTTGAGAAAAAAATAATAATGCCCCAGTGATTTTTGTAATCTACGGTAAATACTGAAACAAAATGATCTTTGTGAAACAAAACGTTAAGACATTCAGGTAAATGTAATCAGTACATAGAAGATCATTTTTTGTTCTACCGGTAGTTATGGTTACTGTAAAATCTGTATTAGAAGCCACTACTTCTATTAAAATGGTACAATGCAACAGAGGATATGTGGCTTCTATTACTGTAAAATCTGTATTAGAAGCTGCGGCTTCTATTAAAATAATACAATGCAACAGAGGGGATGCGGCTTCTATTAGAGTATCTACACATATGAGAAATGGTGAATTTGTTATTCTAATACCGATTTTACGGTACAGTAATGAACTACACATACAAGAAATGATGAATTTTTGGTTCTCAATTGTTGAAAAAGAACGCATGCATTTTTTACTAGGGATGTAGTTTCTACCCGGTAATATTGACTGATTTGACAAGACTCAAGGAGGAAATGTTTCACTGTGGTAACCATAGGAAAATAACCTGTTGCTCATCAATCATTACGAATAATTTTTTTGTTTTTCTGATTTAAAAGGGTAGTAATTCATACATTCATTATTAAGTACTGGATTTGCTCTATTAGATGCAAAAATGTTTATTGTAAATACAGAGGTGAGTCTATACATTTGAGTACATTTCAATGAACTAGCATGCATCTATTTGGTTAACAGTAAAACTGTGGTAGAGAAATGCTTCATTGCATATGTTACCTACCCTGATTATTTTATATATATTAGTGTATTTTGGCCTTGAGGGCGTCACCTGAAAACAAATAGATAAACAGTCATTTATGCAAGACAAGTGTGAAACAGTGATCTTGACAAACAATGGTTTTATCAGATTTGGCCATGTTTTTGGGGTTTCCATTAGGATTTAGAGTGTGTGGGGGGAGGAAAGTCAGGGGAGAAACTTCAAATGAAATACAAAATCCAAGTTTCTAAAGTAGCCAGAAAATGGTTGAAAAGCAGCTGGGCAAACTTATTGGTTACCAGCTCTTAATGAAAAGCCTGGCTTAAACATTCAATAAAACAAAACAAGTATCATACAATTATTGATTTAGATACTTGTCATCAACTTTTATGGATTTCTCACTTAGTATGATATATATATATCTTTGAAAAGAAACTGTTTTGAGAGTATAATTTGGAGCATTACCTTATGAATCCCTTTCAGTAAATCCTTAGATTCAGGTGAGGGAAAATGTTTTATCAAAAAATCACTTAATTGGCTGTCAATCTGGTCCAAATATTCAGCCATTTGTTCTTTTTTTTCTATCGCTTCTCTAATATACCTGTATATATTCACAAAAACAGAAAACATACAACATGTTATTGATCATAGAGTTCCTAATCCTGATTCCACAGAGTGAGTGTCATCTCTTGCCCACTCAAACATGGATCCTGCTACAGAAAAATGAGGTGGATGCGCACTGTGTTTGACAAAACAAACAAACTAAACTTACGCTTATATTTATTGACAAGAACCTTGACTTTCATAACTGGTTACCCTAAATGAACATCCACCAATTTCAATCTCTGCTGACTGGGGATCAAAACAATATCACCAATGCGAATGACATACTGGAAACATGTATTTTATTAATTTCTTTAAATACCTATCAGGTCCTTGGTGAGCACTTTCCAGTTCTTGTACTTTCTTTTCAATGGCTTGTTTGACTTCTTTTTGTTTCTCAAGGACCAATTTCTTCCTGTAGAATAACCACGGTAACTACTTGTATTAGGATAATCAACAAGAAATTATTAATTTGACCAAAAACAGCAGTTTCAGCATTATTCTCACAAAAACATGAGGTGCTTTTTGTGTGGATGACAAAAGTTTCTCAGTAGAGATCCCAGAATGCAATACCCATATTTAATTATATTAGTGGAGCAGATTTCAAACAAGAGAAAACAATTCACAGAGGCTTTATCAAGAATTCACTTCTGCACATTCCTAAATTATTAGAAACCCACATACTTTTTCAATTTTTCTTTCAGAACCTGTTTTTCATACTCCATACAAGAGAGAAGTTCTTCATGTTGTTTTATAGAGGTTTCCAAGTTATCTTTCAACACAGCCTTTTTCACTTCTTTATTAGTTGATAAAGCTGAAATCAAAACATGTAGTGAATATATTAACAAGCATAACTGTGTCTATCATGTGCTGCTATGCAAGCATCCACATGAGGGCAACAAGTCCCTAATTATCCGTATCACTCTTTCTCACAGTAGTACTGGTACATGCAATTTGCTATTGAAAAAATGCTGAAAATAAATGATTAAATATATTACAAAGATCATTTCCTTAAATTTGTCAATGCCCTACAACAGTTAGAAAACTATTGAACTTTTTTCACCACAAATAAATCCCAAAACAATATTTTGTTACCATAATGGCTACTCCCACATTTTGGCACTCTGCAGGACATTATTTTGCAGGGGTACTTCCATTCTGACAGAAGATGCCCCTTATCAGTGCTGTAGTTGTACAGTTGCTGTATGTTGTATTTTACTTTTTGTGGTTTTTTGCTTTAGTACGGTATATCAAACATTTGAATGGTGTGTAGTTAAGAAATGTACATTAATTTTTCATTCAACTTATAAACGGTTAACTTGTACATACTACTTTTATTATTATATTTCATTTATTTTAAGATTTTTGAATAAAAACTTAGAAATGTAAATACATTATTTTATAACGAAACTAGTAAATCATTTTTTGATTGTTTTGCAACATTATGATGATACATAACAAATAAACTGTAGTCTTTATAAACTTTAAATTACCTTTCATGGTAGCTTCTTCAATTGATTTGATTTCAGCATGTAATTTTCTCTCCTTGGCTTGTAATATTTTCACTCTCTGAAATGAATCGAAGACAAGGCACGTCATTGATTGGTTGATTGAAAATTGTTATAGAGCCCTCTATGGTACAAATCCACTTTTTGAATTCATTTGTTTTTTGCATGTTTATTGTAGATGTAATACATATACTACAGACAATAATTTTCACCGCAGGGAATTTTGCGATTTGATAATTTAAATGGCATTCCTGGGGACAACAAGTTTGAAATTTATAGAGCCCTCTATAGTACAAATATATTGTTTGAATTCATTTGTTTTTTATCTGTATATTGTAGATGTATACTATAAACAATAATTTTTACCGCAGGGAATTTTGCGATTTGATAATTTAAATGGCATTCCTGGGGAAAACAGTTTGAAAGTTATAGAGCCCTCTATAGTACAAATACATTGTTTGAATTCATTTGTTTTTTATCTGTATATTGTAGATGTATACTATAAACAATAATTTTCACCGCAGAGAATTTTGCGATTTGATAATTTAAATGGCATTCCTGAGAACAAAATTTTTCTCTCAAAAAAATATATTTTGCAATTCCTGATTCCCAAAATCATAGCATTTGTGTGTTTATCAAGTGTGTGTTTACATATATTACGTGACCTGAGGTCTACAAGCAGATTTTGATTGTTCCAAATGCACAGAGATGTTGTACAATTCAAAGCTAAAGAATCCCCTCTAATAAAAGTGTCAACATCTTTAAACAACTCGTATCCGCCTCTGAAAAACACACATACATCTTTTTCAAACTGGTAATTCATGTTTCTCAGCTGATTTATATACCATAGTTCTTCCAGCTTTTTCTTTTGTACCCACCCACACACAGCTGTTTCAAATATGCCATTAATTTCTTTTGGGGTTGCATGAGCATTGTTTTTTTTAACTTTCTATATTTTAGAGCTATCCTTGCCCGATGCTAGGAGGGTTATGTATGTGCAAAAGAAATTACATGACCTCTGTCAGGGATTCCAGTATTTTTTCAATAAAAAAACATGCTTTCTACCACAAAACTAGTAAAAGTAATTCAAATATTAAATACAAGGACATTTTTTAACCCATCCTCCAAATTTGCACTTTAATATTCAAGCTAAAATTTGTTAATCACATAATCACAATCAGGAATATGTTTACCCCAGACCATTCGTCCCGGTGTTATCGCTATCGCCACACGAGACTCCAGCTTGTCTCCTATACAATTTTCCTTCCGCCCACTTAATTTTAATATTCATATGACCTTTGCACTGACATCGATAGCCAATCGCATTCGACCACGGACGTCACTCTAAATAAACAACTGAATAAATTAATATACCATATTTGGAAGATAGCGGGTAAATTCAACGTTGTTGGTGTGTTCCTTCGGGTTCCGAAGTCGCACGAAACGAGTTCATGTTCCGTTATCTTTCGCAAGTAAAACAGGTCGATATGTATTAAACATGGCATTTGTTTTCTTGTTTTAACCCCCTTATTACGCAAGCTTCCGTCGAAGTGGTGTTTTTTTCGACGATTTGTGGCATGTTGCAAAACGAACGAAACATTGCGGCATTCTTAGCGGTGGATAAGGGATCCGACTATGTCGTCACATTTATGTCTCGTTTGAAAGTAAATAAACAACCGCTCAGAAAAATATGTTGCTAATATTTAAGTGCGGTGCCTTGAAATCGCCTGCCCGACGTCCAAATTTCAAAAGGATGTTCGATTTGCAATGACGACCGTTCATATGTACTAGGCGACGTTACTAATTACTACTAGGGTCGGTGTGTGCATTAAGAATTATAGAACAAAAGATCAGCAAAGCAGTGCTTTTGTCGGCGATTTTGTCAAAGGGAATATTGATAAAATGTTGCAAAACAGAATCGCGAGTTGGGTGAAAAATTGCGCCGGCGGCATTCTCAGCGATGGCGACACCCGAGAAACACCGTGTCACGGTGCATTCGTGCATCAGTACACCGAAGAAATACATACACTGTCCACTGCTGACGCGACAATTTCCTTAAAAATCATTTTGATTTGATTTATGGATGGCGAGCACCGACACTCCGATCCGATGAACTAATCAAAACTAAAATGGCGCGTGTCACGTGACTTTGTTTACTAAAGATAGCGTGGGCGTTTGATTGACACTCAACTCATTAGTATTCCACCAATCACAGCTACATCTACTTTCTGGATGTGCGCAGTCAAATTGTATAGGAGACAAGCTGGAGTCTCGTGTGGCGATAGCGATAACACCGGGACGAATGGTCTGGGGTAGAATATGTTATACTTGTACAGATAAAAAGCAACAAAATACTTACTACATTTGGTACATTTACTGTGGGTTCTGGTTCACAGAATTTAGCTGCACTTTTATGAATCTGAATTGAAAAAAAAATAAAATGACAAATGCTTAAAGTGCGCAGTCGTCTCAGCGTGTTATGTTTGGAATGGTTCCCATGCAATGTATACCATGCAGGGTTTGAACTTCACAGTTGGGAGGGCACCCACTTTCAAGGCCAAAATTTATAAAATAACCTCAGCAAATAGAATAACATGGCAATGTTAATTCAAGGCAATTGACTTTGAAGCTTAAACCCTGACAATGTGTGCACAAAAATATTGCTTGTTTATTCAAAATTCCAACCAACACTGAACAATGACTGTAGCACATTTTAGAGCTAATAACTAATACCGTGTTCACACATGTGCATCCAAGCCAACTTAGCTAATTTTGTAAACAATCTTTATTAGTGGTTTTAATTGATCCTGTGTTCATACATGTATAAACATTTCTTTAAAATACTTGCAATGAATGGAATTCCAGAGCTAAGTTGACATTGAGCCTTGAGGGCAAGCTTTTAAGGCAGCGTTATTGTTCACATGTGCTAAAAACATTTCTATAAATATGGGGTGCCGACCAAGACTTTTCATTTTAGGCTGTCTTAAACTAAATCGGTGTGCCATCACTTATCTTGTTCCTACGTGTTTCAATGCTGGCTTAAAGCGAGGGAGTCGTAACCTGCGCATGCGTCAGATGGCCATAGCGTGTCATTGTTTACA
Source organism: Saccoglossus kowalevskii (assembly GCF_978046115.1). NCBI lineage: Eukaryota > Metazoa > Hemichordata > Enteropneusta > Harrimaniidae > Saccoglossus > Saccoglossus kowalevskii. Next base: position 35,937,645 of record NC_140643.1, on the reverse strand, counting down.
AACAAGCGTCTACCCATGAGCCTTTGCATTTTTAGCGTGTGTTGTTAACGTTGCTTGGGACTCGATTCCCGCACATGCACAGGTGACGACCCTCCTTAACTATAAAGCTGGTCTCTGTGTGAACACAGTGTAAAAAAGTTCTATGGATTATCAGAACACACCCATGTAATTTCATTGAAATCAGCTGTGTGGTTCTTGAGATATCGGATACATACATGGCAGTAAATTATCACACAGGAGCAGTGTGCCCTCTAACAGGACAGATTTTGTAGGAATTCAGATTCAAAATGAAATAAAATGTTGTGGCCTCTGATTTCCTTTATTTATGAAATATTAATTTCATTTTATCAAATTACAAACTCTCTAACTATATCGGTGATATTTTTAACACATAAAATTCTTATTGTCATTTAGACACATACATTACTTAGCCCCCTCACCTCAAAATCAAATGACTTGTATTTCCTGTGTGTTTGTTTTAATCATTGATGAAAGCAAATTACAATAAAAAAGATCACTATGCAGTCTAAAAAGCAACACTGCCAGGGCACTACTACCGATATATATATTGTAACCACTACACGTTGGAATACATAAAGTCCACGACTTGACTTGAGTAGTGACCGCTATACGTCATAATGAGGTCATCAACCTGTTGGCTATCTTATCACTTATTCATAGAGCTGATTGATACATGTGACATCAAGGACTAGTACTATCATCGAAGTGTGTGGATAACAGCCTATGATGCCAAAGTATTAACCAGCTTTAGGAATACAGTAAGAGGTATCAGGTGATAACCTTTTTATCACATGCCCAACTCTGAGTGCCAAAAAGACTGAGAACTACATTTATCAATCATATGCAAATTTAAGCTAATTATGTGTGACATCAGAGCATGTTAATGTATGAACATTTGGAGTTACAGTCGCTGATGGTCTCTGAAATCGACAGAAATGTTACCTTTTTTAGTGATATCTTTTTTTCAAATTAAGTAATTGTCATTATATCGCCTAAGTAAATGTTGTCATCTGAAATTCTCATATCCCAGTGATAAAAACGATACTATCACATGATGTTTGTTTTTTTCTGCATACTGTATTAGCACAAAGGGACTCATCATAAATATCATAGTGTGAAATATCAGTTAGTAATATTTTACACCATATATCACTATTGTGAATGATATGCACTATTATAAAGGTCATGTGATAATCTATTGTATCACCTTTTTACGTCCCATTGCCATCTAAGCCACTAGTTAACTAAGAGTCTCCAACAGGCTTTTTTTTTATAAAAATCCTAAAAAAATACATTGATTATCTCTCTTTCTAAAGTACACTGAATAGCAAAGTAACCCCTGCCTGCTAAGAAATTTACTGATGAAACCCCTACTAGTAATTGTTACCTTGTGTATTTCTCTCAGTATTTCATCACAATCATCATTCAGCTGACCTACTGCTGCTGCTGCAGAACTCAGATTCAGTTGAGAAGCATTTTCCTCAAATACACCATTTTCATCCTAAAACAAACATGCATACTGTTTAAAATCAGAACAGTTCTAACTGAAAGGACATTAAAATAAATTCAAATAATATAGAAAAAAATATAATTGAGATGACTTTATGGTTACTCACATGAACTATTAGTGGCGGCGGCACAGGGGAGCAGAAGGGGTGATCGCACCCTGAAAAAAAATGTTGGGGGCGCCCCCCTCCAAAATCAAGTTGAAACCCTTTGTATCAACAAAACTTGGCCCCTCAAACTGCAGGAAATAGCGTTTAAGAGGGCTAGATTTAAACATTTTTAAGGGGGAGCATGCCCCCGGCACAAACCCCCTAGTAAGGTAGCGCCTTCGGCACAAGGCTGGTGAGCAGATCTCGTCCCCTCATGCACAATTTTGTGCCACCGCCTCTGACTATTCAGACTTTACTTTCCTTGTTTATAAAGCATAACATGAGTACAAAATTATGATTTATCTAATACATGATGTACCACAGCTGTTCTAAGTTGGTTAATGGGTGCTCTAGAATTTGTATGGTTATATATATGCCATATCGTAAAGCAGGGTATATGAGGTCAATGTACCAACAAGTCAGAATAACTACTAATCAAACTATGGGTATTTCATTTGAATGGCCAAATCCTCCTCAAATCGTTACCGCTCACACTCATGATTAATTAACTCTAGGTTGAACAAACTGTTAGCTAAACTTGTCATAAAGACATGAGCTGGTCATTATATGTTGAGAAATTCCAGCATACCACATACGAGATACATTAAAGCATTTATCCAAATTTATTTTTGTTTAGCCACATCAATAAATTTAGCTTTAGGCAAATTAGTGAATAACAACTGTTTCCAAGACTATAACTGTGTTCTTGATGTCATTAGAAGGACTTTTAGATGTCTAGATAAACTCCCCATGTTTCTAATATACAGGGATTTATCATTAGACTAATTCTGGAATATGGTGTCAGTAGAACAATTAAATAAGTTCCTAAAATTCAAGATTTCCCCATTTCTGGGCACTTGATTGGTGTTATACATGTATACTTTTTAGTTTCAGTCATTGGAACCTGAGAGAAGATATGATATTTGTGTACAAACTTAACAAATACACATACATATCTCCAATCCAAAACTTTGTTCTGTTGATGGAGCCATGATGCACGGTAACCAAGACTGTGTGTCCTGTTTATAAACTAGTAAAGATTACAGCCATCACCACATTGAGGCAGAAATAGTTCACTTGGACGAGATATATACAAGTTGTCTTGCCGCATCCTGTTTGATATGAGACTCATAGCTGCGTACACAACTCATGTAATATTAATTTTTTATTTACATGAAATTTAAACCAGCACTGCGCAACAACCACCTCCCTTTAATACTGACAAACAATTTGGTACAATACATCTGAATATTCGTTCAATGAGGCAATAAAATTCTCTAATATGAATGTGCACTTGTTGTTTTGGTACATACGATCACAATCACTGCACATGCACACTAGTGGTTTTGATTTTTCGTCAAAATAATACTGTTCTGTGTCCTACAAATGCAGCATGTTTAGCTTAGTTTATGATTAATTATATATACCGGGGGGGGGGGGGGTAATTCGATTTGGTCTACAGTTAGTATATGGACTATCAAACAACAACATTAAAAAAATATATGTTTTCGTCCATTATGCATCTTTAAAAGGCGCCAGAGTATTTACTAGACAAGATCACTAAATTTTATATGTGCTAAATCATCAGTAGTATGCACGTGTCACTTGCATTCTTCATAATATCGTTCACATTTTGTTTTTTTTATAAACATACATTTGTTCATGGCTATCTTGAAAGAGGTTTCAAGGGGTCTCAAGATGTAGTCGGAGTACCATCATAATTAACTCAAACCATTCTAACTCACCAAACTAACAAAACTAGGTATATTATAATTAATTTGTGCTACAGGCCGACAATGTGTGGTGCGATGTGATGTGATAGGATGCCATCCCGGGGAAGCCGTGGTTAGGAGTGACGATTTGTGTCTGGTCTTATACCATAGCTCCATAACTATACTCACCATTATTTTATCGTTTTTCAATCGCTGCTCAGATGGTATATACGCAAAAAATTGAATATGGCACTTCTACTGACATTTCCAACCTTTGTTTTGCCACAAAACCGTGAACGGGGGAAGCCCTTTTGGAAATTCCCGCTCTTCCAATTTGTCTGTCAGCTGATGCTTTGGCTGTTATATGTGGCTTGTGCATCCACCCGATATTTTACTACAGGCCTGATTAAATAATACATGTTACCGGGAACTTCAAATGTCGTATCATAAATCTTAATTGCAAACCGAAAAAAAGTATTAGATGTCTGCGTCTGCATTAATTCTGTAGAAGCAGTATGTTTGTATTCCATTATGCCAATATAAATATGTTCGTAGCGGAGGGAGGACGTCAGATAAAAGTACTGTTCCACAACAGTATGAGATTGACAATTCGACATTGATCGTACTACTCATTTAAATATTCAATCAATTTACAAACTCACCAATAAGATAGCTCATTTTATGACATGTGACTATGGCTGACCAATCACCTCTTGAGTTATTTACGGTTACTATGTAGCTCTGATGGACGGCCAACAATAGCCATCATGGCGTCGGTTGTGGTGAGTAGTTTTCATTATGAAGTTTTAGTAGAAATTTTTTCATAAACTTTGTTTTGCTCATGACTGTAGTTCACACCAGGTGCGCAAAAAATATATAAAAATTGGTTTGACTCATACGCTGATAATTACGAATGTGTACTACTTTTTTGTAGTATTTTTCGTCGTCTAAAGTTGGACAATAATCCTGCGGGGATTTAATTTGCTGTGTGTCACCGGGTCGGTCTTACTATTTCATTGATAGTTTTGACATTAAAAGTGAATGTTTTAAAGAAGATGACATGCCCTACAAATGTGATTTATTTATGCATCATATCATATATTGTCTATTTACATCAAGTACCGGGCAATTTTTTAACATAACTTTTGAATTACTGCATGCATGACCCTGGTTTTTGTAGTGCAGTTTCATTCATGGCAAAACTTCAAATATTGTTGTATTATTTATCGAATGTAAACCTTCGATTTTAAGGGATTTAATTAAGAACGTTGTAATGGCATTGCAGGACGAGAGGAGATTTGCGCTGAGCAACACAGTATCTGACCCCGATGTACTGTACGTGTCGGCTCACTGTAGCGCCGTTTCATTCATTCTGTTTTACTACAGACCAACAGAACCATAAATGGCGTTGTTCTAACTTTGTCAAATACCGATCTATAATGCTTGCATTTCCCGATATATAGTGAAGCAACAAGTGTTCAATCTATATGAGCTAATTGATTCCAATAAACGCGATCGACTATGTAAGCGTATTCGTTGTTTGTTTTTGTTGAAGCCTTATTTCAGACAGCTGCCTGGGCAATCCATCCCATCCCGTGTCTTGTTGTCGCAATAATTAAACTGAGGCCCTGATAAAGGTTGTTCCATATATTACATCAATGTTTTTACAACATGCATACAATTAACGCCATAATATTTTGTCTAATAATTTAGTTTATACGATGGAATCACAATAAACTTAAATGTGACACATTTACTGTTGCTTAAAAGAGACACAGCAGCCCCAGCATTTGTTTATTAACAATAGATCAAAAGATACTGCAATGAATTATTTGTAAACACACATTGATCATGTTTATTTAACTGTTCACACTTTGTTTGTTTGTTTGTTTGTTTTGCACTAATTTCTAACGCATACAACACTGCTAGACTTGATCTGACTTTATTTAATATGGTGGTGCTTCATCTCTGTCTGTGCATGGCATAATGATATAGTAAATCATATGTTAATACATTAATTTTCTCACTTCATTAGAAATCAAGACAACATACAAAAACAGAAAAAATGCAACAGTTTACACAGAGTCAAGAGTTATCACCACAGAAACTTCTGAGATGCCCCACAGAAGGGTGTGATAAAGTTTTAGGTAGTTCCCCGGGACTGAGGTACCACATGAAAACGCATGAAGAAGCAAGACCTTACTTGTGTCGCAAATGCTCAAAAACATTCAAAAGGTAATTAACTCATTAAATTTCTAATTATTGTTCACTGTTAGCTACTCAACTATAATATAATCAATAAATTATGGTTTGGATTTAATGTAAGTTTAAATATATTTTTTTGTGGTGAACTATTAAAAAATTAAATGTCATTTCCAATAACAATACGATTTTGCCATATGATAGTCAAATTTTACAGAACAATTTCAATATTTATTTCAGCTCTAATGGGCTAAAGTATCACCTTGAAAAAACTCGATGCGAGGATAATTCAGCAGTATTACACACTGATATGACTTCTGTAAATTGTGTTGTTACACCAACCAAACATGGACCAAATATTAATGGTAAGAAATTATTTCCATCTTTTCAAGTACAATTCTTAGAGTTTTGGATTATGCTTTTAATATTCTTTGTGGAATTATCTTTGCAGGGCTAGGGCAAAAGAGGTACTAAGGGTATTTATAAAAGAATTTGATGAATGTTCTAAAAAACACTGTTCCATCTTTAAATTATCATTCTTACCCGTTTATTGAATAAAATTAGCTTGAGTTAAATTGCATAAATGAATTTACATAGCTCATTATGCAGGTACTCAAGTACAGTGCTACTTTTGCTACCATATTTGGTAATAATATATGTAAATTTATGCCAAGCCACCCTTTTGTTGCTATTGTCCGTCATTTGAATGGGTGTTGAAAACATTATACTGTGTGCGACAATAAGTGCGTAAATCTTGAATAGACTATCACATAACAGCGTCATTCTTTGCGACAGACATTTAAACTCATTCAAAGTGATAAATTATATCAAGAAAATTTTTTAGAATGGATACTTCTGGCGATTATTATTTTTTGAGAAGGTGAGTAGTTAAAAGATTGGTATGCGTGGAATGTTATGTTCACAGGTAGATAAGCTTGGCGTTGTGAAAGGTGACAAAATTGGTTTCAATCGTTGTCGTAGGTGATCAGAACAAGTCACAACATGTTGGTCTAGTTAATGTGCCTATCAATACTCACTTCTGAATGAATGGAAAAGCAAACGCACCTGTTAATTTCAGTTTACAGTGGTTATTTAATCTATTTATGTAATGTGGTATACATTTATCTCTACTACTCGTAACTGTAGTTCAGACTTACCCTGCTTACTACTATTGCTATTTGCTTAGTCAGCATTAATTGAGATTGTTAATTAGGTCAGTGAGTCTTAAAATACTGCATTTTGTGAAACTGCAGCAAAATAATATGCACAACATTCCAGCAGCTTCAGTCCCCTTAAATCCCATATTTACAACTCAGATTTTTAAAATAGATTAGAATGACAAAAATTATCCTTCTAGGTCCCAAAAATATATAAAAATTCTCCTAAATCAATTTGTTGTTGTTCCTAAAAGTTTCCCACAAAATCAGAAAACTATTGATAATGCACACATTTTTAAGGGATGAAGTCAAAAGATCGATGTCAGATAAAAAACTTATTTGCTTTAGTTTGGGGGTGGGGGGTTTCGACCTCAAAAAGTTTCTATCCTACATGAAACGATTTTATTTTTTTATGAAGTCAAAATAATTTTGGAGTATTTGTAATTTTTTTCTATGGTTTGGTCCGAGTGTAAAGTCTTTTTACACCCACCCGACAACCAACTGCTATGCCATACTACTGTTCAATTATCAAATTGTATTTAATGGTGAATGTAGTCTGATGCCATGGTCAATATTTATCAATTAAGTTTCAGTGGGGGGTAGGGGGTTTGGGAAAAAACTATCGGTATAGGAATTAAGTTTTTTATCCTACATTGAACTTTTGATGTTGTCCCTAACTGACATGCAATGACCAACATTTGTTTCTGGTCCTTGAACATAATTAGAGATAATATGTAATTATTTTTATCACATGTTATGATACAATCTTTTTCTTAAGTTATTTGCAAAATATCGGTACATACAGTAGTAGTTTTATTTATTCCTTGTATATTACAATGCAAGAGCAATTTATACTCATGTTTCTGTCATATGTAATGATGTGGCTATGCATTTTAAAGTGCAGGCGATAGAAATCATTGTCTGCAAATTACATTCTACTTTTTTTTTTGTGGTCAATGATTTTGAAAACTGTTTTAATTACTATTAAGAAATTTTAAAAGATTGTTTAGACTGACAAAGTGTGTATTACAGTAAAAATGGTCAAAACTTAAGTTTGTTATACTTACTGTGGTAAACAGGTTTCATTTTGTACTCTGCTGAACTGTGATATGAAAATATTTGACAGTAGTTTGATACATTACCTGTAATACAATGATGACATTCTTTTTTTAGTATTTATAGCACTTAATATTTTATGTAACTGACTGTCTATCAATAATCTTTAATAGGTAGTGATGTATCATATATCACAAATCTACTGCTTAAAGGCCCATATATTTTGTGGTGCACCTTTACAGAATTATTGCCATGTGTTGTCTGGACTGAAATTATTAAAAGTTCACTTGCTTCATATAAAATTTATCAAAGCTATATGTAGATAACTTAAACAATTGCCATGATCATTGTGAAAAAATAGGCCTTGCCCCTTCATTTTTTGTTTGTTTAACCCGTCTAACAATAACAGCATACACTAAAGATTTATTGAGATTCTTTATTTGTTGAAATGTATTGAAGCAAAGGTTATATGGATCACTCAGCTATAGAATACATGTATGGGCTGTCTTGTGCAGCTAATTCACAGGGGTATCTGTACTCAGACATTTGTACACTAATATCACAGAATTTTCATTGAGTTAGAGATTAGTAATAAATGTTCATCTAATTCCTAAGCTATCCATTCATTATAGGAATTTCACCTAAAGCAAGATTAGATTACCAAATAGGAATGGCAAATGACACTTTTCTCATAAATTTAAACTCTTTGCTTTATAGTTTCATATTAGATTTAACTTTATTTTGTAAAGCAAAGTATACTTCACTACATTATGTTTAATTCCTCACTAATTATGTTTATTTAAGTAGATTTATATATTTAAGGAGGTTACCAATAGAAACTTGGAGAGGGGGAGGGGTCTCCACCAAGAAAAAAAAAATCTTACAGGGAAAATGACAGAGCAAAAACCTATTTATAAAATCAAGTCATGACATTTAAAATAGGAAGACAAAAATGTGCATATTATACAGCAGTAGCATCATGAAAAAAAACATATCGCACAAGTTTGATCTCACCTACTGTGAAATAAATATATAAAAGCACACCTTAATGCCTTTGAAGGTCTAGTATCGTATTCATAGTACTGTGCATATTATGCTGAAAACATACATACATATATATTATTATTGTTGTTGTTGTTAACTTTTAACCTTTAACCTAGAGACACTTCACCTTATCTTGTACAGAGGTCATTTTTAAAAGACTGATAAAAGGTCTGATAATAGATTTCATTGAATGCAACAGGTGCATTGAGAACTACAAGATGAGATTAAGAATGTCAATGTATATGCAAGGGTCAGTGATGAGTATGAATCTAGTCTTTAAAGAGGTCTCATTAAATGCATATTAATGTTAATGAGTTTACTCGCACCAATTTATTATACATTATTATGTTGTATGTAAATATTGAAAGTATGAAAAATGTTAAGTTTGATAAATGAATAATTAATATATTGTATAATAATACTGATGCATCTTGTTTTAACAAAGTTATTTTACTTTACATGTATTTCGTTGTTTCACAGCCCAAAAAAAGTGTGATTGACAATTAATACCACCACATACTTAGTTTATCATCATTTTATTGTTTACTGGTAGTTATGGATGAATAATGAACAACAAACTTGTGCTGTAATTTGTTAATTAGTTATCTTTTAATTGCTCTAATTATGAGTAAAAAAAATTTTTTTTAATTTGTTTTGTTTTGTAGTTTTCCAAAAAATTAAAATTGATTGAATTTAATTTATCAAGTTTTTAATCTTAAATAACTATCTATCTCAGTGTCATTGATATTATCTAGTACTTTTTGTAGGCCAAAATGTCAAGGTCATAAATAATGTTGTAACATCTAAGAGGGTTGCATGCTAACTGAATGACAATATAAAATAAATGAATTTAAGTACCACTTTATTATCTCCTTCTAATTTTGTAGACTCTTTGTCATTGCTATTTGTGTGTGTGTGGTGTATTGTGTATTTGTATCATACATACATATTTGTGTCTTGGTCACGCTTGCCATTTTCTGGCTGTTTGTTTATTTCTGTAACTCAACTGTAAATTCGTTGTACTGTCTTCCTGCAAACTTTGAGGTATCCTCGTAATAACCTCATATTACACTTGAAACATTTTACTTCTACTTGTGTGATTTCCTATACTTATACATGGGTATGCCTGTGGTACAGACTAGGTTGGGCTAGTATACACAGGTATCAGAAAAATGCTTGTTTTTATGGTTTGCAATATTAAACTATTTTGGGGTGTCAAACGCTGAGATATTTCATTTGTTGACTTGGCTTAACATGTAATGAAATGTACCAGGTGCATGGTAATAATTTTACCAAGGTTATTATTTATAAGATAATTTTTGGATCAATTTTGTCATAATATTCTTTATTTATTTATTTGACAATGATGAGATAGCTTGATAGCAATGAAGCTTGTCAAGACCTTCTTGATGTGTGAAAACCACTTTGAGAGGAACATCCTCAGAAGGGAAAATTGACAATGACAAGATAGAAAGCTCAGTAGAGCTTGTTGATACTTTCTCGTTTGTGTTAACCACTGAAAGAGGAACAGCCTCAGATCACTATTTGAGTTTCCTTAGGTTAGATTTGAACCCATTCATCTCCTGACTAAGAGTTTCATCCCATTCTGGTGTGCAACCACAGACCAATCAACCCACAATAAATCCAATTCATTTCACATCTGGCTTATTACACAGTATTGTGTTGTGTCTTGCATTCATTTGTATGGATCTAAATGTGTATTGGAACTCGTGTACCGGTATTATGCATTTGAAAAAAATTGTAAAAATGTAGTTTAGTGGAGAACAATATGACCGCATATTGTGGGAACTATTTGTTGATTAGAGTGAATATACTATATTTCCAATAGAAGCATACGTAAACCAAAAAATGCATTTATTGTATGCAGGATTATTACAACCATTCTGAAAATTGTTCAGACAGTCAGTCAGTAAGATGGATTGCAACTTTGCAAAACCATCAGGTTTGTCAAATCTAGACTTGGCAGCGCCGTCTCATTGACATGCACAAATTTAGATCAGTCCATTTTCATTACTAGATGATTGTAAAGCGCAGTTTTTTTTAAAAATGATGCATGTTCATTAGAATACATGGACAGGTTATATGATATGTTTTAATAATTCTTGAATTAGATACATTGTGAAGAATAGTTATTGAATATGTAAACTAAGTTTGCAAATAGTGAATCACATAGCATTCTATCTGTCAAGGGGTGCCGCCATATCTAGAACATAGCAAACACTTAATGTTTTGCAAAGTTGCGAGCAAACTGACAGTGTGAATTATTCTCAGAACCGCTGTAAAAATATTAAATATAACTTATTTTGTCAATAGACACACCTCCGTTGTTTACTTAAGTGCCACTATAATAGAACAAATATATTCACTTGCACATGTTTCTTTGTCAAATTAAATTGCTTCAATTTGTGTTCAAACTTTTTTCTACCATTATGTTTTCAGAAATAAATAATTCTGCTGCCATGGAAACACCAAAGAGGTCTAAATTTATTCCCAGTGCTCTTACTATAGACACAGATAGTTCACTTTATGCAGAACCCTCAAGTCTACTCAATAATAACCACTCTCCATATAATGATATCCAAGATGTTGATGTCACGGAACCTTCAAATACAAACTGGTTGACGGAATTAGCTATAATTGCAACAAGTCCTCAGAGTCCTTTACTACAAAAGTGCAGCTTTAGAAGGTGAGACTATAGTACTGTGCCGTAATCATTTGACATGTGTGACTCCTGAATAATTCTACGGACAATGATTTATTGGGGTAATAACAATGATAAGAACATATACAGCTGTCAGAAATAATGGTGAAGAAAGTCAATGTGCATATAATTAAATCTTCTCCATTAAATTACTCTTAAATTAGGTAAATATTAACCTTATACTTTCAAACCTTTTGATTTACCCATTCATACCTATACATCTACAATAAATAGTCACAAACAGGTTTATATGTTTATTTAAATAATATATACATGTATACCAAACCACTGTTGATGTGATGAGTTCTGGAGGAATGTTATGTCTCTTTGGGAGAAAATAAAATTGTGAAATGTCATTTATTTTATACACTTTTACAATGAAAAAACAGAAATGTGCACATTTTTTCACAATATAACTGGAAAGTAATTTTAATTGAAATACTAATTGTATTCCTAATCCAAGCTGTCCCTCGAAAAAAACATGTAACTTTAATATTATCTTGTTCTTATAGGAGTCCAATTTTGACAATTGAGAAATCGTTACATTCTTATGCCAAGCCACCAAGATCACCCAGTCCACCTCCACTTATAGGTCACAATGAACTATTCAGTACTCCACCATGCAAACATACTATGTCACATGAAGATGAGGCTAGAGTGACATCATCATCTCCATTTCCTGCTTCTCCTAAAGTCAATGAAAGTTCTAGTGGAACATGGTCACATTCATGGCCGACAGCTGTATGGCAATGTTTCATGAAAGGTATGATTGATTTCATTTATCAAAATCTAAAATATAGCCCCTTCTATCTTTCTTCTCTTTGCATCTGCATTTGCTAAATTGCCAACTTTGCACAAAATTGGTAAAACATATGATGTGATCTTGTTGTGAGTAAACGTTGAAGTTCAACATCACTTTACCAATAAGTATTCAGAATAGTGCTACAGATTTTTTATTTAACCAGTGTATGTAAAGATTTTCATTTTATCACCAGGTACAAAAGTACATTTCACTGCAGGAGCTAGAACTGAATGGCGATTGGCTGAAGAGATTGGCAATAATGAAATGCTGGCAGCACAAGCCAATCAACAGCAAGACTGTGAGGGCAGAGGTCAATCATCTCTGTCTGGATATGCAGCTAATGGATTGAGACTTGTACAGATAGAGGAGAAATCTGCTGGTGATAATAATAATGACAGTGTTTTGGTATTGACTTTAAATCCTGATTTACCAGATCAACCTAATCTGGTTGTCGAATGTGCTTTAGATCATCCATTCTTTGTTAAGGAGAAAGGTCAGTTTCATTTCCAAATTATTCCTCCTCTCATAAAGTAGATTATTTTAATATTTTCTGATTTACAGCCTGTGACCTAAGCAATATGACATTTTAGTTACACACAGAGATTTGTTATGATACAATTAGTTGCTCAATCCCTGGTGTATCAATGATGCAACAGAAAATTGTACAATGGTTAATGATTTTGGAAAACATTTTATTTGGTAAAATGAAATTCACATCAACAAAAGAAATCAATTTAGTGTTCAGTGTCTGAAATCAACAGCCACATACATTTTTTAGACCTCTCTTTCCAGCAGTAATAAACTTGACTCAACTTGATTTATATATTGACTATTTTTAAGCAGACACTGCTGGTTTACTGTGAAGAGACATGGAGCCACTACCACAAACCCTGAATTTTCACTAGAGCTGCTAAAAGTCTGCCTAACATATACTCAAAATGAACTCTATGATTGATAACTGTTACTCTGCAAACATAACAAAATAGGATGGACATGAGTTTATAGGGTGAGGAAGCTCCTCAAATAATAAATAATATAATATTTAATATCTTGAGACTCATAGGAAGTTATTTATTTTTAGGATGGTCATCTTACAATCCTTGCTTGACTGTAGTGAAATACGGTATACCATGCTGTGAACTAGAAAGTGGTGATGTATGCCTTTCACCTTCCCATCCAGAAGCAATCAGTTTTCAAGATTCTGAAGTTTTTGAAAGTTTTCGGAGGTGAGAAATAGTTTATTGTATTTATCTTGTTTAAATTTATTACTTTAAGAAATTCTGTGGTTATTTTATTTTCTATTTACCTACTCTAACACTTTATCATTTCAGCTTTGATTTTACTCCAATGGATTCATCCGCAGTATTAGCTCTTAGTAGTATGGCTAAACACAGACGAGATTTAGAAATGAGTCCTAAGTCACCTACTAAAAATCCATCATCACCATCCAGGCAGAAAAAATATAAAGCGGAACCAACTCGTGGTAAAAGACCCATGAATGCCTTCATGTTATTTGCAAAAAAGTTCAGGGTGGAGTATACACAGCTGTATCCTGGTAAAGATAACAGGTAGAGATGTTCAGTAAAATTATTGTTTGCATTAATTGACTAAATTGCTGCATAGAATATACATGTTAACCCGAATGTCAGCATTTCAGCATTGAAAACAATCCATACTTTGAAATTATGCCAACGTAATTATACAAACCGAAGGTATAAACTTAAATGTTGATATTGTATTATTATTCGTAATTGGTTAGACCAGACTTTTTTTATTCCTTGTTTCTTGAGTTTTTATAAGGCAATTTTTTTGGGAAGGGCGAAAAAAAAAAAAATTTCCATTAGATTTGTGTGATTCTCAAAGAATTGTAAGTGAGATGATTGATCGAAGAGAAGAAATGAAATAAAATGTTATTCCATGTATAACCTTGTTTCTCATCTGCGCGAGACTTCGGTACTTTGATCTTGATACTTTCATGAAAATGCAACTTGGGTTTGTTATGCAGCGGGCGAAAAAAAAATGAAGATAAAAATTTTTTTTTTAGGAATTCTTTGCATGCACAAGGTGGCGGGCGCGAGAAATTATGCTGAAATAAAATTTTAGTTTTATTTCATTTTCGGCTCCTGTTCATTCGGCGGGTTCGCGAAACAAGGGTTAATAAAAGTCCGGCCTTAGCAATTACAACTGTATACTTGATCGTCAGAATTTTAGTAAACTTAAAACAGATCTCTGATCGCAATGGAAATTGAACTCAACATTATAATGGAAATACAGTGCCATTGATATTATACAAAGTTTTGCCTGGAAAATGGTAAAGGGCATTCTCATTGTGCAAAGATTGTAGCATAGTGGTTGTCGCTTCAGACTCATGATCATGATCAGTAGACCCAAGTTCAAATCCTACTTTAGGCTGAATATCATAGGGTCGACCCCTACCCTGGGTGAGTGTGCCACAGACTCAATGGGAAGGCCAATTCTACTGGGCGAGATTCATTCACGAACGAATGCGACTTTGGGGGAACCTTGGTTAAGATCTGCAGGTGCTTGTGTTCGACCAAGCCTGGTTGACGCCCGGATTGTATAGTTATAAAAGTCAATAATGTTGTCATTATTAAAAATGATGTCAATAACTGTGATAACTTTCAGGGCAATTAGTGTCATACTTGGTGATAGATGGAAAAAAATGAAAGTAGAAGAACGAAGAGTCTTTGCCCAAGAAGCTAAGGTTTTAGCAGAAGAACATAAGAAAATACACCCCGACTGTTGGAAAAGAAAGCGATCAAGTTCAAATGTAAGATTCATTCTGAAGTGTTTGCACATATTGTAGAATATAATACTTGTTGTGTAATGGGCTGTATTATCCACTTGACTTGTGTTTATGGCTATTTACAGTCCACTAGTAACAACCAGCTTTACAAATACTGATATGTGGTATCAGGTATTTGCTGAATCAGCCAAATGTTTTCAATCCAATCTAACATATTAAATCTAATTATTAAGTGTGGTAATCATATAATTGCATTCCAAATGAAATAACTGATTTCATTTTTTCATTTTATTTGCAGTCTCTTTGACACTAACTCCAATTGTTGGATTCTATATAACTGGTGCTGCATGGCATCATGGGATACTGGACTGAACTACCTAGACCCATGGTCAATTGTACATAGGTGCTTACCAACCATGTTGATATCTTGTATTTTATTGTACAGAGAAAAGAACTATGTATATTGTAAATATCAAACATTGCATTATATTTTACAATCTCAGTACTATTTTCAATTTTTCACCTTTTGTATGATAATGACCTTGACACACTTGAACACTGAGTACATTTCAATACACTAATATTTTTTAACTTTGTAAATGTGGATTGTAAAAATAATTTTAAAATGTGTGAATCGGATGTTTTTTTTTTTCTATAACACTGTATATTATGCAGGTGGAATGTTTTATATGTAGATAATTTGTCATTGTCACTTGAGTGACTCTAAACCTTTCTTGCTTTGCTGTATCATTTACGTATCCAGTGTAGTGTGGTTGCCCTTCTTTTTTTTTACTGGACTGTTTAAATTGTGATATTTTGGGCTTCCTACTGAGAAATGTGTGTGTATATAGGAAAATATATTTCTACTCAACAAAATTACAAAATTAGTCTAGAACAATTGCCTCTCCTCATTAATGAATATAATATAATGTGTTTTTATATTTATGCTGCATTTATTTTTGGGGGATTTGTATATAATAATTGATAAATAATGGTAGCTGTTATAATATAAATAATTTATATTGTGTAACTTAAATTCTGGTAGTGACAGAAAATATGTATTTATGGCTGTTGGGAAAGTTGGTAAGTAGTCATATACCTAATTTCTGCTTGAGGTTATGTTTTATGAATTATTGGCTGTTTTAAATTTCATGAACAATGCTTTCAATTGTCTTCGTTGGCATGTAGGGATTACATGGGTTTAAAATGGCAGGCGAGTGGTCGGCTACCTCGCATACGAGTTAGTGATTTGTACGAAATTATCATAGTAATAGATCCCATTGACATTTACAGCATGGTTAATGAGCCACATTGAACAAAAATATAAATGTGGGACTCCCAAAATATACAAGTGTTGGATATCTGATATATGGTTATATGTCAGCAGTGCACTTAAAGGTCAGAGGTCATCACACTTCACAGTTTCCAATTAACATTGCTTTTCACCCACAGTGTATGATGTATTGATGGAATGCAACCTAACTGTGCAGTGTGACAAACTGCAGACAAATATAACATGGTCTTTTTAATTAGCAATAGCAGCATCTAATCCCTCGCGGCAATCTAGTATAAAAGAAAAGTATCTTTTCCAGAATACTGTATTTGCTCTATTAGAAACATGTATAAATCAGAAAATTGTATGTGTTGTATACAGAGTTGTTAAAATATGACTAATTTTTTTCTAAATAGAGCCAATACAGTACTGCATATATATTTTGTATGATAGCATCTACTTAAAGTATTAGTGTGAAGCATACTTTCTCAATTTAAACTCAAGGGACTGTGTGTCAAGCTTAGAGTCAATACTTTTCTCACTTGCTACACAAGTTTGTTGCACTTAGAATAAATGATACATATACTTATGTATCAATGTTGACAAAAGGGCATATTTAGTTGTAATATGAAATATGTCTCAGCAATGTAAAATCAGTTCACTCGCATGATTGTTCAAATTTTACTTTGAAGCTTTTTTATTTACAAAGGACTGCAATTTTCTAGGCTGCAATTTACTTCTGCACGTCAACATCGCCCAGGCTGTTAATTTAGCAATACTGTTTTCATTTTGAATGCATGTTTGTAGCAATCAAGTGACTTTATTTCATTGTGTTTTTTTCTTTGGTAGTTGTGATCCATTTGTCAGATCATGAAGAAAGTTTGAACAACTTTTATGCAATTCACTGTGCCTTTTCAGCTCTGGATTCATTGTGTAAAACTGATTGACATAGAACATAGGATCAAAACATTTGAATATTAGGACAAAACTAACTACTGTTCCATATTTTATGCCTTTTACATTGTATACAGTGTTAGTTTTCTAACCTTTTAGTATTTTTTATCCTGACAAAGCAAGCATATCATGGGTTCAATTGAACTAAACATGTTGATACATTAAGATTATTTTTGACTAACAAACATATTTTGTTTTTCATTTTTATTCAAAATAGCTGTCCTGTTTTGTCTGCTATATAGCATGGTGAGGACTTTGTCATGTCAATGTATGTATGTCAAATGACTATATTGAAATACAACTGCATTGACAGTGTATTTGAGCCAAAAATGATTTTAATGGTTCTGTTGGAATTGCACAAACCTCATGTTGTTGTATGAGATTTTTACAAGGATAGCTCAGGCGGTACTGGATTGCATCGTCATTTGCTTTGCAGCATTCATTACCATCATCGTACTGCCTGATTACATAATTTCTGTTATTCTCATGAAAACCTTATTATTATACATTTTTTCCTCCGTGTATAATAATAATTTAGTGAGATATAACAGTATTCATGCCTGAGCCATCGTTTGCCTTCTGTTGTATTTCAGTCATGCACTACATTGTTTTCACGTCTTATGTAAACAACTGAAAGCATCGAATGTGACATATGTGACACACATTTTCCAAAGAAGGAAGATATTCAAATGCATCTATACTGCTTTTGAGCACTTATTCAGAGTTTTACGCATAATGAATTGTATTGTCTTTGGTCTCAGATATATGATAATGTTAAAGGGCAGTAGTTGTCGCGCCATGCATGCACGAGATATATGGGTCTTATGTAACAAAGATGGCGACTTTGACTGTACAAACTGAGGGTTACCAAGCTTTAAGTATTTTTTAGGTGATTGGAAGGTATCAAAGGAGTCACCGGCGGTAATCAGTGCAAGTTGCGCCCAGGTCAAACTTCATACTTGTGATTTCCATTAGAAGAGTGCATTGGATTGTGGGAAAATCATTGTTTATCAACACAAATGTCATACATGCCCAGCGCGATGACTGTCGCCCTTTAATTAGCCGAATGGGAACTATATATCATCTTGCGCATATTTTTTTAATACAACATATCTGCATGAATGTCGTTTTAATACATTGTTGAAAAATTTCTAAAAATCTGAATAAGAATTGTGACATTCTAAAAAATTACAACACTAGATATTCAGAGGAGAAAAAATATTTAGCTCTGCTACTGCTAGTAACAATGCTAAAATACAAACTGAAGACAAAAAGTGGAACTCGCTTTCAGAAATGTAACCCCAATCCCTATGTGTGATTTTAAATACTGATGCTTGCATGATCAGACATTTTGCAACATCCATCAATGCATATTAATTTCATTTGGTTCGTTTTCAGGCAGAACAGTTTTCTTTAAAGAGCTTTACATCTGTACATGCATGTTTATAGTTATAAAACTGGTGTGTGAATTATTGGTATGCCCTCTTAGCCATTTGTGAAGTTACTTTTGTTTTTATGAGTGATTATTTTATTTGATATATTCAAGTTGTTTTAATCATATTTGTTTTTTGCATAAAATAACAGTATTATAGTAATGCAGCTGTGCTATGTGTTACAAATATTGAGTGAAGCATAACGTTTTAGTGTATTTATTTGTGAGTTTTATCCTTGCATGCATTTTCACTGTCGTGTACTGTTGTACATCTGAATTTACATGCAATAAAAACAATGATTTATGTATTCTCGAGTATTGGTCTTCATTTATACTGTTTTATTATGGACAGTGCTATCTTGTTCGATGCTCTAATATTAAGACTCCACGTTGTTAATAAATGAAACGTAACTTCTACACTGGATATAGATATACCAGTCTGACAGCATCGTCCGAATTTCACGGTTTGTTGGCAACCCTTGGTTAGTTTGGAGGGGTGACCCGAAACAAATTTTCTTTGACTGACGAAGATGGACATCTACTAATCTAGCTGTTCTCGATTCACACATGCCCACTATAGTTGCACTGATAAGTGCAATCGCTAATGGTGGTAATCACGCCCTTGCGATGGCCACGTTCGGGTCGAAGTATTGGTAAAAGTCAAAGGCGTGAGTGACGCTCCGAGAACTTTCACCCGGGCTTTCACCGGATTTCAATTCGGTCCCGGGCGTTTATAAGCTGCTCACTTGTGGCGTTTGCCGATAGTAGAAGGAAAATGTGTTTTACAGATACTAATATAGTTGTTTTGCATGCATGACACATTTAAATTTGTGATTCTGTAAATATTTGTCGCATGAATCAGACTTTTCACAGATTGTACGAAACCTGGCTTCACGTCTGATTACGCGGATTCACTTCTGATCACATGTGACGCTAGATGTGAATGAACAGTTCCAGGGGGGGGGGGGCACTCAATATTAAAACCTTACACCATGTGCGTTCTTGCTAAAAAATAATAGGCCCCTAGGGCTAGCAGCACATTGGCAAACCATACCCTCTATTGCAGACGCACTGTAAATTTAGTACCCCCATATTGAAGAAAAGAAACACACCCCTATTGCAGACATATATTGAGAACATTCTACTCCTATTGCGAGCATTCTCTGCCGTTTTTGTCACTCAAGTAGGGTGTGATCAACTCAAACAAGCTATGGTCTAGGGCGGTGTATGGGAGTGGTTGTTGCAAGAGGGGGCCTACAGCGGGCGCAACAACCCTGTGAGTTTATTCCTGGGGGCCTATTGCAGACATTATATTTTTAAAGGGGGCCTATTTGCCTCCCGCGCGGGCCCGCTTTAGAACGTGAAAAACATCCCCTTTCCCCGCTAAATTTGGAACGCACATGGGGTAGTAACGGCATAAAGAGTGAACCCCCCGGGGAACAGTTCAGAAATAAAATCATTCAGCAATCAATGACCTTCTTGATCTTTGAACTCGGAAGGGGTACCTTAAAAACAGTCTAATGCGTCAATGCGAGTATTTGAACACATTGTAGGGGTACATTGTACTTTCAAGAATAACTGTCCGATATACCAGTCGGTCTTCGTCATCATGACCATTCGAAGTAGCGTATTGTCTACCCTCTTCTTCTGTCTTTTTGCAAATCTCACACTTATGCAGAGTCTTCGCAAACACGACCGTTTGATGCTAAACCCATTACACTGGCCACCGCCCCCTCCCACCAAAGACGTACTTCAAATGGCTGAAGAATGGGGCGCGACAACGTATGTGGATTTCGTCAGAAAATCAGGACTAGATAAAACACTGTATAACGGAACAGGTAATGGGTAAATTATGTAAATGTTAAATAAATTAATTTAAATCACATACCGGTTATATATATCATTGAAGTAAAACCACGATGTTCTGGATATTATTACATATGTACTGCAGTTTATTTTGATTCGTCCATGAAATCAAAATCGGTATTTCCACAACCCATATGCAAATGAGGTCTGAGAGCAAACAAAGTAGTCCCTTCAGGAGTACAGTTTTTCGAAATAAACAATATTTAGAAGTATGATATTTTCCCCTTGGGGTACATGAATATACTTGCCGAGTGAAATGAAATTTGAACAACAGTAATGGTACTTTTAGGCAGTCACTTATTTTGGCCCAAACTAATTTGCATATCACCCATGCAATAATGTTTTCGGTATTTTCACGGTCGATATGCAAATGAACATGGTATTTTCATTGGCTACCGAACTATTTTTATTTTGTAAACACATTTTCGACTGCTATTTTTATCCAGTTCAAATCGTTCAACAACATTTTTGGCATGTACATCACATGGAATACTACGATTGGAAGAACTTAATGTATGTTGACCACCTGGAAACTGAGTTTTATAAACCTTGAAGGGCTCTCAGAAGATCCACCAGCAGTAAAATCAGCGATTACTATGCAGCCGAACCATCAGCATCGAGATACCAGGTTTCTGCTGGCGACGTTGCGGCGTTACTCAGTTCCAAATAAAAATTACCAACGCCAAAAGAGCAACATTTTAACCGGTAATCAAGACCCAGTCAATCCACGACCAGCAAGATCGCACAAGAAGTTGTAGCGTGCAGCTCAGCGACAACCGCTGTCGACGAAAGTCATCCCGTCAGTGGAGTACCGCAGTTGTACGGCATGTTTGCGGAACTTTTAACTTCAACATAAACTGTGTATCATAGTCGTCCAGTTCAAGTTCTGCTTCTGTCGTGTTCCCAACTAAACGTCAACGAGTTATTTATTCGGACAGTGACTCAGATTAGACGTCTGATTATTTTAATTTCATGATACAAACAGTGACACGCGTTCTCCTTGGCGCGTTCTACACTGACACGCGCTGCTAGGGCGTAACACTTATATTGGAACATATTAATGGGCAATGGGGTTCCCCGACCTAAATTCCATCTCGGTTTGCACGTTCTTTCTCTAGTACGAAATAATCAAGTATGGAACATATGTAATAATAACAGAACCCCACACCCTCCCCGTGGCTTTCGTTGCGTATGGAAGTTATTTTCACTCGAGATGCGGTGTATTCTGCTGTACTTTCACTCGCTTCGCTCGTGAAAGTACGGCCGCAGGATACACCGCATCACTCGTGAAAATAACTTCCATACGCAACGAAAGCCACGGGGAGGGTGTGGGGTTCTGTCATAATATTAATATTCAAAAATATTAAAATAATTGTAAAATCTAGTAAAACATTGAATCGTGTCAATCTTTTTAGGTCCATTCACAATATTTGCTCCATTCAACGAAGCCTTTGTGAACTTGGACCCAGTATTGTCCCATCAGCTGGAAACCAATAAGACCTTTTTACGAGAGTTATTGCTATACCACACGGTCAATGCCAGAGTTGTTGATGACGACTTGAGAGTGAACGACCGACTTTTCCCTACTATGCTGACTGGTACGAATATACGTTCCGCATTGTACATAGAAGGTACAAAGGTAATATTGCCCAATGCCCTCTTCACCATGCACAATTGCAAGTCATAGAAACTGTAAAAAAATCTTATGGTTACAATAATAATAATAATAATGTTTATTCAACCTTTGTATCGGCAGCATGAAAACAGTAATACATTTATTTAAATTACATTCATCATTTCTTTTCTATATTGCCATAAATCAGTTACATATTTCCTAATTAAAGCTGATGAGGTATTTCCCACATTTTCATTTATGTTCCATAGTGTATCACCAAAAAGGAAATTGAACCTATAATTCAACCCCCCTGAAAGAAAACTATTCATTAGTGATGAAGATTCAACATTGTTTTTCAGTGAGGTTTCTAATGCTAAATAAAATTCCTTTCTAATATGATTAAATGACGTACAAAGATAAAGAAAGTGGTAAATGTCTTCTTTGCCCTGATTGCAGACTCCACAAATTCCATTACCCCTGTAATTTTTCCATCCCATTTTGTTACCTTCAAGATCTAAAGAGTTTGACTAGTTTTAAAGACAAGGGAGATACCATGATGATCATAAGGATCAATTATGTACTTTTCCTTTTTAATGTTTGTTTTAATCCAACAGTAGTGTTTTAATGATTTCATCTTTTCTAAATTTTGTGTAAACATGTTTATTTCATTTTCTTTACTGATTGTGATAAAACTTCTTATCCATTTTGGATTTTGGGGTATTTCATTTCCATAGATATGATACATGCCATTAGTCACTAGAATGTTTTCTACATATTTAGGCCAATTCCAAGCCAGTTTAACTTTGTTTTTATACTGAGTATTCATTTCTTTAAAAACTATTTTAGTCCATCTATTGTTTTTCATTTTCTGAAGTCTATCCAGGTATTGAATCCGCACTTTATCTTGGATGTAATTCAAGTCTTCCCATCCTAAGTCCCCCAACACTGCAGGTCCTGCCACATTTCGGTTTACTTTGAATAAAAATTTCCCAAATTGGTACTGAATACTTTGTAATTTCTTTTTAAACTCTCCGCTATCCTGAAACCATATTCCACACCCATAATTCATTGATGGCATGATTATGCTATGCCATAACACATCACCGTACTCAAATCGATTGAAACTGTTGTGTTGGTTAATTATTGATTTGCCATATGCTAAGATTGTCATTCCTTTTTTATAAACTTCAGTAAATTGTGTATGATCATTCAATGTTTTTGATATGGTTATGCCTAAATATTTGTACGTTTTACTTTCTTTTAATGTCAAGTTTCCTAGTTTCCAAATTGTGTCCTTTTTGTGGAGTTTCTTGCCAAAATACATTATCTGTGACTTGGATTGGTTATAACTGAGTTTCCATTTACTAGCGAACTGAGCTGCTATATCAAGCATAACTAGTAAATGTTATAATTTGTATTGGTTGATCAAGTGAACGATCACGTTTGATTTTGATCTTCGATTAGCTTACCACAGAAAAGGTTCTTTTGTTTGCAATCAATATTTTTATGAAACCTGTTGATTCCTAATCCCAAGTTAAACTTTTTCATTGTGATTTGGTTTAATCTGATGAGCATCATCCTTAATAACAGCTACAGATTTGAATGAGTTTCATTTATGATGCATTTTGTAGCTGCATGTGGACGGCCTCGTTATTTGATATTCTAGGTAGGTGTGTGGACGGTGTCTGGCGTCATGATGCAGTACGGTGACGTAAATGCTACCAATGGAATACTGCAAGGTCTCATGGGTATAATGTATCCAATACCAATGCTGAATATATATGAATATTTACAAAAGGATATCAATTTCACATTCATGAAGAAAGTTATTGACGTTGCGGGTCTCAATGCTATGTTTACAGGTAGGATTACTGTCACGTTTAAAGGACGATTGTCATCGCGCCGCGCTCGTTCGATATGGGATTCATAATGACGTATACAACGCGTGTAAAATACATTGTTTGTTTACATGAACTTCGAACACGTGCTGCGCGATGACCACCACCCTTTAAGAGATTATATCACCCTGGTATGACAGACTAGGAAACGAGCTTGTCAAGTTAACATTTTCCACTCGGTATGGGTATGAATAAATTCATATTCATAGTATTGGTTTAAAGTATTGACGTATATCAAGGGTCTCAATATCACAATATCGAAAAAACACAATACAGTAAATGCAATACATCGTAATAAGACACACAGCCCCATTAATAAGTGGCAGACTAGTATTCTCTGTCATCTAAAGTTTCTGCCAGTCCACATATTAAACTGATTGTATATTTTATAAAATGGTTAAATATGTTTCGTTTTACATCGCTAGGTGTAATCATATGAATTGTCAACATCTTCCTATAATACATGGCTTTAACTGTAATTATGTACGAGAGTATATCTTTTTTGAAATGTTTTGATAGAAACTGGGGCGGGTGGTGGTGGTGGGGGATATTGATGCATGTACAATTTTATAACTAATTGAATAACGATTAAACATGTTTTCACAGAAGGGGCATATACCCTATTTGCTCCAGTGGACGCAGTTTTTGAAAAATTGCCAAAGGAACAGATTGATGTCATATTATCAAATACGTCATTTGCTAGACATGTGGTGTACAATCACGTGATTAATGGCACTGTATATAGTGCAGGGTTCTTTAATAACCAACCAATACCGAATATGAATGGAAAAGACCTGGATTTCTATACAGACCAGTTTAAATCAGGTACCGGTATTACATCATTTTTTGAGATTTCAACGTAAAGAATCAAAAATATATTAACAAGACTAACAAACAAAAGATTGATAAAATCATTGAGAAAAACATGGGAGCCATACAGTGAAATGCACACAACTGGAGATGTTATAAACGTTTTATGCTATTATTTAAATTAAATTGAATGAAGCTGACCAATCCAGAAACGATATTGTGACATCATCGTGAGTTCTAATATTAGTAAGTTAGTTCCAATCAGTAAGAACTTTATTTTGAATACGTGGGCAGTCACAGTTGCCATGTCACAAAGAGAATAGTACATCTTTAATAGCAATATTTTTTTCTGTTATCATCGCTGTCAGTAACTATTACAGGCTGGTGATATTTTACCTTTTCGAATTTCAAGTTCTTAGTTGTTTTTCTTATTGCCTACGTTTTATCTAGATCCATTAAATATATTGTGTTGTACCACATAGAAGAAAATACACTACTAATACACCGTTTTTTTTACATTTTTAGGAGAATTGACAGTGAATGGGACCTTGGTAATTCAGCGAGATTTGCAAGTCACTACTGGAGTGATTCATTCCATAGATGGAATTTTATTACCTTAAATTATTTAAAATATTTGTGCAAAAAAAAAATCAAAATGAAAAATCTATGGTACATATTTAAGTTTTAAACACGCAAACACTAGACACTGATGTGAGGTTAACCTCAATGGAAATATGTGAGTACATACCTCCAGCTTAGGTCTTGGAGAAATATTTACAGGGCAGAGTGAATGAAAAATGCACAAACACAAAAAAACATACCATGAACGTTCTTTATTTCAAAAGAAATATCCCCTCAAAATAAGTTTTCACAGCCACCATATTTTATTTACAAAATACTATGTACATGCAATAAATAAATAACAACATAACTGTTTTTTTCAAGTCAACTATTTTATATTCCATGATAAATAAAAAATATAAAGTCATTTGACATAAACCCTACCTTAGTAACTGTGTATACTGCTAATTACATACATCTTAGATATATGCAACAAAGATGTTAATAGAAAACCAGTTCCAAATAGTGTCAATAAAATAACAGTTTAACTGTAATGGAAATACAGTTTAATTCAATAACCCCCAATAAAAAATCTTTAACGTTGAATATATTTATCTACAGTGGAATTATCACCCTCTTCATTACAAATAACAAAAATCCTGATAATCCGGTCAATGCATGCACATACTACCCAAATTTTGTGTTTGTATCACACAAATAGAACAGCAAAATAAGCTGGAAATAGATGAAAACTGTAGCACTTTTTTTTAGCTCAAAACAGAATATCTCTAAATGCTTAAAACATATGGCAGCTAGATTTGATAAAATATGACACCCACTATTTTACAATACTTTGAAGTGGTTGAATTAATTGACAAAGCATCACATCCTTTTATCACAGAAAGAAATCAGCATTTTTCTTACATATACCATATATATAAATCTTTATTAAGTAGAGACTCAAATAGATATTTTAGCACCAGATATCTATTCTAGAGTTTGTAATCCTTGTTGTAACAATTGTAACATTACTGGATACACTGTAGCGAATTCCTTGCCTTGTCTTGCTCTTACCGATTGCACATAAGCCTCTAATGTCCCCCTAGTTAAAAAAAAAATATATAACCATATGTTATGGTATATTCGATAACAATGACTATTGTATTTCAAGCTATATTATGAAAAGAATATGAAAAGAAGCACTTTACTTTATCCAAGCATATGACATTTCATTATTTTTCATACCTGACCAATGTTAGCCTCTCTTTTTCTGAAGTATGTTCATCTAACCATTGCGAATAACGACTTGCAGACCAATCAGCAACCTAGTAATGCAAAAATATTGTCACATGTAGAAAATGGAAATGATAGACATCGTTTAAATATATAAGTTTGGTATTCCAAAATACCACATCAGTCTGAAAGTACATACATATGTGTGTATAAAAATATAACTGTTATATCGTTAGTCATATATAAAGAAAAAATAAATAAATTCTCTGTAGTATATGCTATAATATTTAGATAGGAGAGTTTGCTAGACAAACATCATGTCATGCTTTTGGCATGTGACTGTTGCTGTATAAACACACTGATACCCATAGTACCAGTAGCATAACAACAAAGATGCATGTGGTTTGATACGTGGATTTTGTTCAACACACTCACACATACACACAAAAGATTCATGCAGTGTTATGCTATGAAACATGCAAATATGAATGAAATATCACTCACCTGGTGAGGTGACTTGAGATCAAGTGGTGCCTTGGCAAACAAGAAATGTAACACAGTACTATAATGTATGATTTCACCCAGTGCCGAACTATTAACTATATGCTCTGCAGTTTGGAATAATAATGGTCTAAATGATCTTATTAATTTATAGTGACGTCCAAGGTCTGTTATCCTTCGACAGAATGGTGCAACAGCTAATTCCATCTGTTGGGGAAAGATAGTATTAATGTAAACATGAATTAGTTACATTTCTATGCACAGCTTTGTCAATGATTTAATAGTAACTTAGTATATACTGTAAAAAATGTTGATTTAGTGCATACAATTTAGCGTATTTGACTCAATGCATGAATTAACAGAATTTTAATTTAGCTTAATTTTTCGTGAGATATACTTTTTGTTAAATTAAGTACATATTGAATTAGCGAAATTACAGATTAGTTAAATTAGCTAAAATAGCATGCTAGCTAAAAAGACATGCTTTACATTAATAATTGAGTCAAATTTGCCAGTCATTTGGTGCCAAGAAAAATTAAGATTTAGAGTAACTGTATTAAAGTGGAAAACGATTTGATTTAATTTAAAATATCAAATTATTATTAATTTATGTTAATTTGCATGGCAATTCTCAGCATCTCATATTTTTCGATTTCTCAGCAATCATGTGACTTTTGACCTTATGGGGTTGATCTATTTCATCTTCCACTATACAACATGAAATATGGGATTTTCAAATTTACTTTTTGTTTTAAGTAAATACTCTGTTGTCGCTTACTCATGATGCAATGCATAAAAGAAATCAAAGTTAGTTTATCTTTCTATGTGTACATACCTGGGCAAAATCAGCTGCCAGTTTCATCTTGCCCCCTTCACCTAATGGTCTTAGTAAGCTAGCATGGCGTACAAATAATTCAATTGATCGGCAAGCCAATGGCAGAACACTGGAGAGATAAGGATATTGGAATTTTTAAACACAATATTTATAACTGGAAATAATTAAATCAGTTACAGTTTGCTACACACAAGAATCATCATGGTATCATCATATAATATCATATAACGACTGATTACTATTCATAATAAAAAAGTCTGTTCTTGATGGATAAAGAGAAGATACATGCTCATTATTATTATGTCCACTTAATGTCACACTTCCAGGTACTCCCTGGGGGTATTGTTGCTCTAATACAGCAATCATTTCAATTATTATATGAGCAACTGTGAGTTATCAAGTTTAAGTCACCGCTATTAGTATTTGAAATGAGAGATTCTTCAACCTATCTATTTTCTTATCATATTTAAAATGGAATATTCACTGAAAACAAAGATCTTCCCACTAAAAATATCTGATAGATGTCTACCCAAGAATCCTACATATACAATGGCAGTATAAATACAATTTTTTTTTACCTACATGTATTTGGAATTCGTTGTATCATATTCTTATTATTTCTCTACTGTTTTGAATTGACTACTCACCTGTCCATAACAAAGTCAGTACATTTGAATTGTGTTAAATAATCTGACTGCACTCTAGAGATAAATCCTTGCAGTTCCTTCATGTATAGAGAACACGGTCCTTCTATTGACTTCTCACCATCTTCCTTGGCAGGTCTGAGATAACACATTCATTCAAAATATAATTAAGTCATGCTTTTAGTTGAAAGCTTTTTTAACATAAATCTTTCTGACTAATGTACAGCATAGCTTTTACATAACCTCTAATTTTTGTTTGCATTCACATTTATCAAATTATTATCATGCAATGGTCACATTTGAGTCACATATTAATTGCCTTTTGATCGTTACTACTACTAAATTTACTTTGACTGTACCAGTCTATTCAATTTCCAGTGTGATGTGGTAAAATATTCACTCAAAATGAGTGGTACGAATATGATGAATGTGCAACACTAATGCAATAAATGTTTAGACTGGTTTAGAACTGTCAACCTATTTCCAATTGATTATTTTCCTGCACCAATATGTTGAATTGAGTAAATGAATATGCAAATTAACTGATTAGTATGCATAGGATCCTTTCAAAAACTTGTATACTCAATCACTTACATTTACTGTTGAATGAGGTACTCAAAAAAAAAAAAAAAAAAAATTAAACGCAATTTTCTTTAGTTCTTTTTTTTTTTAAATGATGAAAAATAAAGTATTAAATATGTATAAAGTGCTCACCCCGAGAAATCTTCATTATGCATTGTAAGTATGATTGCTTCTACTGAGTCAGCAACTGAAGTGAGCAACGGTTTTATAGCATTGGACATTAATTGTACTACATCCTGAAAAGGATACAAACAAATATCAATTATAAAACAATCAAGTTTATATCATGTTGCTGGAATTTATAAGCAAAAGTATATAATTTGGAGTAAAGAAACCTGAACAAGAAGAAAAGGATGAAATTTCTGTCACTGTTTTTTTTTTGTCATTTGAACCATGCAAAACACATGTTACAATTTTATTTCGAGCTGTTCCTCTGTGACATTACTGCAATTAAGATGAGTGAATTTATAATGTATTCAAATTGCATTCACACTTTGCAAATCTGTGGTTATCCCGCAACTAATATGTAGACCGAGAAATGCAGAGATGCAAAATATGAAGCAGTCCTCGTAAATCAAGTCACATTTATATACAAAAGAAAGTTACTGAGTTAGTTTTCCTCAAAGGTAAGTTACATTGTAGTTATGTTTGTCTAATGGTTAAGAATTTTCAGTACACTCCAAATTAAATGTGGAAAGGTTGGGGAAAGATATCTACTTTTAATATTTTAGCAAAAAACAAAATCATTTTTACGAAGTATACAAACAAATGGTACATGTTTTCATCATCAAGTGAAATTATGCCCATAAGGTCCAAAATTTAAATATAGAAAAATAAAAAAACAAGCCATGCAGGCACAGTCCCCGTTAGTTATCAAATTTAAGATATATAGTTTTGTTTATAGTAATATAGCTGGAATATAACCATGACAGGAATATGATTTTTTAACATTAAAATGATTGACAGTTGTATCTGATCGTCAAACAAGTACATGTCCATATTGAGAGTTATTGCTCTGAAACAGCATTCAAAATCAGCCATTTTGATTACATGTATATATATAACGTATAACGAATATATAAAATTTAAATATATTAAGTCAAAGCATTTAAGAGATATGGCTCTAGAAGCCCAATCTTTAAAACAAAATGGCCGCCAGTCAGGCATTTTGAATCCAATCTGAAAAATAAAATGACGAGCATCAGGAACCAGAAATCAGGAACCCGTAATGTCTAATGTATGTACCAAGTTTGAACGAAATCCACCCATAAATGCTTGATATTTGATGATTTTTTAGCACAAAAATGACCACCATTCGGCCATTTTGAATAGGATAGTCAAACCAATATATCTGTTTATCTATGACATGATGTATAATGAATATTTAAAATTTGAAAATATTATCAGTCAAAACAAGTCTGAGATATGGGTCTAGAAGCCCATTCATTAAAACAAAATGGCCGCCAGACAGCCATTTTGAATTTGATCTGAAAAATAAATGATGTGCATCAGGAACCTGTAATGTCTAATTAATATATGTACCAAGTTTGAACGAAATCCATCCATAAATGCCAGAAATGCTTGATATTTGATGATTGTTTAGCACAAAAAAGGCCACCATTTGGCCATTTTGAATATGATCGTCAAACCAGTATATCTGTCTATCTATAACATGATGTATAATGAATATTTAAAATTTGAACATAATCAGTCAAAACAAGTTAGAAATATGGGTCTAGAAGCCCATTCATTAAAACAAAATGGCCGCCAGTCAGCCATTTTGAATCTTATCTGAAAAACAAAATTATTTGCATCAAGGTCCCATAATGTCTAATGTATATACCAAGTTTGAACAAAATCCATCTGTAAACAGCCGAGAAATGGTTGATTTTTAGGATTTTTTAGCACAAAAATGGCCGCCATTCGGCCATCTTGAATCAGAACGTGAAACAAATTGACGTGCATATGTATGATATCATGTATGATGTATGTGTGAAGTTTGATTGTGATTGGTGCAGGCATTTCTAAGATACAGGTCCGGACGCACGTACAGACGCACGCACGGAGGTCAAAACATAAGTCCCCGTTTTCGGACTTCGTCCGAACGGGGACTAAAAACATAGCAGGAATACTAATAGTGTCCATAGGGTTAACATTGTACCAACCTGCAGTGAGTTCTGTATAGCCTCTATAGCTTGTTCTGGAAAGTTACTGATTCCAGAAATAACCTTGGTGATTGCTTGATGCAAGTAAAAGAGACTATTGACTACAGCAGCATTTCTCGTCTGTCCATTGGTGGGTGGACCAATAACTTGACTGGCTTCACCATCCGTTGAGAGCAGCTGTTCACTTTTCACTGTATATAACTGTACTGTTTTGCTAACATTACGTGATATGGTAATACTTAGGCCATCATCAACGCTGGCAACATTCAACTCACTGAAAATACGATAAGCAGATAATATATAACTGGAATACAAAATTGACAAATCTAATGTTGTG
The DNA here is from genome assembly GCF_978046115.1 of Saccoglossus kowalevskii. Lineage (NCBI taxonomy): Eukaryota > Metazoa > Hemichordata > Enteropneusta > Harrimaniidae > Saccoglossus > Saccoglossus kowalevskii. The sequence continues at coordinate 35,905,801 of NC_140643.1, read as the reverse complement.
ATTATCAATTCTAGGTTGGAGACTCTTTTGCAGTCACTGTCAACTTTTGTTGCATTCCAAAAAATAGTTCATTACTAAATAATTTATTACTGTTTACTTGTTTCCTGTAAAAAACTTAAAATTCACAAATTTATGATCAAAATCTGTTTGTTCAGCTCCAAATAAACATTAAAGTTATATTCTGATGGTTTTTGAGAACTTTAGAAGAAGTAATATTCGTTGTTTAGTTTAAATATATTTGGCACTGCTTGGGCTTTCAGTAGGTTTTAAATTCAATGTTTTGTAAAATATGCCGGGGAAGTTAACTTTGCATATTAACTGTGTTTTAAATTATAGCATATTTAGTAATCAGTAAAATAAAGTTAAAATAAAACATCCCTTTTTATTGATATGATGTCTGAAAAACTGATGTCAACATACCTAGCAATAGTTTTTATGATATTATCAACTTCTTCATTGGAGGGCGGATTAGAAGCACCAGAGAACGCTAGGTTAATTGGATCAAACAGTCGAGATAACGATCTTGATAAATAAGCATTTTCAAAAGGTGACAATGATTCTTTTAATGCTTGTTCAGGACTGAAATTAAAATAAGAAAACGTTGCATTGTGTAATGACATGTGTGGATTGCTAGATTACTTACACACAGATGTCAAGAATAATATCAGACAGAAAACTTGCTCCTTCTATTTCAAATAATCATGATAATAATATGAAAAATTGAGCAAGAATGTTGTGCAACTCTTTCAGTATGCATGTGATACAAAGCAGATGGAGATTCATAGAAAGACTGTGTGTGGTTGTTATTTTCACAGGAAATTCATACAACCACTACATGACATTTGTAATAGAAATAAAAGTGCAATAAAGCCACTAATGATTACTTCAACTGTCACTCCACTAACCTTATAAACTTATCATTTTTATCTGGATCAATATATATATCATCACTTGGTATTCCATCTGATATGACGGATGTCTCAATGGATGGTGTCATCATTTCAGTACTGTACTGTTGTAATCTTCTCCATAAATCATTATATAATCGCAGCAACTTGGGATACTCTCCTTCAAAAGCTTGTTTGACAAAAGTTGATGCTACGAAATGCAGAAGATGGAAATGAAAATAAGAAGAGTGTGATAGCTGCATACATACTGTAAAATACTAGATTTTAGTTGGAATTAATTTTGGATGCTTTGTTTATTTTGACTGATTTTTGATGAGTTACCAGTTTGTGTAAAATATAGGGAAAAAGTTATTTTCACTGGATTTTATTTTCACTGATTGATCTAACAGCAAAAATAAATTCCAAGGGAAAATAAAGTAGTTTACAGCAGATAGTAATAGCACCAATTATCAAATTATATAGTGAACATTATTGAATGAAGTATTCACAAGGATAGTTGCCAATGCTCTTAGAGGGCGCTAGTCTAGTCAATGACTTACAATTAGCTGCTATGGCTAGCTCCTTTGCTAGAATGTCAGTCACAGCATCCCAAAATGTATTCATGATATTTGGTTGTCCATCCTGCAATACACAATATAATATTTATGGCATGTATACAAGACGTGTTCTGATACACAATAATGTATCACAAATATTTCATCTGATCTTACAATGTTTTAGAACATATGTCCAAGACAGTTAGGTTGCACAAAACAAAACAAAATTTTGTTAGACATAACAAATCTAGCAAGTGATGTTTCTTAGGGAGAATTAAAAATAAATTAAGATAAAAAGATAACAAGCAGCCTGTCGGCTGAGATAGCTCCGCTGTTAGCAATGCACATGGCAATTAAAGAACAGAAGATATCATTAGAAAATGAACAAATCTGAGAGAGGTCCACATGTAGTACCTATATGTATAATATATCAAAGCAATTGGATTTGCGGTTTTCAACAAGAAGTCGAAAATATCACTTTTTACCAAAAATTACAAAAATATTCATCAAAATTAGAGAATTAAAGATATCATTATGAAATGAACAAATCTGAGAGAGGTCCACATGTAGTACCTATATATGTAATATCAAAGCAATTGGACTTGCGGTTTTCAACAAGTCGTCGAAAATATCACTTTTTACCAAAAATTACAAAAATATTCACCGAAATTAGAGAATTAAAGATATCATTACAAAATGAACAAATCTGAGAGAGGTCCACATGTAGTACCTATATATGTAATATCAAAGCAATTGGACTTGCGGTTTTCAACAAGAAGTCGAAAATATCACTTTTTACCAAAAATTACAAAAATATTCACCAAAATTAGAGAATTAAAGATATCATTACAAAATGAACAAATCTGAGAGAGGTCGACATGTAGTACCTATATACGTAATATCAAAGCAATTGGACTTGCGGTTTTCAACAAGAAGTCGAAAATATCACTTTTTATCAAAAATTACAAAAATATTCACCAAAATTAGAGAATTAAAGATATCATTACAAAATGAACAAATCTGAGAGAGGTCCACATGTAGTACCTATATATGTAATATCAAAGCAATTGGACTTGCGGTTTTCAACAAGAAGTCGAAAATATCACTTTTTACCAAAAATTACAAAAATATTCACCAAAATTAGAGAATTGAAGATATCATTACAAAATGAACAAATCTGAGAGAGGTCGACATGTAGTACCTATATATGTAATATCAAAGCAATTGGACTTGCGGTTTTCAACAAGAAGTCGAAAATATCACTTTTTACCAAAAATGACAAAAATATTCACCAAAATTAGAGAATTAAAGATATCATTACAAAATGAACAAATCTGAGAGAGGTCCACATGTAGTACCTATATATGTAATATCAAAGCAATTGCACTTGCGGTTTTCAACAAGAAGTCGAAAATATCACTTTTTACTAAAAATGACAAAAATATTCACCAAAATTAGAGAATTGAAGATATCATCATGAAATGAACAAATCTGAGAGAGGTCTACCCAAGGTACATATACACCAAGTATCAAAGCATTCAGGCTTGTAGTTTTCAAGAAGAAGTCGAAAAAGTAAAACATTGACACGGATGACGGACGACGACGACGGACGACGACGACGGACAATCACTCATATGATAAGCTCCGCTCGACAAAGTCGACAGCGGAGCTAAAGATAAAAAATCAGATGAAATGCTTCGACTGACATATATTTTTTCTACTCATTGGAACTGATGTAGATGACTGGGACAAAAAGAGTGCAAACCATCAATTACGAAATACACACATTATGATTCTTTTATCAGTTTATCGGAGTAACTTTACCTTGATTAGAGCTTCAATGAAACAGACATGAGTGACTGGATCTCTCTTCTTAGCAAGTACTTTTTGAAGGTGCTGAATCTACAGAAGTGAAATAGAAGAAAGTGAAATTATATCCATCATACAGTTTAATATATACCATTTAGACATTGTCCATAATTTTGGTACATGTAAAAAGCAACTGTATAATCTTATGTATTTTTTTTGTTTTGATTAGAAAACAAATGCAAAGAAACAAATCAGTAGATAAAAAACAGTTCTAGAAAACATTTTTTCATGCTCACCTGTCCACACGCAGCATGAATCTGATCCATTAATTTTTCCATATTGGTCCATAATGAGGCTCTAAAAGCAGCCGTATTGCCAGGCATTGGCATGGCAGCATGACCAGGACCACCCTTTCCAGGGGCCTGACTCTGTGATATCAGTCTCACATCTACAGCTTCAATGACATTTCTTTCAAGAGATTTACGAATATTGCACACCACTCTATTGACTACTTCAGTCAAACAACCAAGATTGTGAAATACTTGCAAGGAAGTGGCAACCTGGGTTTGATTCTGTGAAATAAATACAAGCATATATAGTTGATGGTAGTCTCCGGAACCAATTACACAAACCTGTTCACTATTGGTTGATATGATTGCTTGAAATGGAAATAGATTTTTATAATATTTTGTAACCCAGTTGACCCAGTACTACTGACTATTTTTGGGAGCAAACATCGGGGCATTCTCACTGCCTGGCAACCACAACAGATGAAAACAACAGTCAAAAACACTCAAAAATCTGTACTTTGGACTAGTTGTTGAGACTCTCTTGAACAGTGTAACAAAATAACCCCTAGATGTGCAACATATATAAATTTGACATGGTACATTGGTGTGCGTCTTAGCAACATAGAACGTTTTGTGATGTAGCTCCGCCCCTAGAATACTCTTTCTTATGGAAGGTCTAACAATGCTGGACAAAAGAGAATAAACACCTCTGAATAGAAACAACAAGTAGATTCAGTGTATTGTAAGAAGTACTGCGAGTGTCTGAGTGTTCAATAATTACCTACCTGTGTTTCCATGCCTTGTTCCAGCATTTTCTCAGCTTGTGCTTCAACATCTTTCCTGGCTTTTTCTATAAATTGTGTATCTTGTTCTATGACTTCAATACCTTCCAAGTCAACACCTTGGTACAAGTAATCTACGCCCAAATAAAAATTACATATTACACACTAGACACTGGTCGCTATAACAACACAGAATTAGGTGCATCATTGGTCAATGAGTGTACATTACACACCTTTAACCCTATCATCATCATTGTCAATTTTTGTCCCTTCAAATGAAAACTTATAATCCGGTAAACTACTGTAAAATACTTTATTTTTGCTTCGAATTTATTTTTGTTTTTTTGCTGAAATGATGATACTATGAAAATAAAATCAAACAAATATAATATTTTTCCTATATTTTATATTCATATCAAACACTCAAAAAGCCTTTTTTGCAAAAATTAAATTCAGCTAAAATAGCATTTTACAGTAAGTTCGATTAAAGCCAAAATATGCATATTTAATGGAGCAAATATGTACACTATTACAAACCTAATTCATTCAGACTTTGAGCAGCTTTGGTGATCTCTCTGGCCCCACCTTGTAACTGGCTATGAAGTCTTTTGCTGAGATATAAAATTCTGATGATACGTCTTAGAAGATCACATGCTTCCTGTAATCAGAGAAAACAAGTGTTGACAAGAAAACCTGTCTAAGCTTGGGTCGAATCACATTCGAGAAACAAGTATGGATACACAAAACAAAAAATAGTGCCAGCTATTCAGAATCAAAGTATAAAATTGTTCAGTCTTTGCATAGAGAATGGAACCACCACCACTACATGTATAAACAAAGCATGTTGTGTGTTACCTGTAATCTTCTAAGCTGTGCTGTCCTAGCCACGATTTTACTGTATGGTTCAACAACCTTACCCCTTATCCTAAGAAAGAATTAACAATTAATGTATAACTTATCTTGAATAGTAATCTGAATTTAACTCATTTCAACTCTAGCTCTAAGATTCCAAGATTTAATACTGATCCTGGTATACTTCTAATTCAAGCATTCTTTACCAATACAAATAAGACTAACAATCTCATGAACAGTTTTGCGGTTATACTGGAATAATGAAAACTGTTACCTTTCTACAGCAGCCTGCAATGACTTAATTCTAGTCTGCATCATCTGCAGAACAACCTCTAACGTTTCAATTCCAGTTGCCTGTGATAACAAATCCTCATGCCGGGCAACAACCTAAATATAAACACATCAATCAAATTGTTCTAATAGACTAGAAGAAAGGAACAAGACCAATTTAAACTTTACCTTGGCCTTTTATTAAGATGTAAAATTTTCACATTATTATATTCAGAATAGAGACCAGGATTACTGCCAGAAACTTGCCAGTGCCAATGTAGGTCTGCTTTTTCTGGGATTATTTACTAAGTGGACTGTTAAGATTCTGGTCATTGGTGATTGTCATTCTGAATATCAGTCTAAAAAAATACTCACTATTCAAATCCATAGATAAAGCATTCAATGTAAGTTCTGAAAGCCCCAGTTCTATCTCTGGAAATCCACTACTTGCAACAAGAATGCCAGAGTTCATTAATGTAGATTGGGGTCAGAAACAGTTCAAAAGATGCCATTCAAACAGCACATATTTGGTGGTTACAGCAGAATACTGTAAAGGCATCAATTATTCACTGGGTTTTAATTTTGCTTTTATGCTGATAAGTAAAATCTGCTAAATTAATACACATGTCAAATAACAATAGAGCTGATTGTTTGGAAAATTCATGAATATAAATATATGAAATGGCAGTGAAAATAAATGGTTTTACAGTATAGTTACAGCCGTTCTGAGAATTATTTGGACAGTCAGTTAGCAATATATGTTGAAACTTTGCAAAACACTTGGGTCTTTTCCAATCTAGACTTGATGGCACCGTTGTATTGGCATGCCCACAATAGGAATCATTCCATTATCTTGCAAGATGCGAGTAAAATGCTGTTTTCAAAACGACACGCGTTGGTTACCATATATTAACAGGTTATATGTTGTATATGCATTCAAAGTGTTATTTTAAATTGTTATAACCATCTGAGTCCACCTGACATAGCGTAATTTACAAAACAACTCCCGAGTGTTGAGTAACCCCAGGTATTAATAAACTCGTCGTTGGCGGGAAGACTCAAAGTAAAGTTTCTTAGCGGGATGCGCTGCAGTTTCGCGACAGTTTTGGGCCAAACTAAAAGTTGTTTTTACATTACTGGTGCTGTGAGTACGTCAGGGATACACAGATGGAAAACTCGATTATAATGGTTTGATGGATTTTGTGAAATCAAAAGTGCCTTCCTTGATCCACATGATAGAAGGACTGTGCTTGATCGAATCACTTTTTCAACTGCAGTTTGAAAATGACGGGTATAACGACATTGACGCTGCAGTTCGGCGTCTTCTACACCGATCTGACGCATATCGCGCTAGGTGTGCCGGGAGTTTGTTCGAAATTTCGAACGTTTCGAAGTCAATCGTCGATTGCCAGGTATTTTACGGATATATTAATTAAATCGTTTCAGAGACCTGCTTTCTAAATAATGATAAATGAAACTTAGAAAGCTTGTAAGAACAAACTGGGCCCAAATCGCGCAAATTGCAATAAGTTTACGCTGCTAGAGTCTGATTCGGATGGAGTTCTACGTGTGATTTTATTGCGCTCAAGGACGTTCTATTTTCGAACTAGTTGAAACCGGAAATAACGCAACTACTTTCGAACTTCAAACACAAATTTGAATATCGTTATTATGTGTTAGTTTCTGTTGTTTCAAAGATTGAATTATGTATGACAGTAATATTTCACTCTATAAACAATATTTCACTAAAATATGTGATTCAAAGGCAACCCAAATTGTAAAAAGCAATATCAAGTTCCGTGTATAAACACTGTTGTAAAGAGGCGGCGGAGCGGAATTTTAGCCAAAATCGGCTAGTAAGGCGTCATATGACACAGGCACGCTAGATAATACTTACAATTCACCAAGCCGACAACCCCTATGAAATAGTAATCCCAAACCACGCGCCCGTCACTCAAGTGGCGCCGACAAGTCTAGATTGGGCAAAGACCAAAGTGTTTTGCAAAGTTGCAAGTCATTTTGCTAACTGACTGTCCGAATAATACTCAGAACATCTGTAAATTTATACTGGTGAGTGAGTAGTTGACTATGATGCAAGACAAACACTAACCACTGTACCATGACCAGATCAACATTTTTTAAAAATTTAAAAAAAAAATATTTTTGTGCCAGGTGACAGTTCTGTATGTCACTACTGTCACTCCTGATTTTTTTTATGTGCAAGTGCCAGTGCTGACATATAGTGTATTTTTCCAGAGGAACTATATTTCAGTTTGGGACAGGGCTATGTGACCATCTTCCTAGAATGGCATTATGGTAATATGCTATCCCGATGTCAACAACACTCGATTGAACACAAGCGGATATTTCTCACCTGTGAATGTAGTTCTTGGTCCAATAATGAGATGCCCTCAACCAGTTTTGATAACTGCTGTGATATAGCCATGCTTTGCATGACATTGTTAGTATGCTCCTGGACATCAAAATCATCCTTAAGGAATTCATGAAATACATCTAAAATCCAATAATAATAATTACTATTAATATACATCTGTCACAGTAACGCCATAAGTTACAGTGTGCCATAATTTTTGTGGTATTTTACAGGGTATTTTCATCCTACCATATTAGGAAATGCAAATTCAAAATATGGAATGATTATGTGCGTAAGCGTCCTCTAATAATAAAAACAAACATGGCTGCCACCAGGGTTTGACCAGACTCTACATAAAAAAGTTTGCTGATTCTGTTCTAAACATTTTGGATTTTTTTCATTCCCATGATGTATCCTTGGAAGGAAAAGATGTATAATAATAAGGTTTCAGGTGAAATCAGAGTAATCATCGATTTATTCATTTATTTTTTATTTGTAACCATTTTTCTGCCTCAAGTTTTAATAAAGACTGATTATAAGTAAATAGATAAACAAATAAATAAACATAACTGTTCACCAGATAAACAAGATTGTTTTATATTCCTAAATCACACGAGTAGTCCAGTTTTTACCCAGCACAATTATGTGATACGATTACAATAAAGCACGATGGAAACCAAAACAGAAATTGAATGTGCGGGTCCCAAATTAACGTTTGTTGATGTGTCCACTGTGTGTAGTTGGTGCCCTCTCGAGTTGAGAGCCACGTAGGCAGGCAGGGGATTTACCTCGATGCTCTTATACCAAGTGTTAATTTATGATCCAATATTCTAGTTGAACTAAAGTACAAGATGTAAATAACTATATCTAACACTAGACAGATTGCAGTACATCCGATCATCAAATAACCGATACTTACCATCTTCCAGCAATCGACTTTGCAGTTTGGGATCCATGCTGGCAATTGAGTATTCTAACATTCGCAGACCAGTGGTCGACTCATTCAAAAATAATAGTTTAAACATAAACAGAAGTATACATGTCGCCTATATAATATTTGTATTATATTTAGAACAATAATAATAATTACTTTCAAATAGTTTTCAAATATATAATTTATTTTAAACAAATAATTAAATACTTTGATCTGAGCGACAAACTGTGAATGTTCAGTTTGGTTTGTTTGTTCGCATTACATTACTTGTTTTGTTGCAGTCGCCAGCGAATGCAGTAAATGTGTACATGTTGTAGAGATACTGAGATCGATACCATTTTCAATTCAATTGACGACACATTCAACAATATTTTGCGAATCTGAGTACATACGAGTATAAATACTTTCTGTTTACAGTTCATAATGCACACGATGAGATTGTAGCATGCAGGTGAAGTGGACATGGCAAGCTTCGACGATTGCAACGAAAGCAGTAATACAACCATGCCTTGTCGACCGAGAGTTTCTGTGCAAGAGATGTTAAAAAATGATAAAGTATTAAACATATCTGCTCCAATGGTGAGATATTCAAAGTAAGTTAATTTGAAGATAATTTGTACAAACAATAATATTTGTAATACATGTATTCTCAATTTACCATATGGATAACAGAAACATTTTGATTTCCTACTATTTATTCATTTGTTATTATTTATTTATTTATAGGCTGGCATTCAGAACATTGGTGAGAAAGTAAGTTGACATCTGAAATATCCTTTCAAATATTGATTGTTCTTGAGGAAAAAAAACTTGCAGACAAGGTTGTAGGCAATATTTGAAATTTTGAGCTTGAAAAGTTTTTTCATGGTGGGGGTTGTTCAAACTGACTCAACATCTGAAGTTTCTATATCTTTATAGGTATCTATTTAGCTGATACTAAGAGCAATCAAATCATGTTTTCTGTATTACATGAATTTGTATAATTAATTAAACTCATTGCAGGTATGGTTGTGATGTAACTTTTACTCCTATGATTGTATCTGACTCATTTATAAAGTCAATCAAGGCACGAGATAATGAATTCTCAACACACAAAGGTAAATATTTCATTCTATTATTTTCAAGTTCAGTTTTTCAGATTAAATTAGCGAAATTATGATTTTTATTTAAAAAATTATATATTAAACAGGAGACCAGCCTCTAATTGTGCAGTTTGCTGCCAACAACACAAAAGATTTTGTAACTGCTACAGAACTAATTGCTCCGTAAGTATATACTCATGATCATTAGATTATTCTAACTGACGATGGATTTTAACTTTAAGTTAAATAACTTGTGCAAATATTTATCTTGGTGATATTTTAGTGCTGTGCTTTATTTATTATAATTTATTATTTATGATGCATTCCTTTACATCTCTAATGTAAAGTTCTCTAATTTTAAATACATGTATAATATAGTACAAATCAGCAGATGGTTGATATGGTGTAATATTGCAATGTATACTTGAGTTTAAGTGAAATTAATTTTTTGATTTCTTTATTATTTATTTCATAATTGTTAGATTTGCAGATGGTGTGGACTTGAACTGTGGCTGTCCACAAAGGTAAAGTTATAGTTACATTCATAAAGTTTTCACACCTGGAACACTCTAAATACTGACAGACCTGGAACATTGTAAACATTGACAGACCTGGAACATTGTAAATATTGACAGACCTGGAACATTGTAAATATTGACAGACCTGGAACACTCTAAATATTGATAGACCTGGAACATTTAAAATGTTGAGTGACCTGGAACATTGTAAATATTGATAGACCTGGAACATTGTAAATATTGACAGACCTGGAACACTCTAAATATTGATAGACCTGGAACATTGTAAATATTGATAGACCTGGAACATTGTAAATATTGACAGACCTGGAACACTCTAAATATTGATAGACCTGGAACATTTTAAATGTTAAGTGACCTGGAACATTGTAAACATTGATAGACCTGGAACATTGTAAAAATTGACAGACCTGGAACATTGTAAACATTGATAGACCTGGAACATTGTAAACATTGATAGACATGGAACATTTAAAATGTTGAGTGACCTGGAACATTGTAAACATTGACAGACCTGGAACATTGTAAACATTGATAGACCTGGAACATTTAAAATGTTGAGTGACCTGGAACATTGTAAATATTGACAGACGTGGAACATTGTAGACATTAACATGCAGACCTGGAACATTGCAAACATTGATAGAATTCTGAACATTGAGGTTGTGCTAAGTTGAATTAGTAAAATATAGTTTCAAGCAATTAATTCAATTGTCTTCTGGTAGGGTTACCAATGAGTATTTCATATTACATTTGTATTTTAGGTGGGCAATGGCAAATGGTTTTGGTGCAAATCTCATAAAACACCCAGAGCTTGTCAAAGACATGGTACAGCAAACAAGGAACAAGATCCAAGATGAAAAATTTTCAGTGTCTATTAAAATTAGGCTCAGGCATAATCTCAGGTACAATTGTATTAAAATGTTCAGATCTAAAAATTCTCTTGTTACTGAGGGTATTTTGCATATCTGTTAAAATAGTGGAAGCACAACATAAGAATTGAATATAGTGAATTTGTTGTCCATCAATTGCTATTATGTAAGGATCTATAAATATGACAATTTGATCAAATCTATCGATATTGAATTTTTAGTTTTCATAATTTTATTCTTTCAATATTTTATAATAAATAAAATTCTGTATACATCAGGTATTATGATGTCTGCTAAATAATTTGCACCTATATTTCCAACTTGTTTTCAGTATATGAAAATAGAAATATACAATACACTTGTACTAATAATTCACTCACGCTCTTCTTTTCAGGGATACTTTAGACTTGTGTCAGAAAGCTGAACATGCTGGGGTTTCCTGGATTACAGTGCATGGCAGAACCACAGAACAAAGAACAGAACCAGTGAATTATGAAGATATCAAAATAATTAAAGAGAATCTGTCAATTCCTGTTATAGCAAATGGTGATGTGAAGTCACTGAAAGATGTCAATAGGGTACATGAACTAACAAAGGTTGATGGTGAGTTGGAAACCACTGCTATTTATATATTCACCTTTCTCTATCATTCATGAAGCCTTGTACATATACAAAATGTCGGATAAATTGCCATCATGCAGTCTCAAATGTGTTTTTGTGGCAAAAATACACTACATGTACCTTCAGCACAGCTGTAGAAATAGATAAACTGTAGGGAATGTCACTGGGCACAAAAATATTGAAAAAAAAAACAAGAATTGATGGTTTCAGTATGTTAGAGAAATATAACTCTTATAAATTGAATAGTTTGGATAATTGTCAAAGTCATTTAATGATAGTCAAAACCATATTCTTGTTTAACAGGTTTGTTGAGAAGTGTGAAATATTTGGGTTGTTTTATTGTAACACTGCAACTCATTCGACAACATTTCATATTTGAATGAAGTTTAAAGTAATGAAAACGCTTGTTTTGTTTCACTATAAATTGTTTTTTCTTTAAAAGGTGTTATGGCTGCCAGAGGAATGCTCCATAATCCTGCAATGTATGCTGGGTATGAATTTACTCCACTCGAGTGCATCCAAGACTGGGTAAGAGATATCTACTTACATATTATCAAATCAAATGTGTTGTTGGTGGTGCAGTATCAACTAGAAAATTTGCTTTTTGTCAGATATACATGTTGAGTTTACAATAATAGTATCTCTACCAATATTAGTACAAGTATTACTGTATTTGTTCTATTAGTTGCGCAAACAATATGTTAATGATCGGTATATTGTAAAATAAGGCATCAAATATTTTAATGATCCAGCAATACTGGTAAATGTAATTTCTTGTTGATGTGCACTTCAAAATAAAACACTTGCAATAAAACAAATACAGTAGTGTGGTATAACTTGCACTGATCTGATCTGACCCAGTGTGTTATTATTTATATTTTTCAACAGGTCGATATTTCTCTTCAGTTGGGTACTCAGTTTCAATGTTTTCATCATCATTTGATACAAATGATGGAACATGTGACTTCAAAGGCTGACAAACGAATCTTCAATACATTATCCAATGTACCAGCAGTATTAGACTATTTACAAGAACACTATCAAGTATCTTACAATCCTGCAAGATTTCATCACCAACTGAATAAATCACAGAACATGTGGAAACCAGAGAAAATTAATAAACATAAACCCATGCTAAATGTAGATGATTATAATATTGGTGATACCTTTATATCAGTGGTCTAATATTTATTATCTTTAATCTAATTTATGATTGTCAAGTTTTTATTATTGAATTGTAATTAAATTTGTTGTACACGTCCTAAGGACTATGTTTATGGTCAGTCCAAATAACAGCTGTTCTGAGAATTATTCGGACAGTCACTTAGCAAGATGGCTTGCAACTTTGCGAAAGACATTTGCTTTTGCTTTGTTCTAGACTTGACAGCACCATTTGATAGCATGCTGCGTGGGATTCACTATTTTATGGGAATTGTCATGCAAATCAAAATAACTTGCTTCTGTATTCTGATGAACACATATCATTTGAAAATCTGCACTGGAATGATTTAATCTGTATGCGTGTAGATGGAACAATGCCGATTGGACAAATATGAAAGTCATCTTGCTAACTGACTGTCCGAATAATTTTCAGAACCTCTGTAACATGTTTCCAGTACAGCCAGTTGCTGTGTATATTTCAGCCAGTTTCTTGTACTGTAATATGAGCCAAGATTGTTTTAGGAGAAATTCACTCAACACAGATACGTCTGAATTATGTTATAAATCAATTGCTTTGAGATGCGATTCAAGAAATATCTTTTTATTCTTTTCTATAATAAAAATGAATTACAAAACATCATTTGTTTTCCTTACTTCTGGAATGGCAGTAATGTGAACAAAAACAGAAAATGCTACACCACATTGTCATGTCATCTATATAATGTACCTTTGTAACATTAAAAGCCCATATCTTTCATACTAGCCACAGAATCATTCCTTTCATTTTAGGAAATGACATGACCCTGTAAGGATGAAGTAGACTTTCCTGTACATTTTTCTGTGTCACACAAGGTTTGAAAGTTATCACAATTTATGTGATTTTATGAAATTTTTCACTCGCCAAAATATAAAAAATTGTTAGTGCTTTTAAAATGTGGCTTTTTTTAGACCATAGTTATCAGCAATCGAGGACTATCTGTGTTGTCATTCAGTAGTCGGGGTGTTAAAATTTCCAAATTTGTTACTTGTCCATCACAGGGAGCTAAACAAAAAAGACCTCTATACAATCATAGTTCTATATGATGTCTACATTGAGGTATGACAAAATATTGCCCATAAATAAGTACAGTTTGTATGACGTTCAATGGGCTTTACAACTATGTTTTGATGCATATTGCAGTCTGGGTTACTGTTGCACACTTAAAAATAGATGGAATACTGTAAAATACTTTATTTTAGCTGGAATTACTCTTCACTGTGAAAAAAAATTTGGGGTGTTTTGACGAGTTGAATGTAAAATATAGGGAAGGTATATTCACAGGATTTTATTTTCACTGAATTTTCAGAAAAAATAGATTCAAAGCGAGAATAAAATATATTACAGTATGTAAGAAAAGTTTGAACGAGTACATTTCATGCAGATTTGATTACAACCTATCAGAATTTAGTTTATGTTTTGTTTAAATAACTTTACACAAATTCTCCCCGAAAAATCTACTTCATGAAGAAAAACAATCATCATTACTTCTCTTTCTACTACATTATTATACATCTGTCACCGTAACGCAATAAGTTACAGCGTAGTGTAATTTTGCGGTATTTTCATCCTACCATATTAGGAAATGCGAATTCCAAATATGGAATGATTACATGCGTAAACATTCTCTAATAATTAAAACAAACATGGCTGCCACCAGTGTTTGACTGGACACCATACAAAGAAGTTCACTGATTCTGTTCTAAACTTTTTGAATTTCGGCATTGCCATGATGTATCCTTGGAAGGAAAGACGTATAATAATAATAATAAGGTTATTACAAGGATACCTCAAAGTATGCACTCAGACAGTATGCTGTTGCATCGACCTCCGCTGCATGTCAATCGATACTCCCGCTGTACTGTTTTTGTGCATACTTTGAGGCATCCTCGTTAAAACCTCATAGTATGTATTATATTAGAAGCACATACCTAACAAAAATGTATATAAAGCAAATATTGGATTTATACTACACCTGATCATTGCAATATGACTTATTGGCAATAACTGTGTTATTTACGTGAGCACAGACACTTAATTCAGCAAATACGGTATTGTTATTCTGATCTATTGTTAGATTTTACCAAAATCATGTGCTACAAAATAATATGGCTTAAAGAGATAAACATACCAGTCGCTCAAATTCATATTTAATATTTTATCATCAGAAAAAACCTTGAAATGTGACCAAGCCAACACATAATCTAGTATTGTCAATATTTTGATGGAAAATATGCTATTTTATCAACTCTTGAAGCCTAGTTGCTAAGCAACCATTCATGTTTTCATGAGTCACCACATGTACAGTTATAAGAAAAAGTTACTTTAAATAATCACCGGTACATCAAGTTTCCAAATCTGCAGATGAAAGCTAGTTTACAAAGTTAGAATATCAGAAAATATAAGCACCAAATTCACTGGAAATAAAATACTGAGTACTGTGTAAAGATATTTCATGCTAGAGGCTTTTTATAGGATAAATATAGGCTATCCATGACTACTGTGGAGGCTTACAGCAGTCAATGCGGTAAAATCTCAAACTTGGACAACTTATAGGTTTACAGCACTGTTGTGAAGTTCATGTACAAAATGAATTATCCTTATGCATGACTCTCACAAGGTCACACATCCTGGTACTTACTGGGAGAGGGGGTGCAAATTCAATAAATGAGAATTTCTAAATTTTGTTCCCCAAAAAATGCAAGCTGTTACTGACATTCAAACAGTTTAAAAAACATGACAAAAATTGATATACAATATTTGTAAGTAACAATACCCCCAAAATACCTGGATGTGTAACGGATCATGCACAAGAAATACCCCCAAAATACCTGGATGTGTGACGGATCATGCACAAGAAATACCCCCAAAATACCAAATACCCCCAAAATACCTGGATGTGTGATGGATCATGCACAAGAAATACCCCCAAAATACCTGGATGTGTGACGGATCATGCACAAGAAATACCTCCAAAATACCTGGATGTGTGACGGATCATGCACAAGAAATACCCCCAAAATACCTGGATGTGTAACGGATCATGCACAAGACCCATTGAAGATAATGATTCATTTTTCTTGCACTGCATATTTCTCAGAAATGAAGACTGCAGTGGTTCTCTAGTTGGCTATACATAAAAATTATACCATAGAATAATAATACATCTTAAAATAAGACTTCGCATACCAGTATATTGATGACAAATCTTGCGCAACAGAAACAGTGCAAGAAATACTCATATATTCAAACCTACAGAGTATGAAGGTTTTACTTCTTATACTACCCTGTTTGAGTATTTATGAATTGCAGTTGAAAGCAATAGTTATCTTGCCTAATAAAAAAAACATTAGTCCAAATGGCAAACGTACATCACTGGTGATCAACATGATACTCGCCATACATTTGGTCCAGGATTATGTTACTATCAGATGAACTAAGAACTGATTATCCTTCATAATTTAACTTCATAACAGTATAAAAACAAATCTTTGTTTGGAAAATGAAAGATAAATTAAAAGCCGATATACGAATAGTTATTACATGGTCGTTCCTCTGAGTGGCGGCGAGACCAATATAACACCATCACCTCTAACAAATAACATAGGGATATTCCGTTTGGTTGACTGAAATGGAAAATAAAATAAATACATTAGTTTTCAGTCAATGGGATATACATGTATATGATTATCACATTGTCATCAACGAAAATGTAGATCCCTACTGACACGTTGTGGACATGTTAAATCAATGGGGAATCTTGAACCATATCAATGACATTGTGACATTTTAAATAGACAGTACAAGTGCCCTGAAATTATCATCTCTCAAAAAACAGTAGAAATGTATTACCGGTAGATTGAATTACATGCACAAATGCCATGCCATGCAATTCCATGTTTAAAAATTAGCGATCAAATTTCTTTGCATTAAACATTATTTGCTTAAGTAAAACATGTTGACATAATTGATGAAGGTACACGTAGTAATACTATTGAACTGTAATTCTAAGTTCATAGTTCCACAGTATTACAGGTAAGGTTTGGTCCACTTTTTCTATCAAAAAAAATGTTATTTTAGTAATAAACATACATGATCTCTGGCAACTGTAGATATGCAACATGAGAAATACCTTTGACTACCCTGGCTTGTTAGTTTTATTATTACCTTATAAATTTCTTCATATGTTTCTTCATCTATTTCTACTGTAGTAACTGTTTCTTCTACATCACCAAGAATCATATTTAGATGTTGGTCGTATGCCTAATGAAAACAGTAAATGTAAAACTGACGCTACCCACATGATGTGTTTTAGCATTTCCAGTTTTGCTACTTCTTCAGTTTTTCATCTTTATTGTAATTTTTTTTTCAGAGTCAATAGCCAAATAAGGATACGATTATGCAAGATTACTATTATTACATGAAAGATAATGTTCAACAAATTGGTTCATATACTATAAGGATTGTGTCCTACAACTCTTACAATGTGAAAGTGTGAAACAAACACGACATGAAAAACATAGATGAGCACTTACATGTAGCCTTCCTCTAAGCTCCCTATCATTTCTCATTTTCACATATATTCTTTCATCTAAACTCAGTCGTATTAAATCTAATGGTTCTTCAACTGTGTTTGAAGGTACCTAGAGTGAAATCATCAAAATTATCAGTACACATCCATTTAGACAGTTGAAAAAAGGCCTTGCGTGTAATAGGGATACATCTAATAATTGCAAAGTTTAGAGAATAAATATGTGCCAGCATGGTCAATAAGGCCGAGAAAGAACAGTTT
The DNA here is from genome assembly GCF_978046115.1 of Saccoglossus kowalevskii. Classification (NCBI taxonomy): domain Eukaryota; kingdom Metazoa; phylum Hemichordata; class Enteropneusta; family Harrimaniidae; genus Saccoglossus; species Saccoglossus kowalevskii. Next base: position 35,887,942 of record NC_140643.1, on the reverse strand, counting down.
CTGGTCAATTTATTTTCTAAAATGAACCACGTAATTTTTATTCTATATTACCGGGTAACTTATATTTTAATTATGATTTTCACCTTGAATCTGATCATCAAACAGGTATATGAACATACAATACATAATTTATATATGAAGTCATGTCTGATGCAGCACTGGAGCGACATTCATTGAAAAACAAAATTGCCAAAACAAATGATGTGCATCATGTTCCCAGAATGCAGTTCTATGGCAACATATCTCATACACACCTGGAACAATCAATCTTAAACTTTACACATGTATCACACATAAAGTCATTTATGTAGTGTCTATGAAACAAACCATGTCATTGAAAATGACTTGTTCATTAAGATTTACACTGGTCTGGTGATTTCAATAGAATATCATTCTACCAATAAGTTAATAACAGATGAATAACAGATGCCTAACTTTGTACAATATAATACACTATTGACAGGACAGATTACTGGGAATTTGATAAAACAAATTTCACATTTTTAATAAATTCACGTGCTTGAACTATGACCTTCCCAAAGCACTGGATACTCCTCACATAGGTGTAACAATATAATATACAATGTTTCAATATTATTCTCTTTATTTGCATAATTTTGACCAGGCATAACGATATCAACAAATAACCGCGTAAGCAGTGTTTAACCAGTCAGTACACTAGCAGCGGGGCCAAAGCATATGCCAAATGCAATGCACATGTGCCAGTGGTTATGTACGGTACAGTACTGAGGTAGTGAACTACTAGTATTAGTAGTGACTGACCAAAGTCGCTGACTATTGAAAGAACAAGTTAAAATAAACTATTTTTTACACATTAATATCGAGTAATATATGTAAATAGTAACCAGTCAATCAATTATCGTACCTGATCCTGGTCGTCCGCCATTTTGACCTACTTTGAATTCGGTTCTGTGATTGGTTGGTTTGCTGTTCTCGTCAAAGAAAATTTGGCGCGAGATTTATACGAGATTACGTCGTATGTAAATGTATGTAAATGTTCAGCTGATTTTGTTTGGCTTGCCTTTTTCTTCGTCAATGTACGCGAAGTAAACACAGATCGAAATGCCAAATACACGTAGGAACAAAGCAAAGACTTCAAAAGCTGCATCGGAGATAACTGCTCCAACTAGTGCTAAACGCAGACGTAGAGGCAGGGAAAACTCACGCGAAGGTATTGTAATATAAAACATTGTCAGTACGTCCCTGCTCAGTCCCTCGAATACCGGTAGATGTGGTCCCGATAAACACAGCTAGTGATGTACTCTCATATGACAATACACATTTTTATTGACTTTTCGCTGATGATGTTTCTATCCTAGACTTCAAAATATGACCATATATTTTATTTTTTGATTTTTGGTGAATTACTATTATTTTTGATCAAAATTAATATTTTTGACTACTTTTCAAAATTGATGTGCGTATGTCTAGTCTACTTCAAATGCATACTTCATTCAAATATCAAACATACATTGTGCTTTTATTTTTTGTGTAAAAATGCCTTCACTATTGATATCATTTTCGAACCTGTAATTTGTAGCAATATTTCATTTTATTCTATGCAGGGGTGGAAAGTAAAAGTGTAGAAAGAAATAATGATTTAACAAGCCAAAGTGCCATTAAAGGAACTGAAAATGGCAGTAAACCTATGCCTACAACAAGACTCAGACCAGCAACTAGGAAAAGAGAAGTATCACTGGAGGAGAGAAAGAGCCAGCATGATAAAATAGATAGTGGCAGAGTGGATTTTGAAGAACTAACTTTCACACCAAGATCTCCAACAAACTTACGAGAAAGGAAGAATAGAAAATGTAGAAATTCAAAAAAGAACAGTCAGAATGAAGATAACACTATCTCATCACCTTCACATCCAAATGATGAGGAGCCGAGCCAAAAAAGTGGCAAGAAATGTCAAATTCAACAAACCAAAGAGAAAAGAGATACACTTACATTTAATAAAAAACCTATTACACTTGACAAAGTTGGTTGCAATAGGAACAAAAGAAAGAGAAAATGTGAAGATGCAGTTGCCATAGAAATAAAAAAAGATAAAGATGATCAAGGGTCAACAGGTGTTGGTGGAAGATGTGATGCAAGTACATCTGAGAAGTTTCCAAGAAGAGACTGTTCCAAGGAACAGATGAGTAGTGGTGATACAGAAGTTACCATGGAAACAAATGAGAAATCTGATGACTCATCAGATGAAAGTGACTGGGAAGAAGTGGAAGGTAATTTATATTTTATTACCATTGTTTGGTAAACCTAGTTTCATGTATCCATTTTCTTGTAGTCAAATAATGACTGTCTCCTGCATTGTTTTCAATGTTGTAAACTGTAAGAAGCAAATTTTCATGAACTTCACAAGTCTGGGAAAATCATAAAATTTTCAAGCATTAGGATTCTCTTGAATGCTATCATTTTTCCTCTAAACTTTTGGGGCCACATATTTCAAATTTTAATGTATTTCACTAAAATTTTGTTGACAAAATTTCCTATGTATATTGGATGCAAGTTTTGATCAAAAACTTTGAAAAATATGAAAAAGTTGTGCAGGTATACTTTGTGATTGGTGATAAAATGTAATATCTTTGACATTCAGAGGGTTATGACAGTGAGTCTCAGTGTCATTCATATAATGTCCTCCAGTTGTGAAAATCAAAATGAAATATTAAACTATTGTTAAGTATTCTATGTATTCCATACCTTTTTATAGAATTAAAGGCAGAACAATTAGTTGCTCTGAAATCTCAGCTGCCAGAGAAGCCATTGGAAATTACAGTTGACATGCCGGAATCCATGAAGATGAAAAGAAGGTGAGAAATAAGATCCTGTAAAATTTAGGGCAAGATGGCAGATGAAATTAATGTGCTAGTGGTGATCCAAGTCAGCTGTATCCTGGTTGGGGTGCTATGGGAAATGTGCCAGTAATAATATTTTGAGGCCAAACTGTGAATGAACCATATATATGTGTGCTAATGATTCCAATTGTCTGGTCAGATGTTCTACGTCATTTTTTTTTGGGCCAATGTACAATGAAAAATTTGTCAAAATGCCTAACAATCATAGTTGCTTATCCCATTAGCAACTTTCTTTCCTTTTAGTGTAGTAGTTTATCACAAGCATAGACCCTAGCTCTAACAGTTAGAGGGTCTATGTCACAACTAATCTTTATTGCTATTAACTGATAGAAACATGGTAAAGCAATAAAGTTATTATTATTATTAGTTTGAGTAAACTAAAATGTTAATCTAGATGTCTAGTCAATCAAAAACACTTAACAATACATGTATTTCTCAGTGTCTTTGATTCAATCTGCAAAGCTTGTTGGTTTACAAACTGTACAATGTATATTGTCTAATCAATGGGGGCAGCAGCATAACAATGTGCAAAAGGAAACAATAGACCGGTTGGGGCCTCCCAAATATCACATCTGTACAGTGGGCTACTTACTGTGTTATTGCTCAGACTGATAATGAAGTCTGCAATTAGTGTTATAGTGGGTACTCACCAACTTCAATTAGTTTTGTTTTCTGTCATTTAGCTGTATGCAAAAAGATGGCTGTCCCCATATACTGGTAGTAAACATTGGTAAATTAATTGCATTTATTTTATTATCACTTGTATGCCAGATGTGTGAACTCTGTTAGAACCGAGGGGTATTTCGTATTGAACAGGGGTTATGTTATTGACAAAAACATTTTGAATTCAATTAATGTAGGAAGAAATATGAATGTGATTTGCTTGCATATTTTCGACGTCAAATGAATCGATACAATAAAGAACAACGAATTGAGCTGCATAAGGTGAGAATTCATTTACAATAACTCAGGGGCAATAATGTTTTATGATAACCCAGGGACTCAAAACAATAACGTCTGTTGATAACTACTTGTACTTGTGATGTCAGAACTATAATAGCAGTATGGAACAAATTTCCAATTACGAAAAACTCCAAAAAGCATTAGATTAAAGTTGATTGTGTGAGCCTACGCATAGTGCTAGACAGAATCGCTTCATCAGACAATATTCATTTATAATACATTGTAGCAACCAATTCAGAAGGTTCCTAAACACAGTTGTGCAGTGACTACCTGAGTTTAAAAAATGCTGCCAAAAATCAGTTGCACTTACAGCAAAAATATTCATTGTCCAATTTACTACCCACCGTGTAAAAAAAGGGCTGAAACTAGTGATTACCATGAGTCTTTGAGTTCCAGAAATATTTTGATTTTAAAATTGAACTTAGCGGTAACCCACTTTATGCACATTCCACTGTGTTACATGTCTTGAATAATTGCTGTATATACTGTCATGATCACTCTCAGATAATTGAAATCTATTCATTACAAGCATTTTTGTTTGTTCTCAGGTTCATTTGTTATGTCTTGTTGCCAGTGGTTTCTATCAAAATGAAGTTTGTAATGATGTGACACTGACTGCAATAGCTCTATCTATGCTACCACAGCATTTCATACAGAAAAAGACAAACCAGTGGGGTGTTCCACTGTTAACAAGGCTACTCAAATGGTATATACATGACATTTATTTCTGTACATGTAAATATAGCAAATAAAATAATTTATCACCAAATTTTAAAAATTATTTCATATATAAATGTTTTCAATTTTTAATTAGTTTTGAACATAAACCTATAAGGCTGCTTGAATTTAAAGAGGAAGTCAAACCAAACAACATAATGCTCCCCAAGGAAAGAGCTCCACAAATGTAGGAGAATGCAATTTACAGTTTTTGTATATCACTTTTCTTTCTCTAGATATTTGACTTTTCACCAATATTATGTAGTTCGCCATCTTCTTAATTTCTGACAACAGTGAATATGATGTTATACTTTACCCATAATCCTTTGCTGAAGAACCAAGATGGTGGACTATAATATATAATACTATAATACTAAAAAGTTGAATATCTAGAGAATGAAAAGTGATATAAACAAACTGTAAATTGCATGTCCTTACATTTGTCGAGCTCTTTCATCTGCAAGTATTATGTTGTTAGCCTTGACTTTTCCTTTAATGCAGTCATGTGGGTTAAAATTTGAATGTGAAAATCATTGTATGCTAATGATATGCAGTTACTTTAATACTTGCATCGATGGAAATTACCTATAGTTATAAGTTTTAAAGTTTATATACCAGTACTAATTTTTCATTGAAGGAAATTGTGTATGCTAAATATATTATTATTATGGTTCTATTTCAGACATAGTCCATATATAAAGAAAAAGATACAAAAAAATATGTAATAAGATAAAAATTACAAACCATACAGATTTGAAAACTATAGTAAACTTAGTAGACTACCTTTGTCCAATGCTGCACTAAAGTAAGACTTCCATCTCACATCACTATTGAGGAAGGCACACACAAGCATATTGCTTGATTTTCGTAGTCGATCCATAAATGCATAAATTAGCTTTCTATATAAACCGATAAATGTATTTGTACAGTTTTCAACAAACATAGTGTTGCGCTACAGTCACAGGCCTACCCCAACAGTTTACGAAAAGTGTTATTATAACTGACTCAAAGGACATTAACAGTTACTTTTCTATACACGTAAAGATATTTAAATTTTATTGACATTGAGGAGATTATCGTGTATGCTATTATGATAAGAACTCTAGTTCACACTTTTATGGTGAAGCTTCATTGCATTTAGACGAAAAGTGTGACTGATGGAGTACTGTAGAATACTTTATTTTCGCTTGGAATTTATTTTCGCTATTTTCGCAGAAGGGATGATTCCGTGAAAATAAAATCCAGCGAATATACTTGTTTTCCTATATTTCACATTAAACTCATGACAAATCAGTGAAAATAAATTTCAAGCAAAACGCCCAAGAAGCCTTTTCAGCGAAAATTAATTCCAGCGAAAATAAAGTATTCCACAGTAACTTGTTTTTATTGCCAGAGACATGATTCTAGTTATCATTGCTTAATATTTACTTCTTTTGTTGATACCTATAGGTTCAAATCAATATTTGTGATAGATCCAAATCTATCAAGTGAAACTACTAACTTGGGTGACAAACTGATACAAAGGTTTGAGAATAATATGAAAGTTGGTTCTGAAATGGAATTGGTTCATGTGAGTATATTCTCTTGCAGCTGAATTATGGACATACCCAATGTTTGGAGTAATTAATGTACACTCTGCAACAGTTACGACATATGCAAGATATCTGGGTCAGAAGTTGCTTGAAAATAGACACAAATTACCATAGATTTGCTTGTGTTAGAGTTTGCAGCTTCTTAGGACATCATGAAGATCAAACAAATGTGGGGCTTTCTGACTGACGATTCTAATATAGCATTAATAAATCATAATTACTCGCAAAGCATTCTCTCTAATGACAGTTTGCAATGAATAGTTGTACCTGTGTGTTTCAGGTGCCGTCCTTCTAATCTTCTCATATTTGTACCTGTGTGTTTCAGGTGCCGTCCTTCTAAACTTCTCATATTTGTACCTGTGTGTTTCAGGTGCCGTCCTTCTAATCTTCTCATATTTGTACCTGTGTGTTTCAGGCGCCGTCCTTCTAATCTTCTCATATTTGTACCTGTGTGTTTCAGGTGCCGTCCTTCTAAACTTCTCATATTTGTACCTGTGTGTTTCAGGTGCCGTCCTTCTAAACTTCTCATATTTGTACCTGTGTGTTTCAGGTGCCGTCCTTCTAAACTTCTCATATTTGTACCTGTGTGTTTCAGGTGCCGTCCTTCTAAACTTCTCATATTTGTACCTGTGTGTTTCAGGTGCCGTCCTTCTAATCTTCTCATATTTGTACCTGTGTGTTTCAGGTGCCGTCCTTCTAAACTTCTCATATTTGTACCTGTGTGTTTCAGGTGCCGTCCTTCTAAACTTCTCATATTTGTACCTGTGTGTTTCAGGTGCCGTCCTTCTAATCTTCTCATATTTGTACCTGTGTGTTTCAGGTGCTGTCCTTCTAAACTTCTCATATTTGTACCTGTGTGTTTCAGGTGCCGTCCTTCTAATCTTCTCATATTTGTACCTGTGTGTTTCAGGTGCTGTCCTTCTAAACTTCTCATATTTGTACCTGTGTGTTTCAGGTGCCGTCCTTCTAATCTTCTCATATTTGTACCTGTGTGTTTCAGGTGCCGTCCTTCTAAACTTCTCATATTTGTACCTGTGTGTTTCAGGTGCCGTCCTTCTAAACTTCTCATATTTGTACCTGTGTGTTTCAGGTGCCGTCCTTCTAAACTTCTCATATTTGTACCTGTGTGTTTCAGGTGCCGTCCTTCTAAACTTCTCATATTTGTACCTGTGTGTTTCAGGTGCCGTCCTTCTAAACTTCTCATATTTGTACCTGTGTGTTTCAGGTGCCGTCCTTCTAAACTTCTCATATTTGTACCTGTGTGTTTCAGGTGCCGTCCTTCTAAACTTCTCATATTTGTACCTGTGTGTTTCAGGTGCCGTCCTTCTAATCTTCTCATATTTGTACCTGTGTGTTTCAGGTGCCGTCCTTCTAAACTTCTCATATTTGTACCTGTTTGTTTCAGGTGCCATCCTTCTAAACTTCTCATATTTGTACCTGTGTGTTTCAGGTGCCGTCCTTCTAAACTTCTCATATTTGTACCTGTGTGTTTCAGGTGCCGTCCTTCTAAACTTCTCATATTTGTACCTGTGTGTTTCAGGTGCCGTCCTTCTAAACTTCTCATATTTGTACCTGTGTGTTTCAGGTGCCGTCCTTCTAATCTTCTCATATTTGTACCTGTGTGTTTCAGGTGCCGTCCTTCTAAACTTCTCATATTTGTACCTGTGTGTTTCAGGTGCCGTCCTTCTAAACTTCTCATATTTGTACCTGTGTGTTTCAGGTGCCGTCCTTCTAATCTTCTCATATTTGTACCTGTGTGTTTCAGGTGCCGTCCTTCTAAACTTCTCATATTTGTACCTGTGTGTTTCAGGTGCCGTCCTTCTAAACTTCTCATATTTGTATCTGTGTGTTTCAGATGCCATCCTTCTAAACTTCTCATATTTGTACCTGTGTGTTTCAGGTGCCGTCCTTCTAAACTTCTCATATTTGTACCTGTGTGTTTCAGGTGCCGTCCTTCTAAACTTCTCATATTTGTACCTGTGTGTTTCAGGTGCCGTCCTTCTAAACTTCTCATATTTGTACCTGTGTGTTTCAGGTGCCGTCCTTCTAAACTTCTCATAATTGTACCTGTGTGTTTCAGGTGCCGTCCTTCTAAACTTCTCATATTTGTACCTGTGTGTTTCAGGTGCCGTCCTTCTAAACTTCTCATATTTGTACCTGTGTGTTTCAGGTGCCGTCCTTCTAAACTTCTCATATTTGTACCTGTGTGTTTCAGGTGCCGTCCTTCTAAACTTCTCATATTTGTACCTGTGTGTTTCAGGTGCCGTCCTTCTAAACTTCTCATATTTGTACCTGTGTGTTTCAGGTGCCGTCCTTCTAAACTTCTCATATTTGTACCTGTGTGTTTCAGGTGCCGTCCTTCTAAACTTCTCATATTTGTACCTGTGTGTTTCAGGTGCCGTCCTTCTAATCTTCTCATATTTGTACCTGTGTGTTTCAGGTGCCGTCCTTCTAAACTTCTCATATTTGTACCTGTGTGTTTCAGGTGCCGTCCTTCTAATCTTCTCATATTTGTACCTGTGTGTTTCAGGTGCCGTCCTTCTAAACTTCTCATATTTGTACCTGTGTGTTTCAGGTGCCGTCCTTCTAAACTTCTCATATTTGTACCTGTGTGTTTCAGGTGCCGTCCTTCTAATCTTCTCATATTTGTACCTGTGTGTTTCAGGTGCCGTCCTTCTAAACTTCTCATATTTGTACCTGTGTGTTTCAGGTGCCGTCCTTCTAAACTTCTCATATTTGTATCTGTGTGTTTCAGATGCCATCCTTCTAAACTTCTCATATTTGTACCTGTGTGTTTCAGGTGCCGTCCTTCTAAACTTCTCATATTTGTACCTGTGTGTTTCAGGTGCCGTCCTTCTAAACTTCTCATATTTGTACCTGTGTGTTTCAGGTGCCGTCCTTCTAAACTTCTCATATTTGTACCTGTGTGTTTCAGGTGCCGTCCTTCTAAACTTCTCATAATTGTACCTGTGTGTTTCAGGTGCCGTCCTTCTAAACTTCTCATATTTGTACCTGTGTGTTTCAGGTGCCGTCCTTCTAAACTTCTCATATTTGTACCTGTGTGTTTCAGGTGCCGTCCTTCTAAACTTCTCATATTTGTACCTGTGTGTTTCAGGTGCCGTCCTTCTAAACTTCTCATATTTGTACCTGTGTGTTTCAGGTGCCGTCCTTCTAAACTTCTCATATTTGTACCTGTGTGTTTCAGGTGCCGTCCTTCTAAACTTCTCATATTTGTACCTGTGTGTTTCAGGTGCCGTCCTTCTAAACTTCTCATATTTGTACCTGTGTGTTTCAGGTGCCGTCCTTCTAATCTTCTCATATTTGTACCTGTGTGTTTCAGGTGCCGTCCTTCTAAACTTCTCATATTTGTACCTGTGTGTTTCAGGTGCCGTCCTTCTAAACTTCTCATATTTGTACCTGTGTGTTTCCGGTGTCGTCCTTCTAAACTTCTCATATTTGTACCTGTGTGTTTCCGGTGCCGTCCTTCTAAACTTCTCATATTTGTACCTGTGTGTTTCAGATGCCGTCCTTCTAAACTTCTCATATTTGTACCTGTGTGTTTCAGGTGCCGTCCTTCTAAACTTCTCATATTTGTACCTGTGTGTTTCAGGTGCCGTCCTTCTAAACTTCTCATATTTGTACCTGTGTGTTTCCGGTGCCGTCCTTCTAAACTTCTCATATTTGTACCTGTGTGTTTCAGGTGCCGTCCTTCTAAACTTCTCATATTTGTACCTGTGTGTTTCAGGTGCCGTCCTTCTAATCTTCTCATATTTGTACCTGTGTGTTTCAGGTGCCGTCCTTCTAAACTTCTCATATTTGTACCTGTGTGTTTCAGGTGCCGTCCTTCTAAACTTCTCATATTTGTATCTGTGTGTTTCAGATGCCATCCTTCTAAACTTCTCATATTTGTACCTGTGTGTTTCAGGTGCCGTCCTTCTAAACTTCTCATATTTGTACCTGTGTGTTTCAGGTGCCGTCCTTCTAAACTTCTCATATTTGTACCTGTGTGTTTCAGGTGCCGTCCTTCTAAACTTCTCATATTTGTACCTGTGTGTTTCAGGTGCCGTCCTTCTAAACTTCTCATAATTGTACCTGTGTGTTTCAGGTGCCGTCCTTCTAAACTTCTCATATTTGTACCTGTGTGTTTCAGGTGCCGTCCTTCTAAACTTCTCATATTTGTACCTGTGTGTTTCAGGTGCCGTCCTTCTAAACTTCTCATATTTGTACCTGTGTGTTTCAGGTGCCGTCCTTCTAAACTTCTCATATTTGTACCTGTGTGTTTCAGGTGCCGTCCTTCTAAACTTCTCATATTTGTACCTGTGTGTTTCAGGTGCCGTCCTTCTAAACTTCTCATATTTGTACCTGTGTGTTTCAGGTGCCGTCCTTCTAAACTTCTCATATTTGTACCTGTGTGTTTCAGGTGCCGTCCTTCTAATCTTCTCATATTTGTACCTGTGTGTTTCAGGTGCCGTCCTTCTAAACTTCTCATATTTGTACCTGTGTGTTTCAGGTGCCGTCCTTCTAAACTTCTCATATTTGTACCTGTGTGTTTCCGGTGCCGTCCTTCTAAACTTCTCATATTTGTACCTGTGTGTTTCCGGTGCCGTCCTTCTAAACTTCTCATATTTGTACCTGTGTGTTTCAGGTGCCGTCCTTCTAAACTTCTCATATTTGTACCTGTGTGTTTCAGGTGCCGTCCTTCTAAACTTCTCATATTTGTACCTGTGTGTTTCAGGTGCCGTCCTTCTAAACTTCTCATATTTGTACCTGTGTGTTTCCGGTGCCGTCCTTCTAAACTTCTCATATTTGTACCTGTGTGTTTCCGGTGCCGTCCTTCTAAACTTCTCATATTTGTACCTGTGTGTTTCAGGTGCCGTCCTTCTAAACTTCTCATATTTGTACCTGTGTGTTTCAGGTGCCGTCCTTCTAAACTTCTCATATTTGTACCTGTGTGTTTCAGGTGCCGTCCTTCTAAACTTCTCATATTTGTACCTGTGTGTTTCTGGTGCCGTCCTTCTAAACTTCTCATATTTGTACCTGTGTGTTTCAGGTGCCGTCCTTCTAAACTTCTCATATTTGTACCTGTGTGTTTCAGGTGCCGTCCTTCTAAACTTCTCATATTTGTACCTGTGTGTTTCAGGTGCCGTCCTTCTAAACTTCTCATATTTGTACCTGTGTGTTTCTGGTGCCGTCCTTCTAAACTTCTCATATTTGTACCTGTGTGTTTCAGGTGCCGTCCTTCTAATCTTCTCATATTTGTACCTGTGTGTTTCAGGTGCCGTCCTTCTAAACTTCTCATATTTGTATCTGTGTGTTTCAGGTGCCATCCTTCTAAACTTCTCATATTTGTACCTGTGTGTTTCAGGTGCCGTCCTTCTAAACTTCTCATATTTGTACCTGTGTGTTTCAGGTGCCGTCCTTCTAAACTTCTCATATTTGTACCTGTGTGTTTCAGGTGCCGTCCTTCTAAACTTCTCATATTTGTACCTGTGTGTTTCAGGTGCCGTCCTTCTAAACTTCTCATATTTGTACCTGTGTGTTTCAGGTGCCGTCCTTCTAAACTTCTCATATTTGTACCTGTGTGTTTCAGGTGCCGTCCTTCTAAACTTCTCATATTTGTACCTGTGTGTTTCAGGTGCCGTCCTTCTAAACTTCTCATATTTGTACCTGTGTGTTTCTGGTGCCGTCCTTCTAAACTTCTCATATTTGTACCTGTGTGTTTCAGGTGCCGTCCTTCTAAACTTCTCATATTTGTACCTGTGTGTTTCAGGTGCCGTCCTTCTAATCTTCTTATATTTGTACCTGTGTGTTTCAGGTGCCGTCCTTCTAAACTTCTCATATTTGTACCTGTGTGTTTCAGGTGCCGTCCTTCTAATCTTCTCATATTTGTACCTGTGTGTTTCAGGTGCTGTCCTTCTAAACTTCTCATATTTGTACCTGTGTGTTTCAGGTGCCGTCCTTCTAAACTTCTCATATTTGTACCTGTGTGTTTCAGGTGCCGTCCTTCTAAACTTCTCATATTTGTACCTGTGTGTTTCAGGTGCCGTCCTTCTAATCTTCTCATATTTGTACCTGTGTGTTTCAGGTGCCGTCCTTCTAAACTTCTCATATTTGTACCTGTGTGTTTCAGGTGCCGTCCTTCTAAACTTCTCATATTTGTACCTGTGTGTTTCAGGTGCCGTCCTTCTAAACTTCTCATATTTGTACCTGTGTGTTTCAGGTGCCGTCCTTCTAAACTTCTCATATTTGTACCTGTGTGTTTCAGGTGCCGTCCTTCTAAACTTCTCATATTTGTACCTGTGTGTTTGAGGTGCCGTCCTTCTAATCTTCTCATATTTGTACCTGTGTGTTTCAGGTGCTGTCCTTCTAAACTTCTCATATTTGTACCTGTGTGTTTCAGGTGCCGTCCTTCTAAACTTCTCATATTTGTACCTGTGTGTTTCAGGTGCCGTCCTTCTAATCTTCTCATATTTGTACCTGTGTGTTTCAGGTGCCGTCCTTCTAAACTTCTCATATTTGTACCTGTGTGTTTCAGGTGCTGTCCTTCTAAACTTCTCATATTTGTACCTGTGTGTTTCAGGTGCCGTCCTTCTAAACTTCTCATATTTGTACCTGTGTGTTTCAGGTGCCGACCTTCTAAACTTCTCATATTTGTACCTGTGTGTTTCAGGTGCCGTCCTTCTAATCTTCTCATATTTGTACCTGTGTGTTTCAGGTGCCGTCCTTCTAAACTTCTCATATTTGTACCTGTGTGTTTCAGGTGCCGTCCTTCTAATCTTCTCATATTTGTACCTGTGTGTTTCAGGTGCCGTCCTTCTAATCTTCTCATATTTGTACCTGTGTGTTTCAGGTGCCGTCCTTCTAATCTTCTCATATTTGTACCTGTGTGTTTCAGGTGCCGTCCTTCTAATCTTCTCATAGTTGTACCTGTGTGTTTCAGGTGCCGTCCTTCTAATCTTCTCATAGTTGTACCTGTGTGTTTCAGGTGCCGTCCTTCTAATCTTCTCATATTTGTACCTGTGTGTTTCAGGTGCTGTCCTTCTAATCTTCTCATATTTGTACCTGTGTGTTTCAGGTGCCGTCCTTCTAAACTTCTCATATTTGTACCTGTGTGTTTCAGGTGCCGTCCTTCTAATCTTCTCATATTTGTACCTGTGTGTTTCAGGTGCTGTCCTTCTAATCTTCTCATAGTTGTACCTGTGTGTTTCAGGTGCCGTCCTTCTAATCTTCTCATATTTGTACCTGTGTGTTTCAGGTGCCGTCCTTCTAATCTTCTCATATTTGTACCTGTGTGTTTCAGGTGCCGTCCTTCTAAACTTCTCATATTTGTACCTGTGTGTTTCAGGTGCCGTCCTTCTAAACTTCTCATATTTGTATCTGTGTGTTTCAGGTGCCGTCCTTCTAAACTTCTCATATTTGTACCTGTGTGTTTCAGGTGCCGACCTTCTAAACTTCTCATATTTGTACCTGTGTGTTTCAGGTGCCGTCCTTCTAAACTTCTCATATTTGTACCTGTGTGTTTCAGGTGCCGTCCTTCTAAACTTCTCATATTTGTATCTGTGTGTTTCAGGTGCCGTCCTTCTAAACTTCTCATATTTGTACCTGTGTGTTTCAGGTGCCGTCCTTCTAATCTTCTCATATTTGTACCTGTGTGTTTCAGGTGCCGTCCTTCTAAACTTCTCATATTTGTACCTGTGTGTTTCAGGTGCTGTCCTTCTAAACTTCTCATATTTGTACCTGTGTGTTTCAGGTGCCGTCCTTCTAAACTTCTCATATTTGTACCTGTGTGTTTCAGGTGCTGTCCTTCTAAACTTCTCATATTTGTACCTGTGTGTTTCAGGTGCCGTCCTTCTAAACTTCTCATATTTGTACCTGTGTGTTTCAGGTGCCGTCCTTCTAATCTTCTCATATTTGTTGCCACTGCGTTAAATTGGTTGTTCTGAGGGTGTTCTGAATCAGGATAAAAACTGTTTTGCTTGATGGAATTTTGGGTTGTCACATAAATGACAAATTCCAACATACATAACTCACAAATATACATTTGGCTTTCAATAGGTTAACACTTACTGGTAGTGAGTTTCAACAACATATCTACCAATGATTTTTTTGAAAATGCTGGATCATCAACAAGATGTGATCTTCTAATTTTTCAGATTTTTGTAATCTTTCTGCGAGTTCTTCAGCTGGACACAAGGCTTGTCTTATCGCTTCAACCAATGTCATACAAAGTTTCAAACTCTCCGGTAAATAACTTATATGTTAACTTAATCTATGCTTGTCAAGTTTTGTGTATAACAATACGTATGGAATTATCACAGAGTACGGTATCTTTAAATGTTCAATTCTATCAATATCTCAACTGCTGATGGTCAAAAATAAAATTTTTCAACTGAGCATTGAAATAAAATCTAACATTGCTATTTCAATTTCAACATAAAACATGATAATTATGAATGATTCAACAATAGCATCACAATTTTATTTCTCATTTAATTCTACTATATCGATAGAACAAAGCTGGCTCAAAAAGAAAAACGTTGAATGAAAAGGATGCGAAAGATAAGAAGAATTTAAAAAAAAGTAAAATGAGTCAGAGTTTGAAGAAAAATGAGGAAATCTCAGAAGAAGACGTTGACAAACCATCAACCAGCAAACCCTCACATCAGCAGCAGGAAGAAGTTGTTAGACCTCCAAGAAAAAGAACACTGAGACCAAAAAATGATAGAAAGAGATCTTATGCTTCCAAGATACAACTTGATATTGAGAGTGATGATGGAGAGATGTCTTCTGAAGAGGATGTTTATGTTGTGAGTTCAAGTGATGAATCGGAAGAAGAATGTACAAGTAGAAAAAGAGGAAAAAATGTGAAGAAAAATGTCAGTACTATAAAGAAATCTGTGGAATGTACAGATAGCAAGAAGAGTCCAAGAACAAAAACTGTGAAACGAAGCTCTACAGACACTAGTTTGATTGAAGCAAATTCAGATAGTGATTTTGAACCAGAGATTATCAACTTAGCAAGTGGACCTAGGAATACGTCACCAAAGGCTACCTCTAATTCTAAGTCAAAAGATTCACAAAGAATTAAGACAGGTATGTTTTCAAAATACGATTATTATCCCATTATTATATACTGTATATACAAATTAATATTATTAAATAAATAATATTTAAATTAAATTAAATATATTATTATATTATTAATATATAGTTGTTACTCAAACTATTATAGCTCTGGAAACTGTATAGGTGTATATTGTGAAGCTTCACTCATATAGGTATTTTATGCATGGTTTAGAATAGAAACATCCAGGGTATTTTTTATACTGTCCATTGCTGCTTGTGCACAATGCTGCTCAGTACAATGAACAGTTAATGAAGTTGATGTTTAAAAAGATTTGATTTTGACTACGATGTATGCGATTGTTTTTGAGTGTTAGAAAGTAGCATTCAATAAAAATATTATGGCTTGAATATAGAATTGGTGTACCTTCCCTCAAGGAGGTATACCGATATCAATATTCAACCATACATGTGCATTCATCAGTCATATTTCCTGTTAGAGGGTAGTATGTAAATGTTCATAACAAATGTTATAATAACAGGCAATGTTTTAATGCTGAGTACTGATAATCCTGTAACAAACTTCAGAACACCAATAGCATGATTGATGCACTGATGATCGTTATAATTATAAATGTACAACAATATTTTGAGAATGTATAAATTTCCAATTTAAGGACAAACGCATGATGACAATGTCAGAGTGGAGGCAATGAATGGTATCGATGCCATCTCTTTATTTCAGGTCGTGATCAATGGGTAGAAGTCTATTCTCTAGACAGTAATGAATGGATTTGTATAGATTGTGTCACGTCAACTATTGCTCAACCAGATGCATGTGAAAAAATGGCAACACACCCATTGTCTTATGTCCTTGCTTTTGACAATGGTGAGTATACTTCCCTAAAAACATTAATGCAGTGACTCCTAATTAAGTCACAGGTGTCGCGCTCCAATCACTAATTAGAAGATAACTTGATTTGTCATGATTTATGGATGGCCCACGCATCAAAAATATATTAAACTGCTGCTCTTTAATCCCTGAAATTGTACCATGGAATTTTTGGACGTAATTTTCTTTATATGGTGGTGACAGTTCTCTCTCTATGTTGCGGGTTTCGGGATCCAAGCAAAAACTGTGACTTATCAAGAGTCGCGGCTTACCAAGGGGTCTTGTGTAAGGGGGGTTTATGCATTGAAAATGGATATAAAGCACATGTACACACATGGGTTTGTTTATAGTAAGTTTTCTTTATTGCGGCTATTTTCGCATGGATTAAACTCAATGCATCGAAGGAGAACGGTCGAGAAATACGAACTTTGCAACTTCATACCCCTGTCGACACTTAGATTCAGGTCGTTGTCTCCCCTTTGTATCATAGTAATCGACAGACAGTAGGTGATAAGTTGTCTCCTCCAGCCTATTAATAATCAATTAAATACATGATGCGACGTAACATTAGTTATTTTACTTCAAAACTGCCGGCAAAACAATAGAATTTTCGGGAGCCATCCAACTACCCGCGACTTAGCTGAAACCGCGACTTTACTGAAACGCGACTTAGCAAAGGGTCACTGTACTACAAATCTGTACCATTGTTTGTTGTAATTGTAA
The DNA here is from genome assembly GCF_978046115.1 of Saccoglossus kowalevskii. Classification (NCBI taxonomy): domain Eukaryota; kingdom Metazoa; phylum Hemichordata; class Enteropneusta; family Harrimaniidae; genus Saccoglossus; species Saccoglossus kowalevskii. The sequence goes on along the minus strand of NC_140643.1, from coordinate 35,871,113 downwards.
TCCAGTAAGTAAATTACTTTAAATAGAAATTGAAAAATGTTATTTCTTGTTGTAGTTTAGGGTGGAAAATAAAATAGTAAAATAATTTAAATTAAAACTACTGGTAGTAAAGTTAGAATGGAAATTAATTTTATTATTGATGAAAAAAGCAACCTACAATAGATGTGTGCGAGTTTGGTGCCAAAACATTTTCAGCAATCAAGGATGATGCATTATGAGAAGGTTTGTTATCTATTTCAGATAACCATGTGAAAGATGTTACAAGTCGCTATGCGTCCAAGTGGATGTCACATACCAGAAAACAGAGAGTGGATGAGGAATGGTGGCAGCAAACATTGACTCCATATCAGTTAAAAGATAAAGACAAGAGTGAAAAAGAAGACTTGGCCTTACAAGGTAAATTGTTATGTATATGTGAAATTAATTACTTTCAAGAAAATTAGAAAGGAATCAGTAAAATTTTTAGTATTACCTGAATTTATATTACTGTAATCCTTTTATCAGTGAGAACACCTTTAATTTGTTCTTCTACAGTTCAACCACCTGACAGGAAAGTGCTATTTTGTTTTTTCTACTCATTAATTTAAAACTAGCGTTTGAGGGCATTTGTCCGAGCAACAGGGTGTTTTCAGTGCTCTTCATAAATTCTGTAAAGTTATACGAATTTTACCCGAAATAACATTTAAAAGTGACATAGACTGCTCAGTGAAGAAATATCGTATCATCAGGTGTTTATTGCGCTATTGTATTGCTCGAAAATGTTTTTTCATCAGGAGAATATTCCCGAAGTTCCGGTTCAGCGAAAGCACATGTGCGATCAACATGGCCGAATACACGTGAGTCTATTCATCATCGGGATCTTGCTACTTTTATTTGGCGATATTGAAGTAAACCCTGGGCCACCTCGCAAGATGCCTGATGGTCAGCGAACAATATCTGAGTAGATGACTTTGCGTAGGATCAGTGGTCAGCATGTTTCGCCATTAACAAAAACCCAGTTAACGCAAATAGAAGACGGGGTAGACAAAGAGGGTCGCCATATTGGATTACAAGAGACTAGTGTTGAACGTGTTGATGAGTTTACGTTGGCTGATGTCATGATGGAGATGCGTGGTTTGCGCAAAGATCTTATGGATTGTATCGAAGTGGTGGATAATAGAGTGAGGATTTTAGCAGAGGAGGTAAAAGTCCTGAAAAGTAGTGTGGATGAAAACCGAGGCGAAATGGCAAAACTAGTTGAAGAAAATAAACAATTACGTTAATGTTCAAATAGGATGGAAGTAGAATTAGATAAAACAAATGCACAGTTGAAACGTAATAATCTGATATTTTATGGTATTGAACAGCCTGGTATGGAAACGTGGGATACAATCGAGAAAATTGTGAGAGATTTTATTACTTACAACTTGGATATAAACGCTGGTGAACTGGAATTTCAGCGAGTTCATCGTCTGACTGGTGCTCATAGTCACCCACAACCAATTATAGCTTAATTTTTGAGGTACAAGCAACGTATGCAAGTTCTCTGCGCAGCAAATAAACTGAAAGGTACTGACTATCGGATTGGAGAAGACTATACCTGGAAAGTAAGAGAAACTCGAAAGAAACCTGGAAAGTTTGCAGATGACGCAAGAGCTGCGGGCAAACATGTAAAATTTATGTACAATAAAATCAAAATCGATGGTATATTGTATGTGTATGATGATCAATTCAAGATATACGACCACTCAGTGACAGCCGTGAAGTACAACAAAACAATGCCTGATGAGACATTGGCCTGGGCCATGGGCAAAGTTTTGAATGCTTGGACACAAGATGTTCTAAAACAGATAAGAGTTTGAGATTCCTTGTATGGAATGTGAACGGTTTATTGGGAAAAATAGAAAATGTAGATTTTTGTGATTACTTGAAATCTTTTGATTTTGCCTGTCTCACTGAAACATGGCTTTATAAGCCTTTTGATATGCATTTTGAGGGATTTAAACATTTTCATATGCTTGGTAGGAGGGAACGGAATTATGGTAGAGCATCAGGTGGGATTTCAATTTTATTTCGAGAAAATAATGAAGACAATTTAGATATAAAGTTTATTTCTAGTAACTCACAAAATATAAATTGGGCTTTGATAACACAGAGAAACCACCCGATTTTGTTACTTGGTAATGTATATAGAGCACCAGAAAGCTCACAATTTGCTGACAAAGATTTTTTCGATACTTTAGAATCTGAAATGTTAATTTATACCAGTAAATATGAGTGCAATGTTATAATTGCAGGAGATTTTAATGGTAGAACAGGTTGCAAATCTGATGGTTTAATTTAAATTAAACTAATTGTCCTTTTGTGTTTTTCTGTGTTCTGTTTCCATGTTTCACACATTTTATCACTATTGACATCTTTAATTCCGCAACCAGTGGCTATAAACTATTGTTATATAAAATAAAATGTGAACTGTGTTCATCACAAAAGTGATGTTACTTATTATTGCATATGTAATATATTATGAAGTTATGTATGTATAAAAGCAATATGATGATTGTAGTAACTGACACATGCGTTCCCTTACTGTCATACTTTGCATACTTTCCTGTATTCTCATGATTAACCTTATTTTTATACGTTTCTTTCCAGTTTCCTTTCAGTTTGTGTTTGTGCATCTTAAATAAACAAAGGAAAGTGTTTGAAAGTCATGTAAATATGACACACTATTTCCAAATAAGAAAAATGCATTTCCAAATAAGACAAATACATTTGTAACACTTGCATCGTTTTTGGTTGGATGTATAGAGGTGCACCAGTCTGGTGCAGTTACATGAACTTTTTTCTAGTTGCATAAGCCCCAACATACAGCAAACTTTGAGTGTTCAGGAAAATAAGTACATTTGAATCAAAGTTGCTGTTTTTTTTAATTTCAAGTGAAGCACTCTATTTGATATCTAGACTCAGATATTCTGGTAAACATACATGTATATCTCCAATAATAGTGTATCTTGGAGCAACTATGCATATGTTCTGCATTCATTTCATGTTGAGAAAATACTATATATAACCATCTAAATTGTAATGATTTTATCATAAAACTATTTTTTGTGTTCATACAGTGCAATTACAGCAACAGCCGATGCCAACAAGTGTTGCTGAGTACAAGAATCATCCCTTGTAAGTAAACATCAATTCATCATAAAATAGACAATCCTAAATCTCTATTGATTTAAATATATATGCCACCAAATGTTCCCACATCTATCTGTGACATTATAAACTCAGATTTGTCAATCTTTATAAAGAACAAATTTATAGATTTAAACTCGATGGTGTGCTCATTCAAACTCAATGGTCGAATTTGTTTTTGTAACATTGTAACAGTTTATTAATTACATGTATTATGGTTTATAATAGGTAGATGAAAGCACTATATTGAAAGATATCTGATTGTGTGTTTGAAAACTTCACTTTTTACATTTAATTAATAATTCTTAACTACATTATATTATGCCATATTCCAAAATAATTACAACTGCTATTATTTAGATATGCCCTGAAGAGACATTTGTTGAAGTTTGAAGGATTTTATCCTGAAAATCCAAAAGTGTTGGGATTCTGTAGAGGAGAGCCAGTCTATGCCAGAGAATGTGTTCATACGGTAAGCACTATATTGAATATAGCACTATATTGAAAAACTAACATATGAGAAAGAAGATGGGATATGCTAGTTTTGTAACCACAGTTGTAACAGAGAAACGTTCAGCCAATCATATTGCTCTTTCTATCTTCAATATGGCTTTTGCACAACTTGTTGTTATTTTTGCATCACTCATTTGTAACTTGAAAATCACATACTTGTATCACACATTTTAATATAAAAATACTCTACCACTATGCAAATGGTTCTAGTCGATGTAGATAGAATATGATATAATAGTTGTGACAGACATAATTAGATATCTTATCTTTATGTTGAAATTTTTCCCCAGCTGCACTCTTGAATAATTGAAGCAATATTGTTTTTATAATCATCACAAAATGTACACATAGAGCCTGCCATATATGATATCTTGATATATGCCATATATGCCATATATGATATTTGTAACAATAAAGTGGTTATTGGTTGATAATTTTGCTATCTCGTCCAATCAATTACAACTAACATACAAGCACTCGAATAGAGTTACTGCACAGGTACATGGAAGAGAAATATTGAATATGGATACAAAACCTTGGGATTGGACAATGTGAAGCCAATATTAATTGATATTAATATTAAATTGTTGTTTTATTTTCAGTTACATACCAGAGAGACATGGTTGAAAGAAGGACGTGTAGTAAGAGTGGGTGAAAAGCCTTATAAGCTGGTGAAAGCTCGGCCCAAACCAAAAAAGGTATTAATTTAATAAAATCAAATGCAATTGTAGTGTTGTCTTGCTCTGAATACTCTGTAACCTTATTATAATAAACTTTTTAGGGAACATACATTGAGTTTGTTATAGTGAAGTGTTCACTGTAATGAAGCACATACCGGTAATACATTTTGTTTGTTATAGTGAAGTGTTCACTGTAATGAAGCACATAATACATTGGGTTTGTTATAGTGAAGTGTTCACTATAATGAATCACATAATACATTGGGTTTGTTATAGTGAAGCGTTCACTATAATGAAACACATAATACATTGGGTTTGTTATAGTGAAGTGTTCACAATAATGAAACACATAATACATTGGGTTTGTTATAGTGAAGTGTTCACAATAATGAAACACACATAATACATTGGGTTTGTTATGGTGAAGTGTTTACTATAATGAAGAACATAATACATTGGGTTTGTTATAGTGAAGTGTTCACTATAATGAATCACATAATACATTGGGTTTGTTATAGTGAAGCGTTCACTATAATGAAACACATAATACATTGGGTTTGTTATAGTGAAGTGTTCACAATAATGAAACACATAATACATTGGGTTTGTTATAGTGAAGTGTTCACAATAATGAAACACACATAATACATTGGGTTTGTTATGGTGAAGTGTTTACTATAATGAAAAACATAATACATTGGGTTTGTTATAGTGAAGTGTTCACTATAATGAATCACATAATACATTGGGTTTGTTATAGTGAAGTGTTCACTATAATGAAGCACATAATACATTGGGTTTGTTATAGTGAAGTGTTCACAATAATGAAACACATAATACATTGGGTTTGTTATAGTGAAGTGTTCACTATAATGAATCACATAATACATTTTGTTTGTTATAGTGAAGTGTTCACTGTAATGAAGCACATAATACATTGGGTTTGTTATAGTGAAGTGTTCACTATAATGAATCACATAATACATTGGGTTTGTTATAGTGAAGCGTTCACTATAATGAATCACATAATACATTGGGTTTGTTATAGTGAAGTGTTCACTATAATGAAACACATAATACATTGGGTTTGTTATAGTGAAGTGTTCACAATAATGAAACACACATAATACATTGGGTTTGTTATAGTGAAGTGTTCACTATAATGAAGCACATGATACATTGGGTTTGTTATAGTGAAGCGTTCACTATAATGAAACACATAATACATTGGGTTTGTTATAGTGAAGCGTTCACTATAATGAATTGTTTACTGGATGTATTGGTGCATGCCTTCTAATGTGTGTTCAGTCAATTCATTTTAATGGGTTGTTCATATGTAACAGTAACAGAGTATTTCTATGTGCAATGTTCAGAAATACCAAGACACAGTGAAGAATGAGGAACCAACAGTTCCTGTCTTTGGACGATGGCAAACTGAAGAATACGAACCACCACTAGCGGTTGATGGCAAAGTGCCAAGAAATGAACATGGTAATGTGGAGTTATTTCTGCCGAGAATGTTGCCTAAAGGAACAGTTCATTTACAAAGTAAGTTGGATTTTGCTACAATAAACATTATTTCATGTGTGAGATTACATAACAAGACTGTGTTATCTTCTTTTTATCATCATGGCAATGCAATAATCTATTCTGCCATAAAGCTGGCCCGGTCAAACACAAGCACTGGCAGATCTAATTCATAAGTAAATGAATCTCGGTCTGTGGAATTAGCCTTCCTATTGAGTTTGTGGCTCACCCAGGTTAAGGGGCAACCATTTTTAGTCTTCAATCCAAGAAGGATTATCTGTTCTGCCCAACATCTATTAATATGGTAGACAATGTAAACATTGTGCCATGAACTATTAATCACCGGTATTATTTCAAAAATAATTTTAAAAAATATTGTGTGTTAGAAAGTATCATACAATAGTATAATTATAACCACCATAGTCATGCAGTCGTGCATTTCAGAAATCATTTCCATTACTGGTCACTAGAGGGCATATTTCCTCATGATTTGACCCCCAATTCTGGAAATCCACTAATTTTTCTGCTGTATACATTTAAGGATTAGTAAAGTCTTTCAAATATATGAAGTTTTATTGAAGTCTAATAGTTAAATTTAAACTTAAATTTAGTTGAAAAACCTTTCAAGTTTTGGTAACTTGGCCAAAAATCAAATCAAATGGAACTACTTGATAATGTCCAGCAATTGGTAAAATGTGATTCCCATTTTTTTTATTGTGGATTATCAATATGAAGATTTCATCCTATCATGTCAGTTGTACTTTAATAAGGATCCCCACACCTTAATTATTACAATTTGTCCATGTCTTTTCTAGTCTTATTTTTAGAAGTTACAACTTGATTATAGTGTTGACTGCATTTGGTACCCTAGCTTCAAATCAGTGTTGAAAAGTTTTCACAATGATGGTTTTCACACTGATGAGATACACACAATTCTAAATTTTTATCTTACTTTCATTTTAATATAGTGAACAATATTTATAGTGTGCTTATCTTCAAAAAAGCACAAAAATGATCAAACGTATATTAGATAAGGTCAGTTTTAAATTGTTGGAGTTGTGAGAACTTACATGACGGATAGCAGATGGGATATTATTCCAAATTGTGGGTCCAACATAACCAAACACTTTCCATAGGTTTTCTTGTGGCTTCCTGTCAGATATTATGGCTCTGTACCATTGATTGACTGAGTCAGTAGAATTAATATGGGTTTGTTTGTATATACCAACAGTTCCTGGTTTGAATCGTGTTGCCAGAAAGTTAAATATAGATTGTGCACAAGCAATGATTGGATGGGATTTCCATGGCGGATACTGCCACCCATTGTAAGTATTATTGTCTGTGCTGTAAATTCACATCCTTGTTTTCTGTCTCATTAAATATCAATATTTGTTTAACGTTGTTTATTTCATGTCAAAAGTCATTCTATTGCATTTATTTTTTTAGTGTGAAAGAATTTCAATGTATTCATTCAAATTATTTCAAAAATATAATGCCATTTTACAGTTGTATGCGATTCACACGTACATATGAATGCTACAGTGTTTTCATGAAGGACACAAAAGCCATACTCGTGGGCAATTAAACATTATTTTGTTGTTTGCTCAAATAGATTTGATGGTTTTGTTGTATGTGAAGAACATCAAGAGATGTTACTGGATGCCTGGCAACAAGATCAGCAGGAAACAGAAAGAAAAGAACGTGAGGTATATGATACATTACCTTGTACTAATTGAGCAAGTCTCCTTCTCTTGAAAGATTTACAGTTGAATGGTTATCCAATTTCAAGTACTCAAAGATAATCATGGCTGAGACACATTTGAGACAGGAATTCTGTGAAAGTTTGCTAAATTATTTTTTGTGATTGGCTGTTTTAAATTCTGAAGATACGACAATTGTGTACATTTTGCCCATTTTCCTATCCAAAATGTCCACCACTAGGGAAATTGCAAATTATTTCCATGGAAACAAGCTTGGTTACCCCAGATTTTGATTTGTGTTTTGTTATTTTCTGAGATGCTGTTTTCATAATACTGGTAATTAAGATCTCTCTCTATTTGTAATTGATAATACCGGTAGCATCTTTGCTGGGCCTGTCATTGACATTTAACATCATCTAGTCCTCTTTGTTTGATTCTTATCTCCCTGGAAAATCACAAATGAATACTTTAAGGTAGAGATGCAGGTTCGTGGGCACTTAGGAGTGAAATTTTTTTTTTTTGCTTTTTATTATACAAACAGTCTTGGCTATAGACTGTTGAACTTTTGTAGAATTGTGAATAGTGGAACATACTCGAAAAACGATTTTAAAATATAGATAACAGGTGCAAACATTCTCTCTTTTGAATGCTTAGCAAGGTTTAGCAAGGCTGTACATAAATAATAAAAAAAAACATGGTGTAAAAAAGAAATTGCGGGATCTCCATATTATGCACTATATTTAACTTTTAACAAAACGATAATACATTTAAATTTGGAACTGTTACAGTCATTTTAATTGTGAGCATTAGCAAACTTATTAGCAATTATCTCAGCTTCTTTTTAGTGCACATCCCAGAACTTAAAAATAGCTCCTAGACACTTTGACCTTTTGTTTTGAAATTTTCACAAATGATTGACAATGTGTTTATCTTCAAAACGTGGTCGGGGCATTGTTTTTGGTTGAACAGTGTTACAACAATCATACAGACAACTAGCATGGGTGTTAATTTATGCATAAACTTGAAGTAGTGAAATTTGAGCTGCTGTCCTGCAAAATAGGTAGATATTTTCAAGACGGCACTTTCTTCATAGTAAACAGATGTGCCCATAAACCAATTTTGACAGGAAACAGAAGCATGGGTTTGAAGCTAATTTTTTTTTAATCACTTTTGACCAAAAAAGCACATTTTTGTGCATATTTCAAATTACAGTGTCCATAAAAAAAATACTAACAAATTTTTAAAATTCATACAATAAGCTTTCCGAAAATATATAGTTTTGTGGACTAATTAATTAAAATATCTGTCAGGTAAACTGCATCTCTACCTTAAATGGATATATGAAATCCAATCTTTGGGATGATTCATTTTGCTGTTACCAAGGATTTAGTTCTTAGACCATTTATTTTTACTGAACCACTTTTCAGTCATATTCATTCAGTAAAACTCTTATGTAGTTCAATATATACCAGTATGTAAAATTGAGAAAATCCACCCAGCACAAAACTAAAATAAATTCTAAGTAGACATAATGCTAAAGGACTCATAAAAGTTACACATACTGGTAGTTTCTTGGAGAGACAAATTCACTATAAATTAGATTTTTCTTGAATATTTTAAAAAAAAAGGTTATCCATTGAATTTTAAAATTTGAGGTGTAATATTGGAAATTACCACGATAATACTAGTACCCCCAGAAATTACTTGGATGTATAACCTTACCACGATAATAACCCCAGAAAGTACCAGGATGTGTGACCTTATCATGATAATAACCCCAAGAAAGTACCAGGATGTGTGACCTTATCATAATAATACTAGTAACCCCAAGAAAGTACCAGGATGTGTGACCTTATCTCCATAATACCTCAAGGGAATAAATGACAGTAGTAACTCAGCCAAGACGTGTCATGTCATCTAGGTTTGGAACATTCAGTTTTCAATTTTTGTTTTTATTTTACAGAAAAAAGAGAAGAGAGTACTGAAACACTGGAAGCTATTAATTAAAGGATTACTAATTAGAGAAAGGCTGAAGAAACGATTTCAGACAGAGGATAACTTGGTGCTGCCATCAACATCGAGTAATGTCAAAGAATCAGCTGCTCCAGATTTACAGATGTCATGGCCTCTCAATAAACAACTGCCAAAAACTGATCAAAATAATTTATTTCCATTTGAGAAACTCTAACTGTGCTTACATATCTAAACCAATAACTTTAATATACATAGTCAGAAAGGAAAACCAGTCACCTTGGTAATAGTTATTATGGAATGCATGGAAGGCAATCACCCCAGAACTTCTTTTATGTACTGATGGTAGCACAACTTTTAATCATAAAATGAATGTGGATATTCACCATGTTGAGTTTCATTGAACTGATTGAGCTGGTGATTTTACTGTAATACACTTCGCTTCAGTTAAAACTGATTGTATCAAAACAGAAACAAGTACCATTGACAAGGTTGACCTGCCTCACATCAGCACTGGAGAGCAGTACACTGATCTTTAAGATACTCGCTGGTTATACTATTTTTCCAATAAATAACATATTATAATGAATTAGTTTGTGCTTTTTTTATTTGAATCTAAGAATTCTCAAATTTTAATACATTCTATCTACATTTCTCACGGCATAGGCAGTGTTTATATATCCCATTCAATATTCGTGGAAAGAGAAAGCTGAGAAATTTACCGATTTGGGGTTTGTACATTGCGAAAATATAGAATACCCTAGTTTAGCTAATATCACATAGATTTGTAATCACTTTGTTTTTAAAAAAAAAAAAAGCCACGAACACAGGTCTTGGCGTAGGGGGTTGTAACACAAAGTCAGAATGGGATTTAGAATACATAAGCTTGACAAAGGTTCAGTGGACATATGTTGCATATGTGTGGCTAAAGAATCTGAGGACTGGGGAAGCCCTATTCCTCCAAAATAATTTGCATGTGGAATTGCATGGCTGCAGTGCCACACCTGTCCCGTCCCTTTGAGCAGCAAATGGTGAAATTTGTCTGAGGATAACTATATACAAGCTATTTGGCCAGCGAGTACATAATTGAAATCTCCCACTTTAAATAAGAGAGAACTACAACAGTGATTGGATTCATCCACAGATTGCTGGGTATGTGTTGCACAGGTAGATTTAGAAACTGACATGACAGATAATTGTCCAACTAAAAAAGTTTTAGAAGCAGAAATATGCCAAGATTAACTTGTCACTGGCTGATGCATGCTCTACCTCACCCAGTGGTGCAAAGCACTGACATGGATTTTGCAGACTGCTAGGAGTAGCAGCCACCCAACATGGCTAGTGGAAACTACTTGGTAAAAGCCAAGTCTTCATGCTGACACCAAGCAAGTGTCAACCACCTCCCTGGGTGCACGTCAGATCCAACAGGAAGACCAAACCCAAGATCCATTCACTAAGTATGTAACTCAATGAGATCCTTTGTTAAATATGTTGATGTAAAGACAGTGCATTAACTTTTAATAATTAATAGGGAGTTTCACAACTGTCATGTGATCTCAAAACAAATATTGTTGCGGTGGAAAAATGCACGATTACCGATAACACATAAAATACACGCATCTCAACTTTATATATTATACTTTATTGTTTGCTCTAAGAATCTTAAAACAGTTTCAACTTTTCAGAAAAGTTTAGGTTTTTTTTCGTCTGGGACACTGAGAAAGTTAACATAGCTAGTTTTTAAAATAAACATGTTTTCAAAGTGACACTGATGTAAAATATTTGTGGGAGGGGCTGTGAAAAGTACAACAAAATACATAGATAACACCCATGTGTTCGCAAAATAATTAAGTAGTTTACAGGATCTAAGTATTGTAAATATTAAAAAAATTATGATCACTATGGGTTTTTTTTTTTATATAAATTTCTTTAGCTTTCTTAGATAAAAAATAAATACTTATATAGCATGAACTGAGATATACCTACAACAATAATCTCATTGGAAATAGCAAAGCATTGCACACAAACATGAACACAAAATAGCTGCCAGTATCACTTGCACTATGTCATGTAGCAGTCATGCCTACTGAACAGCCATGGGTTGGTTATCAGTGTGCAAGTATATAACTTAAAAAAAACCATGAAAAAGTTTTACGCTAAATTTTAAAATACAGAGATATACATAAAAGTTTGGTCTAGAATCAAATCTGCTAAAAAAAAAAATACTGAACACAAGTCAGCATGCTGCATAAATACTCATAACCCTGGCATACATAAAACAATTCAATGTAACAGATTATGAGTAATTAATAACTAAAGATAGGATGAATGTTTTACTTCCTTTGTTGCTATATATTGTAAAGTCTCTACTAAAGAGTTCATTGGTCAAGTCATGGCTTGTAATTTTTTTATGCCATTTTATTTCCCAAGTTACATAATCAAAAATCGATTTAATATATCAGACCATTCCTTCTTAAAACAAAGAAGAAAACAGCATTTGTATTCTCTGTATTTTAAAACAACTATGACTATAAAATAGTTCTGAAATGAGTGAAAACATTTGAAATGTAATTCAGAACCACATGGGCGTGATAAAACACTTGGGTTGGTTTCAATATTTGTTGTATCAAAGACACTAAAGAGAACAAATAAAAAAATATTCCCTAGTGTAACTGGTTAAAAATGTCCTGGACACAATTTGAATTTACATTCAAAGACAACTTTAAAGACCCTGGGTAAACTGATGAAGCAGTGGTACACAAATGGCAATATTACAGTAGGATCAATTATTTGGATTCATCAGGTTCATATGCATATAAGCTTTTAAAGTTGTTGGCTTCCTGTTGAAAATATGCATTTGAAATATTTCTACTGGACTGGTACATGTACTCCTAATGGGTAATACTGGCCTTATGAAGGAACAGGTAACCACATTTATTTTATGCATTTCTCATGACAATTGCTCAAGCCTCGGCAATTCTCTATATCCATCAAATCTATGACATGTACTCTACCATGCAAATACCTAAACTGATTGACAACCAAACGAGTACCAAATTTGTTCTACTAGTAGTGCATGTTCTCACAGAAATTATAAAGTTGGCTATGGGCAAATACTTTAATGATCCAGTACATAATTTGGGGTTTAAATGTGCTTTATTGAAGATGTGCTTTAATAACGCGCAAATATGGGTAGAGTTATGACATGTGTTGGTGGTTTATTTAGAGCAGCTACCAATGATGATCAAAAGCATTTTTTTTTTCTATTTTGTATTTTTAAAATGATTTTATTTTTGTATTGAGACTGTGGACTATGTCTTGAGAATCAAATGAATAAATATGGCTACCCTTACAAACTTGGTCACTTTAGAAGGATGGGGAAAAAACATGTAGCATAATATACATCTGGCACGGCCTCAGTCAAACTTGTTTTTTGTCTTATTTGGTCAGACTTAAAGGATAATTGTTATAAATAAAAATGATTGAATCAGAACACAGTTGAGAATTCATATCCTAACAATACATGTAACTTTGACGGATAAAAAAAAATTATCACAAGAGCCACTAAAAATGAAGAACATCTGTGGGCAAGTTACAGACAGCATAAACAAACGTACACATTTTTAATAAAAAAAAATTTGTTCATAAAAGTTGGCAGTCATTTTTATCAATATATCATTTTTTTTTTGACTAATGTGACAAGACAACGCAACCAACAGTCTACCCTAATAGTACAGGACAGCATGATAAATAACACAAGTAAGTTTTTTTTTTGTACAGTATTGCTAAGTTTTCTATTAATTTGAGAATGGTAGACTGGTTGATTTTGTCTTTTTTTTATAATCATCTTTGAAACAAAAAAATTTGCATTTGTTTTCTGGTTTATACAAAATAGGCGGATAATTAAGTATACAAGCACTCTGTTGATTTGACATGTAGAAAGCTTTACAAGAACACGAGTAAATAATGTTAACATTTATTATAGAGACACAGGTGGGAGCAATGAAAAACACTGCATCATTGTGCAGTAGGTATGGTGGACTTTTAAAATGCTATGGCAGTTTGCAAGAAATACATGTAGTACACATGACAATGATACATACACAGTGAGAAGCCACTACTTAGCAGGGTAGTAGTTGGCCCAGTAATCTGTATATTCTACAGACACTTATTGTTCATGATTGCTTGGAGTACTGAGCCGAGTTGAATCTTTTCAAAATCCAGCTTTCTGGACCCTAAACTAAAAAGTGCTAGCTACAGCTATGCTGAATGGCTAATACACAAACTAATGAATATTCATAAGTACATCACATGAGGTTATAATGCATTTTGATTTGTTAAACATCAACAAAGAATACTATTGCAGCTTCAGTTCATGTCCTCTTATCTCAGTTTCATCTCCATGGCCATTGCTGTCCACATCCCTTTCACCATCTTCTTGAATCTCCATCTCCCTCTCGTCTTGGATCTCCATTTCTCTATTATTGTCATCATCAATGTCTCCTTTCTGCACATCATCTCTATCGCTGATAGATTCTGGCCTTGGTTCCATTTTAACTCGTCTCCCACTATCAGACCTGCAACAGATTGAAACCATATTAAATCAGTGTATGCATGTTACCCGTTCCATCAGACAGAATAAACCTGTGTTTAATATATAGAAATGATGAATGAATACTGTAAAATGACTAATTTTCACTGGGTTTAAATTTCACTGATTTACCATTTCAGGCATATTCAGTGGGTTTTAAATTCACGGTTTTGTCATTTAGATAATGTGTTCTATGCTAAATTGTACATATTCACTGTGTTTTAATTTAGCGCATTTTTCCAGTCAGCGAAATAAGCTAAATTAAAACCCAGTGAATAATTACCCCCTTTACAGTATACAGAAATAATATAAAATTGCAAACTTATTTAAGTGTGGATTTAAACTCAGGTATTCAGTTACCCTACCAATATTACCATAGGAGGTTAGTTAATTGTCTGAATTGCCAATCATTAATATGATATAAAATTAATATGATTCTACTCTCTAAACTTATATGTTGAAATATATCATTAATTTTACTTACATGTTAAGTGGTTCATTGTCAATATCATCTGTGGCAGGATTATTACTCAGATCACTGTTTTCAGCTTCGTTACTAGCATTCACAGCTGTATTACTTAGTAATGGCAAATTGCTCTCTGCAAGTGCAGCCTAAAAACAAACACAAACAATGAAGTTTCTTCCATATCTCATAACAATACATGATAAATTCAAATATAAACAGATCATGTTGTAAACAATTTTACTTTTGTAAGAAACAGGGAAAACCTGGAACTTATTTGGCTGCAAGTCTATGCTTAGATTCCTGGGTGAAATAAAGACATAATGATACTACCGGGTAAATGTGTACATCACAACAGTGATTCAATGACTTAATTATCACATGTGCTGGTTTAATAAACCTTAGACAAAACAGGCTGACGAGATCTCAAGATCCATGCAAGTTGTTTTTGTTCCTCAAATAGCGTTCCATTCCCACCCACTGATCACATCCACTGTTCCATTGATCAATAACCTTGGTATTTGGAAGAGTTATGATGTCATATGGATTAAGCAACCACTCTATCCTCACTAATCACTAAACTGAATGATGAATTAGGGAACACATCTTACCTGTATACTAGCATTTAAATTTTGCCCATAAGTATGCAAAGAAGTTGGACTGTTTTCAGTTTTCATTGGTGTACCAGGTCTAGAAGTAACAAATTGGAGTGAGTGACCTGGCATATAATTTAGTTTTTTCAAAGTGATACAGATAGTTAGGTTCCATGATCAAAGAGACTGTTATTCTGAATGAAATTTGTTGTATTGCATTGTACAATACCTACCCACTTATCTTCTGTGGTCTTCGTTTCTGGTACTCCATCTCATCCACTGTCCACACTGCACCTTTCACATTCTCCACTCTCACAAAACATTTATGGAGGCTGAGATTATGTCGCACAGCATTCTGGGTAATACAAATATAATACAATCTTATCACTCTGTATGTCACTCTATTTGTTTGTTGAATAATATTCGCATGGGAGGTTTACATGTTATGAATTGGTAGACCATTACTGTTATAGGGCCTCTAATTGTTACCTCAGTGTCAGTCAATATTCTGTTTTAATGATTCTCAGAGCCACTGAGGCCAATAGTTTCTCCGAGAGTCTTTAAAAATTAAAATGATAGTGACAAACACTTTAGTAACTATATGTTGTTTTATACGAAGTAGATAAACAACGCATATTAGAACTACTTAGAACACAGGATTTTCATTATTGATTCAGAGCCAGGAATTAGTTGACAAAGTTCTTTCATCTGTGTGAATATGAGGTATAATTATGATGTTTGTAAGATTATTCAAGCATTGAAGTGATCACAAAATGCACTAGAATTAAAAAGAATTCTGAGTATTGCAATCCCAACTTGATCCCACAACAGACGTCAGTCCTCCTATGATGCAATTCTGTTGAAATCAAATAACTCGTTGCTTACTTTCCACGTTGCAGCATTTCGTCGGAAATAGGCAAACGTTCTAGTAAACCAGTTATAAATTTCATTCAATGTGAGTTGGCCATCAGGTGAATCAATAATTGACTGTCGTATTAATGCAGCATAAGTGAAAGGTGGCCGCACATCAGCTGTCTTATAAAACTCACAGTTACGTTGAATTTCTACAAAAGATAAAAAACAAAGAAAAAATCAGGATTATATTGGACAAACAGCAAATTAGCATGCACAACAAAAGTTTGAAAGTGTAGCAATGCATACAACCACACGCACTACACTGCAACAGTGTTGGAGAAAAAAAAAGTATTTTTTGGAAGAACACAAATAGACAAAAAATTCAGTTATTACTGTTGTACCAGATTTTACAGACATTTGCACAACATTTCGATGAGAACATATCACACAGTAAATGGGAAAAATATTTAGAACCACACCACACCACTTTTCAGGAGTATGTAATTCTGTCTTGTTCCTCTCAGCAAAATGATGTATAATAAGTGAGGTTATTGTTCTGTTGCGAAAGGGAGTAGCATGACTTACAGAACTTATATAGAACTGAAAGAACTTATTTAAAGAAGGTAATTTGACATCTGAAATCATAATATATACAACATGCAGAATTTGAATTTCACCTCCAAAACAACAATACTGAACAGAAAGTATACATTTCAAACTGTAGATTTGAATATTGTCACCGAGAATGACTGGAATGCGCTTATAAAATAATATTACCAAACATACAATTTCAGCAAGCAATTTCAAAGTTTCATTTTGGATGAAAAAGTAAATGTATCCATGTATTCTCAGTAACAATAATGTAACCTACATCATTTGTACATGCTATGGACATAGTATGAGGTTTAGTAATGAAAATGAGGAGTAATTGAAAGATGTATTGACCTATCTCATATGTTGAGCTTGATGATAATTGGCTGACCATATCTACAAGAAAATGACGAAAATACAAGTCACTTTAGAGTTTCAATTAACAAGGCTACTATTAGTAGTCGAGGGGATTCACTTTCAAATCAAAATAATGACATAAAGTCATTGAAAAAAAGAGAAATGACACTCCTATCACATGTAGACAGTATCAAGACATCTTAAGAGATCATGTGATTAGAATGATGAAACACACACAAAGAAAAACATTCTTGAGACACATCTTACCTGATCCCAGCGATAGACAAAATTTCTCTGAAAGCCTCCTCCTGATTGGTCCCACAGTGACATTTGGCGGTGGTGTGTGAAGAGGAGTACTTGTGTCAACTGACGGTGGTGGTGGCGGTGATGACATTTGTACATGCGTTGTTGGTGTACTTGTTGTTGTCATGGGTGTTGCTTTTACAAGACTGACTGGCAACTAGAAAATAATAGTAAGAATAAAATAATAAAAAAATAGTAATAACAACAAATAATTTTCCAATAAATGTTTACTTAAAAGGGATTATACCTGTAAACAGTTTAATTTTTGTTGATATCAAACTTTATTATTTGAATAAATGGAGGTGAAATTTCATGAAAGTCTTAAAGATCTTTATGGAATGATTACTATTACAAATTGACTCTCGAAAATTTACCGATAACTAAAATTGAGTGGCAGACATAACATCATAGGTTTGGCCACTTTTAACAGTAGTGAGCATAGCTTAATAAAAAAGATGTCACACGAGTATTTGTGAGAAAGAGTATTAACATTAATGCTTTGATATTAAATACTCACTGGTTCTGGTTGTTTGGGTTCTGATGGCTTCATATGCAGGTGAGCCATCATGGCAGCGAGACGCTCTCTTTCTTTTTGTAGTTGTATTTCTAGTTGTTGTACAACGTTCATTTGAACTCGTGCCTGTGCTGTACTTCTATCATCTAACGAGTGTTCAACATTTAAGTGTCTGCAGTGGAGAGAAAAATGAATTGAAAGCGTAAGAAAAATATAATCGTATCTCATTTGTGGACACATAATAAATCAGTTTATAAGGCAAGTCTGTAGAGACAATGTCTAGTTCACTAGAATGTGACTATTTTGGTCCCCAGTGTCGTAACGTAAAACAGACAATACTCTATTGACTACTGTTGAGGGTGTTAAATGCTTCTTTCCACAAATGACTATATTCACCTGGTCAAAAAAAATCATTGTCATTTATCATTCTTTTTAACAATTAGCTTGAGATACTTATGGCAGTTGCTCAGCCTTGTTGCATAATTACTGTGCATTAGTTATATCTTTTATGCTTGAATAAATATATGAATTTTAACATAATTAGTTTCTTTCTGTGTAGTTTATTACGTATTAGTAAAACATGAATAATTATGACGACCAGTAATTTTATACTTGGCAGCTTTATTTTCAAGTTAGTCATCAACAAGTCTAACCTGGTTCTCAATGGTCACTAGGGAAAAGAGCTGATGTCAACTTACTTGAGAAATGCTTGAAAATCATCACACATAGTTTCACAACCCGGCCACTTACACATGCCATGGTTATACAAGGGATGAGTATTGGGATTGGCTGCATTCTCTTCGGAAGAGACTCTGAAAGTACAAACATAGTATTTAGATATGGAATTTTTTTTTGCAACATTTTAATCAATATACAATAATAACATCAGCTCAATGCATAACCAAGTACTGCATAACACATCAACGGCTGACGTGAAGCTACCACACTAATGAACAGAATCTAGTTGTACATCAACAGAAGACCAAGTAGGACTGTACTTACAAGATGCCACTGGGAGTGAGTTGGGTACCAGCTGGCAGTAACCCTGGATGAAGTAATGCCCCTTCGGGAAAACCATTAACTGAAGAGCGAGCACCAACAGCTGCAAGAGTAAGTGCATTTACACCATTGGCACTCTTTGGACTGTCTTCACTTCCACCGGATACTTCTTTCCATAGCTGCTGGATTTCTGCCTGTGTCATGCCTAGTATCGAATAATATTGAATGTCAGCATGGATGTAAACGAAGTACAAGATAAGTTTTGTAAAATGATTTATTATATCCTAGCATTGTTAAAGGCATAAATGTCTGCCCCTGTGATCACTCACCTTGTGGCAAATGTTGTATTGCAAACCCCTGGCCCTGTTGCAGTAACATGTGGCGCTGCTGTGCTTGAAGTTGCTGCATAATTTGATGTTGCAGAGCTATTGACTGTAATTGCTGCTGCTGCTGTTGCTGTTGTGCTTGCTGTTGTTTGGTTGCCTTATCGCCACCTCCACCAGATGCCACAACAACTTGTTGTTGCTGCTGCTGTTGTTGTTGTTGTTGCTGCTGCTGCTGTTGTTGTTGCTGCTGCTGCTGCTGCTGCTGTAATAACTGTAGTTGCATCTGTTCTTGTAATTGATGTTGGATTTTTTGTTGGTGTGCATTCTGGGGTTAAAAAAAAATCAACATTCAATCCGTTTTCCTTCCTTCCTTTATACCATTTTAACTAACATAATTAAGCAGCCAAATCTGTGTTTTCCACATAAAATTTATCTTATATGTTTATATTAGAAGCAATGATGACATGCATTATTTGTGGCTGTTGATTTGTTCACGATTGACCATCTGATGTTGTGCATGAAAATAATAACCAGAGTTCAGCTCAAAATGGTAGGTTCATGGAAACTGTTTTAAAAATTAATCTTTATGAAACAAAGCTATAGTTTTATTCCTTTATCTATTATATTGACAAGTCCTATCTAGAATCTCTATCAGAGTCCATGTTGTGTACTACTGAGCATGGAAAGTAAAACAAGGAGAAAGAGAGCGCTATTGTTCCCCTTGTTTTATGATCGCTTTGATCAATTTTTTTGGTAAACATTCTCGTAATGTGATTACGTGAATAATTAGCATTCACGTCGCTTGGAAGCAGTTTTACGAAGATAAATTGATACCAAAATCATACAACATGACCAAATCACAGGTCCTAGCAAAATATTTGCAGTGTTTATGTTAGATATGGTATTTTAACCAAAAATCATGATTCCAACCAGTTTTGTTGAGTAAATGAGTGATGAAGGGTAGAAGGGTTGAAATAAAAAAACAAAAAAAAAAAAACATTGGCGATAAGGCATGAAACAAAAGATAAAGATGTAAATCTAGATTAAAACTCATTCTCTTTCCTATAACTGGTATCTTCCAATCACTGAGCAACTCATTAATCAAACAGGGTAATATAATATTTGTCATTTTTGTGGCTTTATTAATTTACTAATTAAATAACTTACTACTTTTTAAGCTAATTAACCTAGCTCAACAAGTTGAACACAATAACAATTCAAATTAAATTTGCAATGAGAGTGGAGTCAGCTAGAAAGACATCACCATCTTCCCACTCACGTCATGTTATGTGAACGTGTTAACCACTAACAGGATTCCTGTATTCATTGTTATAATGATCATAAAAACTTCTGTGACCAATGTTTTGACGTTTAGTAAAATGTAGATGGCTTTTAAAAAATTTAAAGATGTTGTAAAATTATATTATACCATAGAAAACACAGGTCTAAGGTCTTTGATTATACATAATGGTAAGATTTATTAATTATTGAAAATACATGCAAATATGCAGATTCAGTCATAACAATACAGGTTGTCAATTCTTTAACCACCGTTTTAAATATGTTCCATCAATGATAGAGCTCTGAAATTTCTGTTGAATAATTAGATACATATAGCTATGGATTCCATAAAGTATGAAAAGTTCATTCTGATGTCCTAAATCCTTACTTGGATCCATATTCAGTGGACTGCAAACTTCAAAGAAATCTAAAAACTTTACTATCTTAGGTTGAACTTCATGAGAATTATAGTGTATGGACAACAGTGGCCTCCCTAGCATATGTAAGTGCTTTACACAATAGCATTGACAGCTGTTTAGTACCGGTATTTGTACAGTGTGTTAATCAGGTGCTGTAGGTATCAATCTAACCTGCTGTTGAAGTAATGCCTGCTGCTGAGTTTGTATAAGTTGTTGTAATTGCTGCGGCGTCAAGACTTGCTGCTGCAATAACTGTTGCATCTGCAGCGGTGTGAGCTGCTGTGGTATGATAATAGTCTGTTGGGCTGGCTGCTGCTGAAGCTGTTTATCT
This sequence comes from Saccoglossus kowalevskii, assembly GCF_978046115.1. NCBI lineage: Eukaryota > Metazoa > Hemichordata > Enteropneusta > Harrimaniidae > Saccoglossus > Saccoglossus kowalevskii. Next base: position 35,849,928 of record NC_140643.1, on the reverse strand, counting down.
CTTACTGGTGTGGTGGATTTTGTCGGAGTTTTAGGTGCTGCATGCATCAATACCTGCTGCATAGCCTACCATAAATAAAAAAAGAAAATGCATTTCCAGTTGTTAAAACTAGACCTTTTGCTCAATGGAGTGTGACTGCTGTATACATTCATTGCGCAAGCATAGGATGAACAATAACTGTAAGTCCCTCAAAGCTGTCAAAATCATTAAAACAAGCTAAGTTTTTAAGAAACGGAATGCCAGTTCTCATGCAGCATACTTTTAAATTTTGTGTAAACAAAACAAAATGTATTTTACTGGTAATGTACACGTTACATGGGACCCATACTAAACAAGACACACTACAATGGCTATGGTGCTGTCGCTAATACTCTTCTGTGAACAGGTACAAACGCAAGAAAAAAATTGTTATGTTTCCTAGTAAATATCCATTGTCTGTATCTTCCATCTGTTCAATTGGCCAGTAACAGGGGACTCCCAACTTTCAGGTTTGTACATACTTGATGTTTTGGTTATATGTGTTTGGAACACAACTCATCAAAACACATCTTAACATACATACAAACACTCCCAAGATACAAAGGTCATATTATTGTTTTAAAGATTTATACCTTTTTATGATTTCTTTGGTCAAACAAGCCCTAAAGAGATTACAAGGGTCACTGAATGTTATCTTTTAGTATAGATAGATAGAAGATAGAATTTTGTTTATTTGGAATGTACCAATGAAATCTTGAGTAAAGTCCAGAAATAACAATAACAAAACAAAACAAAATATTCAGAACAACAAAAACTTACAGTACTAAAACATATCAAGAATATAGAAAATAAATTTTGCAAAAATGCTAAGAATGAAAAAATCATTACTTGAAACAATAATAGGAAATAATTCATCCATGCTAAAATCTTCCAGCTTTGGGGCATAGATGTATAAAGCTGCAAGGAATCTAGATCTTTGTTCTTTGATTTGACCATTATTACAATATAAAATGTAATGTAGTATATCTGTGTTGGGGTTGTCAACTCAAACATGGGACCTGGCAAAGATTGAATCATTGCCATTTATTGATCTACTCCGGTATCACCAATTTGAATATACATGTATCGTCAAAATAAATCATAGTTTACAACATTTTTAACACACATTTTTGGTTTATGTTCAAGCAAATACGGTATCTGCATATTTTTGATAACCTTTGAAAAGCTGATACAAAATAAACACATTCTATTGTTTGATGCAAATATGTATACATACATCAAACCTTCCCATGATGCAATGCACACAACAGCAAAATATATTCTGGTGGATCAGGTTAGTACAACATTTTGAGCGAATTTGTAACTATATGTAACTATATGCCCCATAAGGTAATTTCTCACTGGAAACAGTCTTCAACAAGAAATATAACAAAGTTTTTGATAAGATCAACAGTATCATGAACAGCATTGTTATGTCAACATTCGCACTTAACTACCACACACCAGAGCAATATCCATAATATTGACTCATAAAACCCAGACTAAAGGTTAACTATGCAATGGCTAATTCACATATTTAGCAACTGACACTTTTTTTTAAACAACCTTGTATTAGCACCATACACACAGTGAAGAAAACTAACCCATTTATGACAGCTTCATTTTAATTAAGATGGATCAATTTCTCTCGAACAAATTCCCATCTACACTTCCCTAAACGGTATCAACATGACATACCGAAAAATAATAATAGTTTTTCATGAAGAAGTTGTCCATGGGAAGTTGGGCTCAGTATCATTCCAGATGTCAATATTAAACTTGCTGCAGAAATATGTTTAATGATTTCATTATCAGAAGCATCAAGCAAATATTAATTTCACAGTGAGATAAACCAAAAACTTCATTACTATTTTAGGATGAATGCAACAAATATTTCATTCAATATACATGCAATAGTGCATCTATAACTTCACTATAATTCACACTGAATGCAGAGAAACAAACTGCATGTTTTTAATCTGATGATAGATTACCGTATACGGTAATTTTTGCTGTCACAGGGATAATGATGTTTAATCTCTCATAAGTAAAGATGCTAAGCCTGTGGGCTGTATATACGGACAACCTTTAGTTTCCAGCTTTCATTCTGTAAACCATTTAGTCACAGACCTTTACCTAATTTTCATGCTTGAAATACTGGAAATACACATGAATGCCTCGATTCATCATACTTTCATACTTGAAAGTAAGCAATGTGCATCTTATAACCAATGCAGGGAAACAATACAAAGAATAAAATGTGGAAAATCAAAAAGATAATACATCTAAGAAGCCTGCAATATTGAGAATGGATCAATGCATTGCTTGTAATGCGATAATGCTGTAATTTTAAATAATAATTTTAATATTCTACTATACCGTATATTTCAACAACATGTTATAATTTACAACATTGTCATCTCTATTTTAATAGCACAATTTCCCAAGGGTGTCTTTTTATAGTCCCATTTACCATTTTCTAAACTATTGTTCGCTCCTATTCACTAAACTTGCGTTTTATTGACCTCACAAAACCTGGAGCTGCTCTACATTTCATTTTTTCTTTCCCTGCGTTCCAACTTATTGTGATTATAGAATAAATTAAGAAGACTGTTCCATTTTTTTTGATCGAGGAGATGACTTCAATTAAACAAGAGAGCTGTGTAGTGTAAAGGTTGTGATCACACTCTACTGGGGCCAATAATTACCCACTCTGTCCAATATGAAAACTGACAATCCTATAAATCTAGTCAAGCCTTACATTGACGTCATCCAAGTTTATAGGCTCAACCATTATAACCATGGGGTAGAAATCGTGAACATCAAGTAACCTAATTTAATATTTTAACCACGATTGTTGACTGTGGACACGATATAAATTTGTCAAAACATGTAATTTGTTTTTAATATTGGTCACAATTTGAAAGTCGCCTTTATGTTCTCATTTTCTAAGAAACTAACAAGAAATTTGCCTCCTGAATGGGTTTGTCCACTAATTCCATCCTCACACTGGATTATATAATTTGTTGAACATTTCTTATGATGCAACACTGCTCTTTTTAATAAGTTAACACTTGGGAGATCTTTCCCTGCAGTAGAATGGTTTATTCCTGAATGATGTCACAAAATCTTACACAGTAAACACAGTTCAAATGTCACTCATTCATTATATAGGTGCAATATATGGCAGCACTCGTGTATTTGCGGGGAAATTCATTCTTTTTCCACAGATACACAATCAGATGTTGCTTTCATCTTCTCAGGCTGTCAGGTTTTTATGAACAACAAACATTTTTAGTCTCACTATAAATGGTATTGATTTTATGCAGGACATATATCCCCTTGACCTACTTCTGAGGTCACCAGTTGCCATAGTAACCCAATGACATAGTGTATAAGTAATCAGGGACTAAGTAAACAATCAATGTGGATTGTGCTTAGTTTTTTTTACATACAGAGGATTTTATACACAAAATTATGTAATCATGTCATGGCCATGTGCCTGATAGTACAAACTATTTGATGAACAAGGGTATTTTGAAGTTTCTAGAAAGGAAAGGTAAAATACTTATCCTTATTCAATAATCAATCAATTTTTTTTCGTTGTTCAAAATGAATCTTTAATAAAAAATCAATAACCATATCACAACCTAAAATATCCCATTACAATGCAGTGTATTTCCAATTTGAGTTTATGTAATTTATTTATGTATGTATGTATTCATTATCTAGCTTCTTCGTTCTTTGCATCAAAATCTATAATTTAGAAAAACTCAATAATTCACAGTTTCATTTACTTTTAGAAACATGTTCTGCCAATCAGAATAAGAATAAATAAATAAATTTAGAATTCATCCTTTTTTTCTTGAATATTTTATGTTATAATATAACTTATATAAAATCTAATATGTATTCTGCTAGAGATGATCTCAACAGAAACAATGACTTTTAACTAGCTAAGAAACTAACTACAAATGTATACAGGAACTACAGTTTGAGTATAACTTAACATTTTTACTTAGCTTTAAGGTGGCTTAAAGCTATCTTACAAAACTGCGCAAAGTAATCTGCCTAAATATATCTCATATTAGTAACTATGGTAAATACTATGAAGAGTATATTGAAATTATTGTTGATGATAGTACTCACTTAAAATTTTTTTTTTTTTTTGAGTTTTTAGAAATAAGCACAGCTTGTAAGTTAAGTTATGCTCAGATTGTACTGTAAGAGGACATTGCATGATGGGATTTCTTTACTAACGACTAAGAATTCATATTGCACACAATATCATTACCATGTTTACATGTAAACAATTGTTATATCACATTCAGAATATTTAAATCCATAAGGGATAGCACTTCTGATCAGATTTCATTTTTAGAATATAGAGGTAGATAGTTGAATACATACACTAATACAATAATGTCACCACTAAAATACACAGACCTGTAGGTTCAAATATTCATAGCTACACGTACAAGTATAATAATTTAAGTAATAGTATTTGTATATTATTTACAAGAATGCAATATTACTAATTAACTAGTATGTTGATATTTTAATAAAATGTTAAAAGGTGGAGGTTGGTCTTGTGAAAAAGTGGCCAGGGCTGCAATAGCTAGATGCACCTAGCTTTAGATTTGTACAATAAGAAATTCTGGCCTTACAGAAAATAGTGATCAAAGCGTTGGACAACCATTAAACAACTGGTGCTTCTTCCAGGGAGAAGCAAATTAACTTACAATACAGTCAATCAGTGTGTATAAGTGTGTCAGGTACATGTCCAGGAGTTGGTACATGTACTGGTACTTGTACTTAAGTCAAGACCATCAGTAATTAGGCGACAAACATGTGCAAAAATATTTCAAAAATTGCTTTCTACAAACTATAAATAAATATCTAGAAACCAGAAGTATATCCAGATTGTATGACTCAAGTCAGTGTATTTAATCACATATCATGCCACATAGATTTAAATCTTTTCAGCAGAGTGCCCCAACCAGACCAATATTCACCAAATACAGCGAGTAGAGTCAATATTTGAATAATTAATGCAACTTGACAGAATGTGACAATAAAGCTGTGCATAACATCTGTACATAGTACATGTAAAAACCAAGCCACTTGATAGAAATGGATTAAGTGCTACCACAAAGAAAACCAAAAAATAACAGTTTCATGCCTGTAAACATCAAAACTAGAAAAAAATATTTTACAAATTAGCAACTTTTCTGTAAGAACAAAACGTGGAATCACAATCGATGTCTATAAAGAGTAGGTCTATTCAAGATTACCCTGTCAATTTAAATTTATTTGACTAGAGTTTGATTGATAGAAAGATTAAAAGTTACTGGATGATCAAGAACGAAATCAAGCCAGTATAGTCCATAGCACCTTTAGTACACTATAGTTTCATTCATTTATAAGACTGACTTGCAAGAGTGTTCCTGGAGTGGTTATATATTATACATACAATCTGTTTTTGAAAGAATCCATTCAGGGACAGATGACAGACACTGAACACTGTTATCTGATAACAATGAACCAAGTGAACATTTTCACATCTTGCCTACCGTTATATGCAAATTTATATTCTACATAACCAACCAATCAACATATAGAAGATTGGAGAATAGAAAATATGTTAATATTAACCTTTGATATTTAGCATGCATCAATTAAATTCTATCCTGAAACAAATTAAGTCATTTTAAACTCAACTCATTAAAGTTAATTATTATAATTTTGATTTATTTCTAGACTCAGTAATGCAACATGTTTAGTACTAGTTCATAAAATTATTTTCATAGCAATTCCAACCATCAAAGTGCTTACTTTCTATGATCCTGTGCAGTTTGTACTATAGAGATATCTTTTATAAATAAAACCCCATGTAAACAGGATTTCTGAAGTCTTTGCGGCCAACTTGCTTAAATTTTTTAACAGTCATAGTAAATAATCCATAGTATGATGTTGTTGACTTTGAATAACAAATAAAGAACATGTGCATGACTATAAACTTATGTTGGATATTTACCCCCTCTCCCAGACTAATCTGTCTTTTAGTGTACTCTGAGAATAAAAATTACAATATGACGAAGTTCTGGGAATTCTTGGTTATATTTATCATGTTGTACAGCATTATAATACAATAAATGTTTAAACATGCAAGTTCAATTCGGTGATTTAGAATATCCCTTGGTGTATTTGTATTGAGAGATAAAAAAACTAACCTGTTGTTGTTGATGAAGTTGTTGCGCCATATCAGAGTGGTTACTCTCATGGTGAGGAGGGGATGCCACAGTACCATTGGTTCCTGTGTTGTGAATGGCGTTACTTGGAACAGCAGTGGCTTGACTGGAGATAGCTGCTGTTGTTGAGTCACTCATAAGGACGACAGGGGTTTGGAAGAAGAGCTGAAAAAATAACCTGAAAAGCAGAAAAAATAATTTGAATGATGAAACAAAAAAAGAACATAAATAACTAGGAATGAAAGAGATGACATTTGGGATCACCAGGTGTGAATGAAATAATTCTGACTGAGTCATCTGAAAAATAAAGTACTAGTATATTTATTTATATAGAAATAAGATGCCGTTTATCAACAATTCACTATATTTTCACAAGCATCATTCAGGTATATTTGGGACAAATAATTTCAACAAATTTTTTAGCAGTAGATTGTCTACTACATGTATCTGTACCAACATTTTTTATTAAGAAGAACTGTAGATGAAAAATATAAAATTATACCATTATTGATATCTCAAAGTAACAATAATTTAGAGTTAATAAACCCTACATATATATATGAACAATGACAAGATATGGATGAAAACATGTAATTTTAATATTTGTCACTGTTTGATGATAGTTGATGTAGGTGAAACACATTGACTCACGGTACGATTCATAATGAACTTAAAATGATATTTTTTGCAGCAGTGTGAATGGCGATTGTGATGAGAACATTCATATTGTAACTTCAAGTTCAAGTACAGAGTATAAACTAACATAGTGAACTATGCTGCTTACATTGTATATGAACTAAAGTCACACAGTCTGCACATGTACATTATGATTACTTTTAGTAACCGTCTGTAAATTTAACAACAATTTAACAACTTGCTTGCTTGTTCAAACAGGGAACACATGTTTTTTATTAAATATTCCCATCAATACTTGTAGGGTACAAGTGCATGTCCATGATCCTAAACATTTATACAATGAAACTAAATAAAAGTTAAAAGTAGCTGCAACCAATTATGTCATTACTTTCGGGGTGATTTTCAAAGAACGATGATAACCTTTGCAAGGAGTTCTGGGCAATGAATACCAAATGCATATTATAAAAGCATGTGCATTACAGCATGATAGCTCTATTGTGTACTACTTTCCAATGGTTTCACCACACCACCATGAAGTAGAAAGTAGAAAAAGTAGCATCAATCTTGAATGCAACAAAAAGCAGAGCACATAATTTTAAAATTACTGTACTGTCATTATTATGCATGTGAGTGTGTCGATTTATCGCACCCAACACAAATATGTACACGATGAATCAGTTTTAGAGGTCTTTTAAAATTCTAGTGCACATTTGGGAAGCAAAATATGAATAAAACAAAAACATTTCTTGAGGGTACATCATATTTGAAGATAAGGTACTAGACCCATAATCCACGGTCACCACTTGCTGTGATATATATTGCATTGGACTGAACTGTTGACTGCAACATGATGCACATGCTATGGTCATATTTTTTTTAGCTCTACGCTATGATACATTAACTTTTAATGGACATAATACAAAGCTACTGTTAACAAATAACAGCCTTGTTTTAAGATTTTCAGATATTCACCATAAAAAAGCAATTGAATTTCTCGATATAAAAGGAAATAATTTTTAAATGAAATTAATAATTCCAAGGTGGATGTGGTTACTCCCCTCAGTGCCACACAAGCAGGCAGAATAAACACCACAAAGTACATATTTACCCTTTGTTTTATTTACAATCCCCCACCCGACTAATATCAATAATATTCATAACTAAGTTTTTTAAAGTCTGCACACTTATCGACATCAGCAACAAGAATATTTCAATTTTCAATGGATATTTGCATCAACTGAACAGTTCTATTAATCAAACAATTTGCAACTTAAAATTTATCATTGCCAGGCTAGTTGGTTTGATGAAAGGTTGCCTTGACAACAGTCAAGAGTTGTTTTCCTGCATTTTGTTCCCTCTTTATAATTAAAAGGGCTACTTGTACAGCAAAAAAAAAAAGGGTTTGTATTTATGAATAATTAAATAAAACATTAATGAATGCAGTAAATAATAATATATCAGCCAATAATTCTTATTAGAATTTCGTCTAATTTATGTATTTTTGAGGGTGAAAATTTGAATTTGGCAGGAAAACATTATTAACTGTTTTTATATATATATGCCATAGTATGAGACACATAATATACAACAAGATTTGACATATTTAATATTCATAAGAGTTAAATATTTGCTTTATTTAGTTATTGGTACAGGATGCAGATTCCACACACTTAAAATGGGCAACTGTACGTGCTTCTTTCCCAAGTCACGTCTCACTATTTTACAAGTATTTAATAATACCCCATGTCCAATAGCAAACATCAGCCCTATATTCCAGAACTTTGTAAACAAAATACATGTTTATCAGCAGTCAAGACAAAGGCCTAACCCAAACACAGACTGGAAGGTTGCTGCTTTCAGATTCAAAGACTGCCTTTCATATTTTGCATACCAGCTTGCACCAAATGTAAATAAGTAAATTCATATGAATAAACACAGGCCCTAGATCAATAAATATAATGAAGCCATTTTAGCATACAAACACAGCTACACAGTAATATGTTCACAAGTGTAAACAACATGAAGCTTTGGGGCCCAAGCAGTCAGGGTAAACCAACTAAGTGAGGTTTCTGCAGCTAATAAAAGATGGTGGGAGAAAGTCGAATATAAATTGTGACGTTTTCAAACAAAAAAGAATTATATTGTTTTTTTGTTCATAGTTATGGATATCATACATGTTGTTTTTTTGGTTGTTTGCATAGTTAAAAAAAAAATTAAAACCACTGGAAGTATTTTTATTTCAAGAAGATGTGAAACACTTTAATTAAGCACAGATCACAAAAACTGGTTGAAAAAAAATAAATAGAGAATTTCTTCAGGAAAAAAATTACTACAAGAAATAGGCAGTTGGGAGAGAAACGCTCCCACAATGCTCAATAGCTCTCAAATTAGCTATTTTCCATTGTCTATTCAAACTGGCCTTCTCTGCCTACTGAATACAATGAGAAATTATTCATGAAATGCAGTCATAAATTTCTAATTGCTTTTTTCTCACTATGAGTAGGTTTTCGTGTGCACACAAAAGATGACAAATGTCTAGATACGCAAGCTAAAAATGACATTTACTTTGAAACACTCAACACAATTTTTTTTTCTCAAATGTGTAACTTTTGAAGACAAAGAAATCTAAAAAAAGTTCACAATAATTTTGTTTATAAATTTTACAGTCAAATAGATGCTAAAAATTTATGAATTTTATGTTCTTGCATTTATTATATTACTTCTCCATGAAAATTTACCATCTGTCAAACAAAACTGACTTCTGACGAAAGGGAAAAAGCATCTTGCACGAAATAAATGCTTATATACTGAAACTAATATTTCATAGATTTTTTGACAGATGCCCAAAAAAGTAATGGAAATAATTGATGTATTTTGGTCAGTTTCACAGACTAATGGCCCTGTATCTGGTACAAGTACTTTTATTTGTCAATATTTGAATATAAAGAGAGCCATGAGTGATTATTGTATCACAAATTGGAAAATCTATTTAAATAGTCAAAGGTGTTTTGAATGAGAGATGTCAAAAAAAAGGTTGGCCAATTTTATCTGTTTCAATCACCGTATCTCACTCATTTAAATGCGTGTTGAAAACTAATTGACCCTTTCACTGATTTGAAACAATAGTGATGTAATTAATCAAAAGATCAATTCACATTAAAGACCAGACTCTTCATACAAATGTGACAGTCTGATAAACATCTCAATTTGTGAACTTTTTGTCACTTGGGATTTCTTTTGATAAAGCTTGTATTGACACATTGTGAGGTTTCATCTTTTTTATTGCTGCATCTCAGTAGAAATTAAAAGACTTTTAATGAAGAATCAAAGATGCATACAGATTGTTATCTCACCATGAGACTACTATTTTTTGGAGAGTGGGTTCATGATCTCACTAATATTAACTACAAAAGGGGCAATTTCACAAGTTGAAATATTTTTCATTTAAACAGATAAAACTACATTGTAACAACACCATAATAAAGAATACATGCATATTTTACGATTAAAAGATTTTGCTTCTCTTTAATCATAAAGCAAATATAGAATGATAAATGTTTTATTTTGAATATAAGAACCAAACCGGTACAGTGCTGCAAAATAAAGACAGAATGAATGAATGGAAAAGAGGCCCAATATTGCGCATTTTGAACTACTATTAGTATTCGAGAGTGATTATTTTCACACCCAGGGAGGTTTTATGAAGCTTCGAATGGATACTTCCAGTAGTGAGTCAGACAAAACAATAACAGGAGACTGATTAATGGAAAAATGGCCGCTCATTGTGAACATCTGGAATTTACATAGGACTGCTATGTAAACAAGCACATCAAAATGGTAAACAAGGGGGCCATTCAGAGACAGCATTCCAACTTTCCTTGCCTAAAGTTTCAATTAAATTCACGAGAATTAGAATCTCAAGGAAAAAAAAAATGCCTAAACCGCAGAAGTGGAAAAGTAGTTCACTGGTAACAGCTAAACTGTGCTGGTTCTTGTGTAGCCCAGTGGTAAATTCATCGCCGAAGTGCCTTCACGTTTTTAATGGTCGCCTGCCCAAATAAACAATAACATGCCAAAAAAATCTCAACATTCCGTATATTCCAGAGCAAAAGTTAAGCCCTCGATAATTGGGTTAGCTAGAATGCCAAAGCATAAATAGTACCACACGATTTGCGTCCCAGAAACTGATTCCAAAGTGTCCTTTCCCGTGCAGTTCCTAACTTCATTACATATGCAGCATTGTTTATAGAAAATGACAGCCCTTTGATCGGTCAAAAATAACAACAGCACTTTTTTCTTTGTCTCGTAAACGACGCAAAAACTTCTCGGAATGACGCTGTAAGATGTATGTTCAAACCCACTCTTTATTTCGAAGTGGGTGTGCTGATTTCTTGAAGCTTTTCGGATGTTAAAAAGCAACAAATCTGCTGTATTCACCGTTCGTCTGACATGTCATTACCTATGCAAATTATTTATCCACGAAGAAATCTATTGCATGCCACAAATAACAACAAAAATACATAATAAAAAACGCCAAATATTCGTGATCGGCGGGACTATAAAAGGTAAAAAGCCACTCAAGATTTTAAGAATTATATTTACCTTATATACTGGTGATGCTGAGGTTTTCGAAGCAGACGAGAACGAGAAAAATTCTGTTGATTTTCTCTGCCCAGCAGCGCACATGCATGAGCCTTGTATACAGCAAATCATCGGCTCACTTCAATAAATAATAACTATGTTCATCCGCGATTGTTTACTTTATCGGTGGTATTGCATTTTCTCGCTTCAATTTCGCAAACTTCTTTTCTATGACTCAAAATAAAATTCTTATACTATATTTGACCTGTTATATTTCCATATAAGATTATAAAGTTTGGATTTAATCGAGAATCTTCGTCGAACTATTTGTTTTTTGCGCATATCACTTTGTTATTTCAAGATGTTGTTCGGTTATACCGTGACGTCAGATTACACCTGCTGAGTAAACAAGGGATGAAACAAAAGAAACGACGGGGTTGGGTTTGAATTTCGGTTCATTTTATACTTAAGACTTATGAAAATTCAACACTCAACAACTGATCTTCGTTTCCTCAGGACTGCTTACCGAGGTTTCCGAAAATTTGTTGTGTAAATAAGGAAGTGATAAATATGATTGACGAATCACAGAGCTCGTTACATCTCGACTTTGGTAATGGATAACATTAAAGAAATCAAGTGTTGCATTGTTAACTGACTGTTTCGACAGAGGATAATCACAGTTTTTGCTACTAAACAGCCATCCTACAAAATAAATTTGAATTCATTCATACTAATTTATTTAATTAATGTAATTTATTGGGTCAAAAAAAGAATTGTAAGAATACTGTAACGAACTATTTTTCTAAAATTGGTTCAATAAGTTTTGAAATCAGCTGGTCACGCCACTTCTCAAATACAACAGCTCGACTGTTCCCGCTCCTTCTCAGACAATCTTCATGTTTTGAGTCATTTTCAGCGTTGACATCCATCAGTGTTGGGAAATACTACTTATATGCATGGTTAGTGTCTTTTAGAACAATTTCAGTCACAGGAACAAGGCGGACGTTATTTCCGATGAAAGAAATTCTAATGTCACTCGCGTCGTGTCACGATTGACCCGGTGAAGTTATACGATTGCAACACATTAAAGTACACGAACACTACAAGTTGCATCCGCTGTAGTATTTTCTACAAAATTGTATCTTCATTGCGACAAAATCAGTAATTATCGTTCCACGGTAACGAGAGTCGTCTGTGTTTGTCCCAAACCGTATAAGTAACACTGGCCACTTCTATCTGCTTTTCCAGAAATGCAAGAGTCGAACAGTCGGTGCAGTTGCTGCTCGGAGTGTTCTGACAAGGAGTGCCAAGAAAATGCGGCCGGCGTAGTGAAACAAGTACACGCCAGATTAAGAAGAAAATTCAAAGAGGGTAGGTGGTAATAATGTTGGTCCGTGAAAGAATATGTTACGTTGCACACTCCGTGAATCCACGTCCTTTTAAACTGTGTATGTCCACCATGACACTGCCTATAGCTGACCGTTACCACGTTCATTCTAAGTGGCAGTGTATAAATTCTAGACTTAATGTTTCACTGTTTTGACACATCATGTGATGGGGGCAGCTACGATTGTGTAATAAAATAGACAGTAATGTAATACAGGTCTTTGTATGGGAAACATCAGAAACTCTTCTTAGGTGGTTTGGTGTCCCAAATCCTCTCCAATCCTCTGAAACCTAGAATTGCAACCAAGTTTTATGAGAAGATGTCAAGATTGACCAGGTCGTGGGCTAAACAAATGATTTGTCTCATGGTTGAGCTGATCAGATATTTAAGATATGTGATTGATATCATGGTGTGTTTTTGACTTTTATTTTAAATGAAATCTAAATACACTAGTCTTATTATTGTCTTAAGAACAAGGCCATTGGTTATCCAAAACACTTATTCGTGTGACATCATTTTACTTAGCTATGGGACCATAGCTCTTGTTGCATCAATCTTTAGTTTTTGTGATGGTATTTTAGTATTTCTGATATATTAAATACTGTAGAATACTTTATTTTCGCTTGGAATTTATTTTCGCTATTTTCGCTGAAGGGATGATTCCGTGAAAATAAAATCCAGCGAATATACTTTTTTTCCTATATTTTACATTAAACTCATCAAAAATCAGTGAAAATAAATTCCATACAAAATGCCCAAAAAGCCTTTTCAGCGAAAATTAATTCCAGCGAAAATAAAGTATTTCACAGTACTAGTATTAGTATTTTATCAACACAGAAAAGCTATGGTTTCTTCCATAGATTTGCGTAACACAATCGTGCGACACCAATTTGTATCACAAATAAAAGTGAACAAAAACTATCACCAATCAATATTATGTTTAGTAAAACTCTCATCAAAGTGATAACTGTGACAAAAACGATTTGATGTTTTTCTGGGATTTAGTGTTCTGCACCATCTGTAACTCTGGTGGTAGCATTTTCTTCAGGTCGAACGAGGTCAGTATATCACTGGAATAGGTATTCCTGATGAATACTTCTGTAAAACGAACGCAATGTCTGCTTCAGATGTGTGTGTAATACTGCCCACAGACTTTCAAGAGAAATTTACAAATAAATGTTTTTTCATGCATGTAGGATATAGGGGAAATAAACAACACATAGAGGTCATAGCAAACGCAGTAGCAGACAACAATGTTGTTGATCTCGGGCTACATTTGACTGCAAAATTTTCAACAGCAATCACCCCAGCTTTTGTCCACAATATTAGTAAAACTACCGGGGGTAATGTAGGAATATGGCTTTTGTCCACAATATTAGTAAAACTACCGGGGGTAATGTAGGAATATGGCTTTTGTCCACAATATTAGTAAAACTACCGGGGGTAATGTAGGAATATTGAATTGTTCAGCAGTACCATTTATATTGCTGTGATATAAAAATTTAAGATTGGATAACAATTCATCTCATGGTGCGATGACAATATCTCATAATAATGACTACAAATTTATTTTGAAAACAAAATTATTGTTATGAAGGGTAATATTTCAAAATTCTTTGGGGCCATAACAGTAAATGAACACTCCCTGACGCACCTCTTAGTAGGGAGATTCTGAATACACCTGATTGTTTTTATGTTTATTTTGTTTTATTTTACCAAATTACAAATTCCAATGTTAAACTATGAATTTTTGTAACATGAGCAACAAAAGTAGCACACTTAGGCTAAGATTTTATTGATAAAGTATACAGTGTTCTAAAGTTGGAGGCAGTGACTGGAAAACAGAGCCTCTCATTTTAATGGAATTATTTTAACACTTTACCAAAATCAACTTTTGCCACCTTTCACAAAATAAACTTGCATCAGTTTTTCCATATTTTTTACCCCAAAAAACATGATCAAGACCTATAATCATATAATTATGATCATTAGGTTGAAAATTAGCAAAGAAATTATAGAAAAATTTACCAAATGTTGCACAAGTATTTTTGTGGATAAAATATGACATTAAAAGGTTAAATACCTGATTCTCTGAACTGATTTAAAGCTATGTTTTCAGATACAAGTTAAATTTTAAATCTACCGTTACATTGTTGTGTTGACAAAATTTGTCTTTTGTAAATTAATGTATTATCAATGTTAACTGAACCTATCTGTACTGTACTTCTACTTTTCTTAGCTGATGGTGACTTTGAGCGAATTTGGAGTGAACATTGTGAAGATGAAGACACCCTGGAAGAGTATGCCAATGCAATGCAGCATCTTGCTGAAGAACATTGGTCAAAAAATCCAGATGATAGAATCGCATGGTGTTATCAGTGTTGTATAGATTATTTCTTCAGTGGTGGACTGAAATGTGCTCTTGAAAAAGATGAGCGGACCAAGCAGTTTCTCACAAGCGGTGGTGCTAATAATTTTACTGAAACGCAATGTTCTTGTACAGCGGATGAATATGCTGCAGGTTCTGGAGATAACTTGTCA
The DNA here is from genome assembly GCF_978046115.1 of Saccoglossus kowalevskii. Taxonomy (NCBI): domain Eukaryota; kingdom Metazoa; phylum Hemichordata; class Enteropneusta; family Harrimaniidae; genus Saccoglossus; species Saccoglossus kowalevskii. The sequence continues at coordinate 35,834,514 of NC_140643.1, read as the reverse complement.
TCACTGTCAGCTGCTACCGCTTTGTACAGTTACAACTCCTTGTAAGCATTTTATTTCTAAATGTGTTTTGCTTCACGTGTCCACCAGAATATTTATTCACCACATTCTTTGAATACCGGCTTCAGTTTTCCCCCTCTATGATGGTACTATATTTACCTGTTGACTTAATTAATTTGGGTTAATTAACCGACGGACATTTGATTTGCAAACTAAAATATAATATAAAAATTGTTTTTTTATTCATTCAAGTGCACTATTGTTCGAAAAAGTAGAACAATAATCAAACAGATGTCCAAGCATTTTAGAACGTTTAAGGTGAACTTGACCCCCAAAGATAGTAATTGTACATTGCGTTAAGTCTGTCAAATATGGTAACTACATTATACATTTCTATCTTATTTACACTTTCCTTCAGTAAGCTGCCATTTACAGGGAAGGTGAGACTAATTGATGTTGGTAGTTGTTACAACCCATTTCTCAAATATGAAGATTTCCTGTCTATCGGCATTGATATATCACCAGCTGTTGAGGTATGTTTGATGGAAGAGTCTATTTGATTCATCTTTTGACAATAATATTAATGACACACTGGAAATTAGTTTATAAAGGTGTTAAGGGACTGGTTTATTAGTCCCCGTTCGGACGTAGTCCGAAAACGGGGACTTATGGTTTGCCCTGTGTGCGTCCGTGCATGGACCTATTAAGTTCAAACTTCACTCATACATCACACATTATATGGGACATATGCACATGCAGTTTTTTCATGATCCGATTAACGATAGCCAAATAGCGGCCATTTTAAGGCCGAAAATGCATCAAAATCGTACATTTTCACCATTCCGGACCCGGATTTTGTTCAAATTTGGTACATACATTAAACATAATAGGACCTTGATGCACATTATTTTTTTTTTCGGATCAAGTTCGAAATGGCCGACTGGCGACCATTTTGTTTTAAAGAATTCAGTTCTGGATCCGTATCCGAGACGTGTCTGGATTGATCAAGTTCAAACTTCACACACACATGGTACATCATGTCACAAATAGATATGTGCATTTGCTTCATGATCCGCTTAACAATAGCTGAATGATGGCCATTTTAAGGCCGAAAATGCATCAAAATCACATATTTTCACAATTCCGGAACAGGATCTCAGTCATGCATGGATGGATTTTGTTCAGATTTAGTGCATATATATTAAACATAATATAAGCTTGATGCACACCAATTTTTCTTCCGATCAAGTTCAAAATGGCCGACTGGCGGCCATTTTGTTTTAAAGAATTTAGTTTTCGATCCATATCTCGGACATGCCTGGACAGATCAAGACAACACTTCACACACATCATACAATGTGTTGTACATATGCAGGTGCATTTCGGTCATGATCTGCTTTGAATGTATATGTCACTCAAATATGAACGGAACAGGGACGTGTCATTGACAATGACTTGTAGTACTGGTTTTTGTGCCGATGATCAGTGACAAAATGGCTATCATTTGATGTAGTCCAGATTTAATCAAACTCAATGATGCATGTTACCGAAGTCAAAACTGGTACCGGTACAGATTTTGTTTTGAAAGCTGTTATGGAGCCACATTTACTGACGTGCCTTAAACAGATCTTGTTCAAAATTTTACATCATTAGAACTCAAAGTCTGGGAGGGGGCTTGTAGTTTCGCCTTCGTCAGTTCGTCCAGAGTGATTTCTCGGAGATGGCTGGACAGATTTTTTTGAAACTTGGTACAAAGACATAGTGGTCAGCCATACATGTGCACGTTAATTTATTTTCCATTCGATCAAATATGGCTGACTGGCGGTCATTTTTAATGCCAAAATTCAGTCAAATTTTGTCCTTGTGTGTCAATCGTCATTTCTCAGAGATGGCTTGACCATTTTTTGCATGTGCATTTTGACTTAGGATATTTAATGAATTTTTGTTGATATCTTGTGAACTTATAGTCCAAATGAGATCGAAGTTGGTATAAACTTACTTGATCTGTCAATATACGATATGTGCTTTGCAATATTGAGTTTCAACTTAATTAACAAGCTCATTTGCATATTTAATTAATTTTGAATTTGTTCTTAATATCTTGTGAACTGATTGTCCGAATTAGACCGAACTTGGTATAGACTTACTTGATCTGTCAATATAAGATGTATGCTATGCAATATTGACTTTCAACTTAATTAATGAGCTAATTTGAATATTTAATTAATTTTGAATTTTTGTTAATATCTTGTGAACTAATAGTTCATGAATTTTGCTATTTAATATTGACTAAATTGAATTTTCATATTCAGCAACTTACCTGGCAATGTTGCTGCTTTGCTGTTCAGACCAATACGGGTGTGACAGTAAAGTTAAAAAAAATTCTTCAAAGCATTTCTGCCATTCTCAAATTCGATTAAATTAAACTTGACACGTGCATATATAAATCATGTTAAATTCTGATTCAGATTGGCTGACAGGTTTCAGTTTTGTGTACTATTGCACAAGGGGGACTGTTGACATTTACTTGTTGATTTTATAGATTTCATTCTTAGACAGTCATGGACTAATTTATTTAATCTGTCATGAAGCTCATATACAACAAATTACATATGCACATTTCACATAGTAAGTAGTGGTAGGTATTTTCCATAATGTAAAATTATATCTATCAATGACTTAATTTTTTAATGTTTTTTTTTTTTTTTTTATATTTTGCAGTCTGTTTACAAGTGTGATTTTCTTAATTTACAACTACATCCTCCGCTACAACTTGCTGAAGATACACTAGACACATACCTGAAGAATCTAAAAAACCCTGTTGATGAATTGCCGAGAGAATCCTTCCATGTTGTTGTATTTTCTTTGTTACTGTCATATTTTCCATCTCCATATCAGAGATGGATATGTTGTCAGAAAGCTCACAGTCTTTTGCAGATGAACGGATTACTTCTGATTATCACACCAGACTCATCGCATCAAAACAAACATGCTTCCATGATGAAGAGTTGGAAATGTGCTATTGAATCAATGGGTTTCAAGAGATGGAGGTATATCAAATACATGCACATGCATTTCATGGCTTTCCGTAAAGTCAGCAACCAGCAAAGTATTTTGATGAGCGAAGCCAATCCGGACATGATGTACATACCACAGGATTTTCATGACAATATTGAAGAATGCGTTTTCAATGACAGTTTTGATAATCAGTCGGACTCTGATGAACAATCTGTGAAGGATTTCTTCACAGAACTGCCGGATATTCAAGACCCTTGTGATATTCTTCTCTATACTTAGTGTATGTAAAATCCAAGGTACATTGTATGTGGCTGTTGTGGACATGAAAATATCATGTAATCACCATGATATTGGATATTGAAATAATGGATATTGCTTGAAGTGTGTATCTTTAACATTATGCTTGAAATAACCAAAATGTACAAAATTTTCCAGTATTGTAACCCCATAGTTTCATGTGTATATATATGATATATAACCATATCTATCTTTGTATGCGCCCAATATGAATATAACTAGAAAAGACGATGTTTCTCTTGAGTTTACATTGTCATATTATTATGGTGCACGTCATTTACAACAATTTTATTATTGTTAGAACTAATTAAACTTAATACTGACTATACTAGGCATTAAAGTCAACACTAGCAATAGAACAAATCTAAAATATATAATTCAAGCTAACAGCTGAAAAAAAATAGTATTTCATTAGTTATGCGGTATATCATTATGTTTAATTGAATCAATTGAGATTCAATTCAATTGTTAATTTTTGTTGCTTTTTTAAAAGTTTCTGACAATCATTTTCGTTGTCTCGATTGTGTTGTATGTTCATACGTAAGCTTTGTGATTTTGCTAATACAGTTGTTTTTCACTGAATTGTGGTGCTTCATACTTATTTACCAAATGTAATTTTTTAATCAGTCTTTCTTCAAAAACATGTTTATATGCTGCAATATAAAACTTTCATCGTACTTGTAAACTTCAGTTAAAGTTGCATTCTGAGAAGGGGTACTTTTACGTTCACCACTGCCCCAGGGCTGCTATAAGTGTTTTGAAAGTATACAACGTTCAGCACAAATACTTGACAAGTGGTGATATTCTCTCTCTTGGTGTATTTTGCCAAATCATTTAAATTGTGGCTTTAAATAAATTATTTAACAGTTTTATCCAGTCTAACTGAATGAGAACACATTAAATTTGCAGATTTTTATTCTCTCATAAAAAAATATGAAATATTTATTGTGCAGAAAATTACCACCTGTATATTCTACTGGACACCCTAGGCTGGTGAAAATTAACTTGCATGCAATTATTGTTTTTTTGTGGCAGCAATGTTTTTTTTTTTCTAAATTTGTTTCGAGATGTGCAACTTGAATTATTAATCATAGAAGCCTTTGTGAAAGGTTTTTAAAAAATAATTCTTCATGGTGTGCAACTTTTTCTTTGGTTTATAGAATAGAATCTTCATTCAATACTAGTACATCAATTTGTAAATCATTCATAAACATATATTATCCTTTGAGTGAATTGTATACTTCCTTTATTTTTACGATATGAACTGTTATAAAACAGTACTTGTAAATGAGGTGTATAAGATGCAATATTGTTTATATGATAATTACTAATCGATAACATCGATTGTCTGACATGGTCAATGCAATTACTCTGCCCTCAATTGCCTGACAAGTACGGAGTGTGGGCACTGATCTTTTACTGACCATGTCACACTACTGTAAAATCTGTATTAGAAGCCACACCCATTCTTTTTGAATAATTGAGAATCAAAAATTCATCATTTCTCATATGTGTAGGTGCTCCAATAGAAGCAGTTTCCCCTCTACTGCATTGTACCATTTTAAAAGAAGCCGTGAAATCTAATACAGATTTTACAGTAATCTAAATAGACTAAAATCCAAACTTTTACAGATTTTACTGAAATATTGTTTATTGAAAACAGTCAATGACACTTGGCTCTATGGTCAAAACATCATGAGTGTGCTCCTAATAATGTCTATTGATAATTTGTGCAATAAAAAATACTAGACATTGTCTTGAACTAACCCTTTGAATACCAAAAATAACTGTTGTCTCCTTTCACAAAATAAACTTGCATATTTCATTTACAATTTGTTTTCAAACATTTGATTCAATACCTGTAGTCAATTGGAAATTTATTTGTTTGAAAATATAAAAATATGTGAAATGATGCACACAAATCTTTGCAGGAAAATTTCTGATGTTCAAAGGGTTAAGACTGATTTGTAATTCATTTTGTATTTCAGAAGCCATTTTTTTTTTACTTGTGCGCTTTCTTCATGCAAATAATGAACATTTGGTATTCAGAATAAGTTTAGTATTGAAGTCAACGCGAAGCGAAGCTACTTACAAACAAACTTGATTGGTTATCCAACCCAATCACCCAAGTAAGATCAATTATCAACAGATTTTTTTCAATGTATCAATTTATGTATACATGTGTATATGCTTTGACTCTACTGTTGGGCCATGCCGTAATTGTGCAAACGCAGCCAAATTCGGTGTGCTATTTTCATTCCAATTTTCTGTGCAATAATTTTGAAAACTACATTGGAAAGCTGCTTGTAAGATTGTTGTAATATCTGTTTGTTCTGAAATTAATTCTGTATTACATATATTTTGTATAAAATTATATTCTAATAGTTGCAATAGTACTTACTTACTAAACAGTGTTGTTTTGTCAGATTTGTTAATGATTGCTTTACAGCGAATTGGCTAACTGCTTGGGTTTTGACTAAACAGTTGGCTTCTGAATCTCATTGGCGCCAACTCGTGGTCGCGTCCACTCTGGGCGAGTCTATATTGCATTAGGGAACATAGTATGCTTTTACGTTGCCTGGTACATGTCTGGATTCCCCTGAATGATTTGCTTAGCGAGGCGTGATAATGTGAAAGTAGTTTCCCTGGTCAGCCTAAGAATCGCCACAGTCAGCTGGCATACAAGTGATAATATTATAAATGAGATTAATCCACCGATATTTACTATATGGGGGTAGCCATCTTGAACACTGATTGAAACTAAATAAAGAGACAAGTTGAGAAAGTTTCCTATAAATCAGGGAGAAAATAAATTTTTGCATCTAAACGATTCATTTGGGTAACATTAAACCAACCGCTAGTAAAATTTGACTTCATTTATCATTTTTGCGTGAACAATCCCTTGTATACAAACACTTCATTACACTAAGAAAATAGAACACTTTCCCTGGTATATTTGAAAGCGAAATCGCCATCCAACTAAAGTATAAGGACCGTCCTACTGTTATATAGATTCACCTAGAGTGGGCGTGACCACAGGATAGCGCCAGAGAGATTTGAAAGCCAACCGTCCAGTCAAAACCAAAGCAGTTAGCCAATTCACTAGCAAGTTTGCAAATTGGCTGCCACAATACTTCTGAGACTTGCTGTAAGGCCAAGGAAAATGAAGTACATTTCATAACGTAAAACAAAGTTTTGATGTGTATGCAATGTATCTTTATTAAGGTAAGGATGCAGTTTACCTAACAGGTATTTTAATTAGTTAATTAGGAAACCAAGATGACCTCCCTTGTCCACAAAACTATATATTTTCGGAAAGCTTACTGTATGAATTTTAACGTTTTATTTTTATGAACACTGTAGTTTGAAATATGCACAAAAATGAGCTTTTTTGGTCAAAAGTGATTTAAAAAAAAATTAGCTGCTAAACCATGCTTCTGTTTCCTGTCAAAATTGGTTTATGGGAACATCTGTTTATTATGAAGAAAGCGCCTCTTGAAAACTGTCTACCAGTTGTCAATTTTGTAGGGCAGCAGCTCAAATTTCACTACTTCAAGTTTATGCATAAATTAACACCCAGGCTAGTTGTCTGTATGATTGCTGTAACACTATTCAACTAAAAACAATGCCCCGACAGCGTTTTTGAAGAAAAACACATTGTCAATCATTTGTGAAAATTTCAAAACAAAAGGTCAAAGAGTCTAGGAGCTATTTTTTTTTCAAGTTCTGAAATGTGCACTAAAAAGAAGCTGAGATAATTGCTAATTTGCATAACAATTCACTCAGTAAGAAGTTTGCTGCAGTGTAATGCTCATAATTAAAATGGCTGTTACAGTTTCAAATTTAAATGTATTATCATTTTGTAAAAAGTTAAATACAGTGCATAATATGGAGATCCCGTCATTTCTTTTTTTCACAATGTTATTTTAGCTGGAATTAATTTTCGCTGAAAAGACTTTGGGTGTTTTGTATGGAATTTATTTTCACTCATTTTTGACAAGTTGAATGTAATATACAGGAAAAAAGGTGTATTCGCTGGATTTTATTTTCACTGAATCATCCCTTCAGCGAAAATTAAATCCAAGCGAAAAAATTAAGTATTTTACAGTACTGTATACTTAAGTGTTGAGCAAATAAATTTTAACTGTACTGTACTTGTGTGTGTTGCACTTTATCTACACTGTCGTTCCACTTTCCTGAAGCATTTGACAATTTACCATTTAACCTATTGGTAGTAAACTTGTGGTGTTGAGGTAGTCTGTCTTTAAAAGGATTATTCAATCCAATAAAGTAATTTATCATGAAGTGAAATGAAAATGTTTTGAAGAGGATATTTCTGAACTCGGTTCAAATCTGTAACCATGACTGGAAATGTAACTGTAATCCCCACTCAATGGTGGTCTCGGTTGATAGAGAACTACACACACTTCGTTTTAAAGACCCATATTATTTCCAAGATTGGATTCTGTGCAAATACACATTAGGATATAAAATTGAATATTAAACAAAAGACAAAGAGTTAACACAGCACAGGAAATGTGAATTATCTTGAGTCGATATTATAGTACAATATACATAGAAGTAAATGGAGATTGAAGTGGACAAAAAAGTAGTCCCGGCTCCTCTCGCTCTTAATATTTGTAACAGGAACGGTTGTTCTCTTCACACTCCTTGACTGTATTGTGTTCTGTTCTATACAAAAATAGACACATTGCGACATGAGTACATAATGCTACATTGTATAATTTTACTTCAACGATGAGGGCGACATCATTCTAATTTGAACATTTCTTGTTTTTGTATAATTTTACAAGGATACGGATTTATTTTACTGTATATCTGTGCATTTTCGTCGACATATCATTTGGTGAAATATGTAAATTATTCTAACCCTGTAAAGGATACATTCTCGCACAATATGATATGCAAAGAATATCTCATGAGTGCTTCTTGGCATATCGGTAGATCCACCAAGATTCCATAATACGAAGGTTCCATAATACAATAAAGTATATTCGTGTCGGCATTAGTTTGATATATTCGTGTAGTACATACATTTGTAAAATTCCATCACAGTCCCTCTATCTATGATAGAGGGACTGTGGTTCCATTAAAAAACGAAACTCGTTTGATTGAATGAGAGGTAATTAAAAATGTGTACATTTCAATTATATTCGATAAGTAACGCATTAGTCACGTGTTCTGCGATAGTCACGTGTTTTGTGATTCCACAGTACTAGTATTTCACAAGTCAATGAATATCGCAAATTTATGTAGCAGCCAAAGCTGGGAGCTTATCTATAAAATGTAACTTTTACGTATTTAGAAACTACCAAACTTTTTATCATACGTTCATATGTAATAGTGCAGTCTTTAAAGAGTTGTTATATTTCATTTTTGAAATAAACAGAAACCAATATAAAACGCTTTTACAATTGTTTGCCCAACTTATTCTCGAGTTAAATTTTTGGGTTTATTTCTAGTCATATTTCCGGGTTTTGATTACTTTCCCAAAATTTAGATAATAATTTTCAAAATTATTAATGGTATCTAAATAATAATAATACCATATCCAAAATTTACCTTATATAATTTGTATATACATGTATATAGTCATTTAGTCAATTTATTTCATTGGTTTTTGTTACCTTCGTTACAGTCAGTCATTTGTACGTGTAATTTAAACATTTTAAATACAATTTGAATTCATTTTGATTGCTTCTTTTTGTGCACATTTTAATATATTTTTATTTGGTAGCTCACTATAAATGATGTATTTGCTACGCAACGAAGTGCCGAGGGTATCGGTACTCGTGCTCGGAGTATACGCAAATGTTTTGCGCCCTCAACGTCATCGAAAGAACCAGGAAGCCATTATTAAGATGGCTGATCTTACGCATTTTAGCGTTTGAGATCGAGATTGGGTAGTATTTATTTATCAGGAGTTCAATCTCTATCATCAAGGTAATTTAGAAGGTAACATTATTTGTCTGTTTTTTGTATTCGGCGGATTATTTTTCTGTGATCTCACATGGACGATAGCAATGATGTTAATATTGCGTGTAACAATGCCTGCATTTAGTAAATAGATGATTTGGTTTTGCATCATGATCATTTTGGGTGGTCGTGGTTTCACGGCGTTTTGCCGGTCCGTATAGGGTCTTAGGCTTCGTTTATTGCACATGCCTAGAATCGACGCTGCCGTTTATATATACCGGAAGACGTAGTCTTAGCACCTATCAGGACCCAACACGACGCGAAACCACGGCTGGATGCTTCTGTCTTATGTCACGGACAGCAATGATTTATGAAATGAACATCTTTCCTAAAATCCGATTCACACACACATTTATCGGGTTGGATTATGAGACACTATTTTGAGAGATTTCCCAAGCAAGTTGATCATGCTAAATTTGGTCCCTTCATAATTTAATATCATTGAATGCTGACATTTTAGATCACAATTTCAGACACCACTCTTTGTAACACATGCATCCTTATTCCAGTGTAGCGTTTCAGTGGAAGCAACCCCCCCCCCCCCGGTAGTATCACCATCACAAATTCCTACTGTTGATTTATACTGCATGTGAAAATGCCTGCTTATTCATATGCTATGGTGACTTTATGTTTGAATGCAATAGTATACAACCCTGTTTTGAATGTGTTTGACAGTGTAATTATCATTGTTTTGCTTGATTTATAAATGGTTAAGTGTTTCTGTTGTCACACCTCCCTCTGTACCCTTCTATGATAGGGAGACTGTGGTTTTGTTAACTTAATATCTACCATAAAAAAATTATTTTGGCTTATATGCGCTTCTGACAGAGCATATGACAAATAACTTGTGTGGTCCTATATCAATATGTTCCATCATCAGTACAATGTGAATCTGTGGTCATGCATTTGGAAATATGCATCATAAATAAGTATAAATCATATAAACCAGCCAGGGTCTGGTTGCATTTGTGGATTATTTGCGGTTATAACCAGCATGTTTGCAGATGTTTTAAAAATGGAATAAACAAAAATCTGGTCAAATAATGTGGGGCATGATAAACATGGAATTATTTTCTGAATATTATTAATACAATTCTATACACGTTACAATGTAGTATACTAGGTAAGTCAAATAAGATAATAAAGCACATGACTAGATTATGCATCTAATTATATATATTTAACTCATATTCACAATGCCAAGTGATTCATATGAGAATCCATTTTGCATTGTAACTGTTGATTACAGCCGTTCTGAGAATTATTCGGACAAGTCAGTTAGCAAAATGACTTGCAACTTTGCAAAACACTTTGGTCTTTGCCCAATCTAGACTTGTCGGCGCCACTTGAGTGACGGGCACGTGGTTTGGGATTACTATTTCATAGGGGTTGTTGGCTTGGTGAATTGTAAGTATTATCTAGCGTGCATATACAGCAAGCATTCTTTATTTTTTATAATTATTTTCAGTAATTTTGAAAATCACAAGTTGGATGTTGTTTAAATCTGTCGAAAAATGTCAACCCCTCGCTCATTTTAGTCAGTTGTACCTGTTACAAAAATGGACTAGACATAATAACGGTCGTTATACCCCGTCATTTTCAAACTGCAGTTGAAAAAGTGATTCGATCAAGGAAGGCACTTTTGATTTGACAAAATCCATCAAACCATTATAATTGAGTTTTCCGTCTGTGTATCCCTGACGTACTCACAGCACCAGTAATGTGAAAACAACTTTTAGTTTGGCGCGAAACTGCAGCGCGTCCTGCTAAGAAACTTTATTTTGAGCCTTCCCGCCAACGACGAGTTCATTAATACCTGGGGTTACTCAACACTCGGGAGTTGTTTTGTAAATTACGCTATGTCAGGTGGACTCAGATGGTTATAAAAATTTAAAATAACACTTTGCATATACAACATATAACCTGTTAATATATGGTAACCAGCGCGTGTCGTTTTGAAAACAGCGTTTATACGCATCTTGCAAGATAATGGAATGATTCCAATTGTGGGCGTGCCAATATAACGGCGCCATCAAGTCTAGATTGGAAAAGACCCAAGTGTTTTGCAAAGTTCCAACATATATTGCTAACTGACTGTCCGAATAATTCTCAGAACGGCTGTAAAGAAGTATAGTTATCTTTAGATTCATATTCACAACGCCAAGTGATACATATGAGAATCTATTTTGCATTGTAACTGTTGATTAAAGAAGTATAGTTGTCTTCAGATTCACATTCTCAACGCCAAGTGAGTCATATGAGAATCCATTTTGCATTGTAACTGTGGATTAAAGAAGTATAGTTGTCTTCAGATTCACATTCACAATGCCAAGTGATTCATATGAGAATCTATTTTGCATTGTAAATGTGGATTAAAGAAGTATAGTTGTCTTCAGATTCAGATTCACAATGCCAAGTGATTCATATGAGAATCTATTTTGCATTGTAACTGTGGATTAAAGAAGTATAGTTGTCTTCAGATTCAGATTCACAATGCCAAGTGATTCATATGAGAATCCATTTTGCATTGTAACTGAGTAGATGCTAAGCCACTCACTTTTATGTTTTTGTAAACTAAGGGTTTACTACGTTTACTACAAAAAATAGCATGCTCCTCTGAGATATAAGGTTATAATTATAATTAGGATGTAATTTACACCTTCCTGTCTGTTGCAGGTAGCTGCCTAAAGTTTGTACAACCTTCCCTGTTGCTTCATTCCTGTAGTTATGGTAACCAGCAAATAAGGTGGCTTTTGAACTCATCAAATGTTCTGTTGACTAACATCAAATTCAATGATTTCATTCAAGTATTTCACCAGTCATTGTCTCCATATTCCTGTTAACAAGATGATGGAAGTACACAGACAGTGTAACGTACGTTACATCAGTCATCTGAGCAGTCTGGTGTTGCTCATTGGGATATGTGCCGGACTATATAACCGATGGCTTCACAGTCAAGACACAATGTTACTGGTACTCACTGCGTGTGGGTTGTTTTTATTCGCTCTCTGTGGCATCTTTTACTACTACTTTGGACTTGAAGGCGTCAGCACGTGCTTCTTCAACCTTTGGTGCGGCTGCCTGCTCGGAATGATAACATATACTAAATATGAGGAATTCCAGTACGAGATTTCCGAAACTATAATGAATATTATGCTAATGACTAGCTTAGGATTGAAATGTTTCTGGGTGTTAATTGAGCGGATTTGCGGACTCATGACGTACCGGTCGATTCTACTGACAAATATGGAGGCTTTTGAACTGATTGGATTTGCGGTTGCCAGTGTGATATTACAAGATGATATAGTTGCTGTATGGCTGCTTGTCTTATCATACGCATTGACTCTTATTGCTCTGCGTCTACGAGTGTTACTTGCCATACCAACATTAGCTGTGGCCTGTACCATCACAGCAGTGTTTTTATTCCCAGCGATACATATTCCACCGAATCCTTTTGCTCTGAGCTGTTTCGCCGGACGTTTAGCAATTGATTCCATTTTAGATACATACTTCTGTAGTCTATCCCTATTAGAACGTTGGCAATGCTACCTCTACACCAATAGATTTCTCAGCATTTTATCAGTTTTCCTCATCATTGTGCTTGAGATTGCGTTCTTCGTCTTTGCGGGTCAAGTAATGGTCAGTCACGAAGAGTGGTATTTTTCTATCCCTTTTTTCATTCTATTTGGTCTGCTGTGGCTTTGTTTCCATTCCGCCCAAATATTTACATGGTGGAGTTTTCTGAGCAAAATCTATGAAAGTCTGAACATCTACAAATCCATGACCAAGGAAGCGAAAAGCATGAGTCGGATAATGTCCTCTAAAGGACTTCGGTATTTCTGTTTGATTTCACAACGGTTTATATGTTTCTCCTTTGTGACAACATTGATGCTGACTGCGGTGTCATGGCAAAAGGACAATGCTATTTTTCTGAGCCTCTTTCTGATTGTTTTACCAATTGAATGCATGCAGTTAGGATTATTATATGAACTTGGTAAATCACTTGGCGGTACATGCATTGGTTATGCCTTAGTTGCACCATCTAACTTCTGTCGGTAAGTACTACTACCGGTACATTAACAAGTAAGAATATCTGTAGTTGAAATACAAATTTCACAGTTATTCTTACTAAACTAAAGTCAACTTTATCTGCTTTCATAAAATAAAATTCTAATAACTTTTTCAATTTTTTTTTTACAAAAAAATTATCAAGACCAGTAGACAATAAAAAAATTACTTTAAATATATCTTCACACAGAGGTAATTTATTAGGTAAATTAAGATTCATGCATTGAGTCAAATTACTAAAATGACATGTAGTTATTTCAACATGTTTTACTGTATGTCAATTTTGTCCAAAATTCGTAACAAAGTTTTTAAAAAATACTTAAGAATGGAAGGGTTAAGCCTCTATTTTCCAAGATTTTCATGAAAATATCAGAATTTTTCACTGATTATTGGAAAATATGACTTTGTTGCATTCTTCACTAATGAGTCTAATTCATATGTGCTCGCATCATATGTTAAATTGTATGTGATATTATTTTTTAAATTAAATGTATAATTGCAAAAATGGTATTATAGTCTCACTGAATATTCCAAAACACATACCACTTGGAAGCTTTGTTATTGGCTTGTATTGCTTTTAGTTTTAACGATCCATAAAAACCTAAAAATATTCACCTGCGAATAATTTGTGTGTGCAGCACCCATCTCTGTACTTTCATATTGTGGAATAATACTTGTGTTATCATCATTATGATAGAGTACATTCTTACAAACACCATTGAATTTTTTTTATTTTACTTAACTGTGTTTATAATCAAATGTTTATATTTTACTACCATTTATTGTATTTTCTCTTTTCACAGACTTGATGGTGAAACTGTGATCTTACCTGCCAATGCAATCCAGGAACACAGTGTCAGATCTACAGAGATACTGAACACTATGCAGCGTTTCTTTCTTCATCATATGATTGATATCTTCAGTTGTGATTACTCTACAAGTGGACTTACATTAGATACTGTTGAGGCCAAATTAAAAGGATTGTTTGATAAAATGACTAAAGATGGACCGCGATATGATACCTATGTAGTTTTCTATAGTGGACATGTACAACCCAATGGAGACTGGGCATTAGCAGGTATTCTCACTAAAATATCTTTTTTCTTCCAATAATGTCAAACAGAGGATCCTTGTTGAAACTTGTTGCAAAGCAGTTCCCAGAAAGCAGATGTAAATTTTCAATATTCTTCATAACAGGAATACAGAAACCCGTTTGTTCTCGAAATTGAACATTGACAATTTTGAGTTCATTATTTTTTTTTTATTAAAAAGCAGAAAAAAGCCAACTCAAGTTGACATTATTGTTAAAATGTCAAGGGTAAAAGTTAACAACAGCCGTGAAAGAGCAATAGTTATAAGAGGCTTGCATGAGTATGTTTCTATTTTGAGATATCATTTTTGTATTTTTTGGTTACAAATGGATGAAAAACATACATATTGTGATATATATTATACAATGAAATACAAAGGATTCTAGATAAACATTTAGTTGAATGATTTCAAAAATGTTGCATTGCTTTGTACATTTAACCACTTAGGCTGTGTTCATTACAGGGGATGTATCTCTAAAGTTTGAAACTTTGGTTGAATGGTGGAATGAGGCTTGCGCCGACTCTGGATCAAGACTCATCATCGTCATGGATACCAAATACTCACAGGGTTGGATCAAACAAGCTCGTAGAGACAGGGAGAGCTATATCGCTGTCCAATCATTTATCACTGAAAAGTCAACAGACCCTGAAACGGGTACGTCTATTAATATTGGCGACTTCACCAGTGAATGGGTGGACTATAACTGTTCCTCGGAAACTGATGTTAATTGGAGTCAGCAAGGCCGGGTAGTTAGAGCCAGTTATGGCGTTTCCCGACGATGGAGTGATTTCAGTTTCCATTCGCCAACAGAGCAAGATATTGAATCGCATTGGCAAAACAGTTTTCCCAGCATTACAAGACCCTTCATAAAAGTTCTAAGTATACCAGGAAATACAAACATTTTCGGTTGTTGTGACCCGTGTATTCGGTGTGTTAAAAGGTGTAAAATGAAATGGCTTTCACCGCTTGTCATTGACACAGGTCATGGGTTCAAATTGGTGAGGTCATAGTTCACAGGTTAAAGTATTGCATACTTAAGGTAGCAACGGGGGAAAAAAAATTATTTGTGATTCAGATCTACTCCAAACATTGCTAAGCAATACGGTACTATGCCATACCAATGTTTGTCTAAGGAATCATTTGGATAATATCACTATTGTACTTTTGTGTTCTTTAACACATGAATGACCTGTGACTTAATTTGCACATGATGTTCATAACAATGTAGGCTAGATGATCGCATCTTGGTTTTTCTTTATCTGCCTTTGTTTCCTAGCAACAACCATATAACTATGGATATGCTACCAACAGTTTTAAAAAATGTCTGAATAACAGATCAATTTTTAACTTGTTTTTCCCCTGTTTCTACCTTGAGATAATTATAATGTTTTTAATAGAGAGCAGTGGATTATAGTTGGAATAAATATTGATTGCTCATCTACATTCTTCAAGAACTGTAAATGGCTTCTTCATGATTTTATAATTTACATTTTGAGTGAGAACCATGAAACTTACTGTTCCTGTGCTCATCGTCTGTACTAATACAAAATTTTAGAAAATCACTGAAAGTTAGGAAAACGAATCTCCAGCTCAATCCTGAAGAATATTTTACAAGTTTTAGCAGCGAAAAATAAATCTGCTACAAATTTGTTTTTCTCAGTAATAAGTTGAACAATTTATTCTTGTAAAAATTAATGCATTCAGTTTAGTGTGTCGGTGGGAATTAAAAATGTTACTCCTTTATTATTTTTCCAGTCAAGTGAAGTGAAACCTGTCTAAACTGAATAACACAAAAACTAATGAGAAATTTACAATAAGTACCGGCATATCAGAAAAGACTGGTTTCACATAACATAAATATAACATAAATACACTGTAGAGGCTGACTATGTGTTTATAACTAACTCTCAAAAAAGTTAAATTACTGGTACATGCATTTGAAGTTTGCTGCAATCTGGCAGATATTTTTTTTTTCGACCAAGGATTAGGCTTGTCTGCTGTAGACAGTTATAATGTAACGTCAAATTGAAAATGTTAATGTTACTGCTGATAAACGAATATGCTTTGTGACACTGATGACAAATTACTGTGGAAAACTCACCTGATGATACCTCTGAATATCTATGATTGATTTTAATATTGTGAAGCACTTTTAATTGTATGTATATATAGTGTCTGTAGTGACTGTTTGCTTGGTTACCTGGTACTATCATATTTCCTGAAATAAAGAGTGATTCCTTGCACCAACTTTACACCAAAAGTGTATAATTTTCCAGTTGCTTTGTTTTTAAGGCAAAAAATTGGGATTTTAACAATTTTTAGAAATTATTTCTGATACACAAATTATAATACAGTTAATCTTGGTGCATTAGTTGTTTTATATCAGTGAAAAACATCATCTAGATCTTTTTGAATTCTACAGTATATGGTACAATTGAGGTTTTATTCAGGGATGTAAATGCAAAGTCACCAGCCAAGGCCCCCTCCCCTCTCTCTCCTTTCTGAGCTAAAACAATGTATAAATAGTAACATACAATCATGAGTGCTTTGTTTTACCTCACATATTGACAAGTAAGCTCATTTGATTGTAATTCATTATCTCAATACAATCACTTCTGAATGTCAATGCTGCAAATTATTTGAACCATACCTTCAGGTAACACTATGAACCATCAGAGCACCATACAATGCAACATGACTGCATCCCTAAGGGGTACACTATGAACCATCAGAGCACCATACAATACAACATGACTGCATCCCTAAGGGGTACACTATGAACCATCAGAGCACCATACAATACAACATGACTGCATCCCTAAGGGGTACACTATGAACCATCAGAGCACCATACAATACAACATGACTGCATCCCTAAGGGGTACACTATGAACCATCAGAGCACCATACAATACAACATGACTGCATCCCTAAGGGGTACACTATGAACCATCAGAGCACCATACAATGCAACATAACTGCATACCTAAGGGGTACACTATGAACCATCAGAGCACCATACAATACAACATGACTGCATCCCTAAGGGGTACACTATGAACCATCAGAGCACCATACAATACAACATAACTGCATACCTAAGGGGTGCACTATGAACCATCAGAGCACCATACAATGCAACATAACTGCATATCTAAGGGGTACACTATGAACCATCAGAGCACCATACAATGCAACATAACTGCATACCTAAGGGGTACACTATGAACCATCAGAGCACCATACAATGCAACATAACTGCATACCTAAGGGGTACACTCTGAACCATCAGAGCACCATACAATGCAACATAACTGCATACCTAAGGGGTACACTATGAACCATCAGAGCACCATACAATGCAACATAACTGCATACCTAAGGGGTACACTATGAACCATCAGAGCACCATACAATGCAACATAACTACATACCTAAGGGGTACACTATGAACCATCAGAGCACCATACAATGCAACATAACTGCATACCTAAGGGGTACACTATGAACCATCAGAGCACCATACAATACAACATAACTGCATACCTAAGGGGTACACTATGAACCATCAGAGCACCATACAATGCAACATAACTGCATACCTAAGGGGTACACTATGAACCATCAGAGCACCATACAATACAACATAACTGCATACCTAAGGGGTACACTATGAACCATCAGAGCACCATACAATGCAACATAACTGCATACCTAAGGGGTACACTATGAACCATCAGAGCACCATACAATACAACATAACTGCATACCTAAGGGGTACACTATGAACCATCAGAGCACCATACAATGCAACATAACTACATACCTAAGGGGTACACTATGAACCATCAGAGCACCATACAATGCAACATAACTGCATACTTAAGGGGTACACTATGAACCATCAGAGCACCATACAATACAACATAACTGCATACCTAAGGGGTACACTATGAACCATCAGAGCACCATACAATGCAACATAACTGCATACCTAAGGGGTACACTATGAACCATCAGAGCACCATACAATGCAACATAACTGCATACCTAAGGGGTACACTATGAACCATCAGAGCACCATACAATACAACATAACTGCATACCTAAGGGGTACACTATGAACCATCAGAGCACCATACAATGCAACATAACTACATACCTAAGGGGTACACTATGAACCATCAGAGCACCATACAATGCAACATAACTGCATACCTAAGGGGTACACTATGAACCATCAGAGCACCATACAATACAACATAACTGCATACCTAAGGGGTACACTATGAACCATCAGAGCACCATACAATGCAACATAACTGCATACCTAAGGGGTACACTATGAACCATCAGAGCACCATACAATGCAACATAACTGCATACCTAAGGGGTACACTATGAACCATCAGAGCACCATACAATACAACATAACTGCATACCTAAGGGGTACACTATGAACCATCAGAGCACCATACAATGCAACATAACTGCATACCTAAGGGGTACACTATGAACCATCAGAGCACCATACAATGCAACATAACTGCATACCTAAGGGGTACACTATGAACCATCAGAGCACCATACAATGCAACATAACTGCATACCTAAGGGGTACAATATGAACCATCAGAGCACCATACAATGCAACATAACTGCATACATAAGAGGTACACTATGAACCATCAGAGCACCATACAATGCAACATAACTGCATACCTAAGGGGTACACTATGAACCATCAGAGCACCATACAATACAACATAACTGCATACCTAAGGGGTACACTATGAACCATCAGAGCACCATACAATGCAACATAACTGCATACCTAAGGGGTACACTATGAACCATCAGAGCACCATACAATGCAACATAACTGCATACCTAAGGGGTACACTATGAACCATCAGAGCACCATACAATACAACATAACTGCATACCTAAGGGGTACACTATGAACCATCAGAGCACCATACAATACAACATAACTGCATACCTAAGGGGTACACTATGAACCATCAGAGCACCATACAATGCAACATAACTGCATACCTAAGGGATACACTATGAACCATCAGAGCACCATACAATGCAACATAACTGCATACCTAAGGGGTACACTATGAACCATCAGAGCACCATACAATGCAACATAACTGCATACCTAAGGGGTACACTATGAACCATCAGAGCACCATACAATACAACACAACTGCATACCTAAGGGGTACACTATGAACCATCAGAGCACCATACAATACAACATAACTGCATACCTAAGGGGTACACTATGAACCATCAGAGCACCATACAATGCAACATAACTGCATACCTAAGGGGTACACTATGAACCATCAGAGCACCATACAATGCAACATAACTGCATACCTAAGGGGTACACTATGAACCATCAGAGCACCATACAATGCAACATAACTGCATACCTAAGGGATACACTATGAACCATCAGAGCACCATACAATGCAACATAACTGCATACCTAAGGGGTACACTATGAACCATCAGAGCACCATACAATGCAACATAACTGCATACCTAAGGGGTACACTATGAACCATCAGAGCACCATACAATGCAACATAACTGCATACCTAAGGGGTACACTATGAACCATCAGAGCACCATACAATGCAACATAACTGCATACCTAAGGGGTACACTATGAACCATCAGAGCACCATACAATACAACACAACTGCATACCTAAGGGGTACACTATGAACCATCAGAGCACCATACAATACAACATAACTTCATACCTAAGGGGTACACTATAAACCATCAGAGCACCATACAATGCAACATGACTGCATACCTAAGGGGTACACTATGAACCATCAGAGCACCATAGAATACAACATAACTGCATTCCTAAGGGGTAGCAGCATTATAAGTTATTAGATTTTCCGGCATTGAACAAGATTTTCTTAGCAATATATTTTTCTTAAATGAAAAATTGATGTTAAAACCATCTGTAGTGGATGATATTTCATACAAAAATACTTTTTGGTCATGACTAGCATGCCATGGCTGTAGATAACCATGTTAATTTCGCAAATTTTGCGTGTTGCAGTAAAAATTCACTGCAGTCCAAAAGACGCACAGAAAAAGCATCATCTAAAATGCAAACATTCATAGTAGTCAAAATTGAACAAGAGCTGTATAACCAAAATTGCTGCAAATTATGCTTTAATAAAAAAAAAATGATGTTCTAATTGCATATTTGTGTGATGTCACTTGTTTCACCTGCCAGAACTCCTTTTGTACATACATGCTATCACTGGTGATATTTTGCTTAGCTCATTCGGAGTGAGCCCAACCAGTAAGCCAATCAGAGCCAACTTTACAAAACTTGAATGGAATTCATGAAAGAGGTGATCTGTATGGTTCATTTATCAATGTCGGATGAACAGTACATTTCTTATGTATTCACACAGTGTGTGAAATATTGTTGAAGGTTATAATTAGTTGCCAATTCTATACAGTTTTTCAAATTATTAAAATGCTATGAAATCATAACAGTATACGTGTTTATTCAAATTAAATATTATTATTATTCTATTATACACTTACTGAATATATTGTGGCCTATTTTATGCAGAATAAACATGAATGGTAATTGTGTTGAGTGTATACCATACACTTATTTTACAAACAGTATACAGGTGCAGTAACTAAAAGACACTCTAAGAGCGTAACCCTTTGCCACAGTAACAAAGTACTCACCACATTTGAACACTATTGAATTGTATGGCCACTATCTAAGAATAATATGTAAAGTGAGGCTAAGACACATGAAAGTAGTTCCAGAACCACCTGGAAGTAGTTCTTGAGCTCCTCATACAATTCACCCAGACGTCTCCCATGGTGAAAGTTCAACTTCATCCTCAAGAGAATGTATATATACATGTACAAAGCAGAATGTCAAAACAAGCAAACAACAAGCGAGCTATTCTCTGATTGATCTGTTAGGTGTTAGGAATGTGTGGCCAATCAGGCACAATCTTGTTAGTATCTTCGTAATAACTCAAGTAGGGTGGTTGCTCTATTGAGCTAAGCAGATGATTGGGGATAAAATGTAATGAGTGGCCTGTAATTAATAAATGCGTGTAGCGTGCTATATGCCATGTACATCCGGGTATTTTTACGTTACATTTCTCATTCCGTTGTTTATCTACACAAGAAATGTTACATTACAGATAATATGCAAATGAGTATTGATTATTCAAACAAAAGAAACAAGGAGCAGGTGGTTCTGACAGAACCTACCCGTAATATGTCATGCTAAAGTTACACATCTATGGCGTATAATAGAAAGGCGAAGTTCGAATCAATGAACCCTGGCTTGGGATTGGTTAAGATTGTGTCGAAATTTCCTAATTCTATATAATCATATACAGTCATATAATGGTGTCAAACGAACTGGTTAACACAGTCTTTTTGTCTCTATGTAGATTCATAATCTAATTTTTTTAATATGCAGATTAGTAATATAACAGTAACACCCACAGTTTTGGTTCACGCATATCTAGGCAGTAATTATCACACTTAGTATCGGGTATTTCTTAACTTAGGACTTGAACAGATGTTGGCTTGTTAAACTTATTACAGTCAAATAAATGAACGATTTGTCTCCCATTTACATCTGGGCTTATTTATCGAGGACAAAATAAACCTTGAGTATTTTTTGTCGCGTTTGTGACCCTTTTTGTTAGCTTATCCAGCCACCCACTATTCCCATAAAAAATGCTTCCATTAAACAGTTATAATATAACGTAACATTGTTCGTCACATACAGTGATTTGATGTTGTTTATAATTAATAATAATATCTAAATTCACATAAATGTATTTGACGATGTACGTTTAACTATTGGCTGCACAGGATGTTGGATGTTGATGATATGAAATGTACTATAAGCATAAAAATACCACTAGGTATACACATTTTGTTTGATCTGTTTAATAGAATAATACCAACAAACGTTAGTTGTTCTGCAATATCAACACTTTATTGTGTATACCTTTAATAACATTGGTGAATGGTAACTAAAATGTGTGGATTGGATCCCAATTTGTGAAAATATTACAATTAATGATGTTATCTTTTCTATGTGACCACTGACTATTATCCAGATAAGACCCCAATGGAGATTAATATTGTCATCTTTTCGAGATCTGTATGCCTCAGTAATATGTTCTAAATGCTTCTGTGTTTTGTTGGTGCACGGTGACACATCAAGCAATATGCTCTAGCTAGACACGGCATCATTGATATGGACCAACGCAAATAAAACCATGTGGAGTCATGAAGTTATTCGGTCTCTTGTCGATATCTGCGGGCGGTATCTTGTCTCCTGACCAGGCTCTGGAGAAAAAAAGTAACAACAAACACATATATGAAATAATAATGAAAAAATAATATGAAATAAACATTACGAA
Organism: Saccoglossus kowalevskii; assembly: GCF_978046115.1. Taxonomy (NCBI): domain Eukaryota; kingdom Metazoa; phylum Hemichordata; class Enteropneusta; family Harrimaniidae; genus Saccoglossus; species Saccoglossus kowalevskii. Next base: position 35,811,577 of record NC_140643.1, on the reverse strand, counting down.
CATAGTGCAATGGTACGAATGTATAATTTGTATTTCTAACAACATAACACATTATTATGCCCAACATGATAAGAATGTCACTAGGCTGAATGCCTAGTGAAATATGGTCACCATTTAGAAAAGATGCATGCGCTTAGTAAATTTTAGTTTGTGTTTATTATATGAAGAAAATTTAGTACCCGGGGTTAAAGAGTAAAAGTCTGTCGCCGCAAAATTCAATTATATTCTAATTATCATATCCCTGCGTTTAGTATATTCTACGAAGGTTTACAGGTACAGTCTTCAGTAGAGTAATTGGTCAATTGTGTGTATACTAGTATAATGAGAAACATTAAGGGACTTACTTTATGTACATTCTTGGAGCGTATTTAACATTCACCTTTTCCATCACCTGTAGTAATGAAATCAATACATTATTAAAGACATAATAATTTAAGAGATGTAATTTTAGTATATGTTTTTGCCATCAATATGATGTCAATGAACGTCAATGTATAAGTTCTCCATTGCAGGTCAATTATGCAAGGAATATTTTGGTTGCTGCACGCTGCTCCTGTCATATATTTGGGAATTTTATTATTTATGTGTCGACAATATCTCCGATGATGTCAGTTGTTCAGTTCTTAACACTTGCCCGTATATAATTGTTAATCGATCACTATATATTATTACTTTCTAACTATATTGCAGTGACAACTGCCACATACAACCTGGGTCCAATAATGTACGTTGTTCTTACCCTTATGGAAGAAAGGTGATGAGAGTCTTTATACAGTTTAGGCGTTACATTGATTGTCTCATACGACATCTGTGTTCTCGAATAAGAGGTCGTTGCAGCTGATACTGGGCGCTGCCTGGAACTGGCTGCAGATAACACCCTCTCTTTTTTAATGTCACGGGGACCTGTTGGAAGATAAGAAAATACTGTTATAATTGTATCTGTGTAAATACGTTTATTTGAAGATGTTTTGAATATTTACTCCAACACATGTTTTGCTAAAATATTTCAATGCATTTTAATGGTGGATGAAACGGATTTACCAATGTGGGAAAATTGATGTCGAGATCGGTTGATACTGGACAACAATTGATATTATTATTACAACAGTCCGCCATGCTTTGTTGTTTGTATAACGTATCACACACACAGCGCACTGTATTCAACTTGATCACGTCTGGCAATTAGTTTTCCAATAATCCGATTTTCCTTGTAATGTTCAGTTACTAACCTAAAGCAGCGATCATTGGTCGCATGAGTGGCGCTGATTTGGCTCGTCGGGCTTGTTGTAGAGCTTTGTCATACGCCGTTCTCCGGTCAACTGAAGACACGGATTCCACATACTGAAAAGGAGTGCCCACTCGAAATGATGGACGTGAACTTGATGATAATGCTGGTGGTTTGGGAGACACATATGCTGTTGTATCGGCGTCGGTATGACGACATCCTGAACGTATTGTCTGCTTTGTTCCTGGTCGAACTGAAACAAGAATACCATAGTTTAATGTGTGTTTCTATAAATATATTTTGTTTTATGTGTGCATATCGTTAGTCGACAGTATGTGAATCTTTTTGGTTCACTGTCAATCTGTAAAAACAAAAACAGCAAAATAGTATTCATAAAATTGCAATTTGAGCAGTGGTTTCCATAGACTACAATAAAATATAAAAAATAAAAATATTGTCAAATTTGTATTACTTCCAAACACCAAAAAGTAACAACACTTTACCATATGTCGCGAGATATATCTTTGCCATAAGAAACAGCGGTATAATATCCAACTGACAAAACATGCTATTTTTTATACTGTATTTTATTGATCACTTTTCTCCGAACTGAGTACGGTGATCCCATATTTATTTCACTAACACGATATATATATAAAATATCTAAAAATAAGAAAATGACATTGAAGTTAAATATACTGCTCAAGGTAAAAAGACACACTCCGTCACGGTGGAAACTCAAAGCTTATTTAAAGTATAATGTAGAACTTTGATTCACATTTCGTTGGCAGCTTATTTGAAATATATATTCGTTGGCCTGGCAATTTAAAAAAGAATTCCGTACTCACGTGTGCCCTTCGTTGAATGTAATGGGAGGGCGCTCTCGGGTTTGGCAGTATTCCCCCGAGTGACCGTCTTCAAGAGATACCAGAACTGTGGGGGCAGCAATGACACGTGGTAATCACACACAGTGTGAGGGACGTTTAACGAATACAGAAATCTGTAAAAGACACAACAATAACATCGTCATTATTCACCATTTGGATATGGTACGTATACTATTTTATTTGTAAAGTTTTAGGTCTATTGTTTCTCTGTTATTGTCATTGTCGGATATACGACCCTTGTCAGTAAACCTCGGTCTGTAACATTCAAGTGGCCGAGACCGGTATGGGGTAAGACATACCACTATCGTGCGAGCCGTCATTTGGGATAAACAAAACAATGTAGTGCGCCATGTTAGGTTTTGAACAAACTACAAAACTGTTACCGTCGAAGTCGCAGGCAACAGCAAACGACCTAGACTTGCTTGCAGTCTGTTGCGATTCCGATGAAAAATTCTTGAAAAATAAATATAAATTGGGATTTTCGCGGTCACATGACTTTCGCGTTCACCCCTCGTTTACGCAATTTATATGCATTTTTCAAGAATTTTTCATCGGAATCGCAAAAGACTGCAAGCAAGTCTACAAACGACCCACATAATATCGGACCCAAACAAAATGAACAACGCATCACTGCAATGTTTACAGCAAACATAATCATGACCGATTCTTATTTGAATACTGCTTGACACATGTGATGATACAACATACAATTTGTAAATATGTTTCTAGCCTTTCAATTAACTTGTATATTTATTAATCTTGATGTGTTTTAATAAGGAAGACACACTATAAATAAACCCATGGGTGTAGGTGTGCTGTTTATATGTTTTCAATGCACGACCCCACGAGGCCCCTCGGTAAGTCGCGACCCTCGCGGTTTTTGCTTGGATCCTGACATCCGCGGCTTAGCGAGAGGCCACTACTATTGTGAATAGTGACGTGTATTTTTTATAATTCACGCAGTTTAGCTCCACACGTTTGGCAATGTCAAAAGATGCACATATTCTGGTCATGTTTGTAATAGGCCAACAGTCACGTGACTAAACAGGTTGCACTGCGTTGCCAGTGTCAGTTATAGTGCACACTATAGGACATATATACTTACCTGTCATAAAAGTCTAGAATTCTTGGATGTTTAAAGTCGCCGACGTCCAAATAGTTCTGAGCATCTGGTTTCACTAAACATGCCTACCATAACATATATAAACATGTATATAATTTGACCAGATATTCAAGACGGTAAAGTTAGACTCTGGGGGGAATGCCTTTAATGATTTACTGGGAATATTATGTGTGAAATAATAGATGCCACGAATTTGCGCGAATTGCGGGAAAACATTACTAAAGGTTAAATCGTTTAATAATGTTCAGTTTGTCAAAATATTGGCGTCTGGGTGGGTGGGTGGGGTTGTTTTATAGGCCCAATGTGACAAAACACGTGACAAAATAATTTCACCAATTTGAAATAACGATTTTTCATTTGGTATGATAAATTTGGTTTATATTAGTCAAAAATGACATACCTTTAAATGATCTGGGTGAACATAATTCTGCTTCCCACCTGCATGATCGGAAGCCTCCTCCATCTGTAATCAAATGAAACAACCAATCATGTAAAATTAGATGGTGTCTATTATATGATATAGGGTAACGTGCATATGACATCCGGGGATAAACAGAATATCAAATTCGTGACCCTACAAATTCAGATTTATCAGACATGTGTACATGTAGTAACATCCATTTATTTCGAGCATTTGACGAGGAGCAAAATGAAAAATCAGGATTATTACACCTGTTTATTAAATCTGATATTAAAGTCGATTTTTACAGAAACCATGACTGATTTTTACTTTTTAATAACACATCAGGACGATGTGTATCACAAAACGCCTTTAATATATTGCTTACCGCTGATTTGTCAAGAGTGCCTCTGATCACCAGCGCGCATGCGTGATTGGGATTCAGCAGGAGTGCTGCGTCCACATCGCCGAGTGCAAGTTTACGTTCGCCCCTTGTGCTGTGAACCAATGCGCGGATACAGAACCCATCCTGTTAGCAAACACATAACATCATAGGTATTGTATATTTAATATTATAATGATTATCACTGATCAGAATCCGATCTATAATTACTTATTATATTGTTAAGAAATATGATAAGAGGGACTCACAGGGTTCTTGCTGTCTAACACAACTGTCTTCTCTGCGTCTTTTAATGAACTTTTCAATTCACCTTTCATGATAATAAAAAAAATATATATATAATACGTATTTTCTCTTTGGTGAAGGAGTTTCAAATTTATATAGTGTAAGCGTCTGTGTCAATTTCATTTGAAATTTCATATTATATATGTAACATATTATGAAAAAGTGCGTCCAGATGTCATACAAATATACATGTTACCAGGAAGTAATGCAAGAAGTGTAGTAGTCTCAAGAATTTTGTCGTCGTTCTATTTTACACATTGTTACGAGAGAATAAATTATGAACACTAGTAGATAATATTTGGTAATCATTGTCCTAAGTAAATAGTTATTCATGGTCGTAGGAAGCTAGTAATAAATATGACTTACCGATTTTTGCGTTACCGAACGCCCTTTTGGCAAATACTGGGGTACTCAGACAAGAGTTGGAATTGCACTTTGCCGCACATCCGTTCTGTTAAGTGAATTGAAGTTGATACTTATATCACAAACACAGTACTGATATATAAATTGTGAATATAAATAAACAATATCAATAATATGTATCAATATTATGCGTGTTCTGCCAAGTGTGACTGTAATAAAGAGCCACAATGCAACGCGCGTTAGAATAAACAAACAACTTGTATAACACGCGCCGTGACCGTGTCATAGAACCCATTTTCAACGCGTCGCAACGACTATGTAAATTGACGACTTATAAATATGCTCGGGTAAATGTGGTCTTTTCCGAAGCGAGTGTCACTTTATACTTGGTATCCACAATTAGCAATATGCAATATGAGAGTCGTCTGTTTGACAGGTTTAATATGTAATGTGTACTCACCTTTGGTATAGATATTGCATCGATTGATTTTGTATAGTGGTGTACAGCTCGTTTGTGACGATCAAGACGTTGAAAAGCCAGACCTAGATGATAATGTGTCTCGTACATCTACAATAGAGACTATACAGACTGAACACAGAGCAGTGCTAGTTCTCATACACACACCGTATTTGCTCTATTAGTAACGCATTATTAGTAAGTCTATCGTCAAAATAAGTCCAATATTCAATAAATGTGCTGGTTTATTTTAGCTTATAATAGAGCAAAAACGCCATTATTAGGATTTCACTGTGAACATAATGGAGCCACCTAATAGAAAGCTGATCATGGTGAATGGTATATAGATAAAGACATCTAATATTTAATATTGTTCTCTGATTCTGTATATTGATGATTATGGTGAACTGAAACACACAATTAAGTATTCATTAAAGGGGAGCAGAGGTGTGGCTTGTGACACTCTGTACATGAAATTTGAGATCTATGAATGAATTCTGTCAATAAAAATAACTTGTATGTGCTGCGAAATGCCTTAAATATTGGGTATAAAACGGGCTGTGAAGCAGATGACAAACTTCCGCTTTGCCTGGCGTTATTTCGCCTCTAGAGGGCCAGTCAAATGATGTCATCAGTGAACACTGATAATTGAACCCATCGGCGAGGTGTTGTGTTACGAATGCCATAACGATTCATGTTAAGTTTCTCGAAATCCCAAATAAAAAAATCACGTCGTTGGTTGCGGGAAATCGGCAGAAGAACTAACCTGAAAGTGAAGACACGTACAGCGTTCTGGCTATAGTAAACAGTGAGTAAATATATATTGTACGAGTTAAAAACTGAATTAGAAATACGCTAATATCACTTGAACTACAGTACTCATTTCGCCCAACTTCCCACTTTTAATCGACCGCTTATCGCTTAATTTCCGACCGGAAAACGACTGCATTTTTATCGTAATTTTTCTCTCGTTGTCTCATTGAAAACACCGACCGGTCGCCCAAACACTGGTCACTGGCACAGGAGTGATCGAAATAGTGGTTTTAAGTGGTACAGTTTGGGGATACAACGGGTACTAACTATTTTTAAATTCTGAACTACTCTTCAAATCTATACCACATTGTATCGTTCGCAGAGGAAACTTCACCTGTGTCCAATATTAAATAACTGAGTTTGCGTAATTATTATGAAAGCGATATATTACAATGTTGAATTTTTTAGAGCCAGTACAATATTGTAAACAACTTGAAATTTGCGTAATTAGAAAAGCAGCGCACTAAGTAAACGACCTTAAAATATACAAGTTTGCGTACAGCACCGTCAGAACTAATAACAATTTTACAAGATCGACGCGCGGAGCGTGAAAGAAAACGATTGCTAAGGTAACGCGCCTGTTCAGTGCGTGACTTAGGGGGGGGGGGGTCAAACTTCGGTCAACACACACTGGATGTCAGCATCGCCGCGCAGTAAGTTACGCAATTGCGTCCCAAAATGATGTCGTTGATCACTCAGTCTTTTGCAAACTATTATAAACTAGTTTCCAAGCTTTTGTGCAGCCAAATTTATTTAACTTTGTGGCAATATGATCTTTTTAATTTCCCAGTCCTTTCTGTTCATTCATAGTCTTGACAACAAGTGTGAATTGCTGTGCGAAGATTTCGTTCCCGACCGCAGTTAGACGGCGTCATGAAATCTATGCATAAAAGGCGGGCGACCTGCGGCCGTTTGATTTCCTACTCTCCCTTAAGCTAGCGGTTGGTGAAAATGGTTATTAATATATTACCCGGTGTACTTTGTAGATCGGACAGTCCGCAATTGTGTTGAAACATTTTCAAGTTGGGGGCAGTAAGTAAAGTCAGAATATTGTTTTAAATAAAATATTCCATGGCAATCAAATCTAGGCCAAAGGGTCAAATTGCGTGCATATAATTATAGATAGATAAAAACTAAATATATTTGAATTTTTGACGGCTATTCAACGTTTGTGCAAACCATAATAAAAAAGGTATGTGTATACAATAGCTATATCGCTGAGATATGGAATTTGTTACAATATTGTACCGGCTCTAATATTGGACACATATAAAGTTGCGTTCGCGAACGATACAGAGTGGTATAGATTTGAAGAGCCGTTTAGAATTTATAATAGTTAACACTCGTTGTGACCCCAAACATTTTGACCACTCCTGTGCCAGTGACAAAAAACAATAAAAATGCGGTCGTTTTCCGGTCGGTAAAATACAGTGCGGTCGGAAATTAAGCGGTCGATTAAAAAGTAGGAAGTTGGGCGAAATAAGTACTGTAGTTCAAGTGATGTAAGCATATTTCTATTAATTCACTCACTGTTTACTATAGCCAGAACGCTGTACGTGTCTTCTCTTTCAGGTTAGTTCTTCTGCCGATATCTCGCAACTAACAACATGATTTTTTATTTGGGATTTCGAGAAACTTACTATGAATCGTTATGGCATTCATAACACAACACCTCGCCATGTTACAACTTTTGAGTTGTCAGTTAACAAGGCCTTTCATAGTAGCATTTCTAGGGGATTGACGTACTAGAATGAATGGCTTCAATTATCAGTGTTCACTGATGACATCATTGACTGGCCCTCTAGAGGCGAAATGACGCCAGGCAAAGCGGAAGTTTGTCGTCTGATTCACAGCCCGTTTTATACCAGATATTCGGGGCATTTCGCAGCACATACACATTGTTTTTATTGACTGAATTCATTCATAGATCTCAAATTTCATGTACAGAGTGACAAAAGCCACACCTCTGCTCCCCTTTAAATGAAACACTGACACTGTGTAAGAGGCATATGTACTGATTGTTTTGGTACGTACAATAACAATTGCAGATACATGTTAGTGTTTTTTTATATTTTTCATTCAACGAATACTATAAACTGTTGTATGTTACTAGTAACATAAATCACAATTAAACTAGGTCATCGACGCATAGCACGAAACAACAACATTAAATCTCTATATATATTCGTCCATATTAGATCTGAAACAAAATGTCTTCATGATTGATAATACTGTTACCAATATCATTGCAATACACCGTAGGGTCGGGAGGCGGTGTGGGGCAACACTTGGACATCGAACATTTGAAATGTTATTTCGAATTTCGAATTCTACTTCGATTAGACATTTCTAGTTTCCTGGGTGTCTTTAAAGACAACAAACATTAGGTTTCCCATTTTCTAACCAGGTAAGAGTAAATGTATAAATCGTGTAATGTGGCTGGCAAAATTATTTATCCGTAGTTATGCGTTTTTTTCTTTCAAAGTTGCTAACCAAATTTTACCCAAATGCCCCAGGAGTACCAGGTATGTGTTCAACCCACCAGAAGAGAGTACCATCCAGGTGATTTCCAGTCATCCGGGAACCTTTTTCTTGACAGTAATTTCAACAAATCGATGTAGTTTTTGACGACCTGTAATATAAATATAACATACATTCTTATTTCTTTGTTCGTTTTAAATAGTTTGACGTTTGTGCAACATCCTCGATGTATGTTTACATATCGTGATCGGCACAGAGCATGCTCAAATCGTAATGGGTGAATAATATAGTTACTCATATTTTTTCACTGAGATCACGTGAACTTGTCCTCCAAAACACGCACCAATCTGTTTTAAATGTCTTTAATTTGTCTGTATTTTAAATATTGATCAATTATGTAGAAAATCGAATTGGTTTTCAACGACAACTGTAACATGAACCCAGTTGCCTTGGTGACAAACACTGAATACGCATAGAGATTTACCCAAACCAATATACAAAGCAATGTATACGTAACATTAGTATGGCACTAATATATAATATATATATATCTAGTGGTCCGCCTATTATGAGGTGTCTGAAAGAAAAACATATGAAAGAACATATTCCGAGATATAGGTTAATGGATGTCATACAGCTACTCACGCATTAATGCCAACGCTTATATTTAGAATTGTTAATTAAATTTGTTTTCATGGTGATGCAATTCTTACAGTTGCCATGGAAACACACCAGCAATTATCCTTTCGCGGTAAACGCGTCTTGCTGTCATTAAAAATGTTTAATTCAATACACGTCGTTTCCATGACTATCCTAGGGCCGATAAAAAGTAATCATGTTATGTAAAAAAAACAGGATCTGCGCTTTATTCGCGGTGTCTGACTGTGCATTAAATAGATGTATAGCTTGGTAGTTTTAGAGATACAATATGAATGAGAACATCTAATTTTGAATACTGCTGTTTGATACTGCATGTTGATGAAAACATTGGATTATGGTTTATCACGAATTTAAAACGTTGTTCATAAAACACACGCCCAGGTTTTCGTTCGATGAAACAGTGAAAGTCTTTAATACGCATTGTGCGGTAACTCTTTTGGCACGTACACTAACAATCACCGAACATGCGTATTAGTGTTTTAATTTTTCATCCAACGCATAATATACAGTGTGCCTCAAACGTAAAATTATTAGTGTACGATAAAGCATAATTCAAATTGATCTCATCAAATAACAATATACAAAATTTATATGTTTTCGTTCATAATACATCTTTAACGTGTAAGAAATATAAGTAGACTGAAATGTCGACGAGGCAATAACACACAACAATGGAAACACTTACGTCATGGTTTTACACACGTAACGACTTTGTGAAATCAACCGTTGCATGTGTATGTGTATATCGCACTTGTGAAGTGGATAATTACACGAATAATATTATAATAATTCAGTCACCTCTCATATTAGTCATACAACTATGTATTGACATGGAAACGTATTCAGATCACGTCGCCGTTGCTGTGGAGACTTGTCAGTGACAGATGAACACACAATTTTCGATTTGATCGTACAATGTAATATATACTATTATGAACTGAGAACAGGGGTCACAATGGTACGTGTTCAATATCGATTTGTATATTTCATGTTTATTGTGTTAGTTGCGAGAATGTGGCATGAAATTCAATGTCTGAAATGGAACACAAAGGCGATAATTCAAGGTTAATTAAGTCATTCATCACACTCGCATATAGTTATTACGCCTACTTTCAACATACCTGTTTTATAATTTAAAATAATAGTATATGTGCGTAAAGGTGTATATCAATAAACATACAAGTTGATAGCTAAATTTTTTAAAAGAAACGATAATAACCTGTAATTATGTTTTGCCTTTATGTAATAATTATTAGAATATAATCCTATAATTTAGCCAGAAATAACATTCATAATTTACCGAGGTGACATGATTTGCTGTCGAACGTCGCGTATTAAAACTCTCCGTGTTTGAAGCCCGGGTTGCAGGGGTACCCAATCGAGATGAAATATCGTAGTCTATTAACTTGGCGTAACTGAAGCAACGCTATAGAATGAATGATTGTATTAACCAACCTCATACATACCACTACGTGAATTTGACCTTCATAGAAAAGAATCTACACGGTTAATTTAGCAACGCTTGAAATTTGATTAAAACTGTCTATCTTCATTGCTTTTTACTTAATTCCGCATTCAGTTTCTGGTTACCATGGAGCGAAGTTATTGTTTAAAGTCTGACTAAAGCATGTTTCAACTCTCGTAGACACATTCATGGTTGTAGAATATAAATTTGATCTCCCCCTTTTAATATAACGGGCAGATCTGAAATCGTACAATAATGCGTAAGCTATCGACATCGTTGTAAAATACTAACGTTATTTTCTCACCTGTTCCCAACGTTTCGATCGCTCATTTCTGATGGCTTCTTTGAGCGTTGCTTGAGCTTTCATTTGTAGTACCAGTAACTGCGTAATTGTTAAATTTCCAACGACAGCCATGGCTGTTGCTTATCCGTTTACACAGTGTGAAGTAATTCCGGCGTATCCGTCATGTTTTTTTGGTAAGATATGATAGATCCGCAAGCTCGGAGTATGTTATCGTGTCCGGTCTGCGTCGAGTGATGGCGTCATCCGATGCACCACTTGTCCATGTGTCTGCGTATATCAGCGGTTAAACGCGGGAGACGCACACTATGTGGTTACCAAGCGGGTGTCTACGATAGAAACGCAACATGACTTGACTTACAGTGTTTACTTTCCGTACTTTACAAAGTAATGATATCATTGCCAATATTGCAAAGCGTTCGCCTGTGAATAGTTTATTTGTACACAGTGCATTGTTCGTTATTGTAATGGACGGCTTCACGTGAAAGGTGATGCTCATTCTTTACAATGCTCCGCAGTTCTGCTCTACACCAACATGAAAGCACAAATCGTGTCATCTTTCTCCCACCTTTTATTTTATCCAAACATCCATTGCGGTACATATATCAGTTTACAGCATTGGTAACATGTTGAATAAGGACGACGCGTACACATTCAGTTCACGAATAGATGTGACGACTAAGAGTACATGTTCGCTCTCATTAATCATTAATATAATAATGAATTATAACACGAAATAGAAGTAGAGTCTATATTTTATATACTCAAACTTAAAAATATGATGCATATGCTTATAGCAAACACGCCTAATGGTTCACTAGTTACCATGACCACCATTCTCATTTTCTTTACATATATTGGTCATTATTGCTGCCGAAAATAAATCAAATGTCAAAACAGACTATTTCCCTCTGTAAATTTTAATATATATATAGAGAGAAATGTACAGTGCTCACCTCAAAAAGTGTGTTGTAATTATTTTTTCTATCTGTTTGTTAATTTGACTTAAACGCGCCATAAGAGGGACGGTATCGTAATCTTTTTTTACTCTGGTTTAAAGATTCTATGTCATTGATAACATCTTGTAGTAACGTCCATTCGGAGATCAAAAAGCTAGATAGTTTTGTGGAATGTTTGTGAAATATGAATTTATTTTTATATTGTCTATATATGTAGAATTCATAACTACACTAGCTTGACATTTCAAGATATAAAATTAAAACATCGTTACTGTAAATTCCATCCTCTAGCGAAATGACACTTTAAGAGTCAACACCCTCACAGCTCAATATTGTTAGCGATAAAACACTTGTGTGTGATTTCCAGTGTATTCACGTATTAATTCTTCTGTGATTTTTTTGGCAGGACCGTTTTCGTTCCTACTTGGCAGGTCACACCTTCACTCTAGTTAGGTGATCAAATCTAAAGAAAAAAAATCCTGGCCCACCGTTACCATAGAAACAGCTCAAAAACTCCTACCAGTATTGTAACTTGCAATAGCAATGTTCAAATGATCATGCTTTTTTATTTTGGCTAAGTTGCGCACAGACTCGGTTTCATGTTACACATTTCTTGTGCGAAAGTAGATCCCCAAATGAAAACAAAGTAGTTGTAGATTCGGAAAATTATATTTTAATCAAAATGTCAGTGTGTTCGAATTTGAATAATAGTACTTTATTATACATCTGTCACTGCAACCCCATAAGTTACAAGGTATTTTATGGGGTATTTTCATCCTACCATATTATTCCAAATAAGGAAGGATTACGCGCGTAAGCGTCCTCTAATAATAAAAACAAACATGGCTGGTACGAGCATTTGACCTAATAAGTTGTTTGAGGTTTGACCGGACTCTACACAAAGAAGTTCACTGATTCTGATCTAAGCTTTTTGGTTTTCGGCGTTCCCACGATATATCCTTGGAAGGAAAAGATGTATAATAATAAGGTTATTACGAGGATACCTCAAAGTATGCACTCAGACAGTACGCCGTCGCATCGACACTCCCGCTGTACTGTCTTCGTGCAAACTTTGAGGTATCCTCGTAATAACTTTATAGCCTAGTTCATCATCCAGCGTACGGTTTCGTATTCGATCGGAAATCCCTTTCTTGTTACACATTTCCTGTATGTGGCGCCCTCTAGTGAACACACGCTTATCAAACGGACGTAGCTTGATGTAAACGGTTTTCACTGGTTCCCGGCGTCCCTTGCTTTGTGAGTCATGATAGCTGAGGCGGGAACAAGCCACTAATCGATTTTTGTATTGAAGTCGTTTGTCATTTAGAATAACACAAGTCTCTAAATTGGCCATTATTCCGCAATATTACGTTTGCATTGTGAACACGGTTACTAAATTTTAGCTACCGTGCCGTTCTTCTTCGGTAGGTTGCGTTTGGTTTGCTAGAATAAATATCCATGGATCGCTTTTATTACACTACCTACCTTACCCCAGGCACTTTGTCGACAGTTGTATTACGTCTCACGTATTTTTTTCTTTTAAAGGGCGGTGTTCGTCACGCCGCGTCCTAATCGATATGGGACTCATAGTGACGTATACAACGTGAGTAAATAAATTGTTTGTTTACATGAAATTTGACCACGCGCTTCGCTACGTCCACTGCCCTCTAAAGAAAAATGTCATTCTGCTGCCGTCACTTGGAGAGTTTCAAATACTCGTCTACGGACGATTGGTTTTATTTTAGCCATAGTGTAACACAGCTATATTTGTTCTCATCTCGTAGTACATGAACTGAAACGCGATTTGCTTGTCGGCCACAGAGCTCGTTTGTCTGGTTTATATCTTGGGTAGATTCCTTGATTGAAGGTAGCATTTATAGTTCATTCAAAGCTACGTGATGGGGGGGGGGGGTCGTACGTTGATACAGTGTTACAACGCCGGTCCCAGTGGTCTCTCGTCGGTGCGTGCCTTAAAAATGGTTAATTTTGAGTCTCAGAGTTTGTAAATGGATTTAATATCATAATATCAACCCAAATAAAAAAGACATTTCTGTCGGTATGGGAGTTTGACTAGCGTACTGTTTATCAGCTTATTTATATCATTGACCATTGTAACATATTAAAGAAATTTATTATAGACATCGCTATACTATGTATTAAAATTAATTTGTATTTCTAATATTGTATTTCGTGAAAACGAGTGAGTATGTCTACTATTTTTACATATAGCATTCAGATTTGTTTAGATACAATTGTAAACTGCCATTTTGACGTAAGACTTAGTACAAAATATCACAGATTGTTTTGGTTACGAGTCATGCTACCTAAACATTCATACCTATATATTGTCTGATAGCAGATTCATGTCTTATTCATAGCACCTTCCACTTTGCCAAGATTGTGTACCAGACACCAGTTCAGAAACTTACCAGTCGTGCGTTCAATAAAGATTATTTTAAAATACCCCCTGTTTCATTCTAAGTAGGCACACTAAAAATGGTGACTAATACTGTCTGAATGATGTCAGTGGCTCCTTGGAGCTTCTACGGCAAGAGCAATACCCAGCTGAGTTTTGTTTCCTATGGCTGAACAAGATAAACCAAACGAAAACTATTAATGACAAGAACCTAGTGTTATTGCTGGTGTGAGCATGTGTAAATGATACGCACTCCGACAACGACGTTGATGCAGGGCTATGAATACCATATCTGATAATGAAACAAGCTCTTAAATCCCCCTCCTATCCACTGGAATTAACATGTTGTGGTATATACAGGCGCTGTGCCGTGTTTTATTACGAGTGTTAACAAAAAAGAGACAAGTTTGAGTATGGTGGGTAGTGATTTGGGCAACTTGTGATCTGACATTAATTATGAATAATTACAATAACATGAGAGCTATTAACCTACACATGTGTATTGTTGATGTGATGTCACATTGGTAGTAGCAAACTGGTCATGTGACTTTATTAATAAAACAAAATGAATATCCAGTACACAAATGGGAACTGTCCAGAGGGATATAATTACTTAAGTTAGTGACAGAAGAAACGAATACTAGTTTAATTGCTTTTCCATCAGTTATTATTCATGTAACTATTTCATTATACATGTTTTCAGAATGCCGAGTTATAGGAGAATAAGATCGTGTTCATTTCATGTTCATAATGTTTATGAGATCAGGTTACGAAAGTTCTTCCTCTTTCAAATATCAGGGATAGAGGGCGCCACCAAGTGATGATGTTTGAGTTACAAAACATAAGAACCAATACGAATAAAGCCATGGAAATGTGGAGAAGTGTTTTTATTTATCATTTATCAAAAAAATATATAAAAAAATTACATGGTCATCACAATCACTATTTGTAGCAGATAATGTGATGCAGTATAGTGTACACTTTTTACACAAACTTGATGCAGTATCTCATCACTGTGTTATATGCTTTTCACAGGGAAGTGTTGTCGTCAATCGAATCTCCAGTGCTGGATAATTCCTGTATTAATAATTAGACAAACTTGTTATTCATATTCTTGTGTTTTAAAATTACACCTGGGGTTCATTCATAACAGTTCAATTGGATATTGAGACTATCACGTGACATATTTATGGATATTTGCGAATTGTGGTAAAATCTTTGAAGATTTGACCAGATTTGCCATTGTTCAAATTTGTTCGGGCCGTAGTGCAATTTTGAGATTATTGTTTGGCGACTAAAGTTATATGACAAGTATATTATTATAATATTATACCTCAGACAGTTATTTAAAGAGTGTGTTAAATTGCATGTCGTAAATATAATAGTTGTGTGACACTAGGCAGAGACTCACATGAAACATTACTCTCATAGGAAGCAAGTTCCATGCATAAACGACGTAAGCGAAAACTATTTTCAAAGTTACTGTTGGAATACAGTAATTTTTGGCCAACCCCAAACAAGTTTACTTTATGTGGTCTTCCAGTCGAACTGTTTATGTAGACTTATATAATAAAGCAGTATTAAGGCCAATATGCAAGAAACAAACAAACAAACAAACAAACAAACAAACGCACTCATCCGTTACAAATATATATAACAATACATGGTCATAAGCCATGTAAAAAAAAGAAAGAAATTAAATCAGATTGTTCTATAAGCGCTACCTGTCACATATCAACCATAATACAACACTTTGAATAGTATTGCCAAGTATGGTGCGTCACATCATGATATATTTTATTGTCCAAACCTTACCATTTCATTCGATGCAACAAACGCCTTTTTCCTAGTAGTAGAATGGCGATGCATATTTTTCGGGAGACAGCATTTACACAACGAGTAAACCAATGGAGATATCAGACGCGAGTCAATGGTCTTTGGGTCAGTGAATCCTAAATAATACAAAGAAATATATCTGAAACGTCTGAGAAACTGTTGTGGCACATTCAAATACATGTAATACTCATCAAATCAAAGTAAGTATAATGTACAAGTATCCACTATATCCTGGTATTGAAGAAAATCTTATATTATTGTTCATGTTTGTATTTCTTGACCTTTTAATTATATAGTACAATTTAGTAAAATGGTATACCTAAATATTGATTTAGTGATCCTACCTAATTTGCAAGAAAAAATTATTTGACAAATTGATATTATGGAATTTATGTTATCAATACAATATAGCATTTATTCATAAATCCAATCAACAAAAATGGCAATATACATATTTTATTTAGGTAAACATCTATGTGTCTTACTCAAAAACGTGTCAGCGCTAAATTCCCAAAATATGTAACACAGTTTTTTTAAAGAACGGCATCTGGTTTACCTAATAACAGTCTGGTATATACTTATGACTAAAATACAAAAGGGCAGAATTACATTTTGTCATAAACACACCAGAAAAGGTCGTAAAGGGAATGTGACTCCTCAGCCACATTCCCGAATACAAACTCATTGCGGTATGTTTGGGTTTCACTTTCCACTTTTACCACATATCTGAAAATATTGTTGTTAGATGCCAGGGTGGTATTTACTACTAAGTTAGCCCTTTTCCAATAAAATGTAGGGCAGTGTCTCGTTTATATATGCAACCACTTTATTTATAAGTAGCACAAAACCACACACAAACAACACACCATGCACATAACCATGGACAATATAGCGGGACATATATATTAGATCAATCGCCTATAACTTAATAACTAATAGCAAATTTATGAATGGACAATATTAACTATTTCAGCGTATTTACCCTGTGGTCTTCAACAAAGAGTAAGCTCTGTCAGCATAGTAATAGTGGGATAGATGGCGATCCCTCTCAGTATGGCATTCTCTGTAGCCTCCTCAGTGACTCCCAAGTGAAATTAGTGCCTGGCTCAGAAAACCTCTCTCCTGAGGTTGAGTTGAGCAAAAAAATGAACATTTGGTGGCATACCACCAAGCAGTTCGTCAATATTTTTTGGTTTGTTGGTAACTCCCTGGAATGACCTGCCAGGGCATTGAGGAACCGTTGACTTGCTCGCCAATTCAGTGTTTTCTGTTTTCCCTTTTTTCGGTGTCCCGAAACACCATAATGATTTCTTAACTGTGTTAATTTCGTTGTAATTGATCTAGAAGCCCTTCTTAAGGAGGGTCCACCAGACCCTAATGCATGTCCCATATACTAGTACTAATATAACTGTGATAACTACACAGTTTGAATGGAATTTGGGAACCCCTTAATGAAGTTCACATGAACATCATACCAGTGAATCCTAAAAGTTCTTTGTCAGAAAGCCTTACTTGTTGAGTAATGATCTCATTTCATACATCTACAGAGCTATTGTGTCAATATTAATTTCTGTAATGATCTTAAGCAGAGGGCAGCCTACTAATCCCAATATCCACATGAATGATGGCTAGTATGTGTTATCTTGTAACTTTAGGTTTACCTGTAAAAAAACTGACAGTTACGCCAACGATCAAAGTAACAGTGAGTTCTAATGGACTGTACCATTGGTAAGCCATGTTTAGAAACCAAGCAAATCCGGCTCTAAAAAAGAGGAAACGGAATTATTAACAGTCGAATTTGTTTTCAGCTATTGTTTACATTCAAGTTTACAAAGTGAGTAGTTCCTGTTTACAGAGAACACATCTCAGGTTTACAGACTGTTCACTGTTCAGTTCAGGTTTACAGAATGTTCAGTTCAGGATTACAGAATGTTCAGTTCAGAATTACAGAATGTTCAGTTTACGTTTGCAGAGTGTTCAGTTCAGGTTTACAAAATGTGTAGTCCAGGTTTACAGACTGTTCAGTTCAGGTATACAAATTGTACAGTCGACATAGAGTGGATTATTCAGACATAAGACTGTATAGTTCAGCTTCTTCTTCGACCTTGTAGAGATGATATAGAGATGTTTTAGAGGGATTCAAATCCACACACCTGACAATGCGTTTCATCGTTTTATGGAGCAATTGGGTTATTTTTATGTAAAGCCGTCATAAGAAATCTACCTTTTATGGAAGTACAAGATAGATATACTTTATTCTGTTGTTAAGGAGTATATAGTAATATGGAAAACCATTAATCTATTTATATATATTACCTTTGTAGATACAATCACAAGGTTACCAAGTATAAACACAAAACAACACCTAACTTATATAATAGTTTTCTTCTGAAATTGAATGTCTAATATATATGTTAAACTTACTCAGCACCAGTGAGGCTACTAGCTGCAGTCGTCGAAATCATAGATGGTTCTGTGTAATTCGTTGTAATATTTCCTGCTAGACAACCTTCGGTGGACACAGGTAATTGTGGCCAGTATGGCGGATAAAACATCGTTCCAATTATAATCAACAATGCAATAGTGAAACCAGCAAGGACTCCTGTGATGGCACCCTGGATAAGTAGTACTAAATTATGCATGTATTCTCCCACAATGTATTCGTGGAATTTTGAAGTATGAATCATGTACTTAATGACTTTTATTATATTACATAATAACAAATGACTGCCTGCAGTAATACTATTTCTGCCAGGTAATTTCTGAGGTTAGTCCTTACCTGATTAATAATATCAAGACCACATTCTCTGCACTTTCATAACGTCTGTTATTTTTTTGTCTTGTTATTACAGTTTATTTATATATCATGAGATTGTCTAATATGTTTTGATTTGTTACTTGTACGTATATTAGCAAAAACAGCGTTCAATATATATATGTATATATATTGTTTAAATATATAGTATATCTCTGAGTAGGATTCTTGCCAGTAGCCTTACACAATTAATATTACTGGTATAGAAAAACACACTATTTGTAGAACATACTTACCTTACTGTTGGTCCAGGGGAAAAATATTCCCAAAGTAAACATGCCGAACACTGGCGCCAGAACAAGATTACCGATAGATAATGCTAATTGCAAGATAAGTCCCATTTCAGATACAAGTAATACAAGAAGTATGGCCAGGCATCCATACAACGTACCTAAATGTTAAGTGGTATATAGAATACTTAGTATTAAGTCACAGCGTAACAAATAAAGTATTTGAATATTGAAAATATCACTTATACATAATTTATGTCAAGTAACAGTTTTGCAGTTTCAATGTATTACGAAGACATATATAATACTTACTTGTGACTTTTAAAACTAATGTCGTTTTGTAATCGGATAATTGGGAGAAGTAGTGAAAATGTTTGAGGAAATCTTCGAGAGTAACAGCAGCCAGTGAATTTAGTCCAGAAGATAATGTACTGAAAACAAGTAACGTAAGTTGTGACATAAACAAATATTGGAATTAAGTGTTTATGCTGTTATTATGATTTTTATTGGTATGATTTAGAAAAGAACAACATTTCGATCACAAAATGCGGTTAGTGAAATCAGTCGCTCAAATAACACATTGCAGCATACACACACACACAAAAAAGATGTGTAGCCAAGTACATCTACACGTGATAAAATGAACACAAATACCTCAAAGCTCCACTGAATACCGCAGCAATGAACACGCCGGCAAGTCCAGGTAAGTGGGCAAATGTATCCATTATGAAAAATGCAGTTCTCTACAAAAAGAGAAAATTGATCAGCTTCTGTGATATCGATTGACTGGTTTGGTAGATTGAAGGCAATTTAACGGAACTAACATATTACCTGGTCACCCTGAGTGACATAGCCTGCTGCAAGGGGGTCACAATCTGCATATGTAGCATACATAACAACGCCAGCAAGACAGGAAAGGATGACAATCAGCATGAGCATAGGGATACTTGTATACATCGCCCTCACATATGGAACAAAATGTACAATTGTATTATATAGAGGTCGGTACAGGTAGTACATTATATAAAAACAACTATTCGTTTTACATTTTACTACATAAGGTTTGAAAGTTAATAGATCAATTATTGATTTATTAACTTCAAACCTTATGTAGTAAATAAAACGACACAATACTAATAATATAGACATACTTCTGTCCTTCTCGCACGCTTGAACATGTTAGAAATCTCTGTGCAGTTGCTTGACTTATACCAAGGGTTGGTATAACTCCTAAAGTGTATCCGATCAGTATTGAGTATCCTGTGTGTCGCACGGTAGGATCCAATCGCCAACTGAAAATATCATTAAAACAGAATAACTTATGATAAAAATACAAGTACGGATACATACTCAAATACAATATGATTTGCAATGTGTGCACTTACTCTGTGAAGTAAATTCTGTCACCGTCATCTGCAATTTGCCAAACATTAGAAATACCACCTAGATCAATACAACCTTGGATAATAACAGCGATGACACCAGTAAACATTGCCAAGCTTTGAATTACATCTGTCCAAATCACAGCTTTCATACCACCCTGCAGAGAAACAAACCTCACATTGACCCTACTTTACTCAGATATGAATGTGAACGCATTGCTTAGGTCAAAACCACCTATTACATTGCGATATTTAATATTGTTTTTCTTTTTTTGCGTTAGATGATCATTATTAGTGGGATATATGTCCATACTCACCAATGTTGTATACATTGTACATACAGTTCCTATTGTGACTACTGATATCCAAACATTGATACCAGAAACTGCACTCAATGCAAGTGAAGGGGCATACACCGCAATGGATAAATACAAGCTCTGAAAATATGCAATGTGCTCATGTTTTAATTTATTTTAATTAAAAATATCAACCCAGCAAAAAAAGGTATTTAATTCAGTACTGATATGCGACATTTGTATATCATCAATTCAATAGCGAGTGTTGTAGATGAATATTTTACTAAAAGAAAGTCAACTCTGAAAGCTAGATGCCATTACCTTATATAAAATATAGAAGGATGTACCAATTATTCTTGCTGGTTTGTTGAAACGTAGTTCCAAATACTAAAATATAAAACATTTATTGATTAAACTTTGTATGTTTATTTGTTTATTTATCTGTGAGTCTTTTGTAGATATCAAATGAGAAAGCTCACCTCATATATGCTGGTTAATTCCAGTCGATAGAATATCGGTAAATATAGATGAGCTCCAACAGGAATAATAATCAAATACATAAATATTGTTGTAACATACATCAGTCCATAAGTAAACACCTCAGATGGCATGCCGAGAATCGTTATGGCCGATATAAAACTTGCCATCAATGATACAGACACAGGAAAGAAATGCATGCTCCGGTTGGCCAGGAGATATTCTTTAGTTGTGTTTTGCTTGTTACCTGTACACCCATAGTAGATACCAATTCCAACAGAAACAACCAACACACCTCCAAAGATAGCATAGTCCGCGATGCCAATGGTAGTAGGGACACTCATATTTAATGTCTACCTACGAAATAACAAAACCTCATTTTAGCTATGAGTAAACTATGAGTATGAGGGGAATATTCTATATTCATAACACTCACAGTCTGTGACTCAATATTGAGTTCTAATAGCGTCTATATAGCACATTAAGTTTGTATACGTGATCAAGAGGTGTTTCAAAGTGGGCATTCTCTACTGGCCTTGCTCATGCATTATGTGACAGTTGAATGGTAGCATGACCGAGTCTTAACTGAGCTGATGCGATCTTTTCTGTTACTTTGGTCCTTGATCCACCTTTCGCCTGTCCGCGCGGATACAATGCATCAGCATTTATTCATTTGTAAGGCATAACCGCCTATGCAGCTGATGAACATGATTTGTATCCCTACGTTATGACGGTAGCTTTTTTCACAGGAAGGGTTCGATGCTGAAAACGATGGTACACTTACATGGTAAGTGTACATTGATAGAGTACTATATAAAAAAACTTATGTAGTTGTTACCTAGGCAACATGCTTTGACAAGCTTTATTTACTCATCCATATATTCTGATCAATTCTGTTTTTGCATGTTTTTGAAACTACTGATGACTTGACCTCGGACCATATAGCCCAAAAATGCATTCATAAGTTCGTACGTAAGTTCCCTGGCCTTAGTAGTTGCCTCCAATAGTAGGCTTGATATCCACTTGAGCTGGGTACTTCACCTGGTTTACTGTGTGATGTGTTGATTGATTGGTGGTGCAGGTCAGCACACGCTTCTAATCCATTCATGTATTCATGTATCTTGTGGTGTGATTGTGTTTTATGATCGAAGATTTGCGTACAGAATATCGCTATATATTTTCCAGAATGTATCTAGCAATCAATGTATTTGCGTCGAATCTCGCACTCCAAATGATTGTTCTGACATTTTTGGCTCCATCTAGAAAGACACACATTGGCCTTACATTACTCGGATATGAATGTGAACGCGGATATCGGATATCGTGGGACAGTTCTTCTATAAAATGAAGACGTTCCACCGAAAGTTAACTCTGGTATGGTTTCTAGTACTAGCATGTGGTACATTTGCTTCGTTTGCTAAGACCTGATTGGAACAAAAATACTTCTGACAACTGTGTAATCAATTATTGGCAGTATACAAACAAACACCTCGACAGCACTTAGTGGACCTGACTTACTTATACATTCATTGACATAGTAAATCAAATGACAACTATCAAACAATACTAAGTACAAGTCTTAACGAGTTGTGTTGACCTTCGATCAGGTGTTATTGAATGTAAACAACATAAATAATACCAATATATTTAGTCATTTCGACAGTTCCATTGAATACATTGTTATTTACTTGATTTTTGTGATTAGTCTTGAACATTCATATCTAGTCTATGTTCATTTAATACGTTCCATGTTTGCTGTTATTTAATTGCAGTCAATCCAGCGAGGAAGTAGGAGTAGGATGTTTGCCTTCAGTGGCGATGTACTTATTTTGATCGTAAGTTGTTTGCCTATCACCACCTTTGATTAATGTGTTGATACGTGATGTCGGTTACATTGACTTTATTATATTTGCTAAATTATAAATATCATTATTAATTCTGCCATAAATAGGCCGTAATGATAAGAAATCATAGATTACGTGATGGAGATATATGCACATATATAATATGACATTTCATTTTATTTTATAACTGGCGTAGTAGCTTTTTTTGAAAATGTGAAACGTATATAAGACAGAAACTGACCTATATTTAGCTTACTGTGCTAAGAGGCCAATACACCACTCTGGTAAACCGGTACAAAGACTTTATAAGTTTTTACTGCATAGTTTTATTGGGATAACCAGATGATATGTTATTCAAAACCACCTAACTCGATGGATTATTTATATGCATATTCATGAGGAACAGCACCTACTAAAATAAGCTCGCCAAAACCAAACTCGGCAAAGATGGTTAATATATAACTAAGACTGGGGCTCTGTTAGAACCAATTGTTCCACACTTCCAGTCTATTCTGACATAAGCGTAGAAAACACACACAATATTATAGGTTGAGTTATAATACCATTGTCATTATGTTTGTAAATAAATGAGAATACGCGACACGCGCCTAGGCAGGATGGACAGAACCTTTAAACTAAAACGCCCGTTTTATATCAGTTGGAAAGTATGCTATGTCTACTAATATGTCGATATGGTGATATATGCACCTATACTATACCCGAGCATGTAACATGGCCCATCCATTCATCGTCGTGATACACTTTTTTACATGGTGAAACTTATATGAAGTATACTGACCTATATCTTGAATACTGTGCTAAGAAGCCAATGAACCACGTCGTTATATCAAGACTTCGTTAGTTTTTATTGCAGTCTCATCGAGGCGATCTTATATACAAAGCCACTTAACTCCGTGATATTTATCTTTATATACTGACCTATATAAATGTTTATGTAAACAGTAATTTTCAGGAAATTAGATCAATGCTACCCGAAAACCACAATATTAGGACCAATTTCGCCACACTTCCACACAGTTAATTGTGCTACAAGTATACAAAACATCAAACTTCATCACAGAATTGATACAATAAGTAATATTCTGGGTCAAGTTATAAGGCCTTGGATGTACACGTATTTTGTCAGTAGGCAAAGGTCGTTTGTGTATTGAATTGAAGGTAAAAAGGCTGGGTAAATCGGTCTAGTACTACCGTATACTAATGTACGAGGGACAGTGCAATTGTTCTGATAGTAAACTACACTGGGTCATACACCCTCGTGTTAACCAGGGCGAAACTCCGTATCTGGAGTTTGTAATGAGCAATCTGGTTCGAATCATTTGGTATTAAGTCTATTAAGCTTGTTTTCAATTGTTATACACAATGGGTGGCATGTGACTAGACAGACAGAACTCTTTATCGTTAAAGCATTTTGTGGGATAATAATACCACTGATTTGATCGGTCTATCATATTACTATTAGTGACTACTAGTCCATGGAGGGGCTTTCCATACAACCCTCCGCAATCCTCCAAACCCCATTTATTGTACTAAACAAGGAAAACGATTTTAACATTCACCATTTTGAATGCTCCACTAATTTGCATAATTTGACCAAAATCGTATATATTTTGCGTTTTTATACCAAAATTGATATAAAACACTATTAACATAAAATCAACATTACTAATAACATTACTAATCGGCACGATGTGTAGAATATTACTGAATGAAACAAAATTGGAATTTGCCTCTTTAA
Organism: Saccoglossus kowalevskii; assembly: GCF_978046115.1. Lineage (NCBI taxonomy): Eukaryota > Metazoa > Hemichordata > Enteropneusta > Harrimaniidae > Saccoglossus > Saccoglossus kowalevskii. Next base: position 35,786,700 of record NC_140643.1, on the reverse strand, counting down.
TTATTCACATTTTAATCACAAGTGATTAAAAAACAGCTTTCAGCCTGGTTACAAGTGGGCCATATCTTGTAATGCTCTACTAGGTGCAAATAAAGTCTTATGCAAATTTCGCAACTTCGCTCGAGTCTTGACCCTAGTGCCCCCAAAACATCAACATTTCAGAGTTACATCTGTTATACAGCCAAAACAAAGTCAGCTTGGACGTTCAGTTGTGAGACGTGACAAAATAAACGCAGCCAGTGATACATTTCGAGAATAAAACAACATAAACGCAATCAAAGACGCCGACCACGTGACCTGGAATTGTATAGAACATGTTGTGGCAAGGAGTCTCACCTGCCTCTTTTACTCACGGAAACGCACACACACGTGCTATTTCAGTATATTTGGCAATTTGAGAGAAAAAAAAACACCGGAAGGGACAAGTTAAAATCATGTTTGTATTAACGTAACATGAAAGCAACGGTGAATATATGTTTATCAATTGTCATGATTTATATTTCAGCCTAATGGTGGTTGCCATGGCATCTACTGATAAAGGTTAAATTACTGATAAAGGTTAATGATGAAGCCAGATGGCGAACTAGTCAAAATCATCCAAGACATCTCATAAGTTTGCAACTTTTTAAAGATTACAAAGTACGGGAACCGTAATCCTAAACCAATGTTGTTGCGATTCTAAACTCATGTGGTATCTTTGTGGAATGTTATTGCAAGACTATTAGACCCATAAATATTAGTTGGCGTTGACAATATGATAGTGGTTTTCGTAATAGCTTGACGATTAATCAATTGATTATGATGTGTAAAACTTTCATGTGATTGGTTGTTTGTTTGAAGGCAAGGCCTTGGAGTCTCTTATACTGATTGTAATTGGTTAAGGAATGACAAGTAATAAAGGGTGATTTAAAGCTGTCTCGGGCGGAAGCTGGAGACTGGTAGAGAATCGAGAGAACATGAATGAAGCTTGTGCGTGTTTTTTGTGAGTCCAGCGTGGAGAACAATCAAAAATACCTATCACACAATCATCAAACTAAATATTCCATGTTACATACATTAATCGGACTGCGGCGTTTATGTGGCTAGGACGGGGGACATGTGACAGTATTATTATGCTCGTCTACTACACGTGCGAGTAACTTTCCGATAAAAGCGTGATTTGTATCAGCAATAATTTCTAGTACTGCATGGAGAATTGCGTATTATTAGTTGTCATATTCAGACATATCCTTGTCCAGGATTTTTTGAACAATGTCTCAAATTTCCGAAAGAATATTCGAATACTAGTTGGGGTATAATGTTGAACACTATTTTCGTTCTTGACATTGTGAAATTATTTCGTTTTTTGGGGAGAAAAAAAAATGATTTTGGCAAGATAATTCAGAGATTTATATTAAGAATAATTCAAAACGAAATGTATTCCATATGCACCCATAAATTATCTTCATAATTACTGATTACACACGAATATTACAGAAAAAAAGATAATTTGCTATATTCTTGTTTGCACGTCATGTTCACAAAATCGCAGACAATTTTTTGTAAGGGGTGCCCTTTGAAATGGCAAATTTTCTCGACGTTTTAGCGAGTACTCTGCGGGGTAGCGTGTTCTCACACTAGCATAATTTTGCTCGAGTTCACTCATCGCTTTCCCACATGTACAGTGCGTTTGAAAATAGCATAATTATATTGCGTGTGGGTTGGAGAGACTGTGTCACAACGCGTTCTATTTATTTCCAACGCGCGTGATTGCGTTTATTTTGTATTTTTATTTTCGAAATGCAGCACTCGCTGCGTTTGTTTTGTCACGTCTCGCAACTGAACGTCCAAGCTGACTTTGTTTTGGCTATAATACTGTTCACACAAACAACATTTTCAGCTCTTCCACAGTATGCACAGCACCCACTACACCTCAGGCATCTTGCTTCCACTCACGATTATGAGTAACATTTTCGACCAGATTATATACACGTTTATGTCAACACCACCTCGCCATCATTTGTAAGGAAAGGGTGATACATGTGCATTATTTTGCATTTCTAACTCATTCTTAGAGTCAAGTTGAGCTAATTAGACGTCAGCCTCTCTTTCATCTTATAATTTCGTGAATTAAATGTCTCCACAGCTGCCAGTTCGGCCTTTCATCGCTCAAGTTTAGCTTTATTCCGCTTCTTCAGTTTTATGGATGCTTGCTCTTTTACCTTCCAATTTTAGGTCAACTCGACGCTTGTCTTCTTCAAGTAGTAATATATATATTGATCCGTCACCCACTTTTCTAAAGTCTCCCAACTTAAACCAATTTGTCCCCAAGAATGTGAAAACCGACAACTGCCGGATTTTAGATCTTTTAGAACCTGTATTTAGCAGAATGGTACATTATTGTGTGATTAAACTGTGTGTAAGTGTAACCGATTCAAAATGCATAATTTATTTGTAGCCAAATGTAATTCGTAATAAATATCGTACAATCTGTACGTACATCTTACACTAACCCATTTCTGACACCAAATGTCACGAGGTCAGGTCAAATATTAACCCTAAACACCAAATAATATTCAATATTTTGTATGCACACAAGAATGCACACCCGTCAGTCTTACACATGCAATGCCACACAAGTGAAAGTATGGTTTATTATGGACAAAAAACTTGTGATTGGTATGGGTTTAGATTACGACATTATCACTCACCAAAGGTCGGTGACGATCATGCGACAAGAGGGAGAAACAACATTCAATACTCATATATTTGTAAAATAAACATAAATCAATGACCAGGACAATAACAAAGTCTATAAAGTTACGTTAGGTAACATAGTATAATAACTTGAAGCCCAGTTCTCTCTGAGTGATGGAAGTTATCAGTTTATGTTATGATAATAATTAAATAAATAATTACATATCTTGTGTACAACACGTAATTTGTTTATTATAATTACCTTTAGATACAAAACTGCATGAGGCAAAATTAGAAGTGAAAGTCGCCACTTAAAATCGGTCATGTGGTGGGGATCGTAAAAATATACGCACAACGTACACTGTCGTGGGAAATCACAGGGAACCCAGGAACTATGAACTGTATCCTGTACACACTCCCTATGAGCGGGGGGGGGGGGGGTACCGGCTGGTATCTAGTGTAAGAAATAGACAAGGGATGAAGGCTCCAGCCAGCTCACATTTTTTAAACTCGAAAAAATAGACGAAAAGAATGAAAAATAAAATCTAAAAACAAGTCATTGTCAATGACACGTCCCCGTTCCGTTCATATTTGAGTGACATATACATTCAAAGCAGATCATGACCGAAATGCACCTGCATATGTACAACACATTGTGCTAAATCTGAACAAAATCCATCCATGCATGACTGAGATCCGGTTCTGGAATTGTGAAAATACGTGATTTTGATGCATTTTCGGCCTTAAAATGGCCATCATTCCGCTATTGTTAAGCAGATCATGAAACAAATGCACATATCTATTTGTGACATGATGTACCATGTGTGTGTGAAGTTTGAACTTGATCAATCCAGACATGTCTTGGATACGGATCCAGAACTGAATTCTTTAACAAAATGGCCGCCAGTCGGCCATTTTGAACTTGATCCGAAAAAAAAGACGTGCATCAAGGTCCTATTATGTTTAATGTATGTACCAAATTTGAACAAAATCCATCCATGCATAACTGAGATACGGGTCCGGAATGGTGAAAATGTGCGATTTCAATGCATTTTCGGCCTTAAAGCGGCCCCCATTTGGCTATCGTTAATGAGATCGTGAAACAAATGCACATACATATTTGTGACATGATGTACCTTGTGTGTGTGAAGTTTGAACTTGATCAATCCAGACATGTCTCGGATACGGATCCAGAACTGAATTCTTTAAAACAAAATGGCCGCCAGTCGGCTATTTCGAACTTGATCCGAAAAAACAAAGACGTGCATCAAGGTCCTATTATGTTTAATGTATGTACCAAATTTGAATGAAATCCGTCCATGCATAACTGAGATCCGGGTCCGGAATGGTGAAAATGTGCGATTTCAATGCATTTTCGGCCTTAAAGCGGCCGCCATTTGGCTATCGTTAATGAGATCATGAAACAAATGCACATACATATTTGTGACATGATGTACCTTGTGTGTGTGAAGTTTGAACTCGATCAATCCAAGCATGTCTCAGATACGGATCCAGAACTGAACTCTTTAAAACAAAATGGCCGCCAGTCGGCCATTTCGAACCCGATCCAAAAAAAAAATGACGTGCATCAAGGTCCTATTATGTTTAATGTATGTACCAAATTTGAACAAAATCCATCCATGCATAACTGAGATCCGGGTCCGGAATGGTGAAAATGTGCGATTTTGATGCATTTTCGGCCTTAAAATGGCCGCTATTCGGCTATCGTTAATCGGATCATGAAAAAAATGCATGTGCATATGTCCCATATAATGTGTGATGTATGAGTGAAGTTTGAACTTAATCGGTCCATGCATGTTCGAGATACAGGTGATCACGGACGCACGGACGCACGGACGGACGGACGGACGCACACAGGGCAAAACATAAGTCCCCGTTTTCGGACTGCGTCCGAACGGGGACTAAAAAAAAATACCAGGTTGAAGAATATTAGTTGCTCCTTCAAATTTCGCCAAAGCCTTACCTACATTTTACCCATATCTGCAGAATAAATCAAGAAAACTACACAAATTTACTCCATTTAGGAATTCCTAACGGTTAGTCCGAACGCACAACACAGTTGGAGGCGTGGCCTGTTCAGCATTTGTCAACAACCAATCACAAGACTGGTTACGAACCAGTTGAGCAAGGCTAACCGAATCGTGACCTCGATGTGTTCTGCTCTACACCAACATGAAAGCACAAATCGTGTCATCTTTCTCCCACCTTTTATTTTATCCAAACATCCATTGCGGTACATATATCAGTTTACAGCATTGGTAACATGTTGAATAAGGACGACGCGTACACATTCAGTTTACGAATAGATGTGATGACTACGAGTACATGTTCGCTCTCATTAATAATGAATTATAACACGAAATAGAAGTAGAGTCTATATTTGATATACTCAAACTCAAAAATATGATGCACATGTGTATAGCAATCACGCCTAATGGTTCACTGGTTATCATGACCACCATTCTCATTTTCTTTACATAAATTGGCCATTATTGCTGCCGAAAAAAAATCAAATGTCAAAACAGACTATTTCCCTCTGTAAATTGTAATATATATATAGAGAAATGTACAGTGCTCACTCCAAAAAAGTGTGTTGTGATTATTTTTTTATTTATTTATTTATTTATTTGTTTGTTAATTTAACTTAAACACGCCATAAGAGGGACGGTATCTCAATCTTTTTTTTACTCTGGTTTAGAAAACCTACACTACCTTGACATTTCAAGATGTAAAGTTAAAACGTCGTTATTGTAAATCCTAACCTCTAGCGAAATGACACTTCAGTTATTTAAATTAGTGTTAAGAGTCAACACCCTCACAGCTCAATATTATTAGCAATCCGCTCCGCAAGGATTGCCCTTAAAACACTTATGTGTGTGATTTCCAGTGTCTTCACATATTAATTCGGATCGATTTCGTTCATAATTGGCAGGTCACACCTTTACTCTAGTTAGGTGATAAAATCTAAAGAAAAAAATCCTGGCCCACCGTTACCATGGAAACAGCTCAAAACTCCTACCAGTATTGTAACTTGTAATAGCAGTGTTCAAATGATCATGCCTTTTATTTTGGCCAAGTTGCGCACCGACTCGGTTTCATGTTATACATTTCTTATGCGAAAGTAGATCCCCAAATGAAAACAAAGTAGTTCGTTCAAATTATGTAGATTCGGAAAATTATATTTTAATCAAAATGTCAGTGTGTTCGAATTTGAATAATAGTACTTTATTATACATCTGTCACTGTAACCCATGGGTTACAAGGTATTTTATGGGGTATTTTCATCCTACCATATTAGGAACTGCGAATTCCAAATAAGGAAGGATTACGCGCGTAAGTGTCCTCTAATAATAAAAACAAACATGGCTGCCACGAGGGTTTGACCTAATAAGTTGTCTGAGGTTTGACCGGACTCCATACAAAGAGGTTCGCTGATTCTGTTCTAAACTTTTTGGATTTCGGCATTCCCATGATGTATCCTTGGAAGGAAAAGATGTATAATAATAAGGTTATTACCCGGATACCTCAAAGTATGCACTCAGACAGTACACCGTCGCATCGACCTCCGCTGCGCGTCGTTCGATACTCCCGTTGTACTCTCTTCGTGTATAATTTGAGGTATCCTCGTAATAACGTTATAGCCTAGTTCATCATCCAATGTACGGTTTCGTATTCGATCGGAAATCCCTTTCTTGTTACACATTTCCTGTATGTGGCGCCCTCTAGTGAACACACGCTTATCAAACGGACGTAGCTTGATGCAAACGGTGTTCACTGGTTCCCGGCGTCCCTTGCTTGGTGAGTCATGATAGTTGAGGCGGGAACAAGCCAATAATCGATTTTTGTATTGAAGTCGTTTGTCATTTAGAATAACACAAATCTCTAAATTGACAAACATTCCGCAATATTACCTTTCGCATTGTGAAATAGGAAATAATTTGTTTTCTTATCTTGACAGGGTTACTAAATTTTAGCTACCGTGCCGTTCTTCTTCGGTACGTTGCGTTTGGTTTTCTAGAATAAATATCCACGGATCGCTTTTATTACACTACCTACCTTACCCCAGGCACTTTGTCGACAGTTGTATTACGTCTTCTCACGTATTTTTTTTCTTTTAAAGGGCGGTGTTCGTCACGCCGCGTCCTAATCGATATGGGACTCATAATGACGTATACAACGTGTGTAAATAAATTGTTTGTTTACATGAAATTTGACCACGCGCTTCGCGACGTCCACTGCCCTCTAAAGAAAAATGTCATTCCGCTGCCGTCACTTGGAGAGTTTCAAATACTCGTCTACGGACGATTGGTTTTATTTTAGCCACAGTGTAACACAGCTATATTTGTTCTCATCTCGTAGTACATGAACTGAAACGCGATTTGCTTGTCGGCCATAGAGCTCGTTTGTCTGGTTCATATCTTGGGTAGATTCCTTGATTGAAGCACCGTCCCTCAACACCTTTGGTGTTGAGGGACGGTGATTGAAGGTAGCATTTATAGTTCATTCAAAGCTACGTGATAGGGGGGGGGGTGTCGCACGTTGATACAGTGTTACAACGCCGGTCCCATTGGTCTCTCGTCGGTGCGTGCCTTAAAAATGGTTAATTTTGAGCCTCAGAGTTTGTAAATGGATTTAATATCATAATATCAACCCAAATAAAAAAGACATTTCTGTCGGTATGGGAGTTTGACTAGCGTATTGTTTATCAGCTTATTTATATCATTGATCATTTATTATAGACATCACTATACTATGTATTAAAGTTAATTTGTATTTCTAATATTGTATTTCGTGAAAACGAGTGAGTATATCTACCATTTTTACATATAACATTCAGATTTGTTTAGATACAATTGTAAACTGCCATTTTGACGTAAGACTTAGTACAAAATATCACAGATTGTTTTGGTTACGAGTCATGCTACCTAAACATTCATACCTATATATTGTCTGATAGCAGATTCATGTCTTATTCATAGCACCTTCCACTGCGCCAAGATTGTGTACAAGGCACCAGTTCAGAAACTTACCAGTCGTGCGTTCAATAAAGATTATTTTAAAATACCCCCTGTTTCATTCTAAGTATGCACACTAAAAATGACGACTAATACTATCTGAATGATGTCAGTGGCTCCTTGGCTATTATATTTATCAGGATCTGGTTTATAATTAGAGTGAACACATCAAACGTCTAGAACTTCTACGGCAAGAGCAATACCCAGCTGAGTTTTGTTTCCTATGACTGAACAAGATAAACCAAACGCAAACTATTAATGACAAGAACCTGGTGTTATTGCTGGTGTGAGCATGTGTAAATGATACCCACTCCGACAACGACGTTGATGCAGGGCTATGAATACCATATCTGATAATGAAACAAGCTCTTAAATCCCCCTCCTATCCATTGGAATTAACATGTTGTGGTATATACAGGCGCTGTGCCGTGTGTAATTACGAGTGTTAACAAAAAAGAGACAAGTTTGAGTATGGTGGGTAGTGATTTGGGCAACTTGTGATCTGACATTATTTATGAATAATTACAATAACATGAGAGCTATAAACCTACACATGTGTATTATTGATGTGATGTCACACTGGTAGTAGCAAACTGGTCATGTGACTTTATTAATAAAACAAAATGAATATCCAGTACACAAATGGGAACAGCCCAGAGGGATATAATTACTTAAGTTAGTGACAGAAAAAACGAATACTAGTTTAATTGCTTTTCCATCAGTTATTATTCATGTAACTATTTCATTACGCATGTTTTCAGAATGCCGAGTTATAGGAGAATAAGATCGTGTTCATTTCATGTTCATGTTGTTTAGGAGATCAGGTTACGGAAGTTCTTCCTCTTTCCCTGAAAATAGTTTCTTATTTCTGGAGATACGAATCATTAAACGTTTTAGTCTCATTCTTATGGACGTGTTAGTGATCATAACCAAAATCAAAGGTTCGCAAAACCGACTTCGCAACATGATTTTTGGTGTATTTTTTTCAATATTCATGATGGTTAAATAATAGTAAATACGCACTAAAACATTTTTTAACATTTGGCTTAAATAAACATTCAATTTATTAATAAATATATTCTATCGCGAACATACTAATAAGTATGTAATCTACGATGACTGTTATTCCATGAAAGGTCTTCTAGAAACTGCAAAATTGAGATGCAAGTCTAACTCCTGTCTTTAATAGGTTACTAAGGAAAATATGGTGAAACCCACAACCGAGTTTTTAAAAATGTGTAACAACGATTGATAAAGAACAAAATATAATGTTATATAATTACATATTACGAGGGCGCGAACAGAGTGGAGCCTGCTGAAGTCGCTCTCCGAGAATTGCAAGTATTTTCAGCGTTATATCCCTCAACACTAGTTTCGATAGCAATTATCCAACAAGGTTTGTACTTCTGACTATCTCAGTAGTAATGGGAGTATCTTTAGAAGTTTATAGAGCCAGAATCGGGAGTTTTTCTTGTCGAAATCGCCAGGGTGACGAAGATGAGTGGACATTTGCATGTTTAACGACCTCATTTGCATATTTAACAATAGCAGGACAAGTGACACTTGCTGTACAAATATGTCTATTCAAGCTGTTAATTATCGGTAACGTTGAACGTAATCCAGGACCTAATACAGGCCAGAAAGGTAATGGGATGGATACAGAGTGTTCAGCAGATCAAATAACACATACGTATGCTACAAAAAATCTCTGAGATGAATAATTCTTTGTCTCGACAACTAGCAGCGATTCTGACAGAATCAGAGGCAATACACAGAAGGTTCGATTTAATTGAACAACGCATGAATAATCTAGAAGATGACGTTGCCGAGATGCGTACAGAAATCAAATCCTACCAATTTAGAGGGCCATTCCTGTTCATACAGTTCAGATGTATTGAACGGGATTCGTGAATTAAAATCAAAGTTAAAAGAATTACATAGTAAATATGACGACATGAGTAACATATCTCGCCGAAATAACCTAGTATTTATAGGAGTCCACCAGGAGAAAAGTTCGGAATCGTGGGAAGAGTCTGAAACCATCGTGAAAAGCATAATTAAAGACAAATTAGGAATTACTTCAAATGTGGAATTTCAAAGAGTGCATCGTGTTGTCAACGGCCTGCTTTCAATGGCGGAAAACTTATCGTCGCTATGTGTACAACTACAAGGACAAAGAAATTATCCAAGGTGAGGCGGAGTATCATCGATCCCAGTGATACGATGTATATACCCCCACCCTTGATCCTAAAGCAACCACCTAAGGTTGCTTCAACGCTTATGTGATCTTGGGCGTCGGGATCCAAAGCAACCCCGTCGGCATGTCTCTCCCTGTCCGTCTGAGTGCGGAGTGGGGCGCAGAGCACGCAAACGGTGTTGATGGGCGGCGTTGGTCAGCCGCGGAGGATGTAATGCTTAAGGCCCCCGGGTGGGGATAACGATTAGGCAACATTTCCCACTGGACCAAACGCTACCCGGTCGGTGTGTTTCGGGATCAGACCCCATAGCGTGGGATGAGACCAAAACGCCCCCAACCGGATTCCAGGGCTCCTTCCCCAGACTCCGGTACCACGAATTTGGCAAACCAGGCAAAGGGGGATAGCCGCGTTCCATGGGTGTCCTTGCCAATTGAGGACGACCCATCCAGCCCTGAGGGCAGAGTGCCCAGCACTCTGGTGACCTTGGAGGCAGAACGCACCAGCCTCCCAGACCAGGCGACATTTTTACTGGTGGGCCACCGCACATCTACGTGCGACACCCCCTAGTGTTGCCTGGCTCGCTTGGCCAGGGCCACTACTGTGCTACGAGACGCGGCCTTAGACGCACGTGTTTTTGCCGACAAGCTGAGCCGGGGTACGTCCCCACCTCAGTGACGCAGACTGGACACCCTCCACCCTCTTTGTTCAGGGAATGGTGGGTACAGTCTCGGAGCTTCGGAGTGCAATGAATCAGAGGGTTCAGATCGAATCCGCTAGCCAGTTGGTCCTGCCATGGGCAAGCGGAGGGCACCCCAAGCACAGAAAACACCCTAGGGCATTGTTCGCTAGCCAGAGTCAGCCAGGAGGCAAGCGCTTATACCCTTCCATGGGAGGGAAGGGTAGTGGCACGCCCCCAGGGAGGTAAGAGCCAGGTGGTGGCTCCTCACCCTCTCTGGGTGGACGTCTACCCGGCAGCAGGGAAAGCATGTTTGATGCTCACCTCTGCAACTGGGGGGGGGGACAGGCACATGTTCGGTGAGTGGCCAGGTCACAACTTAGTGACTACTTCAGGCCTTGGGGAACTCACCTCATGGGGAAAGGGAGCACCCTCCCTCACAACTGCCGAACACATGGCCACACATCCCTGTCGTACACAGATTGCGCCGGTGTAGTCCGGTTTGGAGACGGCGGGTGACCGATACCTGGACCTTTCCAGGTGGTGACATCCGTTTATGGCATACCGCTGAAATCTCCATTTCCCCCCGTCAGTGTCTCCCCTGTTGGGCACTGCCAGGGGACTCCAGCAAGGCGGAAGCAATCAGACAGGAAGTAGCAGTTTGCTGGGGAAAGACGCCATACACAGGGTACATCAGCCGGAACTAAGTCCAGGCTTCTACTCAAATGTGTTCGTAGTACCAAATCTACAAGTGGCAGGCGTCCAGTTTTGGACCTAGACAGACTGAATCAGTACGTGCCCCTTGATCGGTTCCACATGGAGACACCAATCAGGGTTCTTCCCTCCATCCACCGTTTTGACGTACCGATGCACCTAGCGAGTTGCCATCTCCTTCGAATCGCCCAGCTGGGCCAAGTATTCGAATTTCGGTGCTCCCCGTTTGGGTTAGGCACAGTGCCCTACGTGTTCACCAGAGTGATGAAACAGGTAGTGCTGCTGCTTCACCAGATGTCGGTCACCTCAATCCGTACCCAGACTACTGGTTACCAACAACCCGGGCAAGGGGTAATAGCCAAACGTATCAGGCTAACACAGGATTTACTTCACCAGTTGGGCTCGTTAGTAAATCGACAAGTCCCACCTCGAGCCAACGCGCAGTTGGTGTCCCTGGTCATGGAGTTTTGACACAGAGGTAAGCTTGGCTTAGCAATTTCAAGCGTATTGCTTAGCGCTAAGCAGCCTAGCTGAATGCCTAGTCAGCGTTCCCTCAGTGTCCCTCCGTGAACTAATGCGGATCATCGGAATGATGACCTCGGTTCGAAGGGTCGTTCCCCAGGCCGCACTACGCAGCTGCTCGGTATAGCGCTTGTTATAACGCCGAGCTCTCCTATGGGAACTAGATAGGCGGGCTTCGTTCTCGGACCAAGTGAAGGAAGCCCTGCCATGATGGTTGTCTCTGGCCAACCTCGGGCAGAGGGGCCTCCTTGGACCTGCTTGCCGCAGGTATGACTCTGGTAACAGATGCCTTCCCCCAGGGTTGGGGAGCGCATCTATTGGACGAACAAGCCCAAGGATATGGCTCCCGCATAGTTTCGGGACCACCATATCAACCGGCTCGAACTGTGAGCAGTGTACTTAGCACTACCACGCTTTCTACCTGTAGTTCGAGACCACAGAGTCCTGCTCCGCACAGACAACGCAGCGGTGGTCTTCTTCAAGAAGAAGTCCTAGCGGAGCAAAATCCTCCCTTGGTGCCTGGAATACAATGTGGAGCTAACTGCACACCACCTTCCAGGGGTGAGGAACAGTCTGGCGACGCCCTTTCAGGGCGACTCTGTCTCCAGAACACGGAGTGGCTGATACCCCAGTGGGTAGCCTCCAGGCTGTTTCGGCTGTGGACGGTCCATGGTTAGACCATTTGCCGCACCCCAGAACACCAAGCTCCCGATGTACGTAACACTCCCGCTGACTCCAGGAGCCTGGGCCAGGGTCGCTTTGCTACCCCACGGACCCACTTAGTTGTGTACGCTTTTCCTCCCTTCCCGCTAGTCCACCGGGCACCGGAGAAGACTTCGACAGGTGCACACCTGCATATTATCATTGGTCGCACCCAATTGGCCAAACAGGGCCTAGTTTCCACTTCTGTCGGAAACGATAGTCGAAACACCAGCAGTGCTTCCGGACATGTCGTCCCAACCAGACGGCGCACTACCACAAGCCCAGAGGGTATCACTTACCCGCATAGAGGCTCTCATTAGACCCGCACATACGAAAGCTTTATCTGAGCGGGCTGCCAGGGCCAGGGCGAACAGGGATTCCACCAATGCAGCCTACATTTCTAGGCTGCGAGCATACACTGGTTAGTGTAGCGGAAGGGAGATTGATCGATACCATCCCTCTATTGGCCAGGTAGCAGGCTCCTTCGTCCACCTGTTTGACGAGGTGGGTTTGTCCTACGCAGCGATCGTTGGCTACAGGTCGGCCTTGTGCCCCACCATTCAAATGTACGGGAACAAGACTAACCGATTGTCCTACTATTAGGAGACTATTTACTGCTTTCCAGACGCTAAGACCCCATACAAGGGAACCGCCCAACTGGGACTTGTCGGCTGTGTTGTCCGCTCTAAGCAGACCGCCTTTTTGAGCCTCTGATCAAGCACCACTCAAATTTTTGACGTGGAAAATAGTCTTCCTACTGGTCCTCGCCTCAGGTAGGCATCAGCCAGAGCTGGGGGGCATTGTCCTTCTCGGATGATGCACCGCCGTTATGGACAATCAAGTTGTGCTGAAGACACGAATCGGGTTTCTCGCCTAGAACCAAATCCCAGGACACGATCCTCACCCGATCGGCTGGCAAATATTGTCGGTCCGGAGGATCAGGAGGAATTGCTTCTTTGCCCGGTCCGAGTGCTGAGTTGCCGCGAGAACCATACCAGGTTTTCCAGACGGGGAACCAAACACATATTTTTGTGTTACGGCCATGGCAAACAGGATAAGCCGGCTTCCCCGACTTCCATCTCCAGGTGGATTACTGCGACTGTACTGGAGGTCTATAATACAATATCCTCCTCAACACAGACCTTGCAGAGACACCAAGTACGAGAACATGAGGTCCGTGCCAGATGCCCCCCCTCAAACACATTCTGAGGGAAGGCTTCTGGAGAATGCAGAACGTCTTCATCAACTACTACCTAAGAGACACCCAATCTATTGAGCAGGGTCTCTTCAGGTTAGGCCCCGTCGTAGCGGGTTAGGCCTTGTTTGCTAACCCAGCCCGAACGACCGCAGGGGCCTCTGCGCATAGGCATTTTTGCGGGCAGATTGTCTGTTCCACTAGCACTTCCTGGAACTTCGACTCCCAGGTTTCGCTTCTGTCGACCTACGCCCTCATGCGAACTGTTTCGGTCCTACTTCAAGCTTATCACCCCCGAATTCGGCTTGGGTCTAGCTTTCTCGGGCACACCGAACCCTGTCACCACAGCAGCCCATGGCTTCTTGCTTCGGGGACAGCACAGGCAAGGTAAGACACCACCCTTCTTGGGTCTTAACTTAGGTTTTTGGGTTTGTTTTCATCCCGGACTGGGGAAAGGTCTTTCATCATTCTCCTTTTTTTTCTGTTTGCTCGGAAAAACCCGCCACCTATCGGTGTCTGACTCTGCCTACAGTTCAAAATAGTCATTTTGACTGACCGGAGTATATGGTGGGTAATTGAACGTAGTGAATTTAGGCGAGGGTTCTCCGAACCCGCCTATTCACATAGTTCATACCCACCATAGACTCCGGGTCCCCCCAACCTACCCACTATTTCCGTCTCGTTGGTCTAAGTCCTCGAGGCGGAGAGAAAGGAACCAGAGTGATGGACGGCTACCTGGGGCGCTGCCAGATGGCCTCGGTCACGTGGGTTCGTGACGTAAGGGGTAAAAGAATCTTGAGGTCATGGGGCTTCCCCTGACCTGGATTCTATCTCTCCGTCACCAGCAGAATCACTGATTAATGCCTACAGTTCAAAATAGTCATTTTGACTGACCAGAGTCTATGGTGGGTATGAACTATGTGAATAGGCGGGTTCGGAGAACCCTCGCCTAATTAAAAAGAGATCAGATTTAAAAGGAAAAAATTGTTCGAGTTCAGAAAAGCGTTGAAGAATGATGAGCCTAACATAAGGGCATACGTGAATTACGACAAACTGTCCGTGAAGAAACAGAGTGGAAAACGAACACTGTACGAATACGACGACGCTCAACATAAAGTAATCATATGCCAACCAAAGTAACAGTCTGGTCAACGCCCTCATGAAATTGACAACATTACAGTGAAATTACTTGTTTGGAACGTTAGAGGTTTGAAAGGTAAATGGGACGATACAGAATTTATTGCATATTTAAACCAATTTGATTTCAACTACTCACAGGAGGACCAAATTACTGATTTTATTAATTGTCCAATTTCCCAACTTGAAATTGAGGTTAGTGTCATGAATTTGTTTTCGCGTATCTGTTAACCGACTTAATTAGTTGATTATTAGCGAATTGCTGTGTTATGTCTGTCATCGTTAGGCCTATTTGAAGTTTGCTCTTTTACCTTCCAATTTTAGGTCAACTCGACGCTTGTCTTCTTCAAGTAGTAATATATATATTGATCCGTCACCCACTTTTCTAAAGTCTCCCAACTTAAACCAATTTGTCCCCAAGAATGTGAAAACCGACAACTGCCGGATTTTAGATCTTTTAGAACCTGTATTTAGCAGAATGGTACATTATTGTGTGATTAAACTGTGTGTAAGTGTAACCGATTCAAAATGCATAATTTATTTGTAGCCAAATGTAATTCGTAATAAATATCGTACAATCTGTACGTACATCTTACACTAACCCATTTCTGACACCAAATGTCACGAGGTCAGGTCAAATATTAACCCTAAACACCAAATAATATTCAATATTTTGTATGCACACAAGAATGCACACCCGTCAGTCTTACACATGCAATGCCACACAAGTGAAAGTATGGTTTATTATGGACAAAAAACTTGTGATTGGTATGGGTTTAGATTACGACATTATCACTCACCAAAGGTCGGTGACGATCATGCGACAAGAGGGAGAAACAACATTCAATACTCATATATTTGTAAAATAAACATAAATCAATGACCAGGACAATAACAAAGTCTATAAAGTTACGTTAGGTAACATAGTATAATAACTTGAAGCCCAGTTCTCTCTGAGTGATGGAAGTTATCAGTTTATGTTATGATAATAATTAAATAAATAATTACATATCTTGTGTACAACACGTAATTTGTTTATTATAATTACCTTTAGATACAAAACTGCATGAGGCAAAATTAGAAGTGAAAGTCGCCACTTAAAATCGGTCATGTGGTGGGGATCGTAAAAATATACGCACAACGTACACTGTCGTGGGAAATCACAGGGAACCCAGGAACTATGAACTGTATCCTGTACACACTCCCTATGAGTGGGGGGGGGGGGTACCGGCTGGTATCTAGTGTAAGAAATAGACAAGGGATGAAGGCTCCAGCCAGCTCACATTTTTTAAACTCGAAAAAATAGACGAAAAGAATGAAAAATAAAATCTAAAAACAAGTCATTGTCAATGACACGTCCCCGTTCCGTTCATATTTGAGTGACATATACATTCAAAGCAGATCATGACCGAAATGCACCTGCATATGTACAACACATTGTGCTAAATCTGAACAAAATCCATCCATGCATGACTGAGATCCGGTTCTGGAATTGTGAAAATACGTGATTTTGATGCATTTTCGGCCTTAAAATGGCCATCATTCCGCTATTGTTAAGCAGATCATGAAACAAATGCACATATCTATTTGTGACATGATGTACCATGTGTGTGTGAAGTTTGAACTTGATCAATCCAGACATGTCTTGGATACGGATCCAGAACTGAATTCTTTAACAAAATGGCCGCCAGTCGGCCATTTTGAACTTGATCCGAAAAAAAAAGACGTGCATCAAGGTCCTATTATGTTTAATGTATGTACCAAATTTGAACAAAATCCATCCATGCATAACTGAGATACGGGTCCGGAATGGTGAAAATGTGCGATTTCAATGCATTTTCGGCCTTAAAGCGGCCCCCATTTGGCTATCGTTAATGAGATCGTGAAACAAATGCACATACATATTTGTGACATGATGTACCTTGTGTGTGTGAAGTTTGAACTTGATCAATCCAGACATGTCTCGGATACGGATCCAGAACTGAATTCTTTAAAACAAAATGGCCGCCAGTCGGCTATTTCGAACTTGATCCGAAAAAACAAAGACGTGCATCAAGGTCCTATTATGTTTAATGTATGTACCAAATTTGAATGAAATCCGTCCATGCATAACTGAGATCCGGGTCCGGAATGGTGAAAATGTGCGATTTCAATGCATTTTCGGCCTTAAAGCGGCCGCCATTTGGCTATCGTTAATGAGATCATGAAACAAATGCACATACATATTTGTGACATGATGTACCTTGTGTGTGTGAAGTTTGAACTCGATCAATCCAAGCATGTCTCAGATACGGATCCAGAACTGAACTCTTTAAAACAAAATGGCCGCCAGTCGGCCATTTCGAACCCGATCCAAAAAAAAAATGACGTGCATCAAGGTCCTATTATGTTTAATGTATGTACCAAATTTGAACAAAATCCATCCATGCATAACTGAGATCCGGGTCCGGAATGGTGAAAATGTGCGATTTTGATGCATTTTCGGCCTTAAAATGGCCGCTATTCGGCTATCGTTAATCGGATCATGAAAAAAATGCATGTGCATATGTCCCATATAATGTGTGATGTATGAGTGAAGTTTGAACTTAATCGGTCCATGCATGTTCGAGATACAGGTGATCACGGACGCACGGACGCACGGACGGACGGACGGACGCACACAGGGCAAAACATAAGTCCCCGTTTTCGGACTGCGTCCGAACGGGGACTAAAAAAAAATACCAGGTTGAAGAATATTAGTTGCTCCTTCAAATTTCGCCAAAGCCTTACCTACATTTTACCCATATCTGCAGAATAAATCAAGAAAACTACACAAATTTACTCCATTTAGGAATTCCTAACGGTTAGTCCGAACGCACAACACAGTTGGAGGCGTGGCCTGTTCAGCATTTGTCAACAACCAATCACAAGACTGGTTACGAACCAGTTGAGCAAGGCTAACCGAATCGTGACCTCGATGTGTTCTGCTCTACACCAACATGAAAGCACAAATCGTGTCATCTTTCTCCCACCTTTTATTTTATCCAAACATCCATTGCGGTACATATATCAGTTTACAGCATTGGTAACATGTTGAATAAGGACGACGCGTACACATTCAGTTTACGAATAGATGTGATGACTACGAGTACATGTTCGCTCTCATTAATAATGAATTATAACACGAAATAGAAGTAGAGTCTATATTTGATATACTCAAACTCAAAAATATGATGCATATGTGTATAGCAATCACGCCTAATGGTTCACTGGTTATCATGACCACCATTCTCATTTTCTTTACATAAATTGGCCATTATTGCTGCCGAAAAAAAATCAAATGTCAAAACAGACTATTTCCCTCTGTAAATTGTAATATATATATATAGAGAAATGTACAGTGCTCACTCCAAAAAAGTGTGTTGTGATTATTTTTTTATTTATTTATTTGTTTGTTAATTTAACTTAAACACGCCATAAGAGGGACGGTATCTCAATCTTTTTTTTACTCTGGTTTAGAAAACCTACACTACCTTGACATTTCAAGATGTAAAGTTAAAACGTCGTTATTGTAAATCCTAACCTCTAGCGAAATGACACTTCAGTTATTTAAATTAGTGTTAAGAGTCAACACCCTCACAGCTCAATATTATTAGCAATCCGCTCCGCAAGGATTGCCCTTAAAACACTTATGTGTGTGATTTCCAGTGTCTTCACATATTAATTCGGATCGATTTCGTTCATAATTGGCAGGTCACACCTTTACTCTAGTTAGGTGATAAAATCTAAAGAAAAAAATCCTGGCCCACCGTTACCATGGAAACAGCTCAAAACTCCTACCAGTATTGTAACTTGTAATAGCAGTGTTCAAATGATCATGCCTTTTATTTTGGCCAAGTTGCGCACCGACTCGGTTTCATGTTATACATTTCTTATGCGAAAGTAGATCCCCAAATGAAAACAAAGTAGTTCGTTCAAATTATGTAGATTCGGAAAATTATATTTTAATCAAAATGTCAGTGTGTTCGAATTTGAATAATAGTACTTTATTATACATCTGTCACTGTAACCCATGGGTTACAAGGTATTTTATGGGGTATTTTCATCCTACCATATTAGGAACTGCGAATTCCAAATAAGGAAGGATTACGCGCGTAAGTGTCCTCTAATAATAAAAACAAACATGGCTGCCACGAGGGTTTGACCTAATAAGTTGTCTGAGGTTTGACCGGACTCCATACAAAGAGGTTCGCTGATTCTGTTCTAAACTTTTTGGATTTCGGCATTCCCATGATGTATCCTTGGAAGGAAAAGATGTATAATAATAAGGTTATTACCCGGATACCTCAAAGTATGCACTCAGACAGTACACCGTCGCATCGACCTCCGCTGCGCGACGTTCGATACTCCCGTTGTACTCTCTTCGTGTATAATTTGAGGTATCCTCGTAATAACGTTATAGCCTAGTTCATCATCCAATGTACGGTTTCGTATTCGATCGGAAATCCCTTTCTTGTTACACATTTCCTGTATGTGGCGCCCTCTAGTGACCACATGCTAATCAAATTGACGCAGCTTGATGCAAACGGTGTTCACTGGTTCCGGCGTCCCTTGCTTGGTGAGTCATGATAGTTGAGGCGGGAACAAGCCAATAATCGATTTTTGTATTGAAGTCATTTGTCATTTAGAATAAAACAAATCTCTAAATTGACAAACATTCCGCAATATTACCTTTCGCATTGTGAAATAGGAAATAATTTGTTTTCTTATCTTGACAGGGTTACTAAATTTTAGCTACCGTGCCGTTCTTCTTCGGTAGGTTGCGTTTGGTTTTCTAGAATAAATATCCACGGATCGCTTTTATTACACTACCTACCTTACCCCAGGCACTTTGTCGACAGTTGTATTACGTCTTCTCACGTATTTTTTTTCTTTTAAAGGGCGGTGTTCGTCACGCCGCGTCCTAATCGATATGGGACTCATAATGACGTATACAACGTGTGTAAATAAATTGTTTGTTTACATGAAATTTGACCACGCGCTTCGCGACGTCCACTGCCCTCTAAAGAAAAATGTCATTCCGCTGCCGTCACTTGGAGAGTTTCAAATACTCGTCTACGGACGATTGGTTTTATTTTAGCCATAGTGTAACACAGCTATATTTGTTCTCATCTCGTAGTACATGAACTGAAACGCGATTTGCTTGTCGGCCATAGAGCTCGTTTGTCTGGTTCATATCTTGGGTAGATTCCTTGATTGAAGCACCGTCCCTCAACACCTTTGGTGTTGAGGGACGGTGATTGAAGGTAGCATTTATAGTTCATTCAAAGCTACGTGATAGGGGGGGGGGTGTCGCACGTTGATACAGTGTTACAACGCCGGTCCCATTGGTCTCTCGTCGGTGCGTGCCTTAAAAATGGTTAATTTTGAGCCTCAGAGTTTGTAAATGGATTTAATATCATAATATCAACCCAAATAAAAAAGACATTTCTGTCGGTATGGGAGTTTGACTAGCGTATTGTTTATCAGCTTATTTATATCATTGATCATTTATTATAGACATCACTATACTATGTATTAAAGTTAATTTGTATTTCTAATATTGTATTTCGTGAAAACGAGTGAGTATATCTACCATTTTTACATATAGCATTCAGATTTGTTTAGATACAATTGTAAACTGCCATTTTGACGTAAGACTTAGTACAAAATATCACAGATTGTTTTGGTTACGAGTCATGCTACCTAAACATTCATACCTATATATTGTCTGATAGCAGATTCATGTCTTATTCATAGCACCTTCCACTGCGCCAAGATTGTGTACAAGACACCAGTTCAGAAACTTACCAGTAGTGCGTGCAATAAAGATTATTTTAAAATACCCCCTGTTTCATTCTAAGTATGCACACTAAAAATGGTGACTAATATTGTCTGAATGATGTCAGTGGCTCCTTGGCTATTATATTCATCAGGATCTGGTTTATAATTAGAGTGAACACATCAAACGTCTAGAACTTCTACGGCAAGAGCAATACCCAGCTGAGTTTTGTTTCCTATGACTGAACAAGATAAACCAAACGCAAACTATTAATGACAAGAACCTGGTGTTATTGCTGGTGTGAGCATGTGTAAATGATACCCACTCCGACAACGACGTTGATGCAGGGCTATGAATACCATATCTGATAATGAAACAAGCTCTTAAATCCCCCTCCTATCCATTGGAATTAACATGTTGTGGTATATACAGGCGCTGTGCCGTGTTTTATTACGAGTGTTAACAAAAAAGAGACAAGTTTGAGTATGGTGGGTAGTGATTTGGGCAACTTGTGATCTGACATTATTTATGAATAATTACAATAACATGAGAGCTATAAACCTACACATGTGTATTATTGATGTGATGTCACACTGGTAGTAGCAAACTGGTCATGTGACTTTATTAATAAAACAAAATGAATATCCAGTACACAAATGGGAACAGCCCAGAGGGATATAATTACTTAAGTTAGTGACAGAAAAAACGAATACTAGTTTAATTGCTTTTCCATCAGTTATTATTCATGTAACTATTTCATTACGCATGTTTTCAGAATGCCGAGTTATAGGAGAATAAGATCGTGTTCATTTCATGTTCATGTTGTTTAGGAGATCAGGTTACGGAAGTTCTTCCTCTTTCCCTGAAAATAGTTTCTTATTTCTGGAGATACGAATCATTAAACGTTTTAGTCTCATTCTTATGGACGTGTTAGTGATCATAACCAAAATCAAAGGTTCGCAAAACCGACTTCGCAACATGATTTTTGGTGTATTTTTTTTCAATATTCATGATGGTTAAATAATAGTAAATACGCACTAAAACATTTTTTAACATTTGGCTTAAATAAACATTCAATTTATTAATAAATATATTCTATCGCGAACATACTAATAAGTATGTAATCTACGATGACTGTTATTCCATGAAAGGTCTTCTAGAAACTGCAAAATTGAGATGCAAGTCTAACTCCTGTCTTTAATAGGTTACTAAGGAAAATATGGTGAAACCCACAACCGAGTTTTTAAAAATGTGTAACAACGATTGATAAAGAACAAAATATAATGTTATATAATTACATATTACGAGGGCGCGAACAGAGTGGAGCCTGCTGAAGTCGCTCTCCGAGAATTGCAAGTATTTTCAGCGTTATATCCCTCAATACTAGTTTCGATAGCAATTATCCAACAAGGTTTGTACTTCTGACTATCTCAGTAGTAATGGGAGTATCTTTAGAAGTTTATAGAGCCAGAATCGGGAGTTTTTCTTGTCGAAATCGCCAGGGTGACGAAGATGAGTGGACATTTGCATGTTTAACGACCTCATTTGCATATTTAACAATAGCAGGACAAGTGACACTTGCTGTACAAATATGTCTATTCAAGCTGTTAATTATCGGTAACGTTGAACGTAATCCAGGACCTAATACAGGCCAGAAAGGTAATGGGATGGATACAGAGTGTTCAGCAGATCAAATAACACATACGTATGCTACAAAAAATCTCTGAGATGAATAATTCTTTGTCTCGACAACTAGCAGCGATTCTGACAGAATCAGAGGCAATACACAGAAGGTTCGATTTAATTGAACAACGCATGAATAATCTAGAAGATGACGTTGCCGAGATGCGTACAGAAATCAAATCCTACCAATTTAGAGGGCCATTCCTGTTCATACAGTTCAGATGTATTGAACGGGATTCGTGAATTAAAATCAAAGTTAAAAGAATTACATAGTAAATATGACGACATGAGTAACATATCTCGCCGAAATAACCTAGTATTTATAGGAGTCCACCAGGAGAAAAGTTCGGAATCGTGGGAAGAGTCTGAAACCATCGTGAAAAGCATAATTAAAGACAAATTAGGAATTACTTCAAATGTGGAATTTCAAAGAGTGCATCGTGTTGTCAACGGCCTGCTTTCAATGGCGGAAAACTTATCGTCGCTATGTGTACAACTACAAGGACAAAGAAATTATCCAAGGTGAGGCGGAGTATCATCGATCCCAGTGATACGATGTATATACCCCCACCCTTGATCCTAAAGCGACCACCTAAGGTTGCTTCAACGCTTATGGGATCACGGGCGTCGGGATCCAAAGCAACCCCGTCGGCATGTCTCTCCCTGTCCGTCTGAGTGCGGAGTGGGGCGCAGAGCACGCAAACGGTGTTGATGGGCGGCGTTGGTCAGCCGCGGAGGATGTAATGCTTAAGGCCCCCGGGTGGGGATAACGATTAGGCAACATTTCCCACTGGACCAAACGCTACCCGGTCGGTGTGTTTCAGGATCAGACCCCATAGCGTGGGATGAGACCAAAACGCCCCCAACCGGATTCCAGGGCTCCTTCCCCAGACTCCGGTACCACGATTTTGGCAAACCAGGCAAAGGGGGATAGCCGCGTTCCATGGGTGTCCTTGCCAATTGAGGACGACCCATCCAGCCCTGAGGGCAGAGTGCCCAGCACTCTGGTGACCTTGGAGGCAGAACGCACCAGCCTCCCAGACCAGGCGACATTTTTACTGGTGGGCCACTGCACATCTACGTGTGACACCCCCTAGTGTTGCCTGGCTCGCTTGGCCAGGGCCACTACTGTGCTACGAGACGCGGCCTTAGACGCACGTGTTTTTGCCGACAAGCTGAGCCGGGGTACGTCCCCACCTCAGTGACGCAGACTGGACACCCTCCACCCTCTTTGTTCAGGGAATGGTGGGTACAGTCTCGGAGCTTCGGAGTGCAATGAATCAGAGGGTTCAGATCGAATCCGCTAGCCAGTTGGTCCTGCCATGGGCAAGCGGAGGGCACCCCAAGCACAGAAAACACCCTAGGGCATTGTTCGCTAGCCAGAGTCAGCCAGGAGGCAAGCGCTTATACCCTTCCATGGGAGGGAAGGGTAGTGGCACGCCCCCAGGGAGGTACGAGCCAGGTGGTGGCTCCTCACCCTCTCTGGGTGGACGTCTACCCGGCAGCAGGGAAAGCATGTTTGATGCTCACCTCTGCAACTGGGGGGGGGACAGGCACATGTTCGGTGAGTGGCCAGGTCACAACTTAGTGACTACTTCAGGCCTTGGGGAACTCACCTCATGGGGAAAGGGAGCACCCTCCCTCACAACTGCCGAACACATGGCCACACATCCCTGTCGTACACAGATTGCGCCGGTGTAGTCCGGTTTGGAGACGGCGGGTGACCGATACCTGGACCTTTCCAGGTGGTGACATCCGTTTATGGCATACCGCTGAAATCTCCATTTCCCCCCGTCAGTGTCTCCCCTGTTGGGCACTGCCAGGGGACTCCAGCAAGGCGGAAGCAATCAGACAGGAAGTAGCAGTTTGCTGGGGAAAGACGCCATACACAGGGTACATCAGCCGGAACTAAGTCCAGGCTTCTACTCAAATGTGTTCGTAGTACCAAATCTACAAGTGGCAGGCGTCCAGTTTTGGACCTAGACAGACTGAATCAGTACGTGCCCCTCGATCGGTTCCACATGGAGACACCATTCAGGGTTCTTCCCTCCATCCACCGTTTTGACGTACCGATGCACCTAGCGAGTTGCCATCTCCTTCGAATCGCCCAGCTGGGCCAAGTATTCGAATTTCGGTGCCCCCCGTTTGGGTTAGGCACAGCGCCCTACGTGTTCACCAGAGTGATGAAACAGGTAGTGCTGCTGCTTCACCAGATGTCGGTCACCTCAATCCGTACCCAGACTACTGGTTACCAACAACCCGGGCAAGGGGTAATAGCCAAACGTATCAGGCTAACACAGGATTTACTTCACCAGTTGGGCTCGTTAGTAAATCGACAAGTCCCACCTCGAGCCAACGCGCAGTTGGTGTCCCTGGGCATGGAGTTTTGACACAGAGGTAAGCTTGGCTTAGCAATTTCAAGCGTATTGCTTAGCGCTAAGCAGCCTAGCCGAATGCCTAGTCAGCGTTCCCTCAGTGTCCCTCCGTGAACTAATGCGGATCATCGGAATGATGACCTCGGTTCGAACGGTCGTTCCCCAGGCCGCACTACGCAGCTGCTCGGTATAGCGCTTGTTATAACGCCGAGCTCTCCTATGGGAACTAGATAGGCGGGCTTCGTTCTCGGACCAAGTGAAGGAAGCCCTGCCATGATGGTTGTCTCTGGCCAACCTCGGGCAGAGGGGCCTCCTTGGACCTGCTTGCCGCAGGTATGACTCTGGTAACAGATGCCTTCCCCCAGGGTTGGGGAGCGCATCTATTGGACGAACAAGCCCAAGGATATGGCTCCCGCATAGTTTCGGGACCACCATATCAACCGGCTCGAACTGTGAGCAGTGTACTTAGCACTACCACGCTTTCTACCTGTAGTTCGAGACCACAGAGTCCTGCTCCGCACAGACAACGCAGCGGTGGTCTTCTTCAAGAAGTCCTAGCGGAGCAAAATCCTCCTTTGGTGCCTGGAATACAATGTGGAGCTAACTGCACACCACCTTCCAGGGGTGAGGAACAGTCTGGCGACGCCCTTTCAGGGCGACTCTGTCTCCAGAACACGGAGTGGCTGATACCCCAGTGGGTAGCCTCCAGGCTGTTTCGGCTGTGGACGGTCCATGGTTAGACCATTTGCCGCACCCAGAACACCAAGCTCCCGATGTACGTAACACTCCCGCTGACTCCAGGAGCCTGGGCCAGGGTCGCTTTGCTACCCCACGGACCCACTTAGTTGTGTACGCTTTTCCTCCCTTCCCGCTAGTCCACCGGGCACCGGAGAAGACTTCGACAGGTGCACACCTGCATATTATCATTGGTCGCACCCAATTGGCCAAACAGGGCCTAGTTTCCACTTCTGTCGGAAACGATAGTCGAAACACCAGCAGTGCTTCCGGACATGTCGTCCCAACCAGACGGCGCACTACCACAAGCCCAGAGGGTATCACTTACCCGCATAGAGGCTCTCATTAGACCCGCACATACGAAAGCTTTATCTGAGCGGGCTGCCAGGGCCAGGGCGAACAGGGATTCCACCAATGCAGCCTACATTTCTAGGCTGCGAGCATACACTGGTTAGTGTAGCGGAAAGGAGATTGATCGATACCATCCCTCTATTGGCCAGGTAGCAGGCTCCTTCGTCCACCTGTTTGACGAGGTGGGTTTGTCCTACGCAGCGATCGTTGGCTACAGGTCGGCCTTGTGCCCCACCATTCAAATGTACGGGAACAAGACTAACCGATTGTCCTACTATTAGGAGACTATTTACTGCTTTCCAGACGCTAAGACCCCATACAAGGGAACCGCCCAACTGGGACTTGTCGGCTGTGTTGTCCGCTCTAAGCAGACCGCCTTTTTGAGCCTCTGATCAAGCACCACTCAAATTTTTGACGTGGAAAATAGTCTTCCTACTGGTCCTCGCCTCAGGTAGGCATCAGCCAGAGCTGGGGGGCATTGTCCTTCTCGGATGATGCACCGCCGTTATGGACAATCAAGTTGTGCTGAAGACACGAATCGGGTTTCTCGCCTAGAACCAAATCCCAGGATACGATCCTCACCCGATCGTCATCCCCTGGCTGGCAAATATTGTCGGTCCGGAGGATCAGGAGGAATTGCTTCTTTGCCCGGTCCGAGTGCTGAGTTGCCGCGAGAACCATACCAGGTTTTCCAGACGGGGAACCAAACACATATTTTTGTGTTACGGCCATGGCAAACAGGATAAGCCGGCTTCCCCGACTTCCATCTCCAGGTGGATTACTGCGACTGTACTGGAGGTCTATAATACAATATCCTCCTCAACACAGACCTTGCAGAGACACCAAGTACGAGAACATGAGGTCCGTGCCAGATGCCCCCCCTCAAACACATTCTGAGGGAAGGCTTCTGGAGAATGCAGAACGTCTTCATCAACTACTACCTAAGAGACACCCAATCTATTGAGCAGGGTCTCTTCAGGTTAGGCCCCGTCGTAGCGGGTTAGGCCTTGTTTGCTAACCCAGCCCGAACGACCGCAGGGGCCTCTGCGCATAGGCATTTTTGCGGGCAGATTGTCTGTTCCACTAGCACTTCCTGGAACTTCGACTCCCAGGTTTCGCTTCTGTCGACCTACGCCCTCATGCGAACTGTTTCGGTCCTACTTCAAGCTTATCACCCCCGAATTCGGCTTGGGTCTAGCTTTCTCGGGCACACCGAACCCTGTCACCACAGCAGCCCATGGCTTCTTGCTTCGGGGACAGCACAGGCAAGGTAAGACACCACCCTTCTTGGGTCTTAACTTAGGTTTTTGGGTTTGTTTTCATCCCGGACTGGGGAAAGGTCTTTCATCATTCTCCTTTTTTTTCTGTTTGCTCGGAAAAACCCGCCACCTATCGGTGTCTGACTCTGCCTACAGTTCAAAATAGTCATTTTGACTGACCGGAGTATATGGTGGGTAATTGAACGTAGTGAATTTAGGCGAGGGTTCTCCGAACCCGCCTATTCACATAGTTCATACCCACCATAGACTCCGGGTCCCCCCAACCTACCCACTATTTCCGTCTCGTTGGTCTAAGTCCTCGAGGCGGAGAGAAAGGAACCAGAGTGATGGACGGCTACCTGGGGCGCTGCCAGATGGCCTCGGTCACGTGGGTTCGTGACGTAAGGGGTAAAAGAATCTTGAGGTCATGGGGCTTCCCCTGACCTGGATTCTATCTCTCCGTCACCAGCAGAATCACTGATTAATGCCTACAGTTCAAAATAGTCATTTTGACTGACCAGAGTCTATGGTGGGTATGAACTATGTGAATAGGCGGGTTCGGAGAACCCTCGCCTAATTAAAAAGAGATCAGATTTAAAAGGAAAAAATTGTTCGAGTTCAGAAAAGCGTTGAAGAATGATGAGCCTAACATAAGGGCATACGTGAATTACGACAAACTGTCCGTGAAGAAACAGAGTGGAAAACGAACACTGTACGAATACGACGACGCTCAACATAAAGTAATCATATGCCAACCAAAGTAACAGTCTGGTCAACGCCCTCATGAAATTGACAACATTACAGTGAAATTACTTGTTTGGAACGTTAGAGGTTTGAAAGGTAAATGGGACGATACAGAATTTATTGCATATTTAAACCAATTTGATTTCAACTACTCACAGGAGGACCAAATTACTGATTTTATTAATTGTCCAATTTCCCAACTTGAAATTGAGGTTAGTGTCATGAATTTGTTTTCGCGTATCTGTTAACCGACTTAATTAGTTGATTATTAGCGAATTGCTGTGTTATGTCTGTCATCGTTAGGCCTATTTGAAGTTTTAGACGGAACTTGGCTCAGTGATTTGGAACTAATTACCAGATAACCGCCGCTTTGTAGACTACTCATTCTGACAGTTTATATCCATAGTTATTAATGTAGTGAACGATTAATCAAAAGATATGACGTATTCAGTACTTAGTGTGATTGGCTTTATGATTGAAGGTTACGCCTCAGAGTCTTTTTACTGCTTTGTAATTGGTTAGAGTTTTGAAAATGAATAAAGAGAGTTTGAGTTGGTCTTGAAGAGTACTCCACGATAGACGCAGTCTAAGCTAGAGCAGTCCTGGAGAGACTTGGGGCGAGCCTTGACGCAGTCTTGGGCGAGTCTTGGGTCAGCCTTGCGACAGTCTTGGGGATTTTTCCCCAGGGCGCCGTGTCTTATAGAGTGCTCGATTGACCGACTAAGACGAGAGCTGAAACGTATTTCGTTGTATGTGTCTTATTTGACTATAAAGTTAAAGTGACTTTCCCGATCCCGTACCTCAAGGGGACGAGATAGAGAGACGAGACGAGTTTCCCCCTGACAAGTGTGGAGAACCCAGAGAGAGAGGAGATTTTACCCCTGATATTAGTATCAAACAGTTGAAATTTGGTAAATCATCAGGCAGCGATGGCATACCGCCTGAATTTTACAAATTTTGCTCTCCTCAATTAATTCAATTATTACATGGCATCTTTAACAGTATTTTCGATACAAGCATTTTCCCTAAGCAATGGTGTGAGGGTATTATATATATTATATATGGTTCTAGGAATAAGGCTTGTAATTATCGGGGTATCACATTACTACCAATATTAAGTAAAATTTTCAATAGAATAGGCTACATAAATGGGAAGAACAAGCGGGTTACAGGGCAGGCTATAGCACCATAGATAACGTATTTATTATTCACACATTGGTACAAAAATATCTTGCAACTAAACGAGGACGTTTCTATTGTGCTTTTATTGATTTCGAAAAAGCATTCGACCGAGTAAATCGGGTAGCTTTATTTTTCAAACTTGGTAAAGCAGGTATTAGAGGTAAAATGTATTCCATTCTTAACTCTATGTATTTACAAGTAAAATCATGTGTCTTAACAAGTGATGGTCTGACAGGCTTCTTTAACTGTCCGGTTGTAGTGCGTCAAGGTTGTATTTTGTCACCCTTTCTGTTCTCTCTCTTTTTTTTTTTTTTTATAAATGACCTTCACGTAGAACTTCAGGCAGACAAGCTTTTACGTGATAGTGTTGGTTGTTCTGTTGGTTTAATTGAGTTATTTTATCTTCTTTTTGCGGATGATTTAGTTTTGATGTTTTATAATGCAATTGGATTGCAAAGATTACTTCATAAATTGAAATCATATTGTGATAATTATCATTTGAGAATTAATTTAATCAAAACCAATGTAATAGTTTTTAGAAATGGAGGACCGTTACGAAGATACGAGCAGTGGCGATACGATGGGAAAATAATTGAAATAGTGCCGTATTACGTTTATTTGGGTATAAAATTCTCACTACGTGGTTCTTGGTCATTATGCCAACAACATCTAGCAGATCAGGCAACAAAAACGCTCAATGCACTAATTATTATCATATGTAAAATTGTTTTAAAATGTTTTAAAATATTTGATACAAAAATTGTTCCAATAGATTTGGGGTAATTTTGAGTCTCCAGCTGTTGAAAATTTACACATCAAATTTTGTAAATTTTTTCTTCACATTCGTAATACACCATTAATTCACACAACAGTAAGAGGGGAACTTGGTCGTCCCACAATGTATTCTCTTCGTTTAGGTAGAATGGTGAAATACTGGCTGAAAATACTTAAAATGAACCCAAACCGTTACGTTTATCAATGTTACAATTTTCAATGCACACTGGCTGACTCAAACAAAACATGCTGGGTTAAGTCATTAAAAGAAATACTATTTAGTTATGGATTTGGGGAGTTGTGGTACAACCAGGGTGCGGGCGATGAAAATGCGTTTCTTGGCTTGTTTCGTCAGCGGTGTTTTGACATAGATCTCCAAAAATGGTGTGGTGTTGTAGACTCATTTGAAAGATTAACTTCATATAAACTATATAAACGTAACCTGGAACTAGAATCGTATCTTGTAATTGAAATGAAAACAGCTTTTCGACTTGCTATGTTAAAAATCAGAACATCATCACATAGTCTAATGATTGAAAAGGGACGCCACCTAAACATACCGAGACCAAACAGGATCTGTCCAGTTTGTCGTAGTGGGGTTGAAGATGAGTTTCATTTTTCACTTCTCTGTCCCGCCTACGACGAGCTGAGGCAGCGCTATATTCCAAACATATACACTAAGCAGTCCCGCCTACAACACCAGTTCATTAACCTAATGACTAACAAAAATCCACAAACTGTTAGAAATTGTGCTAAATATTTATTTTAATCTTTTCTTAATAGAGAAACGTTGTTAGAGGAAGCAATTCTTAATGATATCTAACTATTGTATTTAATCTTTGTTTAATCTTTACCATGTGTAACCTGTGACCGCATATACTAGTGATGTATCTTTGAGTGTACTTAGGGCCGGCGGCCTATGGTACTTTGGAAATGAACATTATTATTATTCATTAATTACATATTTTCTTTGTGATTTCCTACAATGAAACAGGTGCATTGCTTAGTTTATCTAAATCAATTGTATGTATTACTTGAGTGTAAACTTAAGTGTATTGATATTGTCCCACATGAAACATGAAAATATACAGACCGATCTTCAGATAGGATAACTGAGGCAAAGATCGCCACCAAGAGGCATACATTAACTTATACTACCACAAATATTCAAATCTCCAATTAAATATTAGGGATAGAGGGCGCCATCAAGTGATGAGGTTTGAGTTACAAAACATAAGAACCAATACGAATAAAGCCATGAAAATGTGGAGAAGTGTTTTTATTTATCATTTATCCAAAAAATATATAAAAAATACATGGTCATCACCATCACTATTTGTAGCAGATAATGTGATGCAGTATAGTGTACACTTTTTACACAAACTTGATGCAGTATCTCATCACTGTGTTATATGCTTTTCACAGGGAAGTGTTGCAGTCAATCGAATCTCCAGTGCTGGATAATTCCTGTATTAATAATTAGACAAACTTGTTATTCATATTCTTGTGTTTTAAAATTACACCTGGGGTTCATTCATAACGGTTCAATTGGATATTGAGACTATCACGTGACATATTTATGGATATTTGCGAATTGTGGTAAAATCTTTGAAGATTTGACCAGATTTGCCATTGTTCAAATTTGTTCGGGCCGTAGTGCAATTTTGAGATTATTGTTTTGCGACTAAAGTTATATGACAAGTACATTATTATAATATTACACCACAGAGTTATTTACAGAGTGTGTTAAATTGCATGTCGTAAATATAACAGTTTGTGACACTAGGCAGAGACTCACATGAAACATTACTCTCATAAGAAGTAAGTTCAATGCATAAACGACGTAAGCGAACACTATTTTCAAAGTTACTGTTGGAATACAGCAATTTTTGGACAACCCCAAACAAGTTTGCTTTATGTGGTCTTCCAGTTCAACTGTTTATGTAGACATATATAATAAAGCAGTATTGAGGCCAATATGCAACAAACAAACAAACAAACGCACTCATCCGTAACAAATATATATAACAATACATGGTCATAAGCGATGTAAAAAAAGGAAATTAAATCAGATGTGTCTTGTTCTATAAGCGCTACCTGTCACATATCAAACATAATACAACACTTTGAATAGTATTGCCAAGTATGGTGCGTCACATTATGATATATTTTATTGTCCAAACCTTACCATTTCATTCGATGTAACAAACGCCTTTTTCCTAGTAGTAGAATAGCGATGCATATTTTTCGGGAGACAGCATTTACATAACGAGTAAACCAATGGAGATATCAGACGCGGGTCAATGGTCTTTGGGTCAGTGAATCCTAAACAATACAAACAAATATATATGTGAAATTTATACGTCTGAGAAACTGTTGTGGCACATTCAAATATTCATCACATCAAAATAAGTATAATGTATAAGTATCCACTATATCCTGGTATTGAAGAAAATCTTATATTATATTATATCATTTATTCATAAATCCAATCAACAAGAAATGGCGATATACATATTTTATTTAGGTAAACATCTATGTGTCTTACTCAAAAACGTGTCAGCGCTAAATTCCCAAAATATGTATCACAGTTTTTTTAATGAACGGCATCTGGTTTACCTAATAACAGTCTGGTATATACTTATGACTAAAAGACGAAAGGGCAGAATTACCACCCAATATGAATTTGTCATGAACACACCAGAAAAGGTCGTAAAGGGAATGTGACTCCCCAACCACATTCCCCAATACAAATTCACGGCGTTATGTTTGGGTTTCACTTTCCACTTTTACCACATATCTGAGAATATTGTTGTTAGATGCCAGGGTGGTATTTACTACTAAGTTAGCCCTTTTCCAACAAAATGTAGGGCAGTGTCTCGTTTATATATGCAACCACTTTATTTATAAGTAGCACAAAACCACACACAAACAACATACCATGCACATAACCATGGACAATATAGCGGGACATATATATTAGATCAATCACCTATAACTTAATAACTAATAGCAAATGAATGGACAATATTAACTGGTTCAGCGCATTTACCCTGTGGTCTTCAACAAAGAGTAAACTCTGTCAGCATAGTAATAGTGGGATAGATGGCGATCCCTCTCAGTATGGCATTCTCTGTAGCCTCCTCAGTGACTCCCAAGTGAAATTAGTGCCTGGCTCAGCAAACCTCTCTCCTGAGGTTGGGTTGAGCAAAAAAATGAACATTTGGTGGCATACCACCAAGCAGTTCGTCAATATTTTTTGGTTTGTTGGTAACTCCCTGGAATGACCTGCCAGGGCATTGAGGAACCGTTGACTTGCTCGCCAATTCAGTGTTTTCAGTTTCCCTTTTTTCGGTGTCCCGAAACACCATAATGATTTCTTAACTGTGTTAATTTCGTTTTAATTGATCTAGAAGCCCTTCTTAAGGAGGGTCCACCAGACCCTAATGCATGCCCCATATACTAGTACTAATATAACCTGGATAACTACACAGTTTGAATCGAATTTGGGAACCCCATAATGAAGTTCACATGAACATCATACCAGTGAATCCTAAAAGTTCTTTGTCAGAAAACCTTACTTGTTGAGTAATGATCTCATTGCATACATCTACAGAGCTATTGTGTCAATATTAATTTCTGTAATGATCTTAAGCAGAGGGCAGCCTACTAATCCCAATATCCACATGAATGATGGCCGATCAATCAAAACAGTCTAGCATGTGTTATCTTGTAACTTTAGGTTTACCTGTAAAAAAACTGACAGCTACGCCAACGATCAAAGTAACAGTGAGTTCTAATGGACTGTACCATTGGTAAGACATGTTTAGAAACCAAGCAAATCCGGCTCTAAAAATGAGGAAACGGAATTATTAACAGTCGAAGATGTTTTCAGCTATTGTTTACATTCAAGTTTACAAAGTGAGTAGTTCCTGTTTACAGAGAACACATCTCAGGTTTACAGACTGTTCACTTCAGGTTTACAGAATGTTCAGTTCAGGATTAGAGAATGTTCAGTTCAGGATTACAGAATGTTCAGTTCAGGATTACAGAATGTTCAGTTTACGTTTGCAGAGTGTTCAGTTCAGGTATACAAATTGTACAGTTGACATAGAGTGGATTATTCAGACATAAGACTGTATAGTTCAGCTTCTTCTTAGACCTTGTAGAGATGATATAGAGATGTTTTAGAGGGATTCAAATCCACACACCTGACAATGCGTTTCATTGTTTTATGGAGCAATTGGGTTATTTTTATGTAAAGCCGTCGTAAGAAATCTACCTTTTATGGAAGTACAAGATAGATATACTTTATTCTGTTGTTAAGGAGTATATAGTAATATGGAAAACCATTAATCTATTTAAATATATTACATTTGTAGATACAATCACCAAGTGTAAACACAAAACTAACTTATATAATAGTTTTCTTCTGAAATTGAATGTCTTAAACTCACTCAGCACCAGTGAGGCTGCTAGCTGCAGTCGTCGAAATCATAGATGGTTCTGTGGAATTCGTTGTAATATTTCCTGCTAGACAACCTTCGGTGGACACAGGTAATTGTGGCCAGTATGGCGGATAAAACATCGTTCCAATTATAATCAACAATGCAATAGTGAAACCAGCAAGGACTCCTGTGATGGCACCCTGGATAAATAGTAATAAATTATGCATGTATTCTCCCACAATGTATTCGTGGAATTTTGAAGTATGAATCATGTACTTAATTACTTTTATTATATTACATAATAACAAATGACTGCCTGCAGTAATACTATTTCTGCCAGGTAATTTCTGAGGTTAGTCCTTACCTGATTAATAATGTCAAGACCACATTCTCTGCACTTTCATAACGTCTGTTATTTTTTTGTCTTGTTATTACAGTTTATTTATATATCATGAGATTGTCTAATATGTTTTGATTTGTTACTTGTACGTATATTAGCAAAAACAGCGTTCAATATATATATGTATATATATTGTTTAAATATATAGTATATCTCTGAGTAGGATTCTTGCCAGTAGCCTTACACAATTAATATTCCTGGTATAGAGAAACACACTATTTGTAGAACATATTTACCTTACTGTTGGTCCAGGGGAAAAATATTCCCAAAGTAAACATGCCGAACACTGGCGCCAGAACAAGATTACCGATAGATAATGCTAATTGCAAGATAAGTCCCATTTCAGACACAAGTAATACAAGAAGTATGGCCAGGCATCCATACAACGTACCTAAATGTTAAGTGGTATATAGAATACTTAGTATTAAGTCACAGCGTAACAAATAAAATATTTGAATATTGAAAATATCACTTATACATAATTTATGTCAAGTAACAGTTTTGCAGTTTCAATGTATTACGAAGACATATATAATACTTACTTGTGACTTTTAAAACTAATGTCGTTTTGTAATCGGATAATTGGGAGAAGTAGTGAAAATGTTTGAGGAAATCTTCGAGAGTAACAGCAGCCAGTGAATTTAGTCCAGAAGATAATGTACTGAAAACAAGTAACGCAAGTTGTGACATAAAAAATATTGGAATCAAGTGTTTATGCTGTTATTATGATTTTTATTGGTATGATTTAGAAAAGAACAACATTTCGATCACAAAATGCGGTTAGTGAAATCAGTCGCTCAAATAACACATTGCAGCATACACACAAAAAAAAAGATGTGTAGCCAAGTACATCTACACGTGATAAAATGAACACAAATACCTCAAAGCTCCACTGAATACCGCAGCAATGAACACGCCGGCAAGTCCAGGTAAGTGGGCAAATGTATCCATTATGAAAAATGCAGTTCTCTACAAAAAGAGAAAATTGATCAGCTTCTGTGATATTGATTGACTGGTTTGGTAGATTGAAGGCAATTTAACGGAACTAACATATTACCTGGTCACCCTGAGTGACATAGCCTGCTGCAAGGGGGTCACAATCTGCATATGTAGCATACATAACAACGCCAGCAAGACAGGAAAGGATGACAATCAGCATGAGCATAGGGATACTTGTATACATCGCCCTCACATATGGAACAAAATGTACAATTGTATTATATAGAGGTCGGTACAGGTAGTACATTATATAAAAACAACTATTCGTTTTACATTTTACTACATAAGGTTTGAAAGTTAATAGATCAATTATTGATCTATTAACTTCAAACCTTATGTAGTAAATAAAACGACACAATACTAATAATATAGACATACTTCTGTCCTTCTCGCACGCTTGAACATGTTAGAAATCTCTGTGCAGTTGCTTGACTTATACCAAGGGTTGGTATAACTCCTAAAGTGTATCCGATCAGTATTGAGTATCCTGTGTGTCGCACGGTAGGATCCAATCGCCAACTGAAAATATAATTAAAACAGAATAACTTATGATATAAATACAAGTACGGATACATACTCAAATACAATATGATTTGCAATGTGTGCACTTACTCTGTAAAGTAAATTCTGTCACCGTCATCTGCAATTTGCCAAACATTAGAAATACCACCTAGATCAATACAACCTTGGATAATAACAGCGATGACACCAGTAAACATTGCCAAGCTTTGAATTACATCTGTCCAAATCACAGCTTTCATACCACCCTGCAGAGAAACAAACCTCACATTGACCCTACATTACTCAGATATGAATGTGAACGCATTGCTTAGGTCAAAACCACCTATTACATTGTGATATTTATTATTTTATGTTTTTCTTTTTTTGCGTTAGATGATCATTATTAGTGGGATTTATGTCCATACTCACCAATGTTGTATATAGTGTACATACAGTTCCTATTGTGACTACTGATATCCAAACATTGATGCCAGAAACTGCACTCAATGCAAGTGAAGGGGCATACACCGCAATGGATAAATACAAGCTCTGAAAATATGCAATGTGCTCATGTTTTAATTTATTTTAATTAAAAAATATCAACCCCGCAAAAAAGGTATTTAATTCAGTACTGATATGCGACATTTGTATCTCATCAATTCAATAGCGAGTGTTGTAGATGAATATTTTACTAAAAGAAAGTCAACTCTGAAAGCTAGATGCCATTACCTTATATAAAATATAGAAGGATGTACCAATTATTCTTGCTGGTTTGTTGAAACGTAGTTCCAAATACTAAAATATAAAATATTTATTGATTAAACTTTGTATGTTTATTTGTTTATTTATCTGTGAGTCTTTTGTAGATATCAAATGAGAAAGCTCACCTCATATATGCTGGTTAATTCCAGTCGATAGAATATCGGTAAATATAGATGAGCTCCAACAGGAATAATAATCAAATACATAAATATTGTTGTAGCATACATCAGTCCATAAGTAAACACCTCAGATGGCATGCCGAGAATCGTTATGGCCGATATAAAACTTGCCATCAATGATACAGACACAGGAAAGAAATGCATGCTCCGGTTGGCCAGGAGATATTCTTTAGTTGTGTTTTGCTTGTTACCTGTACACCCATAGTAGATACCAATTCCAACAGAAACAACCAACACACCTCCAAAGATAGCATAGTCCGCGATGCCAATAGTGGTAGGGACACTCATATTTAATGTCTACCTACGAAATAGCAAAACCCCATTTTAGCTGTGAGTAAACTATGAGTATGAGAGGAATATTCTATATTCATAACACTCACAGTCTGTGACTCAATATTGAGTTCTAATAGCGTCTATATAGCACATTCTTCCTCCAGAAATTTAAGTTTTTATACGTGATCAAGAGGTGTTTCAAAGTGGGCATTCTCTACTGGCCTTGCACACGCATTATGTGCCAGTTGACAGTTGAATGGTAGCATGACTGAGTCTTAACTGAGCTGATACGATCTTTTCTGTTACTTTGGTCCTTGGTCCACCTTTCGCCTGTCCGCGCGGATACAATGCATCAGCATTTATTCATTTGTAAGGCATAACCGCCCATGCAGCTGATGAACATTATTTGTATCCCTACGTTATGACGGTAGCTTTTTTCACAGGAAGGGGTCGATGCTGAAAACGATGGTACACTTACATGGTAAGTGTACATTGATAGAGTACTATATAAAAAAACTTATGTAGTTGTTACCTAGGCAACACGCTTTGACAAGCGTTATTTACTCATCCATATATTCTGATCAATTCTGTTTTTGCATGTTTTTGAAACTACTGATGACTTGACCTCGGACCATATAGCCCAAAAATGCATTCATAAGTTCGTACGTAAGTTCCCTGGCCTTAGTAGTTGCCTCCAATAGTAGGCTTGATATCCACTTGAGCTGGGTATTTCACCTGGTTTACTGTGTGATGTGTTGATTGATTGGTGGTGCAGGTCAGCACACGCTTCTAGTCCATTCATGTATTCATGTATCTTGTGGTGTGATTGTGTTTTATGATCGAAGATTTGCGTACAGAATATCGCTATATATTTTCCAGAATGTATCTAGCAATCAATGTATTTGCGTCGAATCTCGCATTCCAAATGATTGTTCTGACATTTTTGACTCCATCTAGAAAGACACACATTGGCCTTACATTACTCGGATATGAATGTGAACGCGGATATCGGATATCGTGGGACAATTCTTCTATAAAATCAAGACGTTCCACCAAAAGTTAACTCTGGTGTGGTTTCTAGTACTAGCATGTGGTACATACGCTTCGTTTGCTAAGACCTGATTGGAACAAAAATACTTCTGACAACTGTGTAATCAATTATTGGCAGTATACAAACAAACACCTCGACAGCACTTAGTGGACCTGACTTACTTATGCATTCATTGACATAGTAAATCAAATGACAACTATCAAACAATACTAAGTAGAAGTCTTAACGAGTTGTGTTGACCTTCGATCAGGTGTTATTGAATGTAAACAACATAAATAATACCAATATATTTAGTCATTTCGACAATTCGATTGAATACATTGTTATTTACTTCATTTTGGTGATTAGTCTTGAACATTCATATCTAGTCTGTGTTCATTTAATACGTTCCATGTTTGCTGTTATTTAATTGCAGTCAATCCAGCGAGGAAGTAGGAGTAGGATGTTTGCCTTCAGTGGCGATGTACTTATTTTGATCGTTCGTAAGTTGTTTGCCTATCACCACCTTTGATTAATGTGTTGATACGTGATGTCGGTTACATTGACTTTATTATATTTGCTAAATCATAAATATCATTATTAATTCTGCCATAAATAGGCCGTAATGATAAGAAATCATAGATTACGTGATGGAGATATATGCACATATATAATATGACATTTCATTTTATTTTATAACTGGCGTAGTAGCTTTTTTTGAAAATGTGAAACGTATATAAGACAGAAACTGACCTATATTTAGCTTACTGTGCTAAGAGGCCAATACACCACTCTGGTAAACCGGTACAAAGACTTAAGTTTTTACTGCATAGTTTTATTGGGATAACCAGATGATATGTTATTCAAAACCACCTAACTCGATGGATTATTTATATGCATAATCATGAGGAACAGCACCTACTAAAATAAGCTCGCCAAAACCAAACTCGGCAAAGATGGTTAATATATAACTAAGACTGGGGCTCTGTTAGAACCAATTGTTCCACACTTCCAGTCTATTCTGACATAAGCGTAGAAAACACACACAATATTATAGGTTGAGTTATAATACCATTGTCATTATGTTTGTAAATAAATGAGAATACGCGACACGCGCCTAGGCAGGATGGACAGAACCATTAAAATAAAACGCCCGTTTTATAACAGTTGGAAAGTATGCTATGTCTACTAATATGTCGATATGGTGATATATGCACCTATACTATACCCGAGCATGTAACATGGCCCATCCATTCATCGTCGTGATACACTTTTTTACATGGTGAAACTTATATGAAGTATACTGACCTATATATTGAATACTGTGCTAAGAAGCCAATGAACCACGTCGTTATATCAAGACTTCGTTTTTATTGCAGTCTCATCGAGGCGATCTTATACACAAAGCCACTTAACTCCGTGATATTTATCTTTATATACTGACCTATATAAATGTTTATGTAAACAGTAATTTTCAGAAAATTAGATCAATGCTACCCAAAAACCACAATATTAGGACCAATTTCGCCACACTTCCACACAGTTAATTGTGCTACAAGTATACAAAACATCAAACTTCATCACAGAATTGATACAATAAGTAATATTCTGGGTCAAGTTATAAGGCCTTGGATGTACACGTATTTTGTCAGTAGGCAAAGGTCGTTTGTATATTGAATTGAAGGTAAACAGGCTGGATAAATCGGTCTAGTACTACCGTATACTAATGTACGAGGGACAGTGCAATCGTTCTGATAGTAAACTACACTGGGTCATACACCCTCGTGTTAACCAGGGCGAAACTCCGTACCTGGAGTTTGTAATGAGCAATCTGGTTCGAATCATTTGGTATTAAGTCTATTAAGCTTTTTTTCAATTGTTATACACAATGGTGGTATGTGACTAGACAGACAGAACTCTTTATCGTTAAAGCATTTTGTGGGATAATAATACCACTGATTTGATCGGTCTATCATATTACTATTAGTGACTACTAGTCCATGGAGGGGCTTTCCATACAACACTCCGCAATCCTCCAAACCCCATTTATTGTACTAAACAAGGAAAACGATTTTAACATTCACCATTTTGAATGCTCCACTAATTTGCATAATTTGACCAAAATCGTATATATTTTGCGTTTTTATACCAAAATTGATATAAAACACTATTAACATAAAATCAACATTACTAATAACATTACTAATCGGCACGATGTGTAGAATATTACTGAATGAAACAAAATTGGAATTTGCCTCTTTAATTATTCACATTTTAATCACAAATGATTAAAAAACAGCTTTCAGCCTGACTACAAGTGGGCCATATCTTGTAATGCTCTACTAGGTGCAAATAAAGTCTTATGCAAATTTCGAGTCTTGACCCTAGTGCCCCCAAAACATCAACATTTCAGAGTTACATCTGTTATACAGCCAAAACAAAGTCAGCTTGGACGTTCAGTTGTGAGACGTGACAAAATAAACGCAGCCAGTGATACATTTCGAGAATAAAACAACAAAATAAACGCAATCAAAGACGCCGACCACGCGACCTGGAATTGTATAGAACATGTTGTGGCAAGGAGTCTCACCTGCCTCTTTTACTCACGGAAACGCACACACACGTGCTATTTCAGTATATTGGGCAATTTGAGAGAAAAAAAAAACACCGGAAGGGACAAGTTTAAATCATGTTTGTATTAACGTAACATGAAAGCAACGGTGAATATATGTTTATCAATTGTCATGATTTATATTTCAGCCTAATGGTGGTTGCCATGGCATCTACTGATAAAGGTTAATGATGAGGCCAGATGGCGAACTAGTCGAAATCAGCCAAGACATCTCATGAGTTTGCAACTTTTTAAAGATTACAAAGTACGGGAATCGTAATCCTAAACCAATGTTGTTGCGATTCTAAACTCATGTGGTATCTTTGTGGAATGTTATTGCAAGACTATTAGACCCATAAATATTAGTTGGCGTTGACAATATGATAGTGGTTTTCGTAATAGCTTGACGATTAATCAATTGATTATGATGTGTAAAACTTTCATGTGATTGGTTGTTTGTTTGAAGGCAAGGCCTTGGAGTCTCTTATACTAATTGTAATTGGTTAAGGAATGACAAGTAATAAAGGGTGATTTAAAGCTGTCTCGGGCGGAAGCTGGAGACTGGTAGAGAATCGAGAGAACATGAATGAAGCTTGTGCGTGTTTTTTGTGAGTCCAGCGTGGAGAACAATCAAAAATACCTATCACACAATCATCAAACTAAATATTCCATGTTACATACATTAATCGGACTGTGGCGTTTATGTGGCTAGGACGGGGGACATGTGACAGTATTATTATGCTCGTCTACTACACGTGCGAGTAACTTTCCGATAAAAGCGTGATTTGTATCAGCAATAATTTCTAGTACTGCATGGAGAATTGCGTATTATTAGTTGTCATATACAGACATATCCTTGTCCAGGATTTTTTGAACAATGTCTCAAATTTCCGAAAGAATATTCGAATACTAGTTGGGGTATAATGTTGAACACTATTTTCGTTCTTGAAATTGTGAAATTATTTCGTTTTTTGGGGAGAAAAAAAATGATTTTGGCAAGATAATTCAGAGATTTATATTAAGAATAATTCAAAACGAAATGTATTCCATATGCACCCATAAATTATCTTCATAATTACTGATTACACACGAATATTACAGAAAAAAAGATAATTTGCTATATTCTTGTTTGCACGTCATGTTCACAAAATCGCAGACAATTTTTTGTAAGGGGTGCCCTTTGAAATGGCAAATTTTCTCGACGTTTTAGCGAGTACTCCGCGGGGTAGCGTGTTCTCACACTAGCATAATTTTGCTCGAGTTCACTCATCGCTTTCCCACATGTACAGTGCGTTTGAAAATAGCATAATTATATTGCGTGTGGGTTGGTGAGACTGTGTCACAACGCGTTCTATTTATTTCCAACGCGCGTGATTGCGTTTATTTTGTATTTTTATTTTCGAAATGCAGCACTCGCTGCGTTTGTATTGTCACGTCTCGCAACTGAACGTCCAAGCTGACTTTGTTTTGGCTATAATACTGTTCACACAAACAACATTTTCAGCTCTTCCACAGTATGCACAGCACCCACTACACCTCAGGCATCTTGCTTCCACTCACGATTATGAGTAACATTTTCGACCAGATTATATACACGTTCATGTCATCACCACCTCGCCATCATTTGGAAGGAAAGGGTGATACATGTGCATTATTTTGCATTTCTAACTCATTCTTAGAGTCAAGTTGAGCTAATTATACGTCAGCCTTTCATCTTATAATTTCGTGAATTAAATGTCACCACAGCTGCCAGTTCGGCCTTTCATCGCTCAAGTTTAGCTTTATCCCGCTTTTTCAGTTTTATGGATGCTTGCTCTTTTACCTTCCAATTTTAGGTCACATTTTCTACTCGACGCTTGTCTTCTTCAAGTAGTAACATATATATTGATCCGTCACCCACTTTTCTAAAGTCTCCAAACTTAAACCAATTTGTCCCCAAGAATGTGTAAACCGACAACTGCCGGATTTTAGATCTTTTAGAACCTGTATTTAGCAGAATGGTACATTATTGTGTGGTTAAACTGTGTGTAAGTGTAACCGATTCAAAATGCATAATTTATTTGTAGCCAAATGTAATTCGTAATAAATATCGTACAATCTGTACGTACATCTTACACTAACCCATTTCTGACATTAAATGTCACGAGGTCAGGTCAAATATTAACCCTAAACACCAAATAATATTCAATATTTTGTATGCACACAAGAATGCACACCCGTCAGTCTTACACATGCAATGCCACACAAGTGAAAGTATGGTTTATTATGGACAAAAAACTTGTGATTGGTATGGGTTTAGATTACGACATTATCACTCACCAAAGGTCGGTGACGATCATGCGACAAGAGGGAGAAACAACATTCAATACTCATATATTTGTAAAATAAACATAAATCAATGACCAGGACAATAACAAAGTCTATAAAGTTACGTTAGGTAACATAGTATAATAACTTGAAGCCCAGTTTCAGAAAGACCAGAACTATCTCTGAGTGATGGAAGTTATCAGTTTATGTTATGATAATAATTAAATAAATAATTACATATCTTGTGTACAGCACGTAATTTGTTTATTATAATAACCTTTAGATACAAAACTGCATGAGGCAAAATTAGAAGTGAAAGTCGCCACTTAAAATCGGTCATGTGGTGGGGACCGTAAAAATATACGCACAACGTACACTGTCGTGGGAAATCACAGAGAACCCAGGAACTATGATCAACTGTACACACTCCCTATGAGCGGGGGGGGGGGGGGTATCGGCTGGTATCTAGTGTAAGAAATAGACAAGGGAAAAAGGCTCCAGCCAGCTCACATTTTTTAAACTCGAAAAAATAGACGAAAAGAATGAAAAATAAAATCTAAAAAAAATACCAGGTTGAAGAATATTAGTTGCTCCTTCAAATTTCGCCAAAGCCTTACCTACATTTTACCCATATCTGCAGAATAAATCAAGAAAACTACACAA
Source organism: Saccoglossus kowalevskii (assembly GCF_978046115.1). Lineage (NCBI taxonomy): Eukaryota > Metazoa > Hemichordata > Enteropneusta > Harrimaniidae > Saccoglossus > Saccoglossus kowalevskii. The sequence goes on along the minus strand of NC_140643.1, from coordinate 35,742,768 downwards.
ATTTACTCCATTTAGGAATTCCTAACGGTTAGTCCGAACGCACAACACAGTTGGAGGCGTGGCCTGTTCAGCATTTGTCAACAACCAATCACAAGACTGGTTACGAGCCAGTTGAGCAAGGCTAACCGAGTCGTGACCTCGATGTGTTCTGTTCTACACCAACATGAAAGCACAAATCGTGTCATCTTTCTCCCACCTTTTATTTTATCCAAACATCCATTGCGGTACATATATCAGTTTACAGCATTGGTAACATGTTGAATAAGGACGATGCGTACACATTCAGTTTACGAATAGATGTGATGACTACGAGTACATGTTCGCTCTCATTAATAATGAATTATAACACGAAATAGAAGTAGAGTCTATATTTGATATACTCAAACTCAAAAATATGATGCATATGTGTATAGCAATTACGCCTAATGGTTCACTGGTTATCATGACCACCATTCTCATTTTCTTTACATAAATTGGCCATTATTGCTGCCGAAAAAAAATCAAATGTCAAAACAGACTATTTCCCTCTGTAAATTGTAATATATATAGAGAGAGAAATGTACAGTGCTCACCCAAAAAAAGTGTGTTGTGATTATTTTTTTATTTATTTATTTGTTTGTTAATTTAACTTAAACACGCCATAAGAGGGACGGTATCTCAAACTTTTTTTACTCTGGTTTAGAAAACCTACACTACCTTGACATTTCAAGATATAAAGTTAAAACGTCGTTATTGTAAATCCCAATCTCTAGCGAAATGACACTTCAGTTATTTAAATTAGTGTTAAGAGACAACACCCTCACAGCTCAATATTGTTAGCGATCCGCTCCGCAAGGATTGCCCTTAAAACACTTGTGTGTGTGATTTCCAGTGTCTTCACATATTAATTCGGACCGATTTCGTTCATACTTGGCAGGTCACACCTTTACTCTAGTTAGGTGATAAAATCGAAAGAAAAAAATCCTGGCCCCCCGTTACCATGGAAGCAGCTCAAACTCCTACCAGTATTGTAACTTGTAATAGCAGTGTTCAAATGATCATGCTTTTTATTTTGGCTAAGTTGCGCACCGACTCGGTTTCATGTTATACATTTCTTATGCGAAAGTAGATCCCCAAATGAAAACAAAGTAGTTCGTTCAAATTATGTAGATTCGGAAAATTATATTTTAATCAAAATGTCAGTGTGTTCGAATTTGAATAATAGTACTTTATTATACATCTGTCACTGTAACCCCATGGCTTACAAGGTATTTTATGGGGTATTTTCATCCTACCATATTAGGAACTGCGAATTCCAAATAAGGAAGGATTACGCGCGTAAGTGTCCTCTAATAATAAAAACAAACATGGCTGCCACGAGGGTTTGACCTAATAAGTTGTCTGAGGTTTGACCGGACTCCATACAAAGAGGTTCGCTGATTCTGTTCTAAACTTTTTGGATTTCGGCATTCCCATGATGTATCCTTGGAAGGAAAAGATGTATAATAATAAGGTTATTACCCGGATACCTCAAAGTATGCACTCAGACAGTACACCGTCGCATCGACCTCCGCTGCGCGTCGTTCGATACTCCCGCTGTACTGTCTTCGTGTATAATTTGAGGTATCCTCGTAATAACTTTATAGCCTAGTTCATCATCCAGCGTACGGTTTCGTATTCGATCGGAAATCCCTTTCTTGTTACACATTTCCTGTATGTGGCGCCCTCTAGTGACCACATGCTAATCAAATTGACGTAGCTTGATGCAAACGGTGTTCACTGGTTCCCGGCGTCCCTTGCTTGGTGAGTCATGATAGTTGAGGCGGGAACAAGCCAATAATCGATTTTTGTATTGAAGTCGTTTGTCATTTAGAATAACACAAATCTCTAAATTGACAAACATTCCGCAATATTACCTTTCGCATTGTGAAATAGGAAATAATTTGTTTTCTTATCTTGACAGGGTTACTAAATTTTAGCTACCGTGCCGTTCTTCTTCGGTAGGTTGCGTTTGGTTTTCTAGAATAAATATCCACGGATCGCTTTTATTACACTACCTACCTTACCCCAGGCACTTTGTCGACAGTTGTATTACGTCTTCTCACGTATTTTTTTTCTTTTAAAGGGCGGTGTTCGTCACGCCGCGTCCTAATCGATATGGGACTCATAATGACGTATACAACGTGTGTAAATAAATTGTTTGTTTACATGAAATTTGACCACGCGCTTCGCGACGTCCACTGCCCTCTAAAGAAAAATGTCATTCCGCTGCCGTCACTTGGAGAGTTTCAAATACTCGTCTACGGACGATTGGTTTTATTTTAGCCATAGTGTAACACAGCTATATTTGTTCTCATCTCGTAGTACATGAACTGAAACGCGATTTGCTTGTCGGCCACAGAGCTCGTTTTTCTGGTTCATGTCTTGGGTAGATTCCTTGATTGAAGGTAGCATTTATAGTTCAATCAAAGCTACGTGATGGGGGGGGGGGTCGTACGTTGATACAGTGTTACAACGCCGGTCCCTGTGGTCTCTCGTCGGTGCGTGCCTTAAAATGGTTCATTTTGAGTCTCAGAGTTTGTAAATGGATTTAATATCATAATATCAACCCAAATAAAAAAGACATTTCTGTCGGTATGGGAGTTTGACTAGCGTATTGTTTATCAGCTTATTTATATCATTGATCATTTATTATAGACATCGCTATACTATGTATTAAAGTTAATTTGTATTTCTAATATTGTATTTCGTGAAAACGAGTGAGTATGTCTACTATTTTTACATATAGCATTTAGATTTGTTTAGATACAATTGTAAACTGCCATTTTGACGTTAGACTTAGTACAAAATATCACAGATTGTTTTGGTTACGAGTCATGCTACCTAAACATTCATACCTATATATTGTCTGATAGCAGATTCATGTCTTATTCATAGCTCCTTCCACTTCGCCAAGATTGTGTACAAGGCACCAGTTCAGAAACTTACCAGTAGTGCGTGCAATAAAGATTATTTTAAAATACCCCCTGTTTCATTCTAAGTATGCACACTAAAAATGACGACTAATACTGTCTGAATGATGTCAGTGGCTCCTTGGAGCTTCTACGGCAAGAGCAATACCCAGCTGAGTTTTGTTTCCTATGGCTGAACAAGATAAACCAAACGAAACTATTAATGACAAGAACCTGGTGTTATTGCTGGTGTGAGCATGTGTAAATGATACCCACTCCGACAACGACGTTGATGCAGGGCTATGAATACCATATCTGATAATGAAACAAGCTCTTAAATCCCCCTCCTATCCATTGGAATTAACATGTTGTGGTATATACAGGCACTGTGCCGTGTTTTATTACGAGTGTTAACAAAAAAGAGACAAGTTTGAGTATGATGGGTAGTGATTTGGGCAACTTGTGATCTGATATTAATTATGAATAATTACAATAACATGAGAGCTATTAACCTACACATGTGTATTATTGATGTGATGTCACACTGGTAGTAGCAAACTGGTCATGTGACTTTATTAATAAAACAAAATGAATATCCAGTACACAAATGGGAACTGTCCAGAGGGATATAATTACTTAAGTTAGTGACAGAAGAAACGAATAATAGTTTAATTGCTTTTCCATCAGTTATTATTCATGTAACTATTTCATTATACATGTTTTCAGAATGCCGAGTTATAGGAGAATAAGATCGTGTTCATTTCATGTTCATAATGTTTATGAGATCAGGTTACGAAAGTTCTTCCTCTTTCAAATATTAGGGATAGAGGGCGCCACCAAGTGATGATGTTTGAGTTACAAAACATAAGAACCAATACGAATAAAGCCATGGAAATGTGGAGAAGTGTTTTTATTTATCATTTATCAAAAAAATATATAAAAAAATTACATGGTCATCACAATCACTATTTGTAGCAGATAATGTGATGCAGTATAGTGTACACTTTTTACACAAACTTGATGCAGTATCTCATCACTGTGTTATATGCTTTTCACAGGAAAGTGTTGTCGTCAATCGAATCTCCAGTGCTGGATAATTCCTGTATTAATAATTAGACAAACTTGTTATTCATATTCTTGTGTTTTAAAATTACACCTGGGGTTCATTCATAACAGTTCAATTGGATATTGAGACTATCACGTGACATATTTATGGATATTTGCGAATTGTGGTAAAATCTTTGAAGATTTGACCAGATTTGCCATTGTTCAAATTTGTTCGGGCCGTAGTGCAATTTTGAGATTATTGTTTGGCGACTAAAGTTATATGACAAGTATATTATTATAATATTATACCACAGACAGTTATTTAAAGAGTGTGTTAAATTGCATGTCGTAAATATAATAGTTGTGTGACACTAGGCAGAGACTCACATGAAACATTACTCTCTTAGGAAGCAAGTTCCATGCATAAACGACGTAAGCGAAAACTATTTTCAAAGTTACTGTTGGAATACAGTAATTTTTGGCCAACCCCAAACAAGTTTACTTTATGTGGTCTTCCAGTCGAACTGTTTATGTAGACTTATATAATAAAGCAGTATTAAGGCCAATATGCAAGAAACAAACAAACAAACAAACGCACTCATCCGTAACAAATATATATAACAATACATGGTCATAAGCCATGTAAAAAAAAGAAAGAAATTAAATCAGATTGTTCTATAAGCGCTACCTGTCACATATCAACCATAATACAACACTTTGAATAGTATTGCCAAGTATGGTGCGTCACATCATGATATATTTTATTGTCCAAACCTTACCATTTCATTCGATGCAACAAACGCCTTTTTCCTAGTAGTAGAATGGCGATGCATATTTTTCGGGAGACAGCATTTACACAACGAGTAAACCAATGGAGATATCAGACGCGAGTCAATGGTCTTTGGGTCAGTGAATCCTAAATAATACAAAGAAATATATCTGAAACGTCTGAGAAACTGTTGTGGCACATTCAAATACATGTAATACTCAAATCAAAGTAAGTATAATGTACAAGTATCCACTATATCCTGGTATTGAAGAAAATCTTATATTATTGTTCATGTTTGTATTTCTTGACCTTTTAATTATATAGTACAATTTAGTAAAATGGTATACCTAAATATTGATTTAGTGATCCTACCTAATTTGCAAGAAAAAATTATTTGACAAATTGATATTATGGAATATATGTTATCAATACAATATAGCATTTATTCATAAATCCAATCAACAAAAATGGCAATATACATATTTTATTTAGGTAAACATCTATGTGTCTTACTCAAAAACGTGTCAGCGCTAAATTCCCAAAGTATGTAACACAGTTTTTTTAATGAACGGCATCTGGTTTACCTAATAACAGTCTGGTATATACTTATGACTAAAATACAAAAGGGCAGAATTACATTTTGTCATAAACACACCAGAAAAGGTCGTAAAGGGAATGTGACTCCTCAGCCACATTCCCGAATACAAACTCATTGCGGTATGTTTGGGTTTCACTTTCCACTTTTACCACATATCTGAAAATATTGTTGTTAGATGCCAGGGTGGTATTTACTACTAAGTTAGCCCTTTTCCAATAAAATGTAGGGCAGTGTCTCGTTTATATATGCAACCACTTTATTTATAAGTAGCACAAAACCACACACAAACAACACACCATGCACATAACCATGGACAATATAGCGGGACATATATATTAGATCAATCGCCTATAACTTAATAACTAATAGCAAATTTATGAATGGACAATATTAACTATTTCAGCGTATTTACCCTGTGGTCTTCAACAAAGAGTAAAATCTGTCAGCATAGTAATAGTGGGATAGATGGCGATCCCTCTCAGTATGGCATTCTTTGTAGCCTCCTCAGTGACTCCCAAGTGAAATTAGTGCCTGGCTCAGAAAACCTCTCTCCTGAGGTTGAGTTGAGCAAAAAAATGAACATTTGGTGGCATACCACCAAGCAGTTCGTCAATATTTTTTGGTTTGTTGGTAACTCCCTGGAATGACCTGCCAGGGCATTGAGGAACCGTTGACTTGCTCGCCAATTCAGTGTTTTCTGTTTTCCCTTTTTTCGGTGTCCCGAAACACCATAATGATTTTTTAACTGTGTTAATTTCGTTGTAATTGATCTAGAAGCCCTTCTTAAGGAGGGTCCACCAGACCCTAATGCATGCCCCATATACTAGTACTAATATAACTGTGATAACTACACAGTTTGAATGGAATTTGGGAACCCCTTAATGAAGTTCACATGAACATCATACCAGTGAATCCTAAAAGTTCTTTGTCAGAAAGCCTTACTTGTTGAGTAATGATCTCATTTCATACATCTACAGGGCTATTGTGTCAATATTAATTTCTGTAATGATCTTAAGCAGAGGGCAGCCTACTAATCCCAATATCCACATGAATGATGGCTAGTATGTGTTATCTTGTAACTTTAGGTTTACCTGTAAAAAAACTGACAGTTACGCCAACGATCAAAGTAACAGTGAGTTCTAATGGACTGTACCATTGGTAAGACATGTTTAGAAACCAAGCAAATCCGGCTCTAAAAAAGAGGAAACGGAATTATTAACAGTCGAATTTGTTTTCAGCTATTGTTTACATTCAAGTTTACAAAGTGAGTAGTTCCTGTTTACAGAGAACACATCTCAGGTTTACAGACTGTTCACTGTTCAGTTCAGGTTTACAGAATGTTCAGTTCAGGATTACAGAATGTTCAGTTCAGGATTACAGAATGTTCAGTTTACGTTTGCAGAGTGTTCAGTTCAGGTTTACAAAATGTGTAGTCCAGGTTTACAGACTGTTCAGTTCAGGTATACAAATTGTACAGTCGACATAGAGTGGATTATTCAGACATAAGACTGTATAGTTCAGCTTCTTCTTCGACCTTGTAGAGATGATATAGAGATGTTTTAGAGGGATTCAAATCCACACACCTGACAATGCGTTTCATCGTTTTATGGAGCAATTGGGTTATTTTTATGTAAAGCCGTCATAAGAAATCTACCTTTTATGGAAGTACAAGATAGATATACTTTATTCTGTTGTTAAGGAGTATATAGTAATATGGAAAACCATTAATCTATTTATATATATTACCTTTGTAGATACAATCACAAGGTTACCAAGTATAAACACAAAACAACACCTAACTTATATAATAGTTTTCTTCTGAAATTGAATGTCTAATATATATGTTAAACTTACTCAGCACCAGTGAGGCTACTAGCTGCAGTCGTCGAAATCATAGATGGTTCTGTGTAATTCGTTGTAATATTTCCTGCTAGACAACCTTCGGTGGACACAGGTAATTGTGGCCAGTATGGCGGATAAAACATCGTTCCAATTATAATCAACAATGCAATAGTGAAACCAGCAAGGACTCCTGTGATGGCACCCTGGATAAGTAGTAATAAATTATGCATGTATTCTCCCACAATGTATTCGTGGAATTTTGAAGTATGAATCATGTAATTAATGACTTTTATTATATTACATAATAACAAATGACTGCCTGCAGTAATACTATTTCTGCCAGGTAATTTCTGAGGTTAGTCCTTACCTGATTAATAATATCAAGACCACATTCTCTGCACTTTCATAACGTCTGTTATTTTTTTGTCTTGTTATTACAGTTTATTTATATATCATGAGATTGTCTAATATGTTTTGATTTGTTACTTGTACGTATATTAGCAAAAACAGCGTTCAATATATATATGTATATATATTGTTTAAATATATAGTATATCTCTGAGTAGGATTCTTGCCAGTAGCCTTACACAATTAATATTACTGGTATAGAAAAACACACTATTTGTAGAACATACTTACCTTACTGTTGGTCCAGGGGAAAAATATTCCCAAAGTAAACATGCCGAACACTGGCGCCAGAACAAGATTACCGATAGATAATGCTAATTGCAAGATAAGTCCCATTTCAGATACAAGTAATACAAGAAGTATGGCCAGGCATCCATACAACGTACCTAAATGTTAAGTGGTATATAGAATACTTAGTATTAAGTCACAGCGTAACAAATAAAGTATTTGAATATTGAAAATATCACTTATACATAATTTATGTCAAGTAACAGTTTTGCAGTTTCAATGTATTACGAAGACATATATAATACTTACTTGTGACTTTTAAAACTAATGTCGTTTTGTAATCGGATAATTGGGAGAAGTAGTGAAAATGTTTGAGGAAATCTTCGAGAGTAACAGCAGCCAGTGAATTTAGTCCAGAAGATAATGTACTGAAAACAAGTAACGTAAGTTGTGACATAAACAAATATTGGAATTAAGTGTTTATGCTGTTATTATGATTTTTATTGGTATGATTTAGAAAAGAACAACATTTCGATCACAAAATGCGGTTAGTGAAATCAGTCGCTCAAATAACACATTGCAGCATACACACACACACAAAAAAGATGTGTAGCCAAGTACATCTACACGTGATAAAATGAACACAAATACCTCAAAGCTCCACTGAATACCGCAGCAATGAACACGCCGGCAAGTCCAGGTAAGTGGGCAAATGTATCCATTATGAAAAATGCAGTTCTCTACAAAAAGAGAAAATTGATCAGCTTCTGTGATATCGATTGACTGGTTTGGTAGATTGAAGGCAATTTAACGGAACTAACATATTACCTGGTCACCCTGAGTGACATAGCCTGCTGCAAGGGGGTCACAATCTGCATATGTAGCATACATAACAACGCCAGCAAGACAGGAAAGGATGACAATCAGCATGAGCATAGGGATACTTGTATACATCGCCCTCACATATGGAACAAAATGTACAATTGTATTATATAGAGGTCGGTACAGGTAGTACATTATATAAAAACAACTATTCATTTTACATTTTACTACATAAGGTTTGAAAGTTAATAGATCAATTATTGATCTATTAACTTCAAACCTTATGTAGTAAATAAAACGACACAATACTAATAATATAGACATACTTCTGTCCTTCTCGCACGCTTGAACATGTTAGAAATCTCTGTGCAGTTGCTTGACTTATACCAAGGGTTGGTATAACTCCTAAAGTGTATCCGATCAGTATTGAGTATCCTGTGTGTCGCACGGTAGGATCCAATCGCCAACTGAAAATATCATTAAAACAGAATAACTTATGGTAAAAATACAAGTACGGATACATACTCAAATACAATATGATTTGCAATGTGTGCACTTACTCTGTGAAGTAAATTCTGTCACCGTCATCTGCAATTTGCCAAACATTAGAAATACCACCTAGATCAATACAACCTTGGATAATAACAGCGATGACACCAGTAAACATTGCCAAGCTTTGAATTACATCTGTCCAAATCACAGCTTTCATACCACCCTGCAGAGAAACAAACCTCACATTGACCCTACTTTACTCAGATATGAATGTGAACGCATTGCTTAGGTCAAAACCACCTATTACATTGCGATATTTAATATTGTTTTTCTTTTTTTTGCGTTAGATGATCATTATTAGTGGGATATATGTCCATACTCACCAATGTTGTATATATTGTACATACAGTTCCTATTGTGACTACTGATATCCAAACATTGATACCAGAAACTGCACTCAATGCAAGTGAAGGGGCATACACCGCAATGGATAAATACAAGCTCTGAAAATATGCAATGTGCTCATGTTTTAATTTCTTTTAATTAAAAATATCAACCCAGCAAAAAAGGTATTTAATTCAGTACTGATATGCGACATTTGTATATCATCAATTCAATAGCGAGTGTTGTAGATGAATATTTTACTAAAAGAAAGTCAACTCTGAAAGCTAGATGCCATTACCTTATATAAAATATAGAAGGATGTACCAATTATTCTTGCTGGTTTGTTGAAACGTAGTTCCAAATACTAAAATATAAAACATTTATTGATTAAACTTTGTATGTTTATTTGTTTATTTATCTGTGAGTCTTTTGTAGATATCAAATGAGAAAGCTCACCTCATATATGCTGGTTAATTCCAGTCGATAGAATATCGGTAAATATAGATGAGCTCCAACAGGAATAATAATCAAATACATAAATATTGTTGTAACATACATCAGTCCATAAGTAAACACCTCAGATGGCATGCCGAGAATCGTTATGGCCGATATAAAACTTGCCATCAATGATACAGACACAGGAAAGAAATGCATGCTCCGGTTGGCCAGGAGATATTCTTTAGTTGTGTTTTGCTTGTTACCTGTACACCCATAGTAGATACCAATTCCAACAGAAACAACCAACACACCTCCAAAGATAGCATAGTCCGCGATGCCAATGGTAGTAGGGACACTCATATTTAATGTCTACCTACGAAATAACAAAACCTCATTTTAGCTATGAGTAAACTATGAGTATGAGGGGAATATTCTATATTCATAACACTCACAGTCTGTGACTCAATATTGAGTTCTAATAGCGTCTATATAGCACATTCTTCCTCCAGAAATTTAAGTTTGTATACGTGATCAAGAGGTGTTTCAAAGTGGGCATTCTCTACTGGCCTTGCTCATGCATTATGTGACAGTTGAATGGTAGCATGACCGAGTCTTAACTGAGCTGATACGATCTTTTCTGTTACTATGGTCCTTGATCCACCTTTCGCCTGTCCGCGCGGATACAATGCATCAGCATTTATTCATTTGTAAGGCATAACCGCCTATGCAGCTGATGAACATGATTTGTATCCCTACGTTATGACGGTAGCTTTTTTCACAGGAAGGGTTCGATGCTGAAAACGATGGTACACTTACATGCTAAGTGTACATTGATAGAGTACTATATAAAAAAAACTTATGTAGTTGTTACCTAGGCAACATGCTTTGACAAGCTTTATTTACTCATCCATATATTCTGATCAATTCTGTTTTTGCATGTTTTTGAAACTACTGATGACTTGACCTCGGACCATATAGCCCAAAAATGCATTCATAAGTTCGTACGTAAGTTCCCTGGCCTTAGTTGTTGCCTCCAATAGTAGGCTTGATATCCACTTGAGCTGGGTATTTCACCTGGTTTACTGTGTGATGTGTTGATTGATTGGTGGTGCAGGTCAGCACACGCTTCTAATCCATTCATGTATTCATGTATCTTGTGGTGTGATTGTGTTTTATGATCGAAGATTTGCGTACAGAATATCGCTATATATTTTCCAGAATGTATCTAGCAATCAATGTATTTGCGTCGAATCTCGCACTCCAAATGATTGTTCTGACATTTTTGGCTCCATCTAGAAATACATACATTGGCCTTACATTACTCGGATATGAATGTGAACGCGGATATCGGATATCGTGGGACAATTCTTCTATAAAATCAAGACGTTCCACCAAAAGTTAACTCTGGTATGGTTTCTAGTACTAGCATGTGGTACATTTGCTTCGTTTGCTAAGACCTGATTGGAACAAAAATACTTCTGACAACTGTGTAACCAATTACTGGCAGTATACAAACAAACACCTCGACAGCACTTAGTGGACCTGACTTACTTATACATTCATTGACATAGTAAATCAAATGACAACTATCAAACAATACTAAGTACAAGTCTTAACGAGTTGTGTTGACCTTCGATCAGGTGTTATTGAATGTAAACAACATAAATAATACCAATATATTTAGTCATTTCGACAATTCGATTGAATACATTGTTATTTACTTGATTTGGTGATTAGGCTTGAACATTCATATCTAGTCTGTGTTCATTTAATACGTTCCATGTTTGCTGTTATTTAATTGCAGTCAATCCAGCGAGGAAGTAGGAGTGGGATGTTTGCCTTCAGTGGTGATGTACTTATTTTGATCGTAAGTTGTTTGCCTATCACCACCTTTGATTAATGTGTTGATACGTGATGTCGGTTACATTGACTTTATTATATTTGCTAAATCATAAATATCATTATTAATTCTGCCATAAATAGGCCGTAATGATAAGAAATCATAGATTACGTGATGCAGATATATGCACATATATAATATGACATTTCATTTTATTTTATAACTGGCGTAGTAGCTTTTTTTTTATAATGTTAAACGTATATATGACAGAAACTGACCTATATGTAGCTTACTGTGCTAAGAGGCCAATACACCACTCTGGTAAACCGGTACAAAGACTTTATAAGTTTTTACTGCATAGTTTTATTGGGATAACCAGATGATATGTTATTCAAAACCACCTAACTCGGTGGATTATTTATATGCATATTCATGAGGAACAGCACCTACTAAAATAAGCTCGCCAAAACCAAACTCGGCAAAGATGGTAAATATATAACTAAGACTGGGGCTCTGTTAGAACCAATTGTTCCACACTTCCAGTCTATTCTGACATAAGCGTAGAAAACACACACAATATTATAGGTTGAGTTATAATACCATTGTCATTATGTTTGTAAATAAATGAGAATACGCGACACGCGCCTAGGCAGGATGGACAGAACCTTTAAACTAAAACGCCCGTTTTATATCAGTTGGAAAGTATGCTATGTCTACTAATATGTCGATATGGTGATATATGCACCTATACAATACCCGAACATGGCCCATCCATTCATCGTCGTGATACACTTTTTTACATGGTGAAACTTATATGAAGTATACTGACCTATATCTTGAATACTGTGCTAAGAAGCCAATGAACCACGTCGTTATATCAAGACTTCGTTAGTTTTTATTGCAGTCTCATCGAGGCGATCTTATATACAAAGCCACTTAACTCCGTGATATTTATCTTTATATACTGACCTATATAAATGTTTATGTAAACAGTAATTTTCAGAAAATTAGATCAATGCTACCCAAAAACCACAATATTAGGACCAATTTCGCCACACTTCCACACAGTTAATTGTGCTACAAGTATACAAAACATCAAACTTCATCACAGAATTGATACAATAAGTAATATTCTGGGTCAAGTTATAAGGCCTTGGATGTACACGTATTTTGTCAGTAGGCAAAGGTCGTTTGTATATTGAATTGAAGGTAAACAGGCTGGGTAAATCGGTCTAGTACTACCGTATACTAATGTACGAGGGACAGTGCAATCGTTCTGATAGTAAACTACACTGGGTCATACACCCTCGTGTTAACCAGGGCGAAACTCCGTACCTGGAGTTTGTAATGAGCAATCTGGTGCGAATCATTTGGTATTAAGTCTATTAAGCTTGTTTTCAATTGTTATACACAATGGGTGGCATGTGACTAGACAGACAGAACTCTTTATCGTTAAAGCATTTTGTGGGATAATAATACCACTGATTTGATCGGTCTATCATATTACTATTAGTGACTACTAGTCCATGGAGGGGCTTTCCATACAACACTCCGCAATCCTCCAAACCCCATTTATTGTACTAAACAAGGAAAACGATTTTAACATTCACCATTTTGAATGCTCCACTAATTTGCATAATTTGACCAAAATCGTATATATTTTGCGTTTTTATACCAAAATTGATATAAAACACTATTAACATAAAATCAACATTACTAGTCGAAATCAGCCAAGACATCTCATGAGTTTGCAACTTTTTAAAGATTAGAAAGTACGGGAATCGTAATCCTAAACCAATGTTGTTGCGATTCTAAACTCATGTGGTATCTTTGTGGAATGTTATTGCAAGACTATTAAACCCATAAATATTAGTTGGCGTTGACAATATGATAGTGGTTTTCGTAATAGCTTGACGATTAATCAATTGATTATGATGTGTAAAACTTTCATGTGATTGGTTGTTTGTTTGAAGGCAAGGCCTTGGAGTCGCTTATACTGATTGTAATTGGTTAAGGAATGACAAGTAATAAAGGGTGATTTAAAGCTGTCTCGGGCGGAAGCTGGAGACTGGTTGAGAATCGAGAGAACATGAATGAAGTTTGTGCGTGTTTTTTGTGAGTCCAGCGTGGAGAACAATCGAATCCCGGTTACCTAAGTGAAAGGTTTTTAAACATCAAAAATACCTATCACACAATCATCAAACTAAATATTCGATGTTACATACATTAATCGGACTGCGGCGTTTATGTGGCTAGGACGGGGGACATGTGACAGTATTATTATGCTCGTCTACTACACGTGCGAGTAACTTTCCGATAAAAGCGTGATTTGTATCAGCAATAATTTCTAGTACTGCATGGAGAATTGCGTATTATTAGTTGTCATATTCAGACATATCCTTGTCCAGGGTTTTTTGAACAATGTCTCAAATTTCCGAAAGAATATTCGAATACTAGTTGGGGTATAATGTTGAACACTATTTTCGTTCTTGACATTGTGAAATTATTTCGTTTTTTGGGGAAAAAAAAATGGTTTTGGCAAGATAATTCAGAGATTTATATTAAGAACAATTCAAAACGAAATGTATTCCATATGCACCCATAAATTATTTTCATAATTACTGATTACACACGAATATTACAGAAAAAAAAGATAATTTGCTATATTCTTGTTTGCACGTCATGTTCACAAAATCGCAGACAATTTTTTGTAAGGGGTGCCCTTTGAAATGGCAAATTTTCTCGACGTTTTAGCGAGTACTCCGCGGGGTAGCGTGTTCTCACACGAGCATAATTTTGCTCGAGTTCACTCATCGCTTTCCCACATGCACAGTGCGTTTGAAAATAGCATAATTATATTGCGTGTGGGTTGGTGAGACTGTATCACAACGCGTTCTATTTATTTCCAACGCGCGTGATTGCATTTATTTTGTATTTTTATTTTCGAAATGCAGCACTCGCTGCGTTTGTTTTGTCACGTCTCGCAACTGAACGTCCAAGCTGACTTTGTTTTGGCTATAATACTGTTCACACAAACAACATTTTCAGCTCTTCCACAGTATGCACAGCACCCACTACACCTCAGGCATCTTGCTTCCACTCACGATTATGAGTAACATTTTCGACCAGATTATATACACGTTCATGTCATCACCACCTCGCCATCATTTGGAAGGATAGGGTGATACATGTGCATTATTTTGCATTTCTAACTCATTCTTAGAGTCAAGTTGAGCTAATTAGACGTCAGCCTCTCTTTCATCTTATAATTTCGTGAATTAAATGTCACCACAGCTGCCAGTTCGGCCTTTCATCGCTCAAGTTTAGCTTTATCCCGCTTCTTCAGTTTTATGGATGCTTGCTCTTTTACCTTCCAATTTTAGGTCACATTTTCTACTCGACGCTTGTCTTCTTCAAGTAGTAACATATATATTGATCCGTCACCCACTTTTCTAAAGTCTCCAAACTTAAACCAATTTGTCCCCAAGAATGTGTAAACCGACAACTGCCGGATTTTAGATCTTTTAGAACCTGTATTTAGCAGAATGGTACATTATTGTGTGATTAAACTGTGTGTAAGTGTAACCGATTCAAAATGCATAATTTATTTGTAGCCAAATGTAATTCGTAATAAATATCGTACAATCTGTACGTACATCTTACACTAACCCATTTCTGACACCAAATGTCACGAGGTCAGGTCAAATATTAACCCTAAACACCAAATAATATTCAATATTTTGTATGCACACAAGAATGCACACCCGTCAGTCTTACACATGCAATGCCACACAAGTGAAAGTATGGTTTATTATGGACAAAAAACTTGTGATTGGTATGGGTTTAGATTACGACATTATCACTCACCAAAGGTCGGTGACGATCATGCGACAAGAGGGAGAAACAACATTCAATACTCATATATTTGTAAAATAAACATAAATCAATGACCAGGACAATAACAAAGTCTATAAAGTTACGTTAGGTAACATAGTATAATAACTTGAAGCCCAGTTTCAGAAAGACCAGAACTATCTCTGAGTGATGTAAGTTATCAGTTTATGTTATGATAATAATTAAATAAATAATGACATATCTTGTGTATAGCACGTAATTTGTTTATTATAATTACCTTTAGATACAAAACTGCATGAGGCAAAATTAGAAGTGAAAGTCGCCACTTAAAATCGGTCATGTGGTGGGGACCGTAAAAATATACGCACAACGTACACTGTCGTGGGAAATCACAGAGAACCCAGGAACTATGATCAACTGTACACACTCCCTATGAGCGGGGGGGGGGGTATCGGCTGGTATCTAGTGTAAGAAATAGACAAGGGATGAAGGCTCCAGCCAGCTCACATTTGTTAAACTCGAAAAAATAGAAGAAAAAAATGAAAAATAAAATCTAAAAAAAATACCAGGTTGAAGAATATTAGTTGCTCCTTCAAATTTCGCCAAAGCCTTACCTACATTTTACCCATATCTGCAGAATAAATCAAGAAAACTACACAAATTTACTCCATTTAGGAATTCCTAACGGTTAGTCCGAACGCACAACACAGTTGGAGGCGTGGCCTGTTCAGCATTTGTCAACAACCAATCACAAGACTGGTTACGAACCAGTTGAGCAAGGCTAACCGAGTCGTGACCTCGATGTGTTCTGCTCTACACCAACATGAAAGCACAAATCGTGTCATCATTCTCCCACCTTTTATTTTATCCAAACATCCATTGCGGTACATATATTAGTTTACAGCATTGGTAACATGTTGAATAAGGACGATGCGTACACATTCAGTTTACGAATAGATGTGATGACTATGAGTACATGTTCGCTCTCATTAATAATGAATTATAACACGAAATAGAAGTAGAGTCTATATTTGATATACTCAAACTCAAAAATATGATGCATATGTGTATAGCAATCACGCCTAATGGTTCACTGGTTATCATGACCACCATTCTCATTTTCTTTACATAAATTGGCCATTATTGCTGCCGAAAAAAAATCAAATGTCAAAACAGACTATTTCCCTCTGTAAATTGTAATATATATATAGAGAGAAATGTACAGTGCTCACCCAAAAAAAGTGTGTTGTGATTATTTTTTTATTTATTTATTTATTTATTTGTTTGTTAATTTAACTTAAACACGCCATAAGAGGGACGGTATCTCAATCTTTTTTTACTCTGGTTTAGAAAACCTACACTACCTTGACATTTCAAGATATAAAGTTAAAACGTCGTTATTGTAAATCCCAATCTCTGGCGAAATGACACTTCAGTTATTTAAATTAGTGTTAAGAGACAACACCCTCACAGCTCAATATTGTTAGCGATCCGCTCCGCAAGGATTGCCCTTAAAACACTTGTGTGTGTGATTTCCAGTGTCTTCACATATTAATTCGGACCGATTTCGTTCATACTTGGCAGGTCACACCTTTACTCTAGTTAGGTGATAAAATCTAAAGAAAAAAATCCTGGCCCACCGTTACCATGGAAACAGCTCAAAACTCCTACCAGTATTGTAACTTGTAATAGCAGTGTTCAAATGATCATGCTTTTTATTTTGGCTAAGTTGCGCACCGACTCGGTTTCATGTTATACATTTCTTATGCGAAAGTAGATCCCCAAATGAAAACAAAGTAGTTCGTTCAAATTATGTAGATTCGGAAAATTATATTTTAATCAAAATGTCAGTGTGTTCGAATTTGAATAATAGTACTTTATTATACATCTGTCACTGTAACCCCATGGCTTACAAGGTATTTTATGGGGTATTTTCATCCTACCATATTAGGAACTGCGAATTCCAAATAAGGAAGGATTACGCGCGTAAGTGTCCTCTAATAATAAAAACAAACGAGGGTTTGACCCAATAAGTTGTCTGAGGTTTGACCGGACTCCATACAAAGAGGTTCGCTGATTCTGTTCTAAACTTTTTGGATTTCGGCATTCCCATGATGTATCCTTGGAAGGAAAAGATGTATAATAATAACGTTATTACCCGGATACCTCAAAGTATGCACTCAGACAGTACACCGTCGCATCGACCTCCGCTGCGCGTCGTTCGACACTCCCGCTGTACTGTCTTCGTGTATAATTTGAGGTATCCTCGTAATAACTTTATAGCCTAGTTCATCATCCAGCGTACGGTTTCGTATTCGATCGGAAATCCCTTTCTTGTTACACATTTCCTGTATGTGGCGCCCTCTAGTGACCACATGCTAATCAAATTGACGTAGCTTGATGCAAACGGTGTTCACTGGTTCCCGGCGTCCCTTGCTTGGTGAGTCATGATAGTTGAGGCGGGAACAAGCCAATAATCGATTTTTGTATTGAAGTCGTTTGTCATTTAGAATAACACAAATCTCTAAATTGACAAACATTCCGCAATATTACCTTTCGCATTGTGAAATAGGAAATAATTTGTTCTCTTATCTTGACAGGGTTACTAAATTTTAGCTACCGTGCCGTTCTTCTTCGGTAGGTTGCGTTTGGTTTTCTAGAATAAATATCCACGGATCGCTTTTATTACACTACCTACCTTACCCCAGGCACTTTGTCGACAGTTGTATTACGTCTTCTCACGTATTTTTTTTCTTTTAAAGGGCGGTGTTCGTCACGCCGCGTCCTAATCGATATGGGACTCATAATGACGTATACAACGTGTGTAAATAAATTGTTTGTTTACATGAAATTTGACCACGCGCTTCGCGACGTCCACTGCCCTCTAAAGAAAAATGTCATTCCGCTGCCGTCACTTGGAGAGTTTCAAATACTCGTCTACGGACGATTGGTTTTATTTTAGCCATAGTGTAACACAGCTATATTTGTTCTCATCTCGTAGTACATGAACTGAAACGCGATTTGCTTGTCGGCCACAGAGCTCGTTTTTCTGGTTCATGTCTTGGGTAGATTCCTTGATTGAAGGTAGCATTTATAGTTCAATCAAAGCTACGTGATGGGAGGGGGGGTCGTACGTTGATACAGTGTTACAACGCCGGTCCCAGTGGTCTCTCGTCGGTGCGTGCCTTAAAATGGTTCATTTTGAGTCCCAGAGTTTGTAAATGGATTTAATATCATAATATCAACCCAAATAAAAAAGACATTTCTGTCGGTATGGGAGTTTGACTAGCGTATTGTTTATCAGCTTATTTATATCATTGATCATTTATTATAGACATCGCTATACTATGTATTAAAGTTAATTTGTATTTCTAATATTGTATTTCGTGAAAACGAGTGAGTATGTCTACTATTTTTACATATAGCATTTAGATTTGTTTAGATACAATTGTAAACTGCCATTTTGACGTAAGACAAATATCACAGATTGTTTTGGTTACGAGTCATGCTACCTAAACATTCATACCTATATATTGTCTAATAGCAGATTCATGTCTTATTCATAGCACCTTCCACTTCGCCAAGATTGTGTACCAGACACCAGTTCAGAAACTTACCAGTCGTGCGTTCAATAAAGATTATTTTAAAATACCCCCTGTTTCATTCTAAGTAGGCACACTAAAAATGGTGACTAATACTGTCTGAATGATGTCAGTGGCTCCTTGGAGCTTCTACGGCAAGAGCAATACCCAGCTGAGTTTTGTTTCCTATGGCTGAACAAGATAAACCAAACGAAACTATTAATGACAAGAACCTAGTGTTATTGCTGGTGTGAGCATGTGTAAATGATACGCACTCCGACAACGACGTTGATGCAGGGCTATGAATACCATAGTACACAAGCTCTTAAACCCCCTCCTATCCATTGGAATTAACATGTTGTGGTATATACAGGCGCTGTGCCGTGTTTTATTACGAGTGTTAACAAAGAAAAGAGACAAGTTTGAGTATGATGGGTAGTGATTTGGGCAACTTGTGATCTGGCATTATTTATGAATAACAACATGAGAGCTATTAACCTACACATGTGTATTATTGATGTGATGTCACACTGGTAGTAGCAAACTGGTCATGTGACTTTATTAATAAAACAAAATGAATATCCAGTACACAAATGGGAACTGTCCAGGGGGATATAATTACTTAAGTTAGTGACAGAAGAAACGAATACTAGTTTAATTGCTTTTCCATCAGTTATTATTCATGTAACTATTTCATTACGCATGTTTTCAGAATGCCGAGTTATAGGAGAATAAGATCGTGTTCATTTCATGTTCATATTGTTTAGGAGATCAGGTTACGGAAGTTCTTCCTCTTTCAAATATTAGGGATAGAGGGCGCCACCAAGTGATGATGTTTGAGTTACAAAACATAAAAACCAATACGAATAAAGCCATGAAAATGTGGAGAAGTGTTTTTATTTATCATTTATCCAAAAAATTTATAAAAAAATACATGGTCATCACCATCACTATTTGTAGCAGATAATGTGATGCAGTATAGTGTACACTTTTTACACAAACTTGATACAGTATCTCATCACTGTGTTATATGCTTTTCACAGGGAAGTGTTGCCGTCAATCGAATCTCCAGTGCTGGATAATTCCTGTATTAATAATTAGACAAACTTGTTATTCATATTCTTGTGTTTAAAAATTACACTTGGGGTTCATTCATAACAGTTCAATTGGATATTGAGACTATCACGTGACATATTTATGGATATTTGCGAATTGTGGTAAAATCTTTGAAGATTTGACCAGATTTGCCATTGTTCAAATTTGTTCGGGCCGTAGTGCAATTTTGAGATTATTGTTTGGCGACTAAAGTTATATGACAAGTATATTATTATAATATTATACCTCAGACAGTTATTTAAAGAGTGTGTTAAATTGCATGTCGTAAATATAATAGTTGTGTGACACTAGGCAGAGACTCACATGAAACATTACTCTCATAGGAAGCAAGTTCCATGCATAAACGACGTAAGCGAACACTATTTTCAAAGTTACTGTTGGAATACAGTAATTTTTGGCCAACTCCAAACAAGTTTGGTTTATGTGGTCTTCCAGTCCAACTGTTTATGTAGACTTATATAATAAAGCAGTATTAAGGCCAATATGCAACAAACAAACAAACAAACAAACGCACTCATCCGTAACAAATATATATAACAATACATGGTCATAAGCCATGTAAAAAAAAGAAAGAAATTAAATCAGATTGTTCTATAAGCGCTACCTGTCACATATCAACCATAATACAACACTTTGAATAGTATTGCCAAGTATGGTGCGTCACATCATGATATATTTTATTGTCCAAACCTTACCATTTCATTCGATGCAACAAACGCCCTTTTCCTAGTAGTAGAATGGCGATGCATATTTTTCGGGAGACAGCATTTACACAACGAGTAAACCAATGGAGATATCAGACGCGAGTCAATGGTCTTTGGGTCAGTGAATCCTAAATAATACAAAGAAATATATCTGAAACGTCTGAGAAACTGTTGTGGCACATTCAAATACATGTAATATTCATCACATCAAAATAAGTATAATGTATAAGTATCCACTATATCCTGGTATTGAAGAAAATCTTATATTATTGTTCATGTTTGTATTTCTTGACCTTTTAATTATATAGTACAATTTAGTAAAATGGTATACCTAAATATTGATTTAGTGATCCTACCTAATTTGCAAGAAAAAAATATTTGACAAATTGATATTATGGAATTTATGTTATCAATACAATATAGCATTTATTCATAAATCCAATCAACAAAAAATGGCAATATACATATTTTATTTAGGTAAACATCTATGTGTCTTACTCAAAAACGTGTCAGCGCTAAATTCCCAAAATATGTATCACAGTTTTTTTAATGAACGGCATCTGGTTTACCTAATAACAGTCTGGTATATACTTATGACTAAAAGACAAAAGGGCAGAATTACATTTTGTCATAAACACACCAGAAAAGGTCGTAAAGGGAATGTGACTCCTCAGCCACATTCCCGAATACAAACTCATTGCGGTATGTTTGGGTTTCACTTTCCACTTTTACCACATATCTGAAAATATTGTTGTTAGATGCCAGGGTGGTATTTACTACTAAGTTAGCCCTTTTCCAATAAAATGTAGGGCAGTGTCTCGTTTATATATGCAACCACTTTATTTATAAGTAGCACAAAACCACACACAAACAACATATATTAGATCAATCACCTATAACTTAATAACTAATAGCAAATTTATGAATGGACAATATTAACTGGTTCAGCGTATTTACCCTGTGGTCTTCAACAAAGAGTAAACTCTGTCAGCATAGTAATAGTGGGATAGATGGCGATCCCTCTCATGACATTCTCTGTAGCCTCCTCAGTGACTCCCAAGTGAAATTAGTGCCTGGCTCAAAAAACCTCTCTCCTGAGGTTGAGTTGAGCAAAAAAAATGAACATTTGGTGGCATACCACCATGCAGTTCATCAATAATTTTGGGTTTGTTGGTAGCTCCCTGGGATGATCTGCCAGGGCAATGAGGAACCGTTGACTTGCTCGTCAATTCAGTGTTTTCAGTTTTTTCGGTGTCCCAAAACACCATAATGATTTCTTAACTGTGTTAATTTCGTTGTAATTTATCTAGAAGCATTATTTAAGGAGGGTCCACCAGACCATGATGCATGCCCCATATACTAGTACTAATATAACCGTGATAACTACACAGTTTGAATCGAATTTGGAAACCCCTTAGTGAAGTTCGCATGAACATCATACCAGTGAATCCTAAAAGTTCTTTATCAGAAAACCTTACTTGTTGAGTAATGATCTCATTTCATACATCTACAGGGCTATTGTGTCAATATTAATTTCTGTAATGATCTTAAGCAGAGGGCAGCCTACTAATCCCAATATCCACATGAATGATGACCGATCAATCAAAACAGTCCAGTATGTGTTATCTTGTAACTTTAGGTTTACCTGTGAAAAAACTGACAGTTACGCCAACGATCAAAGTAACAGTGAGCTCTAATGGGCTGTACCATAGGTAAGACATGTTTAGAAACCAAGCAAATCCGGCTCTAAAAAGGAGGAAACGGAATTATTAACTGTCGAAGTTGTTTTCTGCTAATGTTTACATTCAAGTTTACAAAGTGAGTAGTTCCGGTTTACAGAGAACACATCTCAGGTTTACAGATTGCTCAGCTCAGGTTTACAGAATGTTCAGTTCAGGATTACAGAATATTCAAGTTCAGGATTACAGAATGTTCAGTTTACGTTTGCAGAATGTTCAGTTCAGGATTACAGAATGTTCAAGTTCAGGATTACAGAATGTTCAGTTTACGTTGGCAGAGTGTTCAGTTCAGGTTTACAAAATGTGTAGTCCAGGTTTACAGGCTGTTCAGTTCAGGTATAAAAATTGTACAGTTGACATAGAGTGGATTATTCAGACATAAGACTGTATAGTTTAGCTTCTTCTTAGACCTTGTAAATATGTTTTAGAGGGATTCAAATCCACACACCTGACAATGCGTTTCATCGTTTTGTGGAGCAATTGGGTTATTGGGTTACGTCGTAAGAAATCTACCTTTTATGGAAGTACAAGATAGATATACTTTATTCTGTTGTAAGGAGTATATAGTAATATGGAAAACCATTAATCTATTTAAATATATTACATTTGTAGATACAATCACAAGGTTACCAAGTATAAACACAAAACAACACCTAACTTATATAATAGTTTTCTTCTGAAATTGAATGTCTAATATATATGTTAAACTTACTCAGCACCAGTGAGGCTACTAGCTGCAGTCGTCGAAATCATGGATGGTTCTGTGGAATTCATTGTGATATTTCCTGCTAGACAACCTTCGGTGGACACAGATAATTGTGGCCAGTATGGCGGATAAAACATCGTTCCAATTATAATCAATAATGCAATTGTGAAACCAGCAAGGACTCCCGTGATTGCACCCTGGATAAGTAGTACTATATTATGTATGTATTCTCCCACAATGTACTCGTGGAATTTTGAAGTATGCATCATGTACTTAATAACTTTTATTATATTACATAATAACAAATGACTGCCTGCAGTAATACTATTTCTGCCAGGTAATTTCTGAGGTTAGTCATTACCTGATTAATAATATCACGACCACATTCTCTGCACTTTCATAACGTCTATTATTTTTTTGTCTTGATATTACAGTTTATTTATATATCATGAGATTGTCTAATATGTTTTGATTTGTTACTTGTACGTATATTAGCAAAAACAGTGTTCGATATATATATATGTTGTTTAAGTACAAGTATATGCCGAAATATATCGCATTTCATAGAGTAGGATTCTTGCCAGCAGCCTTACACAATTAATATTACTGGTATAGAGAAACACACTATTTGTAGAACATACTTACCTTACTGTTGGTCCAGGGGAAAAATATTCCCAAAGTAAACATGCCGAACACTGGCGCCAGAACAAGATTACCAATAGATAATGCTAATTGCAAGATGAGTCCCATTTCAGATACAAGAAATACAAGAAGTATGGCCAGGCATCCATACAATGTAACTAAGTGTTAAGTGGTATATAGAATACTTAGTATTATGTCACTGCGTAACATATAAAGTATTTGAATATTGAAAATATCACTTATACCTAATTTATGTCAAGTAACAGTTTTGCAGTTTCAATGTATTACGAAGACATATATAATACTTACTTGTGACTTTTAAAACTAATGTCGTTTTGTAATCGGATAATTGGGAGAAGTAGTGAAAATGTTTGAGGAAATCTTCGAGAGTAACAGCAGCCAGTGAGTTTAGTCCAGAAGATAATGTGCTGAAAACAAGTAACGCAAGTTGTGACATAAAAAATATTGGAATCCCGTGTTTATGCTGTTATTATGATTTTTATTGGTATGATTTAGAAAAGAACAACATTTCGATCACAAAATGCATTTAGTGAAACCAGTCGCTCAAAGAACACATTGCAGCATACACACACAAAAAGATGTGTAGCCAAGTACATCTAAACGTGATAAAATAAACACAAATACCTCAAAGCTCCACTGAATACCGCAGCAATGAACACGCCGGCAAGTCCAGGTAAGTGGGCAAATGTATCCATTATGAAAAATGCAGTTCTCTAAAAAAAGAAAAAAAGGATCAGTTTCTGTGATATCGATTGACTGGTTTGGTAGATTGAAGGCAATTTAACGGAACTAACATATTACCTGGTCACCCTGAGTGACATAGCCTGCTGCAAGGGGGTCACAATCTGCATATGTAGCATACATAATAACGCCAGCAAGACAGGAAAGGATGACAATCAGCATGAGCATAGGGATACTTGTATACATCGCCCTCACATATGGAACAAAATGTACAATTGTATTATATAGAGGTCGGTACAGGTAGTACATTATATACAAACAACTATTCCTTTTACATTTTACTTTATTGATCTATTAACTTTCAAACCTTATGTAGTGAATAAAACGACACAATAATAATAATATAGACATACTTCTGTCCTTCTCGCACGCTTGAACATGATAGAAATCTCTGTGCAGTTGCTTGACTTATACCAAGGGTTGGTATAACTCCTAAAGTGGTTCCGATCAGTAATGAGTATCCTGTGTGTCGCACGGTAGGATCCATTCGCCAACTGAAAATATCATTAAAACAGAATAATTTATGATATAAATACAAGTACGGAAACATACTCAAATACAATATGATTTGCAATGTGTGCACTTACTCTGTGAAGTAAATTCTGCCACCGTCATCTGCAATTTGCCAAACATTAGAAATACCACCTAGATCAATACAACCTTGGATAATAACAGCGATGACACCAGTAAACATTGCCAAGCTTTGAATTACATCTGTCCAAATCACAGCTTTCATACCACCCTGCAGAGAAACAAACCTCACATTGACCCTACATTACTCAGATGTGAACGCATTGCTTAGGTCAAAACCACCTATTACATTGTGATATTTATTATTTCATGTTTTTCTTTTTTTGCGTTAGATGATCATTATTAGTGGGATTTATGTCCATACTCACCAATGTTGTATATAGTGTACATACAGTTCCTATTGTGACTACTGATATCCAAACATTGATACCAGAAACTGCACTCAATGCAAGTGAAGGGGCATACACCGCAATGGATAAATACAAGCTCTGAAAATATGCAATGTGCTCATGTTTTAATTTATTTTAATTAAAAATATCAACCCAGCAAAAAAAGGTATTTAATTCAGTACTGATATGCGACATTTGTATATCATCAATTCAATAGCGAGTGTTGTAGATGAATATTTTACTAAAAGAAAGTCAACTCTGAAAGCTAGATGCCATTACCTTATATAAAATATAGAAGGATGTACCAATTATTCTTGCTGGTTTGTTGAAACGTAGTTCCAAATACTAAAATATAAAACATTTATTGATTAAACTTTGTATGTTTATTTGTTTATTTATCTGTGAGTCTTTTGTAGATATCAAATGAGAAAGCTCACCTCATATATGCTGGTTAATTCCAGTCGATAGAATATCGGTAAATATAGATGAGCTCCAACAGGAATAATAATCAAATACATAAATATTGTCGTAACATACATCAGTCCATAAGTAAACACCTCAGATGGCATGCCGAGAATCGTTATGGCCGATATAAAACTTGCCATCAATGATACAGACACAGGAAAGAAATGCATGCTCCGGTTGGCCAGGAGATATTCTTTAGTTGTGTTTTGCTTGTTACCTGTACACCCATAGTAGATACCAATTCCAACAGAAACAACCAGCACACCTCCAAAGATAGCATAGTCCGCGATACCAATGGTGGTAGGGACACTCATATTTAATGTCTACCTACGAAATAACAAAACCTCATTTTAGCTATGAGTAAACTATGAGTATGAGAGGAATATTCTATATTCATAACACTCACAGTCTGTGACTCAATATTGAGTTCTAATAGCGTCTATATAGCACATTCTTCCTCCAGAAATTTAAGTTTATATACGTGATCAAAAGGTGTTTCAAAGTGGGCATTCTCTACTGGCCTTGCTCATGCATTATGTGACAGTTGACAGTTGAATGGTAGCATGACCGAGTCTTAACTGAGCTGATACGATCTTTTCTGTTACTTTGGTCCTTGATCCACCTTTCGCCTGTCCGCGCGGATACAATGCATCAGCATTTATTCATTTGTAAGGCATAACCGCCCATGCAGCTGATGAACATGATTTGTATCCCTACGTTATGACGGTAGCTTTTTTCACAGGAAGGGTTCGATGCTGAAAACGATGGTACACTTACATGGTAAGTGTACATTGATAGAGTACTATATAAAAAAAACTTATGTAGTTGTTACCTAGGCAACACGCTTTGACAAGCTTTATTTACTCATCCATATATTCTGATCAATTCTGTTTTTGCATGTTTTTGAAACTACTGATGACTTGACCTCGGACCATATAGCCCAAAAATGCATTCATAAGTTCGTACATAAGTTCCCTGGCCTTAGTAGTTGCCTCCAATAGTAGGCTTGATATCCACTTGAGCTGGATATTCCACCTGGTTCACTGTGTGATGTGTTGATTGATTGGTGGTGCAGGTCAGCACACGCTTCTAATCCATTCATGTATTCATGTATCTTGTGGTGTGATTGTGTTTTATGATCGAAGATTTGCGTACAGAATATCGCTATATATTTTCCAGAATGTATCTAGCAATCAATGTATTTGCGTCGAATCTCGCACTCCAAATGATTGTTCTGACATTTTTGGCTCCATCTAGAATTACATACATTGGCCTTACATTACTCGGATATGAATGTGAACGCGGATATCGGATATCGTGGGACAATTCTTCTATAAAATGAAGACGTTCCACCAAAAGTTAACTCTGGTGTGGTTTCTAGTACTAGCATGTGGTACATTCGCTTCGTTTGCTAAGACCTGATTGGAACAAAAATACTTCTGACAACTGTGTAACCAATTACTGGCAGTATACAAACAAACACCTCGACAGCACTTAGTGGACCTGACTTACTTATACATTCATTGACATAGTAAATCAAATGACAACTATCAAACAATACTAAGCAGAAGTCTTAACGAGTTGTGTTGACCTTCGATCAGGTGTTATTGAATGTAAACAACATAAATAATACCAATATATTTAGTTATTTACTTGATTTGGTGATTCGGCTTGAACATTCATATCTAGTCTGTGTTCATTTAATACGTTCCATGTTTGCTGTTATTTAATTGCAGTCAATCCAGCGAGGAAGTAGGAGTAGGATGTTTGCCTTCAGTGGCGATGTACTTATTTTGATCGTTCGTAAGTTGTTTGCCTATCACCACCTTTGATTAATGTGTTGATACGTGATGTCGGTTACATTGACTTTATTATATTTGCTAAATTATAAATATCATTATTAATTCTGCCATAAATAGGCCGTAATGATAAGAAATCATAGATTATGTGATGGAGATATATGCACATATATAATATGACATTTCATTTTATTTTATAACTGGCGTAGTAGCTTTTTTAAAAAAATGTGAAACGTATATAAGACAGAAACTGACCTATATTTAGCTTACTGTGCTAAGAGGCCAATAAACCACTCTGGTAAACCGGTACAAAGACTTAAGTTTTTACTGCATAGTTTTATTGGGATAACCAGATGATATGTTATTCAAAACCACCTAACTCGGTGGATTATTTATATGCATATTCATGAGGAACAGCACCTACTAAAATAAGCTCGCCAAAACCAAACTCGGCAAAGATGGTAAATATATAACTAAGACTGGGGCTCTGTTAGAACCAATTGTTCCACACTTCCAGTCTATTCTGACATAAGCGTAGAAAACACACACAATATTATAGGTTGAGTTATAATACCATTGTCATTATGTTTGTGAATAAATGAGAATACGCGACACGCGCCTAGGCAGGATGGACATAACCTTTAAACTAAAACGCCCGTGGTATATCAGTTGGAAAGTATGCTATGTCTACTAATATGTCGATATTGTGATATATGCACCTATACAATAGCAATACCAGAGCATGTGACATGGCCCATCCACAGTAGAGGGACTGTGGCCCATCCATTCATCGTCGTGATACACTTTTTTACATGGTGAAACTTATATGAAGTATACTGACCTATACCTTGAATACTGTGCTATGAATCCAATGAACCACGTCGTTACACCAATATCAAGACTTCGTTAGTTTTTAATGCAGTCTCATCGAGGCGATCTTATATACAAAGCCACTTAACTCCGTGATATTTATCTTTATATACTGACCTATATACATGTTTATGTAAACAGTAATTTTCAGAAAATTAGATCAATGCTACCCAAAAACTACAATATTAGGACCAATTTTGCCACACTTCCACACAGTTAAGTGTGCTACAAGTATACAAAACATCAAACTTCATCACAGAAGTACAACGTACACTATCGTGGGAAATGACACATCACACATTTTGAATTTCGTTTTCTATAGGTGATCCACTAAGTTGTCTTGATTTAAATTGATGACGCCCTCTGGAGATCACTGGCCAACTTTTTGCGATGGCTGTTACACTTAGACGCGAGTGTTGTATTTAAGTTATTCAGATAAATACAACTTAACAATAACTATTTGTCTTCTTAACAACCTCATCCAGACCATCTTATCGACTATTTTTGGTCTTGAGGACAACATTCCCAGAAACACTCATGGCAATTCATCGTTTACTTGTTTTGGATGTCTGAAAATAAAGAACCCCCTTACCTAAAAAGTCACTTTGCGCCGAGCTCTATACAAAAATATATAATGCGTGTAATGGAACTAAATACTAAATGAGAGATAAACTATTTGGATACTTGCAACTACAGAAATTGAAAGACACTTTTGAGTAGAGTGATGAACAAAGAACTATGAAAAACGGAGATGTCTTTGCTGAACCTATCCAGTCTTCCTTTCACAATGAGAGATAGAGTGGATGATGGCAGAAAAACATTAAACATACTAAAAGCAGACAACGCTGGTAAAAGTAAAGTGTAGTGAAGTGAAGTCATCAAAACTGTCACTGATTACACTATTGAAGGAGAGACAGCGGATCTCATAAAGGTTAAAGAATTTATTTCTGACAGTTTACTGATCGCTATGGGTTTGAAAGCTCTAACTAAAAACTACACACCATTTACAATGAGTATAACACAAACAGAAGCCGAACATATCTCCAACAAGGACACCACGTATTGTAACAAATGATTCTGTTATGAAAACCAATACCCCCGTAAATTATATTCCAATGAGCTTTGTAGTATACACGCTGTGGGAAAACATGACACAGGTCCAGTAAATATAGAAACAAGACGAACAGAAAATATACCAAGCCCAGCAGAATTAGTATACAAGGATGGCACTACATTTTCTTTATAGAAATACATGTGGTACAGCTTACTACACCTGAGATCTGAAATATTGGCATGAAATTTTAGGCCACTGCAATTATGAAAACAATTTCAAACTAGTGTCAGTATTCGATGCTTTGAAAATAAAGAATAAGTTTACATATGTACATTAGGTACGTTGGAAAAATAACAAAGATGAGCTACTGCCCCATCAGATGTAGTTAAATACTAATCTCTCTAGACAAATTGATCCAATATCCGAAGAATGTTTCAGATATACTATTGTTTTCACACATGATTACACCAGAGCTGTTTTAATCATTTCTTAAAAAGGGCAAGTGACACGCTATGGAAAGATTCTTAGCTGGCTTAAGCATTACGTGTGTGAGAACAGACAATGGCAGTGAATTTATGTTAGACAGATTTCTGTCACACCTTAGAAAAAAAACGTGTTAGACATGATACTTCTGTGCCTTATTCGCCACACTCAAAATGGAATGGCATAGTGACATCTGAGTACACTCTTTGAGGTGGATAGATGCCTACTTGTTCAATTAAAAATAACAATTATTACTATATGATGTGATGGCAGGTACATTTATACGTGACATGTATTATAATAACTGCTTAGAAAAGACTACTTTATCCCAACTAGACGGAAACCTGACATAATAACATGCGAGTATTTGGGTCTGAATGTTACGCATGTAAATAAGTCAGACACCCGATACACAAAAAACACAATCGCGAAGAAAGAGAGAGAGAGAGAGAGAGATATCATCACAAAATGTTTGATTTGACATCTCATGGATTATGTTAAAACTGCTCATTTCAATGCTCCATTGGGTTTCGAAATTTACACGGAGCAGTCTGAAGGTTTTGAAATTCAATCTGAATATGAAAAGAAATTAGTATATAAATTAAACAAATTTTTGGATGGTTTGAAGCAATCAGGTAGAATAATGGTGGAATACTGTGTTACATGATTATGGGTTTACACACGGTCAAGTTAACCCTTGTATATATGTGACATGAAAACCAACTAAAAAAATGCTGAAGAGCAGCTAAACATGTATTCAAATATTTGGAAGACATTCATTTATAAATTACGTTATAGAATGATTTTGTATTGATATGCTATAACGATGCTGATTGACATCATCAGAAGATAGAAAAGTTCTTCATGGTAATGTTTCAGTTGAACTGAGACTGGTACACTTATTGCTTGGAAATCGAGAAAACAACGGTAGTTCTGTCATACCGCGGGGCTGAATATTTGACGTTTGCAGCAACCACTCACGAAAGTCTACATGTAATGAAAGAAATGGACCCAAGATGTCAATTAAACCCTGCTACAATGCTTGAGGACAATCAGGAAACTGTTGCACTATCCATAAATCCTGTCCGTCGACAGAGATCAAAGCATTATCATTTTATTTCTACTTAATTGAACAATGGTGAAATAGCCATTATACATTTTACTAACGTGGTGGCTGATATGATGACTAAACCGACAGAGGACCCACCGAGATACTAGTAGTAGTAACATGAAAACATATGTATCCTTGTGCTGGAGAAGTAGTGGACACTCACAACAAACAGAACAGGTTGGAACAGGACAACACAGGCCAACTCATGAGCTCTGATAAGATGCACAAGAAACTGTTACACATGATTGAATAATGAAATTGCCTAGTGTAAACATTCTCACAAATATATTAGCATGGCTCTGCTACAATTGAGCATGTATATTCTCATCTGCCATAACATAGGTATCAAAACTGCCACAGTCATCAAAAACTTGTTCAGGTAATTTCATTCCTGCATCTGTGATTTGCTGTACAGTTTCCAGAAAATTATTACACAGAACGATAACATTTATAAAAAAGCACAGTGCTGAAGTTCACTTTGAGTATACCTGATATATAATCTTACAATTGCATACGAGTCGTCAAAACGTAGTTTGGTGACATTTGGGAATGATACCAAGATTTAACAATTCCATGAGAACATCGCGATGTTCTTTTAACACACCTTGTATAGTTTTAATGCGCATACAATCATCCGGAATCACGGCGAAAACTTCTTCAACTAGCTTAGGTCAATCATTAATGTGCGGG
This sequence comes from Saccoglossus kowalevskii, assembly GCF_978046115.1. Classification (NCBI taxonomy): domain Eukaryota; kingdom Metazoa; phylum Hemichordata; class Enteropneusta; family Harrimaniidae; genus Saccoglossus; species Saccoglossus kowalevskii. The sequence continues at coordinate 35,710,473 of NC_140643.1, read as the reverse complement.
GTAGTTCCTCTGGCCAATGATATTGTTACACAGAATTTGCATGTATTTTCCCCAGCCATTCACGCAAACTGCAAGTCAAGGCTATTACCGCACCCATAGTTGTTGACACTTTGCAGTCACCATGATGGATGTATTATGACGCATTTGCGCCCCCCGAGACTGACCTTGTATTCTGGCTACATTTACTGCCCTTTCATACCCGTTCAATTTCTTTTCATTATTTTATCCAGATTTCATGATATTTAATACTTGAAACCAACCTACATTTCACAGTCACTCTAGTTTACCTTTTTTTTTAACCATGTTACTGATCAAAAGAATTATCACTCCTATCATGCAATCCCCCTTAGTATAACGAATTTACAGTAGTTTGATGATATAGCGCCCTCTTGAGTGAATGTGTCTTGGTTGCCGGGTACACGTGATTTATTTACCATCTGCAAATCATGGCTAATCCAGCGCCTTCAACGATTCTTGGAAACATAAAATTCTGTTTGATCAGCATTACGGGTGAACGTGTTTTAAGAGTAAGTCAGACGCATTCATTCCCACCACAAATTTGATCATGCTGTCTCGCTACTATCACCGTCTGGAAGGTGATACGTTGCTGCTTCGTTCCCGGTAGTGTCTCTCAAAAAATGAGTGGACGGGAACCGGTTCGCACTTCTCACGTTACCCCCACACATCTCACGGCCACTGAAGTACGACCCGCGGGTAATTAATATTTATAACATTTATAATATTTCAGGCTTCAATAATTTTGGAATATTTTTTTTTAGCAAATGCATTTTATCATTACACGAACCACCATAATTTGCTTTGTAAATATAAAATTGAAACATGTTATTACCCAAAACGTCACAAAGCGCGAAGGCCGGAATTGGAACCCAGTCCTCTAATGTGAATTCATCACACCTTTCTATGAGAGAGGGGTTGCTTACCATTTATACACAAGCGGGGTATGTTTCTTTACTATTGTTGGCTTTTATTTTCTCTACTGTTGCTATACCCAATTAAACCCTATAAAATGGATTCGTTGAGACGCTAGAAACTAAGCACCTTTAAGCACCCCATAATCTCCGGCGATCCAATAAGTGGACATTGGTATTCGACTATTCCAGCTGAATGCAAAACATATTCAAGTTGTTTGTTATGTATTAACTTATACCACTCTCGGAGCTTTGCGTTTCTTTTTTGATTACACCCCCACTCGCATGGTTATAACGGCTTTTACAAAAAGACGTGGACATTAATGTTTGCATCCGATCTTGTAGTAAATGTATATTGGTTACAGTAACGTATGGATGATATGGCGTTGCGGGAAATAACCAAGCAACGTTGAAATAATCGCAACAAAATAGTTATGCATACAGAGTCATGTGTGTTTTTGAAACAACATATGGACCACCCATATGGCAGTCTCAGTCGCTGTCAAAGACGCTGACCTTATATTGAAAACATGGGTTTCACAAACAAAAAGTGGATTTCTGTTCAGGTTGATATTGTTTTCATCTATGAAAATTGCGTTATGTTTGTTGATTAGTTTAATGAAATTTTTCCTGCATTATTTTTTTTGCAAACATTTACACGCGAGTTGTTATGGTCAATCCCTGTTAGAATACTGAAATATCTAGGCGATGCGAACATCATACCTGTCAAAGGGTAAAGGGTGACACGTAATATCAAATATTCGTGGTTCATATTTGGTGTCCGCTCTACCTTTTAATGCTTGGCGAAATGCGTCCATGTTAAGGATTTGGATATATGTTTCAAGGCACAAGGGAGCGTCTTCGCGTTTACCGTGATAAAACCTATAAGATCAAAGGGATGAAGGGTGTGTTAGGTAACATCGATTATTCACAATCATTATGCGATGGACGCGATTGGTCACGGATTGTGTTAACATAACTGTCAATAATGTAAGCCACTATTGTAAATCACGCCGTGCATCAGCTTTAAATCCACGACGTTATCTGAGTAGAGTAGACGTCATTTACATTCGACCAAACGCTGCCCACTCAAACATCGTCATGGATCCTACTGGAGCAAAATGGGCTGGACGCATACAACAGAAATCACGCAATAGACATGCGTCCACTATTGTTTTGTACACAGCTAACAGCTGTGGTTTTTACAGCTTATTGCAAACTTAGATGAATAATACTTAAATTCAAATCCTTCCCATGTTCACTATTTTATTGTATGAGAGTCAGCGGTACAGCCAATAATTGTTTAGAATATGAATAAAAAAAGTGTACGTTACTCTCGTACTGCTTGTAAGTAGTAACTGATGGCCATTAAAGAAAGGCAATGCTCTGAAATTCAATTATTTATGTATACTTGTCAATTGACAGTGTTGGTGAACCATGCTAATCTCTGGAGATTCATTCAAAATATATGATCCTGAGTCCAACCAAACTATAAACAATTATTAACGGTAACTGAGGGGTGTATGAAGATTTGTCTCCAAGGTGTGACAATTATTCCCCTAGGTGCAGTTGATGTGAAGAATTGTCTCATCGGGCGAAAAATCTTCAAATACCCCGAAGCTTGTAGTTAATACTCATCTTGAATATGTATGGCGATTTTAACGCCCATGGTCCCAGTGGCAAACTCTACGTTCAACTTTAAAATAATATAGAGAGACATTTATTTTATTTTCAACGTGATTTATTTGTTACGTATTCGAATTGGGCTTAGCCCTGCGTACAGTGCTGTGTGTACGGAGACGCGTTCGGTTGATAGATGTCCCCCATCACAGTCCTGTGTACCTCCATAGACAAAGTCCGGGAGCGCACCGTAATTGGTGCGCAAGTTAAAAATAAGTAGTTGCCCAGCCGAAATCGGCTGAAATGACGATAGTTATCTGTAACAACCATTACAAAGTTATCTTAAACTGAAATGTCTTTAAATAACAACTAGTAACGACGGACAAATTGTAAACGCGTAGGTACCGGAGGAATTATCCACCAAACGCCGCCATTTTTAATTTCATTCACGCGAGAGAATGCGTTTGTTTTTAGGGAAAACTAGCCGATTTCATCCACAATTGGACTCCGAACTAGGAGTTCTGGATATATCTGGTAATCGATCATCATTTTTGGTACCTGGGCATGTTATTTCATTGTAAAAGTTATATTTTTCAAAGTCCCGAACTTTGTCTATGGAAGTTCGCAGGGCTGTGGTGGGGACATCTATCAACCGACCGCGTCCCCGTACACACAGCACTGTACGCAGGGCTAGAATTGGGCTCTACCTTTATGTTGTGTTACCATCTATTAATGTGGACGCGATCTTATCTGCTCGGGTCACACAAGTGAAATATCGTAGTTTTTATTAGCATTTGTATTTCAAATATTAAAATATATAGTCTCAGTAATCGGAATCAGTTTGTCGAAACTGTTTGTCTTGAACTTTGAACATTTTGCATCGGCCGCCATTACGGTGTATTGTTGTGGTTCAGCGGGCAGACGCCATTAGAGTGGAACGCCGGAGTAATTTGCATAATCTGAGGGATATACGGTAATTTATTTTAAACCACGTGGCCGGTTCTCTTCCAATCAGCTTGGTGTACAGTATATAACGGATGTAAATACCGAGTGTTATTATTGGTGCACCAATAAATAATTATCATATTCATTCAATTATTATAAGCATGTACACATGACCCAAAACTCATTAACATTAATGATGCGACAATAAATACTGATTATATCTAACAATCGATCAAGCATTTACAGTATTTGTGTCCCTATGTACCGATTAGAATAGTGGAAGTAAAATTAATCAAATGACTGCTTGTACCTGTTTATTTTACGTCAGCATTTTTATATATGTTTTCAAAAGCGTCAAACATTATTATAGGCAAGCCTTGTCACGTTCTTTACACTTTATTTAGTGGTTATTGTTTTGTTGCTTCTTGTCTAATTGAGTATACACAAGTTAGGTAAACACAGATGTTTATGTACTATAATAATATGAATTCTTGGAAAACTGAGATATTGTAGAATAGTACTGCACGCCGTCGGCCATAAACTTGCTCAACGCCTTAAATAAATGAAATTACAGTCCTACTTATCCACGAGATTGGCTCTTCCATATGTGCGATGCTCTCAGATCTGTTTGTGTGATTACTTTGTTAATATGTGTACATGTAGTGCCTCAAAGCGAAATCAGAACTGCGGCGTGTGTAATAAATTATTCAGTGTATGTTCATCATTATACATACCTTGGTTTGAGTATTTCATTGTAACCAACGTCTACAATGCCAGCAGGGATAGTTATTGCGGGGCTATGTAGTCTTGTATCTTCTAAAGATTGATTATTCAGTAGATTTTACTGTGGTATACATGCCACAGTGTAAGACCTGATTATTGCTATTGAGAGCGGCAACAACAGAACTCACACTGGACAGAAGTTCGTGGGGTAGAATGCTAGAATGGGGTAGACAAGACAATAGTACTGGATATGAAATACACATACACTAAAATATCAAGTTAAATCGCATGGGTTTTATACCTCTCAAAATAGTTACAGGAACTAGGCACAGAATAATACAATGGATAAATTCAATAAAATAGGGGATTGCTAGGGAAGTGCGCATTCCAGGATGTGAGAATTAATGACAGTCAATGGCTTCTGCACACAAGGACGACGAAATACAGACATTTTGCTTGCAGAGGAACGCTGTTATTCCAGAGGACACCGCTGATAGAGCGGGAGATCGCAGAGTAGTCTTACAGAGTACAAGTCTTACAGAATGATGATTGAAGCCTCCCTCATTTATCTCACAATATCGAAGCAGCAACACACATTACCCGGTTGAAACATGGCCCTGATTCAGGTACACCACTAGGGTTTCCACAGAAACCAATCGGAATGTGGTCTTGCTAGCAGTTTTCTCACGATGACATGCAGGCACTCGAGTAAGCAAGTCAGTACATCATAAACATCATTTGTTATGTAAATCACAAGCACACCTGGTAGATTCTAATTGTCCTTCCAGAGTTGTAAACAAGTATGACCTGTCAATCACCTTTATGACAGTTATCACACGACAATGCACACCATCTCTTCACATGATTCCATGCACACTTCTATTTGGAAGGTTTGGGGTAATATAAAAAAGCATCTATTAGAATAAAGGATGCGAACAATATATGTATGCTGTTAATATTCAGAAGGCTGCATAAGTTAAAATTATGTAGGCATGATGGTTATATTGTGTTGAATAAAACTAAAACTGGATAAAGTATGTTTCTAATTTAATTTTTTTTAATTATTGAGTTATTTACGCTTGGTCATATCTATTTGTATATATAATAAAGATGGCACACTCAAGCGTGACTGTAAGTCCACAAAGACCATTTGAAATTGCATCTATATAATATATGTGTATATATATTACTTTAATAAAGAAATATTAAAAATTATGTTGATACATTTTAATGAATATTTACAACTACGGCTTTGATACCGTAGACGATTGTGGTCCGATCATAAACAAAACATCACCCGTCTCCAGAGCAAGCGATCGAAAAAAGTTACCGGTGTTCGATCTGACCGATGGGAAACAAATCATCACTTCCGGAATAACAACTGCATTTAAGAATAATAAACTTACCGAAAAGCCGTGTTTTTCCGATCGTTTTTAACGGTAACATCGGTAGAATTCCCCATTTGTTTTGACTGTGTTTGTGACACGTGACGTAACGAGGTGCTCTATAGAAGGATGTCTATGATTGATTGGCTAAACCAGTCAGAGGGGATTTCGTTGAAATCTCGTTATATAGGCGTTGGTTCAGATGTATAACGATAACGATAGATGAAGTAATACAGAATAAGATGTACGTAATAGTAATAAAAGCAATTACAAAATAATGAAAATATATAGTAAAAATAAAATTTCTAATGTTCTTTAGTAATTTTCACAGTTAGAATATAAATAACACGTGTGTTTTTATACGTAAAATTCATCATGCTAGGTTAAATTTAGTTTTACCTGATTAAATGTTAAATGTTTAATGGCAATGGTGAAGCAAATATGAGTTTGTGATTTTATACCTCGAGATATATTTTTTATGTAAGTTGTTCATTTTCTACATTGTTAATTTATGTGCTACTCTTTGAAGCATGTCGGGCACCTAAAGAACATTTCACGCCTCCAATAACATAACTTCGAGCTCAAATCACAAGAAAATAGTCGACTTTTAATATTTAATATATTTTCTTTTAAATATTTATTTATTTATTTACCCAATAAAAATAATAACAACAATAAAAAACACTGAAAAAACAAAAAACAAACAAAAGTAAGCCAAACAGAAAAACAAATGGTGTGAAAAATACACATATATATTGGGTAAAAAGGAAATCAGAAAATAGCTTACTGCTAGTCTAGTCTGATTTCCTATATACATTGGAAGTAAATTATAACGTATATAGTAGAGGGCCAAAAATAAGTATATTAATATGAAGATTAACTAACCAAATTGATAAATAACTAAACAAATGAATATGAAAGTTAATACAAATCGGTGATGAATAAACATATAGCTTATTAATCAATAAGTGAACAAATATGTCTGTATGGCATCGCGCTTTGCCGAAACAACCACCAGCACCAAACACCGCAGGGCATCCGTGAAAGTGGTACCGCCAAAACTAACCTGATGCCATACAGAACTTCTAAGTCTAAGGAAATAAGTTTTGGGAAAATCAATCAGGTTAAAAAAATGAATAAACAACTTGGCAAACAAAATCATATGTATCTAGTTTTCTGTCAATAATAATTGTTTAATCATTTTTTTGTCAACATGGAATTGTTGTTGTTGTTGTTGAACAGATCAGAATCCGGCAAAAACTTGTTTGTGAGACAGGACTGTCAATATCAAGTTTATATCACGGTTGTTCTAGTCTTTTTAAAACATCCTGTCATGTCGCTAAGAGCGGAAATTACACGTGGCAAGAGTTCAGAAACATTAAAGACTAGACGTTCATGATTACAATATGCCAAGAGTGTGTTTTGTGGTACCATCATTACGGTACTACACTTGCCGTGGGTTTTTCAGATGTTATTCATTGGATTGAAGTATTGATAGAATTGTTATAATCTTGTATTCCATGTTCCATTCCATTCCATGATTTTATGGGAATCATCCTTAGTTCTTAGTCTCATACATAATCCTCTGTGTTGACAATTGCCCCGTTTTTCTCTGATAAAGTATTAATGGAAGCACATTCAGTATGATTTGCTGACTTTTCTGAAAGCGAGTTAACTATACAGTCAGTCTGTGATTTGAACAATTCAGTTTTAGTTACTTCTAGATAATTGTTCAGTTTCGTGCTGTACGATTTTATTAGTGCTCATGTTAGAGCGCTTTCACGAGTACCATGAGAATTGTGCGCGTTAAATTATGACCCACTAGTATGCTGCAGTCTAGAGAAAATGTGCGTGGTTATTGTCTGAACGGTGTGAATATCTATGTATTCGTCTTGTGCACTGTTTCACGGTCGCTCAGTCCATTTCTAGACCGGTCTATATATTTGGACATAGCGAAGATTGGTGTTGAAATGAACATTAGATGTTGCGAATGGTACCTTTAGTTTCACTCAAAATAATAATTGCAGTATTTCGCTGTTTGCACGAGCTTTATTATCTCAGTCTATACTATCAAGGTACACATAAAACGACTAAAGTAGAGTAAAAGACGTGAACAAGCATTTTGAATTGTAAATCACCAATCTCGTCAAACACTAATACAAAATACATTTAAATTCACTACATATCTATACTTGTCATTCTGTTGTGTACCTGCCTGGTGGACCTGTAGTTCCAAAACACATTGGACAGTCCGGATTTGTTTCTTCCAAATTCCTTCCATGTGACTGTTGAAGGAAATTTGAATTCAATCCATCTTCTCCTGGTAAATTTCTTTCAGGCTTTGCTTTCTAATTATTGTGCTTCCCGAAGATGTTAGTGCTAAAGTCAGCTCTAAGCTGCCCAACAAGTCGATGTATGCTAACAATCTTTATACAGCATTAATGGAAGAATCATCACCTAGAGAGTTGACAGTCTTTAGATGAATTACTCTGAATGCCAGGCACACAAATACCACACAATATCTTTTCAACTGGTTTTCAATTAGGAATGGTCTGAGCAGATCTACACCTAATATGTAAATGATGGAACTTCCTTTATACAGTCACTTAGAAGGTCTCCTGTTTTCCGACACTATACTTGAGCCAATGGTGATCCAATATCCATGCTGTCGAATGTAGTTGTGTGAACTCCCTATTGCTATATAATTGATTTTTCCATGGTAACGTCGCACTAATAATGTTGTAATGTGACTCTTCTTAGGCCAAATTACTGGATGATTGATTTCAAAAGATTGGCAGAAATTGTGTATTCTTTCCAGTCATCTATAAATAACCATATATTGAGTTGTATTTTTTGTGTCTTTAGAGTTTTTTTTTTTAATTGTGTGGTATGTACCAGTTTCAATTCATTCAGAATTCAAATTACCTTCTGAAATTATCTACCTTGCATCTCTTGTATTATTGCTGCATTCTGTGAGACATATTTCAACACCATGGTGGCACCTTTATTTTCTCTACCGACCTCTACCCCAGTTGCACTGTTAAATTCATGTAGAAATCCTGCTGCAGATTGGATGTCTTTGTTCCATGAACAATCTGGTTGGACAGACAGACAGACAGACAGTCGGAATCTTATTAAGTTATTTCCCTAATACTATCATCATTTTGGTTTGGGCCTGTGCTGACATAATTCTATGCATCTTGAGTAATACTAGAAATACTTTACTATCTACCTAAAATACTGCTTCACATTTTTAAACTATTGTGCTGTGATTGTGGTTTATAGCAACAATTACTTTCAAATAATGTAACTCAAGGGTTTTATTTTTCTGCTGCATCCATTTTTTCTTCAGTCAACATTTCACAATTTTTGTAAGATATTTATTCCAGATAAGATTACAGGATCCACAAAGCCTAAATAATTATACACAGATGTTTCACAAATACTTGTGAATGTAAATAGTTAACCTTCCATAATCCATGGCGCACCTAATACTCTTTCTACAGGTGAAGAATTGTTCGAAGATCTACTTCATCAGACTTAATGCTCTTTCTACAGGTGGTTTTGCACTCGGAATTTTTCTCATATTAGAAATACACTCCTACTGAGTTTAACCTATTGTCAACATAATAATCATCTCGGATAAACATCGTAGCATCTTTGCCAGATTCATCCTCTCTTTGTGAATTGACTGCACCAAATGAATGCACACTCATTCAATTCATCACTTGTCTACCAGAGGAATTATGGATCTCTATCACTTGGAGTGATATGAAACTGGTGGAATATACCCCCTAAAGGAGTCATTAAAACAGTCTTTGACATAGTTGTTAAGATGACAAAACATAATCATATATGTATTTCTGATTTGTTTGTAATAATATTTTGAATTGTAATGTTCTATTTGCAGCTAATGGTTTGTTGCTATGGAAGTGGAATCTTACAGAGACCGTTTCTTGATGATGTTGTCAGAAAGGCACCTGATGAACTTATTTTAACTGACATTTGTGTCCAACCCAAGCTTCCCCTGTCCCACTTCACTGCCTAAAATAGACTCCAATACATTTACTATATGATTGCTGTTTGCATATCTCGACATTTAGCCTTTGAAAAAAAACCCAATCATGTAAGACATGATGTTAGTACCAAAGGTCACCCACTTGAACAATTACCTACTCATATTTGTCAACTGAATCATGTAGGTGTTTGCTGTTGTATGTCTTGATGTTACATTTTCTTAGTAAATCCATGCACAATTACTCTAGCTGTGTTGAGATTTTTGTGTCAGTAGATAGATAAAACACCAGAGTTTGAGTAAAATGTCATTCACTGGCACCCCTATTCTGTTGTCTTATCTAGAGGCAAATATATTTGGTGTGCAGTACATGTTGCATCAAAGAAAACTGATAAAGTGCTGCATTGTAATTTTGATGGAACCACAGCCGAAATGCACACTCTAAGAGCGACACAAATTTAGTCCTTTGTTAGAACGAACTTCCATATTAATATTGTTCCCCATTACCACCTGCATTTGTTAAATGTATGTCTCATTACCTCTTCGAACTTGAGATTTAGTGTGTTTCATCCACAATATTGTAAGACTCCTTTTCTGGGACAAACAATACCAGTACCCATACTGATATAATCATGATGTTAGTAGTCTGTCTTTCTCTGTAATGAGATGAAATGACTGGAACATGAAATACGTTCTTCGTCATAGTGGATAGGTAAAACGCCTTTTTGAACATTCTTATGATCAAGTCTGGATGTGCATCATCTTCCATTGTAGTCCTTAATAATCCTACAAGTATAACACAGGCAGTCTCTCATGAAAACCTGCTGTCATTCCCTTCTAGGGTTTTAGTTTATCACAGACTACTCCTATGTGGCGCTGTTCTTTGCAACATGAGGACTTTAGATTTTGTTGCCATTAACTGTGTTTGTGATGAGGGCTCTGGCTATTATTTGGGATTCTCCTTCCTCGGGGAAAAAAGGAAATACTTTTCTGTCATTCAGATGTGTTTGCATCTTTTACTTTTTCCTTCATGAACAATGCAAACCCCTCAAAGGATGGACAACATCTATACTAATATTGGCATGTGCAACACGTCAATTGATTTTCTAGCTACAGGGCTGTCACACGCAATGTAATATTACCGTAATTGGTATAGTACAGGTGTGATGGTTCAAATACCAAAATGGCAACTGTAACAGAAAGACTTCCCTGGCGGCGATGATAACATACGAACACGGAGCCAACAGATGAGGTTTCAACTGGTACTGGTATTATTATACTCTGCAAACATCAAGTACAATAATGCGGTAAAACTCCACTACTCCAATAACTAATACTTAAACTCCAATACAATTCAACGAGATCTCCGATCTGAACTCAGTGCTGAACAACTCCCCTATATATACCCACACTGTCTATAAATAGACCATTACATCAGCATACATAATGAGTCTTACTACAAATTTCTAGAATGTTCCATTACCTTCTATTGCCTCCTACAGTGTCCTATTATCTATTCAACCAACTTCTAAAAATTCCACCCAGACACAGTACGGTTCTAGAACATTCTCAGTCACACGGAAGTGGTAAACAAGTCGTATGCGACAAGGGCTTTCAGATAGACCTAGACACTGGATTCTTGGTGATGATCCAATCCTGTTTATGAGTGGTTGGCTAATACTGTGTTGTTACTATACCTGTCCTACAATTCTGCTTTAGCGTGTACAAATGCCTTTATCACTTGGAGTAAGAGATGGCTTTGTTTTTACCACACAGATATGTTGGCTCAAAATCTTTCAACCATTTTAGGATGCATTCAACTCAATTAATGACCCGACTTTTTTCTGTGCTTTATGCTTAGCGAGTTTATTATTATGTAATTTCAATTCTTTCATCATTCTCTATTGTGTAGCTCTTCTGTATCTGTATCTTCTGTAACTGCTATTATTTTTGTTCAAATGCTAACTATACTTTTCTATCTGTAGTTTCATTCACCTGACACTGGAAGTTGTACGGTTGCCATGACTACCAACTTTAGTTTCGTTTGTGTACTTGATTTGACCGATCCAGGGTTTAGCATTTTCATATGTACAGAATGTTAATTTCTACTTTTATGTCATTTTCAAATTACAGAAAATCATGTCGCTTTTTTGCGAATAGCAACCACAAACTTTTGTTAAAGTCCTTGGACCTGTTTCATTCCTTTTTACATAATGTTTTTGTTTTTTGTAAGTTCAAATTTGTGAGCTCCTTTCGTGCCCGATACTCTGATATAAATATATCTGCATATTTGAAAGCGGAAACGCAAAGATTCCTATTTATCTATTTATTTATTTATCATACATTTTCAATGATCAATTCTATGTCGATGTTAAGTCTGACGGAAATTAAATTTAAGGTTTGCCAGGTCGTTTCAGTTACAATACATTTATAACCCACAGTACTTTTCAAAAGAGTATTGACTCATGGCCGTTATATGAAATTTTATTTAACTTCTAATATAGTTCGATGTGCGAGTTGTCTGATACACCATATAACGTAGATACCTTTTTAAATTTCAGTTTTGCTTTATATGTGTAATGTTCGTAACTATACAGGTGGAAAAAATTAAAAAAAAGTACATAGTTACAAAGTTGAATTACACGTGCTTCTTTCCACAATCGCCAATAATTGATATAGAACCCAATCATCACAAGAAAAAAATCACCGGAACTACTTTTGAACTAACTAAAACTGGAAGTTATTATTGGACCGGATATTGATTACTGGACTGCATGTGGATTATTGGCGTTGCTCTAGATAAGAGTATTTTGTACTATACACAATATTCGTCGCTGTTGGAAATCCACTAAAGCAACCTTGTGCAGTTGTATCAGAACACATATTTATCTCCCATTGTGTCACGAGTCAATGCATGAATCCTAAAACCAATTCAATTATACAATGTAACCTATTTTAACAAATATGATTAAAAATATCATCGGCAAATGCCATGAATAAACCAGGAAGGGTAGTTACCTTACATTTGTGAATAGTTAATGTTGTGACGTCAGGTGTTTCGAAAAGAGAGAACACATTCTGCTACACATGTGGCACCCGCCATACATCATTCCGAGTCTTATCAAATGGCTTCTGTTTGAAGCTGAGGTATACATCAGACAATTGGCATTGGTGTCATCTGTGCAACAGTGTTATTGTATTTAATCAGAAGCTTATTATATCTTATATAAGGTGTTTCCTACGATATTCTTGGTTTAATAGCTTATACAAAAAAAAAACATTTTTGAAAGGTCTGCATATGGGCACAGTGAATGATTTGGGAAATAGGTTGAAAGTTGATGATAGTAAATAAAAATCTCTTGTCTTATATTCTGGTATAAAAATTATGTATACAATTATGTAGTCTCCTTCACCCCAAGTTCAACTGTATATGTCATTTGAATATAATCATTAAATTTAGTATTGCTGATCGGAAGTGAATTTACATGATTTGGCTATTTTGTACTCTTTGTGTTTTTAGCTATTTTTTGTAGGAATTAAAGTTCAGATGAATGAAAGAATAGGTCTGCCAGCATTGGAGCACAATTTGTTCCCCTTGGAGGCCAATACTTTGTTGAAAAATATATCCCACAAATTGGACAAATATGTTGTCATAACAATTTTAAAAATCCAGTATACTGATAATGTCAGTGTAGGAACAATATGCGTCAGTAAGTATAATCTTATCCAACCTCCATGTATTTGTAGCGGCTTCAAATTGACAATGCTGAATGCTCAATATCCACATTCGATTTATACCACTTCAAAAAAACATTACAGTATTTTAGAGCCAGTCTTTTTAACATTTTAATGATGCAGCAATAAATATAGCTTTGTCTGGTGTTTTGTTTGGGTTTGAGCATACCACAGTGTATCCGTTTCAACACATAGTCTCTGACAGTGATCTGAGTTTGAACACATCCTTGGGAAATTCTTCCAATACTAATACTACTAAGCTTTGTCAGGTTATTAAAGCCCTTCGCGAAGCGCCGTGGGAAGATTTGGAGGTGCGGTTATTAAACTTAAGGTGCTGACTGGCAGTCATAATAGTGATTGACAAGAGTTTGTTCACATTAGACTATTACTAGGTTTTCGAGTAAATCTTAACAAATTGTCAAGTATTCCTTTTGGCATATAGTCAATTTGACATGATATTTACGGATGTAAATTGCCGGAAAATAAACAGGTTGTCGATTTCAGTGAAATATTAAGAATCTCTCTTCAAAGGTGATGACTGTACGCTCTGATTAAAGACATTATGGTCGCCTTTGCAAAAGGTGAAAGTATTAGTTATTAAATATATAGTTAATTAATCAAATAAAAAAACTTCAACCTACAACAAGCGAACACCGACAGCAACGCGACTACAATTGTAGCAGTGTAATTCAGATTGCCGTACTGTCCGCATCGTTTATTTGATTTCCATCACAACAATACTTATATGAAATGAAAACAACAATCTAATGACGGTGAATTAAGATACATCATTCACAAAGTGTTCAATCCGAAAGTGAAAACAGGTATGTTAAAAATACATCTAGACCACAAATACGCCGACAACTACAATGTAAGCATGGGAAAAGAAAACTGCGTGTGTTATGCTAAGCAGAAGTATAGAAAATAATATCATTGGTTCATACTTAAATTATCTACTGGTTCAACGTTGAAGTTTGGGATTCTAATCACGCACACCACCTACTCAAAAGCTTGTCCCCACTAAGTCGCACTTTGCAAAAGTCCCGGGGGGGGGGGGGCACTGGCCTTTCAGTTTGGTAGGGGTGTGCGGCTGGGAAGTAAGACCCCTGACTCAGTCATAGATCAATCTCACCTCAAAAACCATACCCCATTATAGACCAAATAGTGATTTTCTATATCCCATCAAAGACCAAATTGTCACCAAAATATTCAGTAACCATTCCCCATTCCCCGGTCCAATCCTAGACATTGGACCCAAACGCAAACAAATCTATGCCTCATTCTAGACCAACCAGCTAAAAATTACAACCCCGAAAGCGGGACGTCCCTATAATGTGATTTGCATTAAGTGGCCCCCGAGCGACAAGTATCCATGGGAAATCGAATGCGAGGTCGCGTAATTTTGTTACAACAATGCTTATAAATTAAGCTAAAACAAAATATTGTGACGTTAAATGCGGGGGGGCCTTTATGGGGCTACACCGTATTCAGGATCGGGGAGCTTGTCTTTAATACCGGTCTAATAGTCTTTGTCTTTGGTAGCGTGCTTATCTAATAAGTCTCCTCTCTCTCAGCTCATCCGCTGTCACGGGGTGGGGATCGTTTGGTGAATGTATATCACCACAACTGAGACTGTGCAGAGAAAGAAATATACCAGTAACGATTATAACAAATCAACACAACACAATATATACGGTTTCCTGTACTTTAATAAACAAATAACAGGGATGCTGGTCACTGGAACCAGCAAGGAGGGGGATACACTGTAAAATAAAATAAATTAGAAACTTGATCGATGCTGCAGGGAACACTCCACTCTCCATTGGACAGCAATGTACAATGTTGCGTTCCTTCGTATCTGGCACACTGGCGAAGCAGCTGCACTACAATTTAAACTCGTGCTCTGTGTCCAGGGAGTATCGGCAACTGCACTGCTATCAGCTGCTACTGGTAGCACTGGTACAACGGGAGTAGTTCAGGCAGTGAGCTTCGGTGGTTCCTGTTGATCAGCAGGGATCACTGCACAGCACGTCTGCATATGTACCCCTGTATAGGGTACAGCTCACCGGAGTCAGGAATCAGCATCACAAGATGTTACAGGATCAAGTCAGGTCACCTTCCTGACTAAAGAATTTCCCTTATGTCTCAACTTAAATACCCTAGTTAATTTATGGCCATGCAAATAATAAAATGTATATAACGAAATGATTGGTTATCTCGAAATAGCCGACAAATCAGTGTACAGAGGATGCCAATTTTGGTAGTGGAATAAACCACTCTTAATCCAAGCTCTACCAATTTAAAGTAGGAGACTCGGGTCAATGATGTCATATCTATTTTCATTGCCAACAACACTGGGTTCAGCACATTCCAAGGTATTTCACAATCCCCATGTCACTGTCTGAGCCATACCATTATGCCACAGGGAGAGACAGGATGTATGTATCTCAATTTCCGCTGACAACACAATCCAGTGACTGTATCAGCAGTCTTAAAAATAAACATGTGCAATGGGTTGTTGCAAATTATCCAAACATGTGCGCTTTTCATTCACACAGCCATGGCTCTGTACTTTTAACTTACAATTTATGTCACAATATTGTCTGACATTATTGTTGGGTAAAACATTGCTAGACTAGATCTACTGATCTCATAATTTTGCCCGATTGTTAACGACCTAATGCATTTCAATTCATCGTTCTTTTTCCCGACCGTGTGCTGCACAATGAATGCCCCAAGACTTTATCGCTGTTGCCACAAAACCACAGAATAATTGCATACACATAGTAGTCTAGGGCCAAATGTCGTCTCGTGTGTTATGAGTGAAGATTGTTGACGACCTATATTTCATTGCATACTTCTTTAGTAAAGGTTTCTGAAAAACATTGTTGCCAATTCTTTCTTTCATTTTTTTCAAGGTTAATCAGTGAAAGTCGTACATTTTAAAGGATTGTGGTGCTAAATAGGTAATATTTTTATAAAATCAACTCCTGATGTCAGGATTAGTAGAACATTTACTGTGGAGATGTATAATATGACTTTAAAGAGATATTCATACACATGACCTGACAGAACAATAATATTGGCCATTACAGGTCATTAAAATTACTTAATGATGTCCGATCTATGTACTGGCACTATAAATATATATCTATATCATTTATAAACATTTACAGAAGTTTTATTAAATCACAGAACTGTTGATAACAATGGCACAACAATATTGATACACTATTATAGGTCAATTATATAAAAGTGCTTCAATCGAGATGATTCTTCAATCGATATATCTTCCTATTGTAGATTAACTGAAAATAATAGTAATAAATGTGATTGTAGTGGCACTCTCAAGATTAAACATAGTTGCTTAAAGGTATTGTGCCACTATTTTAACAGGTTACAGAAAGTTGAATCTTGATTATCAGTGAATCAGTTTTATGATACTGGAGTATGGATAAAGCAAAGATTTATAGCAGAAGCTGTTAATCGATATAGTAACAAGGATTAGTAATACAGGACTGTCTATAAATTAAAAGTGTTGCCTACGTACTAACTTACGCCAATGTGAAGTACAGAATCTAATTTTAATCATTATTAGAATGTATCAAATGATTCCTCCTAAATTATGGCATCTTCATCCCCGTCGGAATCAAGTATTTCATTTGTACAATATTCAGCCCACATTGGCACATTTCCGTGCATGTCATGGTATTCTTCTTACAGGAACAGATGTTAGATGTACACATGTTTCTTTTACATGTACATTTCGATTAGTTATTGGATAAAATGTGTTGTCTTCAAGTTTCCACCCAAAGTTTGTTGGTGATGGGAGTTCGGGCATTGTGATTACACTTTTCCATATCATTGTTTGATAATGTGCCCTGAGTATTGCCTGAACACGACTTCCCTTAGTTGGTGGCAGTCTTTCTGCTTCTGCTTGTTTCTGACTGAAAAGCTTCCCCGGCTGTACTGCAATGTCTACAACAGATGTCCCTGGTTCATAGAGTTGGCACACATACTCCTCAAGAGCATTTAGTGCTTCATCACTTGGAAATTCATGATTGCCAAGATCAGCAAATTCATCTATTATACTATCATTTGCATTTGCATTTGCAGCTAATCTTTCCCGACCAGTTTGGTCAGCACCAGTAAAAGCATGAAACCCTGGTAGTGCTGCAGTTTTTGTCTCACCAAGGGCTTGATATATTGGCTTTAATGGAATTATCCGATGTAATAAACCTGCACCAGTCACAAAGCATGTTTCATCACAAAGCATTGGGAACCCGTGGATGGCAAGGATAAATACTTCAGTGTGTATGTAGCAGTTATTTCGTATCCGTCTCTTCTTGTGAGCTGTAGAGATGATTTACATCTAAGTACTGTTTGTCGAAAGGCTACAATAGCAATCTGAGGTGATGTTTTAATATTGTCCATGACTTTATTTGAAAGAAACTCGTTCTGTTATGGGCAAGAAACATTTTCCATGGTACGTCTGATATCCGTGTGCTGTTTGAAAGCTGATATGCCACAGGTTCATCTCCCACACGTCAACTACGAGTTGCTGCCTTTAATGACCCCACTGTTAGATCATAGTGATTGAATATAACATATAATTCAGTGTAACCTTCTATCTTTTGCATAAGGCATGTGCAGAAATGTTTTCCAATGTCTTCACATGTTTTCACCCAGGACGGTTTTCTCATTTCTTGGACCAATGCCATACCATCTATCACTGTGCATATATGAGTGTAGCTCATATTGGTCACTGTTTGTGTTTGTAGATATTCCTCACATTGAACATTTGACGGGGATTTCTCCAGACATGACATTAGCTTACTTTTGTCTGTACAAAGTAGTAGTAGTTTGTTGTACAATCAAATAAGGCTCTTGCAATGGGAGAGAAATCATACTGTCCAAGTGATTCACGAACATTCACTTCT
The DNA here is from genome assembly GCF_978046115.1 of Saccoglossus kowalevskii. Taxonomy (NCBI): domain Eukaryota; kingdom Metazoa; phylum Hemichordata; class Enteropneusta; family Harrimaniidae; genus Saccoglossus; species Saccoglossus kowalevskii. The sequence continues at coordinate 35,692,181 of NC_140643.1, read as the reverse complement.
GGGCGAGACCTTGCCACTACAAGTAGTCGTGCAAATAAAGAACGATCCTCTTTCAACTCTATCACCTTGTCGTCCATTTTCCGTGTAACTGATTTTGAAGAGGTCTTCTGTGTTTGAAGTTTGACTTTCTTCATTGGCGACCAAATGTTAACTTCTCCTTTAATTATAGCTATTTTCACCAATGGTGTTTTGATTACACAGGTTTTGTTTTTACTTTTGGTGGCATCAGAGTATTAATGATAATGTTCACTAAAGTGTCACCATTATTAAGGGGAGCACACCCCGGACCCCCTAGTAAATTCGCGCCTTCGGCTCAAGGTTGGTGAGCAGATCTCGCAACATTTTTTGTATACAAACACTTGAGTGGTTGGTCTCCGCCACAGTCAGCTGGCGCACACGTGATAATAAAATAAATACGATATTTACTATATGGGGGCCGCCATCTTGAATGATGCATAAAACTAAATAAGAGACAAGTTGTGAAACGCATTTTTCAGATACCTACAAATCAGGACAAAAATACCAATCTTTCACAAAAATACGGTCCGTTGGGGTTATATTAAGCCAACCGATAACAAAACTCTGCGTAATTCGTCGTTTTTGTGTGGAAAAATCCCTTGCATACGAATACCTAATTACGCGAAGAACCTGGAACACTAAGCCGGGGTATTTGAAACCGAAATTGTCATCTAAGCGTTAGGCCGTCACTGATTGGCTGCTGAGCTGGAATGCCAATTTTTAGTTTTAAATACCCCCAGGAAAGTGGTTAGATATAAACACGTGTGCACACAATAAAACCTTGGAGCGGCGAGCGATTTTTTTTTGGGCTTAAAAAAATTGAAAGTGAAAAGTGTTTTTTTTTTCATTTTTTGCATAAAAGTTGCAAGTGAAGGAGAAACTTGTACGTGTCATATAAGCAGTGAATATTTAAATGAAATCACCAAACCATACTGTTATGTATTTATTTGAGTATATACAAGTACATTTAGTCGACGGCCTCATAACTTGGTATGGTATGGTATGGTATGTTGACAAGCTGATGATTTTTAATGTTTGCGTTTTTTCATGAACCTCCATGTCTTTGCATTCTGTCCGTTGTTGCGGAATGGTCTAACTACACTAAACTGTTTTTAATATTATCTTCTGATATTCCAAATATACGTCCAGGGTCAGTGCTGACATTTGAGTAGGTTGTGTGCAACTTGAACACCGTGAAAGTTACGCACTTTATATTAAATTCATCACAAATAGTTTAGGCTCATTTGTCATGAACTAAACATTCATGTATTTAATCCTTGATGTGGATTTCACCAGACCTTCAGACAAAAACAAACCAGAACAAGTACTTTGTACAAAATCCGAGAAAAACCCTGTTAGCTGGTGCTCTTGACAATGACCTAAAAGACCTAAGAGAGGATGTGAAGGTCCTTATGAAGCAGCTAAGATTCAAAGGAGAGACATTGCAACTGCAACTCCGTGGAAATTTCAAGGAACATTAGATAATTGTGAACCACCTTCTTTGCTCCAACTATTCTGCAAACATGTTATCCAAGGCTTGCATAAAGTTAAAACTACCACCAGGGCAGAGTCTATGAACCAAAGTGTATCTGTGCTGGCACAGCATTTCGTGGGTGCATACACAAGTAAACGGCATGTTACTTATGAAACACAACATGAAGACGTCACTTTCAAACAACAAACTGAAACTCCGCTCAATGTTGGATTAGCCTTAGATATACACAAAAGCACCAGATCAAAGTCTCTTATCGAGAAACTGCACCTACTAGATCTAGCTATCCCATACAAAAAGGTTATGGAAATAGAGACTGTCATCGCAAATGGTGTTCTTGGGCGAATGAAATCTATGGGGCAGTTTATCGTCCACCTTGGTTGGTCCATGACATGTTTGTTTGGTTTGCCCTAGACAACATAGATTTCCTTGAATCCACACCTTCTTCTTAACATTTCTACGTTTTTTCAGATTGTTGTAAATAGTTTTTTGAAACTTACAACTCCTGAATAAATATATTAAATCTCCAAAAAATGTGTGATAAATATTTTTTACATAATGTCGTAACCAGGGTCCTCTCAGCCAGGGTGGGGAAGAATACTTATCATACAAGTAGTTGAGGTTACACATATTTGTTATCTCTATTTGGAGGTACATTTTTTGGCGATCCGCTCCGCTAGGATTGCCCTTATAACCACTTTTGTCGTTTTGTTGGCGATCCGCTCCGCTAGGATTGCCCTTATAATCACTTTTGTCGTTTTGTGTGTGTGTGTGTCTGTGTGTGTACATTTCCAGTGTTCCAGTGTTCACGTATTATTTCTTCTGTGATTTTTTTGGCTTGGCCGATTTCGTTCAAACTTGGCAGGTAGGTCACACCTTAACCCTAGTTATAAGGAAGAATCTGGAAAAATGTTTTGGCCCACCGTTGCCATAGCAACAGCCAAAAAACTGATTTTTGGATAGCTTCGCGCCAAATGTATCTCCTCCTACAAATTTGGGATAAAATACTTCAAACATAGCTCATTCTACTCAGATTGAGTGTGGGCACAAAGTTACCATTTGAATTTTTGATATCTGTTTTCATTACCGAGAAATTTGACCCCAAAGTTGGGGTAACTTTTCACCAGCAACGGCTTGGCTGGTTTTGTTCATACTTCACAGGTAGGTCGTTCCGTCACTAATTGGAAACAAATCCTGGCCCACCACTGCCATTGCAACATCCAAAAACTGATTTTTGAATACTTTCGCCCCAAATGTATTACCTCCTACCAGTTTTGTACACAGTCAGCTGGCATCGGTGTCGCTGGGTGTATATGATAAAGGGAAGTTGTGCAACCAAATTTGCCGAGTTCGCAGTTTTTCGCCAATAAAAAAATAACTAAGGCAACAACTCACGGTTTTTCAGCATTTTTGTAATAAAGACATTATTCTCTATCAATAATCCGCCCAAAACAGGAACATTTCTACTAATTCTTGTGTTTTTTAGACGTTTTTCGAAAAACCTGCTATTAGGCTGCAAAAGTAGAACATTCCGGAGGGGGCGAAAGGGAAGAGCCAAATTTAACGTGTAAAAATAGAACGCGTATTTTGATCTCTATGCGGTCGTTGCCAAAGAGCCCTGCGTCCATCGCCTGGCGATGCTCTTCTGTTTCACCAGTTGCGTTTTTTGACTAAAATTTGGGCAGTACTGTCAGTCACGAAAATTGATGAATTAATTAATACACATAAAATATGAATCACGGGCTAATTCAATGGTCACCGAACACTCCACTGTGGCAAGATAGTAGCTACTGTATATTTGACCCAGATTTGACAAGCGTGGTACAGTTTTTTGCGCTTGTCCGTAATAACGCGCACAAAGGATTGTGGGGCAGAGTCCTTTATTTGCTGGCATTCTTGAATTTTGACTGCAGTTCTTTTTTATATTTTAGAGTAAATGCTTTTGATATGCTCTTAGGTTTCTTAATATCCGTCTGAAATTCTGGACTGTGGTCATATTTTTCGATTAGGAGTCGTATATTTAAATAACTCACCGTGACTAATGTTTTGCATTATGAAGTATATTATTATGAAGGTCAACACACTGTACTTTAGATAAATATTTACCATCTTGTTATTTCATTATTTCGCTTTCCAGCATTTACAGGAAACGTTTCATTCTAGAAAATGCTATCGCAAAACGGTTGGAAATAATAAATGTAACAGCAGAATACGTCCTAGCACAGTCACTCGACTGGGAGAGTGATTGTGGTCCTAGTAATAAACTAAGTGACTTCCAAAAACTGAATGGTGTTTGCGAACTTCGTATTAGTTATAAACCGACGTTAGCTTCACGTTTATGTCACACCATGGAAACAGCCAAAAACATGGTGCTTGTTTTTGAGCGGAGCGGATCGCCAACCAGCCTACCGGCTTGTATTTTTATCAATTATATCAATTATATCTACCAGAGTGCAATTTTTGTTTTTCTTATCTTTGATGGTAAAATTGAATTTTTTGTTTTGATCATGTAACAGAGTACATGTATATAGTCATTCAGTTCACTTTGCACAATCACCAATAATCACAACAAACAAAGAATACTGCCAGTTTGTCAAATACATTCGCCATATAAAGTTTCTCAAATATTAACTATATTTTCATATGTACAGGTATGGAGATGATGCATTAACCATAACATCTACTATTGTTGACACACCATTAGAGCTTCAAAAGTTGGCATTTCAAATATTTTCTTGGACATCCAGAGCATATTATTAAAAAAGAAGTGTTAGATATTTTTGATAGTGATGGGTGGCAAAAGAAGAAAATATTTATAGTTATAGATGAAGCACATTGCATTTTTAAGTGGGGACCAGATTTCCGCCCAGCCTTCCCAGAATTATGTCGTTTAAAGACAGTCTTTCCCAAGGCAGTACAATTAGCCATTACAACCACTGCTACAAGAGATCTACAAACTGAGCTTTCCAGAAAAATGCTATGGTCATCATATCATCTGTGGACAGACCAAATATAAAATTAGCAGTCAGGACAAGACTACCTTGAACTGGGAAAACCACGGTTAATGAAAGTTTTGAAGCTATATTCATGTCATTAATTAAAGAACTGAAAGAAAACAAAGTAAATTTCCCCAAGACAATAGTCTATTCCTCTCTCAAGTGGTGTGGCTATGGCCATGAGATGGCAGTGAGGAGAGATATAGATGGTTCTTTGTCAGAGGTTATACTCCTAGTAGGATAGTTCCACAAACCATGCACTGCAAAGGTAATTATGACACTATAGTCTATTTTACTTTTTTATTTGTAAATTATTTCAATGCTTGATTAATGTTTATTATATTAGTGTTTATTATATAGGACAATGGAAAATGGACCTACAAAACATGATTGCAAACCCCAAATCACCCTCAACCCCCAAATATCTGGACCCCCCCCCAATTGGTCGACCCACATTGAAATTCATAACATATGCAAAAAGTTATGTTTGGAAAAGTCGCAGCTTGGATGACAATGCTCCCCCTTCAGCCTCCACACTATCATGTGTAGATAAAACTTCCAGCAGATTTTATACAAAATCCAAATGTGTCTTCCCTGAAATAAATAAAGGAACATTATTTTGCAAGTTTAATTGTAATTTACTTTTTAAGCCTTTCGTACTACCGGTACTTTGTCGGTTGGTATTTCCTAATTGTTATACAATTTTCAGATGAAAACCGAAGTTGGAACTGCCATTCAGAAGGGTGCAATTAGACTACTCTTTGCTTCAGAAGCATACTCAATGGGCAATGATGTTGTTGATATTGCAAGGATTATACATGCAGGACCACCAAAATGCTTGGAAAGTAAGTTGTCAATTTTTAAAAGCTGGATTATTTTAAATCTGATAGGGTGGCTAGCAGATTTATAGGGTGTACAGTAGTGTAAGACTAAATTTACAGTGATGTGCAAGTTTTCCAGTGTATCTTCATATTTTGTAGTAATTTCTGTGCAGACAAATTGTACAGCTTCTCAGCATTGCTCATCTTTCTTTCAATGATGCATCTCTTAATTAATAAAAAGAATATTGCAGTTTATTTAGTTATCTTTACCTTTTCATTTTCAGCATATTTACAAGAACTTGGTTGTGCTGGAAGAGGTGGCAGGCATTAGGGATATTGTGCTACAATGCCTCCGACATTAGCCCTGCTGCATCTGGCATGACTGAAAGAAAACAAAGTAAATTTTCCCAAGACAATAGTCTATTCCTCTCTCAAGTGGTGTGGCTATGGCCATGAGATGGCAGTGAGGAGAGATATAGATGGTTCTTTGTCAGAGGTTATATACCTGGTAGGACAGTTCCACAAACCATGCACTGCAAAGGTAATTATGACACTATAGTTCTAATAGAAGATGTAAAAAAATTACGATTTTGTGCTTTTACATGAGAATTGTGCATTGGTCGACCATATTGAATCAAATCACAAAAATAATGTTGGTGCAGATGTATCTCTTGGTATACTATTATCTTTGTACAAAATTGAAACAAACGTTCATTGCATTCAAGAAAAGGTAGCATGGGTACCATGAAAAACAAAATGGCCGCCAGTCGGCCATATTTGTTCGAATCACGGAAAAAAATGACTTGCACCTACAAAGTTTGAATGAAATCCATCAATTAGTCTCAGAAATATTGCTACGGAAGGACGGACGGACGGAACCCAAATTAATAGTCCACGTTTTCGGACTTCGTCCAAACAGGGACTAATGAACTCACTGAAAACTGAGTGATTAATTTTATGAAAAATTACAGATTGTGGCTGGCTGTTTTGATTTTCAGAGTATACACTTATTTTAGATGTTTTTTTCACCAAAAGTCAGGTTTTGAGACTCAAGATTTACATGACTTTTGTTGGAAAATGTTTTGATACAAATATCACTTTTTCTGTACATTTTGTACACCAATCCCTTAGATGAGTGCTGACAAGAACCCTGATTTAATTTCCCAGCTCAGTTGCAAAATAATACTGTTTGCTTTCAATCCATAATCTTGTGCTTTGCACTTCAAGATTATCAAGTACTGAACAATGCATACGTGGGAATGAGGAATGTGCTCGTCGAGCTACAAATGGTATGTGACTGTCAGTCTTTCTTGCAGTGTTCACAAATAAGCCAACAAATTCCTCATGTGCTTCACGTATTGACAGTGAACACAACTGACGCACAAGCAATCTCACAATTTCATAAGCATATTTTGAGAGGCTATTGTTTGCCTTGAAAAACAACATTGCAACTTTCAATAATCTGATACCTCGGTCACGGTCTGGATGCTTGATAAGATCGAGCAGATCTTTGTACATAAGTCCAAGTTCTAGCACAGTGTGACTGTAGTTCTTGATATAGTCTTGTTTACTTCTTCTCAGTTGGCTTAATCAAAAGTTGGATTTGTTCTCCATCGGCCAGATGCAGCGTTATCACTTGACCTTGTTCTGAAGATCAATATATAAAGAAATAATAATTAGCATCATATCATATTTCTTACTTACACTGTTCACCAAATCATGTCATACTTCTCAAGCATTAATATAAAAAAAATCTGTCAGTGTGATACCATGAACAGCAACTGCAAATGTTGATGTATATAATTCTAACATTTATGACATTCTGAACAAGCATTGAAAATGCATAGTCCCCATTCAGTATTAGCTGTTCAATGTTCAGTACAAGTGACATGTAGACATGCAGGGTCCCATGTAGGCTGTGAGTTGACAAACATGGAAATTCTTTTCTCAAGTGACAAGTTCACTTTTAAAGCAATATGCTATATATATGCATGATCATCATACAAAGTTTAAGGCCACCATTTCAACAAATTTGACCAAACCTCAAAACAAAACATGCTGTGTAGTATAGTACTATGTACAAACTTTGAACTGATTCATATCTTACAGGAGAATCAGCACGAAAAGGGGGAAAAATGGCCACCAGTCGGCCATTTTGGTTCAAATCAGACAAAAAATATGACGTGCACCTGTAACCAAATATGCATGATGATCATACAAGCTTTGATTGAAATCACCCTGTGCAGCTCCGAGAAACAGTTTCGGACACGTTTACTTATCAGAATCCACCAAATTTGAGGACAAAATGATCGCCAGTGAGCCATATTTAACTAAAATGTAACGAAAATTGACGTGCATATGTAGATCATCATACTTTGTCTATATGTCAAGACTGAATAAGATCGGTCAAAGTGTGTCTGAGAAATGGCTCCGGACGGACGGACGTACGTACGTCTACGTACGCACGGATGGACGGACAGGAGAAAATTAATAGTCCCCGTTTTTGGACTTCGTCTGAACAGGGACTAATAAAGTAAGTAAGTAGTGGCATGTATAAGAGTAGCAGTCATGAATGTACTGGCACTCTGCAAGAACATAAATACAACATTGCTCATTACATTCACTGGTAGAGTAAAATATTTTACCTTCAATGTTTTGTTCTTTACGTATGTTCTTCAAGAAAGATTCAAATTTAGGAGCAACAAATTCATCAACAATTCTAGTGAAGTGTATTTTAAACCACTCTTCTGCAGCATTAACATCACCTGCAGGTGGAGGTGGATGTTTTACAGTATTACTATATACATCTGACATGTCAAAGTATTCCATGACAGCCTTAATTATGTATGTATCAAGGAAGCTGATAACAAAGTCCCTGTCTGCATCATAAGCTTTGCGAACATCACTGTTGTAATGTTTATATTCCAATGAACATAAAACAGGAGGCTTTATAGTATTCAGTGCCTAGCTTACAACTAACAACTTTTATTGTACTTGAACTCTACAGTCATGTGATACATACATTAATATATTATGATAATGATTATACTTAATACTTCATTACATAGTAGTATGTCACATCTCCCCTTTCAAAGTAGTTCTTGCTAATGGGAGGTATTAAATCTGTATAATATTTCAATACGTCTAACATAACTGAATGTTCACTGTCCATTCATGATTGTTTCTTAAATTGTATTACAAAAAAATAAAACTTCTGATGTCATTGTATCATGTTCGCATAAGAGTCCGGTTTCATCATAGAAACAAACAAAACAACAAAATACAATAAAAATGTGATTATGCCAATTGTACTAAAAAATATTTTTTTTTAAACATGCAATTAATTATTGAATACAGAGGTTCCAGCACTTGACTTTCCGGTGGAGAGGATCTTTACCATCCACTCATCATAAAACTATCACTAATTATGAGGTCAGAGGTCGCTAGTACTTGACCTGCCGTTGGAGTAGAAGTTCACTGACTACCCATTAACCTCATAATCATCCCTATATCTCAGTGGTAATTTGATTACTCGACCACTTGCTGTGCGTTTCTGGTCTGGTGGTGTTGTCACGGTAACATCTTTAATTGGGGATGTTATTGATTCTGGTTCTTCTACAGACACGTTTTCAGTTGGTTGAATTTCATCCTGGTATGATGGTATCATACTTGATTTTGGCATATGTGCTTTTAACAGATGTTTTCTATTACGCCTGTATTGTTGACCTTCTGGTGTTGTTACTATGTAGGATCTTGGATTCTCATGCTGTCTTCCAAATCTTGTCAGATCTTATTCCTACAGTGTCGTTCACTTTGATCTCAGGTAGTTGTTTGGTGTGTCTATCATAATATTTCTTTTGCTTTTCTTGGCGCTTGACTAGTTGAGCTCTGGCGTCATGAACAATCTTTGGTTTTAGCATCTCAGGTGAAACTGGTAGTTTAGATTTCAACATTTTGCTCATTAGTAATTGTGCTGGTGATGCAGTCATACCTGACACAGGTGTGTTTCGGTAGTCCAGCAATGCTAAATATGGATCTTTCCCGTCTTCCTTAGCTTTCTTCGTCAGCCGTTTAACGGTTTGTATTGCTCTTTCACTCATTCCGTTTGATTGAGCATAGGTCCGACTTGATGTAGTTAGCTTAAATCCCCAGTCATTTGCAAACTTGCGGAATCGTTGACTTGCGAATGGTACATTGTCAGCAAATACTTCATCGGGTATTCCATGACGTGAAAAGATTGAAGACATTCGAGTGATCACCGTGTCTGCTGTTTTAGCTGTCAGCAAGCTTATCTCTGGAAATTTAGAGAAATAATCAGTGATTAATAAGTAATCCTTGCCATTCAGATGAAATATGTCACTTCCAATCTTTTGCCATGCTCTTTCTGGTATTGGGTGTGGTATCATTGACTCTCTCTGATTCGCTCTTCTATGTTTGGTACATGTCCTCAATGTCTGTTGACATTCCTGGCCAATATAATACAGATCTTGCTCTTAACTTGCATTTTTCAATGCCTAAATGGCTTTCATGAATGATCTCTAACATTCATTTCTCCATGGTGTTGGTATTATCATTCTTTCTCCAACAAACATGAGACCATCTGCTTCATGTATTTCATCTCTCAGTGACCAATATGCCGTTACAGGACCACGTAAATGGTATTTGAGTAGTGGCCCTCCTTCCTTCACAACTTTAATGCTTGAAGGATTTCATCTTCTGCAGTCGCTGCTCTCAACTCATCTAACCTGTTGGGTGTGGCGGGAAAATTGTCCACTAATGAATGAATTACTACATTCATTTCTGCATCTAGCTTTTCATCATCTTTATTGTGATTAAGGTATGCTCTCGACAGAGTGTCGGCAACATACATTTCTTTCCCAGCCACATATCTGACATTGAGTTGATATTTCTGCAATCTCATCAACATGCGTTGTAGTCTAGGTGATGCCTTGCATAATGGTTTCTTCAGTATTGTTTCCAGTGGCTTATGATCTGATTGTACATTCAATCATTTTTCCATACACGTACTGGTTGAATCGTTCACACGAGAACACAATAGCAAGCATTTCTTTTTCTATCTGTGCATAGTTTTGCTCTGCTTGGGTTAGCGAACGTGATGCATATGCTATTGGGTGGTCATCCTGAAACAAACATGCTCCAAGTCCTCTCTGTGATGCATCTGTTTGTATTCTCATTGGTTTGTTTACATCGAAGAATTTTAACACTGGCTTGCTGGTTAGACTTTCTTTAATGCGCTGTAATGCTTTGTCTTGTTCATGTCCCCAACTCCATTGAACTTTTTCAGTAAGAAGCTCTCGTAATGGTGCTGTCATTTCAGACTTATTTGGGATGAACTGAGACAAATAGTTGACCATACCAAGTAGACGTCTGAGGTCTTCTTTACATTCAGGTCGTGGTATCTCAACTATCGCTTTAACTTTATCGTCATCCGGTTTCAGTCCATCAGCTGTGACGATATTTCCCACGTATTTAACCTCAGTAACGCGTAAAGTTATTTTCTTCTTATTTAATTTGACGTTGTTTTCTCTAGCTCTCTGCATCACTTTCATCAGTATCTCATCTGCCTCTGTCTCATCTTTGCCTGCGATTATTATATCATCTACGATGACTTGAACACCGTGAATGTCTCCAAACACTTGTTCATTTCTTTTCTGAAATACTTCGCTGGCTGAGCATATTCCAAATGGTAGTCTTTTGAAGCGATATCGACCAAATGGTGTGTTGAATGTGCAGAGATATGAACTGTCTTCATCAAGTTTAACATGCCAGTACCCATCCTTCATATTAAGTATGGAAAAAACTTTCTTCCCATGCAATTTGGTTGCTATATCTTCTGGCGTTGGAATCCGAAAATGTTCCCTTTTTATCGCCTTGTTTAGAACTCTCAGAGACCTATCCGGCTTCTCCACAATTACAAGACTGTTGGTTTGTCTACTTTCGCAATTACTCCACTAGCTTCCATTGTCAACAACTTCTCCTTCAGTTTATTTTGTATGCTGAAAGGGACTTTCCTTACAGGGTGAATCACTGGCTGTATATCATCATTTAACTCAATGTGATATTCTCCAGGCAGTTGACCAAGCCCAGTGAAGAGGTCGCTGAACTCTTCTATTAGTGACTCCTTAGTGAGGTATTTATTATCACCCACTGCATCAATTCGTTGGATCAAGTTTAACTTTAAACAATCTTGAAGACCCAATAGTGGTGGTGAGTCTACATCTGCTATGTAGAATTCCAGCATTTCAGTTTTGTTTTTAATGACACATTTTAATATGGCAGTCCCATGGGGTATCACTTTACTGTTCCCATAGACAGACAACACAGTTTTAGTTGGCTGTAAGTTTATCTTAGATTTCAAGGTTGTCTGTATTTGTTTAAATATCTTCATTGGCAGTACATTAGCACTAGATCTAGAGTCAAGTTTTATCTTCACTTTCAACCCATAAATCATCAGTGGTGTATACCATGCCCTGTCACTATTATTGCCTTGACAACCATGTACATCAACAGTAGTCAGTTCACCAACAAACAGTTGGCTATCCTTATCATCACTGTCATCTGAGTCCACATCAAGGGTATGTACACGTTTCCTCTTGCAAACCCTTGCAAAGTGACCTTTCTCTTTGCATAAATGACATTCTTTACCAAAAGCTGGACATGACCGAGGCCCTTGTAGGGTAGCACATTTCCTACACTTAAATAATTTGCCTTTCCCTTTTCCATACGTTTCCACAGACTTTTTGGCGGGCTTTCCTTTAGACCATTTCTTATTATTATAGACTGAATGGACCTATTTATCCCGGCCTGTCATTGCTTCAATTTGAGATTTGCTAGTTTCTGCAGCACGACACATATCAACAGCATTTTCTAGTGTATTTGGTGCCTCTCTTAGCAATCTTTCTTTCAAATGCACATTTCTGATCCCTTGTACAATTCTATCCAAAATGTTCAGATCTACTTGATTGCCTTTATTAAATTCGCATGATTTTGCTCTCTTTTTCAATTCAGTCACAAATTGATCAATAGTCTCACCATCACTTTGAGAACATTCCCAAAATCTGTATCGCTCAAACAATGTGTTTTTGCGCGGATTGCAATGTTCTTTAAATTTGGCTATGTTGGCATCAAATTTGTTCTTGTCTTCTGCTGGGTCGAAATTGAAAGTATCATACAATTCAATAGCCTCTTCACCCAAACAATGCAGTAATATAGCAAGTTTCGTACCTTCATCAGCACTTGCCTGTGCTCCTGATGCCTTCAAATCTGCGCCAATTTTCTGCTAAATTTCCTTCCAATGAAAGAGGATCAGGCGCCTTGAGTTGTAACATAGGTGGTGCGTTTGCCATCGTGAAGAACTTGAGACTTTTCCACGTTGATTTTTCACTTCTGACACCATGTAATGTTTATATTCCAATGAACATAAAACAGGAGGCTTTATAGTATTCAGTGCCTAGCTTACAACTAACAACTTTTATTGTACTTGAACTCTACAGTCATGTGATACATACAGTCATGTGATACATACATTAATATATTATGATACTTAATACTTCATCACGTAGCAATATGTCACAACTGTCAACATTTGTGCGAGAAATTTTCGTTTGTTCAGTTTGCATTGTCCCAATCTGATTGCTACTTCCTTCTTGGTACAACTGATGGAAAAACATCATTAAGTAGTTCATCATCAAGTGAAAAAGCTCAAATGATATTGGAGACAAGTGTTCAAATTTGTCTCTAGGATTATCTGCATGAATGCGAAGTTCTTTGCCCCAGTAAATCTCTCTCTAGTCAGCTGGTATCCACCTATATGTATTGTTGATAAACATTGTGAATGACTTCTTCATAACTATCTAGGATGTCTACAACCTGATCATAGCGTTGTTCATTCTTGAATAATACAGGAAGTGGTACAACCTTTGTCTTCTGGGAAAGAGATTCTGAGAAAGGTCCCACAATTGGTTTATCCACAAATTCCTTCACAAATTGTAGTGCTGGAACAAGTCTAACAACAGCTCGTCCAATCAGTTTGGTGTAGTTCTCTTTGATATTCTCCCAGTCATTTACATTTGGTAAAAAATCATTGGCTGTCAGGTGCCAAAATGGGAGCTGTGGTCCCGAAAATTAGCAAAAGATGGTAGCAGTTTTTAATTACAGTGTAATGATTCATAGTGCAAAGTATGTCACGACACATAAAGAATGAATTATAAGTCCATATTTCAAACTAATCTAAATGTATTTGGGAGTCTTACAGCAGATCATCCAAATATATTACAAGACAGTCCTATAGGACATTAATATGTAAATGTTCTGATATGTAGATGACAGTATGTTAATAAATATCTTACCAGATTGGTGAGCCAGATGGCTGAAATCTGTTTTCTGCAGGATGGCTATTGAACCAAAGGCATGGTACATATGTCCTTTCCTATCATAGCGCTGTTCACTAACACCTTGTTAGTCCCCGTTCGGACGCAGTCCGAAAACGGGGACTTATGTTTTGCCCTGTGTGAGTCCGTCCGTGCGTCCGTGATCACCTGTATCTCGAACATGCATGGACCGATTAAGTTCAAACTTCACTCATACATCACACATTATATGGGACATATGCACATGCATTTTTTTCATGATCCGATTAACGATAGCCGAATAGCGGCCATTTTAAAGCCGAAAATGCATCAAACTCGCACATTTTCACCATTCCGGACCCGGATCTCAGTTATGCATGGACGGATTTTGTTCAAATTTGGTACATACATTAAACATAATAGGACCTTGATGCACGTCATTTTTTTTTTTGGATCGGGTTCGAAATGGCCGACTGGCGGCCATTTTGTTTTAAAGAATTCAGTTCTGGATCCGTATCTGAGACATGCTTGGATTGATCGAGTTCAAACTTCACACACACAAGATACATCATGTCACAAATATGTATGTGCATTTGTTTCATGATCTCATTAACGATAGCCAAATGGCGGCCGCTTTAAGGCCGAAAATGCATTGAAATCGCACATTTTCACCATTCCGGACCCGGATCTCAGTTATGCATGGACGGATTTCATTCAAATTTGGTACATACATTAAACATAATAGGACCTTGATGCACGTCTTTTTTTTCCGGATCAAGTTCGAAATAGTCGATTGGCGGCCATTTTGTTAAAGAATTCAGTTCTGGATCCGTATCCAAGACATGTCTGGATTGATCAAGTTCAAACTTCACACACACATGGTACATCATGTCACAAATTGATATGTGCATTTGTTTCATGATCTGCTTAACAATACCGGAATGATGGCCATTTTAAGGCCGAAAATGCATCAAAATCACGTATTTTCACAATTCCAGAACCGGATCTCAGTCATGCATGGATGGATTTTGTTCAGATTTAGCACAATGTGTTGTACATATGCAGGTGCATTTCGGTCATGATCTGCTTTGAATGTATATGTCACTCAAATATGAACGGAACGGGGACGTGTCATTGACAATGACTTGTTTCCAATTTACATTGTCTCCACAGAGGCGAAATCTGTCATAAAATGAAAAATTTGTATTGTCCTAATCTAATGTTAGTTACTGCACAGGTTATTAAATACCAGTTTGTTGTCATTCACTCAACTTGATATAGTTAAGTACAAGCACCTTATTGAGAATTATTGAAAATGTGTACATGTATAAACAGATTGACCCCTTCCCCCCAAAATACTAAAATAGTCAGAATACAATTACTTTTTCTTCTTGATCCATTCAATGAGTTCAGCATCAAAGTGCCCACTGATGACATTAATGAGATTTAAGCTGCTATTGTAGGACAAGCAGACTCCCAGTGGCTGCAGTCGATCAAAAACCTATTCAGTAACAGAAAAAAATACACTAATAAAGGGCTCCGTATAACGAACTTCTTTATGTTTTGTTTCATGTTCTGACGTCTTGAAAACCAGACTTTCATTTAGTTGGTGGGGTGTGGTGGGGTGATTAAATAAAGGTGTTTCATAGAACTGTGTACACGTTATCCATGGTTCCTATATAATGTCACTGATTAAAGATAATGTTAAGATCCCATAAAATCGTCCAAGTATGAACCAACCTCAATTGAGAATTACTCAAAACGTTTACTCCAATGTCATCAAAATGGTAGTTAGGAACACAGAAATTAAATTATAACAAGGTGGCTCTTATTTGAAGGATTTTATGGTAAACGCATTCAACAAGAGTGGTCTACACAGATGGAAGGTTGCATAGAGTAGTAAAGTGAAGCTACTGTATGTACTGTAAGTACACATATCTACCTCATGCTAAAGATCACTGCTAAAACTATCCATTGATGAAGCAATTAAGCTGTATATGTGTAAGCAAGGATAACAGCACTACATGCACACACAAGCATTATATTCTGTGACCTCATTATAACAAACTCCCTGATAACAAATAAATTACTCCCAGAATGTGTCCTCATGTTATAATGAATATTTTGTGATATAACAAATTTTGTCCACGTATCTGAGTTCCTTATAATAAGGTTACAGTATAGTATGTGCCAACTAAATCCCCTATACCAGACAGTCAGAGCTGAAGGTAACATCACATCATACTTAATTAACACACTGTAGTATATATTTTTCTTCTGTCCACCTGGAATATAAGCATGTTATAATGAAAAGCGGTCTACAAATTATTTATCCAAACCTTTGAATTTGATTTGTCTAGATATAAATAGAATTATACAAATATGATTCCATGCTCTCTTTGTATGTTCAGCAGCACATGTGACATGATGTATATGCATTCTACAAATTGTAGCAAACCTGAAAGTCAAATAATAGAGTACTATCACATAACAATAATCAAAGTGAAAATATATAAACGCACCTTCTGGTCACAAATGTTATCGTGAAGTACAAGAGATAGTATGTGCTGTACCTTGCTAAGCTGGTGATTGGCCTGCTGCATTAGGATAGCATAAACCATCCCAAGTTTTGGTACAATAATCTGTAGTACTTCCAGTTGGCTTTGAACCCCTTCCTTCAAACACACCCCTAATGCCAGCTGCATCAATTCAAGAAATGTGCTGAAGGCTTCCTCCAAAACATCCATCCATTCAAAGTTCACCAGATCATCATAGTCCTTTCTCATTAAGTAACTCACAAATCCAAATTTTCTATTCCCCATGTTCCTTTTGGAAATGGCTTCTTGTTGCATAGTGACACGAGTGAACAGTTCTCTCAAAGCTGGTGAACTGGCAACAACATCTGCAAACATATCAGTACTGCACATTATTGCACTTCTTTCAATTTGCTTCCACTCATCTTCTGTAACTCTTGATGTTGGTTTTTCCTTAAAAGACTCGTAGTCAAGAATTCTGTTTTTGAAAGTTGACCCAGTCAAGTAAGCAGCTGCTTTAACAACAATTCAATTATACAATGTAATATTAGATTATGGCGGGACTGGCATAATTAGGACAGGATGTGTTTAATGATTTGTTCTGTCGTGTCTTTCCAACAAAGCAGATATAGCACATATGCAGATCGGATTGGGGGTAAGGCGAGACCAACGAATCGATAACACCCAAACAAAATATTAATTACAAATAACAATAATAATTAAATTAAAAATATTAGTATAGTAATGGTGTAAATATATTTGCATTAGTCTCATTAAGTAGGACCGACATTTTAATTACATATAACACAAGTATAACAATGTTGGATATGCAATACAGCTAGAGGAGGAGATGGGGGAGAAATTTGATGCATTGCTAAAAAGAAATAATTATAAAAATATATATCCAAAATGAATAATTTATCAAGGTTATGTTGTATGACTGTCAGGTAGACTAACGAAGATTCATATATTGTATTACAATTAATCCATATGCATTAATACAATGAGTAGTACCACCCTGAAGCAGCACATGGTTACCTAGATTTTTAGGCTTAACATTATTTGAGCACCACACGAAACAGTCACAGTAAGCATCATGCGAATATAAAAAATAGATTTTAGTGTACTGAAATATAATGGACATAAAGAGCAAAATATTGTGTAAAATAATGTTTTTGATTGAGCTCGAGTTTTGTAATTTTGAAAATTTAATACATTTTATCCTGACAATATGTAATACAATTATGATTACAGGTCATCTTTTCCCCATATTAAAGTATTATTATGTAGTTTTATCATGTCATTCGAACAATGTAGATATAGCAGTGTACAATAACAATGAACGACCAGCTCATCGATACATCAACGCTGTCTTACCTTCATCTTCGCAGGTGATTCGCGATTGTCGGTTAAAAAAAATGCTATTCCCTGCTATTAACGATTCTGATCCGCCGACCGAAATGATTTCGCATTTTGTGGCTACAAAGGAGTTCTGGCGTAGAATGATAGCGGAACATCTCTCTGCGTTACGTGAGAGTGATCAATTACTTTCTGATTGCGTAATAATAATCTCGATATCAGGTATTAACCAATCATCTCAATCGCTCACACAAATTGTTCCTCACTTGATTTATTGTTTCTCATCGATCATCGAAATCAAGTTTCCCACTTAAAAAAAGCAAATGCAATTGAAATCATTCTCTATTTCCTGCAGCTACTGTGCCGTTCTATGATATTTTAGTCATTTTCCTTTCATAAATTTTCTGAGCAAGTGTAGATTTTGCTTTATTGTCACCATGTACAATATCTACATAGTTTGTTTTTTTCAGTGGCGGCGGCACAGGGAGCGGTCGTCCCTTCAGGAAAAATGTTGGGGGGTGCGTCGCCCCTCCAAAATCAAGCTGAAATCCTTTGTGTCAGCAAAATTTGCCCCCGAAAATACAGGAAATAGCGTTTCAGAGGGTCTAGATTCCAACATTTTTAAGGGGGAACACGCCCGGACCCCTTAGTAAGGTCGCGCCTTCCGCACAAGGTTGGTGTGCAGATCTCGCCCCTCATGCAAAATGTCGTGCCGCCGCCTCTGTCTTTTCATAGACCGCTTTATTGTGACTACCTCACGAGTGCTTAAACTTTGTCTATATAATGTCACTGTCATTCTTGTAACTTGCATCTTCATACAAGTATCGTGCAAAATGAAAAAACAAACAGTTTATTGGGGTTATTGAGTAACTGTTGGTTCTTTATGTGGCAAAGTTATATACCGGTATGCGTGAACAATTAATGAACCTGTATGGATTGGATGTTAATTCTCCGAACACAACGTTTTGCGAGATTAACATTTTAACGGCATTCCCCATTCACAGTCCATCTACCCCCGGTCGGGAAACGACTAGCGTTCTTTTGTATCGAACCGCGTTTCGGGTAAACAAACCGTTCACACCCGGACCGAGGGAGTCAGGAAGTCAGACAGATTACAATACCGTCGGAAAATTTACCGTCATGCGAAGCGATAACTCATTGTATTACTTCAGTTTGACAACTACAACGTAAACAAAACATGTAAACAAAATTAGCACTATGAAATTTGGGGTTTTTGAACCCTGATACACATCAAAACCAACCTACCAACTCATAAACATTCAATTCCTGCCATGTTAAGATTAATATCGAAAATTATGTTCATCTTCTAGTTTTAATAAGGAAAAAACGGCGCGTACCAACATGCTGATATCACTAAAAAAAATCTAGTCAAAATGGCGTCGTTCATGTTAACGTGGTCAATCGAAAAACCTGTGATATTTCTGATTCTTGGGGGTTCATAACTATACAACTACTAATGACTTTATTCGATGCAAAAGTATAAAATAATGATTCAATTTTTGTATATAAATGATGTTTTAGCACTGACTAGCGTACCTTGTCATTTCAAAACGTCGCCATTTGCATTTACGATCGAAAAGAGCATCCATAAAAATCGCTCAATTTAACATTAATAAAATGCTGTGTGACAAATAACAAATCAGCCCACCAATTTTAGCGATATGTTTTGAATCATAAAATGTCATAATCGAAGACAAATATTGGTTTCGCGCTGAGAAGAAGAGTAAATGAAAAAGAGTTCATTTCAATCACCCCAAAAATCAAACACGAACAATTTCTGGGTAAAGATATGAAAATTTGTTACGAAAATGTGTCGCTGCTGGTAAAATAGATGAATTAAAAAAACTACTCGTTAGAGAGATTATGCCCCATTGTTCCAAATGGTCGATTCCACCGTGCTGAATAATAAAGCATCGTGTGTCACGTGGCAGTGAATAGACCGGTTTTTACTTAAATAAGCCACAGATTTCAGCTGGTTCCTACATACAACACGTATCCCACATCGTGTAACCCATAATTAGGATTCGAAATTAGAGTGAAAATCTGTTCCATTAGATGTTAATATACAGTTTAATATCAGTTCAAAGTCAATAAATTGTTCCTCCTAATTCTCAAAAGTGGAAGTATTATGTAGCCGGTGATTTGCCGAACTGATTTTGCGACGTCCTGTCCAATTTTAAATATGAATGTTGGGTGACAAGTTCGATTGACGGGTGATCCATCAAGGTAATTGAGACCTTGTACAAATGCGCATGGATTGTCTATGTGCCTACTCAAAATCACGCGAGGGATAGTCGACACGGCTGAAATATGCTTGGTTCAGTAACACGCTACTAAAATGTACAACTCAGCTGTGTAGAAAATGGTTACTTTTCAGATGCGGTAATTACTGACATTTTCAAATTGGGTGTCATCAAATACCTTATGTTTCACGTAATTTATGTATATTACCGAATGAATTGGCTTTATTTCAGACAGTTATTTGTTCATTGGACACATTTTGTACACAACTGTCTAAAATAATATAAGTGTAGTGTTACCAGACATAAATATTTAAGATTAAAAATTGTTATGACAGGGTCTCACAGTTTTGATTATTGAATTAGTGGCAATGTAGCAGGTGAATAAGTAAATTAGAAATCGAATATGAACATTCATTGTGAAATGACATTGGTCTGTCTAGGATCTATTAAGTACGTTTTTCCGTATCGTGCCGCTTACGGTGGAAATGAAATCAATTTCATTTAAGAGAAATAAGAGATTTATCATTTGTATTATTAGGGTAAATGAATTTAATCTTCTTCCATTAACCAATGCTTGATAGTAAGGGTATGAATATTATTTTGGCATTTTCTTTTTATGATTAGAACACTGCGTATATCAATGTGGCCGATGGAACGTCACAACACAAAATCTCTATTATTATGCAGCACAAGTGTACAATTTGAAGGCATAAATCTTATTTGACGGCAAAACTATACAAACTCTATTGGCAAAAAAAAAATGACGGCAAAACTATAATATTTCATGGCAAGCCCCACAATGTGTCGGAAAGACAAATTGGACGGCAAAGCTGTATTATTTTCTGATATGTTGGGGATCAAAGGTTTCCAAGTCATGAGACGAACAAATTAATCAGCAGTAAATGGGAAACTAGCATACATAATGCCAAAGTGTTTGGGTGGGTGGGGTTGTGAATTGAGGTGGGAAAAAACTGATATTGGCAACATAAACTACTGCTATTCTATATAAGGTACATCATATATGGTAGGCGCCATGTGTACAAGAAATCTCCCTGACCACCATACTCAATAGTTCACTTCAATCTTCGCGGTTGGTGTATTGTATGTGGCTGAAAATGTGTAAATTCGACATTGTGATTGCATATTTGCAAACTAACTAGGCCACACGAAACGAGTAGTTATACCATGAGAGAATATGGAGATTGGTCATGATTAACTATGCAGTTGTGCCGTAAAATTATTATTTTTCTATGAAATACTACAGTGTTGAGATGAATTAATATGGGTTTGCCGTAACTATAATTAACTTTCCATGACATCGTAGTTTTGTCGTGAAATTATAGAGCTTTGATATGAAATCGTGGAGTTTTGTCATGAAATGATACCAGTAGCATGTTTACGGAGGCTCTTCAATTTCAAACTCATGCATGTTTTCTTATTTATTTTGCTCAACATCTGCACAAGGCTCAACTACTGCAAGTAACATATTTCACAGCAACATCAATAACCATTAATTGGGAACCGATTGTTGGAGCTGACTATTACGACTTCTCCTTCTATGAACCCAATTCTGGAATGTGGAAATACACGGAAATCGGCGCGGGGGCAACATCTTATAAAATAGCAAATCTGAACCCTGGTACAATGTGCGACTCAATAACTATACAAGCAATGTATGGTGGTCGTGTACGTGGTCCTAAGACTAATTCAGTCAGTCAATTAACACGTAAGTACATACTAATTAAATATTTCTTTCCTTAAAGTGATATTCGTGTTACCTTCACATCAAACTCTCCCTGTGTCGACAGTTCTCAGATTGTATCTACTTAGTTATTCAAATATTAACTTCAATTATATTTCGGTCTACAGTTGCACCAGCACCAAACGTGCAAGTAGTAGACGTTGAGCAACAACAATAACTCTTAGTTGGAATTCGCTTCATGTAGCCGAAGAATTTGTCATCAATTATGAAGAATACAACACTGGAATGCCACAATCCGTAACTGTGCCAGGGACAGCCAATACTTATGAATTGGAAATGTTGAAACCCACCACCCTGTACGTAGGTATTTCCGTACAAGCAGTATATCCCGATGTGTCAAGTGATATCAGCAATGAAATTCAACAAACAGCAGTCGTAGTCAATTGTCTCATTGATTCCATCGCGGGCTGAAAGCTTGCATTCTGTTTGCTCTAAACTGTCCACATGCTAACTGAACATGCTAATGTGTCCGTCCAGTACGAATTGTTGGTCTAATAACATTTTCCATGTAGCATCTCTTCCTCTGAATTAATCACACTCAGCACTTTCTGCGCCATCCTAATCAAACAGTCACTCGAAACTATGTCTTCTGGATGTATTGTTCAAATAACACCTTCACCATGGTCACTTCTATCATTTAGTAGTGATGACCCATATTGTCTTTCTTTGATTGGGCCCATGTTTTCCCCATATTGATTGGGCATAGTTTATTGTCACTGGTTATAGTTGTCTACCTTCTGTTATGGCCAGGTTAGGTCAAGACGGTGGATGTTTATATAAACATCAATAATAATGCACACAACTTTAAAAATAAAAATATCGCTTATTCTTCAGCATCACTTTCAATTTGAAATATTCCAATAGCAGGCTCAGACAGACAAAATATTTCCTATTTATAACAAAGCTTAGACTGAATCAAATGCCCTCGAATTACAATCTTTCAAAACAAGGAAAATTAGAATCATTGTTAGTCGTTGTATTGCGTACAACTCTATGTTGTCTTTTATAACATGGCTGGAATTAATATTTATGATATATATGAAATCAAGTACCAGTTGTTTTCAGAATAATCTTCAGGTCCCAACACTATTCCCTTGACTTCTTGTACTAACACTGTGTCATAAAAAACCTTGGGCTATTGGTTAACACACCATGACCCGTTTCTCTATGTAGATATCTATTTGTGAATTTCTCTACTCACGAACTCATTTCAGTATGGCTTGCTTCACATTATTTGATAGTTAATGTATGGCAGTAACAGTAGGTAATAGCCTGTTTGAGGTCGAGCCTCTAGTAAATGTCTAAGGCAGGTAATACGAATATTTAGCTTGTTGCTATTCTTCTCATATACCAGTAATTTTTGACGTTTTTCTTCAGCATTTACATTCTACTGAATGAGCTGAGGTGTTTTGTGAATGAATTACATTATGTAGTTCACAATGACACATACATGACCCGGGTGTGATATATACATGACAACATACAACCCACGATTGGGCTACCGGGAAAAAAACTACAAGCTCACTAGATTTCGTGGTATAATTTTGTCTCAGTTAAATAAGAGTTAATTAAGTTATTTAGTGATAGCGCAAAATTAAAATCATATCCTTTATACATGTCAGACGCGGGAGCAGTTTTATCAGGTGATCCACATATGACAACATTCGATGGACGTCGATACAGTTTTCAAGGTGCATGCTGGTATACATTTTTCAAAGGCTGCACCACACGCCCTGATTTTGAAGTCACAATTATGTTTGAAAAAAGAGATGATATTGAACTATTCAAAACAAGAACAGTATCTTTCATAGTTACTGGCAGAGACCAGTATGCTATTGTTAATGGCATGGATGTAGTCAAAGTAAGTATGTTGATTAATATTGTATAGCTAACACATATATACATTTGACTATCTACTATATTGACTACAGTCACATGTAGTACTGTTCACAATATCTAACATTTTAGCCTATATTGATACATAGGGAAGTACAGGTGATGGACATGTGGATTCAACTGCTATACAGATTCAGGAAAAAGATAGCGTGATTACACTGACATTAACAGCCAAGGATACAACATACACTCTGACATGGACAATGTGAAAACATATTTTAGAAGCGTCATTCTCTGGTACTGATTACAACGGCAAACTCTGTGGTCTGATGGGATATGCTGATGGTAACAAGCATAATGACTTCAAGACGCCTGATGGCACTAGTACTAATGATTCTATTCAGTTTGGAGAAAGCTGGAAAGTAAACGAAGAAGTGTAAGTCTGTTTGTTCTGTATTAAGTAGAGATTGTTTTGGCAAGCCTAGTATGGTTCATAATAAAACAAACAATTTGAATACAACCTAAATTGATGACCTAACACACTCTTTCCAGAAAATTGATATTGTATGTTATTGTACTGAAGCCAAATTATAAATAGTCTCTGTTGGTTACTAGGTAGTGTCAGGAAAATAAATTTAATGAGAAGGCACTCAGAGAGTGCAAATCTGCAATGTACTTAATTTTAAATAATTTTACCATATTGTTATATATTGTCCAAATCTAGTTCCTCTCCTCAAAACTAATCGATTGGTTCTTCTGTCATGCGAAAACATGTATTCATAAAAGTTCGTCAATAATTGCTGTTTTGCAACCAGATGCAAATCTCTCTTACAATCTAATTGACTGCTTGTTTCCCATGTCAAGTTTAGAAAATGCCTACAATTTTTGAGCCTTGATACAATTTCTTTTATAACCCGCTTCAAGCACTTTTCGTGTGATAATTCATAAGTTAAACTTTTTAAAATTAAATACGTTATTTTCTTTGACCTCACAGGTGCAACTAAGAGTGAGGGGCTGAGCAGACCTACTGATTACATGTTATCAATTTGAAGTCGTATGGGAATTTGGTCGTCTAAGATTTATCATCTTAATTACTATTTTGGTGTTATAAGTTTTAGAATGATTTTGTCATTATGTTGTGATTTGGAGATTCTAGGGTTCTGGTTTAAAATTATTCAAGACAGGTACTGTTGAGTTATATGGAATCAGAAATATGACTTTCATGTTCAGCATAGGAACGGTAAAATCAATAAAGGGTTTGAAATTGGGAAAAACTAGAATAGAAAATGCTTGCACTTGCCTGAATATACACATGTGTGTTGAGAGTGAAGATTTGCGTTTTAGGGCTTATACAAGCCAGACATGTATGTATGTTTGCACATTCCTGAATCAACAATTGCACAACGAGGGAGTTCTACTGCAATCGGTTTGGCTTGCACATGCCTCAGTATATCAATGTGTGTGCGAGTGAAGATTTACTCTTTTATGCACGCACATGCTTGACCCAATGCATGGAGTAAAACCTTACACCATGTGCAGTATTGCCTCTAGGATTAGTAGCACATTGGCAAACCATACCGGATGCAATGTAAATTTAGTACCCCCTAGAGCATACATATTGAAAAAACACCCCTATTGCAGACTTATTTCGAGAACATCCTACCCCATATTGCGTTCTCTGCCGTTTTTTTTTTTGCACTCAAGTGGAGTGTGATCAACTCGGACAAACTACTTGTGGTTGCTAAGTATGAAACTTCTGGTGGTATCATTCGTTGTTTTATGAGTCCGCCAACTCGGGCCTTGGGCGATATATGGGAGTGGTTGCTGCAAGAGGGGGCCTTCGGCTGGCGCAGCAACCCTGTGAGTTTATTCCTGGGGCTTATTGCAGACATTAGCATTTTAAAAGGATTAGATCATGATAGATAACAAATCATTATTTTTGTGATTTTTTCTTTTCGGACAAGGCAATGTGTATAACAACACAACGAAACAACTGTAATTCTTCTACAAGTAACAGTCAGGCCAAACGCCATAATTGTAGTATTAGAATAGCTAGCTGGAATATCCATGGCGTGGGAAATAAATGTTCTGACATAGACATAGACATTTGTGTGAGGATATTATTAATTACAGTAAAACTGGAGATTGCAATGCCCGCACTGGTGAAATGCCAGATTTTATTGTTAATGACAATAGTAACAATATACCTGTACCTAATCATTATATAGATGATAATTTTAAGTTTAGAAAAAACAGGGATAAAAAAATAAATTTGGCAAATCTTTGTTAGAATTGTGTCAAAATAACAATCTTGTCATTCTTAATGGCCGTATAGCTGGGGACCTATTGAACAAATTTACCTGCTACAATTTCGCTAGGGGTTGAAGTATGGTTGACTATGCAATAGTTCAAAGACGCTAGACGGCAGCATCAAATATTGTAAGGTATATGAGATTACAAATATTTATGGGACTTGGGATCAATTACAATATATCAAAATGCCCTAGAAAGCTCAGATATTATTGACAGGATAGTGTCATTTAATTGTAAAGATAAAGACATTGATACTGCAGTTACAGAATTAACTGATATTATGTGTTCCGCAGCTGACAAATCAGTGAAATATAAGCAAGACTTTAGGGATAAAATTGTTTCACATGAAGCAAATCCAAATAAATGTTGGCAGAAATTCAAAATATTCTCAAAAATAGAAAGTGCCAAAAATGAAGATGTAATTAAACCAGACACATAGGTGAATCACTTTAAAGACCTGAATAGTATGCAAAATAATAAAAAAAAAGATACCCGGTTACAAAAAAAATTATAAATTAAACTAGAGATATGGAAAATAATTTAGAAAGTAATGATGGTTTAAACAAACCTATAACCATAAATGAGCTGAAATGGCTGTTAAAAAGTTAAAACTTAGCAAGTTTGTGGGTGAAGACAAAATAGTCAATGAATTTATAAAGTACGGTCGAAACTATTTATTAAAGCCAATTACTGTTGTATTTAATAAAGTCCTAAATTCTGGCAAATTTTCGTCTGGAAGGGTAGCATCATTGCAAGAAATGACTAACATCTGATCCCGGCAATTATAGTGGAGTAGCGTTATCGAGCTGATTAGGCTGCTGCACTTTTAAATAACAGGCTAGTAGACTACTTGGAAACTAAACAAATTTACTTTTCAATTTGTCTTAGGAGATTGATAGATATGTATACTCAGAAAAAAAGAAAATATATGCCTGTTTTGTGGATTACAAAAAGGCTTTCGACAGTATGTGGCGTGATGGTCTATACTGGAATCTGCAACAATATGGTATAACTGGTAGTTTCTATAATACAATTAAAAGTATGTATTGCGGGGTGGTTTACAATGTAAAAACAGGCAAAGGATTGACAAGTAAATTTGTGTCGTTTACTGGGGTGTACCAGGGTTGCAATATTATCCCAACATTATTTAGTCTGTACATGAACAATCTGCCTGAAAAGATAATGTCTGCCAATGGTAACCCACCTGAAATAAAGAATAACGAATAAGAATAAATTAAGTTGTATTATGTTTGCAGATGATGTTTTGATTCTATCGCAGTCATAGGAAGGTATACAAAACAGCTTAGACGCTTTGGCAAAATATAGTGATGCGTGGAAATTAACTGTAAATTTAAGCAAAACAAAATTAATTGCTTTTAATAAGAGAAACCAAATTGTCAAACATAAATCTGTTTTTATAAAGGCAATGAAATTGATGCGGTTGGAAGCTACAATTACTTGGGAATAGTTTTTACATCAAATGGAAAGTTTAAATTGGCTTGTAAAACTCTAAAAGAAAAAGCAATGAAGGCAATGTTCTTACTAAAACAAACACTCAATTCTGTCTCAAACCTCAAAATAAGCACAGCTCTAAACCTATTTGATAAATTGATAGCACCCATCATTAGCTATGGGTGTGAAGTATGGGGAGAGGAAGTCATTAAAAATAGAGATATTATTGAAAATATTAACTATTCTTTCTGCAGATTACTCTTGGGGTTAAAAAAAATGCTACAAGCTTGCAATCTTAGGGGAATTGGGAGATACCCTCTTGCCATAAAAAATAATACACAAATAATTAAATTCTGGCTCAAATCAAAACTCCCAGAAACGCCCAAGTTAATAAAAAGCACCTTTGAAGAAATCAATGCAATGGGTGAACAAAAAATGTCGACAAAATAATCAGTGAAAACAATCTTGATAATGCAATAAAACAACAAATAAAAAAGAAGAAACCAATCTAAACCACGACTATATCTGCTTTGCTGAAAGGGAATTATATGATAAAAATCTCTATTTGATGACAACAGCGCAAATGGTGGAACGAACAAATTGGCAAAATATAGAACATTCAAAACACAATTTAAAATGGAAAAAAGATTTAATAACAATGAGTAATAATAAACTGGGACAAGCCTTATGCCAGATCAGAATCTCTGATCACGAACTTCATATTGAAATTAGCAGGCATTGCAAAACTCCAAGGAATGAAAGAGCCTGTAAATACTGTGATAAAAAGCAAATTGAAGATGAGGTACATTTCCTTATGGACTGCAGTCTGTACAATACACACAGAATTGAATTATTGTACTGTAAGGACATTATACTAAAGTAAGTTAGTAAGTTAAATAAACTAGAAAAATTCAATGCAATTATGAAATATTGTTCAGGAATAAGAACTGAACAATACATACACAAATGAGATGTGAGCAGCTCCACCAAAATTATTTAAATATTATTTGCCTCCTGAGCGGGCTCGCTTTAGAAGGCGAAAAACACTCATTTCCCGCTAAATTTGGAACGCACACACATGGGGTAGTAACGGCATATAGAGTGACTCCGGGAGATCTATACCAGCTAGCTTAATATGCATTGAGTGTGAAGATAGTCAGGCTTACACAAACCAGAATTTATGTATTCAAGTTCAGGATGATGCTCTACTCCACCAAGCTTGCATATATCTGAATCTACGGATGAATATAGAAGGTGAAGCTCTCTTCTGTCGAACATGCACATCCCTGAACAAAATGTATGTTGTAGGTGAAGATGTATTCAATCATGCCTTCACTTGTCTGAATCTACAAATCCATTTTGAGAGTGAACATCTACTTCTTAAAGCTTGAACATGCCCGTACAATTGCATGTGTATTGAGAATAATGAACTACTCTATTAAACATGCAATATACTAGTATTCCACCACGCACTAGCGACTGAGATTGAGAATGAAGATCTCTGTCATAAGCTTTGCACATTACCAAAACTCCACATGCGTGCTGAATAAAAACTTCACTTCTTGTATATTTCTTATTGGATTGGTTACTTAATTGAGAAAATCAACGCAGGTTCTTCTGTCTGGTGGCAAGTCTTTCTCTTTTCTAAATTTGAATCTAAAACAGCAATGATAGGAAAACAATTTTAGAAAATAGAATACTGTTATACTGTTTCACGCATAATATATAATATACTTCATGCAATATGCAAAAAGTTTTCTATGAGTAATTTCGACAAACATTTGTATTCTCGGGAAAAAACACACTTGTGATGACAGATGAAACCTTGGAATACTCCTGGAAGAAGAAGCGTATTTATAACAAACAATTAATAAAGCAAGCAGACAGGCAACTAAGAAAAGTTAATAGAACATCTTGGTATGATAGGAACCGCTACATAAATGAAGATGTTTAAATAGTACATCGCTGTCACGTGATATGTATTAAATTAATATGTATACTGACTGCACTGTGATGTAAATGAATACACTTCCACTTCGGAATTAGCTAAAGTAATTCAAAACACACCCAGTGAGTTATCAAACTGGCAACCGGGCAGAACCTGCCTAAACACAACATGTAAAAGATAAATGTTTTAATTTATTTTCCTCCACCATCCAATCAACTACACAGTATGATGTTTGACATCCTCAATACATCGAATAAATCACCAAGTGGGGCAAGTAAAAATGTGTCACCCACATAATAGGGTAAAACGTAATGGTAATTACTGGAGAAGTGAATGATTTGTACCAGGCAATACCCGGGGGTAATAGCTTCAGAAGCCCGAACAAGAAAACGGCTTATGTAACAAAACAAGAGTAACTTTAAAAATGTAGCTGTATAGAAGCAATGACCGTGTTTTGAGCCTCATGAGACTTGGCATGTCCGTATCAGCAAGTGCTTGATATATGTTATGCATATTAATGAGATCACATGACCATATATGGTCGTCTTGTATTTCAGTTAGATCACATGACCCTTCTCTTTACTATAGCACTGTTTACACGTGACCATTTACAGCAATGCTTGAAATACCATATAGCAATACATATTAATTATGTTACATAACATATGTCGTCATCGAGTATATTTATTATATTTGTTGACCAATGCCATCATTATAGTGTTGGTTACAAGTTTGTATCTGAAACAGTGCTTGAGATATGACAGTTATGCATATTAACGAGGACACATGACCGTATATGGTCATCTTCAGTTAGATTAATGTGTCACTATAGCTCTGATTTAATGTCCCTATCTACAACAGTGCATAAGATACCAAAGTTAAGCATATTAATGAGGTCACATGATCATATATTGTAATCCGATATATTTGTTGTCCAATGTCTTCATTACAGAGCTGGTTGTAAGTTTATATCTACGACAGTGCTTGAGATATGACAGCTATGCATATTAATGAGGTAACATGACCATACATGGTCATTTGATACTTCAATCATATCATTTTTCCCTTGCCTTCACTATATCACTGGGTGCATGTTCGTATCTGCAACAGTGCTTAAATATTACAAAGATGCATATTAACGAGGTTACAAGACCATATATGGTCATCCAATATATTTATCATTATCTGTTGTTCAATGCCTTCATTGTAGTGCTGGTTGCTTGTTCCTATCTGCAACAGTGCTTGGAATGTGAGTTATACCCTCCCCCTTTCCTATTCCCATTCATTGAAGTAAAAAATAAAATATGAATCATTCTAAAACATTCTTCTCTAAAACGGATAATTGTCTGGGGCTGCTATTTTGGAATTGAATACTATGTCTGCTGCTCTTTCAAAATTATGAAGGGTTAGTCAAAAATTATGCAAATAAGATGCAAAACAAAATTCCAATCAAAGATTACTGTGCCTGATTTTTAGTTATGCATCACAACTCATGGGCCTTTGCCAACATGCCAAATTTGGAGGTCATCAGTGATGAGAGTGTTTATAAAAAACACGGCGGAAGAAAAAGAATAATAAACACAGCAATAACAAAAGGGTTTCACCCCATAGGGCTCGAAACCCTAAATATAGCTGCGTTGCAGCAATGTCGAGTTTCGAGCCCTGTGAGACTTATTAGCAGCGTTCCACAATTAACATCATTGACAAGGATATGGAAATGCAGGGCCTTCATACTAAACATGTTACATGTTCCTATCTGTAACAGTACAGTACGTAAAATAATACAGATATGCATATGACCATATATGGCAACAAGAAATGAGAGTAAATTCTCTGGTTAGACACAATCACAATTGCATTGGCTACGTGTCTGTATCTGTAACAGTGATGAAGATATTAACGTTATGCCTATTAATGAGGTTGCATGTCCATATATGGTCATTTCATATGTTAGTGACATCTCTTATTCCATAGCTTCAATATTGTAGAGGTAGAATGTTCCTATATGTAACAGTAATTTTAGTGATATTGACTTTTAAAAATATTTTTAATATTTACATAGACAGACGCATTTTTGTAATTTATATTTTATTGGTTATGTCTGTATAATTGCTGAACACGTTGATATTACATTTTGTAATTGTATCAGTTGTTCATACTTACAATTGTATTTTATATTAAATGAAAATGAATTCACCATGCTTACAACAGTTTATTATTAGATGAATGTAAATACGCTGTTCTTGTAAGGTGCGAGTTATTGGTTAAATAAATATAGATGCGCTTATGAGTTAAATCTGCATGCAAATACAAAAACTACACTGTGCTTGCAACCTATGGGCTATTAGTAAATATAATTAAAATCAACTATTAAATCTAAATATATGTATACAACTGCAAAAACTCAATCGAAACTATTTCTGGGGTGGAGAATGGTGGCCGACACCAGTCAATCGTATATTCATACATATTACAATTATCATATTGAAATTATCTTTTGTTGGAAGTCATGGGATTCTCTGAAATATTGATACCAGAAACTATCAGTAAATACAAATAGTACATGTATAAACAAAATACAACAACCTAGCGATATCATGAGCACCTTTGCGTATTTTGGTGAGTGTACGTGAAAGTTCAACATGCAAATACCAGATGTTGTACGGTATTGATATAATTGATATAATTAATGATTATTCTGACAATAAAATAAATTGTATATTTTGAGTAAGCTTACATGTAAGAGCTAATCCTTACAACAGACAATGATGATCATTAATTCGCCTTGTATTGAATATTTCTGATGTTTTATCTGCCATAAGATTTATATTTGTCACTATCTCCTGTACCTGCACAGATTATACATGTCATGATCATATGCATATTTAATTTGTATGCTTATTTACTGAAGTAATGCGCCATTTAAGTTCAAAATTAACACGATGTTCCCAAATATTCTGACTTTTACAATGACATGCACGCAATAATATCTACACTTTATTTAAGGCGTTGTGCAAACATTGTTCTTAGTAGAACACCAGAAAGTATATGACACCGGAAATTATATTGCAGGTTAAGTTCGACATTAATTCTTGTCCTGATTCGCGTCACACAAAGCCAGAAGATTTGTCACATCAGAACGCGTTGACCGAAGGATTATTCAATGTTTTATTGATATTGTTTGATTTTTTATTCTTAAACACAAATTGTCAAATACATTTTTAAAAGTGTAATTAGGATTTTGTTTTATCTGCAAAGTGTAAAAACCTACTTTTTTTACTGTAAATGGAACTTTCATTTTACACCCAAAACAAAGTCAGCTTGGACATTCAGTTGTGAGAAATGACAAAATAAACGGTGCCAGCGATATATTTCAAGAATGAAAGAACAAAATAAACGCAATCAAAAGCGCCGACCACGCGCGTTGGAAATAAATAGAACGCGTTGCGACGAGAAATCTCATCTGCATCTTTCACTCACGAAAACGCACACACACACATGTAGACTGGCGCAGTCGGGCGATTAATTTGTTTTTGCAGTTTAAATAAAATGAAAAAAATCGCGAAATCCCCTGTAACTGCGCAATTTCGCGAAATTTGTAAACTAAAAAACAAAAACAAATTAAGCGCCCACATAATATTTCCGTATATTGAATACGTTGGCAACGGAAAGCACAAGTTTAAATCATCTTTGTATTAACACAACTTGGGAGCAACAGTCTAGCACTGAATATATGTTATCAATTATCAAACATTCAATTATTCAGAATCGGACTGCGACGGTTAAGACGAAAAGACAAGGCTAAGACGAAAAACATGTGACAGTACGATTATGCTCGCCCGGGAACTACACATTCAAGTATACAACTTCCCAATACAAAACATAATTAGTATCAGCAATAATTTCTAGTACTGCCCGGATAATTGCATATTATTAGTTGACATCAGACATATTCCTGTTCAGGATTTTTTGAACAATGTCTCAAATTTCCGAAAGAATATTCAATTCATATTCATATTCATCCCAAATTAATTGAATATCCATCTTTTGAAAAATCAGCTAAACAGTTCACCACCACGAATTGGCGAGTTATCAACGAAGGCGACCGGACGTCTCCGGTCATGAGCTGGCTGGTTCGAATTTATCAACTTTTACAGTGATGAATATTGCGTTCGAGTTGAGTTACTAGTAATTGCAAGCCTGATTTACATTTTTTCGTCAAGGTATTAAATATAAGTGCGTTGGGAAATAGCATAATTATATTGCGTGAGACTGTGTCACAACGCGTTCTAATCATTTCCAACGCGCGTGGTCGCTCTGATTGCGTTTATTTTGTATTTTTATTTTCGAAATGTATCACGTTTTTTTGTTATGTCACGTAACTGAACGTCCAAGCTGACCTTGTTTTGGCTGTAAGATTGAAATAGTACATCTTCTAAGATTCCCGATATTTAAAAAAGAATAATTAAAATAATTCATAAATGTACACAATATATATTCTTATTCTTTGTTTTATACATTACGTGCTTATTCTTTAGTTAGTGTCCAATAATGTTCAGTTTCACTGTTAGTAATGGAACATTAATATGTGAAATATTACTTTATCTGAAATAGTAGCTACCTTTTACAAAGGAAATAGTAAAATATTTCATTATTTTGAAATGTTTCATAAAACGTAAAATTTATTGCTAGTTGTACGAGAAAAACATAAAATATAATTCTTCAATAATATGACAAATATACAAAAGTAAAAAAACATCTGGCATAAATCAGAAGCTAGTCTCGATGTTGAGTATGTTCATTTATACTATCCAAAATCCGGCTTCTATTCGTCAATTGCACTGCTAGCGTGTTTCCTTCATGTGTCACTAGCTTCATATAAACCCCTTTTGAAACCCATCAGCAATACAGCCATGGCTTACGTCTTCCGCTTTGATAACCTTGATAGTATCGGTTTGAATTGAACCTCTCGTCAGTAAAATCGACATGCTATCATGGATACTCCGACGAAGTGCCAGCTACATTAAAGTTCATTGCGCTTTATTCTGTACATATAGATTAATTTAACAAATTTCAATATTGAAATCGCTTCCCCCGGAAAATGTTAACACGTGATTATGCAGTCAGCTTTATTTAATCTACAGATTGGGTGTGCGAGGTACATGTATGATTGCTATATATTACTGTCTTCTCGCACCGTATAAAGTTCATTTTAACAACCTACATATACGTACACTACGAGCCCATCTATTTTGTAATTGGATAAGGTTAAATATAGTTTACTGTGGTAGTCAACTTAAGTTTAGCACGGCAGTGTACTTGTCACATTCGTTACGCATGATAGACATTGTTACCTCACTCCAAAGAGATCCAAACACGCCATATTTAAAGCCCTTTGAACCGACGTGTTCACGCCAGCTTTAAGCCTGTGTAAGTAATACGCCATAGCTAGCAGATGCTGATACCCCCTTAGGAAAGCTAAAACTTCGACATATTTAAGCGCCTTTACGCAGGTGTGACGTGTTTTCATCTGGTTTTCTCTCACGATGCCGTGAGTTACGACAGCGTAAAGGAAATCACAAACGTGTGAAATGATATGTGTTACATTAATGCAGTTCAATATGTATGCATGTTCACTGCGGGTAATTAAGATTTTAATTTTATTCGTCAGATGATATACTTCTAGGTGATGTATACAACAGAAGCGACCCCATAGACATTGTAAACGCAGGCGTTATTAGACACACGTAAATACTACAGAGTTAATGTGCACTTTATTGTATGTTTGTCTATAGATGCCCTAGATGTTCCATCGGCTTGTTACTTGTAAGATTAGAATCATGGGTACTCTGATTATTGGCGTGTTGTTTCTTACATTACAAAGCTGACTGACTATAATGCTGACGCATAAATAAATTGTAAATGATTTGCCGTCGTTTCTTTAAATTGTCAATATGTCGTTTTTGTACCTGTGTGGTGCGATTCCATACTACGAAACTGCGACAATAATGATGGCAATGTGTAATATGCTTAAAAATATTGTTCACATAGGCCCAAACGATACATATACGCAAACTTAAATTAAACAAAAACTGGATAAAACATTGATGGCAACGAATGATTGTAGAGTAAGATAAAGCTATTAAAGTTGTTTCCATGGATACTGATTATCGACAAATCCGCCTCCTGGATTCAAACGCTGAATATAATATACTTATTTCCGTTAAATTATAGCACCGTGCCTATTCAAAAATGCTGTATAAAATAAACCATGTAGTGCAATAATTGCCGGTAATTTGTTGTTCGATGTTTAATACAAAATCATTAGTCAGAATTGATAAAATATGCAAATAACACAATTAAAATTATTTTTGGATCGAGTTAGTTGCAGAACTGCAATAATTTTTGGAAACGTTGTTAATATGTCGAACTAGTTAGTGTTTAACTGATTAATCACAAATTTGTACAATTTTCAAAATTAATAAAAAAATTTAAATTAAGAAGATTTGTTCAATTCAAAAGCGGGTCACGGCTGATCTCTTAATATATATATTTCATAATACAAGCTCATATTGTAGGAATACCAATTATATACGTTTTTTGGAACACTAATTATAGAGAAGAAGGTTCAGACTAATCTCCAACCGCCACTCAGAGTAAGTGTTTTTTTTTTTATAATTTAACCAAGATCATTCAAATATATCCTTGCAAACTAATCTATATTATATATTATGATTTTTGGTTGAGTTTTAATAGTTAATAATCAGCATGTGCCATAGTTACCAAAGTACATCGGCTTTTATGTTGGTATATGTTACAGCAGAAGAGAGGGGTAGTTTATCTGCATTCACACTGAACTCACGACAACTGAAAAACAGCATGATTAAACGAATACCAAATAACATATTATTACGAATGCAGTGATATGTAAGGAAGTGTGGGTGACGTAAAGGACGATTTAGTTTTCGATAATTTGATACTTATTAGATTATTTTCAATTTTCAATTGCTTCGAATTAATTGGCTTTTAAATTATCAACCAAAGTCAATGCATCACTTTGGTCATGACGTGTCTTTGATAGATAGATACATTTATGATTACCATTCTAAGACATTTTGAGATTGTATATAGAACAGTTAGTCACGTCGCGCTCCGCCACATCACGAATATAATAACCAACACACGTCATAGAAGATACGACACCTAATTTGAAAAAATTGTGTTTCTTTTGAATTGTTTGTACGGTTCAATTTTCCATGCACATTGCGTATGTTTTTTTTTCTTATTGAGGTGATTACGGTATCCACACTTCTGCGATCGATTGTTAGGAGCACCCCCTCAAAGGGTGCCGACATAAATCACATATGCTTGTTTTGAACGAGAAAAGTAACGGCTTAATATTCAATTATTTACGATTGGCTGCATTAGTTGTGCCAAGGACATATTGATTATAGAGAGCACTATAAACCACCTGCATTGTAGCAGTATATCGAAAATGAATGAAGCGAGTTAGTGACATTCTTGTTTATTAATTAACATTCATATAACATAATACAATTAGCGTGCCTTTGTGTCTTTCCCATTTCTATTCAATCCCGTTCTTGATCTTGTTTATAATCTTTTCCTGTCTATGTTACTGTACAATTTGAAATGCTTTCTAAGTTTTTCCACGTTCGGTATATTTCCTGTAGAAGCTATTTTCTGAAATGTAGTAATGATAATATGACTTGAGCCGAATAGATGTTTGATATAATCATCACTGCATATAACACCCGCGGTTTTATAGTATTTGGGTATGGTACAAAGTATAATTAATACTCAGTACTAAATCCAGGCATATTTTTTCAAACCACGTTCGGTCATAAAGTTGATCACCGGTAATACGTAATTCAGTACTACTATGGTATGAGTTTGATGGGGGCCATTACTACCGGTAGTCATTTCAATATAATGACATCAATAATTTTAACAACGTCATACATGTTTAGAGGTGTGTTCAGAGTTTGTTCGTTAATTTTATTAGTCCCCGTTATACGTAGTCCGAAACGGAGACTTATGTTTTGGCATCCGTCGTCATTTGTCAGTGACGCCTGGACAGATTTTCTTCAAAGCTGATACAATGACAAGTCATAATGGGAAATCACAGGGAGCCCAGGAACTATGTATGATCAATTGTACGCTCTCCCTGTGAGCGGGGGGGGGGGGAGTATCGGCTGGTATCTCGTGTAAGAAATAGACAAGAGATGAAGGCTCTAGCCAGCTCACATTTTTTAAACTCGAAAAAACAGACGAAAAGAATGAAAAATAAAATCTAAAAAAAATACCAGGTTGAAGAATATTAGTTGCTCCTTCAAATTTTGCCAAAGCCTTGCCTACATTTTATTGATATCTGCAGAATAAATCAAGAAAACTACACAAATTGACTCCATTTAGGAATTCCTGACAACATGCTAAAACAGGCCACGCCTCCAACTGTGCCGTGCGTTCGGGCAAACCTTTAGGAATTCCTATTGTTTTTTGTGATTAAATTCAAAATGGCGGACTGTTGCCCATTTTTTTTTACAGAGATGATTGTACAGATTTGGGCTAAATTAGGCACTGGACACTCTTTGATGTTGAATTAACACCTAATATGGGTATTAACTAATATTATCACCATTAGTAAAATATAATTATGCAAGTATTATATTAAAGCGACAATAACAATAACTATCATTAATTTTTCGCCGATTTTCGTTTTGAATAAATAGTGCCAATTCGTAACAACCATAGCCGAAATACAGACATTGAAACATAGCATACATGTACATCGATGTTGTACATTTAATCACTTGTGCAAGTGAGGGCGAACAGGAGGACAACATCTATTGAAATCAAAGTGAGCCATAGGACTTACGGTCTTGGAAACAATGTCATATACGTCATCCTAAAAGTCTAAGCCTCGACCTGACGGCCTCTCATAAGTGCACATGGACCACATCACGTGACCGATATAAGGGAATGGCGCACCCTTAACCCTTTAGCTTTGTGTAGAGGCACTTTGATCATGCAGTTGTGTTTAAAACAATATTTCGGTGAGATGTGTTCATCTTTCCGTGGTTATATTCAAACACAGTCACAATTAGAAAGCTAAACTGAATTTGACGATCTGTCAACCAATAACAACATACGTTTACCTTGTTATTTTGCGATTCGGACAATTTTGTGTAATAAATGTCATATATATGTTTTAAATTTATTGTGATTGTATATTTAGTGTATAAGATGAATAACTACAAACATCCACCACACATGTGTTATCATTCCAACTACTAGCATGCACGCTATAAACAGATGTGCCACGCTGTCTTATCTTTGTTCACCTAAAGTTCTTCACAAACCCTGATTGATGAGTATTCAATTTAAATAGCGTACACTTTTTAGCGACCAAGTAGTGATAGCGTGAATCAACTAAATAAGAATTTGTTCGTTACACTAGTAAACAAACAAACGCTATGAGTACCATATCGAACAGAGCGCGGCGCGACGATCACCGCCTATATTAAATTAATTTTCTACTTTGTGAGGGTATACTTACAAAATTGCAGCAAACTGTAATTATTTTCTGAAATTTTTTTGGGTCTTGGTTCTATGCACGAGTCTTTCATCCTTTCATTTAAAAATGGCATAGGCGCGTTTTTATTTAAAGTGTAATTAATTTAATTTTGTCTACTCCAGTGAACTTCACTGCTGGTGGACAGATTTGTCTACCGGAGAGATCGTAACTGGGTATGTTGTTCTGACCATGATTATACTAGACCATTTGTGTGTGTAGTAATATATTCTGCATGTCTTTCTAAAGATCTGAATTGCGCATGTTCATTTAGTAATTTTAAGTTCGAATCTTCTGTTTCATGTTTATGAGTGATTTTGATTACCTCCATTGTGGTGTTTTCACTGTTGGAGGACAGCTTTGTCCCAAGGGAAGATTGCAACTGTATACCAACTGGGTATGTCGTTCGACTATGATATGCTTTATTTCAGGGCTTGATGCCCGAAGACAAAATAATGTCTAGCATGATTCACATCTCTTCTTTCTTAATTTATTATACTATACTGAATTACTACTGCTGCTACTACGAATAAAATAGTAACTGTATACAACATATGAGCGAATTAAATTCCCTAATGTTTCATTGGTCATTATTGTGAACACCGAACCATTTCGAGTATAATTTGTATGTTTTCATCGAGGATGCATTATCATAGTCGTGAACAAACTTGTCGCGTATAACGGAGAACATGGGGTTATTTGCTACATCAACTTTGACTAGATTAACAGAAGTATATGCTTGTCCAACAATGACCAAACGCCAAACGTACATGTTATTTTTATAAATTTTCACCAAACAAAACTTGGTCATACACAGCATTAGTGAGTATATCATGTCATCATATTTACCAGTTTGAGAGATGTGTTTAATCGATAGTAGCCATTATTAGGTGTCGGACGTTGATCACCGGTAATACATAACTCTAACAAACTATGTTATATTTATTTGATGAGATTCACTGGTAGTGAGTTCAATAAAGTAGCAGTAATAATGTTCGCACTAACAATAAAACAGCAACTGGCACAAACTATGTTGTGTTGCTAACGTGTTAACTGTTAAAGTATTGCCATTTCTTCCATATCCAAAGATGTGTGGTTAATTATTTACTAATATTATCAAACTTTAATCTAGTTCTGCAGTATTACTGATATCACTTAATGTGTTACTATGTTTTGGTCATGTATAAAGGGAAAAATTGAAATATACGGTGAAATGATGAAATAGACGACCGTGTCGTGACTAAAATTGTAAATTTCAATCAGAAAATAATAAGTGTGTCACGATCTCGTTATTACTTTTCCACTCATAATTACCAAATCAGAAAATAACTTCAAGAAGCCCCTGTATTATTTAAATTTTGTGTGTAATAGCACAATTTGTATTTGCTACATCATTGATTCCCATTATCACTACTTCGTGTGCTAAAAGATGCTTTTTATTATAGTGGATATACAGTCACAGTACATTTAATATGTCTACGATGCTTTGGAAATATATGACAGCTCTAAATTGCAAAATAACGAGACTGAACACATATATTGGGTGGCAGTTTCTCAGGTTTCGGAATTGAATCCAATTTTCTAAATCCTTGTTAAATGTATTAAATTTTATATATTGTATTGTACTGGTGCTAGAAGAAACGGCAAAAAATAAATAAATAGTAAA